>NC_137455.1:10328978-11616478 GCF_964235325.1 Thermobia domestica | reverse complement strand
AGCCGAAATACTGTCTGCTGCATAGTAATAGGTATAGAATAATATATTACAATTACAGTAATTTTTTACATGGTAGAAATTCATAGTAATGGGAAATACAAAAATATACATTTTTTTCCTATGTCTTGCAATTTGGTTCCTATAGAATTAATAATTTTGTTTCGATTTCCTCGCGGCACACCGGTTGGGAAAGGCTGCCATATACGATTGAACATAAAATTATAAATGAAGCATCAAACAGGTTCACTATATTATAACGACTTATCAAAAAGATAGTCGTAAACCTGGTTCGTTTGCTGAGATAAAAATTCGAAGTGGTAGTATTTCTTTGGCATGAAAATATTAGCTTCGATATTTAAATACCATTAATCTCACCTTTTTAATAAAAATGACAATGTCTATAAACGGTGCTAAACTGGTTTATTATTTGATATAACTTATAATATCCTTTTCTTAAAACTGTTAAGTACACAAACTCACTGACTAGGTAACCATAAAACATGTCCATAGCAACAACTATCCCATAATAATCACTTACATATATTAAAAACATTCTTCTTTTGTTAATATGAAATGAACATTCTACTAAGTATAGTGCACATGTATGAGTACTTTCTGCCCAAGGTACAGGTAAATATTACTCAAACCAAAGTATTTTGTTATATAAAAATGTCGCTCGACAAAGGGACTGAATATAAAAGTCATGAGTTGGCTTGGCTTTTATCTTCAAGAACCACTGGTCCGTTTACATTAATGTTCATACATTACATATGTCCATCATATTTTGATCGCACCTTGTATATCTATTCATTACATTTCACATATACATTAAACAAATCTTACACTTCATCAATACTTATATTTAATTACATTAATTATATTTATTTCATTATTATACATTATATTATTATTACATTTTCTTATTAAAAATATCGTCGCTTATTTAATTAGTCGTCGAAGGGTGCGATTTCAAAAATCGTAAAGGACAAACGTGGGTTATAAATAGTCAGAGCGCATTATATAATAAATAAGTTAGATGTTACATTTAAAGATATACATCGTAGCACTAATATGTTATAATAAAGAAGAATTTCATTCAAGGTAGTCGTTGAATAATTAGTTTTATAGAATAGATCTTCTACTTAACATAATCTTTGACAATTAAGTTTTCAACACAAATCAATCTAATATAAATAATCTTTGCTTTTAATCATTTATAAATCGAATTATGATTCTTCACATTAACAAGAAAGAATAAAAATCATTTGAAAATTAATTTTCCAGTCTACCTAAAACTCTATTTAAGCATTTCAAGTATTTTTAAGAATCGTTTTCATTATTGATATTAACACATAAACTTTAAAATGAAAATTCACAAGAATCTATAACTAATATGGGTTTAACCTAATTTCATTGACGGTAATCATGTTACATTCGTACTTGCATATGAATCTAATAAAGTGCATTGTACCGCACAATCCTGATTAGGTTCTACATTATGTTGTACATGTCTTTCATCGTGATTTTGATTTTGATATGAAGTGCCATCTCTTGATCTCCAATTACGTCTATCCACGTAGTTCGCTGTATTCCTGGAATTTCTCTCGGTACTTCGATTGTTTTTATATCTACTGCTGTTGGGTGATCTGACATCATAATTACCATGATTAGTTAGATTAGGCGGATTCCCTACATAACTTTGCCTATTTTGCTCACTTGGATTGCTAGAGTATACTCGGCTTAGGTTAGGTTTCATATCATTCACACTTCGGATATCTAAATTCCGAACTGGCACCAAATGATCTGAATTATTCTTATTTTTACCCATTCCTGATTGTGGATTCATGGCATGGTATTGAGTTTCGTAGCATTGGACAAGCATCAATAAATGGCTGAAACTCATACACTGTGTGGAAAATAAGATCTGTTGCAATTTAAATGGAAGCAAATTTCGAATCGATGCTATTATTCTCGATTCCGATTGCAAAGGATTAACGACCTTTAATTCGTTGTAGACATTTACAACAAACTCTACAACAGATTTGTGCAATCGAGGATTGAAGTGTTGATTTCTCAGGGTGGCATCTCTATTTGCCAGCAAAAAGTCATTTTCATTACACTTACCACTGAATTTGCTCATAGCTCGAATTTCACTTATCTTAACACTTAATTTTACCTTCTTTTTCTCATTCCTTGTTCTTGTTGAGTGATAGTTCCTATCCATGACGTGCTGTGTCGTCACACCATCTATGTTTCGCTCATCAGTACTCTTCGGACAACTTTCTTCATATTGCTTGTTAGCTTCGTCAAACCTCAGTTCTATCTTCTGTTCCATGGTCTTGTTAGATTCGTTGAACTTCTGTTCCATGGTCTGGTTAGATTCGTTGAACTTCTGTTCCATGGTCTTGTTAAATTCGTTGAACTTCTGTTCTATGGTCTGCTTTATCTCGGTAGACATCTGCATTATTTGTCGCTGTAAAGCTAACAAGATTCGATCCTCCGATGTCAATCCTGGTGTTCCACTAGTTTCACCTTTGTCACTAGTATTTGATTCCTGCTGCATTGTTTCGTTGTCCATTTTTCTTATGATTACTTTACCACTTCGCAATATGGTTAAGTTCGTATTCATTAACTGTAGTATAAAAGTAAATTCAACCTTACTCTTCTTCGGGAATTGAATTTACAAAGTCCCGGGTGAGGTAAACCAAAATTTTTATAACGACTTATCAAAAAGATAGTCGTAAACCTGGTTCGTTTGCTGAGATAAAAATTCGAAGTGGTAGTATTTCTTTGGCATGAAAATATTAGCTTCGATATTTAAATACCATTAATCTCACCTTTTTAATAAAAATGACAATGTCTATAAACGGTGCTAAACTGGTTTATTATTTGATATAACTTATAATATCCTTTTCTTAAAACTGTTAAGTACACAAACTCACTGACTAGGTAACCATAAAACATGTCCATAGCAACAACTATCCCATAATAATCACTTACATATATTAAAAACATTCTTCTTTTGTTAATATGAAATGAACATTCTACTAAGTATAGTGCACATGTATGAGTACTTTCTGCCCAAGGTACAGGTAAATATTACTCAAACCAAAGTATTTTGTTATAATATTACATAAACAAAATAGCACACAAAATTAAATAAAACAAAAATGAGTCATGGGCCCATTTCAATGTCTACTATTAGGTGCCCTAGAATATTTGTTAGTGTGGCTTTGAGATTTGACAATATTGTCCCCTTAATTTGTCATGTATGGAACGGGCCCAGGGGCGTAACTAGAGATGCAAGGGCTCGAAAAAAAAACGTTTTTTTTTTAAAAAAAAAACTCGGTTTTTTCTGCTTCGCTTTTTTGCTTGAGAAATTTTGGGCTTTTTTGAAAATTCTGCTTTAAATTGATAAACCAGATTTTGTTTCGCTTCTCTACAACACAAAAAGTCATTTAATTAGTGGTTGATGCCGATAATATTATAAAACCTCGAAAATAAACCATGAATTTCGAAAAGATATTTCAAACAGTTTTACTTCTCAACATATTTACATTATGAATTCCAAAGGATTAACCAATGTATATAATAAGATTTTTTTTAACCTCCTACATACAAAAGTAAGCAGGGTTGGCAAGAGCCATGGTTGTTTTTGAAAATGCCAAAACCCGTTTTTTGGGGGGAGTTTAAACTAGGCTTTTTTGGTTTTAAACCAGGTTTTTTTTGGGTTTAGATATTTTGCTTTATGTATTTATATTACATATTGACAGAAATAAGTTTGTTTCGCCTTGGTGTTATTATGCAACAACGGGGTTATGCTGGAAGAGGTCACATAAGGTTAAAGAAGTCCGGTCAGTAAATTTCTTAAATTGAGAAACTCCCGCCCTAGCCATCGGGAAAATCCCGTCATTACTCTAAATGTAAAACAATAACGGAAAAAATCCTGTTATTGCTTTGCATGCAAAATTTAAAGGTCAACGTATCATAATCAGTACGCTAAAACTGAGGTATTAAATTACAAATTTAGTGCGTACATATCATTGAAAATACAATCCAAGCTAATGTTGGAAGCTACGTAGGCAATCGATAAATCTTATCAATTTATATCAGTATATTTAAGCAACCTTGGCTTCTTTATAAAATAACAGGCATTCAGGCATGCAGAAATATACAATTTAGTTTCGTTTCGTATGTTCAGGCTTAACATCCTTACGTAATACCGAGGCTATCAAGGAGAAGATTTTCGCTTAAAGTGACATCCGAATCGCTACTTTGTTTACGCATGAAAGAAGGGTTGTGGTTCGACCGAGAATTGAACATGGGACACCTTGATTAAAAGGTGAAAAGGAAATAAAACTAATGCAGATGGTTTGATGTATGGAAACGTCACCATGAAGTTCACACGATTCGCGTTTTTCGTACCTTTTATTTTTTTTCGGTTTAAACCAGTTGTTTATTTTTTAAAAAAGAAGAAAAACAGCTGGTGTAAACCAGCCAACCTTAAAAGTAAATACAGTGAAACCTCTCAATAGCGGACACCAATGGGACATGAAATTTTGTCCGTTACTGAGAGGTGTCCGTTATAGAGAGGTTACAGAAATTTAATTTCTCATAAGGATAATTGAATGCAGTAATATACAGTAAATATATTATGTATGGGCGTAAATACGTAAAATTCAATATGAAAATAGTCTTATTTAGTACAATTTGAATTACTGGGAGGGATGGAGGAGAAATTCATTTCTATTAGATCATAGCCTATTATTGCTGGGCAATGTTTAACGAAAAAGGCATGCTTTTTCCTCTACAACGGTAATAAAACTCATTAGCAAGTGTCCTCTAAAAATCCTCAGTACGATTGCAGAAGAAACATGTGTGTGTGTTTGTGTACTGGCGCGGCATCTTGGTTGACAGAATAGATGAAAAAGCAAGCTATTGGTGGTGCATATTTATTGACCCAGGCCCAATCACAAAGAATATCCTTTTAGAGAAAATGAAAAAGGAAGCCGGGAAAACTCTAATCCAGACTTGTTGCAGTATCATGAGTAAAAGAAAAATGTTTCTTTTCCAAAAAAAAAGTAAGAGAGGTAGCATTGCTCGTTGAAAATGTTATTGTAAAACAAACATTGTTTGTTTTGTTATCTATGAAATTGTCGGTAAAGATGCAAGGTCCAGACGAAAAGGATTAAATTTGTTAGGGGAGGGAAGATCTTTCGTATAGAATTTCTGACCTTACGATTATGATGAGTGTTATTGCTTATTGAAAATTTTCTAAGATTTCCGCCAGAAAGCAGTTTATTGCGGAAAAAATTTCAAGTTCAGCTGTTCTGTTTGATGGTTCACCAGGTCTGGACTCATGAGAGATACACTTATGGGGAAAAGACTTTTGTATATACTGTAATATATCGCAGACCCGAGAACAATTCCTGTCCGTTATGAAGAGGTTATTCAAACGTTTGGGCTGAGAAGGACTGTCCGCGTCCGTATCTGAGAGTGTCCGTAAAAGGGAGGGTTTTGTTCCGTAAGAGAACATATATTTTTGCCGGGACAAAAAAATCTGTCCGTATTATAGAGGTGTCCGTTAAGGGAGGTTTCACTGTACTTCTTTTAAACAAAATACTCAAATAAGTAGCAAAATTCTGTGTAGTATTTTTACTTCAAAATATTCCATACCCTCTTTTTGGAACAAAATAAAATTAAAATAAAACATAAGAAAAATACTTAGATTTATATGATACACTTAAAGGCTGCACACCTAGAGCTTTTGGTTTTGTATATTCTTGAAATTCTACAGTTTTATATAAGCACCATCACGGTTTATTCAGTCCTCAAGTTTTCTGTATTTTTAACAAGAGGGATTGAACATGAAGGGTGTGAGATAAGAACATGGTAACCCATAATTTTACTATTTTAAGAAATTAGAAATTTTCTGCTGCACAATCCATTTTGAAAGTCGGAAAGCTGATTTTTCACATAAGTCTATACATGAGGGATTAAACGAAGCGGTATGCGTTGCTGCCTATCTGATGCTGCGTAACTCAGCAATTGAAAATTTGTTAGTTACCATGTTCTTGGCTCAAACCCTTCATATCATTATGAAACTCTCCCCACCCCACCAACACACACACAAAAAAGGACTACGGAATATATTTAAGTTAAGATAAATACAACTGCACAACAAACATGATTGACTGGAGCTTTTGCGCTTCTATCGAGAAGTCCGGAATTCAACTCAGCATTCGACCATTCTGACAAAACTTTTCTTCATTCCATCTATGAAGTAGAAATAGTGCGTGTACTGTGAGTTGGCTGACTTCATTTCTTATTGTTTTTAAATCGTTATTATTACTAATTACCAGCAGTGACGGCTTTGCGAGGGTTAGGGGGGGCGGTCTTTCGGACTGAAGCCTGTTCCCCAAAATTACGGAATGTCTAAAACAAACGAAATATCTATTAGTTATGCCTTTACTCATTAACTTTAAGGTGCCGTCAAATAAAAATTACGAATGTTTAGAAAAACTAAACATTAGTAAGAAAAAAACCCTCCCAAAATACTTATCTAAATCCGCCACTGATTCTCAGTATAACATCATCTTCAAGGTTGTATCCGGAAGATTATCGCTAAATATATAAACGGAACGAAATAGGGTATTAGTTATGCCTGTACTCATAAACTTCAAGCTCCTCCCAAATAAAATTAGGAGATTTTAGAAAATGAAACAATCAGAGAAACCCGTCCCAAAGTACGTTTCTAAATCCGCTACTGATTATTTGTATAAATTAGTATTCAAGGTTGTATCCGGAAAATTATTGCTAAATCGTTGCACAACTACAGTATAACAGAAATGTGGAAGTACGGTTAGACGGATATATTGAAAAACGTAAGCTTTGACGGATATATAGAAAAACGTAAGTTTAACTTCTGCGTTAGAAGCTAGAGTACTAAGCTCTTAGAAATGAAACAGACGACAAACTGAAATGATATCGAGAAGAAAAAATATCGATAACTCAAAATTTAAAATAAAGTTAAATAGCCTCTAAAATTGCCCTCAAATACTACATTCTTCATGTTAGCTTTAATTCGTAAAACATGTGCTCCATCCATCTTGATGGTAAATTTTAGAGCGAAATATGGCATTTAGGTCATGGAATTCTTATCTAAGTATAGAATATACTATAAGAAAGCTATTTAGATAGAAAAATCATGAAAATGAAAAAAGCCAAAATTTCCAAAATTCTCGTTTTTTTCCCAAAAAAGCCGGCTTTTTATGTGAAAAAAACCATCGATTCAAAAAAGCCGGCTTTTCTGCATCTCTAGGCGTAACTAACGATCCCACAGACCTTGCCGTGCAGGAGGGCCCACAGGCTCCGGGAGCCCATAAAGAGTAAGATAAAGATGAAAAGAGGGGGTCCAAGAATTAGGAAAACAACTTTTTCTAGGGGGCACCAAATACGCATATTAATGCTTGCCCCCCTCCCCCACACAGAAAAAATCTTAGTTACGGCGCTGAAACCAATGTACAACCTTAAAGCTGTCACTTTATACTGATTTGCTCTAGTGCTGTTGAAATTCGAATAATATTGGACCAGATAACGATTAATTACTTATAATTCTGATGTACTTAAATTACTCTTCAATGGTTTAGAAGCGCATACCATATCTCTATAGGCTACCGTAAGTCCTACTATACGCAACCAATATTTCTTATTTATTATCCAGGTTAGTAACCGTTAAATAATTCAATTGATACCTTGGAATACGAACTTAATTCGTCCCAGAAAGTTTCAAATCTTTAGTTCCAAGACAAATACTTTCCTCTAAAATAATAGAAACTGAATTGATCCGTTTCCTAGTTCCACGAACTAGAAAGAGTTTAGAAAATGAAATGAAATGAAATCTTTAAGTTTTACGTCCCACGGTTATGCCGGTTAGGCTAAAGGAGACGGTGATGATGAGAGATGAGTGAAATGGTGGAATGAATTAAGTGGGAGGAAACGGGAGAACCCCGAGAAAACCCACGAGCACGGTGTTTGTCCACCACAAAGTCCACACGGCGCGAGAAGAAAGAGTTTAGAATAAATACAGTGGGCCTAAAGGTAAAATATTAACAAACAATACTTGAATAAAAATGAACTCTTTAGAATCATGTTGGATACGCTATACAAGAATACATAACACACAACAGGTACCAAATTTCACAAAATTAAATCCCCACGTTAAGCGGGTTTGCATATCCAGGCTCCTAACTATGAAAACATTTACGCCAGTCCAACCTCAATCATTTCACGAATTCAACCTGTTTTACGTATGTTATTAGGACATAATATTGATTGTGATTTATTCTAAAAACACTTTTATACATTGCAAGAGCTGTAACCTGCAAATATTTACTGAGAACTCATAGTCGTATCGGAATTAACAAAAGCGAGTATGGAACAGTAAACTGCTTACACGAAAGACAAAAGAAGGTGTGCAAAGGCATACAAAACGGTCGGATGGTTTGGGTCGATACACTATCAATCACATGTTTGCGTGTTCAAACCCGGTAGCAAGTTGTTTCTTTTTTAAGTGTCTTCCTATTTTCATCCGGAGACTGAAAATATTTCTTTGAGTAACTCATTGAAAACTTGTTTTGTTTCAAATTCGATTAGAATGGAACATTATATGAATTGCGAATCTTAAATCCATAGCTAAAAAAATGAAGTATACTCACTACTCTATTATCCTCTGATTTGTAACGAGAAACTATTTATAAACAGTGGTGACTTCAGAAAATTATCCTCGGGGGGAATTTCAATATGCGGGTGGAGGGCAAACATTGATAGTCCACATGGAGCACGATCGAATATATGGTCCTGAAGGCGGAAATTTCTTAGCTCAAGAGGGGTCTCAAAATTCTCCCTCAGATCACGTCCTGAAAGCATCATTGCTTAAAAGCTTTTCGTAACAAATATAATATTACACTTGTTTCTCGTTCTACATTTAGAATTGGTAAAATCATAACTTATAGAGGATTATAATAAAAGCATAAAAATTACAATACCAATCATGTATAAATTATCCTATAAGTTACCAACTTTGGGTCAGATTAAAACTCAAATATTTGTTTTCGGATTGCACTTAGAAGTAAGTCCTCCCTATATAATCCTGATTGGAAAGCCATGTTTAATACAAATTAATTAATCAATATTTATACGAATATTTTTTTTATTTTACTATTTTTACTATTCAATATTATATACACTTCATTTCCAAAATCAAAATCTCGAAAATGAATATTGTACGAGTGCAGACTCGCAAATAAATGATTATTTATCATATATATTTGTCTCTATTCGAAATTCTATTTAATCGAATCCGACAGGAACACAGACAGAAATATCGAGAGCAGGTGAAAAAAAAGAGAGAGAAAAGAGCGTTCGTTGTACCCGGCGGGGACTCGAAGTAAATTCGAATGATGCTTTATAATCCGAACGCCTTAGACCACTCGGCTATGATAACAACTAGTGAGTGTGGCAAAGGCTTCGAGTAGTAGTTCTTATTACAGAATAACATTTTCTATTGCCTAAAATTTAAATCTAATTTACTTTGATATAATATATATATTAATTTGTTTCATGAACGTTTTCGTTACTTGATGTATGTTGTTGATGTAGATTCTATTACTCGTTCTTTCGTAAATATTATAGAAAGTATCAGGGTTATTTATGATCTTTTATGGAACTTGACTGGCGCATGCGCAGTACACAGACAGTTCAATTGGAAGGCGAGGAAGGAAACGCTAACACACTGTTAGGATGTTTCCCTCGCAAGCAGTAGTTCCCAACCGAGGGATGGCGGGACGCACTTCCTCTTCCTGGGGTTGCGTGAAGTGTTTACGAAGTCCCTTCGTTGTCTTATATTTCTTGAATGATTATACACAATATCCAGTCACATCTACACATTTGGAAGTGATAAATCGTAGTATAAATAAACCGTCCTCCACACACAGTGATTGTTGCTTTTCCAAGATTATAAACTGAAACACTTTTTATTTCAATAGAATATAAAACTTTCAATGGGAGGGGTTACAACCCCCTCAACCCCCTGGGTCTTCGATATGTCACCGCCTAAACTATAAATTTCAAGTTAGAATCGAAAATTGGAGACATGTGGCCTACTAAATATATTTTTAGTTCATTATACATTTTCATAAATAAAATATCCACAATTACAATGACAGTAAATGCTAAGTAATTATTGTAAATCTTTGTACTTTCATTTTCCCTCTTTCTTCTCAACTGAACTTGAAAAATGTAAAAATGGGAGGTTAAGAACTTCAAATATTACGTATATTTTAGCGTATTACGAAATTATATTTAATAGAACCCGGCAGGATCACAAACAGAAACGTCAAGAAGAGGTAAAACCAAATTGTACTGTGGTGGGATTCGAACTACTCTTGAATGGTGCCTCAGAATCTCTAGCCGCATGCCTTAGTCCACTCGGCTAATGTGTCAAGTTGAAAATATAGTAAGCGTGTGTCATGTTTAAGCTTTTGTTACAGCATGAAATTTATTTTGTATTCTCTGAAGTTTAAGTCTATTTTGGCCTGATGTAATAGTCTGTTGAAATTGTTTTATGTTTACGGTATTCTTTACTTTGACGAATGATGTTGTTAATATAAGTTCTATTACATATTCGTTCATAAATATTACAGCAATTGTCAGGATTATTTATGATCTTTCATGAAAATTGACTGGTGCATGCGCAGTAAAAACAGAAAGATGCACTTTACCGACATTTGTCATACACGCCAGAGCGCAAATTTCTAACAGGTTCTCAAAATGCCTCGCTCTAAAAGTTGTGGAGAACTGTCTGTTGCTCTGAGAGGAGAAATCATAGGCCGAGCAAAAATGGGACAAACTGTGCCTCAGATTGCTAGAGATCTGGGATGTGACAAGAAAACGGTCAGGAAATGGGTTCAGCGACATGAAGAAGGTGGTGAATGGTTCAGGTCTTGGTCAAGAAGTGGAAGGCCAAAAGTGACAACTGCAGCTCAAGATCAAGCTTTAGTTACAGAAGTAATCAACAGACCTCTACGCCACACGTCAATCCTCTTGGACAAAGCCAGAGAATGTAATTGTTCTCACGAAACAATAAGAAGAAGATTATTGGGGACTGGTCTACACTGTTCAAAACCCGCTAGGAAGACTCTCCTGACTGAAACTCACAAGGCCAGACGAATGGAATGGGCACAGAATAACATAACCCAACCTCCGTCATATTGGGACTTAGTCATCTGGACCGACAAGAAGGTTTTCAAGTCTAACCAACAAGGCATAGTTATATTGTATAGGCCGCGCGGAACCAGGTATGCTGAACAAAATATTATCAGAATATTATATTATATTCTTGTTCAGGACGAATATCAGCACACTTTTGGGGATACATGACGGCTGCTGGTCCTGGAGATTTGGTTGCGGTGCCTGAGAGAATGAACAGCAGTGTTTACATTAATATCCTCGAAAACACGTTGTTACCGTCCTTAGAAAGAAACTTCCCCGAACAGGAAGAATATATATTTATGCATGACAACAGTGCTGTTCACACTTCCCGGCAAACACGAAAGTGACTAAGTGAATATCCAGAGTTAATTTGTATTGAGTGGCCCCCTCTATCCCCAGATTTGAACCCAATTGAACATCTGTGGGCCTATATGCTGCAACAATGGGAAGAGAGACGTGAAGACAGAGACCAAACGTTTCTTCAAAATCATGTTATGGGACTGTGGCAACATTTTCGTGACACACCGTCGTATTGCTCGAGACTTGTGTCTAGTATCCCCTCCAGACTTCAAGAAGTTACTGACTCTGGAGGTGACTACACGAAGTACTAGTGTGTTATTTTTTGTGTAAACATTTATTTATTATATTTTTTCAAGAGCAATACTTTCGTTCTTCATTCTTTTCCTTTGCTTGTTTACTTATTAGTTCGTTAAAACGTAAAGGAAGAGTAGTATATCTTCGAAAAGTATTTGTGAATTTACTTTGAACGTTTCTAAGAATACATTGACTTTTTTTTCTTACTCTATATCATGCCCAATATTACTTTCATTTCAGTTAATTAATAACTTTATTTCATATCTCGGATAAAAGTATTATTGTCTTTTTAACAATATTTTTCCTTTTGATTGTGTAATTTCTAGTTTCATTGAATTATCTCAATTCGAATGAATAAATCACATTTTGTTTATTGTCCCTTCCTTAGCTAAGTTCGAATTCGAGAACAATGTGGTGTAATATATGTTCTTTATTCTTCATAATGTGCAGTAATGACAATATTAATTATTTTTCATGAGTCCAGTTGATTAGTGAGAACTTGGACAAATATTAACCTGGTGATTCTTTACGCAATGACAAGCGTAAAATACATTTTAGCTGTTCTTTATACTTCACAGCGATGAAACATTTTAACAGTGTGTTAGCGTTTTCTTCCTCGGCTTCCAATTGAACTGTCTGTGTACTGGGCATGCGCCAGTCAAGTTCCATGAAAGATCATAAATAACCCTGATACTTTCTATAATATTTACGAAAGAACGTGTAATAGAATCTACATCAACAACATACATCATTCACCAAAGTAACGAAAACGTGTTCATGTAACAAATTAATAGATATATTATTATCAAAGTAAATTAGGTTTAAATTTTAGGCAATAGAAAATGTTATTCTGTAATAAGAACTACTACTCGAAGCCTTTGCTTCAATCGCTAGTTGTTATCATAGCCGAGCATAACGTGTTTGGTTGCTGGAGTGTGTGGACGTGTGCTGCGCGCTCTCTGCGATTGATTCACTTGCTAGTGTTTGGTTGTCAAATACCTCGCTTTCTACGTGGGAGTGTTTGTTTTCCCGTTGTTTCATATAGTGAAGTTTTTTGTTTTTCAAGTGTTTTTTTTTCTTTTTTTTTAAGTTTACGTTTTCTTCCTGTTGAATACTGTGCTCCATTTGAAGATGTCAACTCTCAAACGGGTAAACACTCTGAAGTTTGATTTTGGCCCTGTCTCTGAGCGACCTACGTCTCTTGTAATTCATGAGTGGTTGCATAACACCTTCGCCTTTACTGTTGATCAAGTGTTGAGTATCGAAATGGACATGTATCGTAAATGTATTTTTGTCAAATTGGTCTCTTTACATTTATGTGAAAAAATCCTTCGTGATACAAATGGTGTTGTAAAGTTTCGCGATTCACAAAGTTCATATGACATAAAAATAACTTGGGCAAATGTTAGCATTCTAACAGTGAAACTGCATGTTACTCCGTTGGAGTTGTCACATAATGAAGTCAGGGATGTCTTTGAGAAATACGGTAAGATATATAGTATACAGGATGAACTTTATTCAGCTGACCATTTCTACCCTATACGAACTGGTACTAAGTTGATCAAAATGGAATTGAAACATGCCATCCCTTCGTTCATAAGTATTCAGAACAGTCGATATTGTGTTACCTATCCCGGTCAACAAAAAACATGCCTGCGCTGCAATTCTCTCCAACATCTACACTCGGCATGTCCACTTCGTCCTCCCCCACTGGCTGTTTCTGGTACCTTGAGTTATGCTGGACGAGTATCTGTTCCAAAGCCCTCCAATTTATCATCACCGCCGGATTTTGTTCCGAAATTTTCCAACCTTGCCCCACCTATTCTGCCACGAGGAAGTGAAGCAAGTTTACCTGCAGTGTCTCCAAAGGTTTCAGTGTCCGAAAGTTGTGTTTCCCATGTTAGTGTGCATAATACCGTAACGCCTGTTTCATCTGATATCAACAATACCAGTGATTTTCCACCCCTCATGTCTCAATGTGCTGCTGATCGTGACAAAACCTTTTCATGTGATAATGAGGCTGATGAGTGCCCCTCTCTGAACAAACAACCAGGTGATCTTCCGGAGGCAAAACCGCAACCTCAACGTTCAACTCCCTCTCCACTTGGCACCCCTTCTAATATGGTTACTTCCTTACCCCCTTGTCCCGAAGATGATTCCAGTACCATGATTACCGACGAAAGTGCAACCCCCATTCAACCAATCTTAGGAACTCTCAGTGCTTCGTCTCTGTCTTCCCCCGTTCTCAGTCTTCCAGCAGATGATCAAGTGCAGGACTACCCGTCTCCACGAGAAACAGTAAGAAGTGCACCCAGTTCCCCCGACCATACTAAACGTAAACGCACAAAACGACAAGAACTGAGTAAAGCCCTCTCTCAGAGAACTGATCAACAGTCTGACCATAGCGTTTCTACATGTTCCTCCGATAAAAAGTAAGTACTCTAACCTTAGGTTAGTTGTGTACAGTATATGCTTCGTGTCTGTTCCCTGTTTGTCAATTTCTTGACAACATTGAACGTTGTATGACATTTCCGTTTCCAGTAATAGTGCAGTTTGTCGGATATTTCTATTCAGCATATCGATTCTTCCTGATTTCAATAGCTTGTGTAAAATATGATGTACTTACAAACCGATTTACATTTTTCTACAATGTTTTTCTTTTTCATCATCATGTCTGTTAAAATAGCAACTATCAATATTAACAACCTGCAGTCACCTACCAAAGAATTTTCGTTACGTGATTTTCTAATTCAGTCGCATATAGATGTCGCGCTATTACAGGAAGTTGGCTTAGAAAGGCTAAATCTCGGTGCAGCTTATACAGTTTATAATAATTACACCACAAATGGCACTGGTACTGCAATAGTGGTCAAGAGTGACGTAAACTTCACACCTGGCACATTTCACCCAACCGGCAGAATAATGACTGGCACTTTAGGAAGCATACAGCTCGTAAATCTGTATTCACCATCTGGATCACAACATCGTGTAGAAAGGAATGAATTTTATGTACATGATGTTCCATCTGCCTTCTCCTCAAACACTGACCATTTTTTACTGGCTGGAGATTTCAACGCCGTACTCCGTCCTGAAGACCAATCTCCTGGTTTTAACTACTGTCCTACCTTAAATGAACTGGTTAAAGGGTTTCACTTACAAGACAGCTGGCCATTGAAACGTCCACACGAACGTGGATATACTTACGTTCGGAATAATTCCGCTTCAAGAATTGACCGTATCTATTTGTCTCCCAGCCTAGCTAAAAAGATTATAGACGTAGAAGTAACTCCTACCATCTTTTCTGATCATCACGCATACGCCATATCTTTGAAAATTCCTGATGTCAAAATTGAACGTGGTAGAGGATACTGGCACCTCAACACTTCCCTTCTCGCTGACACTAATTACTGTGAAGCTTTTACAGCTAAGTGGCACTATTGGGTGACACAACGACGACATTTTCGAACGCTCAGCGAATGGTGGCATCAATATCTGAAACCTCGTGTTTCTAGTTTTTCCAGATGGTATTCGTCAGAGAAGAGTCGAGATGATCGTAACCTGTACAATTTTTATTACAGATGTTTATGTGATGCTCAACATTCAGCACTTTCTGATCGTACGCTCCTATGTACTGTTAATAAATTTAAAGCAAAACTTTTAACCATGACCAGAAAAAGAATGAAAGGTGTACTTATCAGAAGTAAATCTCCCATATTCGACCTCGAAGAAGAGCCATCACTACATCATGTTATACAGGAGTATAAGCGTGGTGCGAGTAAATTAGTAGCACGCATTCAAGATGACGAAGGGAACACATTTTCCTCTTTCCCTGAAATCAAAACAGCGTTTTACACCTACTATAGTTCCCTATTTGGTGACTGCGGCGAAGCAAACACCCAACAACAGATTTTCCACAACATTTCTCCAGTGCTCGATTATGATTCAGCTAGAGCGATGGACACCCCGATTTCGAAAGCAGAGGTAGAGTCTGCTGTGATGAATGCACCTTCCAACAAATCTCCTGGTCTAGATGGACTTCCAGCAGAATGGTACCAACGCTTCTTCCCTTTGATAGGAGACACATTAACAGACATAGTGAATGAATATTTCAGTGATGCGCCTGTGCAAAATTATAAATCTCCAGGAGTGACAGTCCTTATTCCCAAAGTAAATACTGCGACTTTAGTTACTGATTACCGACCCATCACACTAATGAACTCTGACTATAAAATTCTGGCCCGCTGCTTGAATAACAGACTACAACCACATTTGGAATCCTTGGCAGGGCCATACCAATTTGCAAGTGTAGGAGATAGGAAAATCTATCATCTTCTGCAAACGATTCGGGATGTAATTGCTAGTTGCCAAGCTTCCTCTAGCACTCCTGCTGTTTTATCTATTGATTTCCATCAGGCATTTGATAGAGTAAATCATGCTTATTTATGGGCGCTTCTACAAAAGTTTGGCATAGGGGAGAAATTCATCAGATGGATCCGTGTACTCTATGATGAAGCACAAACAAAACTTAAACTAAACGGATTTTTGAGTGAGCCCATAAAAATAAAACGCAGTGTCCGACAAGGCTGTCCTCTGAGCATGACCCTTTTCATTATTTCCCTTAGTCCTCTACTCAGGCACATTGCAGCACATATACAAGGGATTTCTTTTCATAATAATGGATTAAAAGTTTGCAGTTATGCGGATGATGTGACGGTGTTCTTACGTGACCAAGAGGATCTTCATTCTGTAGAAGCATGCATTGAAGATTATGTGACTATGTCTGGCACTCTGGTAAATCGTGCAAAGACTAAAATACTGCCACTTGTTCAGAACTCTTTTATCACACAAATACGAACTGTCGACCAATTGAAAATCCTTGGAATAACCTTCACGCCTCTCCTTGCTGAAACCATACAGTTAAATTATAACCAGTTAGTTAATACTGTGCGACATGTTCTCCCACTTCACAGATCCCGTCCACTCAGCTTACGGTCCAGAGTGTATTTTCTAAATGTCTTCGCATTTTCCAAACTATGGTATCTAGCCCAGATTCTACCTATGCCCTCCCACATTGCGAAACGTCTTACCAGTGTTGGGAATTGGTTTCTTTGGCACGGTCACATCTTCAGAGTCAAATACCCATATACCTGTCTACCCACCAGACATGGAGGTTTGGGTCTTGTTCATATTGAATGTAAAGCTACTGCTTTATTCAAGTTTCGATCATTTGAAAATATTCACCACAATGTAAATTGGGTCAGCCATGGTATCTTAGCTGATTGTATCGAACGTATAGGTAAAAACTTGCCTCTACATATTAATTCCATCCCTTGTTGCTACTGGTATTTCAGAGACGTGGTTGCTGATTATATTTATATGAGTGCTGAACAACAAGCATCAATAACTTCAGTGAAGTGCTTTTATATATTGCTCCTCAACCAGCTGAACCTTGAGCCTCCTCGTATGGAACTGAAACATCCAAACAACAATTGGTCCCAGATTTGGGGCAATGTGTTTGCTCGTCACATTCCACGATCTGTTCAATCAACTTGGTACACTGTTGTCAATGAGCTTCTCCCCACGAATGCCAAAAAGCACCGTCTCAAATTTAGTGACACTACTAGTTGTGTCACATGTGGTAATGACGATGATATTGTGCATCGCTTAATTCAATGTGGATCTGCAGCGACAATATGGCTCAAATTCCAAACAGCTGTCAGCAAAATCTGCCGTACAGTTCCTGCTCTTACCACAGTTCGCATATTCGTTCTACCGGACTTTCACTTTTATCCAACCACTAAACTCAATTCAATTACCTGGTTAGCAGCTCATACGATTGAATACATACTACAATCCTCAAAACTACGCTTTGTAACAGACTATCAAGATTTCTTGTGCACTCAATACAGACACTTTCCGCCCGCTAGAAAGAAAAAGCTATTTGCGAACTACCTGGACGTTGTACTTTCTGAATATATTTGAAGTTCAAAAATAACATGGTAAAATTCTACTTCTTTCCATCAAATCACGATTTTAGCACTCTTGTATACCATTTGTCGATATCTGTGTGACACTTCTCTACTGTATACATGCTGTAAACATTATTGGTATATTCATCCTGTAATCATGTAATACTTCTGCTGTTATAGTATATTGTATTTCATATGTAATTACTCTGTAATCCTTAAAGAACAATAAAAAAGTGTTAAAAAAAAAAAAAAGTGGTCTAAGGCGTTCGGATTATAAAGCACCATTCGATCTTACTTCGAGTCCCCGCCGGGTACAACGCTCTTTTTTTTCACCTGCTCTCGATATTTCTGTCTGTGTTCCTGTCGGATTCGATTAAATAGAATTTCGAATAGAGACAAATATATATGATAAATAATCATTTATTTGCGAGTCTGCACTCGTACAATATTCATTTTCGAGATTTTGATTTTGGAAATGAAGTGTATATAATATTGAATAGTAAAAATAGTAAAATAAAAAAAATATTCGTATAAATATTGATTAATTAATTTGTATTAAACATGGCTTTCCAATCAGGATTATATAGAGAGGACTTACTTCTAAGTGCAATCCGAAAACAAATATTTGAGTTTTAATCTGACCCAAAGTTGGTAACTTACAGGATAATTTATACATGATTGGTATTGTAATTTTTATGCTTTTATTATAATCCTCTATAAGTTATGATTTTACCAATTCTAAATGTAGAACGAGAAACAAGTGTAATATTATATTTGTTACGAAAAGCTTTTAAGCAATGATGCTTTCAGGACGTGATCTGAGGGAGAATTTGAGACCCCTCTTGAGCTAAGAAATTTCCGCCTTCAGGCCTATATTCGATCGTGCTCCATGTGGACTATCAATGTTTGCCCTCCACCCGCATATTGAAATTCCCCCCGAGGATAATTTTCTGAAGTCACCACTGTTTATAAATAGTTTCTCGTTACAAATCAGAGGATAATAGAGTAGTGAGTATACTTCATTTTTTTAGCTATGGATTTAAGATTCGCAATTTATATAATGTTCCATTCTAATCGAATTTGAAACAAAAGAAGTTTTCAATGAATTACTCAAAGAAATATTTTCAGCCTCCGGATGAAAATAGGAAGACACTTAAAAAAGAAACAACTTGCTACCGGGTTTGAAGACACAAACATGTAATTGATAGTGTATCGACCCAAACCACTCGACTGTTTTGTATGCCTTTGCACACCTTCTTTTGCCTTTCGTGAAAGCAGTTTACTGTTCCATACTCGCTTTTGTTTATTCCGATACGACTATAAGTTCTCAGTAAATATTTGCAGGTTACAGCTCTTGGAATGTATAAAAGTGTTTTAAGAATAAATCACAATCGATATTATGTCCTAATAACATACGTAAAACAGGTTGAATTCGTGAAATGATTGAGGTTGGACTGAGCGTAAATGTTTTCATAGTTAGGAGCCTGGATATGCAAACCCGCTTAACGTGGGGATTTAATTTTGTGAAATTTGGTACATACAAAGGCATAAAAATCGAGCGAAAATCACGCAAGATGCTTCCGTCAACGAACGAGCGACAAAGCGCATGGGTGCATAACCAAAACGCATGCAAAAACACGCACGAAATATAGTGCTGGACATTTGAATTCCAAAGCAACTTTTGTATTTCAAGACAAAATTGGCTGGAATTTTTCGTTTGTATTCCAAGTTGTTCAAGTCCTGGGGTGTTCGGATTCCGTAGGCAATTCTGTTTACACTTTTGTTCAAGCGTTATTGAGTAGAGGAACGGAAGTCAACAGTACATTTTTTAAGCCTCACTAAGAAATTCTAATAAATTCTTGTATAACAAAAATAATAGCATAAGAAATAAAAGGAAAGTGTAAACAATAATACGTAAATAATAAAAGAAACAATTTAGTCTATAGGTTACTTATTGCAATGGATACGTCATTATTGTGATATTTTGTCAAGTTCTTTGTTCTATTGCTATGAACAGAAACTTATTCTATCTAATGTTCTCTATTGAAATTTCCTCCGAAGTATTTTTAGCTCCTAAGAATAGAAACTTAAGTAATTCATCAATAGCTCAAAAGCCGGTACGTGCTGCGTGGTTCTATAATCCAGTTTTTTGAAGGAGATACTGTATATTACCGTGAAGAATAGTCTTCTGCGCAAAAGTTGGTCTTTAATAATCCTCTGTCAAGTCCTGGCGTGATTCGGGACTAGCGTGACTGAGAAAAAACTTCCAAAATCCTTAGTCAAATGTGACAGGTAGACGGATTCAAATCTGGAGCAAGGAGCCTCAGAAACATGAACGCTATTATCGTACGCCCGGTCAGAAGACTTAGGACAGGATGCGTCACGGACTGTATGTGGCTTTGGGTATTCATGGTAGAATTACCAGGCGTCCTGTATGTTACAACCTATTCTCCCGTCCTGTATAATATTGTATAGGACGCATAAGTCTCATCTTCTTACTAGTACCAGTACCATCAGTGTATTTACTTACTAGCGTTCCGAGACATACAGTTGCTGAGAAATCGCAAATCAGCGTACATTAATGAAGACCATTGTTAAATATCAGTTAGTGTTAGAAGGACCTTATGAACTTCGTGAAGTTCCTATTAATCTATATGATCAAATAATTAAGTATATTGTTGAAAAAGTAAATATATTTTTAAGTGCCAAAAATCACTTCCAAATCTGCTTTTTCTTTTTGTATTTTGCGTCTTATATTTTAAACGGAGCAATATGACAATCCTAGCTCATGACCAAATTGAAAGAGTAAAGCTTTTATGCTGGAGTCTTCTCTGAAACTGATACATAATCTACTATTGTTATTATAACTGTCAATGCCTTTATTCATCTGTTTACGCTAGTCATTTCCAACTGGCCAAAGTGTGACGTAAGAGTACGGTTTTACAATGAGGGGAAGGAGCTGATAGGTGACGTGACGTGTGTAAAGACAGGCAGACAAGAACATCGATGAACAGGGGCGGCGGTTGGACATTAAAAGTGGGGGAGGGGGCAAGACATGATCTGAATATTCTTATATCCATCTTAGTTTCCCTACTTGATGCTAACACTGTTTTACAGAAGGTTGTATAATTAATAGAATACTATCTTTTCACTTAAAATACCATATATCGCATTTCATATTTTATTAAGTATATTGACAAGAGGAACACAAGTAGGTACTAGTCCTTTGTACTCTTAAACTACGAAGATGTAAGGAGAGATTTGATTCCTTGCTCATGAACATCTTAAAATTCTGACTGGTAAATTGTGTAATCAGATTATTTAATAACAAATAACTAGAAAGGATAATTAATATTAATTATAGTAATGAATAATGAGGCTTGTTTTGCAAAAGTTATATTGAAACTGGGGATTAATGAACAACTTATATTGTTAATTCCTCACATACTATTAAATGCATATTATTACTCTTAGAAAGACAGTAATACTGCAAGCATATGCTATGATATTTAAAAAATATATTTAATTTTGCAGCTTCCTGAAACGTGTTCATTGCCATTAGGTGCGGTTTTTATTTTCTTGGAATACATCAAAACTCAAATATATTTAGAATCACTCCACACTTCAGTTATACAAAATAATCCTAGAACCTAGAATTATGTTGAATTCACTAAATTTAATTTACACTCGTATACTCCTAAACACACCACTTCACTCGTATACTGCAAAACAATGCAAAAGGTAGAAGTTGTTTTTTTTTTATTATTATCTTTTTAACCAATATTTCTTATTATTAGAAAGACGAAAAAACATTTCAGGAACTGTCAATTTTTGGGCAGTTAAAGAATAACTTGGGAAAGACTTTTTTTCTTTTTTCGTTTTTTTCTTTATTTTCTTTCTTTCTTTCTTTCTTTATTTTTTGTGAAATGTTATCTTAATTACCTTCAAAGTGGCTGATTAACATATCGAACCCTTGTAAGAAGAAATGAAACTACGCTGGAATTCTTGAGCTCCAATTGGTTAATTTATGGGCCATTTTTCGTGCAATTAAAATGCAATTCCTGCAGCTTTCTTAACTCCACGGGAAAACAACTAATACGGGCAAATATTATATGGCAGCATTTTTTCTATGAACCAGTAATATATACAAGAACTTCACTCATATACTGCAAAACAATGGAATTTTCAAATTATATATATTAATGGGTCACTTCAAAAAAGTGAGGGAGCAACTGCCCCCCTTTGCCCCCCCTAATCGCCGCCCATGTCGATGACATACGATTTGCAGGCATAACTACTCGTGGATTCATGATTGAGCGTATAGTGTTAATGCTTCTACAGCTGTACGTCATCTTCTTTCCTTTCTTTACTACAGCTCCGTTGTGGATAAGCGGTTAGCGCACGCGCTTTTAGCGTGGGAGACCCGGGTTCGAATTCGAATTCGAATTAACGGCATAAGCTTTAATTTTTCGAATTCGACGTTAAACTGTATATCCATGACTCATACACCCTCGCAGCTGAAAGGAACGTTGAACTTTAAATCAAATCCTTTCTTCGTTTTTGTTTGGTGTGCCTTTCTTATATTGTAAACCACGTGCACTAACCGCTTATCCACGAGGGAACTCTATTGAACAAAGAAAGAGAGATGATGAACAGTATTAGAAGCATTGACAATGTACGCTCAATCATGAATCCACGAGTAGTTATGCCTGCAAATCCCACATCATCGATATTCTTGTCTGCCTGTCTCTCCACACCCTACGTCACCTATTAGCTCCTTCTCCTCACTGAGAAGGCGAGATGCAAACTGTGACGTCACAGAGCAAATTGAATTGGAAGTGACTGGGCTACATCTTTCGAAATGAATTAAAATCATTCCTTCTTGTTCTTTCTTCTAGCCCAAAAATTTGGTTATCAAACGTGTGGACCGCAGCCACGAAGGGATTTGGGAGTGTATAGTTACACAGCTACAACATAACTTAAGTTGGAAAACAACGTGGGTCAACTTAAAAGGTACTTTGTCATTATTAACGGATTTTTTTTTTTCCTTACAGCATTTTCAGGCATGTTTGATCTGCTGAGAGTACAGTCCTATCCACACAACAAGTAAAGATTAATACACATAATGTGCCGTCCGTGCAATGGTCCACAAATTTTTTTTTTTTTTTCAGACTTTGACATTGACAATTCGTTGGAACTTTTTAAATTGACATATGATGTGCCTTTCCCATGCCTTATACCGAAAGGCCCTTTGAAGAGAAACCAACCCGGTTGTGGCTCGTCGGACGCAATCCTTCGGCTTTCTTCGGAGAACACGAAGTGAAACGAAATTGACCAGAACCAAGGGAAATGGTGTGAAAAACAGTAGGGCACAGCATGGTATGTGTGAATGTTCACCTTCGTAGAACTGACGGATTATGGAAAGGGAATGGCGTGCGCACGGCACATTATATGTGAATTAACATTAATGTGTTCATAAAGATTCGTCTTCTTTCTCGATCTTATAGTGTGCGCAAGGAAAGGTGTCTTCTGACAGTTGGGCAGAGCACGTGGAGTATTGGAGGCGCTGTTGGCAGGAGCCACGCAACAGACACAACAGCTCTGGCGACAAACTTAAGACATTTAACAAGTCGTCTCAACTACCGGCAACAATGCTGTCCGTGACCTTCGTTGCGTAGCAACAGCGTGAAAGAATACTGCTGTGATCGGCGAACAAGCCTTCCACTCGTTTTGTTTACAGCATGTGGCGCTATCTGTCAGATGTCATCTTTCAGTAACTCGATAGTACAGGGCCTAAAATTGAGTGGAGTACTCCACACTTTGTGGAACTGTAGGAAAGGAGTGTGGAACTATAATTCTTAAAGTGTGGAGTGGTATTAATGTGAGTACTTTACTTTTCTCGGATTATATATTTAAACGCGTTTAGTGTGTCAAACTAAGTCTTACTGACTCAATACATTCATTAAGCAATGGGTTACTCAATTCCATATAACTGCCAGTATATGACATTAAGCCAGAGTTAATACGTATAGGTGTCTCCTAGATGACAGGAAAAACCATTGCCAATTTTGAGGTGAAGGAACTTTTTAACTATATTTAGTTTTCAAATGTTTTCGGTTGCATTCATATAGTTTTAAAATATGCAACTAACTGCACGTTTATCTGTTGTTTCAATAGGACATTACACTTTTCCGATATAATGAAATATGTTGTTTTGTAGATAAAAATTACACGATCCTTTGAATCCCTTATAGAAATATGTACTACCAGCAGTGTTGCCAGACACGGCAAGCAAAATTACACACACCTTCCGTCCAAATTGCACAATTTTACACACAAGATGGAAGACAGTGCACACAATACATAACTACCTAACTATATGTATATTATGTCTAATGACGTACATACCTATACGTACACTCATGTCCCAAATGATTACCGCATATCTATAACAGACTTGTTGTGCGAATATATTTGGATAATGATATCGCAGGGTACATCCAATACTCTTACTATGTGTATAATCGGCAGAGACATGTATGTGGTAAATTTCATGTCAAAAGATCTGTAAATAAGAACAATAAAACGAAAAAACTTTTCTTGTCCATTTAGCAACATTTTGATGTACTCATTCTAATTTTCGTATTTATAATTTTACTTTCAACCATGCGCGCCGACTATGTGGGTGCTCCAGGGCTCCAGCACCCACATAAATAATCTTGTGGGTGCGGCGCACCAACAAGATTTTTAGCTTGAACACTGGCGCAAATCCCGGGGGGGACGAGGGGGACATGTCCCCCACAATGTTGGACCTGGGGGGGACAGTCCCCCCCAATAATCTGACTTAAAAAGTGCTTTTTGGGATAAGCTTGATTTGTGTCCGACTGCCACAAAGATGTAAGATGTAAGATGATTGATTTCTCTTGGCTTTTCCATTTTTAAAAAAGAATCGTAATCTGTAGTATTTCAAACTGAACTTCGTGCTGTAGTGAGTTTAGTAGTCTCATCAATATGTATTAATTCCACTTCCATTACTTGGGCACAAATTGCAATAAATGCCAGACACTAGCGTGCGCAGGACACTGGGAATATGGGTGCCAGATCTAAAGTACCACCATATGGAATGTCATCCTCCCCCTTTTCCCCTAAGAAAAGATAGCATCATTGCATCCGACGCTGCGTCGGCGAAGCATGGCACACAGCAGACGGGAAATAATTAACACGTAATCTCATCTCAGTGTGTAATAATTCTACATTTAAAAAAAAAAGTTTGTCTAATGGGGGTGCCAAGGCACCCATGGCACCCACGTTGCGCACGCCTGTGATGCGAGAGGAGAATATACCCCTCTCCTCATGCTGAAAAGTTGTCTCAGCTGTAGGTACGGGCACAAATTGCGGGGAAATGGGGATACATGTCCCCCCCAACATTGGAACTGGAGGCTCTCCCAATAATCCGATTTGAAAAGTGCTTTTTGCAGAAAAGTGTGATGATTTGTCCGATTGCCACAAAGGAAAGTGAGATGAAGTTTGTTTCTCTTGGCTTTTTCATTTTAAATAAAATGAAGGCGTGCGACTGTGCGTGACGTAACCTGATATGAAATCTTCTCTCCTTTTCTCCCCTAGGCCCTAGCACACGAAGAATATACAGACTATCCAATGTCAGGAGAACCCATCTTTTCAGTAAATCGGAATTTAATCTATTTGTAGTATCAGCCTAGGCATCTACTCATGCTTCGTAAGCTAACTCTATAGCCTATGGAACCCGGAGGTTTAATGCCGCGTTCACAAAAGCTCTACACTAGCTTCTATCCTTAGCCAACTCGATCCAGCTTCTACTTTGTATTCCTATTTTTGCGAGATCCATCTTAATATTGTCTTCCCATCTGCGCCTAGGTCTTCCTAATGGTCGTTTTCCGATTGGTCTTACCGCTAACACTTTGAAAGCGATCCTACTTTCTTCCATCCTGGCTACATGACCTGCCACCTAAGCCTCCTAGACTTGATGACCATAACAATGTTTGGTAAACCGTATAAACTATGTAGTTCCTCGTTATGAAGTTTCCGCCATTCCCCATTCCCGTTCATCTTGGGTCCGAATAATCGTCTCACGATCTTGTTCTCAAATACTTTAAGTCTATGTTCTTCCTTTAGAGTAAGCGACCATGTTTCGCAACCATACAGAACAACAGGTATGATTATCGTTTTATGTATTTTAGGCTTCAAATTCCTCGACAGAATTTGCGACGACATGAGATTTGAACCGAATAGTAACACGAATTCCCATATTTTAGTCGACATTTAATTTCTTCGTGAATATGATTTTCGCCTGTTAATATTGATCCTAGATATTTGAAAGTATCCACTTTATCAAAAGAATTATTTAATATTTTAACGCATCCATAATTTATCGTATTACGGTCCCGACGCACTTCTATATATTTAGTTTTTTCTGCATTTGCTTCTAAACCAATGCCCCTGCAAGCGTTTAATAAGACCTCTGCATTTCTTTCTATTATTCTCCTGTCATCCCCTATTAAATTTACATCAACAGCAAATGCCCTAACTTGGTGAATACCGTTCAATTCTAGACTCTGGTTGCTATCTTTGATTTTCCTTATAGCGTATCCCAGCACAAAATTAAATAATAATGGCGACAACGCATCTCTTTGTTTCAGGCCATTCTCGACGTGAAAGCTCGTGGACAAAAATTTTCCTACCCGGACTTTACTTTGGGATTCATTTTAAAATGCGTTAATTGATCTAATTAGCTTTTTCGGTATTCCAAATTCTGTAAGAACGTTGTACGATGTTTCTCTCCTAACCGAGTCGTAAGCCTTTCTAAAATCAATAAATAGTTTATGTACCGGGGTATTGTATTCCCACTTCTTTTCGAGTATTTGGCGAATAGTAAATATTTGGTCGGTAATTGATCGATTTCGTCTAAATCCACACTGATAATCTCCAATAATTTCATCTGCATATGGGGTCAATCTTGCTAATAGAATGTTTGAAAGGATTTTATAGGATGTTGACAGAAGAGAGATGCCTCGATAAGTCAGTTTTGTCGGCTTTCTTGTGGATTGGAACAATGTTTCTTTCCACTCTTGCAGCAATTCTTCCTTGTTGTAGATAAGGAGAATGAGTTTGTGTATCTTGTTCCACAATTTTCCGCCTCCAGCTAAAATTAACTCAGCCGGAATTTCGTTTACACCAGGATATTTGTGTTTCTTTAATTTCTTTATAGCGATTTCTACTTCTATTCGGTTGGGTTCTCGAATATATGGTTCTGCGGTGTGTATCTCCCTTTCTCCATGCACATTAGTTTTTGCTGCGTGTTAAGCAAATCGTTAAAGAAATCTTTCCATCTTTTTAAAATGCTATCTGCATCAATGAGAACTGTTCCATCAGCTTTCTTTAATATAAGCACGAGGTTGATAGCCTTTCTTAAATTCGTTGATCCATTTATCCAGAATGTTTTTATTTTTACTATTATCTTCAAGTTCCTAAATTTTAGCTTTCAAAAAATCGCGTTTCTTTGTTCTAAAAGTTTTGGAAGTTTCCCGCCTGATGCCTATGAAATTTTGTGGCGTTATTTCATTCGGATTTTGTAGCCAACATAATTTGCTTGTTTTCTCTTTTCTGCTCGTTCGAACCATGGTTTGGTGCTACGTATTTCCGCGTGTCCCAATTTTTCTTTTGAGAGAGGATGCTTCGTAAGCAAAGAAAAGAATTCAATTAATGTTATTGAGATCAAGGGAGCCGATCCTGGGAAGTCGGAGCCTTCCCCCCCAAAAGCTCACGTGGATCCCTGTATTATTATGAATATGTGTTTTTATATGTATTTTCTCTTGTTATGTGTATTGTTTTATGCATTTTTATGAATGCCCCCCCCCCCAAGAAATCGGCGTCCTTAATTGAGATTATCATCATTTTGCTCAGAGTATTGTTGCGTCATACATAATTGATATTCTTTCTCCATAGTTTTGGGGAAATTATTATTTATATTATTATATTACTATAAAACAATTTTAACGTGGACCTTCGTGGGTGCCTAATTAGAAACATACCAATTATAAATATGCATGTATTCAGATTTCAGAATGTGTTCACGGCAGTGATTTGTAATACTGATATGTACTACTACTTCATCTACATCGCCTAATATATAATATACTCTACAACAGTTCATCAGATTCACCTACCGTAATATGAGTTTCATCTCCCTTCTCTAGAATAAGCCTCAAATGTGCCCACCTCCCAATGTTGAAGACAACCAATGGCGTATTTAGGATTTTGTTTCGAGGAGCTATGCCCAACACAAGGAAGGAAGTGGGCAATTGCCCACCTGAGTTTGAGAATTAAATATATTTTAATTTATGCATAAATTGAAGTTATAATGGCAAGAATTGCAGACCGATAAATCATATGTGATATGATACAAAAATTTAGGAGTGAATCTAACCTTTTATTCTATTCATACAAGAAAAAGGAAGCATCTTCTTGGCCTTCTTAATTTCCCGTGTTAATTATTCCCCCGTTTTGATTTTTGAAAATTCAAACATTTCCTTCTTGTAAAAATAACTAAACGATATAATTTTTCCTTTGTTATAATAACTAAAGTCCTGTCATGTTGATATCCGCGTTAAGTTGGTGTGGAACACCAGTTTTGCTTATCAAGTCCTCTTAGTTTTGGTGTTACTGATGACGGCCGACTTGAATCACAACTGACAATGGTCGATAAAGTATGATAGACGAAATGAAAGAAACGTCAAGAAAAAGAAACAGAAAAGTAGAAAGGACGAAAGAAAGAACAAAAGGACGCAGTTCTTACATGCAATGAAATTTGAGAAATACAGTATTGTTTCTGAACAAATAGCATAAGAAAATGGAAAGTCAATGACATTCTTAAAAATGGTTAGAAGGATTATTGTTGTACATGGAATGCGAGAAACTAACAAATTTATTTCGGGGAGAGCTTGAGCCGCCCGATAGCCTCCTAAATACGCCACTGAAGACAATTCTGTCCCCTGCTTCTTCACAGCATTGTTTTTCAACTTCATACATATTTTGAACATCGCTTACACACACATACACACACACACACACACACACACACACACATATATATATATATATATATATATATATATATATATATATATATATATATATATATATATATATATAAAATATGGGAACGGTCTTACCCGTCCCCCCCAATGTTGAAGACAGATTTGCGCCGATGAGCTTGAACCCGGGTTTGAACCAGTTTCTCTTGCGTTTAAATCAGTCGTGTTACCGACTGAGCTAGGGCATACCCAACTTATCCTTATAGTACCGGAATATTTTACTTTCTCACAGCACAGGCCTTTATGACAATGTTCATAAAATATTTTAAGTAAAAGTAAATCAATCAAACATCGAGACTTCCCTGAAAACATATAGGCTAATATGACCCGCCATTGATATGCACCCACATAAATCTTGGAAAGTCTGCGCCATTGCTTTCGACGTACTTAATGTTTTTAATTGGACATCGGCCACTCTGTCGTTCATCTGTTTGCGAAATGGCATTTTCTTCACAAGTGGTGAGAAGACAAAAGACTTCTTACCCCCTCCACCTCATGTTCTGACCAACATCAAGGGTCAACATTCATTCACATTGCTTGCTTGAACAAAGCGTCTTTGCTTGGGGATGTCACGACACCCGCCTCTGAAAAACAAGAAATGAGGTACCAAGGAAGCAAGATAGGTTTTATCATACTGTAGAGAAAATAACAAGAGATTAACAATAATAACAAATAACTTGTTATTTTCTCTGTGGTTTTATTGCGCTGGCCTGGAGTCAGGCGTTGGAGCTCGTAGTTTTTAGAAGGCAATTTTCAGAAAAAAATAGTGGAAATAATGAATATTTGAATGAAAGGAACTTCGTAAAAATCATCAATGATCAAAATTTTTAATTGTGCCAAATTACACACAAAATGCACACAGATTGACATTACACACAAAATGCACAAACAGGCCAAAATTGCACACATTTTGTGCAATTACACACACATTGGCAACGCTGACTACCAGAGATAACATACGTTAATAACCACCAAAAATTTAGCCGAAGCACCGTAGACTCTCAACAACCAATCATAACACAGGAAATATTATCCGTTCGTAAGTTGCATGGGGAAAAAATCTCGCTAGCCGGCCCGGGTTAATTCTTTTGTCTATAGATCAGTGTTCGCTGTTTGGTGACGATGCATTGTTGTCTTCGGTAAAGTAATTTCATTACTTTAGAAACAATAACGAAAATGGAACAGAGGAAGGAAATAAAGAAACAAAAAGTAAGCCAATGTTCCTCGTCTTTATGCCTGCAGACACGACACCTGACACATGGTTCTCATCCAGTTGAGTTACCGGTACTTTGTGCCTACAAGCAGCATAGGGTATTCAATTTTCCATGTTGCTGGGCGTTGGACATTAGGTCTATTTATGTTTATATGGAACATTGAAATTCAAAGCCTCAGTAAAATTATACAGAGATCCCTCTAGGAATTTCTTAGTGTCAGCACCCACTACTGACTAAATATTACCCGGTTTTGAGAAATCGCGCTCAGTTAGCAGTATGAACAGGTACAGAAGGCAGTAGTCTATAACGCAGTAAATTTGAGCCAAGTTGGGCATGTTGGGGAAAAGAGTACATGGTCTTGTCAGTGGAGAAGTACTTCACCAACTCGGAGTATTTTTATTTTTTTACGTATTAACGCGGAAATTTTAAGTGCGAGTAAGGTGCGGGGCGGCGTCCCGGCGATGTTAAGTGCGGAAAACGACGCCCCACGTGAAGGGATCCCTGAAAATAGGTACGCCTACTAATATAAGAAACGTAACATCTGTTTCTGTTTCTTGGTCATTACTTTCCATCGTTTTGTGTATGCTACAGTGATAATGGGGAGTAAGTACGAGGGCAAGTCAAGAAAGACTTGGACTGATTTTTTCCCCGGCAGTTCTGTTAACGCTGGAGCTTCATAGTTTGGCATACAAGTAGGGTGGGTCTTGCTGTGCATATATATAAAATGTTGTTAAGGAATTATTGCATGTTTGGTAACCACGACTTTTTATTGCAGGTGATGTTCTGCGCCGCCTCTAGAAGTCGCCTGTAGAAGAAATGGAGTCATTACGAGATGAACAATTTGCAGCTATACGGTTCTGCTATCGCCTGGGGAAAAGTGCAACAGAAACTCTAGGAATGTTGAGAGCAGCCTACAAAGATGACGCTCTGCCACGAAGTACCGTGTTCTGGTGGTTCAAAGAGTTTAAAGAGGGCCGAATGACAATCACGAAAGCTGGTGGACCAGGTGTATCAGCGTCAGCTGTTACTGAGGTGAACATTAAGAGCCTGCCTTACCAAAAATTATACAAAATTTACCATTTTTCTTTTGCTTGTTTATTCATCAGTTAAAGGAGATAATGAAATGTAAGTCACCACAATCATAGATAATGCTATTCTACAACAGAAAATATGAACCTGAAGAATGTTCAGTGTTGCCATCCATAGAAATTACAGTGTTACCAGAAAAACAATTTCCCTAAAATCTAAGTTAAGCCAGCGAGTAGAGGAACAAACTCAACTGCATTTGGTTATGTATCATATTGTTTTGGTTTCCTATGAACTACTTTTTAAATAATAGTTGTATTTAGTTTGTAATAAACAAAATAGTTTTAACATACAGTTATTAAAACTAAATAATAATGTTAATTAAAATGTAGTTCACAAGAAACCAAAACAACATGATACGTAATCAAATGCGGTTGAGTTCATTCCTCTACTCGCTGTCTTAACTTAGATTTTAGGGAAATTGTTTTTCTGGCAACACTGTAATTTCTATGGATTGCAACACTGTACATTCTTCAGGTTCATATTTTCTGTTGTAGAATAGCATTATCTATGATTGTGGTGACTTACATTTCATTATCTCCTTTCACTGATGAATAAACAAGCAAAAGAAAATGGTAAATTTCGTATTATTTTTAGTAAGGCAGGCTCTTAACACGGCAGCAGTCATTGTTAGAGAAGATCGCCGCATCAGTATCGACGATCTGGTAGCCGCACTACGCATATCTCATGGCAGTGCCTTCAAAATTTTGCATGACCACCTCCACATGAGCCGAATGTGTGCGCGATGGATTCCGCGACTCCTGACACCAGAGCAGAAGGCCGTTTGAGTGGAGACTTGCAGGGAGCTGTTGCAAAGGTTTGAGGATGGTGGAAACGCCTACCGCACCGTGCGACTTTTTTCTATTCCCTGCCCTAAAATCCAGACTGCGTGGACGCCGCTTCTCCGATAATTCCGAGGTTCTGAAGGCATGGGAGGCGGTTTTGAAGGACCTCTCAAAGAATGGCCTGCGACACGTGTTTGAGGACTGGAAGACTCGAATGAAAAAGTGCATTCAAATGGGCGGGGACTACTTTGAAAAGGATCATGTACCTGTTGCTGAGTAATAATAAATTGCCTAGAAAAAAAATCAGTCCAAGTCTTTCTTGACTAGCCCTCGTAGAATGCTGTAGACTAGACCCTCCGTATCGCTTTTATGAACCTATTTTATATATTTCATTTTTATTTTCAAAATTATAGGCCCATGTTGAGTTTACAAGTGTTGTTAAATATTGTTACGTGTTTTTTAATGGTTTTACTTCAAGAAATGCCACTTACTGTGTTTTTACAGGCTGAAAACAACATATGTCAATGTGAGTGCAAAAACACAATAAGTGCAAAATTACTAAAATCTATATGATCAACAGTTAAAAATCTGAATTTTTAACTGTACAACATACAATCGCAAACAGTATAATACCTGTCAAATCTGAAAACCCATTCCTAAGTCGCCACAAAGTTATTTGTCCTGATACAGATATTTTGCAGTTCGCAATGCAATAGAGAAGGGCATCATCGTGCAGTATGTTGAAAGGTCTGGACGCTAAAAGCCTTCTCATGAAAATCTGTGGAAATCAGTCATTTCATGCTCTGTCAAGTCTAGCCCGAGCTGTTGCTTCGAAACCATTTTCTTCCGATTTTGAAAGACTTATAAGTGACTACAACATATTGAAAATAGATAACAGACTCCCTTTGGCTCCCACTACTGTGAAAAATTACCTTCACGTTAATATAAATATGAGTCCGTTGGAAAATTTTAGCCCAACCCCTGCTGTTATGAAATGGGTGGCCAGAAAGGAAAGACGTTTTGAAGTTGGTAGGAAGTCAAAGGAACAGCCCTGGTATAACAAGGTATTTGCCTCATCAGAAAACAGACTGAGACAGCGTGATGATCACGGAAAAATGACAGTGAAATTCTTATGTAAGAAAAAGTGACTTTTTTCTTCCAATGTGACTATTTTTCTTACCGGTTTGTTTCCTGTATTTTATGGTTTAATACAATACAATTAAATATGTATCCTAATGTGCCTTTAATTTTGTTTGCTCTGGATGCCAAAATTTTCCTATAATAATAATAATAATAATAATAATAATAATAATAATAATAATAATAATAATAATATTTTTTCGTCGCAGGTAAACATGATGTACTGGACAGAACACTGGTTATATGTCAAAACAAATGCTGACTAAACTAGTTTTTCTATGTTATGTAAAATTTTTACCAGTGTGGAGCTGTGATTTCGTTGAATTTTAGGCCCTGCGATAGTAGAAGGTCAGATTTCCACTAGTGCACAACTAGCTTCAATTGGCTAATATAGAAAAATAGTAATTTCTTTTTCTTCTTGTTTTCAAAATGTATCTTCTTGTTCTGAAAAGCTCTACAACTTAATAGGGATCAGCAGCAAGGGCGCCGATCCTGGGGGGCCGGGCCCCCCAAAGCTCATGTGGGCCCCCAATTGTATTTGTGAATATACAATATTTGGCATAATTTGAGTTCAATTTGTCTTAAAATCTTCTTTTATATATATATATATATATATATATATATATATATATACCTTCTGCATCTGAATGGGAACCCCAAATTTACAGAGAAATCGGCGCCCTTACTCAGCAGTGAATACAGCTAGTACAGATTAAAAACATCGATTTAACAGTAGCAATAAACACTTTATAAGGACCTCATCACAATCCATCACAGGTCTGCTATTATTGGCAGGTCATTTGCCGTAGCTGAGAAGCTTCCATGCTCCACGGTCTTCCGCTAACGTCTTCGTCTTCACGTACGATTTCTCTGTTTTGATATCGTCTATTAATTGTAGTCTTCTTCATCCCCTCCATCTCTATCCTGCCACCATACCCTTTACACGTCCTTCGTGATACAGTTCCTTCTTAGCCAATTTCCCAAACAGTTTCTCATCCTCTTCTGAATATCTAAAATTGTTCTTTTCTCCCGCACTATTTCTAACACCCTCTCATTCGTTTTCCGTTCGACTCAACTAATTCTCTCCATTCTTCTTCACACCCACATTTCGAAAGCTTCCAGTCTTTTCCATCATTTTTGCGAAATATCCATGTTTCTGTCCCATACAGTACACAATACTCCTCATGAAACATTTTATGAGTCTTTTTCTCAACTTTTTATTCAAGGTCCCACAAAATAGTATTTTCCTCCTCCTGAAGGCTTCATTCACCATTTCTAGCCTTGCTTTTATTTCACCTTCACACCTCATCTTATTACTAATAATACTAGCCGGGTTTGGAAAAGTACTCACTTGTTCTAATTTCTCCCGTTGTTGACCAAAACTCATTTTAAAAATATTAAACCTGTTTGTTCGTGTGTCCGTCTGTCTTGGAAAACAAAAATTCTCTTGGACTACTTTATGAGTCACCATCACTTCCTGCCAGGATGTAGAGAGTCAAAAATTACGAATCGAATTCGTTGACGCAGGTGATATTAAAACCGAAAGTGACAGAAAGCAACCACTTCCGGTTTAACCGTCAATCACTATACAGCAAAAATAGTAATAGATAATAAGCGTTCCTTTTTTGCGAACTACCTCATGGCTAAGCGATTGGCGTACGCACCTGTTGTTGCGTGGTAAACCCAGATTCGATTCATGGCGGAAACTCATGTGATTCGGATCCCACGTTAAGCTGTAGGTCCACGTCTCATACACCCTCCCTGCTGAAAGGAATGTCAAATTGAAAATCAATCAAGAATTAAGTTCTTTTAGCAATCAAACATTCCAAAAATACACTCCATCTACTAAAACCAAAAGTGATAGAAATCTTCAACTACTTCCGGTTTCAACATTAAATGAGAAAATAGAACACCATACAAACCAAACTCCTTCCTGTGGTGTACATCGAGTCTGCGATTATTTTTTAAATGAGTCAATAGTTTAATGTTTAAACAATAAGATATGTTAATTTACAGCTGTACTGAAGGAAGCTTCGTGGGCAATGGCGTACGCAAAGTGGATTTTAACTCCACTCTTGTGAAAAAATATAAAAATACGTTACCATAGTAAGATATGTATGGGCAACCTGGAAATTTGAAGTCTTTACTTTCCCTTGGGGGAGCCAGAGATGGATCCAGGACGGACTTCTGGGAGGGACGGTGGGTTGTAATACTGCTACTTAGAGCTACTTTTAAGAGCTCCTAACTCTGGGATGGGTTTTATTTATATATATAAAATAAGAAAGTTTCCTCTTCTGGGGAGGAGGCAATCGCCCCGATCGCTTCCCCCTGGATCCGCCCCTGGGGAGAGCTGCTTTATACTTTTATAAGTTTTTTTCTTCGTAACTGCATCTAGATTAGTGCTGTTGAATTTTTGTGACATTTGCGGTTTTCGGTTTTTGAGAAAACCGATTTTCTGAAAACCGAAAACCGCAAATGCGGTTTTCAAAACCGAAACCGCAAAAGCGGTTTTCAAAACCGAAACCGCAAAAGCGGTTTTCAAAACCGACATTTCGGTTTTATGAAATTTCACTTTTTTCAAAAACCGGTTTTCGGTTTTTTCAAAAACCGATTTCGACAGCACTAATCTAGATATTCTATCCTTGGTCTTTCTCTTCCTTGGTTTTCCATCTGTCTTTGCCTCTACCATCACAGAGATCCAATCGGAGTGCCGAATGAGATGGCCAAGCATGCTGTTTCTCCTATTATCTTCATGAATTGTATTAATATATTTCCATAGTGGCACATTATAACTTCTGATTTCTTTGACAGTGTTTCGTGGTCCGGATATCTATAGAACCCTAATGAAAGACGAAATCGTTCTTAAGACTCTGAAGAAGTTTCAGGGCCCAAACGCAATTATTGCTCTATCCATTTGCGTGATCTCAGTGGTTTTACTTATTGTAATAACATGCTGCAACGTTTACGTTACGTAAGTATTTAAGATTAATTTGGACAGATTGAAGTTAGAGTGGTGTAAGTCGCTTTTCCAAGTAGAAAGACTGACATAAATACCAGGTCAAGATAAGTCAATTTGTTGACAGAAAACACAATCAGAGATTCATTAAACACTCAACAGAAGGCATTGGAACTTTTAGTGATAAAAAAAAAGTGGGAGTAGTTGTTTTGCTGGCCAATTTATTGCAGTACGTTTTGCGTTAATTTCTGGAAAGCAAAGGAAATATTACTTGCACCACCGTTATTTTAACATGTCCAATTTATAGTAGATGTTTTGTAAATAGCTTTTAGTGTTATAGTAAGGTATTTAATGATCAACTGTATATTAGTAACAATATCATTTCATTTCGTAAACGTATTACCTATGTATAGAGTAGAAGGGGGAATTGGGTGGATGGGTAATTGGGCGGAAAACTTTTTAAACATTTATATTTTCAATTTCAGTATATTTTTATGGAATTTAATTTCACCCAAATTTTGGTTGGGTAGATGTTTATCAGAAAAAAAAAGCTCAGATGAATTTTGAGAGGATGTAATAATGACAAAAGAAACCAAAAACTGATTTGATTGAGAAATTACATATTTGAAACCGAGTTTCAAGTTTGTGTGGGTTTTGGTTTGAATCACAATAAATCGCTCATCTATTAATGTTTTGATCCTGATTTTTTTTTACTGCTTCTTAAAAATATCATAAGGATGTTGCTGTGAAGAGCAACAATCTTGAATCCTCACTGTGAGGCAGTTAAAATTTTGTTAAAATTTGTACCTCCCAATTGCCCCCACGGGGTAATTGTGCGCATAATGTGGGGATAAATGGGCGGAAAGCATTAAAGGGAGCGGATCCACTACGTAGTTTGTATCAGTGTCAAGAGAGGTCACCAGCGTAGGTCGTTTCTAGCGTCCGTAGTGAACTCAGTTGGTTCTTGCTTCTCAAAGTGTTTCCATCTCAACATACCAAATGGTTTCGTTTCGTTTCGTTTCATTAAAGTACAGGGTAAATCACCCTGAAATTGGAACAGGCCAGTTTTTTTTTTTTTTTTTTTTTTTTTTTTTTTTTTTTTTTTGCACTTTGTAGATTTTTTCAGATTTATTAACATCGGCGTTATCTACTTTTCCCCCTGTCTTTCGTCGATGACATTTCCAAGTGGCGTCTGTTTATTTTTTTTTTAATTTATTGTAAAAAATTCGCTTTTAAGTGAAAGGCTTTCATGATATTGAAGTTTTCTGCTCGATTCTAGGCAATAGGTTAAGGAATATGTTTTGTTGCACATATTTTATGTTGATCGCTTCGTTAAGCCCTAAAGAATGTGCATTTATGTCATACTGTTAAAAATTGTACATTTGTCGCATGCTTACAACGGTGCCAGGAACGTAGCTAGGAGAGGACATGGGGGCCCACGGACCCCCTAAAAGTTGGCTTAGCCCTCCAAATATTTATTTAAAGTTATTTATATGGAGCCCATTTGCTAATATGGCTTCCCAAAATCAGAACTCTAACTACGTTCCTGAACGGTATCAAAAATTAGAATTTCTAATGTACACTCATGTCTAAAATTATTGTCGCATATCTATAAATATGTTGTTCTAGGAATAAAATTTGATAACAAATCCGTCCAGTATTTCTTACAATGTTAGTATGGGTAAATTTCAAATGACATGTGGCAAATTTCATGTCAAAAGAGCAGTAAATAGGAACAGTAAAACGAAAATAAAATTGCCTTGTCCATTTAGCAACATTTTATTTTACTCATTATAATCCTCATATTTATAATTCTTTTCCTATGAAATTTACCACAAACATACATTTCCCGATTATACACATAGTATCAGTATTTAAAGCAACCTGCAAAATCATTATCAAATTATATTCTTAGAAGAAAACAATTATAGATATGCGACAATAATTTTGGACATGAGTGTACATAGACCGCCTTTGCTTGGCACAAGGATATAAAGCAGTTCTAGAGATGTTAATTCGATACTATTCAAGGTAACAGTCTACTAGAGATTAATTTGATTTTAAGGTCTTCTACTTGGTCTAGTATCTAGCACACTTGCCTTCGGAGCTCGCTATCCAGGGTTCAATTCCGGTAAGAGATAGGGTACAGTAGAACAAAAAAATGTTCAGATACCGCTAAAGGCAGTAGATCTCCTGCAGCCACCATAGAATAAGAGTAAAGCGTTAAAATAAAAAAAATACTGATTTTCTTGATTTTTAATTTAAAAAAGATTATCCCAACTGGTCACTAACTGCCTTGTAGAATCTTATGCCTTAGGCGAGCAGAGTTGTCTTCAACATTGGGAGGCGGGCAGATTTGAGGTTTATTCTGAGTGGACATTAATTTCATCTCACTTTCCTTTCTGGCGACCGGACACAAATAATCAAATTTCTCCCCCCAAAACACATTTCAAATCGGATTATTGGGGACAATCCCCCCAGTTCCAAGATAGGAGGGGACATGTCCCCTTCACCCCCCGGGATTTGCGCCAGTGTATGTATGGAGCAATGCAAACCAAAATTACTAATTCGAATCTTATCATTTAATCTACTATGACATTAGTGTTAATTGCATGGAAAACAAAATAATATACATACATACAATATGTAACAGTTTTCAACAAAAATTAAAACTAATATAGTTTGCAATGTACCGCAGCATCAATTCTCATCGAAACGAAAATAATATGTTTACGACATCTATTTAAAACGGCACTGATCTAAACATGTTTAGGCATAGGCCTATTTTTTCTAAATTTTGTACCGTCCTCCACACCTCCGTCCTGCTAGGAGTAAGATTGTAATTCCTGGAATAAACTAGACGATGGAACATGACAGCTATTGTCACGGTCGAGATGTAAGAATGTAAAAATAGTTCGTGCCGGCAGGGTCAGAAACAAGAGAATGTCATTTTTTCCCCCACCTGTTGGGAAGGAGAACGAGGTGTTTGGAATCTTGGCTAAGATAATTGCCGCTAGTCTAAATTGTGAATCAGCTAGTACAAAAAATGTACTGAAAAAGGAAAAGGTATTGTGCTTATAAAATTTCATCCCTTCACTTCAGCTGTTGCTTTTGGCAATGAGATAATATCGAGTTCGCAGAAGGAAGTCTGCAAATGGGAACAGCTCTTCAATCTTCTCTTCCGTGGTCAATAACCCCCCCCCCATTTGCAGTGACCTTCACAAAAGACTATTTCTGCTTCAGAAGAAAAATAATATTGCTTGCTTTGTCCATTCATCTGTGAAAGCTTTCAGGAATGTTTCGGAGCTCATTTGGGTGTTTCATATGAACATATTTCGCGAAAAATTCACACAGCCAGGAGTGGAAGCGGAAACTATTGAAAGCCCTGTTGTTGGCGGGAGGTGTTCCCTATCTCCACAGAATGTATACTAACAAAAATTATATTACTTGTGCTCATAAAAGTATGCCAAGTTGAACTTTTGATTTTATGTTTAGCGTCCCTTTGAGCAGCGAGGCTACATGAGACGTAGATATACAACTCCTGAAATCCGAAGATTATCGTTCAATGCACTCCCATCGGGAATCGAACACGGGATCCCGTTCACGTCGCGCATAATAGCCATTAGACCAGCAGGGAGGGTCACCCCAAATAGAACATGGATAGCAAACAAAACAATTCATTTCCCATCTTCACAATCATTAGTAGGGTGAAATAACAACTTACAAACATTATTTTAAAAAGAATGTGATTAGTTGAATATATAGATATATTCGTCGGCTTCACCCCTAGATCTCCCAGTTTGCTCGGTTTACGGCCTCTCAGTTCATGAACCTAGAACCATATTTAAGTTCATTTGGGGCTTCGTCCTCAGCCTCCCTTATCCCTTTTGCTCGGCCAACGGCCTTGCATCCGATAAACTTGCAAGCACACCGAATTTCATTTCAGATCCGGAAATTCGCTCCGTGTACGGCCTCGCATCTTACTTACTTACTCTGTCAATTATTACTTACCGGTTCCAGATCTTGTTCAATCTTGTTGAATAGTTTGAAGCTCATACATGGGATATCCATAATACTGAGGAATTCCTCTAGATGAGAATACCCACTTCCAATGGAAACTGCCCCAAACAGCCCCAGTATTGATTACAGATCTTTTAGACTGTTGTTCCTCCTCCGTAGAGTGACATACTTCGCGTTTGCACACGCGGCACTTGAAATAGAGGTAAGACACTACTCCTGAACGTCTCTCTCTATGAAAATCCATTTTTCCTAAAACACATATCTTTCTGTGGTTTTCTTGGAGCTTTATGGACCACTTGAGAATGTGTCCCAAATTTACAATTCGATAGCCATTTGGAAAGTCATTGCGACTAACAATCTCTGTTTCGAGCTCCACTACAAGAGATGGTAGAGACTCAGTGTCAGAGCTGAAATGACATAAAATAATAATAATAATAATAATAATAATAATAATAATAATAATAATAATAATAATAATAATAATAATAATAATAATAATAATAATAATTTGTAGAAATGAAAATGAAATTTATAGAAATTTAGTGCTTATATGTTGAACGATATGGCTTATATGAATAGGGTGAATAAATGAAGGACAGATGGTCAAAAATTACTTTTTTCCTGTATGTAGGACTAGAAATGTGTTTATCTTTTTAAAAATTCGAATTAGATTTTCTTCTCTATGACTATTAAATTATCTCCTATTGTCACTCGAAAATTAAACCAGAAAAGTAACTTATATATGAAGTTCAAATGTGAAACTGGTTTTGTTCTTTCGTTTGCAATTTAGATAGATTAAAACAGTGCAATTTTAGACTCGGTTTCATGACTTTTTGGGGAATAACCAAGAGTAGAAAATCATGTGGAGTAAAAGTCACGACGAAAAAAAAAAAAAAAAAAAACACGTTGAGGGCAAAAATCACGCTGCCGGAATCTTTGATGTAAACAAACAACTGAATGTTGTTGTAGGAGGCTGAGTCCCCTTCAGGTGTGAGTTGACCAAGTATTTCTAAAAATTATTTAGTAGGAATAATCTGTAAATTAAGCGTGATTTTTTAAAAAAGCTTTCCACTAATAAATTGCGTATAGATATAATTACTTTTTCCTCTAAACCTTCAGTTACAATGAACATTTTAGCAGGTGATTTTCCTCGAAGTGTACATTTTTTAGCAGTAAACCATTATAAAATGTATGATAGAATGAGTCGAGTAAAGTACATTTCTTCAAGTCTGAAATATTAATAGTCCTAAAGTAAAATAATCGTTTAATCCTTATTGTAATTCTATATGTTGTCAGTTAAATTAATTCCTAATTTTTATTTTAGTTGTATATTATAACAAGTATTTGTAAAGCATCTAACTCAGGTGAATTCTAAACAGTATCAAAGAAGATTGGAAGTGTATTAGGGTATATACATTATTGAACCAATAAAAGTAAACACTTAATAAATAAGGTAGAATACATTTCCTAAAATACCTACATATACAAACACATAATATTCAGACATAAGATGCAATATATATATATATATCGCTGGTCTAGTGGCTAGCACGTGCGCTTCGCTTCAAGGGGTCCTGGGTTCGAGTCCCGAGAGGAGAGCATAGAACGATTATGGTTCGGATTCCATGTTAACCAGTAGGTCCATGTTTCATATAGCCTCGCTGCTGACAAGGGACGCTAAACTAATATATATTTATGATCAGAGAGAAAAGTGAAATTTGCCATTGCTTCATAAAAAAGTAATTTAAACAAGAATACTTATGATATCTACTGATCCTAATTTCGATTTTTGCAAATTTGTCAAGATCAACGGGTTATCAGTGATCGATTTGGAGGGAATACGGAGAACGTCGTTCTCCATTTACCAGAAAATCGAATATCTGTTCCCCTACTTTATTTCGTTCTGGGACGCGTTACCCCGGAATCTTAGATAATAATTTTGTTATTCAATCTATTAGAGCATTTTATATTAATACATAGTGTTCCCCAACTTCCAAATCGACTACTACAGGTCGTAAGATATGCAAAGATCCTAAAAATAGTGATTTTTTAAAATGTGGCATATTGTTCCAAGCCCTTCATATATAACATTGCGCATAATAGTATTATTATATGTATCGCTGTATAAAATTAAACACGCAAATGTTTCACGTAATTGTATTTTTAAAAAAAATAATACACCTAGCAATATTATAATAATCCACTAAAAATTAGTGAAACATGTTAAGGGTACAGGGAAAGAACAGGGCTAAGTACATTTTTTTCTTCGATTTTGAGATTGCACCCAACCGTAAAAGTATGCGTTGCACACGATGTTTTAGACTACCCAAAATGGTAAAAAAAATTTTTGATCATTCCTCTGTAAATTGGATGTTAAAAGCAGCTATATACGTAAACAACACGCTCAGTCAGACTACAAAAATAGTTTTGGTATAAAATCAATAAAACTGGATTTACAATGTTCTTTCCCTGTATACATTTAGATAGAATGATAAACAATTTTATAAAAGAATAATTTTATGTTGGTTCAAAGTAATTAATAATTAGGATGGAAAGTAAAATAAATATCACCTTTCTTTATCATCTGATTCATCCCTTGCAATTGGAACCTCCATAGAACTTCCACTTGTTTCTTCCAAAGATACACAAACAGAAGTGTCACACTTGGAGCTATCTTCTATTTCACGCCTTTTTATCCAAGATAAACGAATAGCCTTAGAAATCTTATTTCTCTTCCTACTTCTGGAAGGACATCGCCGCGTTCGACCCATTTCTAAAACACTAGCTGAATAAAACTGTGCGTTGGTAACTCTGTCAAGACTTATCCAGACTGCAAGAAGTTCCGAAAAAAAACGTCGCCTGAAGTGGGAGGCGCCACCTCACAAACCAAGAGGGTGGCATTTTACATATTACGAAATTATTTCATGTCTTTTTTTGAAATGCATATGTCTATATCCAACACTGTGGTACCAATCAAAAGATAAATATATAGGGATTTGCCTGATATGCAATATATAGGTATAAATAAAGTATTTTCCACAAAAATAGTGCTCAAAACTGAAAGTTTGCTCCTCATACGGAATTCAGTAGTATCAGCAATGCACTTTTCCATTTTCAATTGATAATAATTTAACATCTGTCACGATATTGACGCGTATTATTATTTTATGTCAATGAGAAATGTGTAAAGAATCATATACTTTTTTAAAAAAATGTTTCTGACAATTGATTACAGAGAAAGACACGTAATAAATATGCATAATTAATAATTAATTATGCAGTAATTAATTATCTAATTTTGTATAAAATCACTTTTAATCATACATATAGTCAATGTAATTGTGTTTTCATGCAGACAGAACATGAGTAATGCATTAATATTAGTAAATCTCAAAATGGCAAATGTCCCCTTAAGTGAACATATTTCGGTTAGAATTCATTTAAATGTTGTGCTATCTTTGTCTTTTGTGGTGTACACTTTTGTGAAAATGAAATGAAATGAAATCTTTGAGTTTTACGTCCCACGGTTATGCCGGTTAGGCTAAAGGAGACGGTGATGATGAGTAATGAATGAAATGGTGGAATGAAGAAAGTGGGAGGAAACGGGAGAACCCCGAGAAAACCCACACACACGGTGTTTGTCCACCACAAAGTTCACTTGGCGGGGGCGGGGATCGAACCCGGGACCCCAAGCACCAGAGGTGAACGCTCTACCACTGAGCCACCGCGGCCCCCTGTACACTTTTGTGTTAGTGCATTGTGCTTATTAAGCTATCTTATTCAACTTAGGCTTCCAGTGGCCGTTGCATATGCCGATAGTGCTGATGCTGTAAATAGGAGCTGTTTATCAATCCAGAGTTCCAATACATGTTCTATAAGGACATCAACGAATTTACGAAGGATCAACCTTGCTCTTATATATTAAAAAAGCCGACGGAACAATTCTCACTGACACATATAGCATCTTGAATAGATGAGAACATTTCTTAACACACAGCCAAAAACTAATGTTCGTGGAGAAAGTGAAATACACACTGCATAGTCGTATATTCCAGAGCCTAACCAAACAGAAGTAGAAATCACTATAGAATAATTCATAAAACACAAATCTCCGGGTGTAGACGAAATTCCGGCTGAGTTAATTTTAACTGGAGGCGAAAAAATTTTGAACAAGGTATACAAAATCATTCTTCTTATCTGGAACAAGGAGGAATTGCCACAAGAGTGGAAAGAATCAATCATTGTTTCAATTCGCAAGAAAGCTGTCAAAACAGATTGTAATAATTCATTTCTCTTCTGTCAACATCCTATAAAATCCTCTCAAACATTCTATTAGCAAGATTGACCCCATACGCAAATGAAATTATTGGAGACTACCAGTGCGGATTTAGAAGAAATCGATCAACTATCGACCAGATATTTACCATTCGACAAATATGGGAAAAGAAATGGGAATGCAATACATCGATACATCAATTATTTATTGATTTTTAGAAAGGCCTACGACTCGATTAGGAGAGAAACATTGTACATCATTCTTACAGAATTTGGAATACCGAGAAAGCTATTTAGATTAACTAAGATATGTTTAAATGAATTCCAAAGTAAAGTCCAAGCTGGAAAATTCTTATCCACGAGCTTTCACGTTGAGAATGGCCTGAAACAAGGAGATGCGTTGTCGTCATTATTACTCAACTTTTCTCTGGAGTACACTATAAAAAAAATCAAGGACAGAAACTAGGGCCTAGAGTTCAATGGTATTCACCAGGTTATTGCGTATGCTGATGATGTAAATATTGTAAAGTACGGTACCCAAAATCCTTTTCGTTTTTTTTTTTTTTTTTCGTTTGGCACATAGAATCCTGCTCAAAATTTCGAGGCAGGGGAATGTAAAGTACCCAAAATCCTTACATGTTTTTTTTTTTTAATTTATGTTGTTTATTATAAAACAAGGAAGTGATATTCAAACTGCTTAGAAAAAATAAAAACAGATAACGTCGGCGTCACACCACAATTATAGGAAGTTTTCATATACGGAAATAACTATGTAACAGATTTCAAAGGAGACCTGAGGTAAGCTCTACGCCACAACCAGGAAGAACCTGAATCCCGGAAAGGGGTTGTGCTGGTTGAGGACGGAGAGTGAACTCGGGAGTTGTAATTAAGATCGGATAGTGGAAGGACATCGTTTGGAGTTGAACAGAGCTTAACTACCTGTGAGTACTGCATCCATTTACGATGTTGGATAATCATAATGGCTAAGTTTCTGTGCCATTACAATGTATTAGATTTTTATAGTTAAAACCATTTCGAGTCCTAATAGCTTGTGGTGTGATGTCGAAAATATCCAAAAGAAATTGATTATTTCATTTCTTATCCTAAGATGATTAGTTAAATTCATCCTTGAGTTGTCTAAATACACGGTGTTACAAATTTCAGATGAGCTACGCTCTGCCCCCAAGGATAAAAAGTTTCTAAGATACTAAATCATTCCAGTTAGAGATTTGTAGCACACGTTAATATAATAGGAGATTATAGGAAAAGAATAGAAAGAAATGCATATGTGTTATTAAACGCGTGCAGGAACTTGGGTTTGGAAGTAATTGTAGGGAAAACTAAATATATGGAAGTTCCCGGGATCGTAATACTACAAATTATTGATGTGTTAAAATATCAAATAATACTTTCTACAAAGTCGATATTTTCACATACCTAGGATCAATATTAACAGACGAAAACAATTTTCACGAAGAAATTAAATGTCGACTGAAAGCAAAGAATTCGTGTTATTATTCAGTTCAAAATCTTTTGTTGTCAATTCTGTCGAGGATTGAAACTTAAAAAATATGAAACGCTGTATGGTTCCAAACCATAGTCGCTTATTCTGGGGACGGAATATTCGGACCCAAGAGAAACGGAAATGAGAAATGGCGAAAAATTCATAACGAGGAACTGCATAATTTATACTGTTTACCAAACATTGTTAGAGTTATCAAGTCTAGGAGGCTCAAGTGGGCAGGTCATGTAGCCAGAATGGAAGAAAGTAGGAACGCTTTCAAAATTTGAACTGGAAATCCAATCGGAAAACGACCATTAGGAAGACCTAGGCGCAGATGGGAGGACAATATTAAGAGGGATCTTGCAGGAATAGGAATGCAAAGTAGAAACTGAATCCAGTTGACTAAGGACAGAAGTCAATGGAGAGTTTTTGTGAACATGGCATTGAACCTCTGGGTTCTATGGGTTATAGAGTTATAATAATAATAATAATAATAATAATAATAATAATAATAATAATAATAATAATAATAATAATAATAATAATAATAATAATAATAATAATAACAATCTTCTAGAATGTATCCAACATGTTAATCTTTATATACTTTGGAGTTTGTTTAATCTGAATTCCAACAAGTCAATAATTATGTAATAGTATCTTTTTAAAAATATTCAGGAATATAATACATGATTAGATAAATAAAATAGTCTCCTTGTGGATAACTGTTCAAAATATGTTCGCCTCATTGAATTTTGAAACGAATCTCTATAAATTCAGATTTTTAATTAATGACGGTAGCATATGTGAATAAATGAGAACTCAAAATCCCATTTAATCATGCAGTTTATTGTGACTCTGTACAATTTGTCGCCTGTCTCAAGGAGACTTATACCCAAAATGATCTCTTGACATTCTCCTCAGACGTGTCCTGATGACAGAGCTGAGCTTTCTACTGAAAACCTCTCCAAAGTGGAGAAGGAATATTGAGGTAAAATAAGTACTTACAAGAGGAACATTTCAGGCTTCATAGCAGTAGATGACGTTCCCAAGAGAGGCGATTACCAAGTCGATGTTTATTTCGGTAGAAAACTAAATCTATGATTTCTGAATCCAGAATGATCATTTGCTTTAGAAGTTTGACTTTTATACGCACCATCATCCTTGTATATCCAACTATTTTTGTTTTACGGGAATTTTTGATATTGTATTTTTGACTTTTGTAAGTCAAGATAATAATTTCTGAAACTATTATTATTAAACTGAAAGATGAAACATTGATTGATGCTGTTTTTTTTTATTTGTTCAGTTTTTTTGAAGTTATTTTTCACCTCACAATGCAACTAGATGTTTTGATATTCTTATCTTTCCTTGCAGAAGCACACATCGATGTCACTTGGATGTTATTTTCCAATGGGAAAATTTGCTTTCTATTTCACACAAAATCTTGACCGTAGGTTGCTCTCACTTTTGGCTGGTTCGATTATTGTATGCAAATACTTGTATATTGAAAATACGATTTTAACTGTTCTATTTCAATAGAAAAAACACTTATGCATTATTTGTGATCGTTGTTTAATTATATGATAGTAAAAGCAGACTAATCTTGATCCACCTGCGAAATTTTCTGGGGACGCCTCTGGTAATAAACTCTTTCTTAATATTTGATTACTAATGCATCCAGACATTTTAAAAGCGCCCTTCTGTTTAGAAGGACTGGAAACCCTGATGGATTTCGATTCAAGTTCATTACTCTAGCGTCTTAGACCACTTCACTATATCTTACCAGTAAGTCACTGACCAACCGTGAACCGTTAAAACAAATATGTGTAACTTTTTCTATCTAGATTCAACATAACTCCAGTAACGCAACTATACGCTAGTTGTCTCCCGGGGCAAGAACTCACCTTAGCGCCCCTCCGACCAGCCTAATCAAAGCGGTCCCCCAAATATTTGCCTAATTTTGCGCCCGGGGCATAACTGTTCAAAGTATTATATTTAATCCAATTATACTTTCATCCTAACCCTACTTATTTAATTTTTCAGACGTCAAGAAGAGGACGCAGCTGGTATGTTACGCCTTCTCTGGATCTATGGCTATCTAACGGATGAATCTGAAAGTGAAGAGGAGCAAGAAGATGCTGATAGAAAGAAGAAAACTAGAATTAAGCTAAAATCTTTAATGAAAAACAAAAAGCTTTCCAAAAAAGACAGTCAATAATTATTTTATAATAGTTATTTTTTTTAATTAATACCGATATACAGTATATGTATGTAGTTTTTGTAATAAACTTAATTAAAATATTGCTATTTCTTAGTTTTTTCACATTCGAATTTAAATAATAAACCTGAATAATCTATACTTATCACAAGTGTCTTTATGATTGACTAAAATCATTAAATTCAATCGAACTTCCTGCCGAATTTCTCAATTTAAGTTGCTATGGAAGTCAAATTCTATTATACAAAAATATTGAAGCAAAAAATACGTTTTTTTTTTTTTTGGTGAAATACACAGACATTCATGTAGGAAACCAAAGGAAAATGCATTGCTGAATAACGTATTTAAAAGATCTATTATTCGAATTTAACAGCACCAATACTTATGGATGTGAAAGAAGCATCTTTGGAGCATCACACCTTGTGAACCATAGCAACGCCAAATGTGCCCTCCTTTCCTTTTGGATTCCTTTTCCCACCTGTTCATCACTATCTCCGCCAGCTTATGTTTTTCAGCAGGTATGTCGATGATTGCTTCGGGATATGGAAAGGTACTCGGAGGCAACTTACTAAATTTGTGAAGAAAATAGATCAAGGGCATAGAACTGAAATTGGAAATAGAAGAGAATGGACCCATTGTGTTTCAACATATAAAAATAAGTAGGCAGGGTGACAATTTGGTCACAGTATGGTTCCGCGTATCAGGTTCCGTTCTGTCATAATAGGAGCGATGCTGATCGATCAACAAAGAGAAATTCCATAGAAAATATGAAGGAGAGGATCATGTGGATTAGTAGTGACAAAAGGAAGGCAGAGGAAGCCGTAGAGAAATTTCACAACCAATTGAACACCAACGGGTATGATAAAAAAAATCTAAGGATGGAAAGGATAAGAAGAAAGAACCAGAATAGTAAGAAGAAGGAATATAGGAAAGAAGAAGATGGGAAGAAAAGAAGTCATGGTGGGGAATAGAAAGTATAGGGGAAGATACTGAGATAATCAAGAGAGCTCTAAAGAAAATAGAGAACGTTTCAACGTACAGGAAAGGGAGTAGGAGACTATTGGATGTGTCACGCATGAAGAAAAAGAAGAAAGAAGATAAGGAGAAAAGCCGAGAGGAGTGGTTTATAAGATAAGGTACAGTGATTGCAAGAGTTGTTATATTGGTGAAACGGGGAAAAAACTAAAAGAACGGTTAAAACACCAAGATGATGTAAGATTAGAAAGAGAAAGAAATGCCATTTTTAAACACGTGAGGGGCACGGGGCATAATATTAATTGATGAGAGATTGAAGTGTTAGCACGGGAACGAAGGATGTTAATAAGAAAGTGGAAGGAAACCAGGTTCATTGAAAAAGACAGAAGCTGTGTTATGAATTGCAATACAAGCCTTAAAATTGACGATCAGTGGGACAAGCTATTGGAAAGTCTTAATTTGTAACTTAGTTTTCCACTGGACCAGGGAGGGAAGTGGATCTGCGGTGTTTAGTTTCATTTTTGGCAACTTTTGTTAAGATTGGCTCAATCTGTTTTGATCAGCCAGGGGTGCCCACAAGGGGGGGCTATGACGCAAACTGCGTCATTGAAATATTTGGGGGGGTTAAAAATCTATATAAATATGCTTGAGGGTGTGTAAAAATTAATCGAAAAGATTTTATTTTTCATGGAAGAACACCTACGGATAGACAATTGAGGGGGGGCGTCATGGACATGAGGGGGGGGGCACCACTGGATCAGCCAAATAACGTTCAGACTTATTTTCTGGGATTCTGTTACATTTAGATGCAACTCTCTCTCTTGTTTTCAGTTTCACATCATTTTTCAATAATTAAATTTTACAAATAACAAGTCGCGTTGTTCATGTACAAAGTAGGGCTACGCTAAAGCCGCGTTTCTCAAACTTTTTTTTAAAATTTTCTATGGGAGGAACTTCATATCTTTTTAGATAGCCCAGATATTACTGCTTTCCCTTCACAGAAAATGTTCCAAGTTACGCCACTGTGCTTCAATCTCGTTTTTTTTCTTTTTTTTAATTTGACGCCCTTAGATCCCGGCGTAAATAAGGCCTTGACCGTGCTTCACGAGTCACCGTTCTACAATAAAATCAGAAGTCAGAAGGAGAAGATATAAAGCAGAATACTCATTTGGTCAAGCTCTTGGAATAATTGCGGAGCGTAACGAAACACCAAGTGGCGAAAAGCATTGAAATTTCAATTATAATTACTATGTATACTATTACAATCTAATACAAAAAGTTTGCGTTGCGTTGATTTAAAAGAAACGTTACAAAATGAACCAATTCTAGCTTTCAATCGAAGCGCCTCATTCCTGTAATGATATTCGTAAAATTTGCTGATCGCAACGCAACAGTGCAAAACAAATAGTGCATCTAATATACCTGCTATGCACACTTTCGCAAACTTTTACAGAAATCTATACAGAATGAGGGTACAAAAAGAGGTAGAGTGACAGGCGGGCTAAGTTATAGCAAGAATGTATGTACTATCTATCATAAGTGTTTTTAAAATAAAATTGTTTCATATTCTCGCTGCTGGTTTCAGATTTTACCAAGTGATTTAGCTGTAAGGTTCCGGTATATTGTAGGTTTATAATGTAAAACGAATCACTGTTGTCACTTCACAGTACTATCATTAGTAACTTTACCACGTAAGTTGATGATGTGGTTTATTGATTGACGAACTGGCAAACTGTGGTTTTTGCGGTTACATGGTGTAGAGTAACAGCAGTCTCCATACATACTCACTTAACGTTTGAATAATATGCTTAAACAAAAATGTAAAAATAAATATATAACATACATGTTTACATTAGTACAAGACACTTATTTATTATGTGTTACTTTTGTTTAATCTAGTGTAACGTCTGAAATCTTAAACGTGCCTTTGAATATGAGGAAGAGACTTAGAGAGGATGAATGAACTTTATGTTCGCTTACTATGAACACTTTTTATCTTTAACATATGATTGGCTAAGAGCGAGCTTATTTAAATTTCTAGTTGGCGAGGTGGTGTGTTTAAATTATTACTGTTGTGGAAGATGGCACAAAATATTAATCCACTACGAGTAGAGCAACCTGAATCTTCAAAGAAAGGTGAAGAAGGGCAGCATATTTCTAAAGATAACCACGCTGTAACAAAACGGTGAGTTACAAAAAATATTTTTAACGTAGTAGGAAAGGAGCATACGTTGTGCCCTACCCAGCGTGTTAATCAAGTTTTTGAGAACGATTCAACTACTTCCTGTGATAAATTCAATGCATCAATTTATCAAAGTTACATGCCAAGCCACTAATGTTTCTGACAAATATAGTATGTTAAGCATTTGAGACAGACTTGTAACTTTGATAAACATTAAATATGATGGCCTTGTACTCAGTAGTGGAATAGTTTTAAATGCCTTAAGGGCAAAAGTAAAGTTTGTACGGTCTGCAACAAAAAGTCAATTTGTATATACAGTTTGTAGTACGGATTAAGGGTAACTTTTACAATACACGCTCCAGCTGCGCATCGATAAGTGGGCCGCTTTAAAAGAGTATAGTAGAGAGGGTAGTGTAAAGTAAGATAGGGATAAGCAGGGTAGGGGGTAGGAACGGGTTAGTTTGTTAAGGAAGTTCTAATCCATTTTCATAAAATTGTGTAATTTCTTGTTTCTGAGTGGGTATACCAGCTGGAGCGGGCTTGAGTTAACCCTAGATTAATAATATGGGTACCAATATTTACAATATTCAAGAGTGAAATTAATGAACCAATTGGTATAGATTAAGAACATAGGACCGCTCTTTTGAACATTTGCGGGCAACCTCTGGTAATTGGGATAAGTATTACCTAAGGAATTATATATACAAGAGCCTCATCTGGGCAGGGTTCTAGAACACAGGTCCCTCTTCCCGTCTAATTGTAATAAAGACAGAAAACGTGCCCTGTGGGGCTCTAACCCGCCTTCACTTGCTAACGCTCGCTCGGCAATACTATGTGATTTAAATATTAAACTTTGGTTCAGAAAGGAACTAATCTACGTGGAGGGGGACCTGTGTTCTAAAACCTTCCCTCTGATCTGTTAGTAGTAACGTGCTAAGTGGAGGAGAGTGGGTCCACAAATAGGAATCCTAACTTAAACCTTAATATTTTGAATCTACTCTGCGGCACGAACACTTTGATATATTGAAAAAACGGGATGGCATTTAGTAACTTCCCCAAATCCATCGACAGCTCCGAAGCCCGTACTCTGACTTATAGTGAGCCATTGTAAACGATCTCGTTCATGTGTATACCACCGTCAATGATTCACCTGCTTCGTACGGAAGCTATCGCTCGGCCCCCCTGCTGCGTTCCTCTCTGACTCAGCGTTCGTGCTTTTTTAGTGGCCACCTAGCACAATTTGGTTCGTGTTTTATGCAGTGTAGTTTTTATGCCATTCGCCCACACTGTATTTATACTCATGACTACATCACATTTACAATGACGAACCGTACTCACTACCTAGTGATTTGGGGACGAAATTAAGTAACGCCCACTTCTGTCGTTATCATAGAAATATTTGCAAGAATCGAGATTGAACTATTCATTTCATGAACTATTCATTTAAAGCATCCAGGACTATCATTTAAAGAAAAAAGTCAAGGGATCGTTTTACGGAGAAAATGAAAACGTACAACCTAAAACGTGGGAAAAAAAGAAAAAGAAAGAAAGATATGGTAATTCTAAACGTAAAAAGAACCTAATAAATGAGATAGTATATCAGAATATACAGATACGTACGCTCAACTACTACTTCATAGTGGAGTTCTGATAGATCTGTTCCAAGTGTTAATAGCGTAATTCACCCAAGCCACACTTAACATCGTAGAAGAAATTATACAATATAACACTAAGGTAGCCAACATTGGAAAATGAAATAGCCGGCACCCTTCATCAAACTAGCAGTAATATCTCCGGCCCTACCGATCAAATACCTACCAGTTGAGAGCCATAGAAATGACAGAAAATTATTGGGTGGGACGTGTGCCAACCGTTCTCCCCTCTGATTTCGTTGTATGCCGGTGCTACACCGCCCAGTCTGCTGCCTAATCAGCCACACGCTTTTTCACTCTTAAAATTGGTGCTCAGCTATTTATAGAAGAAATGCATAATGCCTCTTATGCTTTACAGTATAAATAAATAAGAAAGGTACTTACCTATTACAGATCACTTGTGATAGTTGAATTGTATAGCAGAAGTAACCAAATTCTTATATCAGTTCTTCTAGAAGTTCAAATTCAATAATAGACTACAACAAATGCATGATTGTACTGGGAATCAAATCCACGTTTCCATCTTAGTGCCAGTGCATTTACTGCGCTACGCACACTGCTCTGTCATTGACAACTTTACGATGACATAAATCTCTGAAGAAAGAAAAAAAGTCCATAAGGGGTAGCTTGCTTACGGGATGAGATTTTCGACAATTTTCTTAAACTATTCAGACGATATTATGTTTCTCTTCGCGCGTAATTAAAAAAAAAATATTTTGTTAATATTTCAGAAATAACTAAAGAGTAACGTGATGTAATTTTCGAAATCGGAGCGAGAAAGCTTTAGCCGTGGTCTGTATCTTTTACTGTATATTGTCAGTGTATTAACAAACCTGCATCATTTACCGTTGTTCATGATTTCATTCTAAAACTGCAAGACATTTGGTGGTAGTCTACTCAAGATTGACTCACAGAGATATAAATGCAGTTTTTTGTTTTTTTCTTCCTGTTCGAAGCATTTTCTTTTATGAAGTTCCATGTATCTAACAAATGGCGATCGGATTCATGACATTACGAATTGCATATGCAAGAAAACGCAAGATAAAGGATCATGTTTATTATTCCACTTCTTTCTAGTCAACTCTCAGCAGGGTTATTGTAAGATTTGGTTATAAATCCACAATTGGAAACAGCCTTTGATGTTCTGCTATTTCGCGGGGTGGGGTAGCCTGTATATTTCCAACGTTTTTCTGGAATTGAAGTGATAAGGTGTAAGGGAGAAGGAAAAAATGTTCCGTAGCGTTGTGTAAGTAATGAGCTTGTTCGTAGTATTCGAATGGGGAAACTACGATAAGTCAAACTAATATATGCATTGTAAATAGTTATTGTTTAGTTAAACCTACCTGTTACTGCGTCCTGCTATAATTTTCTAAACAATCTTCAAATGACAGCAATCTAATTTGTCAAAGCACTTTTTGTTCCACGTAACTTATTAAATGTTAACATTCATAATATTCAACATATTAATAGTCAACGTACTCTTCATTCATCGTTGATTAAAACATTCTGCTTAAGTAAAATTTACTGCAGCAAGTGTAAAATGTATTCGAAAGTTGTACTCCTCGTGAGTAGATTTTAGCTTTAAGTTACGTAATACAGAAAATCATACTCCACTTAGTTTTTGAAGAATCAGGAATCTAAACTGTGTGTCAGTTCTTGAAACTTCTAATATTGGAAAGTTTTCTTCTGAGAAAATGTGTAAATACAGCAAAGGTCTTTGTGCTAGACTGCTTGCTCGTAGTTGCTCATGAAGGCATGTTCGTCTCGGTCATAGTTGAATTATCATTTGTTGTGACTTTTTCCTAAAGCACAAAAAATATATTTTATTGCTTGAGGGCAATATATTAATTAAAATTATATTTTTGTTGCAGGTTACAGAAAGAACTTTTAGTGCTGATGGTAAGTAAACTTTAAGCATAAACTCTATTTTTTTACTTCTCAACGTATAATAATAATAATAATAATAATATACTTTGCTTTCTTCAAGGAAAATCTAAATGAGATGTTACATTTTAATTTAAAACATAGTTACCGAAATTTTGTGGAATCCTTAACACATTTAAATAACTGAAAAAGTGGAGAATAAAACCAATCAGTTATGGCGGTCGCAGTATAACCACTGTACGAAATGAAATGAAATCTTTAAGTTTTACATCCTACGTTTATGCCGACTGGGTTAAAGTAGACGGTAATGATTCGAAATGAATGAATGGTGGAAAGAAGAAAGTGGGAAGAAACGGGAGAACCCCGAGAAAACCCACACACACGGTGTTTGCCCACCACAAAGCTCACTTGGCGCGAGCTGGGATCAAACCGAAGATCCCATGCACCAGATGTGAACGCTCTACTATTGAGCCACCGCGGCCCCCACGACCGTACTAAGATCATAATCCAACCCTCTTTTAAATTATTAATGCTATAGCTGGAAAGATACGAGAAAATTTTGAACAAAGATAAAAAGTTTTCTACAATTGCTAGAGAGTTATATACAAGGGTCATTTAACTCGAACTGGCAACATTCCTATGATTGGAGTGTCATGTGGGCAGGAGACAAATGATGAACGTAGTGTGTTTCGTGGATGTGTATGAGTCAGTTCAATGTTGCTGCTGTCCCATATTATGGTGTATGTGGCGAGTAGACATTGTTAAAATGATTGTTGTGTGAAATACCGCCCTAACGCAATGTTCACGCGTGCAGAACAGTGTGTGTCAAATTCCAGGTGGCACAAGGGCGAAATGCTAGGACGATTCAGAGGATTAGTAGAGGCCTGTTGTGAAGCTGCTCTACCGTATCGGACAGTGGCGAGATGAGTTTCAACATTTCAGGCGGGCCGACAGTCAATAAACAAAACGCACGGTGTGGAGGGCATATGCGAATGACTACGGACGAAATTCATCTGCAAGACTACGGGCACTGCTTGACGGTGATCGGCGCAGGAGCTGAACATTCCTTCCGGATCAGTGTTCCACATGCTACCACAAGATCTTGGCATGCGGAAAATTGCAGCCAGATGAGTACCCCATGCTCTGATCGAGATTCAACAGTGGCGTAGGTGGGGATGTGGGCGCTTACACCGTCAACGTTACAATGAGGAAGGTGATGACTTCTTGCACCGCATTATTGCAAGTGACGAAACGTGGAAAAGATCCTACGAGCCTGAATTGAAACGTCAGTCGAGTGAATGGCGCCACCCAGATTCTCCACGACTGAAAAAGCTTAGGCAAGAGCCAGCAAACGTGAAGATGATGATGATAAATGTCATACGACCACGAAAGCATTATCCTATCACATCAAGTTCCACCGGGCGTTACCGTCAATGCTGCATACTATGCTTCATACCTGTCATCATTTGCGACCAGCATTGCGGCGCAGACGTCCACATCTTCTGGAGTCTGGACCAATTCTCCTACTTAATGCCAGATGCCATACAGCCAATCCAGTACAGACTTACGACGATGGGGTTGGGAGGTACTGGAGCACCCGTCATATTCACCGGATATGATACACTGCGATCTTGATGTTTTCCCAAAAATGAAAGAATCTCTCAGGAGCAAACGTTTCAGACACATTCTCAGAATTGTTCGTGCCTTAGGGCGCATTGTCAACACTCACTCACAAAGTGGGGCTTTGACAGGTATTCAACGGTTACCAGACATCTGGCGATGGGTTCAACAGGCTGGCGGAGACTACATCGAAGGACATTTTATTATTATTATTATTTAAGATCACTGCTGTACTGGTTGTAATCATGGCGGATACATGAGTGACATAATGGAGCAAGCTGTCATTACCACGTTGGAATGTATTTTTTGAAAGTTTGCGAATACAATATGGAACAATCGCAAGCGGAATAATGGTAGAATAAGAAATTAGCATTTATAAAATTAGGCGTTTTTCTACTGTTACTATTGGATTTGCTTTGAAGCTTTCAATATTTATTGTTAATGGTGATTTTTAATCCACTATTGATCACTGTAAAGATGGTTACCGAAAATTAGTCTCAAAATACGAAACTTTGGCAAAATATTGTCCGAATAATTTTCCTAATATCTACCAAATTATTCCTCCTGCAGCATTAATACTTCTACCAATTCAAAGCTTGCATAATTTTAAGTACAATAATGTAAGATTTCTGTTCCAATTACAGCCATTAAGCAGAGTAGTAGGAAATGGTTTCATACGTCTTATGGCGTTGACGTGTATTACTTTGAAAACTTATTGCATTGGTATAAATCTTGAATTACAGATCTACAGATTATGAATTGTTTGAATTGCGTATGCTGTTCATACTGCAATTGCAAGTGGAGCATATGTACGTATTTTAGCAAATGCACTTATCTCCCAGTAAGTAATTGGGCATCCAGCATCCCATGACGGGACGTTATTGGACTCGTGCAGCTAACTGTATTTTGAGACCAAATCGTGTTTGACATTTTTCGTGAACAAAATAACCAGTTGTAAGGAAAATGGTGCATCGTACAGAGCTGTCGGCCTTCGATAATTGCTAAGATATGCAAGTTATTTGGGTGTTTAAGTAACAGGTGGAAAAATATCGTAAGAATGCTGGTCGTATCAAGAGACCAATGATTCTGATTCACTTCCACAGTCTGCTCAGCGATCCGAGAGCTAGTTCTAATATAAGTGCTTTTTTTAAATACTTGAAAAATGAAATTAAATTTTTGAGTTTTACGTCCCACGGTTATGCCGGTTAGGCTAAAGGAGACGGTGGTGATGAGAGATGAATGAAATGGTGGAATGAAGAAAGTGGGAGGAGACGGGAGAACCCGAGAAAACCGACGCACACTGTGTTTGTCCACCTCAAAGTTTACTTGGCGGGAGCAGGGTTTGAACCCGAGACCCCTAGCACCAGAGGTGAACCCTCTACCACTGAGCCACCGCGGCCCTTTTTAAATACTTGAATACCTTAATTCCTGTTGCGTTTCAGCGATGATTTTGTTAGCTGGCGTTCTGCTGATTTCTTCAAGTTGATTTTGTATATCATCAATAGTGCAAATACGAATCAATTTTTCTTTTTATGTGGTAACATCCATAGATACACTGAGTTTACATTGAATATTACTCTATAAAATTAGTATCGGCGGTCGATTTTGTAACTACATTGTAAACAACGGTCTTCCAAAACAGTTGATTTGTAATTAATCTATCATATTTCCTGTTGTCCTGTTCGTTATGAACTACCTTCCGCCTAAGACACGTAAAATTTCCGAAGCTTCAAAAGTTATTTTCAGAACATTTTAATTCAAATGGCACTCGCAAAAAGGTATACCCCCTTCATTCCCATTTGTGAATAACTTCCGAACGAATTTACTTCAATATTGCACCTAGAATCAGGTTTTCTCTATGGTGAAGAAAACAAAATTGTTCTGTTTAATTCGTTTCGAAGTTACAAGGTGTGATTGGAAGTTTTAAGACTGGGCTTGTAATTTAAAAATGGCAGTACTTACAGGCTATTGTGATGGATCTACTTCAAAGTAGTCCCCTGCTGAATGAACACAAAGATTCCAACGGTGTTTCCACTTCTGGAAGCATTTCTGAAAATTATTTTCAGTAATGGTGTGAAGCACTGTCTCCGTATTTGCTTGAATGTCCTCAATTGAGCCAAATCTCTTCCCTTTCAATGACAATTTTAATTTAGGAAAGAGGTAGAAGTCGGCCGGGGCCAAATCTGGGGAATACGGGAGTTGTGGAAGCACAGAAATGTTCAATTTGGCCAAAAATTCCTGGATCGAGAACGCACAATGCGCTGGTGCATTGTCGTGGTGGAGAATCCAATTCTCTTCTTTCCAGAGGGCAGGCCTTTTTCGCCGTAGACGCTGAAGTACACTTTTGTAGTATTCCTGGTTGACTGTCTGCCCCCTATGGGCAAATTCATGATGAAAAGCCACCATTATCTTCACATTCGATCAACACTGTCGCGCTTTCTTTGGTTTTGGTGAATCTGGGCTCTTCCACTGAGAAGATTGGGCCTTTGTTTCTGGGTCATGCTCATAAACTCATGATTCATCACCTGTTGTTACCCTATTCAAGAAATCCGAGTCCATTTCGGCTCGATTAAACAGTTCTTGGGACACTTCAAGTCTGCGTTGCTTCTGCTCGTGTGATAACACTTTTTGAATGAATTTCGCGGACACTCGACGCATGTTCAAATCATCAGTTAAAATTGACTGAACCGCATAGAAACGTAAATTCAGGTCTTCAGCCACCTCCCTAATTGTAAGTCTACGGTTCGAGCGCACTAAACTGCCAACTTTCGCAATGTTTTCGGTAGTTTTTGATGTTGAGGGCCGGCCAGACTGGGGGTCATTCTCTGACTCGCGGCCATCTTTGAATCTGTGAAACCAAATAAACACGTTTGATCGGCTCAAACATTTGTCTCCAAAAGCTGTTTTTAAGAGTTCGTAAGTCTCCGAAGCAGATTTCCCAATTTTAAAACAAAATTTCACACAAACGCGTTGTTCCAATTTTTAATCCATTTTGCGCACTTAAAAATCCGCCGACACACACACACGCCCGCACTCAACTAGTCGCTACGCTGTATTGAATAAAGATATCTCGGTGCATGTTTCAACATGTCTCAAGCACACCAAGCCACCGCTTGCACACTAACGGGCGATTATATCTACTCTTGAGCAGTGTTGCCAACTGTCTTAAAACTTTTCAATCACACCACGTATTGAACAGAGGGGTGTAGGGTGTTTGTGTGTGTACCCGTGTTCATTTTTACTCGTGATGTAGTATCCTTAGTCTGTAGGATATGCACAGAGACAAATTCAGGCGGAGTCTGGGGATTCTTTTTAATCAGAGAAAGCAGATTCTAGAGTTTTCGGAGAAATATATCCTCCCTTCAAAGGATTTCTATTCACAAACTGTATGAATACATGCATTAAGAGAGTGAAGATTCAAATTTACTGTTCTAGTCTGACAATTGTCAGGTACCCAAGCAATGGTCTTAATTCAATCCAATTTGCACTCAAATATATACCAGGGGCCGCTGTGGCTCAGTGGTAGTTTTCACCTCTGGTGCATGTGGTCCTTTGTTCGATCCCAGCTCGCGCCAACTGAACTTTGTGGTGGACAAACACCGTATGCGTGATTTTTCTCGGAGTTCTCTCGTTTCCTCCCACTTTCATCATTCCACCATTCAATTCATTTCTCATCATCACCGTCTCCTTTAGCCTAGCCGGCCTAACCATGGGGCGTAAAACTTAGATTTCATTTTCAAATATATACCAAAACTTTTCTAGAAGTAGAAACCAAGTTAGTACGATCGTTCTCCTCCTTTTATGTTACCTTAAACTTACACCAGTATTCATTTACGACATTTTATTAAAGCGCAAACAAATCAGGCTTCTTCTAACATCTAAACTGCAACTTCGAAGAAACGTTGGATACATTACAGCCGTGGAACCCTCCACTACCCTCTAGGCTGTGCTCGCCCAGTATCTACGATAAACACAACGTTGATACCCCAGCTAAAAATAGAAATTCTATGTAAGTCTATTTTTTAACTGCCATGTTTTCTTCCGTTGGCCTGTGATGTTCACAAATTGTAGACAAACTGAAAAAAAAAAAAAAAAAAAAAAACATGACAGTTTCTCGGTTTAAACAATTATAATGTAAATATGTTGCCTCACAAAACTTTTGATTCTTTTTAGTTATGGTAGGATTGTTGTAGTCTACGAAACGACATTTATAATTCACTCGTGGACTTACATAGCTAATTCCAGCTTCTCAGTTTAGTACATTTTTGAAAGATATGTAGAAGAAGGGTAAGCATGCAGAATATATGGCAAATCTTTGAACAACAACAGGTATGCGAATTTATACAGAAAGTGTGAAAGAATGCACGACTGGACCGGGACTCGAACTCGCAATCTTCGGCGTACCGTGCTGGTCCGTTAATCACTACGCTACCTAGTCACTCGCTATTCATCTCAGGTCAGTTTATTATTTTTACACGTTCACTACTTACCATGCCAACCTAAGCATGCATGGGTCTTTGTCTATGGACTGAATTTGTACGTAAAGAACATCGGAACTTTTACCAATCAAGTTACGAACCGCGAAAGCTAGGATTCGACATTAATATCGGTTGCTTTTGATTTCTACATGTTACTCTCCCTCCTCCCCAGGGGCGATAATGGGGGCTGAACTTGGACGTAAATCGCATCGGAAATTCAGGGAGCGGTCTGAGTAGCGTAGTGGTTAACACATCGGCACAATACATCGAAAATTCCGGGTACAAGTTCAGTCCAATTGTGCATTTTTTTCACTGTGGAGCAATTTCATAGTTACGGGCGTAACATTTTGAAATTTCAAGACAATGTATTTAGAACACAAGTGAGCTATCTAATTTTTCTACATAAAATGTCTGCTACCATAAACAATTTACAGCCAAGTTTTCAGAACCATATTTGTATTCTATACTGAGTAAACAATTACAAAAGGTGTGTTACGGACGTATATCAGAAAATGTGACAACTTACAGGTACAAATGGCAAACTCACTTTTTCTCTGAATTATTGAACTAAACCAAAAGCATTTAAGTACCAGGGCTCCCATCTGTCCTATTTTCCTACATTTTTTTAAATTTTTGTATATTTGTCCTATATGTGTCTTTTGTCCATTATTTCCTATATTTTACAGTGATTGAATTATTAAAAATACAGACCAAGGGCTAAATTGCTAGATATTAGCAATATGCTAAATGTATCTTAGCATTTATTTTTGCTGAGAAACTAGTCACTAATCCTCACAATTATTATTTAATTTTTTTTTCCTATGTTTCCATGTCCATTCTGTTTTTTTTTTTTTTTTTTTTTTTTTTTTTTTTTTTTTTTTTAGATCAAAAGATCCAATATATTTCAGGCAAAAATTTTCTTGTAGGCCTTATATGTCGAGAACTACATATGGTGTAGCAAAACGAAAATTAACAATTTACCCAGTATGATGTGCTTGTTATTCCGAGAAAGAAAAAAAACGATAACTTGATTTAGAGGCGTTCAAAAATTTTGTGGCGCCTGATCCCAAACAATTCAATATATTTCATTGAATCAAACATTTTCTTGTACGCCTTATATGTAGAGAACTACATATATTGTAGCCAAACCCAAACTATCACTTAACTCAGTATGATGTGCGTATTCCGTAAAAAAAACGAAAACTCGAATTAGAAGCCTTTCAAAACTTTTGTGGCCCCTGATCCAAAAACTAATTCTTGGCCAAGATCGCAATCTTTTGATCCTTTTTTTTTAAATGATTCCTAAAATTCTTGTTCTTTGTTTTCTATGTGCTTAATCTTCCCCAATGAAGCTTAGCTGAGGAGCCTTGCCATGCTCTAGTTTCTTATAATGCAAGCTGTGTTAGCATTTTCTTCAGCAGTGTGTGCAGCAGTATTGGCTAGGCGTGGAGGTATGTTGGTATTGACCAACATATTCCAAAGCCTTCCAATATTGCTGTACATAAATAAGATGCAGGGTTCCCACACGCGTCCTAGAAAACCTGGAAATAAGTGTGTCGTAGGAACGCCCTCGAAAAGTTATTAAAAGCAGAAAAATGGTGAAAATCCTGGAAATTATTTATAAACTGAAAATGTCCTAAAATTTGAAGTGTGTGTATATAATTTGCAGAGCTATGCTGAATGAAATGCTGTTACAGTATTTATTTTAGAAGGAAATATGTTGATCAGATAATTCAATGTTTAATTAGATTCAAATATTTCATTACAGAGAAATAAGTTATTATTCTTCCATTAGAAGATAGGAAGTAATGAAAAATAATGTCAAAATAAAGCTCATCTGTAAATAAAAGAACTAGAGAGATAGTGAGAAGGTAGAGAAATAGTTAATATTTTTGCGTGTGTTCAAAATTATGCATAAATAACGACATGTAAAAAGTGTTAAATGCCATGGTAATCCTATTCATAAGAGTTAACTATTTCTTTTTCTTCTGAGGTAGTGCGAATATGTTCTAAATTCTAACAATATTGAAGCTGCATGTTTTAGTGTTTTTACCATTCTCCAAAGCCTTGTTCAAATTCTGTTTCCACAAAAATTATAAAAACAAAAGAAAAAGTAACGTGAAAAGTGTAATTTAGAATGTATGCAGAGAGGCATTACTAATTTGTGTTTGTGCATTGCAGTCAAAATTGTTGTTAACCCGGAAAATCTGCAATGAATACCAGAAAAGTCTTGGAAGGTTGGCCTTTTCTTACAATGCATTTACATTTTTGTCTGCTTCAGAGCATAATATGTTATTGTAGAAACCAAACTGTCCTATTTTATAAATCAAACTGTCCTATATTTTTTTAATGCCCTACTAGGAGGCCTTGAAGTACACATAATATGTGTAAACATGTAGCTGTATGGAGCTGCACATCAGCAAAATCTAATTGTACATTTGAAAATACAAGATAATGTTTCGGACGTAACATTTTAGTGTTACATACGTAACCGTTCTGAAATCTTACAAAACTTCAATGTACAGTATAAATAATGTTGTCAAGAAGAGTAAGTATAAGAAGTATTCATACAAGAAATCATCTTAATTCAGAAATCTTGTTTCTTTATCTTTGTAAGTTAGCCTTTCTCTGTTATTCACATCAGACTTCTGTAAAATACACACTACTTGTGAGACATCTATTTCACTCATATCATCATGTTGTGACCATACAAATTTCGTACCTGCCTGCTTCACACACTTTGAGAACACCTTTATCAGTTTCACGTACTACTTGTCCTACAAATTTGTGCAGTTCCTCCTTTGTGATTCAGTGTTGACAATAACCCACTGACCAAAGGAAATTGATGTGACTTGGTTCATTTGAGTGACCAAGTTGTTGAGTTATTTGCTTTTTATTGGAAAGTTGTTAATAGCTTTGGTGATGCTAAAAAGAAGAAAGCCAATGTTGACATGGTAACTACAGACACAGACATTGGCCGGATTTTCTGATGAAAGCAATACATAATTAGGTCGAAGAGCAGCAAAAAGATGAAAAACCAATTTTAACATCTGTGTGTTCTAATTTAAATAGTTCATAAACTTCACTCACTGTCATGTACAGGTTTTTCTTCTGTCGCATTTCCTTCCATCCACTACTTCTGCTCACAATTGTATCTTTTCTACCTGGTACTTGGTGTGATATATCATCCCGTTCATAAAACTTAATGACCAATGTTTTTATGTCGTCACGCAAAACACTTCCATGAGTAGATCTTTTTCCTGTTTGGATGCCAGATGATTTGGAGAGTTTTCCTATAATAATTTTTTGTTTAGTAGGACTTCTTGGTAGAGATCGTTTCACTTTAGCCAATGCTCTTATATACTTTGATTAATGAAGCACCAATTGTCTTGCCAGCTTTCGCTAGCATTCGTTGTTTCTTCACTCTGTCTGCCGATTTTCTTGAGACTTCTTTACGTTGGGCTGGTGTAATTTTAGCCCGGGCTTCCCTTTCTCTCAATCAGTCCTTTTCTCTAGCCGCAGCTTTTTGCTCCTCGGACATATTTTGCCGATGCTTCCGTACACGTTCTTTAACTGGAGCCATTATTTAAGGATACTGAAAGAGAAGGGATACATCTAACTTAATTACCAAAGTGCATTATTGACTAACCAAAGATTTTAATGTTCAGTATGCTACACTTTACCACATATAAACTACAATTAATCAACTTTCGCTTGAATAGAGTGTTACGTCTGTAGCGGAGTTCTGATAAATTCTTACAACATCTGCAAGTCATTTGAAGTTGCGTGAAGGTTTGTTCTAAGAAACCAAAAGAGCATCACTTACTTCACAACTACACGTTGCAGTGAAAAGCCCCAATGAAAACTTTTGCATTAAATCTGTTACGGACGTAACATTCCGTTCATACTTTCATATAACGGATTTTTGCCATTCGACAAACTCACAAATAAAAATGTTTGTCATAGGTTTACCTTTCATCGATTTATATGTTACAAACATGCAATGCAGGAAAATACTTTAATTCATTTAAAGACACAAATAGAAAAATAATGTATGTAGCATTGCTATTTTTTCTAATTCTCCTTCCCCTATCATTGAAGTCACGTCACGTTAGTATCTTGTATTTCTGAATCATATGCTACTTGTAGTGATAAAGTAGAAGTATTCATTTTAAATTTTGTGTATCGCTTAACTTCTTTAACAGACATCTAAAATTTTCCATTTTGGTTTTCATGGAATTGCCCTGTGTATAATTGAATTCGCTCCTATAGAGGAGTTGGTGTGTTAAGAATCTGTTTCGTCCATTATCAATATAATTTATTGGTATTGTTGGATGGAATTGCTATACTATTGCAGAGCTAGGCTTAGGCTTCGTCCGTTTGCATTAATAGGCCATCCTGTGTTTTGTTTAGGCTTAAGAAGAAATAAACGATAGGAACTTTTGAAGAATCAGTCCGAGGTAATTAGGAGGACTTTTGTCAACGAAAATATCGCTGAAACAAAAACAGGAATTATGTTATTGAGGTACAAATTTAGTTTTTATATGATAGTTCGTACGTAGGATGAACTTAAAAATGCAGACGTTAACATGTTGTTTTCTAGGAATGCTTCTGGGATTGGCAGAAACGTCTAGCAAAATGAATCGCTTCATAATAGGACAGTTTTGAAGGTGACAGTGTAAAAATGTAGGTAAAAAACTTTTCTTTTTACAGATTCAGAGTTAAAATGTCGTATATTATAATTGTACTAGTAATGTGGAATCTTAATGGAAATGATGCTGTAATTGTTTATTATTGCAGACCAGTAAAGAAAAAGGGGTCTCAGCATTTCCAGATGGGGAGAATCTCTTTAAATGGATTGGAACAATTCATGGACCAGAAGGAACGGTAAGTCTTTCGTTCTAGGAGCACTATGACGTTCTTCCTTTATGAAGTCTATCGTTTACCAAATACTTTTTACTAGCTCGCTTAAAATATTTTAAGATCAATCTATAATTACTTTTTTTTTTTTTTTTTTTTTTTTTTAATCTTGTTTGAATAGAATATCAAAGCTTATAGAAATTTGCCCATTTACATTTTGCAGTTAATATTCGTTGTCTCGAATATATTGTGAAGGTTTAAACTCAAGCTTCCAGCTACTTTAATGTATAATAAAGTAAAATAGAATCTTCACTTTAAGTGTGTGGTAACATTTCTTCTATATTTCAATATCTCTTTGGATTGATAGCAGTGTTGGAGAAACATTAATCAACGAAAATATTCATGTATTGAAATTATCAGCATAAGCATCTTAAGGATTTTTTCTGTTAAAGTTGAATAATACGGACTTCGGTATCGGCAACATTGCAACAATATGGAAGCAACCATAAAAAAGTTGTAAATAGTTGGTATTCGTTATAAAATGTAATAATTATTATTTCATGATAATCTGTGTTAAGTTTTCAAGACTTAGATAAAGAATACGGTAGGGCACATAAGAAAAAGGAGATACAGGATTTGGGCAGAAAGATTGGGTATGTAATAGAAACTCACAGGTTTCTTTGTAGTAACGTTTTCTCGACGATATCAGTCCAAAGAGATATCGAAATATAGAAAAGAAATTACCACTCGCTTAAGGTAAATACTACATTAATATTCTAGTGCGTACAAGAAAATGAATACCTTGACTTTTTATACTCCAATATTGAGCGAATTGTGAAGGGGTCTGCTGAGTACCTTAGTGAATATTTGCAATAAAACAATTAAATAGCTGTTGATTCTATTGTTTTCCTCGTAACTTACATTAATTGATGCTGAATATTATAATATTTCTTTGCTATGGCGCAGGAAGTGCTGTCAGACATTATGAAACTCATTAATAGAACGTCGCTCGACATGGGCTACGCATAACTCTGGGTAGGCAAGGAGCTGGCTCACATTTCGCTTGCAAAATTGTACCGAAGCTGTTTTCTACTCATTTGTGTTAAGTTGGGTGCCCTGATGATGAAATGAGATGATTTCATACAAATGGTGCGAAACCGAGATGGCCGCTATGCGTAAGCCATGCTACTAATTTTTCCATGCAGTTCTACCAGTTTGCTTCCGCTTATTGTACTGTGATTGGTTAGTGGCGATGTAATGAAGTGATTTCGTGCTTACAAGTGGCATTTCTTTGCAATGTACTTAACAAAATTGTAGAATATACATTGTCGAAGTTTAAGTGCTGAAAGATGGAGTTTGTATAAAGTTTATGTTGTAATTTTTGACAATTAGAAAATGTTTCTATCAGAATGGTTCGTTTTTCAGAAATTTTCTGTTCAAAATTGAAGGTCATAAAATTTTAAATTTGGTGCCTTGCAAATTTTCATAGAACTATTGGTTAGTAATACATTCTTATTATTAGTGTGCCGTTCACGTACCAGCCGTCGTGGAATGGGGTCACCATCTTGATTTTGCACCACTTGCAAACGTGAAATTTAGAAACACTTTCGATTTTTCCCTATTTTCGTAAATTTTCTCAACTGCCATCGAATAAAGTGGTACAAACTTTATGCTTAGAAACAGCACAAAGGCTCCAGTATACTTCGCTAATTTGCCAACATACTAGGAGTTCCTTAAGGAAATCCTAGAAGTTCATTAATTTCCTTTTACACTGTTCGACATAGATTTTGTAACAGAAATAAGCAGCCATTCTTAAATAATCTTAAATTTTGCTCATAAATAACAGTATGAATCTTAGTTTACGTAGCTATGAAAAATGGGTAGAGTTTGTGAATATATCGAAAGGTCCTGTCATGTCCTGGCAAAATTATATGAATTATTTCCCTTTATTATTATTATTATTATTATTATTATTATTATTATTATTATTTCTATAACTTCAAAACTAGAACAACCACGCATTTTCATGTTCTGCACCCGAAATTCGTAGACCAATGTAATTATAGAAATAGTTTCTGAAAATAAAAACACTACCTTTTGCCAATGGGTGTGTAATAATGATAAAATTGCGAAACAATTTTGAACTTTTCTATAGCAATATTATTTAAATCCAAAGACGTTAAGAATAATTTAACACTGCCAATAGAAGTACTGGGAAAAAGAGGTCTCAGTGTAAAAACGTTTCTTGTAAGAGGTAGATACGGATGCTATAGGTTAGTCCTTAAAACTGAAGATTAATCTCGTTTAGATTCAAAATGTAGTAGTTTGTATAGGCTAAGGTTGCCAATTTTTTTTTTTTTTTTTTTTTTTCAGATTTTACGATTTTTAGGGAGAATAAGAGGAAAATGTGTGTGTCATACAGAATTTACATATAACACACACATATTGGTTTTATACAGTAGAATAGAATAAATTTTAATTGCAAACGGGACAGTTTAATTGAAAATAATTGCAACCCACAAAACACAAAAAGTATATTACGATTCCCAGTGGTTCGTACCCGACGTTAAGCTGTAGATTCTGGTCTCATATAACCTCGGTGCCGAAAGGGACGCTAAACTCTAATTCAACCAAATATTTTATCTTTTAATTGTATTTTGATAAACACTTGGCTTCTTAAGTTTCACATACTTTTTATACGTTCCAGAAATCTTTGCAAGGCATCGCAGTTCACAAACCGTTTTATTAGCTTGTAGCACAACTGGAGTTCCTCTTTTATTAGTTTACAGTAGCATCTGTTCCTGTTATCAGTATTACGATCAGCCGAAACTGTTAACAGACGAAGTCTAAGATGCTAAAATCAGTCATTAAATAGAAGGTCTGTTAGGCTAGAAATAAAAACGCAACCTGTTCCGTTTTATCTCTGAAAACTCCAGGTACTATTGGGTTGCGTTGTTAAGAGCCTGGCATACTAAAGATAATACAAAATTTACCATTTTTCTTTTGCTTGTTTTTCGTAAGTAAAAGAAGAAAATAAATTGCAACTTACCACAATCATAGATAGTGTTATTCTAAAACAGAAAATATAAACCTGAAGAATTTTCAGTGTTGCCATCCATAGAAATTACAGTGTTTCCAGAATAACAAGTGCCCAAAATCTAAGTTAAGGCAGCTACTAGAGGAATGAACACAACTGCATCTGATTACGTATCATGTTACGATATCCTGTAAAGTCCTTTTTAAATAACATTATTATTTAATTTTTATAACTGTATTACAAACAAAACTAAATACAAACATTACAAACTAAATACAAGTATTATTTAAAAAGTAGTTCACAGGCTTCCAAGACAATATGATACGCAATCAAATGCAGTTGAGTTCGTTCCTCTAGTCTCTGCCTTAACTTAGATTTTGAGGAAAATGTTATTCTGGCAACACTGCAATTTCTATGGATGGCAACACTGAAAATTCTTCAGGTTTATATTTTCTGTTGTAGAATAACATTATCTATGATTGTGATAAGTTGTATTTTATTCTCTCTTTTCACATACAAATTTTACCATTTTTCTTTTGCTTGTTTTTCATAGTTCATTTTTTTTTCACTTATAAAAACGTTATATAATTGTCCAGGACTATCATTTCCTTTATTTATTGAAGAAACCTGAAGAAATCGTTTTACAGGGGAAAAAATCGTGCAAGAATAACGTAAAATTTATAGGCAAAACTTAAAATCTGACAACCCTAGTATAGAAACTAGTAATAAAGGAAATTTATTTCTGTAATGATTACCAGATACTATATAACATCGGTTGAATAATTTAGTCTGATTTAACAGCTTTACCACTATTAATCTATTTTTTTTCTATCTTTTAGGTTTATGAAGGTTTAACGTACAGATTAAGTATGGAATTTCCTAATAGTTATCCATACACTGCTCCCGTAGTTCGTTTTACCACTCCGTGCTTCCATCCGAATGTTGACACCGTGGGAAATATTTGTTTGGATATTTTGAAAGAAAAATGGTCAGCCCTCTACGATGTTCGGACGATTCTTTTGTCTGTACAGTCACTGTTAGGAGGTACGTATTCTGTAGGAAAAACCTACAAGCTAGCTCGAAATTAGGAAAGAGTCAAAATAAGGTACTAAAGTAAAAATAGTTGAATATTTGTAGTTGGTGCAAGTCAACCAACTAACTGATAGTAGCTCATGAAGTTAAAATCTATGATTAATTATATAGTACAGTGAACCTCTGAATAACGGACAACAATGGGACATGAATTTTCGTCCGTTTTTGAGAGGTGTCCGTTACAGAGATGTTACAAATTTAATTGTATGCAGTAATATACAGTAAATACATTATGTATGAGCGTAAATACGTAAAATTGAATATGAAAATACTCTATGTAGTGCGTATTTGAATTACTGGGAGGAATAGAGGAGAAATTTTGTTAAATATTATTATTGCTGGGAATGTTAATATATTCGTATACTGCAACCTTCTCAAAAGATACGTTAGGAATCAACTGGCTAAATACTTTTGTTTAGCGAAAACTTCATGCTTTTCCTCTATAAGGGTAATAACTTATTAGCAAGTGTCCTCTGAGAATCCTCAATACAGTTGCGGAAGAAATGTGTATGTGTTTGTGTATCTCCGTTGCCGGAATGGGTGAAAAGGCAAGTTGTTGGGATGCATATGTTTATTGGCCCACCACAATCACGAAGAATATACTCTTAGAGAAAGTGATAAAGGAAGCTGGGAGAACTCCAACCCAGACTTGTTGCACTATTTCCACTTTACATGAATCTTGTAGCTGTCATAAAAAAAAAAAAAAAAAATCTTCCAACCCTGTCTTCCTATGTACTGTTTACATACTACAACTTTCTGAAAGCAAGAAAGATATCTCCACCCATGTAGGACTGCACTCTAATGGACAAATAGTGAACCATATTAAAAACGTGTATTTTGGCGCGCTTCCCCTCCCTGTCCCAAAGAATCCGTTGTTTGGGAAGCGGCGAAACTGTTTTTTCTTTGTCAGCGGGAGGCCGATAGCAGGTAGCAAGCAAGACGACCCAGAAAGTTGCTCATGACTAACTCCTTGCAAGATGGAAAAAAAAAAAATGTATGTCCCTTTCAAGGATATGTTTACATGGAAAAATATTGTATTGTTTAATTTTTTTTTTAATGACAGCTATAAGATTCATCTAAAGTGTCAGTGCGGTCTATGAGAGGAAACATTGCTAGTTGAAAACGTTATTGTAAAAGAATGTTTGTTTTGTTATCTATGAAATTGTCGGGAAAGATATAAGTCCCAGAGAAAAAAAGGACTAATTTGTTAGGAAAAATCTTTCGCTTAGAATTTTTCCCCATACGACTGACCCTACATGAGTGTTATTGATTATTGAAAGTTTTCTAGGATTTCTATCAGAAAGCAGTTTATTGCGGGCAGGAAAAAAAAAAAATATATATATATATATATATATATATATATATATATATATATATATATATATATATATATATATATATATATATATATATATATATATATATATATATTTCAAGTTCATCTTGAAGCTGTTCTGTTTGGTGGTTCATCAGGTCTAGACTAATGATAGATACATTTACGGAGAAAAGATTCTGTCTACTGTAATATATCGCAGAACCGAGAATAATTCCCGTCCGTTATGAAGAGGCTATTAAAACGTTTGGGGGAAAAATGACTGCATCCGTAAAAGGAAGGGCTTTGTTCCGTAAGAGAACATATATATTTTTGCCGGGACAAAAAGAAAAAAAAAATCGTATTATAGAGGTGTCTGTTGAGGAAGGTTTTACTGTGTAAGTTTTTGTTTATGTATGTGATGAGTGTCTTGCGGATATATTACTTAAGATTTAGAAACTTCTTTTTAAAAACTCTATTTTGGATTATAGCATTTTGTCTTATGTATATTTGAGTTTTTAAAAGCAGTATTGCATTGCAGTTTGCTACACAAAAATCATAGAATTGGGACGCAAACGAAAAATTGCATCGCAAAGTGCGGTGCATCCATGATCATACGAGGGAGGATCACAAACTAAAGTTACAAGACCGATATTTCTGGAGTTTCGTGGAATGAGGAGTATGCGGTAATTTTAATCCATGGAGTTGGCAAGTGTGCAGTTTCAGCCACCTGTCACCTACAGCGCTGGTTGTAGGCAAACACAAATTGCGCATCGTTTGGAAAACTTGGTTTCGCAAAGGAAGTCCGCTCATTTATTCGATTTCTGTGGGCGAAACTTGTAACTGCGGCTGAAATTCACCGGCATTTGGTAGAGCAAATGACCAGGACTTCTCATCGAGGGCGTCATCTTCACTACAAAGCGCACCCGGATACAGCCCAGAAGACCAGCATGTTGTTGAAGCAGTTTCGCTGGCATATCATCGACCACCCTCCCTTCTGCCCAGACTTCGCTCCAAGTGACTTTCACCTGTTCCCGCAGTTGAAGGAACACTTACGAGGCCGTCGCTTCGCAGATGTGGAGGTGAAACACTTCTTGACAACGTGGCTAAACACGCAAGGACAGGATTTTTATCAGGAGGGAATCCTACGACGCGACAAGTGCCTCAACTGATATGCAGATTATGTCGAAAAATAACCTAATGTATGTATTATTTGTGGCTGTATTCGTTGTATGATATACACATGTTTCAGTGCAGGCTTTGTAACCTTACATTCTCATCACCCCTCTAATTCACTGCCAAAGTGATCTATTTTTACAAGAAAACAGCATAATATAAGTTTTTCTTTGTTAAAATTCTTTTTCAATGTTACATATTTGTGACAAATCTCCCATCAAAAACCCCACGTTTCCCTTTAGATGTCTCTTTGACTCTCAATTACACACACCACACATCAATGCACTAGACATCATATACTGGAGACTTGCTATAGAATTGACGACAAAGAGCCTGTTGCACTTAGCATACAGAAACAAAGCCCTTCAATGGGGTTTAGAAATGCAAAACCACTGGACTTTAACAGTAGTTCCGTTTCTGTCGTGGTTTTTCAAGCTCTGTGGTAAGGAGTTAGTTATTTTATAGCATTGCCCTAGAAATATTCTTTTGCTCTTCCCTGTAGATGCATTAAAAACCAGATACCATCTTTGACAGTCTGTAGAATGAGAGTTAGTACTTATTAAATAAAAAAAAGGAAATTGTCATTACTTCTGTAGTTTTCATATTCATACGTTATATATAAATATTGTTTATATTTATTTCATGTCCACGTAAAACAGTAAAATTAATAATTTCCTTCTCAATTGCTGCCGAAAATGGAATACAAAAATTATAAATTGCAGTGCAAATTTAAATTTGTTTCGCAAATATCTACACAAAAAGCAAACTTGAAAAAATAAAAACAAACTAATATATGAACAGAACTGTAGAATTTAGTACTATGTAACTTAACAGTTTGAAACATGTGAAATTATATTCCATAGTTGAACGATAGTTGATACTCTTAAGAGTGTGATGTAATTTAAGATAAGAATCATCCACTGCTGTGGTTGGTTAATTTATTCAATTATTATTTTCAAAAAAGAAATTGTTACAAGAGAATAAATATTTGACTTTACAAACATTTCATATATTTGACCCATCTCCAGAGGTGTTGAAATGTACTCTTACCATAAACCGAAAGTAATATACTGATATCAATCTTGCCATACCCATGACTATTACTCTCCAAATTTTATCTAGTTTGCTATAGTTCGGATGTAAGTTAGGCTTCTTAGTTCTTATTTTATAGTATTCAGATACTTTAGAATTTTTATGTGGGTTTTCGGATGGTTTTGACATAGTCGGATTTCAAAGTCAAAATCGCACGAATATAAATAAACAAAATAAAATGTAGTAATAATTGTTGGGGAGGAATGTGAAGATTCTGATGTTGATTACCTTAGTCGTATAGTAGAAATCTGTTATTCGCTAAAGTTCCTTTGATTGTTATGGTTGTAATCTATTTCCTCAAAGCAAAATGATTGGTACAAAATTGTACGTAATGGTGTAACTTACTGAGTGGTTAAAGAAAGCTGACGTTCGACAGTTGAACAGAACTCGTGGTGCGTTGCAGGGACTGTTGCCAAAGACTTTTTAAAAGTAGAGATAGCAGATGTAACAACAAACTTAGGACGTTTTGTTTCTCGAACCATAAAATGATAGGATGATCTATAACGTATTAATTGCAAATAATAATAAAAAATAATAGTATTTGAAATATTTGACAGAAGATTAAAACATTCAACAACCGACAGCACAGCGGTCAGTGACTTTGGTTGTCTTGAAATAAAATGAAAGAGTATTTCGATGATTGGCGAACAGTTCTGTTCGTTTTGTTTATAGCACGTGTAGCTACGTCAGACGACAACTTTCCCTAACCACACAATAATTAATATTTGAAATATTCCTACAATGCAAATAAATTAATACCAATCATATTACATACACAAAATAATCTGTGTCCTTCACTTTCATTCATAAGTCCATCTTTAAACTTATTTAAAAATAATCTAAACAGATCGTGAGATGAGGTTATGGGCAGTTTTACTATTAAGTTCGAATATATTCCTAGCGGAGGTTAGCCTAGCATTCAGAAGACGGTAGCAAGTTCCACTCACCGAAAATTAACTGGTACACTCAAAGAAAAGGACACGTGTAAATTCTTCATAACGAAAAACTTACATCTATTTGCACAGTTAATCAATTTGAAACTTGTTTCGTCGTTTGGTAATTGTTAAAAAATTTTAGTCAGTTATTTTTATAATAGGTAGTTTTTTCTAATATTAAATACAGTTAACTTTAGTTGGGCATGCGTTGAAACATTTCACTTATTGGTGCTAGAGTTAAGTGTAGTTTCCACGTGTGATATAGCGTCGTTGCTGAAATAAACATTTAAAGTAACCAATTAACTTGATCAAACTATTTACATATTAGAATGTATGTAACATCGTATGGTTACTCATTTCTGCTTTTTACAACTAGATAGTTTACAAATTCTACGGCGTTCGAATCAAATGTTTTCTACAATGTAACTATTTTTCAGAGCCAAATAATGAAAGTCCGTTAAATGGCGTTGCTGCTGAAATGTGGGCAGATAAGGCTCGATTTAGGAAATACGTACACAGTACTTATAAACAAGAGAGAAAAGACACTACGCATACCGAGCACTAGGAGTAAATGTAAGGTAAGTCCTAGCATCTATTTGTGCACTTAATTAGAAAATGTAATGATATCCAGTTACTGTCTAAAGTAACCTGTATAAGTACAGTTGTTATTACATATTAAAAGGTAACACACAGAAAGAGAATTTGGTATTTGTTCAAGGAATGGTTAGCGTATTCAGTTTTTTTATATTTATTTACTCCAAGTAACTTAATTCATTTAACACATGTGCACAGAAAGCATCTAACAATAGTTTATAGTACATTCGTGTTAACATTGATATGAAATGTGAACGTGAAATAAAAACAAGGATATGAATGGCGAAAGAAGTCTTTAGGAGGAAGAAATTACTATTTTGTAGAACCTTGAATCAAGAGTTAAGAAAAAGACTCATAAAATACTTCGTCTAGAGTATTGTGCTGTATGGGTCAAAAATATGGACATTACGCAAAAGTGATGAAAAATGACTGGAAGCTTTTGAAATGTAGGTGTGGAGAAGAGTGGAAAAAATAGCTGGGTCGAGCGGAAAACGAACAAGCGGGTGTTAGAAATGATAGAGGAGAAAAGAACAATTTTAGATATTATTAAGAGGAAGATAAACTGGTTGGGACATTGGTTAAGAAACTGCATCATGAGGGACGTGCTAGAGGGTATGGTAGCAGGAAAGAGAGGGAGGGGCGAAGGAGACTACAATTAATGGACAGTATCAAACCAGAAAAATCTTACTTGAAGACGAACAACTTAGCCTATAGAAGCCCTTCAGTTGCAGGAAGTGGCCTGCCAATAATGGCAGAATACATATGATGATGATGTGTGATTTTCACACACCCCTTTTGGTTAAAAATGAATGTGTGTATATATATATTAAAAAAAAAGCTTCATGGGCCACAGTGGATCAGTAGTAGAGCTCACCTCTGGTATGAGGAGCCCTTGGTTCGATCCTGAGCCATGTAAGTCGTAATGGACAGCATCGTGTCGGTAGGTTTTATTGAATTCCATAACCAAGAGACTTGAATCTACAAATTGCATTTATTTTTGGATCCAATATCTTTCCATCAAAACTTCTCTAGTAGGCCTTATATCTGGAGAATTACGTATAGTGTAGCCAAACCGAAACTATCAGTTAACTCAGTATGAGGTGCTTATTCCGTAGAAAATACGAAAACTTGATTTAGGAGCCGTTCAAAAATTTTGTGGCCCCTGATCCAAAAACATTCTTGGCCAAGATCGCAGTCTTTTGGTCCATTTTTAGGTTTCCTAAAATTCTTGTTTTACTGGATTACCTCTTAGAGGAGTACTTTTTCGATGAAACTCTGAAGAGAAACTTCTTCCTCATGGAGCAGTAGCAGGAGTAAGAAGCAAGAGATATGACAGTTGCAAATTGGAAAAATATTACTATTTCAGTCAGCCAAAAAGAAAAAAAAAATGTAACGTCCTACAGTGAAGTCTCTAGATTATAGATAATGGTTAGGGGCACGAGTTTTTCGGAATGGGCGGAAAAACTAAATGCATCAGAATTAAGTAATTTTGTTTCTTGACGTTTTATGATATTCTATGTATATTTTCATTGGTTTTCGTTGCGTGATAAAACGCGAAATTCTCAGTTTTGCGCGAAATTTCTAACAATATGCGAAATAACGCGAAATTTTAAAAATACGTTTCCATTAATTTAAAAACGCCAGTTTTCCGTTGATGGAACGGTTAAACGTGCTATGAACGGTGCATTTTGGATGATTCGGACACAGCTCTATAGAACATGCGCGTTAGCTATCACCGTCGTAGTTGGATGGAGAGGATCAGTTTTAATTAGCTTAGGCAGTGGCATTGACTGGTGAAACGTACAACAACGAAAAAAATGTGGAAATATTTAATATGCTTATGTTTAATGCCTAAATGTAACTTGTGCCTAAGCGTTTTCAGAAGACAGCAAAATTTTCCTACTCATAGTGTTTAGTTACTGATTTTCCTTCAGTTTGATTTAAAAAATTGCCTCTAATAATGGTAAATTAAAATAGGATTATAAAGAAATAGTAAATAGATGTGAGGGAGGATAGGCCCGAGAAATTCATACATACGTTGTTTATTGTCCACTAAAAATCCCACATAATAAACCAGAATTTGAGTCATTAATGAATCAGGAATTTGAGAGCTGTAATACACTAAACATGTTAATATCTGTGTTAAGACTCACTTTCTCGATATCTTTTTAGTCACTTGTTCTGCACTGTAACTAATAACATAAGATGTTTCTAAAATTTAAGGAACATGAAAATTTAAGCATTGAGGAAAAAATTCTACACAAAAAGTATTATTCATTCGACATCCACATTACCGTAAACGGTATTATCATTTGTATATCTTTTGGAAACTATCTACAGGGGTCGTTTAAGATTGACTGGAACTTTTATTTCTTCAGAGGAAACAGATAGAACAAAAAGCACCAAACTAGGTCAGCTTTTCAAAGTACTTTCCGTGTGCGTCGAGGCACCGTTGCCATTGTTGTGGCAGCTCCCTGATTCCTTTGGCGTAGAAAGAACTTGGTTGTTGTCGTAGCCACTGGAGGACATCGTTCCTCAGTGCTTCATCTGTCGTGAATTTCTTCCCTCCCAGATGGTCTTTAAGGGGTGCAAACAAATGATAATCACTGGGGGCTAAATCTGGACTATAGGGGAATGGGGCAGAACTTCCCAGCGCATTTCGGGAAGTGTCCACTTCTGATCAAATGTCAGCTGGCGGAGAATCCATCTTGCACAGATTTTTCGGAAGCGTAAGTGGTCGTGAATGAATGTCTCAACATTCCTGACACTGATATTCACCTCGGCAGCAATATCCCGCACTGTTACTCGCCGGTTTTCAAGAATCATTTACTCAACACGTGCGATATTCACTGGTGTGACTGCAGTCGGGCGAATAACAGTGTCTATGCGCTTCATTTGTCACCAGCTCCCGCCCTTCGCAAAACTGTTCACACGATTCGCACACTCTTGTCCGTGACATCGTTTGTTCACCATAATGTGCTTGCAATCTTCTGAAAAATCTCAGCTGGTTTAACTTTCTCCTTCACAAGAAATTTTTTTACACACCGCTGCTCCACAGCCACACTGCTTGTAGCCATGTTAGCTGCAACTGCTACGCATGCGCCAAATACGTCATGCCGGGCGCTAGTTACTCAAGAAGGAATAAGTTTCATCGATTATTTACATACGAAAATCTCGGTCAACCTTGAACGACCCTTGTACGTAATTGGATAGCATACTTGTAAAATCTTTCAATGTAATTTTTCATGACAACTAAGCAAGAAAGCAGAAACAAACAATACAGAAGATTGCCCACGAAAAGAAAGAAAATAAATAGACTTTGAACCAGGTACTTGACCAGTAAATACTTCCTTTCTCTACCACTGTGTTTAATATTGACAGCCACGGGCCCAGCAGCATAGTTTCCATTGTAGCAAATTCTTGCATATAATAGGAAGGGGAATCTCACCATACAGCTTTGGAAACTTTCCGAAAGCATACAAGATAATTGGGACGGCAGCAAGTGCCTGTTTGAGGTATCCTAACCCAAAGTAGTCTTTAGTGAGGCGTCAGGAATGAACGAAAATGGTACCACTAGAATTCCCGTCTCTTCTCCATTCCTTTCACAGAACGCCTGCGATGAACAAGTGGTGTGGCTGGACCATTCATTCATGCAAATTCATTCATTGTGGTCTTGCCATACATGTAAAAGAGAGATGTGTCGTAGAGAAGGTCCGTGATATTCTTCTGGAAGTAAACTGCGTTGACTTTGGAGTTGGAAGGCATTTCGAAGAGTGACAGCGTTCCCCGACTTAATATCCTGTCTCATTAGATATTCTTATAAAAAAAAATTTCCTTGCACTGCAACAGTCAGAACGGCTTTTATGGGCTGTTTGATAGTAGAAAATATATCAAACTGTTGGCCTTTCCTAGGTAGAGCCACCCTTCATCCAAAGTACACACCCATTTCCACTTGCCTCCTGCGATATTTTCAATATAATTTTCTGGGGCTTATGAAACTCTTCTGTATGTGGCGCTCCATGAGGCAATGTCCACGCGCTTTCGATGCGAAGTTCTTTCGGATGATGTTGGAAACAGTGCCTTTTAAGATACTGTATCGTATGGCCAAACTTCTCAGCGTTGGGATTGTCCTTGGTCAGTGCTCTCCTGTATAGGAGGTTCGAGCGAGCTGGGACCGTATTCTCAATTTCTCGTCAACTACATATCGCAGAAACCTGTTGGGCACATCGTCTGATGATGAGACCCACACTAGCTTTGCTGACGAATAAACTCTTCTTTGCACCATTTCACTATTGGTAAATGGCTATAATAGGCGGCGGGAAGTCCACAAATGAACCGCTTCCAGAAAGCTGTCACTTTACCTTCTTAAGTTCTACGAATCGTGCTCGACTGATAGTGTTATCGAGTACAGGTTCCGGTGTAGCCAGCAATGTATCGGGGCATAACAATGGTTAAATGCATTGTTCGGGAAGGTCAGTGAAATTTGACTGTTTTTATCGGGGGCAACCTTCTGTAATCTGTATTATGCATAAAGGTACTTTGGATGTCCATTGGCTTGTCGTTCTCCCTTATGTTGTTCTTGTAATGACCTTTAAAATTTTGATAATTATTGATCCTGTAGTATTTTTAGTTTGTAACGCAATAATAAATATAGTATTGTACAGTCAGCAACAAAAGTTCTTTCAGTTTCGTAAAATTTATTTTGGGAATATCGATGGTAGAGCTGGAATGTATGTGGTATGACTGGAGCGTACAGTAAATTAATTCTTCTTAATTTACTGAAAAACTGTACCCAAATTGTCCTTCCATTCTAAAGTTATTTACGAAATTAATTTCATCAAACGGAAAAAACTTTTATCGCTGACTGTATGTTGTTTTAACAGGTAATAATCTGATGTTAGTGCCATTTGAAAAAGTTGAAGTTTGTTTGATTAGCAACACTGTTAGTCTCAGTATTGCAGGATATTTCATATAATGTCCTTCTGTCGATATTTGCATTGTACAGAATTTTATTTATTTACGTAAGGGCGTTACAGAATAAATGGTTCCCTATATATATATATATATATATATATATATATATATATATATATATATATATATATATATATATATAGATGCTGATCAGAAAAATGGAAACACCTGAACGAAATTGCAACTTACCAGACTAATATGGTATCGGGCCACCTTTCGCCTTCAGAACAGCCTTGATGCGACGTGGGATGGAGGCATAGAGGTCGTGAATGGTAGCAGTGGAATTTTACACCATTCCTCGTGCAGGGCATCGGCCAGTTCTGTGAGAGAGGATGGAGCTGGAAATCGTCGCCGAAATCGTGTTTCCAAGACGGACCACAGATGTTCAATTATGTTGAGATCTGGGGATTGGGCGGGCCAGGGGAGATGTTGAACTTCATCCCGATGTTCCTCAAACCACGCTGCAACAACGCCAGCTGTGTGAATGGGTGCATTATCATCCTGGAAGATGGCGTCATTGTCCGGGAACAACATCCGGACCATAGGATGCAAGTGGTCTCCTAAATTGCGACATAATCGTTGGCAGTGATTCGTCCGCTAAGTGTGGCCACAGGACCCAATGAAAACCATGATATGGCGGCCCACAGCATCACCGAGCCGCCGCCATGTTTCACAGTTGGGCGGAGACACTGCAGATCATACGCTTCTTCGGGCGTTCTCCACACATAAACACGGCCCGTGGTTGGGAATAGGGTGAAGGATGATTCATCCGACCATATCACACGTTTCCAGTCCTCAACGGTCCAAGTTGCATGATCGCGGCACCATTTGCGGAGTGCGAAAGCGTTATGGTCCCTGATGAGCGGTTTGGCCCGTGCAACACGACCCCGTAAGTTCATGTCATGTAATTCGCAGCGGACTGTGATCATCGAAACAGGGTGGGGGAGGTGCTGATTGAGTTCCTCCGTCACTTGCTCCGCAGTGGCACGACGGTTCTGCGTGACAATGCGCTTTAATACCCGGCGTGACCTGTCCCTCATGATTTTCTTCCGCTCACTGTTCCGCTTCCCCGATGTAGTTTCCCCGTGTGTTGTGTAGGCCGTCATCACCTTCGACACTGTCCCACGCGACACATCTAACACAGTAGCCACTGCCGTCATACTCACTTCACATAACCGCGCACCAACAATTTGCCCTCTTTGAAAATCTGAGAGGTCTCCCATTTTACACTACCTCCGTCTGCTGCAGCCACTGGACACTTCTGTTCCACTGCGCCTGACGTAGTATAGAGACCGACCTAACACACCACCACCAGCGGTCCAGCATTGCGGGCGCCACGACACCACTGCCAACCCATACATCTGACGTGTTGCCAACTACAGGTGTTTCCATTTTTCTGATCACCATCTGTGTGTATATATATATATATATATATATATATACTAAAAATTTGCTACGTTTTCCGCTAAATGGTTTATCTCGTAGAAGGGATAGAAATAGGAAGGAAGAGATACATAAACACAAGAGTAGTTATGAAGTATGGCACCCAGTTTTTTTTTTTTTTTCAGCTATTTTTCTTTTTCTACCTTTTCTTGGAAAATATAAAAAAGGAAACAATTTACTTTTTTCTTCCGAAAGTCTTTATTTCGAAAAACTGCGTACACAAATACCTTCCATATCCAATTGCATAGATGGATTTTAATGGATGTAAACACCATAATGCCATTTACATCAATTTGATATCTCAAGCCATTCTGGAGATGTGGTAAACACTGAAAAAGTTTGCAACCTGCTTAAAATATGCGATTCCAAGATTTTTTTTTATTATTATTTTTAACGAGAGATAATCGAAAAAAAAAAGGTTTCAAAGCCTATTATGACTTACTGTGTGAGACATAGCTGAAAGATCAACACACCTGATGACAGGGCACTCAACAATAGTTCTTGATCTAATCAGTTTTAGTTCAACCATTTATCACAACGGCAGATAATAAGGTTTTCCTTACCATTTGTATAGAAATCCACGTGAAGTTCTCGTAACCATCGTGAGGCAGCGGTTTTGACATAATCATGTGCCAGATAAAGGTGGCCAGGCATTTTTTACGTTAGAACAGGGAAAAGGTTAAAGTCACTGGGACTAGGTCAGGCCTGTATTAAGGGGTGCTTTAGTGGTTCTAAGCGTAATGTCAGTGGTTGAAATGAGTTTATTGCTATGTCCAGGTTGTCATTAACAATACTGGTCCGTCTTTCTTTAAAGGCATGACACCACTTCCCTACATGTTGCTGTAAAATTTAGCCCTGCCCATACCTCTCTCTACAATCTGCCTCTGAATGTCAGCAGTTGTGGTGCTTTTGGCCCACAGAAATCCCACGACTGACGTCACTTCTATTCCTGACCAATTTTCCAGACGAGTCATCATTTTTAATGTCCACTTCTCGGGTATACATAAGCAGAATCCGAAGTCTTCAGACCTGCACCAAGCTAGACGTGTTATTAATTTTACAAATTTTCGATAAGTTACAGTGAATAACATAAAATCTTATGCTTTATAACCTTTATCACCCTCATAATTACATCTACTAAAAATTGTTACTGTGATGTTCTAGAGCAATGGAAATTAACAATTGTTTGAAAAAGATACCCGAAATACGCTATGTTAAGCAATATAGCAATACTTATTTTCTCATATCTCCCGATATATCAAATTGCTGGAAACAGCACTATGTTCTTCTTGTCTATTGGAAACCATCTATATAATTGGATCTGATACTTAAAAAAAACTATTTCAACATAAATTTCTTTGAAAAAAAAGTCAAATTTTCAATTCTCGTAGCTTTGTTCCTACTTGTTCGAAATACGTCATATGAAGACCGTATTATTCGACACTAACGTACTTAGGATACGTATTAGCCCGTTCATCTTACTTTCATTATTACTGTTGAAGTCTCCAAAGTTTGGTTGTTTTCCGATGTTCGTGATGCTGTAGTCTTTAGTTTGCAACTCTAAATCACAACTTTAGTATGTTTTCGTTTAACATGTATACTTGAAACTCGTAATAACCTGACGGTAATTCCATTAAAAAAAAAAAAGTAGCTTTGAGTTGGCAATACTGTTAATCAGATTATATTGAAGAATATGTGAATATTTGCATGGTACGAAATTTCGACTTTTGTATCTACTACTTTAAAAGTTATAAAGGCGTTTGAATGTTCTAAAAATGGCGCCCACGGACAACAGAGCGCTATTCATCAGGTCAAAATAAAGCGAAAATGTTAATAATGGTATATCCTCCGGCGTCTCCTTCAGCGGCTGTAGGAATCGGAAGTTTCACTATGTTGCAACATTGCATATTAACTTAGAACCATTAGTGTTTCGTAACAAATCCATCACTTACATAGATTGTTAATGGTAAGTGGTGATAGTGTCAATGTCTTTTGAATTTAATTATTATCTCCAAGATTCGATGTAATTATTCGATGAATTGGTAGATTTGCTCCATGGCTCTTTATCTGGGACATTGCCACATAGTGTAATTCGCATCTCCAGACGAGGGCCTGAAAGGTATACAATTATATATATTTTTCGCTTTAATTTGACTTGTAGATTAGTGCTCTGTAGTCCATGGGTACAATTTTTAGAACACCCAAGGTGTGTGTGTGTATATAATATATTTTATAAAATATAATATATATATATATATAATAGTGCCTTCGAATTCCAAGAATTTTCAGGTGTTTTAAACTCAAAAGATGGTGGTTTTAATATGCTTTCCTTTCTCTGTTCCCAAACAATGTAACTTCTGACGACGAAAAATAAAAGCCTGCAACTTTTTTTCTGTTTCTTTCAGATCCTCGATTACAGAGGAGTTACGGTATGATTGATCGATGCTGCTGACCACCGTTTAAAGTCAACTAATTGAAGCATCAGGCGATACAGAGTATATTGTCCTATACTTTGCGGTATATACACATCTTTTTAATTACAAGTTTTAACGATTAAATCCGTCATTCTACTGTACAAAACCCGGATCCTGAAAAGATCTTCCCATAAATTCTAAATTATATGTTGAAAGAATTAATAGTAATAGTATACACTTCCTTCCTTTCTCAACGTTCTTTTATTATTTAATGATTCTTCTGTTCTAAGTTTTTTGTTCTCATTATGTTTGTGTGAGTGAACTATGTATGTGAATTATTCTTTTGTGTATGTTGTTTAAACATCTTACTGTACTCTTGATTTTATTTTTTTAATCTTGGCATTAGAATGCTTGTAAATTTTTGGGTACAAGAATCCATTTGGGTTACTTGTGACAATTAAATGCTATTTTTTCATATTTTTTTTTTTAATGTAGTACATAATATCTTTAATATATGTAATAAGTTGTGCCATAGTTTCAACCTTGAAATACAAATTGTCTGATGAATTTAAAGTACAACTATTCATGAAATGTCTATGTATTTATTTGTTGTAATTCCTTCAACGTGTACATTTAGTAATAAATTTATTAAAACATTTTTTATTGTAAAACGATATTGTTGTACTTAATTTTCTAGAGGTACGGTAAAAATATCGAAAATTTAGCCATGAATTTCGGCATTTTTATGCGGTTTGTCTGGTCCAGTTTACTTGATGGTAGTGGATAGTTTATCTTTAATTGACTCTCCAGAACGGCGTCCACCCAGCATCGTGAGGCAAACTGAAAAATGAAATGAAATCTTTGAGTTTTACGTCCCACGGTTATGCCGGTTAGGCTAAAGGAGACGGTGATTATGAAATAATGAATGAAATCGTGGAATGAAGAAAGTGGAAGGAAACGGGAGAACCCCGAGAAAACCCACAAGCACGGTATTTGTCCACCATAAAGTTAACTTGGCGCGAGCAGGGATCGAACCAGGGACCCCAAGCATCAGAGGTGAACGCTCTACCACTGAGCCACCGCGGCCCTGTGAGGCAAACTGAAGAGTCCATGAGTAAAAGACATGACGGCCAGTAGGTCTAGAAAACTCCTGATACCCCTGTTCGGAGACAGGGCGACGCAGCGCACTGATCGCATGTTCATCGCTAGGTTAGTCGTAGTTCAGCTGGTTGATAACAGATGATGGGTGAGCGGGTTCAGCCCCACAAAAAGAACTGTTACGTCAAGTGCTTGTGGTTTCTGTCCAGAAAGTTATAGGAGGTAGCTCCAAGATGTTCTCGGAATATACTTCTGTATTGAAAAATAATTTAATGAGTTTTCCTCATGCAGCATTTTTGGAAAATAAAAATTGTCAAGTAGTCATATTTATTCTGCGAAACTCTACTTCTAAACAATTAGCAAAAGTTCGTGTAAGAATAGTTTAAACTTTTCTATTCGAACTGTGCCCCTTCTGGCGCTGCTGTTGCTATGTGATTTCCCGTACCTCCCTCGAAAGAGAAGGGACAAGTTGCTGCGGCCGAGATCTTTCAATTGTTTGAAGCAGAAGCGTTGCCACAATGAATTATTGGGGGCGGCGGGGGTGGGGCCGAACTATAGTTCGCATATTTTCCGAGGTCACAGATGGAATAGACAGGCTGTAGTATTGTAACATATTTCTGAAGACTCATGGTAGTCGGAATTCGATAGCTTATCTTGATGGTATTAATAATAGTAGTAGTAACTTTTGAAGTATGTGATGTAATTGAAAATGGGTTTGTGTTCATGTTGCACTGTGTTATAGAGGTTATATTTGTGGGATGAAAATTCAATCTAAAGGAACTTACAGTGGAGAATTCAAATCTGAAATCAGAATTTTGCTGTCAGAGATGGTTTTCCAGTAATTTTCAGTAGCTCCAGTAATTATAGTTTGAACATACGGAGTCATGATTACTTGTAGGAAAAATAGTGAATTTGTGTAAAGAGTTGTCACTATGCAGTCATTTCCTAGGGGCAAACACTTTGCGATTTTGCCACGCTGCTTTCTGAGGTACCGTAATGGATTTTTGGACCACAACACTTACTTCACGTTCGGACCTATAACACCGCAACGGTGCGGAGTTACGGGCTGTACATTACCACATGACCTACATATGTATGCAAGATTACACATGTAAAATTTCATTGCTCTACGATATGTGAAAGTGGAGTCACGGTAAAACTTTCTCGCGGACCTCTTGTTAGCAGGCAAATTTCAAAAGAAATCACACATGTGCAAAATACTCAGGAACTATTGATTAGCGATCCCCGTTTCATATAGGTAAAAATGTCCCAAAGTACTTGTAGAATATCCTCTTACAACAAGGAATGCATCAAATTATCAGTCAGCCTGTATATTTGAACTTCAAATTCTCTTTACATGAATAGCGGAAGAGACAAGATTTTGGATTGAGTAATCACACGAAATTCCCTGCTTTCAGTCGACATTTAATTTCCTCGTGAACATGCTTTTGGTCTGTCAATATTAATACTAGATATTTGAAAATATCCACGTTGTCCAAAGGATTATTTAATATTTTAACGTGTCCATAATTTGTAGTATTACGGTCATGGAGAACTTCCATGTATTTAAATGAGTTAAGAAAAAGACTCATAAAATGTTTCGTGTGGGGTATTTCACTCTGAGGTAGGAGCATGGACATTACGCAAAAGCGATGAAAATACAGGCTTTCGAAATGCAGGTGTAGGGAAAAATGAAGATAATAAATTGGGTCGAACGAAAACGAATTAGGTGGTGGTACAAATAGTAGGGGAGGAAATTACATTTTAAAAAAAAAATAATTAGAGTAAGAGAAACTGTTTGGGAAATTTGCTTTGAAGAAACTGTATCATGAGGGGACGCGTATAAGGTATGGTAGCAGGGAAAAGAGGAAGGGGGCACAAGTGACCAGTTGATGGACAGTATAAAACAACCGCCTACGTGAAGACGAATAGGACCGTGGTGCATGGAAACTTCAGTTGCGACATGTTATGTTAATAATGGCAAAATACCTATGATGATGGTTATTATAATGATTACTCAAACTATCCCTGATGCAGGAAAACTAAACACACATTTGAATTCAGTTTTCAAATGTCCATAAGAATTTCTTCAGAAACAGGAAAATGTTCTTTGGTATCAGCGTTATTGTTGCGCTTAGATACTGTACCTACTCGAAAATGTTCCACAATATTATAAAACATTCCCCGATTGTTTACATGCCACCTAACATCCGTAAATTGAGAACTAGGCATATTTACGTCGAAGTCTGCATAATGATTCAGAATTGATCCCGTAGGGAGCAATACAATATATATATATATATATGGATTCTGAATCTGTAGCAGTACTGAAATTGGTGAATGGTGGTTATTCCTATAACTGTTGAAAGTGAAAGGCGGTTTTGTATGCTCACGCTCGTAAAAGTTTGAGAAGTTACATTAATACTAACATGCTCTCCAGAGAAAAAAATGGTGCATAAAATTCCTGATTTTAACTCGCAACTCGAAGAAGAGAATTAGTATATTAGTTTTACTTTTTTACTTTTCCGTACAATAAAGCGACACAATTCTAATTTTTACCGATGTGAGCTCTTTCGTGTGGAACTCAAGAGCTTCCATTGCAAAAACTTAGATTTTATGTACTGTACTTCGCTGCAGGTAGTATCTTTAGTATTTCAATAAATAAATAAATATTTTTATATAACAAGTTTTACAACAATATCAAGTACTTATATAAAGAGAAGTTACTTTAATTGACTTTACCATTCAGTGGTGAAATAACAAGCTATAGAAATTTAACACAGGCGTAACTACGTAGTATTCCAGTAAGAAAAGATACTTTAAGCGGTTCGTGTCTCCAACCTTACTGAACAGTTTGATTTACAAAACTCTTAACTCTTAACTCTTGCTTGCTTAAGTTAATCCATCCTTTTCTACTATCCATTTCATAAAGATAGGCCCCTGACTTGGCGGTGCTGCCGTGACGTCCAGTCAAAACTTATATTACATTGGAATTGTTGGAATGTTGTCTTTTCAATACTTAAGACATACAAATTTTCTTTGTACTGTGTAGTGAGAAAAAAATAGAAATTAATGAAAAAGTGCGTATTTTTTCGTACTTTTTTGGTAAATCAATGTTTATAGGACTATATCTCGGAAAGGAGATAACATGAAATAATTTCCTGTGCACCATATGTAGATGCATATGTTACCTGTAAGTTCTGAAAATTTCATCACTCAACACGTAGTAATTTCCTTGTTATTCAGTAAAAAGTGAGACATCATTATCTCTGAATTGCTGCGGTGTATTAACAATCTTAAAAAACTTTTAGAAAGATCTTAAAGTAGCTTTTTCAACCAAACTGTTTTGACTTGTTTTAAAAGATAAATAATCACAAATATGACATTATGATTTTCTCAGCTTTGCGCCCTTCGCTATCGCAGTTTATACGGAGTGCTACGTTGCCACATTTTCCTGGCGCGTATACACTCTCAGACGGACGGGTATTTAAACTTGTCACGCACACTGTCCGGCACTTTTTAGAGATATTTTTAAAATTTTATCTCCACAGATTTTAAATCAATTTCTTAGAAATTAACAGGATATACAGAAAATGTGCCAAATGTTCAAAATTAGAAAAGCGAACTCTTATTTTGTTTGGATTTGCATGTGATGGTCTTCGAAAATTTGTTGCTTTTTATCAGTTTTTCACTTACTGCACGCAGTACAAAATACACTTGCACAGAAACAAATACAAGCATAAACTTTATTATTAGATGATACAACCTTAGTTGATATGTAATATTGAGTTTACACTTCACAGAAAATCTGTTCCACCACTTGACAGACATACTAATAGCTCTTGCGTAGTTGATTTGTAAAACCGCGTAAAGCTGGCTTCCGTACAAGGCTTATGTGAATAATTAGTGTAAAAATTTCCTTGTTTTTAATTAAAGTAACACGCTTTCATTTAGAAAACAAAGATTTTTGTTTTAGTATTTTTTTCTTTTTCTCAATCTGCTGTTTTGCGTATTGATTCATAACTTTTACTACTATTCCTGGGAGAAGCTCATGTAGTTTGGATTCCACGTTAATCAGTAGGTCGACGTCTCATATAGCCTCACTGCTGAACAAGACGTTCAACTCAAAATCAATTCAACTTTTTTTTTTTTTTTTTACTATAAAACTTCATCGGTAAAAACAGCTGAAACACTTTATATGCGGAATACTCTGTAGATAGCCCAGCATTTTGATCAATTTCCGGGATACCACTAAACAGGGGTATGCATTTACTTGAATTTTATCGCTCCAAGCTACATCAGAATCTGTCTTTGAATAGGAACGACACTTTTTTTCTCTCTTTCCCGGCGCAGCCTCAGGTTCACTTGAAACAGGAGTTACTATCTTGTTCACTCCCGAATACGCCACTGAGCACAGAATAATCAATGTCATTACTATTCATTACTAACTCATAACCGTCTGAGTCGGAGTCATTCATCAGTTCTGCAATTTCATTATCCCTAAAAATTTTCTCTCTTCTTTTTGTAATACCACCGCTCGTAAAGGAATATATATATATATAATCAAAAGCCACGACATATACTAAGGAAAATATAAATGCCTATTCGTCCGTCTCATTGCAATGAACCCATATGGTGTGAGTGCATGTCTAAGTTTTTGACGCCTACGAACCGAAGGGAAGTGTTGAAGACGTAATCAGTGCAACGTGATTAGACCCAAATACAGCCCTCGTCACCTACTCATTGCTTTGGTTTTTTTTTTTTTTTTTTTTTTTTTTTCGTTGAAAGAAAACAAAGGACCCATTCTGTGTTATTGTACATTCGGCAGGGGAATTGATCGCAGAACTTAGGTGAACACGTGATTGCCAAGGATACATTTCTTTTTAACCTTTAACATGTTCGTAAGCTGGAAAGTGTGTATACTGATACAGGATCTTGAGGTAGAAATGGAGCCATTGTTAATAAGTATACAGGAAGATAACAGGAGCAGCGATGAGTCAACAAACCCATTACGAAAGTGAATGAAGTAAATAGATGAGTTTTCGGATGTTTTACTTCAACGTTTTATTTCGATTAAATTGAGATGTGTAATGCATTATTATTATTTTTATGATGTTGTGAAAGGTTATAATAAATACTTTTTCCTATTACATTCTTATGAAGTAAGCTTCGCGCTACAAACTTCCTGAACGCGACAACACTGCACGACAGCGTTGCCGCACTTCCACTTACTGTATGCTGTTTCTTCATATAAGCGCGGGGAATTTAAAGATTGGGCTGCAACATGGCTCACCGCTTAACGCAGAGAACATGTTGAAGTAAAAAAAAAAATTAAAAAAATAAATACTCTACCAACTAAACCTTTTTATGTTAATAGTTTCAAATATTTGGAACACTAGACTTCCAAATTTTCGAACAGTGTTTTGTACGTTTCTCTAACTACCATGGTAAAGGAGATCAGAGCGTCGTACATTTGTTTTAATTACACAAAAAGTATCAAGTGATGAAAATTGAACTTTTCACAACTTACAGTTAATGGATGCATCTACATATTGTGCACAGGAAATTATTTCACGTGATCTCTTTTCTGAGATATAGTCCTCTAAATATTGATCTACCAAAAAAGTACGAAAAAATACGCACTTTTTCATTAATTTTTATTTTTTTCTCACTACATAGTACAGAGAAAATTTTTATGTCTTAAGTATTGAAAAGACAACATTTCAGCAATTCCAACGAGGTACGACAATGCAATATAAGTTTTGACTGAACGTCACGGCAGCACCACGAAGTCAGGGGCCTATCTTTATGAAATGGATAGTAGTCAAATGTAGAAATTACGCTTAGCATGGTGATTTTTAAATGTTAGTACTTTATGTATTGCCCGTTTGCAAAACGCCTCTCGTCCATTTTATACACCTTTCGGGAAATTCTTGTTTTTCTTTGCTTATCATTTTAATTAGTACATTGAGAACGAGTAAAATAAGCAGTGGCTTATTTAGGGGGTGGCTATCGGGCTTAAGCCCCCTGAAATAAATTTGTTATACGCAAAACTTCATTAAAATTTGCCGTACCCAAAAGGAAAAATATGTGCTTGTTCATGTGTTGTGCATAGCCTCTCCCCGAAACAAAATCCTAAATACGCCACTGAAAATGATTTTTAAACTCTAAAAAAAAAAAAAAAAAAAATCCTGAACCATTCTGAAATTAGATGTTAGTAAAGCAAAAATTAACGAAAAAAAATGCATTCCAGGAAAGTTTAGAAGAGATGTTTTGGAATTGGTCGATTCATATGACCATTTCAAAGTAACCACAAGTAATACATTACTGGATTGTGAGAAGGGTACAATGTATCTTGGAATCAAAAAAAAAGCATTATTTGCGATTCAGAAGTGTCTTCAACTAATTCATGATTCCAACCATGGTAATTAAAAAAAAAAAAAAACAGAATATGTATCTAAATCTGGATGTCCGTAGAACAGATAAAGCCTGAAGTAAGTATGAGGGCGATTCATAAAGTAATGTCTCAAAGGTGATATCTTTATCTGTGTTTGACAGATAGCACCGATACAGGTATCAGTGGAAAGCTTGCAATGTCAGCCACAAATGGTGGCATCATTTTTCAACATAGTCCTCATTATGGGCAACACAGTTGTGCCAACGCGAAAGGTTTTTTCATGCCATCGGCGAAGAATTGTGGTGGCTGATGGCGATACCATTACCGAACTGCTGTTTGCACTTCCGCGTCACAACTATAGCGTTGGTCCTTAAGGTGATCCTTGAGTTTAGGGAAGAGCCAAAAGTCGCAGGGCACAAGATCCGGACTATACATAAGACGAAGCAAAATGTCAACAACACTTTGCCAGCAACTGGGACAACTTTGATTTTTTTTTTTTTTTTTTCCGGAGGAGAGTATATGTGGCGGTACTTCATCGATTGACGCTTTGTTTCCAGATCGTAATGGTGCGTCTAGGACTCGCCGCCTGCGTTGAATGTTTCTAGGCGCACAACTTCCCGCAGTCAGAAATTGAATGTCAGCCCGCTGTTTCAACTGGACTTCACCACTAGATACCATGAGTTGCTCCATTACTCTGGAAGACAAAAGATAGGAAGGTGAAACAAGTGTCATTCTGTAGCTTAAACATCAGTGCATTAAGGTTAGTTTAAAAGGGACAAGTTTTGCCGATAAATGTCAATACAATCTTCGTATCTCTCTCATGTATTTTTTACCTTTCACGAAAATTCACGATTTCTCTTACAAATTTCAACCTAGAGACTACAAATTTTTGCAGAAGGAACTTCATAACTTATCGAAGACAACAATCCGTGCCGATTTTTTAATTTAGAATTCTCTTCATTGTTGAAATGGCTTAATTGTTGAAAGGGATATCCAAACCTTTAAGAATATAACTCTTTCAACAACGAAGAAAATTCTAAATAAGAAATCGGCACGGATTGTTGCCTTCGATAGGTTATGAAGTTCCTTCTCTAAAAATTTCAAATCTCTAGGTTGAAATTTGAAAGAGAAATTGTAAATTTCATGTATTTTTTACCTTTCACGAAGAGATACGAAGACTGTAGTGACATCTATTGGCAAAACTTGTCCCTTTACACCAACCTTAATGATAAACAGTTCAGAATGCTTGGAGTACTATTAACCAAGTAGTGGGCTTGAAGGCATTACTTTCTGAATCACCCTCGTATATGTAAAACACCCACTATTGGCATTTTTCAGTTTTGTGTGTTATGTACGGGTATTCATAAGTTCTCATAATTCCTTTGTTACTGCTAAAGTAGATCGTAGTATGTGATCAGCCAGTTACATACCATGATTTAAGCTTCAAACCTTCCTGAGGATAAATAGTCTAGAATTATACTCGAAATATATAAAAGTATCAAAAAATCTGAATTTGTGATTAAAACCCAGTAGTTTTTTTGTGTATACATATCAGTATGTTGCAGATACCAAGGTGAGGGAGGTCTGACGATTTTACAGCCTTCTACGTCAACCCATCTGGTACAGAGAACAATTTAAAGATGGCGTATTGACTTAAATATTACTCCAAAGAGGTGTTCAAGCCACTCCAAAAACAAATTTTTATCCAGTCATTGTTAGAACATGTATAAATTGGTCCCGTTGGCCTACCTCTCACGTAAAAGTGACAGTCTTCTCTGTGGATATATAAACATAGGTGGGACGTAAGTCCCTGAAGCGGTTATAGCACAACACGCTAATGTTTTTACCCCTTTCCGAGCTAGTGACCGCTCCAAACTGTTTTTAGCCATTTGGAGCTGATAACTTCCTTGTCTGTTAAAAATCCAGTTTCGTCCATGTTATACAAGATCCCGAATCATCTTCTGATACACCAGGTGTTTTAAGTTAAAAAATCCAAGGGAGCGAGGTCCGGCGAACGGGCTGGCCACTCCACAGGGCCTCTGCAACCGATCCAACGTCCAGGAATATGTAGATAAAAGCATTCCCGCACAGGCAGCGCATAGTGCGGTGGGGCACCATCTTGCTGAAAATATCGCGGCAAGGTGGCATCAGGGCAGAGAAGCAATGGGAACACTAACTCCTGTAACATGTTCAGGTATCGGACACCATTTAGGGTACCAGGAATGAATAAAGGTTCTATGGTCGACGTGTTCCATATGCCACACCACACCATGATATGAGCAGGGATAACCCTCTTGCAGGGATTCATCGCATGTGGGTTTGCATCCGACTAATATCGCATGTTCTGACGATTCACTTTCCCATCCAAATAAAAGTTTGCCTCGTATGTGAAGAGAACGCTGGCTGGGAAATGCGGATCTCGGTCATATTGTAACAAAGCCCAATTGGCGAATTCCATGCGCCGGTCTGGATCATCCTCTGAAAGGTTGTGGACAAGCTGCAGCTTGAAGGGATTCCACTTGTTCATATGGAGAATCCTTATCACGGAAGCACGTAGTACGCCTGTTATCGCCGATAGTTGTCTTATGCTGCGCTTCGAACTTTTCACATTCGCAGCAAGCACTATTGTGGATGTCTCCTCATCTGTCGCGGGGACCTGACCGTGGTCTGTCTACAACATTATCAGTTACGCTGAATTTCCAAGTGAGGTAGCTAACGGTGTTGTGGTTTATTGCAGGTCTTTCGGGGGCGGCGCGCATTGAAGTTCTGGGTAATCACACGACTGCTTCTTTCCGCAGACATTAGGATGATCTCAATTCTTTCCTGCTTCGTCAGTGCCATCTCGCTCTACCTGCAACGAAAAGAAAACCTGTCAAATTTGGGGCGTCATGTCGTAATTGCAGCGTTAGTACATGCCGCTCTCCCTGCAAGGAAACAGAAAGCTGTCAACTTTGGGGCGTCATAACTTTGGAACGGGACATGATAACGCATTTCTGCTTGCGGGACTGCATTCCCGTGAAAAAAAAAAAACAGTGTTAATTGATGTTACGTGCCTACCTTCCTATTTGAAAAAAATAATCTGGATCCAAGATGACCGCCATTCACTACTCATGCATCAATCGGTAGCTCCTTTACCCAAGTCCGCCCTCCGCTAGTTAAATTTGCTTTAATCATGTTTGTTTCCAAAAATAATCCACTGTACTAAGACTTATGGACCACTCTGTAGATTCTCACAGGCTTAAAGTGATACACGGATATGACAGTTGTTAGGATTTGGAAATAATATATCAACTTCTTTGTTGAACGCAGTTATGAGATTGATGCTGATAGTCTCTGGTGTCCTTGGTATAAATGATGGATTTCTTTTTTACGAATGCACTAACCCAATCTTTTCTGTTTGCTAAATGGGTGTCTGATTTCATTTTTCTCTGCGAAATCAGAGGCCGTTGAACAATTTTGCTAGTCACAGAACGTGAACTCCATTGCTTGTACTGCAAAGAACACAGGATCCTTCTCCCAACTCCCCGGAGTTTGAGTGAACCTGACGTCGAGGTTTATCTCGAGATCCCGTTTTGTACTATGTGTTCGTCTAATACAAATGCTGTTTTAAGTGCTTTTTTTTTTTTTTTTTCATTCAATTTTCCTAGTGCGTGGACATCGTCGGCGTCACTACTTTTCTACAATTATTTTATTTTATGACAATTTTGATTACCACGGGCAATTTCTGGTTACCGACCGGTGCTCTTTTGGTTCATGCTGTGGCATGACCCCGTTTCTACTTCAATGTAAACTATTTCATGTTTAATACAATTTTCACATATAATATTTTTTTTAGTATAATAGAGGACAAGGCTACTAAGGCTGCATCATACTCTAAACCCTTTACAGGTTCCAAAATGAACAAGATTTCCTCCCCTCCCTCTCAAATATGGTTGGAAGTGTTACTTACTTTCAGATAATCTCGTAACGTTGAACGTGGGATTCTTAAGTTGTTCGATACTATTTTCAGGAAATTCCCTTCCTGTACTATTTGATAGCTTCCAATGAGTTTCTGCCCTCATTTCCACCCAATTGACTTTGTCTATTGTTCGGGCTCTTCAACGAGGTGTCTAACAACGAAATGATACTTGAATGTTTTGATTAAGAGCTTGCCTTACTTACATAATAATAATAAAAAAAAAAGCTTGTTTTTCGCAAGTGAAAGAAGATAATAGAATGCAACTTACCACAATCATAGATAATGTTATTTTATGGTACAGCAGAAAACATGAACCTGAAGAGTTTTCAGTGTTGCCATCCATAGAAATTACAGTGTTGCCAGAATAACAACGCTCCTAAAACCTAAGTTAAGGCAGCGACTAGAGGAACAAAATTGCATCTGATTACGTATCATTTTGTTTTGGTGTCCTGTGAACTACTTTTTAAATAATAATATTATTTAGTTTTAATAACTGTATGTTAAAACTATTTTGTATATTACAAACTAAATGCAATTATTATTTAAAAAGTAGTTCACAGGAAACCAAAACAACATTATGCATAACCAAATGCAGTTGAGTTCGTTCCTCTAGTCGCTGCCTTAACTTAGATTTTAGAGGTGTTATTATTCTCGCAACACTATAATTTATATGGATGGCAACATTGAAAACTCTTCAGGTTCATATTTTCCGTTGTAGAATAACATTATCCATGATTGTGGTAAGTTGCACTTCATTATTTCCTTTCACTTACGAAAAACAAGCAAAAGAAAAATTGTAAATTTTGTATTACTTTTAGTAAGGCAAACTGTTAACATTTAAACCTTAAAGGAGAATACTGCCATGGCGACATTGCCCAAGACAAACTAACGGCACTACCTCAATACGTCAGCATAGTAAACTTCGTAATTTAACGTTGAACCTATTGTTTAGCCTGTACCACAAGTAAACAAAATAAATAGTTATATTAATACTAGCAAACTCATCTCCATTTCTTTTGGTATGAAACGCTATAGCCAGTCGTTTTTTCATAAAATGTGTTCGGGGGGGGGGGCACTGCTGGTACTATTTTCTTTATTACTTTTTTTTATAGACGTATTATTTTGGTCTCGTCCCGGGGGGCAGTGTCCCCGCCAAAAAAAAAAACATCTGGAACAAACACTGCTAGTAGCAATTCGTAGAAATCAATCAAGTTCCACACCAACTCTATAAACAACGCCACTCCTTCAAAAAAACATTTAATTAAGATTTACGTTACTTATACTAGATCCCACCACAATGCAGAAAACTCCAATCTAAAACCTACATACCCAGAATGTCAGCGTTGCCCAGCACCCTTACACTTTAAATCCTCTTAGAATGCGCATTTTAATGAAAGTATAAAGATAAAAACCGGGTCTGTGTTAGTTGTGACATATTCAAAAATTCATCTCAGACGGGGTCGGCTTGTCCATATAGTTTAACTAAGTAGCAGCCTAGGGCGGCAAATTTCAGGGGCAATGAGTTTTTTTTTTTTTTTTTGTGAAGGTCGTAACATCAATAGGGTGAATAATTATTGCAATAGGCTAAGTAAAAACATTAAATTTAGCTGTCAAAATGAGCCGAACGGAGTTTTGCTCAAAATAAGCCGAACTTATCAAATACCACGCCAAACGCGCTGCAGCTACTGAGCGCACCTGGCGGCAGGTTTAGACTAGGGATGGCCACATTTTCCGGAAACCGGAAAATTTTCCGCAAAATCGGAAGACGGAAAATTTTCCGGAAAATCAAAAGACGCAAAACCGGAAAATGTGATTTCCGGAAAGCGGAAAACTCTTTTTCCGGAAATGGCCATCCCTAGTTTAGACAACAAACTGCCATTTGTCACGTTTCACTCTGACCAGTAGGTGGCGAGCTACATCCGCTGAAGTGAGTACGAGCACAAGCTGTTCGTCGAATTAGTGCGAAAGTGACAATGAACACTTCGTTAAGAACATCATAACAGGTGATGAGACGTGAGTTTATGGTTATGATATAGTAACGAAGAGGTAGTCGTCGCAGTGGGTGGGCATGGGTAATGTTTCTCCTCGTCCAACAAAAACACGCATGTGTCAGTCAAAGATCAAGATGATTTTTTTTTTTTTTTTTTTGGTAACAAAGTTATTGTCCATCAGAAATTCGTACAACATGGTCAGATGGTAAACAAGGAGGTCTACCAGAGTGCGTTTGAGGGGTGCTGTACGTAGGAAGAGGCCTGAATTGTGGGAGAACCAGATTTGGCTGTTGCATAGTGACAATGCGCCAGCTCACACATCGCTCCTTGCCCGTAGTATCTAGCAAAACATCACACTACCTTTGTGTATCATCCACCGTATTCTCCGGACCTAACCCCAGAAGACTTTTCCTGTTTCCGAAACAAAATCATATTAAAAGGAAGCAACGTTTCCAAGCCATAGAGGAGATTCAAGACAATGCGGCAAGAGACTTGCGCGCCATCCCAGAAAATGAATTCCAGGAGACTTGAAAAATGAAAAAAAAAAAAAAACGTTGGGAGCGGTGCATTACCAGTTGAGAGGACTGCTTTGAGGGGGACAGTGTTTAAAATAATGTACAATGAGGAGTAAAGATGTTATAACGAAAGTTCGGTTTATTTTTGAACAAACCGTGTATTTGTCCCAGGCCACAATTATTTAACTGTTGAAGTAATAAACTTGCAATGATTATTTTTGGAATCTATATGTCAACTTAACCCTAAATAGCTAAATATTATATATATATATATATATATATATATATATATACAGTGAAACCTGTCTATGTTGGCCACCATCGGTTCCATCGAAAAGTGGCCAACTTAGACAGGTGGCCAACTTAAAGAAAATAAGTGTGATTTGTGTATTTTTAGAATAGGATTTCTAGTATTATTTGATTGTAAAATTTTAATAATCAGTGCCACGACAGCTACTTATAAATAATGTATATAGAGTAATCATAAAAGTATACAGTACTAGAAAATATTACTATAGTAGGCCTATGTTTAGTATATGTGCATACCTTTCTCTTCCTGGAAAGTAGTCTGGCACATTGGATTATTTGGATTGAAAACACAATAACACAAACAACCATGAAATAGAAGCGTATGTACGCAGTTTATTGAAATTGATATAGCACACTGAGTTATTGAGATTGAAAACAAGAAAAGCTAAGTTATAAATTGAGAAATTCATATGCAATTTATATTACTTCTTTTCAGTTCTTACTGAATGGTGGTTCATTTTAGACGTATTTGTTTTATTCTTTTTGACAAACTAGCAGCGTTCACCCCGCTTCGCTGCGGTCACCCCGGAACGCAATAAACTTTGTTACTTAGATAATTTTTACTTTTTCGCTTTCAAATTGCAAGCGCCTGTCATTTATGTTAACCCGCCGAGTCACGTGCTCATGCGGGTTGCATATACATACGTTTATTTTTACCTATGATGAACTATGGAGACTTGAATGGTCCATTATCTCAAGACACTGGTAATTAAAAATTAAAGTGATATGATAAAAACCATCTAGGGTCCAAATCCTAACAACCCCCCAAAAATGAAAGAAATCGGTTCAGCCGTATTAGCGTGATGAGTTCACAAAGGATTTGTACGTTCTCTTTTATATATATAGATATGCACATTCTAATATTATAGTTAACTACCTCTTGTTAATGAGCTAAAAGTGTTTCCCTCGGAGCCAAAGATATTTTGAGAAAAGGAATTGATATCTCAAACACTCCGCTATCTTTTGAAGAACCGACAGGTGCCAATAGTTGACAATTGAGATGGTTAGTTTTAACCTTGAGAATTTTCCGGAATTACTAAAGCTCCCCACTGATGAGAGGAATTGATATAGCTAATGGTTTTACCAAAACAGATAGGGTAAACAAATACGTACAACCATTTCCTGAATTCCTGTACGTGCTTTTTCTTATTCACACCTTCCTTCACCACCCCTTTATGAGGGTAGTGTTCTGGCCATTGACCTCCAAGAACAAATCGTGAGAATCTATGCTTCTTTGTGTCAGTTACAAATACAGAACATCTGCCTCTCATATGGCAATAAGAAAGAGTTAAGAAAAATAACAAAACATATTTTGCGTGGCCAAGATACGCAGGTAAATTTATCATTATCATCATAGGATAAACATTGCTTTAGTGTGGCCAACTTCCAAGATAGACAGGTGGCCAACTTAGAGAGTAGTAAGTAACGAATGTCTTATGGGAAAATGCAGGTTCAAGACGAACTAGGCCAAGATAAGCAGGTGGCCAACTTAGAGAGGTGGCCAAGTTGACAGGTTTCACTGTATATATATATATACCCTTCATTTCCTATAATACGCATAGATTTGAATGGGTTAAAGTGGAATCTGACCCCTGTAGTGCGGTCGATCCGGTTTCCTGATGAACTAACTGTACGCATTCTTGCCACTAGACTAAGAAGAGGAGAGAAGAGATACAAACTACAGCAGAATTTCTGACTGTAAGCTTGTGTTGATCATGCAATCTGGTGGTAGAGCATATTCTTTTATTAGCAGGTTCAAATTTCAATGCCAAATTCAAGCGTTTCTGCGTCAGCTCGCCCCTTCAAAATGTAAACGGTAATTGTAAAAATTATGTTATGCAGAAGATGGGAGAAAAAAAAGTTTAGAGTATCCAAGGCCTATCTAGGGAGGGTGTTGTGAGGGGAACCCTATAAAAATAATTCAAATTTACACTATGTAAAACTGTATTTTAAGTCACTTTCAGAAACTTCATAAATATAAAAATACATAAATAAATAAAAATAAATGTGTCTCTTCAGAATTTATTTTCTGTGTTTTGCCGTGGTAGTTTCAGGTAAGATACTTAATTTACAACTTATAGTAGACAGAATACATGAGTATTACGAAAACAGTATTTATGCATGCGTTATGGAATATCAAAATGAAATCTTTGAGTTTTACGTCGCACGATTATGCCGGCTAGGCTAAAGGAGACTGTGATGATGATAAATGAATGAAATGGTTGAATGAAGAAAGTGGGAGAACTCCGAGAAAACTCACGCACACGATATTTGTCCACCACAAAGTTCACTTCGCGTGAGTTGGGATCGAACCAGGGACCCCATGCACCAGAGAGGTGAACGCTCTACCACTGAGCCACCGCAGTCCCTAAAATATGAAAATATAATATGTAGGCTATCGAGAAATGCTTTTGCATTGTAAATGTTTTTAATCCTATACAAGCTGAAGTATACACATTCAGAGTTTCAGGATACACCACTGATACTTACTAAGTTATTTGTGCCAAGCAAAAAGGTATTTCATACTTCCCCTTCCCGTCAACATGATTTGATACATGAGATCATGAATTTCATTTCAAATATATTTACAGGAAAAGATTGAATAACAGGCTGGAATAACATGGAGATGTCTGTTTCCTGCCTGTTAGTATGACATCCGCTGTTATTTTTCTACACAGGCAACCTCGTCGTTGATGTCGCTTTAGCTGTTTTTTTTTTTTTTTTTTTTTACGTTCATAATTTCATTATTTTCATCAGTGGAATATCCTTAAAGCTTATAGTTATTCCTCTTATTGTAAACCTACAGTTAGTGACTAACACATCATAGTTTTTGCTTTATTTTAGGGATGGTCAAAATTTTCCGGAATTCAGAAAAATTCCGACATTCGGAAAAAATCCGGAATTTAGAAAAAATCGGAATTTTCCGAGATCCGGAATTTTTCCGATTTTACTTTCCGGATTCCGGAAAGTAAAAATTCTGGAATTGGCCATCCTTAGCTAGTAGCTGTTAAAAGAGAAACACAATAATGAATATATATACTGTATCAATTTCTTGTAGTTGGATATGTCTTTATCATTTACGTAGACAATTGCTACTGCAGTTATTTACTGCTTTATGAGAAAGGTCTTATTTTCACACACAAAAAAGTCGCCGGTATGTCTCAAACATTATCGCGTTCCCACCTGCAGCTGCTCCAAAGCACTGCAAATTACTTTTTAACCAGGCGAAAGGTAGTGAAGGAAAATAAATCTCAACAAATATTCTAATAACATTCGCTTATTGTCAACATACCTACAGTGAGCGCAGAAAGTGTTCGTACACCGTGCATACTTTATATTGAAAACAGCTAGCATGAGAACGGGAGGTGGAAAATATATACACCAGAATTAAGACTACACATTCATACATTTTATTTCTATATACAAGAGAAAGGCCAAACAAACACAATCACTGTTTTGTTCAGAAGAAAAGAGAGAATTCCTTTTTTGTAAACGCAAAAAGTCACCGTACACTTATGCTTGAATTAATGCTTATAAAGTATATTACGTTATTTAATATTTTGTGGGATTACGTTAATGATTGTCTGTAGTCTTCGTGGCATTGATTTCACCTGTAGTAGTTCGTAGTTCTGTAGCTTCGGGACTGATTATGTCCCATTCTTCTTGAATAGCTTTTCTTAGGCCTTCTTTAGTAGAGAAGCTGTGCCTTCTGATTCTTGTCTCCAGAACAGATCATAGATGTTCTATGGGGTTCATGTCTGGGGATTGGGGAGGTGTGCGAAGCTGTTTCAAGGTATTATAGAATCAGGGGCGGATCCAGAGGGGGGCGATCGCCCCCCCACCCCCACCCCACAAGAGGAAACTTTCTTATTTTATATATAAATAAACCCATCCATAACAAGTTTGGAGCTCTTAAAACTAGCAGTATTACTGCCGACCGCCCCCCCCAGAAGTCCGTCCTGGATCCGCCCCTGGCAAACCTTGCAGACAGGCCTCGTTCAACAGTACAAACAATAATTGCGATGTATAATGTTTCTATCACTGTGCGAAACCATAAAAAAAAATAAATAAATAAAAATAAAAAAAAGAACTGGAAGACCAAGAGTGTTGAGTGAACAAGATAAACAAACATTACTTTATTACGGAAAGAAAAAAGGTTCCAAAAAGTAGTGCTGTGCAATTGGCAACGGATCTGGAAACACGCGGTGTTAAAGTATCAGCCAGTACAGTGCGGAATATTTGCAGGGTATCATGGTCGGATAGCCAGGAAAATGTTCTGGGTGAACAAGACAAATCGTATAAAGAGACTGAAGTTTGAAAAAGAGTATAAAGATAAGGGATCAGGCTTCTTTCTGGAATAGGGTAATATTTTCGGACGAAAGTAAATTTAATTTTATCGAGTCCAATGGGAGGCGTATGGTAAGGCGTAAGGTGAATACAGAGATGAATCCTCAAAATCTCGTCCCTAAAGTAAGACACGGAGGAGGGTCCGTGCTCGTCTGGGGTTGTATGAGTGCCTCAGGAGTGGGTCGTCTCCACCTTATCGATGGAGTGATGATCCACAAAGTGTATATTAACATATTAAAGGAATATCTCCATACTAGTGCGCAGAAGATGGTTCTTGAAAACAATTTATTGTTCAGCAAGACAACGACTCCAAACATACAGCGGAAAATACTCGATTAAGGCTACTCTATACAGGGGCGGATCGAGGACGGACTTCTGGGGGGGGGGCGGTGGGCAGTAATACTGCTACTTTTAAGAGCTCCAAACTTGTTATGGATGGGTTTATTTATATATAAAATAAAAAAGTTTCCTCTTGTGGGGGGGTGATGGCCCCGATCGCCCCCCTCTGGATCCGCCCCTGAGGTTTGCTATCTTTCTCAAAGACTTACCCTTCTTATGCACTTTAATAACTACTTTTCTTGTCTCATCATTTGTTTCTGTTCGGTTGCTTCCCATTTCGACAGCCCACCGTGCAGTTTTTTCACTCCTATTCACAACTAAACTCATTCTGTTACTCGTCATGCTATACAGAGGTGTATACTCAGGTGAATACTAGTGAACCCCAGTTGTGGTATCTTTGTTTCGTATTCGTACGTCAGGTGTACGATCACTTTTTGCGTCTACTCTATACACTTTCTACGGAATTTATTTACTTTCTGACCATTAAACTTGTCTTTGTAGTTCTTTATTGATATATTCATAAAGCTTAGTTTTCATTATTCATATTGTGTGTGTTATTACACTTCTTAAATTTTCTGTTTCTTTTTCGCAGGCATTCTCGTTTCAATAGCATAGGTGTACGAACACTTTCTGCGCTCACTGTATGTACAGTAAATACAAATTTATAATTTTTGACTTTACGAAGTATACAATGTAATTGTTAAATAATTAACATAAGCAGGCATTCATTAAATATATTAATATAATAATTAACAAAACTAATAAGCGGGTGATTGATGACTCAGTGGTAGAGTTTTCATCTATGGTATTCTAACCCAAGACATGTGGGTTTTCGATGGCTAATTTTGTGTTCGAAAATTTTCCCGGTGGTAGGCCTACTCTTGGTTCCTTTTCTTATATTTGTTCCATCATCACTCATTAACGAATTTAGTTTATCAAAACTCTATAGCCATATATTCATTCTGTCCGTCAGTGAAACAAACAGTCTCAAGAACTATCTGATGGATTACCAATCAATTTTGGCCAAGATGTACAGAGTCAATAGTTAAGAATCGAGTTCCCTGATGAATGTAATATTCAAACCGGAAGCGGTACAAATCAACTATTTCCGGTTTTAACGTTAATCATTATATAGTAAATATGGTAATAGATAGCGAGAAGCGGTTTCCAGTAATCGACATATATAACATTCATGTAGATAGAATGTTACCCAGTTTGTGCATCTGCTGAAAATAATGAGCTTAGGTATTTAGAGAGCATTTTCCGCTTTAGAAAATGTGTGCTTGGTAAAGAATGTAGAGAATTAGCTGAGTCAGGCACGTAGCTAGAATATGGTAATAGGAAGGGGGGGGGGGTCTGTCACGAAATACTGTGGTTATTTACCAGGGGCTCAATCATTCTAAACTATTTTATTGGCAACATATATTGGTTCGTTTAGTCAAGATTTCTAATGGGGGCATGATATGAAATACTGTGGTTACACACCAAAGGCTCGATCAATCTAAATATTTTACTGACAACATACCCATATTGATTGGTTAGGACAATAAAATGAGGATATATTAGTAAGTATTTTAATAAGAAGCTATGAAGAAATCTCGAGTAAAAGAATATAAAAAAAAAGTATTGAAAAAGATATAGTCTTCCGAGGTCATTCGAACGGTGTCGAGAATTTTGCGTCTGGGAAATTTGCGCCTGCGATGTACCTCCACCGGGAAGTTTTGAGCCCTGCGAAATAAAAGAACCTATTGGAGCTTACGCATTTGCTCGGAGGGGCTGACATTACAGCATAAACAATCCTCCCCCCACAACCATGCCATTTGTGATTTATTTTCATTGTGGCTATATAAAGGGAGAATAAACTTCAATATAAGCCAAAAGAACACAACGGATCAACGCAATCACTGCTTCTTCCAGAGATGATTTTTGGGGGAACACTGGCCTCCCCAGAGCTCTCAGAGTGCCCCCTCGGAGGAGACCAAAATAATACGTCTATAATATAATAATAAATAGAATAGTACCAGCAGTGACCCCCCTCCGGAATACTAAATGTGCCCCAGGAACATTTTTCCTGAAAGAACGACTGAACGCAATTGTGTGTTTGAAGTGTAATTCCAGCAAGTAAACACACTGTACATAGTTTTCTTGATAATATTACTGAACTGATTTTACATTCACTTTACATTTTCTTTTCTATATTTTGTATCCTGAAAAGCTAAACAACTCGCAAGGGTTGTGAACAGAGATATCTGGGTAGAGCCAAACAGCCTTTTGTAGATTAAATTATACTCTTTGATTATATTAATAAATAATTATATATCAATCATTTATACTTTTATTGTAAATTTTGTAGTATAATGAAAAATTGTATTTGCATGGATTGCCCTTTAGTGAACTAAAATGGTATTTTTTTCATTTGTTCGGAATATTATAACGGATGGAGTAACTCACTGAGACGATGAGAGGCAAGCCTAGTTCAAGTGCGAGTGGAAGTTACTTTACACAATACAATAATAAGTTGAATTGTAGGGCGCTAACATCCCAGTGCAAATATATAGCCGGCGCATTTTCCCCTCTTTTTGGGGTAGGGCGCAAACATCCCAGTGCAAATATATTGCGAGCGCATTTTTTCCTATTTTTGTGGTAGGGCGCAAATTTCCCGGGCGCAAAATTCTCGCATTCAAGGAAAATATAATGTCCGTGAAGTTGACAAGCCACTTATGTCACACTCCAATTTCGACTTTAAACGTCGCTAGTGCTACGTTAGTGTTCGATAGTGACGCAAATCGTTAGTACTCCAACTGCATGCCAACACGCCCACTTCTAAGAATCATCTCAAAAATGAGGTTAACCGTTAGAGCAAGTAAGTGCTCATTAGTGCCATTAACATTAACGTTAATGCCTCCATCGTACGGCCCTTTGAGTAATAATAACACCACGTTTTCTGCTAGTCTCAATGCGTCCCTATATTCTCGCGAACATTCTGACGTGCCCAAGTTAGTTACTTTTTTTTTTTTTTTTTTTGGAACTATTGTTTATTTGTTATTGTTTATTGTTAGTCTGCAGAGTAGTCCTTACATTAATATGCCATTGTCCTTGATAATCATTGCGTATTTACAAGCAGTTTGTTATTACTGTTAGAAGATATCAAAAAACAACAGATAAAATCTACTACTTAACGGTTCATATTTTTCTTTTACAGTACATAAACGATTAATAATAATAATAATAATAATAATAATAATAATAATAATAATAATAATAATAATAATAATAATAATAATAATAAGAAGAAGAAGAAGAAGAAGAAGAAAGAAGAAGAAGAAGAAGAAGACTATTCCAGCATAAAAGTTATCAATTGCATCACACTGACAACAAGCGACGCATATTTTAACTTCATAAAAAATCGTTTCTCACGATTTTCTGGAAAACTACGTATGATAACATCTTCATTATGTCAAGTTGTTTATCTCAGTGTGATATATGTCTTACCTCTGGACAATATCACAGTAAAACAAAAATTAAATATTAGGAGTACATCGTACTTTTGGACTACATCTCATTAACCATGGGAAGATTGAGTAGTGTATACTTTAGGATGTAAGTTTCAGCTTAACTTGCATCATACATTCTTAGGATTACAAAAAGGAAATTTGTTCGTTTGCATTTGAACAAAATTCTTAGGATTACAAAAAGAAAAAAATAATTTTTCCGAATTCCGGAATTTTTCCGAATTCCGGAATTTTTCCGAAATCCGGAATTTTCCGAAATCCGGAATTTTTCCGAATTCCGGAATTTTTCCGAAATCCGGATTTTTTCCGAAATCCGGAATTTTTCTGAATTCCAGATTTTTTCCGAATTCCGGAATTTTTCCGAATTCCGGAATTTTCCGATTTTACTTTCCGGATTCCAGAAAGTAAAAATTCCGGAATTGGCCATCCCTACTTTATTTCAAACGGAAAACGGATGAGGAAATGTTATGAATAATAGGAGGGAGAAAAAATAGATGTGATTAGAGAGAAGTAAAATTGAACTGGTTGGAATATTGTCTGTGAAGGAACTATATCATGAGAAAGGTGTTAACTGTGGAAGGAAAAAGGGGAAGGGGCAGAAAGACTGCGTCAAGGCGAAGAGATTAGCTGAGACAGGGTCGGCTCTACCGTATGTGCAACACGTGCATTTGCAGGGGCGGCAAGTTTTGAGGGACGGAAAAATCTTTCATAACTATATTATTTAAAATAAATATTTCTTGTCGAAAGCAGACTTCATGATGATGGTGATTAAACTTACTAAGCTGACCTTCTATTTGACTATTACATTCATAAATCATATTTAGGTCGCGTTAGTTTAAGGTCGCATGGCCATTGCTAAAGCAAATGGTCAAATAAATGCCAGTATGAATTGCTTGTTTGTTGTCGAATACAAGAACTCAATTCTCGAACAGTATCGAACACCTGTACTATTTAGTTAGTTATCACAGTTTTGATATAAAAACTAATCTTGTCTTTGTCACAAACAAGTTCCTTATCATTGAAGGTGGAAATGTGTGTGTGTGTGTGTGTATGTGTGTGTGTGTGTTTTTAACAGCTGTAGAAGGGAAATCAAGAAATAAAGATAAAAGAGCTAATTGCACTGGAATTGCAAACTAATATGTTGAGATTGAAGCTCGATATTAAATCTATAAAAAGATTACCATCTTTCCTCTGCAGATGTGTTTCCTTTATTTTTCACTGACACAATAGATTATTTAAAGAAAAAAAACAGCCATAATGAAATTTTATTTGTAGCGTTTAGGACTTTCTGAGTTCGAGTGCTTTTCCTCCGTAGTTGTTTATGATGGGAGAGCATACTTAAAATCCTGGCTTTTAAGATCTGTTCTTTCTGGAGAAAGGGGGCGGCAAATTGCCTAGGGCCGGCCCTGAGCTGCGGACCGTAATGCACGGAAGCCTTTCAGTTTCCAGACGTCGTCTACCAGGAATAATAGAGTACATAGGATGGTTATGATTAGCGCATATCAATTCCCATAGTCTTCCTAAACCTGGAGGGTACAAATTTTTAATAGATTGTGTCCCTTTACTTGGTTATTCACGCGACTCCAATTAGATAACTAAAATGTAAGATATTGTGGCAGCATTCCCGAAAAACTCTAGAATCAACCTTCGTTTCAGCCTTCTCAAGAAATCGGATTGTGTTCATTTGGAATTATATTTAGCCTAATATTATGCGAGGAAAGGTTATCAATGAGTCTTCCTAAATTATCAAGTTTACATAGAAGAAATGACTTTTTAAGAGGTCACTCATTTTTTTCAGACATAAACTATGTTATGTAAGTGTCGGAAGTCTTACAGAACGTCTGTGTCCGTCTGTCGACGCCAGATGTCAGGGAAAACATATATATATATATATATATATATATATATATATATATATATATATATATATATTATAACATGCAGGGTTCGATTCTCGTTGGTCCCTGTTCGGGATGACATTTTTATAACATGCAGGGTTCGATTCTCGTTGGTCCCTGTTCGGGATAGGCCATTTTTGTGACCCACAGGGTCTGGTTCTTGTTCGGTACGCCTTTTATTATTATTATAGTACTGGGTTCGATCCTCATGTGTGCGTTGCCAGAGTAAAGACTTTAATTGCAGTACATAGATCCTGCAGATCTATTGGTGGGGTCGGACATCTACCATAGTCCGGGATTCGATCCTTTGTTACTAATATGTCTCCTTAAATATGTTATAACAATTGCATCATTCATTTCAGCCTACCATATAGCCACTGGACACACATCTTAGGAATTCGAACCAGAACGTTTTAGAGAACCAACATAAAATAAATTCTAATTGTACATTTAGCGCTGATGCAATTTACTAATACACGTATTATTAAGTTGCATAGGCGCTAATCACTCGTGCTGTAAGGAAAGAATAAATTACATTATTTCTTAAAATTAATACATGTAAATTTAGATTATGATTATTGTTTTGAAAGGATACTCAACTTTGGATTTTTTCTTTTAATTAACACTTCAACCTGTTACGTTTAGTCGAAAAATAAAAATATGTAAAATGTTTGTGAATAAAATCTCCGTTTTAAAATAGCAATAGTTTCGTGAGATACTCGTAATTGAGTGACCTTGGTGGTGCCTGTGGTGAAGTGCGCGAGCTTTCCGCTCTGTGTCGCTAGTTGTCGCTGCGGCCAGCTGCCTGCTGCTTAACTGGCAGACGGCACAATTTAACATAGGTACTGCTAGAGTGAAGTTCGAAAACTTGATAGTGGGAATTGTGAAATGGAGGTGTTAATATTTGAAGTTGATACTACAGGAACCAGAGGATTTTGGCTGCAAGGAGACCAAAGGAATATCTAACCACTAAAAAGGCTCTGTATAGAAAACAGGTTTGGAGACAGAAAAAAAAGTGAAATGAAAATGAATGAAATAGTTTCTGGTTTGTATGTTAATGATTCTTATTTCCATTAGAAACTTCCATTTCATTTTTCTTATTGTCTTGTTTGAAAAAGGAAATAATGAAAAGGAAAATAAATGAAAGAAACTTGGATTCAGTCAACTTACGTAACCATTAAATGCCTTGGTTAAGCTATTTGAATAAAACCCCTTTTAGATTTTGCTTTTAATTATAAATTAAGTTTCAGTAGCTAACCCTGGTCATTCTTATTGGGTAGAGAATTTCAATATCATTTAAAGTTTCGATAAACAGTGCTTTATTGCGTTTAAAGTGGGGATTTTATATCTAAAGATTCTAGTGTTAAACAACTCTTGAAAAAAAAAAAAAAAAAAAGTTAATGTGTGTTACTTTCTCATTGGATGTTGTATCTGAAAGTTTAATTTAGTCCACTGCAAGACTTTCTTTATTATTTTTCGTTCAAGTTATTTGTTACAAATTTCACAAAATAAAGTTTGTTAGTTGTTATCTGAAATTGGGATTTGCAGTAATTTGAAACTGATACGAACCTATTCTACCCTTCTATCGTAACTATCGCGCTCACTCGATGTGTGGACGTTAATTGTCAGTGCTGGTTGTTTTATTTTCAGGAATTATTTTGCAGTAAAGAATTTTAATGCTATTTATATTCCTAGTGGGTAAAACAGCTAGAACTGGGAATTGGCGGATACATGAAATTATATATGTGTATTTCATTACGCAACACATATATAATTTAAATAAGGTACCTATGTTAAATTGTCGAGTGCAAAAATAATTGAAGGGTTTTCATGAATAGGTTTTCTCTCTTTGAAAGTTTCTGTATAGCAGAGTTTCTGTGGAAGGATTTCCTGCTTAATGCTTTATTGGCAATTTGTTTATTGCAATTGGTACTGTTTGTATATAGACGTTAATGTGTTCGTGCCTCTTGCATTGTTTATGGCAGGTTGCTAAATGCGTAAAACTGATAGTTATGGAAGTCGCATGCTAATGTGGGAGGAAACTTTATGGAAGTATATTACAGAAACATAATAGATATAAAATTCCCAATTTATATTGTAGTGTTTATATGTATATATGTAATTCCTCTCTCCCCGTTATATTGTTTTGTATTTAAGAGTAATATGGCGCAGTTTAATGATATAAGGGCTGGTTTTGTACACGATAATGATCAATCTAGCTCTAGTGGCGATGAGTTTGTGGGGTATCAATATGAAAATCCCTTATTTGAAAATGACCTGAGCGGAAGACAAATTCCTAATTATAATAGTGCTTCTCCTAATATGGGAAGGGGAGCCTCCAATGTGAGAGGGGGTGGTCGGACCGAAATGGTACCTCCACTAACCCGTCAATTTCAATTCAATTTTTCAAGGCATGCTTCGGATAGCATGTATAAAGTCTTAATGGAGGAAATTAATAGTTTACCAGTAATTGATGGAGGAAATACAGACTTGACTTTCAAGTTTTTGCTTCGTTTAGATAGTTTTCTCAGGGGACGGGATTTCCCGTTGGATTTGGTGCTAATCGCTTGTCTTTCTCGAACAAAAGGGGAAATTCAGGAGATGGTACAATCTCTGATTGGAAGTTCCCTCTCATGGGAGACTGTTTGTAGGCGAATAATGTTGCGTTTCATCTCTACTATTGCTAGAACTCAATATATGAAGTTATATTTTTACACTACTATGAGTGAAGAGGAAACACTCTATGACTTTATTGATTCTAAATTATCTATAATTAAGGTTTTGGATATGAATTTTGATGAGCCTACCATTTGTAGTCTAATTGTAAATATGGTTACTCCTCGAACGCATGAATTTTTAGTTGAGCACGGATTTCCTAACACTTTTGAAAACTTGTTAACTTTAGCTGCTAGGTTTGATGCTTTGTTCCGATATAAAAGGGATTATTATAAGTTAAGTAAACGAACCTTAGGGGACAAACAAAATCTGGTCGCAACACAAAAGTCACCTAATATGTTGAAGGATCGTGGCATGCGTAGCTCAGTGGTTCAGGTACCGAAACAAAAATGTTATATTAATCATCCTAGTGTTCACCAGTTAGGTTATGAAGACGACTCAATTAGTGGAATGCAAATGAGGGAGAATAGTCAGGCTACAAAAGTAAACAGATCTTTGGGTAATAATACCCTAAAATGTAAATGTCCTCATTCAGATTTAGATAAATTCAATAGAGTAAGGGGTGTTCAATCTCAACCACGGTCTAATGTGAAAATAAATGAATTTGGGGAATCTACTGAATCAAGTATAGCTCATACACCTGATAAAAGATTAATGAATTTAATTTTGGTGTTAATTTATATAAAAGGCGAAGCTGTACCTTGTGTAATAGACACTGGCAGTAGTAATAATTTCATTAGTCAGCGATATTATCAACATCTAAGTAGTATGTGTCGTATAAAAAGTGAGAATGTGAACTTACGAACTACGGGTCTTGGAAATACTCAGATTCTCGTAAAACAGAGAGTTCGTATTTACTTCCGCATGGGACGTCAGCAGTTTTGTGAACTGTTTTATATCATCGAGTCGGATGACTTTGATATTCTTTTGGGTAACAGTTTTCATACAAAGTATAGTGCTGTTATAGACTTACCTAATAACTTATATAGAGTACAAAATCGAAGATTAAGCGTACCTATACAAGATGCCTCCCAGTTGTCGGCAGAAACTGTGCGCTCTTCCCTTTATACTTCTAGGGGAGAGGATCGTGGAAGGCAACCACCATGCAACCTAGGTTCGCTGGAAACATCTTCTACTCCTAGTACTTCTGCGAGTTTTCAACAACAGCATGGATTGCTGGAAGCTGCTGCATCCACGTCACATGGAGCTGTTCCAAAAGAACCAGACCCAGAGTTGGAGTTTTGCTATGATCATTCGGTTCTTCATCCAGAGAGGATTACCGAGGAAAATTTACAAGGTAATTATAAGGTTTCGCCTGAACTTTTACAAATAGATCCTAGTTTACAGAAATATGTTGATAAAATTTTAAACAATTATCAAGATGTGATATCGGATAAAATCGGTAGAGTCAAGAACTTTGAATATAAAATAGAAGTAACTGATAATACTCCCATTAGACAACAACCTTATCATCTCCCTACCTTTAAACAAAAAGAATTAGAACAATATATTGAACAACTTGAGAAAGATGATGTTGTAGAGAGGGTAGACTTTTCACCTTTTACTTCCCCATGCTTTCTTGTAAAAAACTCAGATAAAAGTAGTCGTTTGGTCGTAGCGTACGGAGAAATGAATAAGCGGGTGATTTGTAATAATTTTCCGTCTCCTAACATGGAGAACGTTATATCAAGTATTTCTAATCACTCTATATTTAGTAAACTGGATCTCCGATCCTCTTTTTTTCAGTTGACCTTGACGAAAGACAGTCGTTCTTATACTGCCTTTGTTACAAAAAATAAAATTTATCAATTTAAGGTTTGTCCTATGGGTTTTCTAAATAGTCCATTTGTGTTAAGTAATTTAATGAATAAGGTACTTGATGGGTTAATTGGAAAGAATTTGGAAGTATTCTATGATGATATTCTATTGTTTAGCTCTAATGTCGAAGAACATAAGAAATTGTTAGAGGATGTTCTCTCCCGTTTAAGAAAATGGGGTATAACAATTTCCCCTAAGAAAACATTCTTGTTTCAACAATCTATAAAGTACTTAGGGTTTCGTTTTGAAAAGGGAACTATGTGTATTGACTCCGACAGAATTAAGGCAATTCAGGATATTCCAAAACCTAAAAATCGAAAAGGAGTGAATAAAATATGCTCATTTTTTGCATTTTACTCTAAATTTGTAAGAAATTATTCTGAATTGATAGCTCCTCTACAGGAATTACGATCTCCTAAACGAGTATTTAAGTGGACCAAAGATCATGATATTGCACTTCAAAGATTGAAGGATGAATTTTGTTCTCATGTAATTTTGAAAGTTCCTGATATGAACTCAAGCTTTATTGTCCATTCGGATAGTAGTTTGCGTCATTATTCGGGAGTTTTGAGTCAATATGATGAAAATGGTAATTTAAGACCTGTTGCTATGTTCTCTAAAGCAATTCCCCCTACAGATTGGAGTAAAAATGTCTATGAGTTGGAACTTAAAGCTCTCACTCTTTGCTTAGAACGATTTGAATATTATCTATTCAATCCATTTGTTGTATACAGCGATAGTAAAAGCCTCTCTTGGCTTCTTACAAATCATAAAAGACAACGTCGGTATGGAACTCTTTTGGAGAAACTTGCACGTTTTAGGTTCAGAATAGTCCATATCCGCACTAAGGTAAATTGTATAGCTGATTTTCTCAGCCGTGTTGGCAATCATTTGGAATTTTATACGAAAGACGCAGATACTGTTGAAGTTGTCAAAGATCATGGTAAAAGTGTAAATGTGTCTTTTGTAAATTTTTGGAAGTATCCTGATTTCAGTATATCCTTGAAAGAACATCAAAGGAAAGATCCAGAGCTTCAAGAGATTATAACCAAACTCGAAAGTAAGCAGGAGGTAAGAGGTTACAAATTACAAAATAACATCTTGCTAAAACGAACAAAAGGTAAATCTGGTCAAGGTTTTAGAGCTGTCGTACCTTCTTCTTTAATTAATAGCATTTTAGAGTATGCTCATAATTCTTTAGTACCGGGAGGTCATATGGGAATTAAGAAAACGATACAAAAGGTTGCCTCTCGCTTTACATGGTCAACAATGTATTCAGATATAAAGAACTATGTGAATATTTGTGAAATATGTCAGAAATGTAAAGATAAAACTAAGAAACCTATGGGAAATTACTATACTAGAAATGTTAAACATCCGAATTACATTTGGCACATTGACGTAGCTGGGCGTCTTCCCAACAGTTCGGGATATGAGTTTATTTTGATTGTAACAGATTCTTTCAGTAGATTTGTGTTTTTAGAACCTTTGAGACAATTAAATTCTAAGACTATTTGTAATAAATTATTAGATCTTTGTCTGAGATTTGGATTTCCAGGTTCTATCTTGCACGACGGCGCGACATATTTTGTATCAGAGTACTTTTCTCAATTTTTGTACTCTTATGGTATTCAGGATGTAAAATTATCCCCTTATAACCCGTCGCCGAATAAGGCGGAAAGAACCATAAGGTCGGTGAAGAATTTAATTCGTGCATACGTTGATAAATCACAAAGAAAATGGGCCCAATTGTTATCTAAAATCGCGTTCACTATCAACATTAGCATGAATGAAATTACTGGTTATTCACCTAGTGAAATTTATATGGGAAGAAAGTTTTATCATCCTCTTGACATTAAATGGTTATTAGATCTAGAAATTTTGGACGATGACGTAAATAAAGATGAGAAATTTGCTATTATCTGTCATAATATTCAGAATTCCTGGAAACGTAGTGAAAAAATTTACTCTCAGAAACATATTCCCGTTAATATACTTGTAGGAGATCTTGTCTTAGTAAAAAGAATGTTAAAATTATCAGTGGAAAAGCACTTTAACCCTAAAATTGCTCCTCCTTGGGATGGCCCATTTGAGGTGTTAAGTAAACCTACACAGAACACAGTGTGGTTAAGAAGTGTAGAGAATCCTAATATTAGGTTGAAACGCCATGTCTCCTTTTGTAAAATCTTTAACGTTCCTCCTAATGCTCAGGGTAATAATAATTAAGATACCTTTATATATATTTGAATTGCTTGGTATTTGTATTGATATTTATTGTTATATGTCTTGTTATTGGAATACTTGTTGTGTTTGTTTTATTCTGTTTTTTCCTGCAGGAAAATCTTCATTGTTGTTAAGGGCTTGGAGTTGTGGTGGTAGAGCCCATCATCATCATCCGTGTTCGTCGCGTGATTGTCGTTAATATGTAATGGAGTGGATAATCTAAGTTTGTAAGAGGATTAACCATATAATATTGATCTTAAAGGAAATTTGGTAATGTACAAATTATTTTTATTTTTCTCCTCTTGTTTTGTATTATAATATTGTTTGCCTTCTACAGGGGAGGGGGAAATTAATGTGTTACGTTTAGTCGAAAAATAAAAATATGTAAAATGTTTGTGAATAAAATCTCCGTTTTAAAATAGCAATAGTTTCGTGAGATACTCGTAATTGAGTGACCTTGGTGGTGCCTGTGGTGAAGTGCGCGAGCTTTCCGCTCTGTGTCGCTAGTTGTCGCTGCGGCCAGCTGCCTGCTGCTTAACTGGCAGACGGCACAATTTAACATAGGTACTGCTAGAGTGAAGTTCGAAAACTTGATAGTGGGAATTGTGAAATGGAGGTGTTAATATTTGAAGTTGATACTACAGGAACCAGAGGATTTTGGCTGCAAGGAGACCAAAGGAATATCTAACCACTAAAAAGGCTCTGTATAGAAAACAGGTTTGGAGACAGAAAAAAAAGTGAAATGAAAATGAATGAAATAGTTTCTGGTTTGTATGTTAATGATTCTTATTTCCATTAGAAACTTCCATTTCATTTTTCTTATTGTCTTGTTTGAAAAAGGAAATAATGAAAAGGAAAATAAATGAAAGAAACTTGGATTCAGTCAACTTACGTAACCATTAAATGCCTTGGTTAAGCTATTTGAATAAAACCCCTTTTAGATTTTGCTTTTAATTATAAATTAAGTTTCAGTAGCTAACCCTGGTCATTCTTATTGGGTAGAGAATTTCAATATCATTTAAAGTTTCGATAAACAGTGCTTTATTGCGTTTAAAGTGGGGATTTTATATCTAAAGATTCTAGTGTTAAACAACTCTTGAAAAAAAAAAAAAAAAAAAGTTAATGTGTGTTACTTTCTCATTGGATGTTGTATCTGAAAGTTTAATTTAGTCCACTGCAAGACTTTCTTTATTATTTTTCGTTCAAGTTATTTGTTACAAATTTCACAAAATAAAGTTTGTTAGTTGTTATCTGAAATTGGGATTTGCAGTAATTTGAAACTGATACGAACCTATTCTACCCTTCTATCGTAACTATCGCGCTCACTCGATGTGTGGACGTTAATTGTCAGTGCTGGTTGTTTTATTTTCAGGAATTATTTTGCAGTAAAGAATTTTAATGCTATTTATATTCCTAGTGGGTAAAACAGCTAGAACTGGGAATTGGCGGATACATGAAATTATATATGTGTATTTCATTACGCAACAAACCTCATGAATAAAAATTACATTAACGGTAGCACTTCACTTTATATAACCAATATTTAAGCCCATTTAATACGAAAGACGCGGATGTCGCGGTTGACACGAATTATTGTTAGGTTTCGTCACATTGCTAATTATTTCACTTTCACAGGCACTGTTCACTTACTTCGACACTAGAAGGGGAACTGTATTGGATATTCAGGGGTGATGTTCTGTAAGTTGAGGGTTGCTCTCCTGTCATCTTCCTTAAGGTGAATTGAGTTGCATGCCGATCTCCAGCTCCTTGTCGGGAGGACTTTGATTTACACTTCTAAACAAACGTTTTAAATATTTCAAATCTTCATAACAATAGCACTAGTTCGATATTATTACATTTTGAATTTATTACGTTTCACACTTGACAAAATTCAATGTTGTTTAAGTTATTTCTTCATTTCAGTTATGCGCACCATACTCAACGTGGTTGCTTCCCCGTAAGTGTAAGTCAGACTACTGCACCTTTTCTTTCCGTCTCGTCGTGTTGCTAGGCAAAAGAATCGGTTTGCTACGCAGTTTGGTGATGTCAAGAGCTAAAAATAGCCATGACAGCCCATAGACAGGAATGTTTTGAGACGACGTTTGTCCATTGTGCTGAATTTTAGCTCCTTATATGGGGAGGAGAGAGGAACTCTGTGATTTCCGTTGGAGTCGAGACGTACATACATATATGCACATTCGTTTGTTGGCTGAGAGAAAAATTCTTGGAAGCACTTTTATGCGAGGTTCATTTGAAAAGTTAAAAATTTCTTCTTAAAAATTGACTAAGCTGAACTGTATGGTTACAATATATATATATATATATATATATATATATATATATATATATATATATATATATATATATATATATGAGAGAGAAATAAACAGAACTCCCGCTTTTCTTATATATTATCAAGCACACAAACGAGAAAATTATCAATTTCTTGCAGGTAAATATTCAAAATTTTGCTAGAAATGGACGACCAACTTTGGAACTTAACTCATATTTAATTTCTCTCTCCCTCTGCTGCAGCCCGAAGTTATAGATCTATTTCATTATTGAGAATGAAAATGAAATATTCTAGTTTGACGTCCCACGACTATTTCCTTTAGATAAGGGAGTCTCTCTCTCTCTCTCTCTCTCTCTCTCTATGGCCTATGGAACCCGGAGGTTTAATGCCACGTTCACAAAAGCTCTCTACTGACTTCTATCCTTAGCTAATTGCATCCAGTTTCTATTTTGTATTCCAATCTCTGCGAGATCCATCTTAATATTGTCCTCCCATCTGCGCCTAGGTCTTCCTAATGGTCGTTTTCCGATTGGTCTTCCAGTCAAGACTGAAAGCGTTTCTACTTTCTTCCATTCTAGCTACATGACCTGTTCACCTAAGCCTCCTAGACTTGACGACCCTAACAATGTTGGGTAAACCATATAACTTATGTGATTCCTCGTTATGAATTTTCCGCCATTCCACATTCCCGTTCCTTTTAGGTCCGAATATTCGTCTCAGGATCTTGTTCTCAAATACTTTCAGTCTATGTTCTTGCCTCAGAGTAAGTGACCATGTTTCGCAACCACACAGAACAACAGGCATGGTTATCGTTTTGTATATTTTAAGCTTCAAATTCCTCGAAAGAATTCGCGACGACAAGAGATTTTGAACCGAATAATAACACGAATTCCCTGCTTTTAGTCGGCATGTAATTTCTTCGTGAATATGATTTTCGTCTGTTAATATTGATCCTGGATATTTGAAACTATCCACTTTATCAAAAGTATTATTTAATATTTTAACGCATCCATAATAATAATAATTATAATGTGTGCAACATTCAAGTCGTTGAACTATATATTTTTAGTACGTAGAATCATGTAGCTGACTTCTAATCGAAGACGAAATGAATGGCGGGAATAAGTAATAAACACTTTCTGTTAGATTTTTGTAGTTTTGAGAGTTTTGCTATCTACATCTCTACTCGGCAGTGAGTGTAAACTAACTCTTGAACTACTTCGTTTGTTGAGGCCGCGGCATCTCAGTGGTATAGCGTTCACTTCCGGTACATGGGGTTCTTGGTTAGATCCCAGCTAGCGCCAAGTGAGTTTTGTGGTGGAAAAACACCGTGTGCGCGAGTTTTCTTGGTGTTCTCCCGTTTTCTCGCATTTTCTTCATTTCACCATTTCATTCATTTTTCATCATCACTGTCGCCTTTAGCCCAGCCGGCGTAATCGTGGGACGTAAGACAAAGATTTCATTTTACTTCGTTTGTCTATTTGTAAGGATCCGCATAAAGGTTGTATAGCGGATATGTTCGTCCGTCCGTTACTCCACACAACTTTTGAACAAAAGCTAATTTTGAAATTATTTCTGACAATAGATAACCAGAACGATTTCGTCGGCCGTAGGGAACGGTGGCTCAGTGGTAGAGAGGTTACCTCTGGTGCGTAGATTCCCTTGTTCGATCCCTGGCAAAAGTATGTTTGTGGTGTTAATCCAATGTTCTCGGGATTGCTGCCAGAGTGAGTGTTGTTGTGCTGAGCTTTCGTTACCATACAGCGGCACCATCTTCAGAGCTATGTGTTGGAGTGTGCTGGTCGTACAATTTATATTGTGGTCTTTAAGAATCGCTGTGTTTCTATTGGTTGTTTTTGTTGGCCAATGGCGTGCTCTGATTTTGCTGGTAGAAACTGCTCTCTGATTGGCTGATAGTTCTTTTCGTACTGAGAAGCTGGTTCCAGATGTCAGGTAGATGATAACCTTCGTCTCTGTTGATGGATGGCTTGTATGTACGGATGAATAAAGATTCATGTATTTTCCTGTCCCAGAACTGTTTGCTTTTTCTTTAGTACTTCAATTTGGTCCCACATGGCCGTATGATTATATTGTATGCAGTGTTCGGTTATTGCAGATTTTTCAGGTTGCTTAAGTCTGGTGTGTCGCTGGTGTTCTTTCATTCTGTCTTCAATGTTCCTTCCCGTTTCACCTATGTAAGTGGCGTTGCATTCACAGGTGATCCTATAGATGTCTGGTGTCTTTAATCCCAATGAGTCTTTTGCAGTTGGTAGTCAACTCCTGATCTTCGGTGGAGGGTCTTGATGTTGAATTTCTTCAATAGTCTTGCTAGTTGGTTGGAGGTTTTTCCCATATATGGAATAATTGCAATATTTTCCTTGTCTGCCGTGTTGTCCTTTTCTGTGGTGCAATTTGTGCTACTGTATTTTCTCATGGCTGTCTTGATCTGTTTCGACGAATATCCGTTGAATTTGAATACCGTTTCCAAGTGAGACAATTCAGTGCTTATATTATCTGGATCTGCTATTTGGTATGCTCTGTGTATTAGAGTATTTAACACAGGGTGCGAAATCATTTGAAAATGGTGGGGGGGAAGAAGTTCAGCGATCCACACTAATGCTTCGCGGAGCCTCCAAAAAATTGAAATATTAATGGATTACTATTATTATTATTATTATTATTATTATTATTATTATTAATAATAATAATAATAATAATAATAATAATAATAATAATAATAATAAATGTTCAAACTAGTCGTAATCGTTATTTAAAAATACTTTAATGTTATTTATTCATTTAACCAAAATTGGTAACTTATCTACTGCATTTAATATACACTTCGGTGCGTATGGTCCAGGGTTAGACTCTAGTGGGAGCACAGTACCCTTGTGTTTACCATCATATTGAAGACTGCATTCACGAAAATAGCGGTAGAGATCTATAAGTCAGAAATAATAGTCCCTGAGAACCGATGTCCTAACCAAGCATTAGAACTACTAACTTGAAGCGCTCCACCTGGCAAGCCATAGATCCTCATGAGCTGTAGAGTCAGAGTATAGTTTTTATTATTATTTATGACATTCTCGTTTCTTCGCTAAGTACGTAGTGTTTCAGTTTGGTCGTTCAGATATACGGTCACCTTTGTAAGTCTAAATAATACTATGTATCTATATTGTATTATTAGCAAGAATATATTATTATAAATAATGATTTCAATACAAATACTTGATAGACAACAAAAAAGCCGTGTTGCCTCAGTGGTAGAGCGCTCACCTCAGGTGCGTGGAATCATCGGCTGGATCCTAGCTCGCGCCAAATTCTGCTTGTGGTATACAAACAATTGTGTGGGGGTTTTCTCGGGGTCTTCTCGCTTCCTTCCACTATCCTAATCTGCCATTATAATTCATCTCATCATGACCGTCTTCCTTAGCCGTGGTGAATATTCATAGGACGTTAAACTTTAGAAAATAAAAGCACAAACACTATAATACGATTGATTTGCTTATTTAAGTTTAATGACCCTTTTCAGCAGCGACTTACAGTTGAAATGTGGACTTACAGTTTAACCCTTAATATACCAAGCCCAAATTACCAACGTAGTTTACCAAGCTGATTTCTTTTACATTTCTCAATATTTTAGTGTGTAAGGTAACTCAAGTTAAGTTCTTTGGGTGTCTAAAAATATATTTAAGGTAAATAATCATAGATGGCATGAAACGACTTGTTTATTTTAACAGTACTCATTAATTCATTATTATTTCTATTTTTGTATTTATAAATGTGATTACATGTTTTTAGCAAGCGTTTCCTAGCTTTCTTTAAAACTGAATCATCTACAAACTGAGTAGAAAGTACACGTACTCTTTTGCTTTTCTTTGGTACATAGCTCACCACTGCAATATTGTCTGAAAATATGAATTTTGATGAACACAAGTCTCTTCCTTTTGCAGTTTCCATCATTGCGGGAATGTCAGATATTTGTTGTTCTCAAAGTTCCTGTCATGGTAATATTGTTCTTCAGTAAAAATTGAGCTGTTTGCACAGATGTAAAGAAATTGTTTGTAGTTACCCGTCTTCCAGAGCCAAACAGTGGTTCCATCATTTCACATACTACACGGTGTCCCAAATTTTTCTCTCGTGCCCCTCCTGGAATCTTCCCAGTAAAGACTTGCATGTTGAACAAATATGACATCTTCACGTCTGAAGCTGCCCAGACCTTGATCCCATATTTTCCTGGTTTCGATTTCATGTATTGTTTCATTGGACATTTGCCCCGAAATGGGACTAATTGCTCATCCACTGTAATTTCCTCAAAATGTTCAAATAACTTCTTACAATTTTCTACAAACCAATTCCAAATTTCATTTATGGCTTCAAGTTTATCTTTTTCCTTTCTTTCAGCACGTGTTGCTTTATCATCAAACCTGATAAACTGTAGGATATGTGCAAATTTATTCCGTGTCATGGCAGCAATAAAAATTGCAGGAAGAATACTTTCATCTGCCGTCTACATTTCAGAAATTCGTTCCTTCCGGCAGCGAAGAGCTCCAGCGATCAGTAGCACACCAAAAAATGCTCTCATTTCGACAGAATCTACATTGGTCCACACTTTCATTTTGTTTGGAGGATTTTTTGCATTGAAACCCTGAATAACACGTGATGCTTCAGCATTAGTTTGGGTGCAAATTGTATCTACAATTTGGTCATCAAGGAACATATTGAAAACTTCAGACATTGTGGTTGCAAACGTAGCTGGTTGTTTTGGGCCGGGAGACTCTTTCATAATATTATGTTGACGACGGCGAGTCACTGGCAGCATTGCACTAGTCCATTTTCGTCCTGTATTTGCAATGAATTCCTCTTCATCAGTATCACAATCTGATGGTTCACTAGCAATGTCACTTTCCTCAGAATTGACTTCAAGGTTGTCTTCTGATTCTGACACACCTTGTTGTGGAATGAAGTCCTCATCAGATTCACTCAGGAAATCTTCTGGGTCACTGAGATTACATTCATTAAGTATATAAGCAATATCATCATCTGAGATCCGCCTACCAGCCAATTTTCAAAAAACTTCAACATTCACAATCTGTAAAAATCCAGTAATATAGTAATTAAAATATGGAACATAGTTTACCAAACGGGGTCCTGCCGGGACCCCAGTTAAATTTTTATTTTTATCTTTTTCCAGAATGAAAGCAATGTATGTTTAATTATACAGTATATGTCTCTAAGGCATAAAGGACACATACAAAAATCAAGAATAAATTGGTTCTTATAGTTGCAGCAAAATCACTAAAAATCATTCACTGGGGTCCTCGCTTGGTATACTAAGGGTTAAGGTGAAATCCGAACCACTGTAATCGTTCAAATTTTTGTCCTGCGGCATCTGTGACTGTCGCCATACTTTTAAGTGTTGCATCTGTAGATACTGAACACCTGGTAAAGTTCTCCTAACAAACATGCAAAGTTGTGAACAGCATTCACAACACCAAAAACTCTTTCAGAAACAAGATCAATTCGATGTGCCATGCAGTGTACGCTAATTAGGCACGGGTTGACATTTCTTCTAATTTGAGCAGCAACACCTTCGTTTCTCCCAGTAAACACTGCATCCCCGTCCGAACTAAATCCAACCAGTTTTTCTATAAGATTAAAAATATCTATGCCATCTTCGGAAAATGCTTGAATAATTTTCTCTTTAAGGGATTTTGCATCGGCATTTTCTACAGGCGCTAATTTATAAAAACGACAACAAGGTTTATTTTCTTCGTCCACATATGTTCATATAACAGCAAGTGCTTATCCGCAAACATGTTTGTAGGTTCGTCCACTGAAATTGAAAAACAATCTGTTTGTTTGAGAAATTTTACCAATTTTGCATGCAACTGGTACGCTAGAGAATAAAGGTCTTCATCTCGTCAACAACCGAACAACCGAAAAAGTTAAACACCTGATCCTTTTACAAATAAACTACGTTTTTTAAAAAACAGGCATGCATTTACAATTATTGTTTGTCTGAAAACTTTCATTATAGACCTACTTATATTTTCCTATTAATAGGGATGCATTCGAGTCGAGTCGAGTCGAGATTTAAGCCTGTCTCGACTCGTCTCGAGAAAATGTTGTCTCGACTCGAAAATATGTTTCTGTCTCGACTCGTGTCTCGACTCGACAGTCTCTGTCTCGACTCGACTCGAATTCGAGTCGAGACGTCTCGAAATTCGAGTCGAGACAAAATGTACGAGTTAAAATATACGCACACATCAGCCAGACCATCATGACTACCTACCTAATTGTCAGTATGTCGACTTTTGGCATGGATAAAAACGGCGACACGTCTTGGCATACACGCAATGATCCTTGATAGGTCGCTGGAGAGAGCTGGCACAACATGTGCTCACTCAGGTCACCTAATTCCCGTAAATTCCGGGAAGGGGGGCGATGTGTTCTGGCGTCACGTTCAATCACATCCCACAAGGGACATCACTCAAATGTCCGGCTCCAATTTCAATTAAACTTTTTTTGCTGATAGAAGGCATGTATGCATCATTACTTGTGATGACAAATTTTTGCCATGGTGCATGTTTTCTATTTTTTTTTAATAACTTTTAAGAGTTGTGATGTGGTTATTAGAGATTACCACAGAAGTCCCTTACTACCCTTTGTAAACGGAGCGTTAATGAAGAAAAGTGAAGAAAAACCATGTGGATACATATAAGTCCTGGGAGGAAGTTGTATGGTAGATATGACCTTGATGGCAGCCATCTTGAAATCCGCCATTTTGAATTAAGGTCAAGTTTTCAAAATGGGAATAGGGTAATATGATACATAATTTCGGGCTAGAATTTAATTAGAAAAATAATGGTGAGGTTAGTTTTAAGATACACCCATTTGGGGGAAAGTTACCGGCATATTAATTGTTTTTACTTACTGTGTGCGTAAGACCCTTCTCACTTTCGTCTCAAGACCTGTAAATCGATCGCAAGGGCAGAGCCCGGTTTCGCACTAGTGTTTAGAAATCTTTAAACTCACTTGAAGCAATATTTGTGGATTATTGTATTGTATTTTGCCTTTAATTAAATTTGAACCCACTTCATGATCTTGTGTAAAGTATCACTAAAAGAGAATTTCTGTTTTTATGGAGAACGTAAGCATATCAATTATAAAAGGTGAGTAAGGTGCGTATGTATTTATAAGAAAGTTTATTTTACGAGTCTTTTGTGGTTCCGCCAACCTATTCTTTACTTGTTGTTTTTTTTTTCAAAATACTCATATCTCATAAATAAAAGAGCTATTATAAAATCTCTTACCACTATTCTTTAATACTTATAAAATTTTATTTATTGTAAAAGCACTGGCGAGATATTTCTTATCGCCCACTAAAATTATGGTGGAGCTCCTTCGTGGCTAACGGTTAGCATACTTGCCTTTGGCGTGGGAAACCTGGGCTTGATTCCCGGTGGGAGTTCATGAGGTTCGGATTCCACGTTAATCAGTAGGTCCACGTCTCACATAGCCTCGCTGCTGAACGGGACGATAAAATCAGAATCAATTCAACTCAAAATTAGGGTTTTGACTTTATTATGATGTCGTTAGTTTAAACGCCCAACTGCCCAGTAATTATAAACATTGACTACATTATAAAATTGTAATTTGTGACGACTAAAATATCAGAAATTAAAGATTATTCTTTGGGTTTTGGAACATTTTGAAAAACGTGAAAAACTGGTACTGCACTGATACAACACACCTTTTGGATTTGTCATTGTGTAAAGTGATACAAACTAAAGAAGAATTACAACTTTATGAAATTGTATTAGGACTTATTATTTAGAAATAAACACCAAATAAGTGTAATAGTTCATATCCATATCAAATACCAAGTTTATGATGAATCAACTACACAAAGTAGGATCCAAAAACGCTCATTGCAATTTGTTCCATCCTTCAGTCGAACCAGGAACTGAAACATAAAGAGTGACATTTTCTTTTTAAAGATACTTTGTCCAGCTAAGTATTGTGAAGGTTTATGTAAGTAGAAGGAATTGCATTCCATTATACAAGAGCAATTTCACAACTTTATGTACACATTACTAAATATTGAACACCCTTGTCCATATGATTAGCGTACGCGTCTTTGGTGCGGGAGACCTAGGTTCGATTTCCGATGGGAACTCCTGTGGTTCTGAACCCACGTTAATTTGTAAGTCCACGTCTCATATAGCCTTGATGCTGAAAGGGACACTAAACTCTAATCTAATACTAAATACAAATATTTAAAGAATGATGATGAAGCACCAAGATGACGTGAATTTGGCTATCAAATCCATTTTGTGTTTTCAGTTATTTTCTAGTAGTATTTTTTCTAGGCATCCTTTCAAAAGACAGTGATGCAAGTTTCGTAACTGCGAATTCCTGTTAGAAGCCATGAAATTATCCGATTAGATGCAAAATTTCCCGTCCACTAAAATAGATACCGTAAATTTACAATATCTAACACTAAATAATTTTGAAAGATATCGCTTTCGAGGGAAAAAATGAAGTGAAATCTTTGAGTTTTACGTCCCACGGTTATGCCGGTTAGGCTAAAGGAGAGGGGTGATGATGAGAAATTAGTGAAATCGTGGAATGAAGAAAGTGGGAGGAACGGAAGAATCCCGAGGAAACCCACGCACACGGTGTTTGTCCACCACAAAGTTCACTTGGTACGAGCTGGGATCGAACCAGGGTCCCCAAGCACCAGAGGTGAACGATCTACCACTGAGCCACCGCGGCCCCGCTTTAGAGGGGCCATGACGTATAGTTGAACTCATTCTCGTAGTATGAAAGGCATTATTTATAATTATGCATGATAGGATCACAAACAAAATTTAAAAATATTATGTGCACTTTCTTTTAACAAACATTATATTGTCTTTTATGGTGTGGAAGGGAATGTTATGTTCGAAAAAAAAGTCCTTAACACGATTCTTGTTGCTACACACTGCATGTTTCTAGCCACAGAAAAGATGCAGCGATAGGTAGGCTATTTTTCAATTGCTTTACATTAGCTTGATGTTTCAAGTCTTTTGTGTGTTTCTGAAGTTCACTTTTACCACAAAAGAACTCAATATTAACATGTCTTACATAGCTTTGGTTCGATTCTCAACACGGACTGCAACTACCCGTTAAATTGTGCATCCGAAAGGCACTCTTTGTTAAACCTCGCTTATCACCGCTCATCTTAATAATATAAATAACTTCACCGCGAAGCAAATGTTGCATTTCTCTCTTTCATCCTAACACAAAACAAAACTAACCACAGCTGTGACACGAAGGAGCTATTTCGAAAAGAAACAAGCTGTGCTTCATGGAGATGTGTACCAAATGATAGAAGTATAAAGTATTGTTTTCTTTCCTGTTTATTGATATCAGTTGGTGTTCTTAATGAGTTTACTCATTAGTTTAGAAAGAGGATATATGGAATTTGGACATATGTTGTACGTATTCTCCTGAGAAATTGATGAGACCAGAAAAATTATAAGGACAGATGGAATAGGTTTAAGCGCATCTACGCGACTTTATCAAATATTTATTCTCCATAATGGTACCACGCGGAAAACTTGGTATAGGCCTACTTTTATCTTTGCCTCCCTCTGTTAGCTGTTTTGTATCATATATATTGGATGGTTTTGATATTTCTTCTGATCATTAAAACAACAATGGTACCTGTGTGCGTGCAGAAATGCAAAAGCACAAGGTAACTTCCTATTTGTTTTGGAAACAACAAACCCATTTCACGTGTGCAAGAGAAATTGAGCACAGCGAGATCGGGTGTTTACTCACGGTCAGTTCGCAGCAGAAGTCCATGGTAAAAATTTGGCTATCTCGAAAACACTCGCAAAACCTTACAAATACAAAAGACTGCGCTTCAAAGAAAGTTTAGACACAGATGTTTCAATTTTCTTTTAGCATCGTTCTTCAGCAAAAGAGTCGGTTCATTGTATTCGAAAAAGAGAAGGGAGAAAGGGTGAATTTATATTTTATGTGGGGGGTAACGTTGTAAGTAGTATAAACAATACATACCGTTTCCGACTCTGTACGCATACACTAGCCGCGGAGTTCACACACACACACACAGAATCAGAGTCCTCACACACCAAGGGTGAGAGCTGTGCCACTGAGTCAGAGCGGCCACGGGGCTAGGTCGAGTCCACTTTACGTTCATAGTTTCTTAGTAAGATTTTCCTTAATGAGCTGCATAAAAACAAAAGCTTTCGAAATGCATTAAACAATTAGCTCGATTTGAGTGTGAACTTAAAGTTATATCAGAGTGTAAATACGGATACGCACCAAAGCTCGAAAACTTAATACACTATTTCTCCTATATAGTCAGCATGTATCAAGCAAGCATTCAGCTTTCATTTGAGAGGATGGAAATCGAAGGCTCCTGAACAACTATGTTACTAATGTGCGGAATGTATTTATCTTACAGTGAACTGCTTTGATGCCAAGTGGCCTAACTCCAAAATTGAAATTTTCCAGGAGTGAAAGTTGAAGTTCGATATCTTATGGACAATCCATATTTCTTTTATGTTGGGAACCAAAACCATAACTACTGTATGTAGTTCATTGTTTTATAACTTAGTGTTTACAAAAATCCTTTAAAAAAATACCTATTCATAGAAGTGGATGGTACTTATCTGTACTAGTTCTTGGCATCCAAGCAGTCCATTTATTGTAATACTAGCTTAATATACCCATTCTTCGCATGGGGGCTGTATTTGGATGTCAACACCTGTGGAAGTATCACCATTTATTTCAGTGACCGCGAAAACTATGGATTTGACACTAGTATCAATCAATATGGGCTATTTATACATGTCTCGGTATTCCTCACCCGCTGACACTCGGCCCGCATACAGTAGTAGCTGAATTTGCAAGTCATCGCTGATGGAAGTGTCACCATTGATCTCAGCGACCGTGAAAACTATGGATTTGACACTAATGTCGATCAATTTGGATTACTTTTACAACATGTCTCGCTAAACGCCCCCCTGAGACCCCCTGGTTCCAATTTTGACAAAAACGCTTCGCCTTAGACTGGGACCTGGACCAAGGTATCTGTGACCAAAATTTGGTAACTCTCGGTCAACTTGTCTGGTCCCCAGGTCGGTCCCAGTAAACGCCAACCCCGAGACCCCCCTGGTTCGAGTTTAAAAAAAAAACCGCTTCGTCTTGATCTGGGGCCTGGACTAAGGTACCCGTGACCAAATTTTGGGAACTCTCGGTCCACTCGTCTGGTCCCCAGGTCGCACAGACAGACAGACAAACAAACAAACAAACTCTTTATTTTATTTATATTAGATAAGATATACTATGTAAAATAGTCTCGTATCATAATATGTGATGTACAACAAATGTTACATTATATATTATCCGTAGCTCGTGAAATGCTGCAACATATTAAAGCCTCAGAATAGTTGGGCAAGCGAATAATCCAGAAGTTACGTAGCCCTATTGCGTTCATGGGAACGAAAACACAATAATTATAACTATGCTAAATTACTATAGACTACCAACTGCTCATTCAGAGAATTTATGAAGTTCACTCTATCGCAATAGTTTTATACAAACTAGATTTAGACTACGGATAATAGTTTTATACAAACTAGATAATCAATTATTATTATTATTATCATTATATTTGCAGTACAACCAAATACAACGACATTAACTATTAGTTCTAATTAACTGAATTGAGCTGAAAATTAAATCTTGATCTTTAAAGATTAACTATTAATTTTATGCGTTCTGTACCTTTCTAAAGGAATAAAAGCTGGAATTGGTTTCAAGGCTGTTTCTGAGTGAATACTTTCTTCAAAATAATATTAAAAATTATAGAAAGATTTTCGAGACATTCGAGTCGAGTCGAGATTTTTAAGAGCCGTCTCGACTCGACTCGTGTCTCGACTCGAAAATTCGAGTCGAGAAATACGTTTGTCTCGACTCGTCTCGAATTTTACAAAGTGTGTCTCGACTCGAATCTCGACTCGAATTCGAGTCGAGTCGAGTCGAGATTCGAGACATGTCTCGACTCGAGCGCATCCCTACCTATTAAGGTGTCCCCCCTTACAGATTTTGGTGAGGGGGAAAAGCAAGTGTAAAATTTTTGGTGGGGGGGGGAAATCCCCCGGGATTTCGCACCCTGATTTAACACCCCCATCTTCTGTGCAGGATGATGAAAACTGGTCGCATCGAGGTGACCTTAAGTTTGTGGTGGTCAATATCGTGTCCGTGGCTTTTCTCAGAATTCTCCCGTTTCCTTCCATATTCTCATTCCACCAATTCTTCCATCATCAATAACTTGCTTTAATCACCGTTTCCCTTAGCCTAAAGGACGCAATTCCACCCATTCTTTACTATGTTTAGCAGAGTTCATTATTGTTATTCTTTTAATTAACCCACCTACTTAATTGTCTTTTCTTATTATTAAACCACCTACATGCAGTGGCGTATTTAGGATTTTCTTTCGGGGGGGATACTATGCACAACATGTGAATAAGCACATATTTTTCCTTTTGGGTACCGGAGTTCCTCCGTGGCTAAGCGGTTAGCGTACGCGCCTTTGGCGTGGGAGACCCCGGTTCAATTCCCGGCGGGAGCTCATGTGGTTCGGATTCCACGTTAATCAGTAGGTCCACGTCTCATATAGCCTCGCTGCTGAAAGGGACGCCAAACTAAAATCAACTCAACAACATACTTCCTTACTTTTGGTGTTACTGACGACGGCAGACTTAAATCATAACTAACAACAGTCGAAAGTATGATAGGAGAAACGAAGGAAAGTAACAACTAAGAAAAAGAAACAGAACAGAGCACCAACAGAGCAAAAGAAAGAAAGAATGCAGTTCTTACCTGGAATTGACAAATACAAAAGCATAAAGAAATGGAAAGTCAATAAAATTCTTAGAAATGGTAGGAAGGATTTATTGTTGTACGTGGAATGCAAAAAACTAAGAAACGAGCTCCTTCGTGGCTAAGCGGTAAGCGTACGTGCTGTTGGCGAGGGAAACTTGGGTTCGATTCTCGGTGGGAGCTCATGTAGTATGGATTTACGTTAATCAATAGATCCCGTCTCATATAGCCTCCCTGCTGAAAGGGACGTTAAAACTCACAATCAACTCAAAAACTAACCTATTTCGGAGTGGCTTGAGCCCGATAGCCCCGTAAATACCTCACTGCCTATGTGTTATGTCTATGGGTGTCCTCGATAAAAAGAAAAAAAAAAGAAAATATTGTTTGTAAATAAAGGTCTCGTATACATGTTACTTCTTTCACGGATGACGTAACGAAGAATCACCGACCTATCTGGTGATCCCGATCATAGTACAGTGTGTGATGATGAAATTAGCAGATACTTCGCATTTTTTCTCCAATGTGATCGTGATCCCGTGTGTCAACTCTATAGCTTACTTACATTTTGTTCATTTAGTCGCTGGGCGTCGCGACAAGCAGTCAGCAAGACTTATCTGCTGGTGGCTTTGCTATCGTTTGAGGGGCGTGGGTAGCGAAACGTTGTTGTGCTTCAGTTGCGATAGGGGATACCGCGGTGGAAAGGCTGGAAGTCTGCATGCGCTGTTGAATTGCAGGCTGTGTTGCTGGATTTGAACTGCGTGAATATAGTGTTTCCACCATGAATAGCGGAATTGCTAGGCTTACTGTGACTGCAACTGGGATTTTAATACTTTTAGGATTCAAAATTGCAGTTCAAGTGTACTTAGTTGCAGTAGCTAGTTATATTGTAACAGGCCGGCGGTATAAATGGATTCCAATTTTACGGAAAACACTTTGGCGGGATATCACGTAAGTACCTCTCTCTCTTTTTTTAATATATATAAAACGGGCGTACTGAAATTTTGGATAAGAAAATTGGGTGTATAACAATTGAAACTATAATACAGAAATACTTTGCCTAATTTGCCAGTAAACATGGACTTGTTTACAAACAGTTACTACGTTTTGTTTACAAATTTGCGGGGCAAGGTAACTCAATGGTAGGCCCAGGGACCTCTGGTCAATGTTGCCAGACTTGGTACAATTGTACCAAATTCAGCCCTTTTTGTCATTCTTCGGCCCGTTGGAAACCCAGGTTCGATTCCCGGTGGGAGCTCATGTACCACGCTGGCATTTTCAGCCCCTTTTGTGGAAAAGTTGGTACAATTCTACCCAATTCAGCACCATTTAACAAATGTCACATTTTTAAAAGTGTCAGTAAGACTTTTCTTACATCTCACGTTACTCATACTGTGTGTTGGATTCTTAAAAAAATGCTGTTGAACATTCGTTCTGTGACGCTGTACCACATAATACTACGAACTTTGTGTGGAAAATTCATAATCCGAAGTCTATAGGGAAACAAGTGAAGCTAGATGGGCGCATGAAGCGGACGAGAAAGAAGCAGGGTAGTGGACATTTTAGCTTGAAAAAAAAAAAAAAAAAAAAAAAACACGTTAAGTGTTCGCTATTCTGATTCTGGTTACTTTGAAATTGAGGCGCGTTTGGTTTCCTTATGAAACATACTAAAGATGATGACTGTTTTCCGTTTTAATTTGCGGCCTTACAAAATTTTCATCTACTTCCACGGTTGTTCGGGTCCTCCTATTTGAATGTTTTTTAAAAAAATATTTTTTAAAATGAACACTTTCTTGATTGGAACCCTTGAAAGAGGGGGAGTGTTCTAGAACTTTATCTCTTTTAGTTTCGTGTTTTAGAACTATGTATTACACTGGTATAAAATAATGAATTCAGCCCTTTTTTTTTTTTCAATTTGGTACTATTTTTCAGCCCACTTTAGAGCTAGGACTATGGCAACACTGCCTCTGGTGCATGGCGTCCCTGGTTCGATCCCGGCCAAGTAAGTTTGTGGTGAACAACAATGTGTCTGTGAGTTTTCTCAGGTACTACAGTTGCCTCCCACATTCTCATCCCCAGGGCCGTGTCGTGGAAAATCAGCGCCTGTGGCGAGAATATACGAACGGCGTCCCCATTAATATATTCCAAGCAATTTTTCCTATCTTTTTCCATTTTTCTCTCCCGAATTTTTCGCCCCCTTATTTCGGCGCACGGGGCCGTCGCCCCGCTCGTCTCCCCCCCCCCACGATACGGCCCTGCTCATCCCATAAATTCTTCCATCATTTACTTTAATCATTCGTTTCCCTTTGCCTAAAAGGCATAATCATGTTAAAATGGAAGGTTTCATTTTTTTTTGTTGTTGTTTATAACCTTCCTGTCTTTATAATGGGCTAACACATTGAAATGAAAACTATTTAAATTTTATTTTTTAAAATAGGTCGAATCCCTGTATATTTTGGACCAAAGGAAGACATTTTGGAATTTCTTTTCTTTTCTTGGTAATGGGGGAGGGTGGTTTAGCGGTAGAACTCTCTTTTTGGTTGCGAGCGAGGACTCCCGTTGTTGATCCCGGGTCATGTGCGAACACTTGTGTTCGCGGTTTTTTTACTCCTAGATTCTTCCGTTTCCTTCCACGTGACAAAGTAGTTATGGTTGCCCGTAGGAGTTTATTTCTTATCTGTAAGTAGAGTTTGTTTACTGTTTGTGTAATTATCACGTGGTGACATGTTCACCAGCGTGTGAGTGTGCTGATAAGCTGTTTCAGTTATTAAAGTCACTGATCCTAGCAACAACAAAAAAAGAAATCAGTTGTCATATTCAGAGATTCTGAAAAAAAAAACTGGTGTTCGTAGTAGTAGAACGAGTCGTAATTTTTTTCATAGCCTATAATAATAATAATAATAATAATAATAATAATAATAATAATAATAATAATAATATAATCCGTTTATAAACTTATACCTACTAGTTGACGATACAGGTGGATACTGAATTAATTTGTTCCCTACGATGCCAAACACCTTAGCCTTTGCCTTATACTTATAATAACGGCATTGAAGAGTATTTTTTGACCTTCGTTATGAGTACTGTTATTCTGTTTAAAAAAAAAAAATCTTGAAATATGTGCTTATGCCTCGAAGAGGCTAATCTGCACGTTTTTACGTTGTTTCCGGTGAGGCGCTTTTCTGAACGAAACGCAAGTAATGTTTATCGGGGATGTCCGCAGGCAGGTTTTAGAATGCAGGTCACTCCCGTGATTATTATTATTATTTTTTTTTTTTTTTGCGGGGAGGGGGGAAGACGATTTTTAGTGAAAATGATGCATTTGAACTGCAATTATGACATAATGCGTTTAAGAACGTTAAAAAACATTCCGGAATTTGACAAAATTTATCTTTGTTTTGCTAGAACCAACTCCGGTCTCCTCTAGTATTTGGGGGGGGAGTGGGAGGAGAGTATGGTAAATTTGATGCCATTACACTGAAGCACTCCAAGGGTTTTAGGACCCTATCTTGAGCAACAGGAATTACTTCACAGAAGCGTACCCATGCGGGTGATCCATTGTGTCCAGGACAACTAAACTTAGTACCTAATTCGACATTCATTTGTATGTTTTCTTAATAAAACTACACTTCTCTACCAGATAAATGCTTGATGGAGTATAAAAATTTGATCTTCCACTCCATTTGCACCCCTCAAACCCTGCTCCCGCCAAGTGAACTTTGTGGTGGACAAACACCGTGTGCGTGGGTTTTCTCGGGGTTCTCCCGTTTCCTCCCACTATCTTCATTCCACCATTTCATTCATTTCTCATAATCACCGTCTCCTTTAGCCTAACCGGCATAACCGTGGGACGTAAAACTCAAAGATTTCATTTCATTTTTTCCATTTGTACCCTTCATGTTCTTATAAAAGGGTGCACGGTGTCTCAGTGGTTGAGCGTTTACCTCTGGTGCATGGGGTCCCTAGTTTGAACCCCGGCAAAGTAGGTTTGTAGAGGATAACATTGTGTCCCTGGGTTTTTTCTGGTAATTTCTATTTCCTCCCACTTTTTCATTCCACCAATTAGTCCATAATTCATTTACCTTAACCATCGTCGCCTTTACCCTAAAGGGGCATAATCGCGGGACTTTATGCTCAAAGATTTCATTTTTGTTTTTATAAAAAGAATCTAGTTCTATATTTTTTCTGAAAATATAGATGGCGGTTCTTATCGATTACTTAAGTCTTTTTCAGGTGGAGAAATAGCACTACTTCAATACTATATAGACCCCAAACTGGGATCTCTCACAAAGAAATTTCTGTGTACGCACTTGCTTAGGCGGCGCTACAGTGGGTGCAGCTGCATCCACATTAACTTCGATTTTGGAGCCGCGGTGGCTCAGTGGTAGAGCGTTCACCTCTGGTGCTAGGGGTCCTGGGTTCGACCCCCAGCCCCCGCCAAGTGAACTTTGTGGTGGACAAACACCGTGTGTGTGGGTTTTCTCGGGGTTCTCCCGTTTCCTCCCACTTCCTTCATTCCACCATTTCATTCATTGCTCAACATCACCGTCTCCTTTAACCTAACCGGCATAACCGTGGGACGTAAAACTCAAAGATTTCATTTCATTTCATTAAAAAAAATCATTTTTTAAATTTCAACTTCGATTTTCAGATTTCCCACAATAATTATTTCTATTTTGTATATTTATTGTTTCCTATGTTTGGATATATTTGAGGGACTTCTTAAGTTTTTCATAAGTTACTTGCTGTCATACAGTGCTCTTCTAGTTTTTTTTTTCTTTTAAATAAGTAAAACGTATAGATTATTTTTGAGATCTTAAAGTTTCAATATTGCAGACTATTCTGGCAACAATGTTAGGATGTGTTGTCTCTTCCCAGCTTGCATCCACATTACCAAAGTCCTGGCCCTGCTTATGCACTTGTAACGTCACTCGGCCGACAAGGGATGGTAAGTTCCTATCAATGAACCAGTCCATTATAAGATAGGCTACTATATTGAAATTTGTCAGGTGTGAATAAATAAATATTCGAGATAGCTGGCTTCACTAAGATTATAACGGTCTGGACCTGGCTTAATGTTAGGAACACGTGCTGGTCTAAAGTAAAATTGCATTTGTTTCATTTAAAAATTATTGATTTCTTATTTAGAATTCAACTACTGTGAATATACAGGGTGTTTGAAAACAACACAGACAACATTTAGGAGGTTGTTCCTGACACCAAGATAAAACAAAAAGCATAGACCAACCTGGGTGCACAAATGTTTCCTTTCGGAGCTATAGGCCGAAAACATGAAGAAATGAATTTTGAAAGTCCATAGCCCCAATACTATGGGACCTATTGTTGTGCGGTCAAGACTGCACTTAGCAACTATGTGCCTTATCCAAATGTCCATGTTTCACTATCCTGCGGTACTTACGCAACAGTTTTTATAGAGGTAGTTGGTGAGTACTTCAAATTATATGCCCGTGGCCAAACTCCCTTTATAAAAATTGTGAGTACCTTAGGATTCTGAAACATGTACAGTAGAATCTTGATTATCCAACACAGTTTTTAAGCTATTTCTCAGCCTCTGTTCAACCGATCTGTTTCAAATTTTGGAGAACGTAACTAGATAGCAATAGAAGCTTACTCTCCAAATTTGCTGTAAATCGGTTGAATAGGGGCTGAGAAATATTCCGAAAACTGTGTCTGATAATAGAGGTTGTACTGTATTCTTGGATAGTGCACACACTAGTTCCTAGGTTGGTATATGCTTTTTGTCTTATCTTGGTGTAACTATTTACCTCCCAACCCAAACGTCGGTATTGTTTTGAAACACCCTGTATATAGAACCATAATGATAAAATGATACACAATTTCACAAAGATAAAATTACCAGTTTACCAATTACCAGTTTTACAAACTTTTCCCATATTTTGTCGTGTTGTAAGGAATTGTTGTTATTTATTTACACATATATTGTACCCATGGTTTCACTTACAATTGAAATTTCGTGGTGAATACGTTAATTGTATGTGCATGTGGTACATTATTAGCCAATTCGGCTGAAGGCCAGATTCTCAAAACATTATTCGCTTCCTTTTATGTTCGGAGGTCAACTTGTTTCGTCGAGGTTTTTTCGCTTTCTCTTAACCACTGGACTGGAGGATAGCAATGTGAGAGAATGCTTTATTTTTTTCATTTTAATCAGTGGAACGAAATGTTACCCACAAAGCTATCCATTGATAAGAAAGAACCTTTCTGAGTCATCCTTGGTAGAATGAGTATAGTGTTTCATCTTCTTTCTTTGCATTTCTGTTGGCGACTGCTGTGCCTGGATCCCAAACCTATTTATTAAATAGGTCAAGGTTTCGTGTCGCTTTTGTTTAAGACAAGTTCTGCAACAAAATTTCTGCGCTGTCTTGACCAGTAACATATTACCGAACGAAGAGTTTAGACATTCTAGTTTTAGTCAGGAGGTGGCTATATTCAGTGGCGAATCTAAAAAGTAAAAACGGGGGTTGCAGCCAGAACCCCTTCCAAAAATGAAATCTTGGAAGTTTTACGTCCCACGGTTATGCCAGTTAGGCTAAAGGAGACGATGATGATGAGAAATGAATGAAATGGTGGGATGAAACGAGAGGCCCCGAGAAAACCCCCACACACGGTATTTGTCCGCCACAAAGCTCGATTGGCACGAGCTGTGATCGAACAAAGGACCCCAGGTACCTGAGGTGAACACTCTACTACTGTGCCAACCAGCGGCCCCCAACCAGAACCCAGACTATGCTGACAGGGAACGGACATCCAAATCAAACCTAATCCATTCGATAAACATAACAAAGATATGTTCATGCACAAAAAATTAGGTGTCATGGACAACGTAATAAGTCCTGGACCCCATTAACTCTGTAATTATAAAGAAAATCGTAGACTCGCAGTGAAATAGCTATTGTGTCAACACTGTTCATTGGAAAGTCATGGTTTATAGTCCATTCTCTTTAGCATGAAACAAGCTTCCCAGAGGTGCTATGTATTGGGGCCCATAACATAGAACGGAATAAATATGAGGGAAAAGCTTGTATACCAATACACGATTTCCCCTCTTACCTATTTTGTCTACCAATACAAAACTTGGTACACGCATTTCTTATCCTCTATAGTATTTTTCGAGATAACACTTGGATTGTGTGGTTTTACCCAGGGTCACTCTAGAGGAGTCCAAAGTTGATGGGCTTTAGGAGATACAGCTACCAGAACATCACATGGAAGTACAGAATAGTCTTCATACAGTTGGAGGTAGAAGCCCTGTAGGACCTCTTATAACGACAAAAGGTGAATAACAAATATAGGGGTACATATTAAAACTAGGGGGAATAATCATTTTCCTTTTGGGTGCCAACAAATTTTAATGAATTTGACAAATGCAGTATTATTTTTGAACAAAGAGCATAAGGAAATGAAAAGTCAACGAAATTCTTAGAAATGTAAGAAGGATTATTGCTCTACGTGAAATGCGAAAAACTAAAAAAATATTTTGGGCCGATAGCCCCCCTAAATAGGCCAATGCCGCTTTGTATATCATTATTCTATTTTATTTCTTTTCTTCTTTTTTACCAGAAGGCTTGGAAGAAAAACAGAATATAGCCAGTGGCGGATCCAGCCCTGAACCGGGGCATCCCAGTTTTTGACCGACAAAAATAATTCAAGCTATTATTTATATAATTTTGAAAGTTTTTAGTAAGCGTTGCTTTATAATGTATTCTTTATTGGAAAATTTTTAAAACATTAGTTATAGCTTCAGTTGCAGTTTTTCTTTATGCAATGTGTAAAACAATACTTGATGACTACTGTGTCACCCAGGGGCGGACTGGCAACCATAGGGCCCACCCTGCTAAACTGAAATGAGGGCCCACTGTATAAAAACGTAAAAAATGAACAACAGATTATTTAAAATTATAAACTAGTTAATTTTGACATGATTTTACCCGTCTGCTGGAAATCCGAAAATAAAGACTGGTGTTTCAAAAAATGCCATCAATTTCAAAAAAAAGCAGTAGAGGAGATATAGACATTCGGGAAACGTTAATTAATTTTGAGGCAATTTTTATTGCGTTTTCATGTAAAATAACATATCTGAAACTTTTTTTAAAGTAACCAAACCTGCAACCACCCTACTTTACCAAGATCCGTATTTTGTCATAGCTGATCTGGGACTCCCCTCCCCCTTGATGCGTAAAAAATACCACTTACTTCAGTCGGGAGTCTGCTCGCGAATGTGCCTCAATCTCTCTCTGTACATCCATGTCCAAAATGATTGTCGCATATCTATAACTGTTTTCTTCGAAGAATATAATTTGATAATGATGTTGCAGGACACTTTTAATACTGATACTATGTGTATAATCAGGAAATTATATTTGTGGTAAATTTCACAGGGAAAGAATTATAAATACGAAAATTAGAATGAGTAAAACAAAATCTTGCTAAATGGAGAAGAAAGTTTTACTTTCGTTTTACTGGTTCCTGTCACCACGGCATGGCGCGTCCTCAGGTTGCGGATCGAGGAGAAGGCCTCTAGATATAGAGGTTAGCTGCGAATATACTGAATAAGCAGTCACGGACAGACGACTAGGAGTGGTCCTCCAGCTTGGGGGTTTGGGTAAGGCTAACACCCTCATCCTGTAAAAAAAGGTACTTGTTCAGAAACATTCAGAAAAGCCTCGGACAAGGACTGATAACTTGGCACGACATCAGCAAAAGAAAATGGATCTCGCAGAGATAGGAATACAAAGTAGAAACTGGTTGCAATTAGCTAAGGATAGAAGTCAGTGGAGAGCTTTTGTGAACGCGGCACTGAACCTCCGGGTTCCATAGGCCATATAGTTAGTTAGTTAGTTCTTATTTACTGCTCTTTTGACATGAAATTTGCCACATACATGTCTTTGCCGATTATACACATACTAACATTATAAGAAATACCGGGCGAATTCGTTATCAAATTATATTCCTAGAACAACATATTTATAGACATCCAACAATAATTTTGGACATGAGTGTACCTGTCTTTTTGGCGAGAAGAAAATGTTGTAACCCACATACACAAACTCGTCTAAATATTGCTGTATAATCTCGAGGAAGTACGCCCCGCTATTAGTAGACAATCCCCCCCCCCGCCAAGCGTGTCAGGTGAGTAGTTGTGGGCAAACTACTCGCCCAAATGAATATTCATGAGTGTGTACTTTTTTGACATTTTAGCACTTCCTAATGCACGTTTAAAAAAAATGGATACACCCTTTTACGCATACTAATGACACATAATGTATGCAGGTGCATCCGGAGGTAACATGACATATAATAAATGTTTCCGGTTAAAAGAAATGTTAATGGGACAAGCAGAATACAGAAAAGACCTTTTCGGAAATAAAATATGCAGATCACACACGTAGAACAAGGTAATTCATTAATATTCAGCACATGTAACGCGACAGCTGCTGGATCGGAATGAGTGAAAGAAAGCACTGGAAAACTTCCAGATCTTTTTAATTTATTATTGTTGGAATAGGGGAAAGAACACACTCGAACCTTCTGGAAAGATTTAAGGGTATAAAAAATACTGATGCATTTGCATGATGTGTACATTTAGAAAGAATACAGCAGGAACATCAAGTGTTAAGTTTGCGAAGAAGATATTTTACTACTAGGAGAGATTGGAAGATTGGTAAGTAATAACGTTGTAGTTTTCTTGTATTATACTTGTTCATTTTTATATGGGAAAGGGACATATTGTAATTGTTTGGAGTATAAGGGGGACGGAACTGTTTGGTTTTATCGGGAATTGATTGCGGATTTTCCGGCATTGAAAAATGATATGACTCGGTGTACTTTTATGGAATTATAACTTGACTAAGATATAGTATAATGTAATATGAAGGGAATCAACATTAATGATTGCACCGGGAATCGAACCAGGGCTATTCCACGTGAAAAGCCGTACGACAAACATTTTGCTTAGCAGATGTTGTTACTCATATGTAGCTATGAATTGTGTAAGACATAACAGGTATATAAAAATATATTGTACAGGAAGTTAGCAGAATGCGCCCCGGGAATCGAATGAGTATTCTCCCAGGTGGAGAACCGTACGCTAAATTTTATGCTTGAAGTGTGAACTTATTACTTATATGTAGCTATGAATTGTGTATGACATAACAGGTATATATAAATTATATTGTACAGAAAGTTAGCAGAATGCGCCCCGGGAATCGAATTACTATTCTCCCACGTGGAGAACCGTACGACAAACATTTTGATTGCAGTGCGAACTTGTTACTTATATATAGTTATGAATTGTGTAAGACATAACAGGTATATATAAATTATATTGTACAGGAAGTTAGCAGAATGCGCCCCCGGGAATCGAATGAGTATTCTCCCAGGTGGAGAACCGTACGCTAAATTTTATGCTTGCAATGTGAACTTGTTACTTATATATAGCTATGATTTGTGTATAACATAACAGGTATATATAAATTATATTGTACAGAAAGTTAGCAGAATGCGCCCTCGGGAATCGAACCAGAACTCTTCCACGTGAAAGCCGTAAGACAAACATTTTGCTTAGCAGATGTTGCTACTTATATGTAGCTATGAATTGTGTAAGATATAACAGGTATATATAAATTATATTGTACAGAAAGTTAGCAGAATGCGCCCCCGGGAATCGAACCAGGGCTATCCTACGTGGAGAACCGCACGCTTGCTTGCACTGTAGACTTTTCTCAGTTATAAATGGTATATTTTACAAACTTATATTGGATAGGTAGTTAACAGAATCTGCACCGCGAATGGAACCATGGCTCTCTTACATGCAAAGCCAATATATTTGTAATTTGAAAAGTCGTAATACGGTAACTAATTGCATTTTTTCTTTTCTGTTTTAGGTGCTGAAGCAAATAAGTGATAGAATCGAGAAAAGCAGAGAGCACGAAAGACGTGGATTGTAATTGGATCATCACTTAAACAGAGATAAACTAATATTTGGTAAGTATTATTATTATTATTATTATTATTATTATTATTGTAAACTTTTGTGTTTTGTTTCATAAACGCTAGTGTAACAATGAGGTTATATGGCGACAGAACGTTTTAACGTTACCGCAGATTGAACTTAAGGGTTTTTCATGTTGAAAGCTAATGCAATAAAAAGAGACCCGAGATTGTTTGAACATATTACCCAGGGCGAAATGTAGTAGTGAAGTTGAAAGGGAACTTATATTTTGTAATTGGAAGTCGTAATACAGCAAGTAACTAATTCTTAATTTCTTTTATTGTTTTAGGTGGTGAAGGAAATAAAAAATCTTAATAGAAATACTGGAGAATAAACCTTATTTTCCTGAATTGTATCCACGAAACTTGTGAAATTTGGCGAGTAGCAACTCGAGAAATTTCACTTCGTGGATACGAGTTTCTTCTTTTCTGGCTTGAGAGCAAAGCGAAAACAGTTATTCTGGCAAGTAGATATGAGTTTCTGCTTTTTTTCTGGCTTGAGAGCAAAGAGAAAACATTTTGTTCTGGTATGAGTCTTATATACTCATCTACTCGAGACATTTTACAAGTAGGCAACGTTGAATGGTTAATGATTGTAAAAATGTTGAATATGAAGAAAGTGGTAGGAAATGGAGAACCCCGAGAATATCCACAGAGTGTTGTCCATCACAAATTGTCACGGTCTTGGGATTGAACTAGGGATCTTCGTGCCAGATGGGTGCACTCTACCAATGGATCAAACTGTTTCCATTTAAAGAAGTATTCCGTACAGTGATAATTATGAATGTTGTCTAATATTTTTGTTGTAGGTTTTCGTGCTCATGTTGTTAAATAAAACATTTTTTCTACTAACATTACAATGGACAAATGATGAAAGCGAATATGTATAAGAAATAATAAAATATTAAATGGTCGTATAAAATAATCTCTAATATTAAAAGTTAAATAAAATTGAATTACTCGCACACAACTCGTATTCAAAAATCAATACATAAACTTTTCATCCACACCTGTATTGCCCTCCTATAATGCAACTAGATAGTTCGTTCGTTTATTATAGTTTAAGTTGAATGCTTGTTCCGATGAAATTTCAAAAAAGTATTAACAGTCCAGATAAAGAAACATTTCGTCTTTTGAAAGTTCATGCATCGTTAATTTTAATACCAACAGATGTTTCGTGAAGTTGTTGTTGTCCACCAGCCCCACTACCCATGGAATTTTTTGTCCATCACAATTGCACATGTTCTGAGATTAAGTCACACCAGTGGACAAATGTGTTGATGGCTGGCTGCATTAGTCTGTTGATACGTTGGATAGTACGAGCCGTTGTTAGAAATGCTGTGTCGTCAGCGAATTGATAGACTTGGACGTGAGGAGATACATTTTGCAAACACTACCTGGTTCACTTTTTCCAGTTTTAGCTACTGGCATAAGCATACAAACTCATCATCTGAGAAAAATAATCGTTATATTTGGTGGTCAATCTCAACCATGGATAGTCTCAGCTTGAAAACAGAGGCTGTTTTCCTTAATTCTTTTGCACGGTGGGAGTTTTCAAGTTTATTTCACCTCAGTATGTTCTTATTTTCTTCATTATGTTTAAAGTTTTACATTAAATTTTAAAAAAGGTTCCAGCGAAAACATTTATTCCAACAAAAGTCTACCCAGGTTCGATTCCCGGCGGGAGCTCATGTGGTTCGGATTCCACGTTAATCAGTAGGTCCACGTCTCATATAGCTTCGCTGATGAAAAGAAACGTTAAACTCAAATCAAATCAAGTCCAACAAGAATCTTATACAACCATCTAATGGCCATATAATTTTGAATGCATGTGTATAAAGCTGTAAAATTTAAAACTGTAATCCTTGAACCATAGGTGGTGAAGGAAATCTATCCTTCTGGTCCTCTTAAACATTAGTTCAAAAAGAACAAAATAAAATTCGTGTAACCTGTGTATCACATAGTATACTAAGAATCTCAAACAATTATTAATACTACTGTGGGATTATAAAATATTCTTCATCGTCTTCAAATCGTTCACCTCTGGCGCGTGATGGGTCCATGGTTCGATCTTAGCCCGCCAAGGGCTTATTATGTTTGGCACACAGCATGTAAGCAAGTTCTCATGATTCTAACATTTCCTCCCTGAGAAAACAATCCATCTCAAGCAAAAAATTTTTATTGTTCCAAAGAAATCATGAAGTAAATTAAACCTTCAATAAGGATTATTTAATAATAATTATAAGGTATAATCATAGCCTTGCAATGATTCTATTACAAAAGAGAAAGATCGGATAAGCTATTTAAGCCAATAAATAAATGTAGGAAATGGAAGTACCAGGAGAAAAGAGATGTCCACCACAAAGTTCACTTGCTCGGTTTTTAAATCACAAACATCAAAATCTCTTCTACCACTGAGTCACCGTGCCCTCCCCCATATCCGACTATACTTCACTGTGGGTCTACAAGTTTCAAGAGGTTACCGTACAATGTTTATTCTTTTTAAAATCATATACCAAGTAAGGGTCTGCACATCCTGAAAATTGTTGGAGGGTGGATTCTGCACTAACAGTGACTGCGTTTAAGCATTATTGAAGTAACATTATTCTAGTTGCAATAAAACGACACGTAATTTTACAATATTGTCATCTATATTCTCAGCAAAAGAGTACACTATCTTCTTTTTATAAGACATAAAGAGTACAAGCGTACTGTAACATCGAGTTTTCTCTACAGTATATCACACATTTCTCTCCTACTGCAACCATAATTCTCTTAAGAAAGTGTTGAAATGTTTGTTGGGTTATAAAGTTTTAAATGTGGTCCGCATCCAATGAATCCCTCGCGTAAGTATGCCCTTAATTCAATCCATTCTGCATACAAGATTATATGTAGTATTCATTTAAAAGTAACTGTGTAAACAAGAATGTTAAAGTCTTCATATCATAAACTAAACACAAGGTATCAACCTCAGTGATTCCCGTTCAATCGACAATAGTTCATCATTTACTTACGTTGGTAATGTCTCTAAAAATCTAAAATAAAGTATTAAATAGTTTCAGTTTCCTACCATATTCTTCTTACACTAGTTTCTTCATATAGCATACAAACAACTAAGATTATTTTTTTTTCTAATATCAGTTTATTTCTTTAAAATACATTACTCTCACTGACAATTCAGTTGCCAGTAATTCAGTATTTTAGCTCGTTATTTATTTACATGTGTTAGTGCAATGTTTGTAATCTATTAAATTCTTAATATTACAATACTACAAATTGATCCATTTATAAAATAATATAGATAACAGTTCAATTCTATGTAACAATTTGTAATTTCTCAACTTACATCAAAGTATTTAGCCCTATATATATATATATATATATATATATATATATATATATATATATATATATATATATATATATATATATATATATATATATGAGGTTAAATATGTTCTTCTATTCATACACAATCAAATGCATATGCTACAGTGTCTCAGTGTTCATTTACAGAATTAAATAATTGTTTATCTTTCTCTAAAAACATTTCTACTATTTCTTTGATATAACAATCACACTCTGTAATGTATTCATATACCAGATTAAATTTTTTCTCCAAAGTATAAGTGTTCTTAATATTATAACCTTTAAAATGCTTCTTTAAATAAAGTTTATAGATTTTCTCTCTCATTTCACGTTTAATTAAGATCGTCCACACCTTTTGTAATAATTCGTAATCATACTGCAGCAAACAGTTGTGATCTTTTTCATTTTCATTATGTTCAACACATGCTTCACATAATAATGCTGAATTTGGTGTGTACTCATTAAATAATTGTATAACACATGTATGACTAATAGTTTCACTAGTACACTCGCAGTCATTAGCTTTCAGTTCAAAACAGTTAATATTTAAAACACTGTCATCATCATCACTTTCCGGGAGTATTTCATCATTATATCTATTATAACGTCTAAAATAATACACTTCTTCTATTTCCTGTGTTGGATATATGATTCTCACTTTATCACGTAATTCATCTGGCAAATCGGGGTCAGACGGCTGAATTAACAGTATAGGTTTTTCGTTTTCACGCTGAATTTCTTTTTCTCTAGGTGAAACATAAACAGTCTCCATGTTACTCATTTTTCTGCTCTTCAGCAAAAACAAATCAAATAAATACTTTTTCAAGTGTGATACATCTATTTATATACCTACAATAAAAGCTTCTGCGCATGTGTAAAACACATTTTTTTCCTTACATTTAATAAAGTGTTCTATGCATTCTGTGTCTTATATTACAATCAAATAATATTTTATTCAAATTCTCTGTTTAATAATATGTTTCAAGGCAATACAAAATAAATCTTTCCCAAAATCTTTTTCTAGTAAAATTTTTAATAGAGTGGGCCTGTATTCAAAGTCACACACAAGATCTCGGAAACGTTCAATAAAATTCCATGTAATCAAAAACAAATGTCCATGCTTTTTTCTGTAAATTGATAATAATTCTTTACGAACCTCAACTTTTGTTATGGTTTCTATAGCTTTCCGTTCAAGACATTCCGTATCCAACATCAAACAATCATGCTTTAACTGTCCACCTTCCAAAAAACCGCATGCAATACAAATACAAATATCGTCTGGTTTCCAATATATTATACACTCATTTATACAATCCAATGATGTACGTTCCACAGTACACTCACATAGTAACTTCAAAAATTCTTCCAACTCCCAATTCTGCACCGGGGAATTACTCACTGTTGGTGAAGGTGTAGGGGGATATTCTTCTATTTCGTTTTCAACATCAAGTAACGGGAAAACTTCTGTTTCCAATGGCGGAGGTTGTGGGCTCACCACCGGTTGGGATGAAACTTCTGTTCCCGGTAATACATCCACTTTAGACGGAGTAACTTCTGTTTCCAGTGGTGGAGGTTGCGGGCTCACCACCGGTTGGGTAAAACTTCTGTTTCCGGTAATACATCCAAGTTGGCCGGGGTAACTTCTGTTTCCAGTGGTGGAAAGTGCGAAATCACCACCGGTTGGAATAAAACCTCTGTTCCCTGCAAAGATGACAATTCTGTAAAATCACTTTCACCTCTTGTACTAAGATCCAACGGTTTCATTGAATCCATGTTTTAAAACCAATCTATAACTCCTTTTCACTAAAAACACCGCTATATTTCAACAGCAAACAATTCAGGAAAATAAGGTTTATTCTCCAGTATTTCTATTAAGATTTTTTATTTCCTTCACCACCTAAAACAATAAAAGAAATTAAGAATTAGTTACTTGCTGTATTACGACTTCCAATTACAAAATATAAGTTCCCTTTCAACTTCACTACTACATTTCGCCCTGGGTAATATGTTCAAACAATCTCGGGTCTCTTTTTATTGCATTAGCTTTCAACATGAAAAACCCTTAAGTTCAATCTGCGGTAACGTTAAAACGTTCTGTCGCCATATAACCTCATTGTTACACTAGCGTTTATGAAACAAAACACAAAAGTTTACAATAATAATAATAATAATAATAATAATAATACTTACCAAATATTAGTTTATCTCTGTTTAAGTGATGATCCAATTACAATCCACGTCTTTCGTGCTCTCTGCTTTTCTCGATTCTATCACTTATTTGCTTCAGCACCTAAAACAGAAAAGAAAAAATGCAATTAGTTACCGTATTACGACTTTTCAAATTACAAATATATTGGCTTTGCATGTAAGAGAGCCATGGTTCCATTCGCGGTGCAGATTCTGTTAACTACCTATCCAATATAAGTTTGTAAAATATACCATTTATAACTGAGAAAAGTCTACAGTGCAAGCAAGCGTGCGGTTCTCCACGTAGGATAGCCCTGGTTCGATTCCCGGGGGCGCATTCTGCTAACTTTCTGTACAATATAATTTATATATACCTGTTATATCTTACACAATTCATAGCTACATATAAGTAGCAACATCTGCTAAGCAAAATGTTTGTCTTACGGCTTTCACGTGGAAGAGTTCTGGTTCGATTCCCGAGGGCGCATTCTGCTAACTTTCTGTACAATATAATTTATATATACCTGTTATGTTATACACAAATCATAGCTATATATAAGTAACAAGTTCACATTGCAAGCATAAAATTTAGCGTACGGTTCTCCACCTGGGAGAATACTCATTCGATTCCCGGGGGCGCATTCTGCTAACTTCCTGTACAATATAATTTATATATACCTGTTATGTCTTACACAATTCATAACTATATATAAGTAACAAGTTCGCACTGCAATCAAAATGTTTGTCGTACGGTTCTCCACGTGGGAGAATACTCATTCGATTCCCGGGGCGCATTCTGCTAACTTCCTGTACAATATATTTTTATATACCTGTTATGTCTTACACAATTCATAGCTACATATGAGTAACAACATCTGCTAAGCAAAATGTTTGTCGTACGGCTTTTCACGTGGAATAGCCCTGGTTCGATTCCCGGTGCAATCATTAATGTTGATTCCCTTCATATTACATTATACTATATCTTAGTCAAGTTATAATTCCATAAAAGTACACCGAGTCATATCATTTTTCAATGCCGGAAAATCCGCAATCAATTCCCGATAAAACCAAACAGTTCCGTCCCCCTTATACTCCAAACAATTACAATATGTCCCTTTCCCATATAAAAATGAACAAGTATAATACAAGAAAACTACAACGTTATTACTTACCAATCTTCCAATCTCTCCTAGTAGTAAAATATCTTCTTCGCAAACTTAACACTTGATGTTCCTGCTGTATTCTTTCTAAATGTACACATCATGCAAATGCATCAGTATTTTTTATACCCTTAAATCTTTCCAGAAGGTTCGAGTGTGTTCTTTCCCCTATTCCAACAATAATAAATTAAAAAGATCTGGAAGTTTTCCAGTGCTTTCTTTCACTCATTCCGATCCAGCAGCTGTCGCGTTACATGTGCTGAATATTAATGAATTACCTTGTTCTACGTGTGTGATCTGCATATTTTATTTCCGAAAAGGTCTTTTCTGTATTCTGCTTGTCCCATTAACATTTCTTTTAACCGGAAACATTTATTATATGTCATGTTACCTCCGGATGCACCTGCATACATTATGTGTCATTAGTATGCGTAAAAGGATGTATCCATTTTTTTTAAACGTGCATTAGGAAGTGCTAAAATGTCAAAAAAGTACACACTCATGAATATTCATTTGGGCGAGTAGTTTGCCCACAACTACTCACCTGACACGCTTGGCGGGGGGGGGATTGTCTACTAATAGCGGGGCGTACTTCCTCGAGATTATACAGCAATATTTAGACGAGTTTGTGTATGTGGGTTACAACATTTTCTTCTCGCCAAAAAGACAGGTACACTCATGTCCAAAATTATTGTTGGATGTCTATAAATATGTTGTTCTAGGAATATAATTTGATAACGAATTCGCCCGGTATTTCTTATAATGTTAGTATGTGTATAATCGGCAAAGACATGTATGTGGCAAATTTCATGTCAAAAGAGCAGTAAATAAGAACTAACTAACTATATGGCCTATGGAACCCGGAGGTTCAGTGCCGCGTTCACAAAAGCTCTCCACTGACTTCTATCCTTAGCTAATTGCAACCAGTTTCTACTTTGTATTCCTATCTCTGCGAGATCCATTTTCTTTTGCTGATGTCGTGCCAAGTTATCAGTCCTTGTCCGAGGCTTTTCTGAATGTTTCTGAACAAGTACCTTTTTTTACAGGATGAGGGTGTTAGCCTTACCCAAACCCCCAAGCTGGAGGACCACTCCTAGTCGTCTGTCCGTGACTGCTTATTCAGTATATTCGCAGCTAACCTCTATATCTAGAGGCCTTCTCCTCGATCCGCAACCTGAGGACGCGCCATGCCGTGGTGACAGGAACCAGTAAAACGAAAGTAAAACTTTCTTCTCCATTTAGCAAGATTTTGTTTTACTCATTCTAATTTTCGTATTTATAATTCTTTCCCTGTGAAATTTACCACAAATATAATTTCCTGATTATACACATAGTATCAGTATTAAAAGTGTCCTGCAACATCATTATCAAATTATATTCTTCGAAGAAAACAGTTATAGATATGCGACAATCATTTTGGACATGGATGTACAGAGAGAGATTGAGGCACATTCGCGAGCAGACTCCCGACTGAAGTAAGTGGTATTTTTTACGCATCAAGGGGGAGGGGAGTCCCAGATCAGCTATGACAAAATACGGATCTTGGTAAAGTAGGGTGGTTGCAGGTTTGGTTACTTTAAAAAAGTTTCAGATATGTTATTTTACATGAAAACGCAATAAAAATTGCCTCAAAATTAATTAACGTTTCCCGAATGTCTATATCTCCTCTACTGCTTTTTTTTGAAATTGATGGCATTTTTTGAAACACCAGTCTTTATTTTCGGATTTCCAGCAGACGGGTAAAATCATGTCAAAATTAACTAGTTTATAACCAGGGTGGGCCCTATGGTTGCCAGTCCGCCCCTGGGTGACACAGTAGTCATCAAGTATTGTTTTACACATTGCATAAAGAAAAACTGCAACTGAAGCTATAACTAATGTTTTAAAAATTTTCCAATAAAGAATACATTATAAAGCAACGCTTACTAAAAACTTTCAAAATTATATAAATAATAGCTTGAATTATTTTTGTCGGTCAAAAACTGGGATGCCCCGGTTCAGGGCTGGATCCGCCACTGGCTATATTCTGTTTTTCTTCCAAGCCTTCTGGTAAAAAAGAAGAAAAGAAATAAAATAGAATAATGATATACAAAGCGGCATTGGCCTATTTAGGGGGGCTATCGGCCCAAAATATTTTTTTAGTTTTTCGCATTTCACGTAGAGCAATAATCCTTCTTACATTTCTAAGAATTTCGTTGACTTTTCATTTCCTTATGCTCTTTGTTCAAAAATAATACTGCATTTGTCAAATTCATTAAAATTTGTTGGCACCCAAAAGGAAAATGATTATTCCCCCTAGTTTTAATATGTACCCCTATATTTGTTATTCACCTTTTGTCGTTATAAGAGGTCCTACAGGGCTTCTACCTCCAACTGTATGAAGACTATTCTGTACTTCCATGTGATGTTCTGGTAGCTGTATCTCCTAAACCCCTGGAGCTTCGCACCTACAACTTCACTGAAATACTGACCACATTTAGTACTACTTTCTCATATGTGTCTGTCAGCAACTCGATTCACCGAAACGTAAGGTTTACTTGTTAGTTTCTTTATTATTTATTCTTAATGTGTTTTTACTTACACCTTCAGCTGGGAAGAGCAGAAGCAAATCTATATATATAAAAGAGAACGTACAAAATCCTTTGTCCGCTCATCACGCTAATACGGCTGAACCAATTTCTTTCATTTTTGGGGGGTTGTTAGGATTTGGACCCTAGATGGTTTTTATCATATCACTTTAATTTTCAATTACCAGTGTCTTGAGATAATTGACCATTCAGGTGTCCATACGTACAAATCCTTTGTTATTAGTTCATCATAGGTAAAAATAAACGTATTTATATGCAACCCGCATGACCGTGTGACTCGGCGGGTTAACATAAATGACAGGCGCTATAATGTTAACATTTACTGCAATTTGAAAGCGAAAAAGTAAAAATTATCTAAGTAACAAAGTTTATTGCGTTCCGGGGTGACCGCAGCGAAGCGGGGCGGGTTAACATAAATGACAGGCGATATAATGTTAACATTTACTGCAATCTACTATGGTTTTTATCATATCACTTGAAAGCGAAAAAGTAAAAATTATCTAAGTAACAAAGTTTATTGCGTTCCGGGGTGACCGCAGCGAAGCGGGGTGAACGCTGCTAGTAAACCCATAAACTAAAATGTTATACTTGATCAATGCAGGGGTGTACCTACTTTTGGGCCACCCTGTATAATAAGAAGGTAGACAATTGAAAACTTATTGCAAAGACATAATAAAGAGCTTAAAAACTATGTATAGCACGTAAAGTAAATATGGATAGAACATTGTGAAAAGTCAAGTTGTTTGAGTAAAATCAATAATAATGATAAAGTATATGCATGTTCTTCGAATTACCCAGGGCGCCCCACGCGCAGGGTACGTACTTGAAGTATCTCTCATCTGGATTTAGATTCTCCAGATTCAATTTAACACGAAACGTAACTTTTGACCTGATCTTGTGACACAGTCTGGCCCTTAATGGCAAATCGGATAGGCCATTTTAATTTAAAGATGGCGTCGTTTGAACAGTTTTTTTTTTAATCAACTTGTTACATTTGTTCTTTTCGCGTGATTATACCTACAATTTGTTTTGTTCGCTGGAATTGGTTGTTATATTCCTTTGACTTCCTTCTTGCACTTCATGATAAAACGTGTTTTATCATCATCCATGATTAAGTAGAAAAAAACGTATTAGTATACCGTTTTAACCAAGACTGACTCAAAAACAAAAATTCTTGAAGATTTCTTTTTCAGTACCTGATTTCCCCCCCTTTTTTTAAAAGAAAAACAGAGAAGATATTGTATGAAGAAGCACAAGGAGAAATAATACTTAAAATGTCCTGACCATCACTAAAGGGAAACAGAGAACAACAATTGTGTGTAGTGTCTGTCAGCAATGTAGTATTTCATCCGTGACCAGCAGTTGTTACAAAGAAAATCAACTTTGAATTGAAATGAAAAAAAAAAAAAAATGCATTCAATCAGGTGCAACGGGAAACTGCTTCAGTTTATGGTTTTATAAACAATCTTCGGTTAGGAGGGCAAAGGATATTAGCTTAGCGTAAAATTTTTCTAAGACAATATATTTTTTAAAAAATATATAAACCTGTTTAGACTTACTTTATGAAACAGTTATATTGCCTATAACAATACTAAAATGTTATATATAACTGTTCCCTACAGTAAGTCAAAACAGGATTGGATTTTTTCTTCTTCCGTAATTAGTTACTGGAATACCCATTTTTTTGCACGGAAGGAACAGGTTTACGGAGAATAGCTATTTGAAGCAGCACCATTATACCAGATTTTGCTTCAGAGTGCATATTCTCCCGACCTAACAGTTTCAAGTTTCTAATTAATATATTAGTTGTACAATTTATTAAAAATAGATATTTAAAGGCATCGATTACCCGCTTTACTGGATAAAATTTAAAAAAAAAAAATACAGAACTCTTTATCTTATGTGTTTGGTACCCGTGAAATATGCTGTTTTTGTGTTTAGTGGCATGGATTTAAACGGCATCGGAAGTATCAGTGTTCATCTCATCGACCCTGAAAACTATGGATTCGATACTAATATTGATCATTTTTAAATACCTCCACCCAATGGCGTATTTAGGAGGGGTGGCTTCCGGGCTTAAGCCCCCCCCCCCCCGAAATCTTACTTAGTATAGTAAAGTAAATGAAATATCTTGCAGAATTTTCACATTTCCAGGCAAAGCCCCCCCCGAAAGTTAGCAAAGCCCCTCCCGAAACAAAATCGTAAATACGCCACTGCCTCCACCCCTCCCCTAACTCATCAAAGTGAAATAATAAAAACCATGCCAGGCCCGAGTCTCATCTATGTTGAAAATTTGATCGAGATCGGTTGGGTAGTTCAAGAAATTAAGAGCCACAAACATAGTAACTTTCAATTTTATAATATAGATTAAATTTAGAGGAAGCAATTGCTCCCTGCTTTTCCCAAATGATGGCCTTGATTTGAATCTCTCTTTTTCTTGTATAGGATGCTATTTGAATCGAAATTACGTAGTCACTAACGCTCTCGTCTTTGGTGCGAGCGGTCCCGGGTTCGATTCCCGGTGGGGGCACTCGGTAGAAAAGTGTCAAAAACTTTTTCAGGCCAGCGGTCCTGAATTAGGTTTTCCTGTGTTTTCCTCATTCACAACAGGCAAATGCTGGGATGATATCTAACATACCCAGGCCGCTTTCTTCCTGCCCTTTCCTCGGATAGTGTGATATCCGAGGGACGTCATCCCTCATATGTAACGGGCTAACATGGCCTTAGATGCCGAAAGCCCAGAAATCTAAATTCTAATCCTAGTGACGGGATAACATGCCCATAGATGCCGAAAGACCAGAAATATAATTCCTAATCCTAGTGACGGGCTAACATGGCCGTAGATGCCGAAAGCCCAGAAATCTAAATTCTAATCCTAATTCTAGTGACGGGCTAACATGCCCATAGATGCCGAAAGCCCAGAAATCTAATTCCTAATCCTAATCCTCGTGACGGGCTAACATGGCCTTAGATGCCGAAAGCCCAGAAATCTAAATTCTAATCCTAATCCTAGTGACGGGCTAACATGCCCATAGATGCCGAAAGCCCAGAAATATAATTCCTAATCCTAGTGATGGGCTAACATGCCCATAGATGCCGAAAACCCAGAAATCTAAATCCTAATTCCTTCCTTGAAGCGAAATTATTTGAGAAAAGGAAAAACTCGACTTAATGTTTGTTTATTTATTTATTTATGACTTCTTTTACGTGGTGAAGTTAAAGCTCTGCAGCCTTCTCCGAGCACTTAACCACGTGCATACATTCTTTTTTTTTTTAAGCACCAATACGTAGAAAATATTAACAATTAGAAAAGAAAAGTATTGAACCACATAAAAAAAAACTATACTACCTAAATAAAAAAATAGTTAAACACTTCAAAAACAAAAATTGAAAATAATATACAATAGAGGAAACAAAATAACATGGAGAAACCTAAATTGCATATTGCATATAGCGGTACTAGAAGTATGAATATATAAGCTGTACAAATTAGCATAGGTTACCTATTGGTTGTGTGTTCATATGTGGGTTAACTATGTTAAAGAATTAATTTGAAGCGATGCAGACATTATTCTTTTCTTGAAAAATTTAAACAAATTCTCCTCTTAGGATATGCAATAAGATCAAGGTGGAATGATAAAAACTCAAGTCTACCCAAGTGGTAACCATTTTTTTTTTTAAATGAGCGGTTAAACCCTTTCTTTTTTTTTATTTTATGAAAATAAAATGAGAAATTTAAATATGGAAATCCACTCCCTTGAACAGGAATTATCGAAAATGCTGCTGATAATTTATTTTTAAAGAGAAGTTTATACACGGACTTTAATCTCCCTAACTATAAGGACTTGTGAGAAACTTTATGTTATTTCTATCTACATGCATTTTGAACTCCTCAGCGTTTAGGATAAATGTTTCAATGAAAGTGACATAAGAGCGGAGACGGAATCTATTGTTGAGATGCTGAATCTAAATCGAAAGAAAAGAGGAAAGTCTTCCTATTCCTCTCTTACTATCATTGTCGTCCATTTGATTTTTTCAAGAATTACCTGATTTCATTCACAGAATAATTTTCTGAAATTATTTTGACTTGCCCTGTATATCGTACGAGTTTCACCGAACTCATCTGATCTGCATCAAACTTGGCATTCTAGTAAGCCTTGACCTGCTTTTATAAGGTTGTGAAATCCTATGATATGCAAACGTTGGGTTCCTAAGTTGCACGTAAAATTTAAAAAAATAATAATAAAAATCGATTTTCTTTATAACTCTGCGTTAAGTTTCAACTAGTTGCTGTGATATCGGTCGATAGAAGTATGGACAGCAAGAGTTCCCATACTTACGCATAGTCAGTGGCGTACACAGTGGAAGGAGGTTTCTGGATTGTTAACCCATCGTTGAGCGAGATATAATGCAAACATTAACTTTTGCTATATTAAGACATGTCGGCTATACATGCATTTGAAATATGAAGTTTTGAACTTAATCCTCCCACTTCACCCTCCTTCATGAAATTCTGCGTACACCATTACGCATAGCATAGCTTGTAAATGCAGAAGACTTAGTTTTCTTTTTGTTTTGTCTGCATGTATTAATTTAAATTTTCCTTTCCTTTTGCTACATTGAATTTCCAATGGGTAACAAGTATCCTTGAGTGCACACGATTTACTTGGAAATATTTTATTACCGAGTTCGTAGGTTATTAATTACTTTAATGATAATTGTTAATTAGCTTAACAACTACTATGACACATTTTTTGCACGCCTAAAGAAAATGACAGTTGCTTAGAATTAGCCACGGGTATTTGCATATACATTATATGTGCATTTTGTCGTAATTTCTCTTTTTATAGGTTGTGTTTTATTTCCAACTTACGCACACGCAAAAATACAAACTTGAGATTTATGAAGTTCTTAAATCAAAGTAAATCTGGCATTTAACCCATAAGTACTCGCGCCCGTTTTTGTGACAGCAGTACCCGCGCGGGGGTCCAATAGATATTGATATTTTTTGATAGAAATTGATATTTATTTCAATAAAGATATTTTTTTTAAAATAATTAAGGCAATGCAGCATAACTCTAGACATGTTTTTAAAAGTATTTGCTGCAATTAGACTTTTTTATTCGTTTTGAGAGACATTTTGTTATATTTTTTCATCAGGACTGTTTTTTTTACAGTAAAACAGTATATATATATATATATATATATATATATATATATATATATATATATATATATATATATATATATATATATATATACAAGTAATTACATTTATGTGAAAATATTTGTTATTACTCTAATCCTTCAAGAGAAGTAATCACCCAACAAATATGTCTACTCCATAGTTTCTTTTTCAGTAATTATCTTAATATGCTTACCACAAGTTACCGCAGATTCCTGAAACCAATAAACATTTTTTTAGGTATACAAAATTTTCACTCGCAAAATTAGTTATAAAAAAAAAACTTTTTTATTCACTAAACACATCATTAGTAATGAAGAACAGTTCAAAAAGTAGTTATAATAAACATTGCATATTGAAATGTTTTGCAAAAATAACCAACATATAAACAAATTAGTCCGATTCGGTTTGCTCAGGATACAAACACTCCTGACATTCACTTTCCATGTGGTTCAGATACATTGGTTTCTTACATTTCACACAGGAAGAGGTTGTTTTTATGTCCTTGTTCCTTGGGCATATCACACATCTATTCTTCTTTCCTCTCACATTTGCATCTCCGTTCTGTTCACACACTGTTACTTGTGTAATTTTCTTTGCAGATTCTCTGAGTGGTTTTCGAATACAATCAAAGGCTGATCCTTTCAAAGCTTGTGGTTTCTCAAGTACTAATCCACCTTGTTTTAGAAATAGTCTTCTCGGTTGATTAATTTCTACATTGTTGAACAGAAATATTACTTGTGAATTTATCCCTGCAATGTCCAAAAGTCTGTAGAATAACACCAAGGGCCATCTACTTCTTCTAGAAGTTGAATAAGTGCCGCACTTTTCATCTATGACATCAACTCCAGATTTAGTTGCATTATAGAACGTTACGATTTCAGGTTTTAGCTGGTTTCCAGTTTCAGGGTCGATTGTATCATCATGGTGCATACTTGAAATGAGTACAACACTCCTATTTGTCTTGGGTGCATAAGACACTATGGTTGCACCCTCTTGAAAACCAAATATACTGCTCTTGGGATCTCTCTATTTTGCTACAAATTCAGGTGGGAGTTCGTTCTTATCCTTTTTCATTGTTCCCACTTAAGATATTTGTTTTCTAATCAACTGATACACGAAAGGGTAGCTGAAGACCCAGTTGTCTGCCGTTATATACCGTCCTGTTCCTTCAATGGTTGTAGCCAAACGCAACACAACGTCATACGACTTGTTCGATACAACATATAGGCTCCCTTCTGGTTGTGCTCCAACATAGATCTCCATCGTCTTTACGTAAAACATCTTTGCATCTGTCATAGTATATATATTTTAGCCCATATTTGGCCGACTTGCTTTTCATATATTGTCTAAATGAACACATCCCTCTAAATGCAACAAGTTGTTCATCGACAGTAGCACAAGAACTTAGTGAAAAATTCTGCTCACAGTTGTGTACAAATATTTCGAAAACTTCCCTGAATGCCGCAAGTTTATCAATTTCACGCCTCTGTCTCCTGTCATCAACATTATCAAACCGAATGGCTTGCAAAAGGAAGTTGAATCTATTCAAACTCATTGTATCATAAAATATTTCAATACCAAAACCATCCTGCCTGAATAAGTCTTTCAAATTTTGATGGCCAGAACGAAAAGATCCAGCTAGAACTATCAGTCCTAAAAATGCCTTTATCTCCGTTTTGTCCATTGGTTTACAGTCTCTTTTTCTTTTATAAACATCACGTGTTTTGGCTATGAAAACATTTGTATTAGTCGTGATTATATCTACAATTGGATCACTTATGAAAAGTTCAAAACACACTATAGGGCTTTTTGCTTGCTTTGCTGTGTTCACCGGTCCCGGAAGTTGTCTTAGAAGATTTGCAGTTCTTGTACGAACATCATTTACAGGACGAGTTTTCTTCCACCGTGTAAGTTTGTCTTTGCCAATAAATTCATTTCTATTTCTACAACTTAATACTATATCTCCGCCAAGCCCTTCAACAACAGCTTCAATTGTTGCATCCACGGTACTACGAAAATTGTCATAAGTATTTGCAGAAATTACTGCCTCCGAGTCAATGTTCACGTCATTCACTATATTTTCAGGTACAATATCGCTAGCATTTAATTCTTCCTCCACTTCTATTTGTGTTGTCCCTTCATAGTTTGCAGTAGAATTGTGATTATCAGTAGTATCTTGCGCTTCATTGTTTCTAATAGATTTATCGTTCTCATTATCTGAAGCTTCACTTGCACTTGGAACATAGTCCGGATCTTTGTCCTCGTCATCTAACTCAGAATTAGTGTCATGATCGGAAGCACTTACATGGTCCTCTTCACCATTATCTGAATCAGGTACTTCAAATTCTTCATCACTCAAGTCCTCAAAAAGATATTGCCTGATTCTAGCTGCCCTTTGGTCTTCTGACTCCATTTTATATTACTTAAATATTAACTAAAATATCCAAACGTTAGATTAAATCACAGTTCTTACTTTCTCATGAAAATTAAACACATGTTAAAAATGGACTGAAATGATACGCTTGTACTCGTGCGGGGGTCTGCCTTCACCCCAATGTATTAAAAACAGTTACACTAATACTCACGCGGGGGTCTAGCTACACTCCAATGCACAATACTCAAAGAAGACACACTGGAAACTGCCAGAGACTGACGTGACAGCTACCTCACGTAGCCATTTGAAGGTAGTGACCTGCGCGTCAGTGCAGCCAAACTACTCTGACTAGTAACACAAAATTTATCTGCTTGGGGGTTTGTGTAAGGGTTTTAAGAGCCTGCTTTACTAAAAATAATACAAAATTTATCACTTTTCTTTTGCTTATTTTTCATAAGTGAAAGGAGATAATGAAGTGCAACTTACCACAATCGTAGATAATGTTATTCTACAACGGAAAATATAAACCTGAAGAATGTTGTCAATATTTTTCATCCTGAGCATTATACTTACCTGCTAATCTCAATAGCACTACAGGTAGTCTATCAATGAAGGATAAAATTCTCATAATTTCTCTCATACGAATAGCCTCCATTGAGGAAACAATTTTTGATTGTCCATGTCCTGAGAGCAACCGGATAGATCACCTCCAATAACGAAATTGATTCCTAATTTTTTACTCTTTATTTCGTGGCCAAGATAGATGGTAATCTATCAAGCAATTCTTCCCAGACACACGCATAAATAGAGTAAATATATAAAGCAGTTTTTGGTCATCCAAACTAGTTAATAAATTAACATGACAAATGGCAGATTTTTTTTTATTTTTTTATTTTACAATATTAGAAGGACTTCATTTCCCATTCATCTGGATAGGGCGGCACGATGGCTCAGTGGTAGAGTGCTTATTTATGGTGCGTGAGGTCCCTGGTTCGATCCACGGACAAATAAGTTTGTTGTGGTGGACAGCATCGTGCCTGTGGGTTTTCTCGGCGTACTCCCGTTTCCTTCCACATTCTCATTGCACCAATAATTCCATCATCATTCACTTGCCTTAATAATCAGTCTCCTTTAGTCTAAAAGGACATAATTGTGGGACGTTAAACTAAAAGATTTTTGCCCATTCATGTGCAACATCATTTTCTTCATTCTTAAGAGGCTTCATCCCGGCGAAATTAAAATACCGCTAATTTTACAGTAATTATGTGATATCTTCAAATAGATAAAAGATAACCGAAATGTGGAACAAGAGCGCCCTAGACAATATTATTTTGCGTGAGAAACCGTTATCACGACTCACTTATCTGCTTTCGATTTCGAGCCATTTTGAAAATCGGCATTTATTTTCGCGTTTCTAAACAGCTGAAAACGGAAAGCCACTAGGTGACTTCTGATAACGGTACCTCACGCAAAATAATATTGTCTAGGGCGCTCTTGTTCCATATTTCAATTATGTTTTATCTATTTGAAGATATCACATAATTACTGTAAAATTTGTGGTATTTTAATTTCGCCGGGATGAAGACTCCTAACTTTAAATATTTGTTGTAAATGCCTAATTGTTTTGTAATAATGCAATTGCAATTTTTAAAATGACGAGTGATGATAATGAAAGAAGCGGATGCTCCGAGATTTCTTCTTTTCTTTTGTTCGTTAAATTTACTTGATTGACTTCCTCCTCCTAAAAACTGGAGAGTTCTCAACACATTTTGCCTAGAACAGAATTCTTTGTGCTTCATTCTAGCGACGCCCGCCGACAGAAAATGATAAGTGATGGTCCAACGTCTGCTGGCTTGAAACTTCCGGTCCACGTCAGTTGGGGGGGAGGAGAAGAGTTATTTCACAACCCAGGCAGCTCAATTATGTGAATGATGTGGCCACAGGGTGGAAGACGAGAAAAGGAAATGATCTCTTCTCTACTTGCTGTCTGTAATAAGCTATCGTGGCGAAGTTACAGTTTACAGTTACTTAGCTTAAGTTACATGATTGAAAACAGAGATTGCTGTGGCTTTGTATAGCCTATTTTTTTTTTTTAAGAGTGCATTTATGGCCTGTGGCAGGACGGAATCTTGATTGATTGATTGGACTTACGGTATTTTGTTTCGTGCACTTCTGATATTCAATCAAATTCAATGGATGGATTTGAACTCCGCCCAAAGACAAATTAGAGGAACCAATCAATAATCAGATGACAGTGGCGTACGCAAGAATTTATTTCGGGGGGGGGGGTCCAAACTCAATGGGATGGTATTTTATATTAAAATTTCTAAAATTGCCCCTAAAATTAGGCTAAATTTACACAAAAGTCTAAATTTCGGGGGGTCCGGACCCCCAGGATCCACCCTGTGTACGTCCCTGTCAGAGGATTATACAGGCTCCCACCCAGAAAATTTTGTTGGGAGGGGCCCAAGTTTTGAGGGAGAGGGATCTGTACCGTGCCATGGAAAATCAGCACCCGGGGCGAGAGTATACGACGCCTTCCCCGTACATATGAGGTCGACAGACCAGCCGCGAAGCACCATCATGGTTGCCTCGAAGCGCAAGAAAATTTTCAAAAATAAACCCTGCTTTTTATTGATTTTGAGCACTTTTTATTACTTTTCCTTCGATTTATTATATAACTTTTAATTTTTTCTTCCCGAATTTTGCGCCCCCTTTACTTCGACTCCTGGGGCCGTCGCGCCGCTCGTCCACCCACGGCACGGCACTGGGACGGGTTCAATACTACAAGCCACTACGTCTATGTGGTTTTGAACGGGTGTTATTCTGCGCCCGAAATAGAGGCCTGCGCTGGCCAAATTTTTCGGCCCGAGCCCAATCCAGCCCGAATGTACGTAGGCCCGGCCCAGCCCGGGCCGAAACTTTTTGGAGATTTTCGGCCCGATAAGTTTTTTTTTAATTCTTGGCCCGGGCCCGATAAATTTTCGAAGTTTCATTTTGTAACATTTTTCAAGGGCACACTTCTTCAACGTTTGCCTTTATTCTAATTATCGTTTAACGAATGTCAATTATTAAAGAATTGCAATTAATTGGCCCAAGCCCGGCCCGACCTGAAAAGAAATCAGTGTCGGCCCGCCCAAGCCCGGTCGGCCCAAAGAAATAATAGAGTCGGCCCACGGGCCGGGCCGAGCTTCGGGCCAGGCCCGGCCCGTGCAGGTCCCTAGCCCGAAAAGACGATAAGTAATTGTAAAATACTTTCACCTATATTTTCAAAAAAAAAAAAAAAAAAAAAAAAAAAACTAGATTGTTTTTGTAAGAGGAGTACAGACGAAGGGTAACATTACGTTTTCATGCTACATCAATCATTTCCCTGTCAATAAATACAGTTTTATTGATAAAGTGTACAAATTTATGTCTAGTTAAGAAGTTTTGGAGGATGTCCGGACCCATTGGACTCCCCTCTGGGTATGCCCCTGATCATACACTGTTAAAAGGGGGGAAAACTTTTTCATTACTGAGAAAGATTTTTTAAGCATGATGCTGAAGTGTTCAAGTAAGTATCTCAATAGCGAATAAAACTACAGAACTTTTAAAATTGCAATATTGATTCAATTTGTCATTTGGGCAACGTTTCAACTCAACGTCCATATCTTTAGTCTGAATTATCGCGAATATTATAGCTTCATTAATACTCTCCTGAAACACCGAGTCAATCGTGACGGGCACATATCACCTCATTGCTGACGTCCCCATTAACCCCCTACTCATTCATTCATTAATACTCGTTCATGTATGGAATAATGCTGCCATCTCTTAGTGAATGTTTTTCTTTAACACACACTTTAAGTTTTAGTATTGATACTTTTCTATAACTATTAAAAGGTGTGTTGTAGAATGTTCTTTTTCGGTCTTAATAGTTCTTGGAACCTCCACATGACGTCACAGGCACCGAGTCTGAGAGTATTAAGCATGGGATGGGGCTTCTATGTTGCAATACTCAGTAGCAGTGTTTTTTTCTAGGCATACTTTCGGGGAGGGCAGTTTCCCTCCTGGAATTAAACTAAATTACAAAAAAATTAGTATATGTATACAATAAAAATTACTGTATTAGAGGGGACCACGGTGGCTCATTTGTAGAGCGTTCAGCTCTGGTGCTTGGGGTCCCGGGTTCAAACCCTGCTCCCCCAAGTGAACTTTGTGGTGGACAAACACCGTGTGCGTGGGTTTTCTCGGGGTTCTCCCGTTTTCTCTCATTTTCTTCATTCCACCATTTCATTCATTTCGCATCATCACCGTCTCCTTTAGCCTAGCCGGCATAACCATGGAACGTAAAACTAAAGTTTTTTAGTGTATTAGAACACCACCATAATATATCTCGAAGTGTGTTCTCCAATACAGCGCTCACATTTTGGTTTCTAACCCTGCTCCGAACAAAATTTTGTAGTCAATCTTCTCTCAAGGGAGCATTCCGATTTGGTGAATTCAATTGCTGGAAATGATTGCTAGCACTGGATTCAGTACCAAAAGAAACAGGGAAAAAGGTGTTTAGTGGCAGACCGTATACAGGGTGGGAGATAAGTGAGGGCAAAATGCGAAGGTTAAACATAGAAAATGTCTAGAAATGACATGTTATTTTGAAACGAGTAGAGAGATTGAGGTCAAATGTTGAGGAATGCATATAGAGCTGAATAAGTGTAATGTGAACAGTACTTTAAGTGCTATTTGTATGTAACTGGTTGTGAGAAGAGTCACCAGTGTTACAATCGCTACGTTTTGTTGGAGGGGGTCATTCATATATCAGAACGTTGAATGAGACAGGTGTCTTTGGGCAAGATACCATGCCAGCATTAATCGAGAGGTCCAGCCCTCATTTATTTCCCCCACCCTGTATACGGTCTGCCAGTAAACACCCTCTTTTTCTTTGTTTCTTTTGGTGCTAAATCCAGTGCTAGTAATCATTTTCAGCAATTGAATTCACCAAATCGAAATGGTCCCTTGTCAGTAGCTTGAAAAGAAGCGGGACTCGGCTCATACTGACGAAATAGCCCGGTCTGAACCGCAGTATAATTTAAACATTTTTTAGTCGCAAAGTTAATGGTGACTGTTGCGAGAGCGCAAATGATTATAATTTTTTCCGTCTTTTTTTTTTCTTTCTTGATATAATTCGATTAAATATATTTGATTTGTCAAGTTATGGACCATCAGTTTGGCGTTGTCTTTGATAGTTCACGTATTACTTTGGAAATTATCTGGAATGTATATTTAGTCTGTTAGGACTATCGTTGAAAACATAATGTGATGATGGTTTGGATATGATGAAAGTTCACATGACAAGAGCATGATGTGTTTAATGAAACTAATAAACATGTGCTGCGACCAGATGGTACGGACTTTGATAACATGTCGTAATTGAAATTTCTCTACTTGTAAGTTTTATATCGTCTGTGTTTATAGTTATTACAACTAGCACCCATGTCACTGTTAGAACAAGTTAATAAATGAATGCTTTTATGTGTGGTTTAAGGTTTGCCTAACACCATGTCCTTGTATCAATAAAACATAGTGATTTAATTGAGCAGGCTTCAAATGAATACATTTAGGTCTACTATTTTGGGAAAGAGGTATCGAGCTTTACGTTCTTATTATAAATGTAAATTGATTAATTATAATTAATGGTGGCCGAATCAGCATAGACTTCATACAAGACTAAATTGACTTGAGTATCATCACCGGAGATCGAACCTGAAACCACGCACCTTAGCTACTTTATCACGAGGGGAAACCGCAGCTATGGAAAGACCGTTTTCTTCGTTTCCTAAGGGAAAACTGTGTTAAATATACAATATATGTTGGGGAAGGCTTATACCCAGAAATGTTTGCTGGGAAAATTCCAATGCGTCTATATAATATTTAACCTGTCTTATTCTGCAGTCGAAAAGACAATAAATAATTGAGCTCTTTCGTGGCTAAGCGGGTAGCGTACGCGCCTTTGGCGTGGGAGACCCGGGTTCGATTTCAGTCGGGTGCTCATGTGGTTCGGATTCCACGTTAATCAGTAAGTCCCGTCTCATATAGGCTTGCTGCTGAAAGGGACGTTAAACTCAAAATCAAAATCAGCTTAACGATAAATAATTGTAAATTTATATTTTTTTAAGAAAAAAAATGGTAGAACTTCAGTAGATTATTTTTGTAAGAAAACAAATACTACAGATCAAATATAAAATCATATTTTCAGCCCATATCAATGATTTCTCTGTTAAATAAGTATAGTTATTTTAAGAATTGCTACAAATGTTATTTAAGTTACGAAATATGACGGGGGTGGACCCCGTGGTGCGCTCCTGTGTTGGGGAGAATCACTTTTAATCGGGCGGCCCTAATATTAATTTCACCAAAGGAGAATTAGGGAGTGAACATAGCAAACATAGGGGTAAGTGACGTTAAAATAAAACTCGATTAATTCTACCAGACAGAGAGCGTTACAATTACAATTTTAAAACTTACTCGGAAACAGGAGTGGATCCAGGGGGAGCGATCGGGGCGATCGCCACCTCCCGCCCCTCAGAAGAGGAACTTTCTTATTTTATATACTATAAATAAAACCCATCCCAGAGTTTGGAGCTTTTAAAAGTAGCTCTAAGTAGCAGTATTACAATTCTCCCCCCCCCAGAAGTTCGTCCTGGATCCGCCCCTGCTCTCGAACGGCAAATATTGTAGTTGTTGACTATGTTGCTAGATTATTCCATTACATTTATGGAAGTCAATTTTAGAAATGATGCTGATGTTGAATCAAATCATTTGACAGCTTTGGATGTAAACATATAAACAGGATATGCGCTTATCATCCAGGATGCAAAACTATTCACAGTTTGTTGACTTCTAAAGACATAAAAAAAACATGCGTGGAATACCTCCGTGCATTTTTGTTTGCAATGACGTGTTTAGCTTTCAAATACATTTTCCTTTTTAATTGTGCGATAGAGAGCAAAATTGCAAGCACGTTTCTTTTACGTATATGTTTCTTTGTCCCACGATGAGTGAGGATTTACTTCGCACTTTAGGGGCTGCAAGTTCGATTCGAGATAAGGCACAGTGACTTGGTACCACTGTGCTTACCTTTTATGCAAAAAAAAAAAAAAATCGATTTGATTTTACAGTTCATGAGCTTGTAATAACAATATTGTTCGTAAACTTTGTTACCTTATTTATTTTCAATTTCTCATTTCACCAATCCTATCATTTTCCATTCACTTTAGGCCATCATCCAGCTGCTTTTGCGAACGGAGCATAGCTGAAGAGTATTAAACTAATATTACGTTTTTGATCCGAGGCAGTGGCGCAACCTGCTATGAGCTCGAGGGATTCAACTCCCCCACAGCAGCGCTGCAGAAAAATTTTGATGAAATTTCCAAAAAGTCATTATTGCTTATTCTTTGTCCAGTATCTTTAAAAAAAAAAAATGCAAACTCTCACACGCGTATCATGCGTGAAGAGTGCTCTTAAGATTGGTTTAAAGGGACAAGTTTTGCCGATAGATGGTACTACAGTCTTCGTATCTCTCCCATGCATTTTTTACCTTTCACGAAAATTCACGATTTCTCTTACAAATTTCAACCTATAGACTTCAAATTCTCAGAAAAGGATCTTCATAATTTATCGAAAGCAATAATCTGTGCCGATTTTTTTGTTTAGAATTTTCTTCATTGTTGAAATGGATACCAAAACATTTAACAAAGGAATTGTTTCAACAATGAAGAAAATTGTAAATTAAAAAAAATCGACACGGATTGTTCCCTTTAATAGGTTATGAAGAGCCTTCTCTAAAAATTTGAAATATCTAGGTTGAAAATTGTAAGAGAAATTGTAAATTTTCGTGAAAAGTAAAAAATACATGGAAGAGATACAAAGACTGTAGTGACATCTATCGGCAAAACTTGTCCCTTTACACTAACCTTAATCTGCATTGAGGTATGAGTTGTCACGTGCAAAATATTATCTTGCGATAGTTTTCTGTTGTCTTTTTCGAATAACTGGACTTGCAAAGAAGCCAAGGGGATTTGATATCAAATTGTAAACATGGGGAAACTTCTCAAATTGTGAATTAATTGTTGAATATTGTTCTGAATAACTTTAGTGGTTATCAAAATAGGGTATATTTCATTGATTAACAAGAATGTTATGTATGAAATTGTTAATGTGTAGAGGTTTATGTTCCAAATGATAATACATTTTTTTAACCTTTCTTACATAATTTTGTGAAGTTATACGTGAACAATAATTGAAATTAATAACCTGTATGTTATTCATAATACTGTAGCATTTAACTGTAGCATTTATTTTTATAGCTATTAAAGTGTTTGATTTTGGAAAGCACCTGCACCTGTATCATAGGGTTTGAAAATTTTCATTAGTTCACGACTACATTTAAAAGTCCGTCGTCATAAATTGTAAACTGTATTTTTTGTACATTTTATTGAATATGAATAGTATTGCAAAGTTTATAATGTATCAATAAACCTAAAATAGATTGATGTATACATGAATATTGAATTAAGTCTAAGCACTTTACAAAGGAAAAAACCCACTAAAAATCTTAAATTAATTTCTTAAGAGTAACAAATGTTAGTAAAGAGTGCGTCATCATATGCAAAAATAAAGATGTACAAAATAATAATTGCAGTGCAAGTTTTAAAAATTGTAACCGTTAATAATAGGGAATTCGTGAATTTGAATTTTTATTAATAATAGCGATAACTATTTTTATTAATAATAGGGATTAATAATAGCATGTTAATAATAGGGATAACTAAATTTCTTGTAATGGGGAGATTTCAAACTTTCAATTTTGACCATGTAAGATGGTGCAGCACGTCGTTTGCAGACTATTGTATTAGATATTCTTGGCTCCTCCCGAAATAAAATCCTGATTGCACCTCTGATTCCAGGTCATAACAGTTGGAAACAACACCATGGCCCTCAGCCGTAACTATTTTCGCAAAATTTGTGAATCGCAGTGCAAGCAACCACAGTACGGTATTATAACTGTTACAAAATGAAATGAAAATTTTGCGTTTTTTTTTTTCGTCTAATATCCTTGTGGTGACGCTGCCCAGGCCCGTATCCAGGGGGAATCTAGGGGTGCCTCCCCCCTAAATTTTTGCTGGCCCCCTAAAATTTTTACAGTAGGCTTGCAAAAGAACTATAATATGGTTGGATCCCCCCCCCCCCTAAGTTTTTGGGCTGGCTACGGGCCTGACGCTGCCTCTAGCATGGTTTCATATTTTCCATGGGAAGAAGGGTAGATTCCTTACTGGTAGTAGTAGTTCCACATTTTTCACCTCTTGGCACTGCACGCGTTCCCAACACTTTTCGCTTCGAGGGGTTTTCTTTTTAAGATAGCATGTCCTCTTGTACTCTGCTGATTGCCTACGCAGCGTCGGACTTCCGACTAGGCAAACAAGACAACCTGCCTAGGGCCGCAAAAGAAAAAAAAAATCTTGTAGTTTAACATCTTACAATCAACAATTATATTCTTTAAACTAAGGGAGACGGATGAGTAAGTCAGGGAATGATGATGGAAAAATTGGTGGAATGAGAATGTGGGAAGATACTGGAGCATCCCGAGAAAACCCACGGACACGATGTTGTCCACCGTAAACTTATTCAGGGTTCAAACCAAGAATCCCACGCACCAGAAGTGGACCAATGTGAGCCATTGTGTCTCCTTTCTCCGCGCGAAAGAAAAAATCAACGTTTGGAAAATTATTTTTTCTAAATTATCATTGTAACGCTTTACATTTTGTTTAGTTTGGTATATCTCATTATTACTCTTAAATAAGAAACCTAAATTTTACCAGAACGACTTCATAGTTCACATTCAACTTTGGTTAGAAACGTTGCGTAGCGTCATCTGCTAAACTCCGGCCCCAATGTTCATTACAGTTAACGGGCACTGTTCGTAGTTTAAGGGAAATTTTGTAGGAAAATTTAGCAGAAGCGAGGTTTTGTGAGACATGCGCCTGCTGATTAACGTGGAATGCGAACCACACGAGCTCCCACCGGGAATCGAACCCGGGTCCCCCACGCCAATGCTCCTGAATCGAATTTGTGGCTACATGCATAGAAAACCAGTGATGCAACCTAGCAATTTGACTACGGTATATATTCGAACATAAATATTGATTATGGATAAAGCAGGGGAAAACATACCTTAGTACCACTACATTAAAGAAAAAGAAATAAAAAACCAAAACAAACACTTAAATGTTTCAACGTGTGTTCTGAGATTTCGCAGGAAAACTGTGTCAGGTGGCCTGAGCGAGTTTAGTTTGCTTTTGGCGAGGTCATTTCGTTGCAGATTTTCGCAACATTAAGCCAATGCTCTTCGTTCTCCTCGCATAGAATGTTTACATCACTGGTTCACCAACAAGAAGGAAGAAAATATGTTAATAGATTATAATTTCCATCCAATTAAAATAAGGAAAACTAGATCTTCCTATATGCTAAATTTAGTTGTGTATTATCAACATTATTATTATTAATATTAGTAACAGTTGTAGTAATTCTTGTGTGTAGGGTCAGTGAGGGTAATTATGGGACAAATTTCACAACTTTTCATGTCACTCAGCTTATAATAATTTTTAAAGCAGTTATCCTAGGCAGCAGTTTATAGTGCCAATAGAGTAACAATTTGCTGCCAAGAGACTTCCTGTCATCTCATAAGTTGATAGTAAATGTCAAATTTGTGCTGTCTCATAATTTCCCTCCAAAAGGGTAATTATGACACACCTGTTGTCCTTAGCTTTCTGTATGTGATATTGAAGTGTGAAGGAGTCCAACCTTGAGGCAAAGGAGTCTTCGTTATTTTGTGTTTATTACATAAAGATATACAAATATTTGGCTGAGTTACAAGGAAATAACTAAGAAAGATGTTATTCTATCATTTTTGTGAGTTGACTATAATAAACTAATAGGCTATATTAGCTAGTTTCAGGTTACAAAACAGGCTTATGAAACAAATTTAGACCAAGTTCTAGACTGTTCTGTAAAAAAAAAAAAAACTTAGGCTACTTCTATTTCTTTATGTTTTAGTATATTGATATGCAGGCTAGGCTATTTTCAATAAAATAATGTAGGTCTACAACTTTGAAAGTTAGTAAGAAACAAAATTATGTAGTTCTACCTAAACTACAGAATATAGCTTTTTTTGAAACTTAATAGGAGACAGGGATAGATTCCAGCATACGTCTCATAATTACCCTCACTGACTCTAATCTTTCGGTTTACAAAAAAAAAAAAAAAAAAAAAAAAAAAAAAAAAAAAAAAAAACCTACTCATGAGGATTTATAGTAATTAGTACCACTTTCTTCATCTTAATAAGCAGGGCCGCGCCCTGGGATGGGCGAGCTGGGCGACGGCCCCGGGCGCCGAAGTAAGAGGGTCGAAAAATTCGGGAGAAAAAAGGAAAAAAGATACGAAAAATTGTTTGGAATATATGTATGGGGGCGCCGTCGTATACTCTCGCCCCGGGCGCTGATTTTCCACGGCACGACCCTGTTAATAAGATCTATTAATCGGTATAATTTCATCTTTGGACATTCAATATCTTTCCGTTAAAGTAATAATATTGTATGTTTTTTTTTTTTTTTTTTGTTGTTGTTGTTGTTTGTTTTAACTACATATATGTAACTTTTAAGAGTTTGAGTAAATATTTTTTCTGGTTCTGCATTCTTGGATCTAATGCTATTTCCCACAGATTGTTATGCAAGACGAGGCTGCAACTTCATTTAGCCCATTTCTCCTCGCACGTGGACATGCATAAATGATCTGCTTTTTGCAGTGATTGCAAAGCGCAAAATTCACGTTATAGCAAGGTAATTACTTCTCACGTTAAAGTTTTTTTTTTTTTTTTTTTTTTTTAATCTCCCACTCTCTCGTACACAAGCAACTGTTCCTTATGGTTAAGCAACCAACTGGAAAGGGCATTATCAACAGCAAGTTCATCAACTTGGATCAAATCCAATTTGTCCTCAGAAGTTCCTGTTTGCTCAGGCACTAAGAGTGCATATGCTTCAGAGGTTATAGGTGACAGATTTCTCTACATAAACGATTACTAATTATCTAAGAATTGCTTTGTCATTTGGCTACCACTTCATACGCTTTGTATCCTGGATGAGGTTGAACTTTCTTCCCCACTTTCAGTTGATTTGATGCACGTAATTTCTTAAGAGTGCTTTCAACCATTTGGTGACTGTAATCAATTTGAGACCGCATGTTAGACATTTTATTTCGTTATGGAAAAAGACACAATAACCAGTTGAAAATTGCCAGAACGAACTTAAAAAGAATAGAGAGATGGAGCGGGAAGGATAACTGTCATTGTTCCTAGATGTAAAAGTAAATATTTTTATCTGCACCTCCTCCTCTTTCTCGCAAAAATTAGCAAAATATCATCTCTCTATGACTTACAGTTATCGGCGAGATATGGCTGCTTAAATATCTAGAAATTCGAACTTTTGGGGCCAATATCTGGGGAACGATGGCCAGCTATCCAGTAGACAATTAATCAGTGGCCACCGGTTACTATTTGGTACCAAGATGTTCACCATCCTCTTAAGTATTGATCAATACCAATATGATCTCTGTGTGACTTACGGTTCCCGAGTTTTGGCTCCTTAAATCTCCCGAAATCGGAACTATTTTTTGGCGAATATCACGGGAACGGTAAGTCATAGAGATGAAATTGGTGTTAATCAATACCTAAGAGGATGGTAAACATTTTGGTATCGATATTAATTGGCGGCCGCTGGCCAACTAGCCATTGGCCAAACCAGTGACCAGTTGAACAGTGGCCACCGGTTACTATGTGGTACCAAAACATTACATTTACCATCCTTTTAGATATTGATCAACACCAATATGATCTCCCTATGACTTACAATTCCCGGGATATGGCTCCTTAAATCTCCCGAAATCTCGGGAACAGTAAGAGTGACGCGAAAAGTTTATAACTTTCTCTGATAGTTTTTGATGCTGTGTCGAGTGCAGGGTTCAAAATTGAAAAAATCGCAAATAACAGACAGAAGGACAGACAAACAGACATAAAGAATTCAGTAACGAACTTTTAAAGTTCGTTGAAAATTACGGACTGTTTATTCCAAAAAAAAAAAAAAAAATGTATTCCTCCAGTTTCTTTCTTTATTATGGCTGAGGAACAGAACTATAAGACAATTCCAAACAGAAGAGTTCTCATTGATTAAAGTTTCCAGTTGAATTGAATTTCGATTAATTTCCGGTGATGTCACAATTATTCGATGATGTAACCCGATTTTCAGAATAAGAATCTGGTCAGGCTGTTTTGAACAGAGGTGATAATTTATAATACGAAGCCTGTCTGGAAAGTACGTACCGTTTTGAAAAAAAAAATATAGTAAAACAGGTTTGTTCAAGCTGAATTTATTTTTACATGAAAGAGCACATCTTAAACTATTTTTCGACATAGTTTCCACTAATGCTCAAACACTTGCCTTTGCGGGTGACCAAACTTGTCCAAATCTTCCTCAAGGAAACATCTCGCCAGTATACGGCAAACCATCAATGCGGAACGATACTATGAGACTGTGAGGCGTGCAATCCAAAACAAAAGGAAAGGAATGCTCAGTAAAGGAGTTGTGTTGCTTCATGACAGTGCTTATCCCCATACTGCTAGTGCCAACCACCCGTCGTACAGCCCCGACTTGGCGCCCTCTGACTACCACGCGTTCCTGTATCTGAAGCTTGAGCTTCGCGGTAAGCGCTATGAAAGTGACGACGAGGGGAAAAAAGCTGTGGAGTTATGGTTGTCTTGACTGGCGGGATGTTTCTTTGAGTAAGGTTTGGACAAGTTGGTCAACTGCTATAAGAAAGTGTTTGAACATTGGTGGAAACTATGTCGAAAAGCAGTTTAAGATATGCTCTTTACGTGTAAATAAATTTGGCTTGAACCAACCTGCTTTAGTATCTAGTTTTCAAAATGGTACTTACTTCCTAGACATCCTCGTGTACATATAATTTTGCGAATTTGAAGGTCAACCTAGATTACAGCATCGCCTTGTAGAAGGCCTTTCTTATACTTGTAGGATGGCTTCTTCAAATTTTTATTGCCTTTTCTTAGTACATTTCTTCACGATAAAGTCGAATTAAAATGTTTTATCTTCAAAGAAACATCCTGTAAAATATAAATAAAAATATTTGGTAATACAGTTTGAGTCATCCCTATGCTTAGATTCAGGGGCGTAAATAAGGGCCCCGCAGACCCCGCATTGCGGGGGGGCCCAAGCCATCACGGGGTCCCCAAATCGTGATGTAGGACGTAGAGAAGGGGCCCCATTCCACGTTGTCTGCGGGGTGGCCCCCAAGCCCTTAGTTAACGCCATTATTTAGATTGTGCTCATGAACTAACTGGAAATCAGTTTCTTGGTAAACAAATGAATACGGAAATTACTCTTTAAAAATCAATGAGCATTTATCTGCATGATTAATGAGTACATATTATATAATTCTCTCTTTCTTTCTTTTTTTTTTCATTTCTCTACTTATAATAGCAGTGTCATTCTAATACATCATTTATTCTATACGTGCGATGTCTCAATGTCAAGAATGCCCTCTCGGGGAATCTTCCATTTAAAAATGTGCGACACGTGTGTTTGGATTACATGAGTGCCCAACTCGAAGTCCAACAGTCTGGCGTGAGTGACTCGTAAGGAAAATAGCAAATATAAACAGAAAATGTGTCCGTACGTTAAATCATAAAATTAGTTCAATTTGATAATTAAAGTAGAGATGTACACAGGAAATGGCTTTTAACATTGTAACTGGAAACCCAATCGGAATATAAGACTATTAGAACCTATTGATCTTGCAGAATTAGGAATACAAAGTACAGGGTAGCCCATAATTATTAGGGATGGCCAGAACCGGTTCCTGGTAGAACCGGTTTTCGGGTCTGAACGGATCCGGTTCTAGAAGATCCGGTTCGGAACCGGTTTTTCGGATCCAGGTCTGGAACCGGATCCGGTTCTGAAAACCGGATCTCCAAGAACCGATTCCGCTGGAACCGGAACTTCGTGACCATCCCTACGCTAAACCCGAGCTGCTGGCAGGCTGTGAACAGTATGCTAGATGAAATGGTGGAAGCGACAGGCAGGCGTCCAGGCGGCGGCAGCTTGTCTCATTTGGCTAAATAAACTGGGTAACTGGCAAACTCATTAGCTAAACAGGCAAACTGGCCAACTCATTTGGCTAAACACCCACTGGTGGACCAAAATTTTTTTCTGGGGGCATAAGCGGGTCTGGGCGGGGAAGGCCCAAGCGCATGGTCCTCTTTGCATTTTTTTTTTTTTTGAAGGTGAACTTTGTGCCTCCTTTACGGGTCTTTGGGGGCTTTCGGATCCAGGTCTGGTACCGGTTCCTAAGTTCCGGTTCTTGATCCGGGTTTCCAGATCGAACCGGTTCCTAAGATCCGGTTCTGTAACCGGGTTTTCGGACCCAGGACCGGAACCGGTTCCAGAACCGGTTCTGAAAACCGGATCTCCGAGAACCGGTTCCACCGGAACCGGAACTTTGTGGCCATCCCTAATAATTATGTATGTGATGTTTCAAGGATTGCGCTTAAGAAAGTACCAACAGAACTTGAACATAAAATTGAACATAAACACATTAGTCTCATACTTTTTCTTACAAGAATTTTAATTTCTGTTCTCCACAGCATGGTCTACCAATGCACCATCCAAATCGCAGGGCTCATAGCAAGTCACTTTTTTTTTTTAACTAAAAGTTACTTTTTTCAAGTTGGTCACTAAAAGTTACTTTTTTTTTCAAATTTGTCACTAAAAGTTACTTTTTTGGGAGGTAAACTGACTTTTTCATGTGATTTATGTTTTGCATTGGCAATTTTCTAAGAAAAATATTACAAAAATAAATGTAAAAAAGCAGAAACTTGTTACTCATTACTCTTCTGAAAGCTTCAGTACTTGCTACCACATGTGAAACAGTCAGCTTTTATTCCTTCTAAAGCACAGTGGATGGTTGGTGGATGCTTAAGATCTCAATGTGGGGTTGAGAACCCTTCTGTATTTATTCTTTCTTCTATCATAATAGTCTTTTAGTTTTCTCTCGTAAATAGTTAACGCTCCGCTCAGCGTTGTGTGTGTGTGTGTGTGTGTGTGTGTGTGTGTTTGTGTGGTTCATCGTGTTCGTCTTCTGTTATACTTCTTGTATGTTCTTACGAGTAGGTAATGAATTTGAATATTTCACGGCTTAGAGAACTCTCAATGCTAAGTTAAATAAAATGTCTGGGATGAAGAAATTCGGAAATAGGCCAGAACTGGTTCCACTTACTCAGAAGCTTCTTACATCTGTTAAGTCTGCTTACCGTAACTACAAAGCATGCTTAGAAAACCTAAGAAAGGAGTAAGCTCAAAAAGAAGTAAAGAAGAAAAGATGAAACAGAGCAACAAAGAGAGAGGTGATGGAGAAATTGACAAAGGAAAAAAGGAGCATGATGAGATTTTGGTCAGTTTTTCGTGTGTTTTTGGCCACTTTTTCGTATGTTTTTGGTCACTTTTCAACTATTTACAAGAGACCAGACCTGGAGACGAATAACAACGTTGTCACAAGCAGCTTGACAGACCCATACTGGTATCCTGTGGAATTCTTCTGTGATAGGTTGGGCCAAATTGCGTATGTGATATTGATGCACTTTGTCCTTTGAAACACCCCATAAGAAAAAGTCAGGTGATGTTAAATCGGGAGATCGAGCTGGCCACTCTACAGAATACAAACGCATATAACGCGCATGCTGTTCCAGAGATAACCGTTCCGCCATCCTGTCTGGCATATACCAAGGGTTCTAAGTCTAGTGACTGTTATACCCAGTATCAAGTTACACAGTGTTGCCATATCGAAACTTTTTGTCCAGAATTACAAATACTGGACAGTCAAACATCGTATACATAATTGGGAGTCACCATGTAGAAACTGGGCCCAATTGGCTAAGGACAGAAGCCTTTTACAGGAGAGCTTACGTGAATATCGGCGAGTTCCATGTGCCATAGTGTGGGTCAGGGGCGGATCCAGGACGGACTTCTGGGGGGGGGGCGGTGGGTTGTAATACTGGTACTTAGAGCTATTTTTAAGAGCGTCAAACTCGGGGATGAGTTTTATTTATATATAAAATAAAAAAGTTTCCTCTTCTGGGGGGGACGATCGCCCCCCGGATCCGCCCCTGGTGTGGGTTAAAGTAGAGACTAAACAGGAAATTGATCCTGGGGTCTGGAATAGTAGTTCATATCTTAATACTAAAATAAAACGTTAATATATCACACATTTATTTTATACTTAGCATGTATCGTATTAGTACACCATATGTTAAGCATGGAATAAATATTAAAATTGGAAAAACACAGAATCTCGAATGTCTCCCTCGCCAAATAAAAGACCCTGTGTACGTGTCTGTAGTTGAACGAAACTACTCATATGATCAATACGGTGTTAACAGATGAAGACTTAACTAACTAACTAGCTAACTCTATGGCCTATGGAACCCGGAGGTTCAATGCTGCGGTCACGAAAGCTCTCCACTGACTTCTATCCTTAGCTAACTGCATCCAGTTTCTATTTTGTATTCCTATCTCTGCGAGATCCATCTTAATATTGTCCTCCCATCTGCGCCTAGGTCTTCCTAATGGTCGTTTTCCGATTGGTCTTCCATTCAAGACTTCGAAATCATTTCTACTTTCTTCCATTCTAGCTACATGACCCGCCCACCTAAGCCTCCTAGACTTCACGACCCTAACAATGTTGGGTAAACCATATAAATTATGTAGTTCCTCGTTATGAAGTTTCCGCCATTCCCCATTCCCGTTCCTCTTCGGTCCGAATATTCGTCTCAGGATCTTGTTCTCAAATACTTTCAGTCTATGTTCTTCCCTCAGAGTAAGTGACCATGTTTCGCAGACATACAGAACAACAGGCATGATTACCGTTTTGTATATTTTAAGCTTCAAACTCCTCGACAGAATTCGTGACGACAAGAGATTTTGAACCGAATAGTAACAGATGAAGACTTAAGATACTAAAACTAAATTAACCTTAAACATAGAGTAGAGTATCGCTTAGAGAGGAAATAAAAACGTAACCTGTTACATTTTGTCTCAACAAGTTACATCGTTAGGTTACATTATTAACAGTGTGTACCACCATATCGGACCGTGGTGGCTCAGTGGTAAAGCGCTCACATCTGGTTCGACTTCAGTGGACTTTGTAGTGAACAAAGACTATGTGCGTGGATTTCCTCAAGGGTCTCTTGTTTTCTCCCACTTTCTCTATTCATCATTATCATCCCCTTCTTCCTTAGCATAATCGCGAAACGTTAGACAATAAATAAATAAATAAACAAATAAATAAAATAAAATAAAATAAAGATCATATTGAAAATAGTATTTAAAAAGGCAAATCCAACGTGACTTTCTCTCAAGCTGAATTTCGGACACAGTAAAACTTTATGCTTATTGAATTAGCATAGCGTAGGTAGAAGCATGCATGTCCTTTAATGAAAGAAAAAAAAAGCGAGTATTCATTAAGTAAACTAGGTAGATACAGTTTGAGCAGAGAATCAAGTGAGTATATTAGGCAGGCCGTATATTAACCAGAGGACAGGACAGCCGAATGTGGGAATGCAACAAACCTAATTCAGGCCTCTCTCTCTCTTTATGAATTCTCTCCTGCTTCCCTGTCTTGGTTTCGTTGGCCTTCTGGTCAATATGCACCGGGTCTTATAGTAAGCAATTAGAAAGGAGGCGCTGGTTAATATGCAGGCATACATCGTCACGTCCGCGAGAATGGCGCGAAGTTCAGGACACAATATTCTGTTGGAGGCGAATAATGTTGTGGGTAACGGCTTGTACTGTAACGGCTAATTTTGCACAATGGCATGCACACCCGAAAACTAGAACCGACCCAAGACTTAGTCATGGTTCGAAGCCAACGTAAACCCCGACCTTCATAACTTCGGTATTGTAAAAGGACACAAAACAATCTCGCAAATAAAAGCAAAAGCAGGGAGGGGATGAAGCAAATAAAAGTGTAGGGAAATATTGGGAGTGTACGAACAGTCACGGATTAACGGGTTGTGTGTCGGCGCAACTATCAGCTCCACCATCTAGGTCGCTGTTTGTCATCACTGTCTTTATCAAAATTAGTTTATTACTATATTCCTTGTTCTCTCCATCTGGTTTGCTGAGAATGCGAGAAGCAAATTTGTTACATCACAGAGCAGGGCCGGATTAAGGGCGGGCTTAGGGTGGCTGTAGTTCCGAGCGTTCAGGCGGACGGCCTCCATTCTGATCAAAATTTCGACTGGCTGTCTAAAAAGAATCATACAAAATACAATAATCATCGTAAGATAAAATATGACCAAAAATATGAAACACATTCACTTTAACTTTCCTACTGTGCTTTCACACAAATGTATTAGGCGAAGTGAGCAGGGGCCACATACTTTTTCCACCTCCGGGCCTCCGGATGGGTTAATCCAGCTCTGTCACAGAGTATAGGGCTGGAAAAGGCTTCTGTAAACGGTGAAGAAATATTGTTTACAGTATTTACGTGCTTATTCTCATAGTTAAATAATATACGTCTTTTGGAAAACGAGTTATAACTTCAAGGTTGCAGATCCAGACAAATGTAACAGTCAGCTGGGTAGGAGGGCTTTAATTAAATAGTTTAAATGCTTGGTGCTATTGTTATAATTACATGATGAAGTTGTTTCTTGAGGAAAACAGTTCTAGTAAAATAATTAACTAAGGAAAAACATGAGAGGTAGGATCTTTTTAATGTTGTCCTTGACTTTTGAAAGTTTTTTTTTTTTCGTATTTTTCCGTTTCTATATTTCGACACTTCAACGTCTACTTTTCCTACAACCTTTTTACCTTAATTCTAGTGGCAATACCGGAATCGTGACAGAAGAAAATAATATGATAAAATTCGTATATCAGACGCACGGCCAGTTCACACCACTCGCCTTACTTATGCACCAACGATCCATAGGTAGTCGTATTTACTAGGAAATGTGTTGTTGTTTCAGGAACGGAAAAACATGCCATGACTAGTATGCAATGATGCACCCTTCTTGATACAATGTAAACACAACATCCGTAACTTGAGTTAAAATATATATATTTGCACAGACAGGACAACAACCAGCTGTTTGTTTCTCTTTTTCGCACGAACGTCTTGGAATACATTCCCTATCAGCAGGAGCATTCGGCTCATCTAACGAGTGACGTCATTCTTGCAAGAAAAGGTTGATGGAAGGGCCGTGATCAGTTTTCTGCGATGCGATTCATACTTCTTCAATATGGAATTTAAAGCGGATTTATCAGCAGAATTTTCCATTACGCCTTTGTAGTACTGCTACATAAAAAAAAAAAAAAAAATTAAAACTTGTTTATTATCCAGATTTTTTTTGTAATGAAGAAAGTAAATTAAAAGCCATTGTAAATAGAGCTCGAACAACGCGCTTTTGTGCAAGTGTTAATGTGCACGGTTAACAACACTTGGGAAGTGAATTTACTCATAGAAACAGGAAAAAATGCCAGTAAATATTTCTTTGGAATTGCTTGGTTTCAGAGTTACAGAGCTCCCATAAGCATGGGAAATGATTTTTAGAGATGAATATATCCAAAACTACTACCCATTGGGCTGAAGCGACATGTTATCATCATAGACGTGCAATCTGTTCTATCCAAAAACGAATCACACACAGAAAATGAGGGATTCATGGATATTTCGTTAGGATAAATGAGTTCATGACGCATGGGACGACGTCCCAGCAAGAAACTCAAGTTCGTTGACAGAACATCGATATCTTGATCAGAATCAAGATGCAGAACGATTTTTAATGTGTGTGGGGTTGCATAACCACTGAAGGGAATAATTAAAAGTTTATAAAATGAAACTAATTTAAATGATTTAAAATCTATTGGATCTGTACCAATATTCCCATATATTACGAGCTTGTTCGTTACTTTATTTGCTTGAAGTGTAAAATTTAAAATGTATTATAAAATTTATATATTAACCTTTTTAGGATTTATGGTAACTTGTTACCATAGTGTAGTGTTGCCTTTGACCGATTGTTTAGTCCCTATAACAGCACATAAGCCTTTCTTTAGTTGGTCAAGTCAAGCATGAACCAAAGAACACCCGAGATGAATTTTGGAACCAGATGGTCAACTTGGCAGCGCCAAGTGGGAACGGAGGAACGTGACTTTCCTTTGTTTCTTAAGGCAAATTTCAAAAATTTTTCACACTGTTCAAGTTATCAGATGGAAATTTTGCATATGGATTGTGTGCACCTTTGAGTATTTCTCAATTTTTGGAAATCCGTACGTGAACCTCGGTCCGGGCCCGAGGGGGTGATTTTTTCAGAAAAAAATCCGGCTTTTCCCGAATTTCCCGGTTCAGTTTATGATACGGACATGAGTGAAACCCTTGGAAAGGGCTCGTTATACTGAGAAATAGGCGTTTGAACCATGAGGGTTTTATAAAGTTGGACGATCTAAAAGTGACATTTGCAAGACGCTACAAAAGCCCCACATCAGTCGTATGTTTGTGTATCATATCATTGAGCCCTTCAATAAAACCGGGACTGTGAAGGATCGTCCGAGAACGGGTCGTCCCCGCAGTGTCAGGACCGCAGCAGCCAAAAAGCGGTGGCGGCTCGTGTGCGGAGAATTGCGATAAGGAAGAAGGGTATCATCGCCCATGACATGAATATTTCGAAATGGTCAATGCTCAGGCTTCTGTACGAGGACCTTGGACTACGGAATTATCGCCGACGTACAAGACATTACCTGCACGTAGATTAAAGAAGCTTGAGTGTGGCAAAACGTAGACGTCTTCAGTAGCGGTACGCCCAGAATTGTCATCGGAATATCCTCTTCACAGATGAGAAAATATTCATGAACAGTCGTTCAATCAGCAAAACGATAGTGTGTATGCATCAACCTCTCAGGAAGCTCATAAAAAATTTCCAAACCTGCAGAGCCCAGGTGATGGTGTGGTGCGGGATGAATTATTCCAGCACCACCAAGCTGCATTTTTGCGAAAATGGAAGTTAAGCTGCATATTGTTTCACAACCAACTCTGGACCTTCCAGTGGGACTCTGCTCCATAGATGTTCATTTTACTTCGACCTCACTCACCCTCGTCCTCGCAGTAGCAGTTGGCCCTCACCCTCGTTCGCCCTCGCCGTCGAAGCTTGTCCTCGCCCTCGCGCACCCTCGCCCTCGCGGCCAAAACTTGTCCTCGCCCTCGCGCACCCTCTCCCTCGCCATCGAAGCTTGTCCTCGTCCTCGCGCACCCTCGCCCTCGAAGCTTTTCCTCGCCCTCTCGCACCCTCACCCTCGCCATCAAAGCTTGTCATCGCCCTCGCGCACCCTCACCCTTGCTGTCGAAGCTTCTCCTCGCCCTCGCACACCCTCGCCCTTTTCGTCGAAGCTTTTCCTCACCCTCGCGCACCCTCACCCTCGTCATCGAAGCTTGTCCTCGTCCTCGCGCACCCTCGCCCTCATATCATTGAGGGCGAGGGTAATTGAGGGTGAGGAGACCTCGAGAGGGCCTCCTTCGTGAGGATCAGAGCATCAATTATTCAACCTATTTGTTGAATTATTTCCTTATCGTCAGTGGCGGATCCAGGGGGGGCGATCGCTCCCCCCCAGAAGAGGAAACTTCTTTATTTTATATATACAAATAAAACGCATCCCAGAGTTTGGAGCTCTTAAAAGTAGCTCTAAGTAGCAGTATTACAACCCACCACCCCCACCAGAAGTCCGTCCTGGATCCGCCCTTGCTTAACATACGTCCTAAAGAAAGGAAACTATTGTGCTGCCAAAATGTCTTGAGCCGTGGCAAAAATGCGAACTAAAGCTTACACCCTCACACACCCACGCGTTGAGCCAATAAGGGTTCAGCTGTTGCTAAGCGAGAGAAAGGGAGTGGAATTCCGTCAGCCGATAGCAGCGCTTGCAACAGAAAACTAAGGATCAAGTCAATGTGGTATATCTTTAAACATATGATCGTATAACTTACTGTGGAACACCTAAAATGGAACAACTGTTACAATGGAGATCTCGGTCGATAGTGACGTTTACATCATTTATCAACAGTATCCAATGCCTTTACTTCAAAATGTTCCTTGAACTACCATGCAAGCATAAGTATTCAGCCACACAAGGGCGGCTCTCATGAGGGTGAGGGTGAAATCAAGGTTTGATGAGTGGCGGTAGAGTGACTGCCGCGGACTATCTGTCAGAATTTGACAGTCAACACGTTGGCCATCCCTGATGTATGTAGCGTAACTGAGGAATTTGAACAAATTCATAGGGAAAGATCTAAAGAGCTTAATTTTGAAACTTCGTCAGCAAACAAATAAAATACTTCAGAACACTATTGTTGAATTATCACTCGGAAATATATACCCACTCTAACCTATAACATGAATGACTTCATTGATTTGAATGTGAATCTAAGTTAATTGGTATTTTAAAATATAAACTGAAATGTGTCAACGTGCTTGTAAGGTTAATTTCGATGCTCAAATATTGTTAATATTCACCACTAATAGAGATACATTTGTCCTACCTTAACAATGTTAAAATTTTGAATTTTTTTCAATAATTGCCATAAATATGAAACTTTGTCTTAAGAAACTACCCTAGGGGCCAATTTGTGCACTTTATCACTTTGGTCTTGGTTCATTTTTGGCAGCTATCATTGTTGGAAAGTTTATTTTCAGTAATTCCCACAATTATGAAATGATATCTTTCAAACGTTGTCTCAAGGATTCCTTACACTACAAATACGTAAAGGCAAATGAAAAATGAAATCTTTAGTTTAAGATCCCACGATTATGCAAGCTAAATGCTAAAGGAGACAGAAGTGAATGATGAAAGAAATAGTTGAATGAGAATGTGGTAGGAAACTGGAGAATCCCCAGAAAACCCACGAACACGATGTCCTCCACCACGAACTTACTTGGACGGAAATCGAACATGCGACCCTTCGAACAAAGGTAATTTCTCTATCGCTGAGCCACCGTTCCTCCCTAAATGGCACGCTCAGAGCTTAGCGCCTCCAGGGACCAGTGGAAAGATTATCGAGCCTAAAATGATTTAGCACTGACTTTTATAAATCCACCAATTCAACAATTAATAATGTCATGCAAACTTTAATACGTGCAAACTTTAAGATTGTAGTAATGAAAGAAAAGATGAAATCTTTAGTTTAGCGCCCCAGAGTTATGTAACTGCTAAAGGAGATGGATGAAATTGCAAGTGAATGATGATGAAAGAAATGGTGGAACGGGAAAGTAAGAGAACAAACCTTTATTTTCTTTAGCACAAATAATTAAATGTGTAGATTAATTGATTTCCAGAAATTTTATTATAATTAGCAATTAAAAACTGAAAGGGCGATCACAAACTTTTCTTGCCCAGGACCTCGCAACAATTTGTTATACGCTGCCATACGGTACATCATTAAAACAGGAGTAGAGTGACTGAATCATTTTGCTCTGTGGTTGAAAAGTAATAATGCAAAACAGACAATTATTGACTTGAAGAGATAGGATAGTTTAAAAATTCTGACTGGGGAATAAAATCTTCATTTTTACGTCCTACGATTATCGCAATCTTGTAGCCAACCTGGAACGAAAGAGATTCAGCCCACTGAAGATTCTTTGCGAATATCATTTCAATGTGAATTTCGAACAAAGATCTAAGCTTATCTTCATGCTTACGTTACGTCAAACAACTAACATATAAGGTGGAAATTATTCAACTTTTTTCATAAGATGTAATCCAGCTGACTAATTAAAATTTTATAAGCTTTATGTGTTATATATTGATTGATTAAATGTTGCACCTGATAATATGTAGTCGTTACTGCTTGTTACATAGTATTAGCGTGTGTAATGGTTGTATGGGGGAGAGGAGTATTTAAACGCTAATATTCTAAAGTGAAATATTTACATAAAAATTAGGATAATTAAACATTTTCAATAACTCCCTCTTAGACTTCGACTCTGGTTATAGGTCGATTACCGGTGATTACTGAAAGTTAATGATATTGAAATATACAAAGGAAGTTAGTATAGTGTCTAGCAAGCATGTCTGCTTTGCAGCAAAAGTCTCAGGTTTGATTCCCTTGAGTGAAGTTTGAACGCATTATGGTGGTTCGGATCCTTCCATAAACTATAGATTCACGTACCATTTAGCATCGGCATCGGTGATGAATTATAAAGGGACATTAACTCTAATACGTCAAAATACAGACAGATCAACTGATTCCCAGATATTAATAAGTAAAACTTATATTTTCCAAAACAGCAAATTACGTTAGTAGAGTGCTATTTTTTTCTAAATATAGATCATGAACGGTTTGAAATTGTTTATTCTGTTATGTGAGAACGTTTCTCTATAGTTAGAATTGAGGACATCCTCGAAAATTCCCCTTCGGGAGGATGAACACTAAGAATCATGAAATTATAGGTGTAAACCTGAATGCAGTTTTACCCACTTATCTCAATAGTAATCTATGTAAATGTAAGGTCACTTGACAGGTCCAAATGTAAGGTCACTTGACCACAGGCTTAGATAATGTCCCCACAACTTCCACGATGCGGGGCCACCAACTCCAGGGATGTAAAATATATAGAAAATGTTTAGAAAGTAGAGGCGAATAACTAGGGGCTGCAGCGGGCAGGGGCTGTGTTGCAATAATAGACTATCAAAAACTTCCTGCTCAAGTCCTAAAATTTTACACGGCGTACACCATAGTCTTAAAATTTTCACAGAGTATACGCTAGTCTTCAAAATTTCACAGGTTATATATGCTAGTTTTGAATATAGTATTACACCCCTTGAAGCAGAAAGTATGCGCAAATGACTAAGATTGAGCAATACACCTTCGTATACTCTCGACTACACCCCTGAATATATGCTTTTATTTTCTTAGTTTGCTTACATACGTGTGACGAAAATCTGGGAGGAACGCGACCACCCAAGCCCCTCATTACGACGCCCATGATTAGATGAACCATAGCCGAATACTTCAGGTAGTTTTGCTTCTTTATTTCTAAGTTTTCCTATGCTTTGCTGACTAAATATCAGTTGTCAGGGAGCTTTAAAACTTGCGATATAGAACCAAATCATTCTATTTTAATATCCTATTTAGCAAAAAATAAAATAAAATAAATAAAAAATAAAAAAAATAAAAAAAATAAAAACGTCGATAATGAAGGGTAACAGATGACAGAATGAAGCCTACTGGACGCCCAAAATAGTCTCCCTTTCCAAGACTGTGCGCTGCATATTCTTACACTATATTAAAAACGCTTTCAGAGATACCAATCTTTAAAAAAAATAAAATAAAATAAAATAAAATAAAAATAAAATAAATCTTTAGTTTAACATCCAACGGTTATGCCATCGATGGCTAAAGGAGACTGATGGAATTGCAAGTGAATGATGATGAAAGAATAGGTGGAATGAGAAAACGGGAGGAAACGGGAAAATCCCGAGAAAACCCAAGTATACGCTATCGTCCTCCATGAACTCACTTGGCCTGGGATCGAACGAGTGACCCCTGAAACCAGAGATTGGCTGTAGCACTGAGCCAACGTGCTCCCGTCCAATAATACCAATCGTGTTAATCGTTTAATTGCAATAAATATTTTCGTTTTTAGTTTTCAGTATTGACTTAATAGTTTTGCAACTGGGTACTTGGAAAACGGATAGGATTTCAATTAAAAACAGTTTGTGGGCTGGTCTAGATAGTTGCGATCTACACTTAACGTAATTATCTTAGAATGAGATTTTATTTACAAAATTGACAATTCAATTAAACCATTAACAGTGATTTATAAGATAATCCTAATTTAAGATCAATTAAAATTATTGATCAACTAATAACTGACTTCGATGAAGTGGATTACACTAAGTGTTATCAATTTACGGTGTCTACATTTAATTCATTTAAAAAGTTCGTTATTGAATTCTTCGCCCTCGCTTTTCCTCGCCCTCGCGCACCCTCACCCCCGCCATCGAAGCTTGTCCTCGCCCTCGCGGATCCTCACCCTCGCTGCCGAAACTGGTCCTCGCCCTCGCGCACCCTCGCCCTCTTCGTCGAAGCTTTTCCTCGCCCTCGCGCACCCTCACCCTCGCCATCGAAGCTTGTCCTCGCCCTCGCGGATCCTCACCCTCGCTGCCGAAACTTGTCCTCGCCCTCGCGCACCCTCACTCTCTTCGTCGAAGCTTTTCCTCGCCCTCGCGCACCCTCACCCTCGCCATCGAAGCTTGTCCTCGCACTCGCGCACCCTCGCCCTCGCGGCCAAAACTTGTCCTCGCCCTCGCGCACACTCACCCTCGGCATCGAAGCTTGTCCTCGCCCTCGCGCACCCTAGCCCTCGCGGCCAAATCTTGTTCTCGCCCTCGCGTCACTGTGGGCGAGGGAACTTGAGGGTGAGGATGCCCTCGAGAGGGCCACCCTCGCGAGGGTGAACATCTCTGCTCTGCTTCCACCCACAAGACTAGGTCCACTCAAGGGTGGCTTCAGCGTGTGTCCCTGACTTCATTTCGCCAGCAGATTGGTCCAGTAGCAGTCCGAACCTGAACCCTCTGAACTACCAACTGTGATCAATGCTGTACGGCATTGTCTGCATTCCACCATTGACAATTTAAAGCGTTCCTTGTTAGCAGCAGTTGCGGAGTTTTCCTTCATGTATTTCGTTCCACCATAGACGAATAACCTCACAGACTGAGAGCATGTGTCCGTGCAGGAGTGACCATTTCGAACTATGATTAGTGCTGCGTGTTATGAATGCATGTATGAATAACATATTTGAAGCAAATTAAAATATCTCATGATAGTTGCGTTATTCAGTTTTTCAGTTGTAACAATTTATGGCTAGACTAGGTATATATACAATATAAAATGGATCATTTTCAGACTTTCAAAATTTTCTTCCGCCTTCTGTTTTCAAGATACAAGATTGAAATTTTGCACACGCATTGTGTACATAACAACGCATTTTTCAATAGAGTTTGAGATCCCTATGTGAAACCAAGCCCGGTCAAGAGGGGCGCAAAAACTTTGAATACAATTTTTTTCGAAAAAAATCCCGATTTTCCCCGAATTTTCCGGTTCTGGTGTATAATACAGACAAGCGAGTGGTACCGTTGGAAAGGATGCTCTATTCTTTTTTTTTTTTTAAAAAAAAAAGTAGGATCAATGATATTACGATAAATAATAAGGAAACAGTACCTGTTTGACTGAAAGTCTAAAATTTATTCAAAGTCGAAATCCCGAAAGAGTTAAAACTTCTTAAAATTTGAGGATACTTTGCAATATTTGCAAAAAATGACATCATAAAAAATGTGATCCTGACTATTCATATTATTAGGCTTCTTTGGTTATGGTGCTACGTAGGTTGTGATACCACTCACCAATAAATAAATTTAATCAATTTTCGTAAGTGTATGAAGAGAGAGATTTTAGTCGGAAACTGTACAACTTTAAAATATGTGTGTGAATATATTACTTTATCCTCCGTTCATGAGGTCAGAAATATGTTTTGTTCGTCTGTTTATTTGAAAAAAAGAAGAAAAAAAGAAAACATATTTTGTGTTTACTGCGGAGTATAATAGAGCAATAACAACGCACTTCCTGTATATTTGATCATCAACTGCGTGCTTGTGGAAACTAGCTGAATAATGATCGGAATGGAAATTTGTGGGAAAATCTTAATGACAAAATAATGATCAACATTATTATATATGAATGATTATCCAAAGAATTCCTTTGCTGTTGTTAACATTATTTTATTTTTTCTTTCTTAAACTAATTGGCATTTCCAAGAAATAGATTATGAGCACTACTTCACCTGGTTTAGCGTTGTATTCAGGGGCCTCATTCCGTACCAGTCTTCGCAGAAATTGCGGAGTACGTATAATATAATGCAAAACCTGTAAAGATTAATAACATACATTTGAATTATGAATTTTGGCTATTTGCTGAAGTCATCTGAACAAATAAACAGAATCAACCCGTCAGTAAGCAAACAATTATACATACGAATATTTTGTTATTTCCCCCCTTCCCCTAGTTTCACTTCCAAACGATGATAGAAGAAAATAAAATATTGTAACTGCAAAAAATATATATTCTCGTTAATATCTTATTTAATATTCTAAATTTCTATTATGTTTCATGTATTTTTGTGTATATGGAAAAATACCTGTATATTTTCAAATTCAGTATCTACACAGTATACTATACTTTTGAGTAATTTTTGTGTATATGCAAAATATTCTATTAAATGTTTTTCCTACTTATCTACATTATGTAGCTAATTATTCTGTACAAATTTAATTAGTGTTACTGTATTTGTGTATCTGTTTAGTGCATTGATGGAGATTTAGTGATGACCATTTTTCTCCTTTTCTGATATATATATATATATATATATATATATATATATATATATATATATATATATATATATATATATATATATGAGGTATTCACACAACAATTTTTATAGAGGGAGTTTGGCTACGTGCATATATATAATTTGAAATACTCACCAACTACCTCTATAACAATTGTTGTAGAATTACCGCAGGATTCTGAAACATGGATATTTGGATATAGCACGTACTAATTCGTAAGTGAAGTCTTGTCCCGACTACAGTAGGTCCCATAGTTTTGGAGCTATGGACCTTTTAAAGTTCATTTTTTCATGTTTTCGACAGCCTATAACTCCGAAAAAGCTTTTGTGGATCTAGGTTGGTCTATACTTTTCGTCTTATCTTGGGGTGAGGAATCACCTCCCAAACGTTGTCGGTGTTGTTTTGAAACATTCTGTATATATATAAATTGTAGTTTATTTTCATTGTTCACTTCAAAGCGAATCGAATTTTACACTCAAGCGACTGTGAATAATAAAACATGACAATATGTGCTTGTCATACACTTAAAAAAAAAAAAAAAAGAAAGAAAGAAAGAAAAAGAAAGAAAGAAAGAAAGAAAGAATATTTTAGTGTATGACAAGCATGTTTTTTTATTGTTCAAATATGTACGTAATGGTATTGTACTACCCCTTAATGTAAGCGTTAGCTCGTTGGGGCCAAGGGAAAATCAATTAAATAATAATAATAATAATGAAGAAATACAAATGCAAAATCGAATTCGAGGTTTCAACGTGTTTACCTGTTTCATAGCCTCTATGCCGAATAAGTTCTTTTTCAATGTCTACCCATTTGTTCTTCGCCATATGTGAACACTGGTGGCCAGTGGCGTATTTAGGGGGGTGGCTTCCGGGCTTAAGCCCCCCCTGAAATCTTACTTAGTATAGTAAAGTAAATGAAATATCTTGCAGAATTTTCACATTTCCAGGCAAAGCCCCCCCGAAAGTTAGCAAAGCCCCTCCCGAAACAAAATCGTAAATACGCCACTGCTGGTGGCCATATTGTTCAACGGTTGCAAACCAAATTTTAAAGGTTTTATGTACGAGATTCTGGAGGAGAAGGGAGAGGTCGAATTGTTTTACGTATCCCCCAAAATGAGGATCGTTTACTGTAGCATTAAAAAAAAAATGCGAATTTCTTAAAAATGACTAACGAGTTTATGTTTTGCAAATAATGTTTCATTTCCAACCCTGTATTCTGCAATGTATTATATACAAATGAAAGTAACTATATTTGTAACTTTATAACTCTTGAATCACGAGACCAATCTCGATTAAATTTTCAACATAGGTGAGGTTCGGGCCTGAGATGGTTTTATCATTTCACTTTCACGGTGCAACATATGGGATAAGGAGGGGGATATATATATATATATATATATATATATATATATATATATATATATATATATATATATATATATATATATATATATATATATATGATCGAAAAAATCGAAAATAACCTATATTAGTGCTGAATCTATAATTTTTGGTGTCGCTGAAACAAACAATGACACTTCCGATGCCGTTTAAATTCAAATTCAGCCCCGCAACATTGGAAGAGGGGAAATATATCAAAATGATCGAAATAACAGGAAATAAGGGTTAGATGTATGAAAATACATGAGGCGTTCCGAGTAGTAAGGGCAAACTCAAAAAAGATTTGTTTCCTGAAAACCACTCTCTTACTAATATACTCTAAGGCCTGCTAAACACTGAGATAAGTCCTAGGAAATATCTTAGGTTTTGTCTGAAGAAAAATGTTTACGACACATCTCGTAGGAAATCCTGCTCTTTTTTGCCATACACGTAACTACACTGCATATCCTACTGATATTGATACCAGGCACTATGTTGTTAAATTGCACACCTCTGAGAAAAAAAAAAAAAAATAAAAATCAGAAGATAAATTAGCAAAACATATCTCATAAGTCTCTGAACCACTCTTAATATTGTTAAGTATTTTTGCTTTTGCCCCCACATACGGTTTGGGGAGAGAAAACAAATACATTTTCACTTTCTCTCACCTGATGTCGCTTAAGTCGAAATCTTACAAATTTTCTTTCCGAAATAGAGTGCTCTAAACAAGGGAAATATCGTAGGATCGTTCAGAACATAACAAATGGAATGCGATCTGATGCCATAAGCGTTGAGATTTTGACTCTAGGAAAAATCGCAAGACATTTCCTAGGATCTATCCTAGAGTGTATGGCAGGCCTAAATGATCGAAATAAATGTAAATTTATTTTGAAACCATACTTTTTTAAAAGTGAAAGACGAACGAGAATCTATACAGTCACGGGAATATCTGCCACAGGTCAGGTGTTGCTACTCAGAACACCTCAGATTGCAGAGCTCACTCATGGCTATGTGCTCAGCGCAAGCGCATTCGGCGCGGGAGTCCTGGGTTCGATTCTCGGTGAGAGATCATATGGTTCGGATCCCACATCTCATATACCTATAGATCCACAGCTTATATAATGTTTCTCTCTCTCTTTGCTAAAAGAGAAAGACACTAAACCCCCAAATAGCAATGAACCAATTAACCTCAGATTACAGACAGTAAGTAGCTTTTTGTTGAGTTCACCGTTGCTACCCGGTGAAACCTTGACTCATACGATTTTCTCTTCCTGAACAAGATTGGATTTTTTTTTTTTTTTTTTTTTTGTGCTATGCATTTCTATTCGATTATCGTGTTTCATATTATGTACGCATAAATGCAGCTACGTCATAACATTGTGGCTTAAAGAGACAACAAGAAACACTTGTGCATTGTTGACAACAAGTTAGACTTTGAACTATTGACGTAACACAATGGATGACATCACACCCTGACCCCCAAGGAAATGAGGAAACAGACAGAGTTGCAAAGAATAGCAAGTCATCCTTCTGATCACAAATAATTGTTTAGGAATTTATGCTCTTTGAACCCTCAACATGCTGTATACTATTTCTTCTGCGCAGATTATACATTCCACTTTCACTCTGAATAGTTGTTCTAAGTGCGGAGTTCACTGGAAACAAATAACTAATGCAAGGTCACTCAAGACTCAACCAAACCATACTTTGACCCAGTGGCGTGTTTCTCTTTTAGGAAATAACAGAACCAAAGGTCAAATCATGAGCTACTTGTACGAAAGGCTAAATTGAGTACGAAGCTACGTGATAAAATATTGAATTGCGATGCGAGTAGTGTCCTTTCTTTGATTAAAATGTCTTGATTTGTTCAAAAGTTAGAACTTCTAACCATTTTTATGTGGTTTATAAAATCAAATTCAATATGTAAGGTATTTAGTACCAAATTCAGTATGAGGCCACGGTGGTTTAGTGGTAGAGCGTTCACCCAGGCACGTGACCAGGATTTCGTGAAGGGGAGAGACCGTGACATGAAATATTGTTGTCATCACACCAGGGACTTGATCATTCTAAACTATTTTACTGGAACATATATTGGCTCGTTTAGCCAGGATTTCGGGAAGGAGGGAGGGGTGACATGAAATTCTGAAGACCCAGGAGCTCGATCAATCTAACAACATACAGTATATTGGTTTGTTAGGACAATAAAATGAGGATATGTTGGTAAGTATTTTAATAAACTATGAAGAAATCTCAAGTAAAATAATAAAAAAAAAAGTATTTATTGAAAAAGATTTTACAGTATTTACGTCCTTCCTCTGTTCATTCAAATATAACAATTTTCCTTTCATTATGACTTCAACTATTATAAAAAGTAAATATTCACTATTATGAAAAGTACATACTCAATAATATCTTGTAAAATATTTTACAATGTCTGCGTCCCTTTCTCTGTTGAATCAAATGTTAACAGAACTTTCTTTCCACATAAATTTTTGTTTTTATTTTTCCGTCAACTACTGTCTGTTCCAAATGACAGGTTAAAGGAGCAGCAGAAATTCTTTTTGAAATAACATGTTTAATACTGCAAGGATGCGATGACGAAAAATTATGATAAAAAATGTCCACGCTATCACACAAAAGCACTATGCTTTCGGAAGCTTGAAATCTCCCTGACTAGTAGCAGAAATTCTGAGAATTCCGTAACTTTTCTAGAAATTTCAAATTCCGTGACTTTTCCAGGATATCTCGCTCGCCTCGCCACCATGTATTGCAAGTAATACAAATCTCCTCAAAAGAAAGAATAACCAAAAGCTTGCTGTAGCTTTTTATTTTTAACGCTGATCCTTCTTTTTCTCATTTCATTTTGCTTCATCCTTCCTTAATCTTTTTCATTTGTGGTCTCTTGGGTGGAAGGTCCGGCTGGTCCATCTTTGGTGCATGGGGTCTTGGGTTCGATCCCAGCTCGCGCCAAGTGAGCTTTGTAGTGGACAAACCGTGTGTGTGGTTTTCTCGGGGTTCTCCCGTTTCCTCCCACTTTCTTCATTCCGCATTCTTCATTTCTGACCATTACCGTCTTCTTTAGCCTAGCAGGGACGTAAGATTTCAAATTCAGTATGTAACTGGAGATGCTATACCCTAGTAGTCGGCCATACCCAGTAGTGGTCATCCTTTAGTAGTCAGTCATACCCCAGTAGTGGTCATCCTTTAGTAGTCAGCCATACCCCAATAGTGGACCATACCCCAGTAGTGGTCATCTTTCAGTAGTCAGTCATACGCCAATAGTAAACCTTGACTTGTTCATTTTAACGTCCCGTTCAGCAGCTATATGAGACGTGGACCTACTGATTAACGTGGAATCCGAACCACATGAGCTCCCGCCGGGAATCGAACTCGGGCCTCCCACGCCAAAGGCGCGTACGCTAACCGCTTAGCTACGGAGGAGCTCCCCAATAGTGGACCATTCCCCAGTAGTGGTCATCCTTCAGTAGTCAACCATACCCCAACAGTGGACCATCCCCAGTAGTGGTCATCCTCAGGGCCGGATTTCCATGTTTTGCGTCCATGGGCCCTAGCGAAATTTTCGCCTCTAACCACCAATAGGACGCCCCTAGCCGCCTACTGCTGTCCTTTTCAGCAGATCCACCGACAACTGATCGAACTACCATAATAACCAACTAATTTATGATAATATTTGCTACGACTGATCTGCTACAATATTATCTAGTCACAGCCATTAAAAGAATGGCTTTCGCTTACTCTATTGAGTCGTTGGTGAAATATGCATTTTCAGTAGTTGTATCGTTTTTATTTTTTGTTTTGATCGACGCCCATCAAAATTTACCGCCCTGGTGCCGGGCCGATGTGGCCCATGCCTAAATCCAGCCCTGGTCATCCTTCAGTAGTCGGCCATCATTAAGTGATGATTTATCGAAGAAACAAAGCATAGGTTCTCAACAGACGAACATCTAAAAGAAGAGTTTAGGTGCTTACCCAGAATCTGGTGGTACTGTAGAGCAGGGCGCAAAATTTCAAAGTCAGACGCACTCGCCAATCCAAAAATGGTGGTCGCCAGTATCTCTCACGTACCTAATTATGAGAGGTCCCCTCCCCACCGTGGACTTTGGTTTGACAAAGAAAGAGATTACATCAGAGCTTAAAATTTCAAAACCAGTCAATTAGATTCAGAATAATTAATTTTGAATTGGACAATTCATATATACGTTAAAAAATATCTTAACCTTCACGTTTGTATGTGGCTCTCTCTCTCTGCACTGAAGTACCAGTTGTCGATTGCAGATTTCTGATCAAAGTCCTTAAGTGAAGGATCATTGATATAAATTGTCAGCAAATCATCCTGTGTGTCAGTCTTAAGTGGATTCCTGTAGGCAGTCGTAACTCTGTTGAGACTGTTGAAGCCTCTCTCACATGAAGCAGTACTCACAGGTAAAACTGCACAAAATGTGACAATTGGAAGCAATTTGGGAATCTCGTAATGAAGTTCTTACTGTAAATCTTTTTCAGTGTCTGATTCAACGTCAATGAAGAAAACAGAAGTTTATATTCTGCCCACTCTGCTAAGACAAGATCCACTTTTTCACTATAAATATGGTTGCAAGTTCTTAAAAAGCAGTTTTATTTCTTTCACACCAAGGATTTTTCCTTTAGGAGACCAACCTAAAGTGTCAAATATATGCAGAGACAGAACTACCTCTGATGATACAGATTGCAAAGGGTAGGGCGAATTACAACGTTGTGAAGACTTCACATTCCGTGTTTTCTCTCACTCAGTGACAATTATTTTCGTGCGAAACAAAAACTGCGCAGCCCTGGTCGGCAGAAACCATTCCTACTGAATACTGGTCGCCAGCTCTAAATTTCTAGTCGCCGGTGGCGACCGGAAATTTTGTGCCCTGCTGTAGAGTGTATCAAACAATGACCCCTATCTATGTTTGAATAATAGGCGATTAAGTTTCAGCGTTTTTTGTCTATAACTCAAGGTGACCAGAATTTTCACTTGCGAAAACGGGAAACATACGAATCGGCTACGGGCGGAAGGGGGGTATATCTGACTTCCAGATTGCATTTTGGGACTCAGCAGTGTTCTCAATTTACAAAATACACAAGTAAGAGTGATAACACACCGTTTCTAACTTTACGTGTACCACACAACAAATAATGGTTCCCGATTACAAGTTTTACCCAACAATTCTTTTAACTAGTTGAACACTCGAGAATTCTCACTCAATTCCCACTTCAACCACGAACACTCAATTCCCATTTGAAAATTCAGAAGTTCTAGACACGGCTGAACCTTAGCAACGAGTGTCGGTACGGAAGAGAGTAGAATTTCTATTGACGATTTATATTTTGAATAATAATTACGGGACACCTAGGTCATTTTTAGTTAAAAACGGGACATTTAGGCGTCCCATTCGAGAAACAGAAAAAACGGGACAACGGTTGGAAAAAGGGACTGTCCCGGCTAAAACGGGACCTCTGGTCACCTTGCTATAGCTTCAAAAAGTACAATGATATTTGAAGATAAGAGGTCCACCTATAGGTATCGCGACGTAGAACATGGAAACGTCTTTAATTTCAAAGATCAGAACCTATTTACGAACCCAAGATCAACATGACGGAACTGACAGAGCAAAGTGAATAGATTATAATTCAAGCTGAAATTGATTTATTGTGCATCGAAATATGATCCTTTATCCTTAGATAAATCAAATGACCTTCCACATCTGGTTGAAACGAAGTTAATTGAAATCTGGATTATGAATTGACGGAAACTGGGAGTAATAGATTGTTTATTTTGTACTTTGAATAATGACTTTTCTGTGGGAGAAGCGTGTGAGAAATTCCGGCTTAGTTCACACATGGTGAATAATAAAATCTCTATTTTTTAAAATGACAAAATGTTGATTACTCATGCCACAAAATAATCTGCTGAAAATCTTGATTACTTATGTCACAAAATAATTTGCTGAATTTTGAAGAAGTTTCTCTAACGTTTTTTTTTTCCTCGTTTTATTACTAATTTATACGAACAGTTCGCAACTGACATTTCATCACTTCAATTCGTGGGTGAATATTAACAGTTTTTCCCTTCAACTACATCATTACCTTCTTTCTTACCTTTAGACTTACAACATATACCGTATTTTATACATACATATATAATATAATATGATAGATAGATAGATCTAATACTATCTTTTATGTTATAAGGAAAGAAACTATCTGTTACACTTTTTACACGCTTAAATCAAATATAAATTATGAATCAGGATTCTTGTTGTTTAGGGATAGTTCAAAATAAGGTCTGCAGCGAAAGAGGGGCTTGTGGACTGCTCCGAGTCTTTCCTTTTCTTGTGCAAATATAAAATTATACATATATAAAAATATGTAGTCCCCCCTCTGGTGTAATGTTGATGGGAGATCATTCTGCAACGCATTACAATGGTGTGGATCATAAATGGACATTTTGCACTGGACGCGCTCACTTCTTTCAACTGGGCTTATGCTCACTTCTGTCAACTGGACACATGCTCATTTATTTCATTGGGTCTCGGGCTCACTCTGGTTCGCACTCAATTATTGACCCTGAGCCCGATTGAGCGCTAATGCCGAGCTGACGAGTTTGGACACCTATAGTGTGGATTCTATTTTAAATACTAGATCAACATCTCGAACATAGCCGCTCTGCTTCAAAGAGACGCTAAATGTCAACAAATAGACACAAAATAATAAATATATTCTGGTGAAGACGGTAATTTCTAGCGTTCTAGAATTATACCTTTTTGTTTCAATAGAAGCAAATGGAATATGGGTAATTATTGTTAGTGACCATTGTTCGGGAAGGTGGTAAAGGATTGTCTCCATCACCAACTAGGCCCAGATAATCGCTTTATCTATCTGTGGCATAAATAAATAAATAAAATAAAATAAAAACAAATTCAAAAATTCGCTTTTGTTCAAGTGTTAGGCCCGTTACACAGTCACGCGGAGCTCCGCGCGCGGAGTCCCGCGTGGCAAGATTGTTCTATTGATTCTTATGGATGCATACATAGTCACGCGGAGGCCTCCGCGCGCGGAGCAGCCTCCGCGTGGCCCTATCCGCGCTCCGCGAGGCAGATAAGGCCATTGAGCAAATGGGTGCTTACATAGTCAAGCGGAACTCCGCGCGCGGAGCAGCCACTTAGTAGATGCGGGACAACTTTTCGACATTCATGAATATTCATGAGTGTCGATAATTTTGACATGGTAGCACTTGGTAATGCACGTTTTAAAAAAATGGATACACCCTTTTTTCCCGCATACTAATGACACATAATGTATGCAGGTGCGGCCGGAGGTAACATGACATATAATAAATGGTTTCCGGTCAAAAGAAATGTTAATTGGACAAGCAGAATATAGAAAAAACCTTTTCGGAAATAAAATATGCAGATCACACACGTAGAACAAGGTAATTCATTAATATTCAGCACATGTAACGCGACAGCTGCTGGAGAATATGCTAGAAATTTTGATCGTCGGAATGAGTGAAAGAAAGCACTAGAAGCTTCCAGATGTTTTTCTAAGCTTATTATTGTTGGAATAGGGGAAAGAACACTCTCGAAACTTCTGGGAAGGTTTCTTGTAGTATACTTGTTCATTTTTATATGGGAAATGGACATATTGTAATTGTTGGAAGTATAAGGGGGACGGAACTGTTTGTTTTAATCGAGAATTGATTGCGGATTTTCCGGCATTGAAAAATGATATGACTCGGTGTACTTTTATGGAACTATAACTTGACTAAGATATAGTATAATGTAATATGTAGGGAATCAACATTAATGATTGCACCGGGACTCGAATGAGTATTCTCCCACGTGGAGAACCGTACGCTAAATTTTATGCTTGAAGTGTGAACTTATTACTTATATGTAGCTATGAATTGTGTAAGACATAACAGGTATATATAAATTATATTGTACAGAAAGTTAGCAGAATGCGCCCCGGGAATCGAACCAGGACTCTTTTACGTGAAAAGCCGTACGACAAACATTTTGCTTAGCAGATGTTGTTACTTATACATAGCTATGAATTGTGTGAGACGTATAACTGGTATTTAGAAAGTATATGGTAAAAATTAGTATTGTAAACTATTGTGTTTTTGTTTTATAAACGCTAGTGTAACAATGAGGTTATATGGCGACAGAACGTTTAACGTTACCGCAGATTGAACTTAAGGGTTTTTCATGTTAAAAGCTAAGGCAATAAAAAGAGACCCGAGATTGTTTGAACATATTACCAGGATGAAATGTAGTAGTGAAGTTAAAAGGGAAACTTTATACTTATAGTTTATAATTGGAAATCGTAATACAGCAAATAATTAATTTTTAATTCTTTTATTGTTTTAGGTGGTGAAGGAAATAAAAATTTTAATAGAAACACTGGAGAGCAAACCTTATTTTCCTGAATTGTTTGTTGTTGAAATATAGCGGAGGTTTTTTTAGTGAAAAGGAGTTATAGATTGGTCTTAAAATATGGATTTACTGAAACCGTTAGATGTTAGTTGTATGAAATATCGAAAATATTGGATAATGTGTGATATGAATATTGAATATTGAAATATCGACATAAAAGTTATTGTAAGTTTTTACATCCAACGAATATACTGGCTATACTAAAGGAGACGGTGATGAGAAATTAATGAATATGGTGGAATGAAGAAAGTGGGAAGAAGCATGAGAACCACGACAAAAACCCACGCACATAGTGTTTGTGCACCAAAAAGCTAACTTGAAACAAGCTGGGATTGAACCAAGGACTCCATGCACCAGAGGTGAACGCTGTATTGCGTACTCACCATAGCTTTTTCTATGTATTATATTTGGATGAATAAAAGTACGCATGTATAAGTTGGTGGAACGAGAATGTAGGTGGAAACGGGAGAACTTTACACTTACACAATGTTTAAACTAGAAATACACTTTGATTAAGGTCAAGCATTTTGTTTTAGAAGTGACTTATTTTTATGATCAGCGCTATTTAATGTTTATGAACGAAGAAAGAAACTGTAGCAGTTATTGGAGAATTATACTAGTGAAACTCTTTATACAAAAATTAGGTGTTTATATAACTTCATACATACTAGTAAAGAAGATATATTTAATAACATGTATTGTATGTTAGGGACAATTTTGACATTATTTAAACAGTGTAGGTAACGACTCTTAAGGCAATACAAGAGACGGACAATTATTTGACAGCGCAGATTAGTTTTATATGCAGATGGAAACAATTGCTTTAAACAAGAGATAGCACTTTGAACGTATAGTTTGGTTAAAATTGCTTTACTTTAGAACTCATAACATTAAGTACAAGGTAACCAACACCATTGGCGATAACTATTAGCAGGACTGTGAGCGATGGGAATTAGCGTGTTGGAGAGACAGATACATTTTGCATACATAATAATAATAATAATGAGTATGAATATTTGACTTTGGCACCTAGAAGATTATGCAATCAACATTTTATAAATGTTTGAGGATTGCATATAATATTTACAGACAGTCTGATACGATTTTGTATTTATTTGAAGTGTGATGAATGTTTGTTGAACTAAAAAGGGTATTTTATTTATAGATCTTGTTTGTAAGTTAGAAAAACAAGAAAATATTCTTGTAATGGTGTTATGACCATCAGAAACGAAATAATAGCTAACATGTCCTTTTTACAGTTGAAATAGATATCTGTCAATTTAAACTTTAATAAAAAACTAGTTTGAATTTCGACAATTTAAACTTTATTGTAATTGTTACAAATGCATAAGAAAATAGTATTTTAATGTTTTAGTTGTCTGCATATACAGCGCAGATATATTTGTGAGTGAATACATGACATACAGTTATAACATATCAGAAGTGTTGTGCTCAAGAAAATTAGATTTTTCCTAAACGTTAAAGAGATTATATTGTGCAGTTTGCACTTACCTTGGACTTGAAAATCAAACACAACCCTTTTGTTAGACAACTATAATGAATTGACACACACTGCAGACGCTGTACTTTTTATTGATTCCTGTAGTAACCATAGTTACTTATAACAAATGGATGTAGAAAAGCGATGGGGTGTTAGTGGTTTACTTTTGTTGCGTGTGATCCATGGTTTAACCTCCGACAAGATAAGTTCGTGCTGGGTGTGGGTTTACTTGGAATCTTTTCTTTCCCTATTTGATTTTACCGATTTATGCATTATTATTTACCTATTTTAATTGTGGACTAAACGATTTTATTTATTCTCTAGTAAATAGGTTGAGTTAAACACAAAAGAAAGGGAAATAGAAAATGTAGCTTTAAAGCAGATTTCCCCTTACTAACCCAACCACTTTCATTTTTTTTCTTTCTCTCTCTCCTTTCACACTCACAGACAAAGAAAGAAATCATGATGTACATCACGTATTATGTTGGACTTAAAGGTATTTTATTATTAGTTTGAAAAGGGTGAAATAATCAGCAGGACGACATCATTTTGTTAGGTTTTGTATAATAAAACAATTAAGTGGATTTATCGTGGGTGTGTGTTGAGAAAAGGAGAATTATAGGTGGATAGTTGATTTAAATTTATTGCAGGGAGACAGAGGTGGAAATTATTGCGTGTTGGGGAAGGCAGGTGTATTTTATCAATGGAAGGGTATAAAGTGAAAATATTTATTTTCGGAGTGTTATCTTCTCGCATGCTAGGGGAGTAAATGTGTTTCCTGTCTTTTTGAAAAATTGGATTTTCTTGCATGGACGTGATGTTGAATTTAAATGGTTAAATACGAAGAGAAATCAGATGTTTAAGAGGCATTTTAAAAACCTTGGACTGTGAAAAACATGTTGTGGTAGGAAGAAAACAAAGAAGGCTTTCTTTTCCTTAAGAAAAAAACATTATGTTTTTGATACAACATGCATTATAGTTAAGAGAAATATATGCGGTTTGTACGAAAAAACGAAATGCGTATTTTACAGAAAATGGAAAGCTTTGTAAAAATTAACATAACGGGTGGAGTTATGTTTTAGGAAAAGTAATGTATATGTATCGTTAAGTGGTAAAGATTGTTTGTTGTTAAAAATCAGAAGGAGGTCTGACATGGGAGTTTAGAAGAAATTAATGAAGGAAAATATACTGTAACTTTGATTTAGAACGAGAACTAGGAAAGTGAGGGAAAACGGTGAATACGTGAGAAGAAATTATATGATCAGAAGGGTAGAAATGCTTTTGTTTTCTATTTAGAAAACCTCCCCTGCTAACAAGCTTTGAAACTTATATATACAAGTTAGAAGATGGAAAATTATCATTTTAAAACTACGGACGAGGTGGGAAACCAGAAAAAACTAAGAACTCCCATCGTTGAAGACAAATTTGCAAAGGTAAGTAAAATTGTAATAGCATTAGATATTAGAAAAAGTTGAAAAATATATGATTTCAGTACAGTAATAATACAATTCTAGATTTTTTATTGTGCAACGTAAATGTTTAGATTTTCATGTTATATAACACACATTTCTTAATAGATTTGGAAAACATTTGGTTTAAATAATCAGTATTGATATAAATACATTAATGTGTTAAATGTTTACTACATTCTTCATAATATTAGAATGAGTTTTAATATTATTGTTATTTAGAGGGATTTTAGGAAAAAATGATATACAGATTAGCCGGACTTATTTAAAGATATTTGTGTACCATGCTTTTTTATAATCGATAAAAAATCGAAATAGGATTTTCCTAATTTAAAATGTGGACACTAAGTACATAATTATTATACTGCCCGGAAATCGTTAACGAAATTATAGAATTGAAATATATTTATGTTTAGAAATATAAAAAGATTAAAATATATTATCATTGAGCGTTTAGAAGTAATACACATCACCCGAATAAAATGAAATCTGTTAATTTTACTTGCAATGATTATACCAAGTAGGGTAATTGAAACGGTAATAATGAGAAATGAATAAATGAGTAAAGTGGGAGGAAAATGGGAAAACCGCAAAAACACGCACTTACTGTTTATTTTACATTTAGCTTTGTAGGAGTATCGTTTTAACATGATTTTTTCTTTTATGAAGCTATGCCTTTTCTTTAAGATTGCTAACAATAACATATTTGGTTTTAGTTGAACAATTTGTTACGGATTACCTATTCTAAGCGTTTTTTTTAAAGTATCCTTTAAGACATTTTTCAGAAATTAAAATCCTTGTTTTGCAAGCAACTCAAACACAATTTTTTTTTTTTTCTAAAGTTACTATACTTTGAGTTTACTGAAGTTTTGGTGTCCCCCCTTTTCTTTGAAGGAATTTTTACTCCCTAGTTGACGTATCTTGAAAACTGACACTAAATTACACTGATGCGTAATACTGTAACGCTAACTTCACACAAAAGGAAAGTACTTAATCTATGATATTAAAATTATTAGTAAGAAGGTTCATAAAGACGTTCATAATCTGGGAAACCCCCAGCGAAAGGACTATATATAGAAAAATCAAAATAACAAATACTGGTACAACGAGTTTTCTATAGATAGAAGAGTTTTCGTTTGACAGATGAATACTATGATCTAAAGTGAAGTTAATTCAGCAATTAAATTTATGAAACACCTGCAAAACTCGAGTGTAGAGTTATATGAGAATAAAAACCCATTATCTGACAACGTTCATATATAGTAATACACACAAAGAAATATTCCTTAATGAAGTTTAAGAGACCCCAGGTATGAAAACTTAGAGTACTGATACAAAATAAGAGAAATCTCGGAAACTGTTGTTTGTACAAGGTTAAAATTAGTTGATATACAAAAGCACATTACGATATTAGATGTCACAAAAGATGAAGATTTGATTTACATTTATTATATTACGAGGTACCTTAATTATGTTTTGAGTCTACTATTTCTATTTGACAGAGCGCACATATGCGTTGTATGGTTAAATGGGATACTGCATTGACATAACTTGAGAAAATAAAACTTTTACCTATAGATGTTAGTTTATAAAATGATATTAGTCGTAAGACTAATTAAATATATGATTTTGATAATTTAGTATTGGGAGCAATAATTTTATACACTGTAATATATGTATGTACTTCACACTTGAAGTGTTGGATTTGGAAATTCATATGGTGTCTTTTCATTGTTGCAGAAATAATCAAGAAAAGAAAAAGAATCATCAGACAAGGATAAAAGAAAAGTGAGTACCATGTCTCATTTATTTGTTTTTATATTGCTTAACAATACTTGGACGGAAATAGTACATGCCTTTGTAGTATAAAACACACAGAAAAAATCCGTTATCCGGATAGTGGTATTTTGTACTAATATACGGAATACTTTTTTTGTTACTACGGACATTAGTACGGAGGATACGTTATTCATATGTTGCGTACGCATTGCCTTTAGATGTTACATCATTCCGTATATCACATGCATATACTTATGTTACCTTTTGTCAGTTATATGTTATATACGTCTATTTGTATGTGAGATCCTGACCGCCTACATTGTTTTATACGGAAAGTACGTTTATTCGGAACACTTATACGGAAAATATGTTTAAAATATACTTTTCAGTTATACGTTTAGTGTACGTTAAGTCCAAAAATTACAGGATTTACACATGTAACCTAGGTACGCCTACATTTTTTTCAGTGTGCACCTCCTCACTTAACATGTTTTAAAAATGTGTCTGTCTTGTAAAGACTTTTGCAATACACTTCTTTTAGTATCGTTCAGTTAAAACATTTTTTTATCGCAAAAACAAAAGCGTATCGCTATAAATACCGTGTTTTTATTAAGTAAATAATGGATTTGAGAAACATTTTTTCTTGTTACCAGCAAAAATAATCAATCTAATAATAATAATAATAATAATAATAATAATAATAATAGACCTATTTTCACTTTTGTGTCGTTATTAAATTATATAAAAAAAATGTTTTCATGCATATTACGTTACAACACTGTGCATTTGTTCATACAATTTGAAAGTTAGTTTAGTTGTGGTATCGTACCGTGCAGGTGATAAACTGAATGTTATTCATTATTTCTTTTAAGAAACATTTCTATCGCTCACATTACATACTACTTATTTCAATACTGTTTTACTATTTTGTATTCAATACATCGAAATAAAAGAATTTTCAATGATTCGAATCTATATATCATTAGAAGTTCCGTACAATAAATAAAATCATGTAGTCACGACTTTGTTCAATGGGTAGTACAGCGAATTACACCTCATTTGCAATTATAAGTTGAACAAGCCTAAAAATTATTTTCAATACCATAATGGATTTTTAAAGCTTTATATATTTTGAAGTAAAGATGAAACTTACTATTTAATTTGAAAATGTTGGAATAGAAATCTGAGCAGCCCATTTGCTGTGGTGGAATTCTTGCATGTTACCCTTAGCACAATAGCTAAGCCATGTTTTGTTAGCCAGCAGCAAGCATAGACATTAATAATTAATTATTTACGTTCCACATATGTATCGTTTAGTAATCTTAGTGTAATAACAGGTCACATAAAAACACTTTCTCAAGTTCAAAGACCCACCAGAAAAAAAGAAAAAGTGTCATACTGGGAAACATAAATGTATCTGATATATTGAGAAAAAAAATAAATGTAATTTATGGTTTATGGAACAGGGAGGTTCAGTGCCGCGTTCACAAAAGCTCTTCACTGACTTCTATCCTTAGCCAACTGGATCCCATTTTTTACTTTGTGCGAAAAGATTTTAATATTGCCTTCTCATCTGCGCCTAGGTCTTCCTAATGGTCGTTTTCCGATTGCATTTTTAAAGTTTAAAATTTAAAAGCGTTTCTACTTTCTTCCATTCTAGCTATATGACCCGCCCACCTAAGCCTCCTAGACTTGATGACTAGAACAATGTTGGGTAGACCATATAAATTATGTAGTTCCTCGTTATGAAGTTTCCGCCATTCCCCATTCCCGTTCCTCTTGGGTCCGAATATTCATCTCAGGATCTTGTTCTCAAATACTTTTAGTCTATGTTCTTCCCTCAGAGTAAGTGGTCATGTTTCACAATTATACAGAACAACAGGCATAATTATCGTTTTATATATTTTAAGCTTCGATAAAAATTTTTATAAAAAATTTTTTGAACTGAATAACACAAATTCCCTGCTTTTAGTCGACATTTAGCTTTTTCGTGAATATGCTTTCGGTTTGATTCTAGATATTTGAGTTTCCACTATGTGGAAAGTATTATTTGGTATTTTAAAGCATTTTTATAATTGTAGCATTACAATTTGATGAACTCTCATGTACTTATTAGTAAATTCATATCCCTGCAAGCGTTTTAATAATGCCTCTGCATTTCTTTTATTGTTTTCCTATCAAATTTACATTATAAGCATATACCATAACCTAGTTGCTATCTTTGATTTCCTTATAGCGTACTCCAAGACAAAGTTAAATAGTAATGTCGACAACGCATATCATGGTTTCATGCCATTCTCACGTGAAAGCTCGTGAACAAGAATTTTGCTACTCGGACTTTACTTTGGAATTAATTAAAACACATTTTAATTAATGTAATGAATTTTCGATATTTTAAATTTTGTAAAAATATTATAAAATGTTTCTTTCCTACCCGATTCGTAAGCAATTTAAAACCAAATTAACGTACCGGGGTATTGTATTCTCATTTTCCCTTCAAGCATTTGGCGAATGGTAAATATTTGATCAATGTTGTTGTACAAAATTTGTAACTTAATAATATTAGTATTTTAAATGTAAAATAAAAAGGAAAATATGTCTTTATTGACACAAACACAACAATACTTGCAAATCCTATTGGTAATCAAAAAGCAACATTTAATTTGTACCTCAAATACCGCGTATTACTCCGTGCTAGCTTGCTCTAACTAATATTTATTCTTGAAACTCTTATTGTATAAGATTCCATATCTTTGCTCACCACACATATCTTAGCTATATCAAAGTCACACCCGAACATTTTAGTCTTAGAATGTAATTGTATTCGCATTTAATATAGAATGTTTTATACCGTTATTAAAATTATTATTTCCTTTTTTCATAATACTGACGGAAATACCCGAAGTCAGCCGAGGTTAAATACCCGAATTCATCCGAAGTTAAATATGACGAAATTTACAAATGAAGTTAAATTATATTTTTATTTTATTATTCATGTGCTTTGAAGCTAATTATATATCTTTTTCAGGATGAAGTTTATAAGAAACCAGCAAAAAGAAGTACTCAGGGTTATTAGACGAACAATAATAAGAGGTAGAAGAATCTTCATCTACTTAAATGAAAACTTTATACATCTGTATGAGGAATATACGGAGCAGAGGATAGAGGAGGTGGAGGTCACTCTTCATCTTTCTCAGTTTGAGGAAGAAGAAGAAGAAGATAGGGAAATGTGGAGAGAGGAGGTGGAGGTAATTCATGGTCTTCCTCAGTTTGAGGAAGACGAATTTAGAAATCACCATCATGATGAGGTCGAACAGGAAAATCCTCAAGATGAGGAGGAGGATACTACTGATAATGAGGAGGAGGGTATTTTTGGCTTATAGACCTCTTTTCTCTTGTAAATATTTTTTCATTATTATTATTATTATTATGTATTTTTAGTTTGTTTTTTAAAAATAAATACTTATATACATATTCTAGGTATTTCCATTTTTAAATACTTGTTTATAACCCCTATATTTGATTCTTAACAGAGTTTAAATTTTTTCATCTAATTATGAAAACGTGTTTTCTCTCTTTTCTGAAAAACAAAGGTAAAACTTGATGATACCCATGGTTTAAATTGAACGCTAAAAACGTTTCGCATCAGGGGTAAGCACTCTATCAATGCCCTGTAGTGCGCCTAAGTAAAATACGTTTGCTACTTTTGTGTGTAATATAAGACTTGATACGTATGTGATTGTGATTTAGGAAAAAATGGTTCTTTATTCTGTGTTTTTTATTCAGCGATTCTGTATTAAAATATGATACTAATACTGAAGACCTAAGGACAAATGATGGAAGAAATACAACTATCAAATGAAGACGTTAAGCACAGTGTTTTTCAATTAAAATAAAGTGTTACATTCAAGTTTATCTTCTTTCTCAGCATTGAGGTTATATGAGCTGGTACTCTATAGTTTAACGTGAAATCCCAAATCTTTGTATAAAATGTTCAACGATTTCTCAATGGGATTTAAAACTTGGACTTCCTGCAGCGAAGGTGAGCACTCTACCAGTAAACTCAAGCACACTAAAATATAAATATTATTTTTACTTTAAAGGTTAACCACAGAAAAAAACTAAAATAATTATTTTACAACTGTTTTTTATCTTCAAGAACATCCTCATAATACAAACAAAACAAGTTCCATTCTGTTTTTTCAAGGTCAATGATGTAAAAGAAAAGTCTTCCTTTCTTTAGGGGGTGCTTCAAAAATGTTTTACGGAAACAGGTTTTTTTTATGCAGGTAACAGTATCCGTTGTAATACATTAGGAGGTGGAGGCTTTTCAGTTTTCCATTCATCCATTTTTTTGTGACTGCCTTTTAAAACCTTGGTGAAAATCATCAAAGAAATTTAAAAATCCTTTTACTTTCGTTTTACACCGCTGAACGAAACTTAACGCTCGCGCGTGTATGTGTGTGTGTGTGTGTGTGTGTGTGTGTGTGTGTGTGTGTGTGTGTGTGTCTGTGAGTGTGAAAGGAGAGAGAGAAAGAAAAAAAATGAAAGTGGTTGGGTTAGTAAGGGGAAATCTGCTTTAAAGCTACATTTTCTATTTCCCTTTCTTTTGTGTTTAACTCAACCTATTTACTAGAGAATAAATAAAATCGTTTAGTCCACAATTAAAATAGGTAAATAATAATGCATAAATCGGTAAAATCAAATAGGGAAAGAAAAGATTCCAAGTAAACCCACACCCAGCACGAACTTATCTTGTCGGAGGTTAAACCATGGATCACACGCAACAAAAGTAAACCACTAACACCCCATCGCTTTTCTACATCCATTTGTTATAAGTAACTATGGTTACTACAGGAATCAATAAAAAGTACAGCGTCTGCAGTGTGTGTCAATTCATTATAGTTGTCTAACAAAAGGGTTGTGTTTGATTTTCAAGTCCAAGGTAAGTGCAAACTGCACAATATAATCTCTTTAACGTTTAGGAAAAATCTAATTTTCTTGAGCACAACACTTCTGATATGTTATAACTGTATGTCATGTATTCACTCACAAATATATCTGCGCTGTATATGCAGACAACTAAAACATTAAAATACTATTTTCTTATGCATTTGTAACAATTACAATAAAGTTTAAATTGTCGAAATTCAAACTAGTTTTTTATTAAAGTTTAAATTGACAGATATCTATTTCAACTGTAAAAAGGACATGTTAGCTATTATTTCGTTTCTGATGGTCATAACACCATTACAAGAATATTTTCTTGTTTTTCTAACTTACAAACAAGATCTATAAATAAAATACCCTTTTTAGTTCAACAAACATTCATCACACTTCAAATAAATACAAAATCGTATCAGACTGTCTGTAAATATTATATGCAATCCTCAAACATTTATAAAATGTTGATTGCATAATCTTCTAGGTGCCAAAGTCAAATATTCATACTCATTATTATTATTATTATGTATGCAAAATGTATCTGTCTCTCCAACACGCTAATTCCCATCGCTCACAGTCCTGCTAATAGTTATCGCCAATGGTGTTGGTTACCTTGTACTTAATGTTATGAGTTCTAAAGTAAAGCAATTTTAACCAAACTATACGTTCAAAGTGCTATCTCTTATTTAAAGCAATTGTTTCCATCTGCATATAAAACTAATCTGCGCTGTCAAATAATTGTCCGTCTCTTGTATTGCCTTAAGAGTCGTTACCTACACTGTTTAAATAATGTCAAAATTGTCCCTAACATACAATACATGTTATTAAATATATCTTCTTTACTAGTATGTATGAAGTTATATAAACACCTAATTTTTGTATAAAGAGTTTCACTAGTATAATTCTCCAATAACTGCTACAGTTTCTTTCTTCGTTCATAAACATTAAATAGCGCTGATCATAAAAATAAGTCACTTCTAAAACAAAATGCTTGACCTTAATCAAAGTGTATTTCTAGTTTAAACATTGTGTAAGTGTAAAGTTCTCCCGTTTCCACCTACATTCTCGTTCCACCAACTTATACATGCGTACTTTTATTCATCCAAATATAATACATAGAAAAAGCTATGGTGAGTACGCAATACAGCGTTCACCTCTGGTGCATGGAGTCCTTGGTTCAATCCCAGCTTGTTTCAAGTTAGCTTTTTGGTGCACAAACACTATGTGCGTGGGTTTTTGTCGTGGTTCTCATGCTTCTTCCCACTTTCTTCATTCCACCATATTCATTAATTTCTCATCACCGTCTCCTTTAGTATAGCCAGTATATTCGTTGGATGTAAAAACTTACAATAACTTTTATGTCGATATTTCAATATTCAATATTCATATCACACATTATCCAATATTTTCGATATTTCATACAACTAACATCTAACGGTTTCAGTAAATCCATATTTTAAGACCAATCTATAACTCCTTTTCACTAAAAAAACCTCCGCTATATTTCAACAACAAACAATTCAGGAAAATAAGGTTTGCTCTCCAGTGTTTCTATTAAAATTTTTATTTCCTTCACCACCTAAAACAATAAAAGAATTAAAAATTAATTATTTGCTGTATTACGATTTCCAATTATAAACTATAAGTATAAAGTTTCCCTTTTAACTTCACTACTACATTTCATCCTGGTAATATGTTCAAACAATCTCGGGTCTCTTTTTATTGCCTTAGCTTTTAACATGAAAAACCCTTAAGTTCAATCTGCGGTAACGTTAAACGTTCTGTCGCCATATAACCTCATTGTTACACTAGCGTTTATAAAACAAAAACACAATAGTTTACAATACTAATTTTTACCATATACTTTCTAAATACCAGTTATACGTCTCACACAATTCATAGCTATGTATAAGTAACAACATCTGCTAAGCAAAATGTTTGTCGTACGGCTTTTCACGTAAAAGAGTCCTGGTTCGATTCCCGGGGCGCATTCTGCTAACTTTCTGTACAATATAATTTATATATACCTGTTATGTCTTACACAATTCATAGCTACATATAAGTAATAAGTTCACACTTCAAGCATAAAATTTAGCGTACGGTTCTCCACGTGGGAGAATACTCATTCGAGTCCCGGTGCAATCATTAATGTTGATTCCCTACATATTACATTATACTATATCTTAGTCAAGTTATAGTTCCATAAAAGTACACCGAGTCATATCATTTTTCAATGCCGGAAAATCCGCAATCAATTCTCGATTAAAACAAACAGTTCCGTCCCCCTTATACTTCCAACAATTACAATATGTCCATTTCCCATATAAAAATGAACAAGTATACTACAAGAAACCTTCCCAGAAGTTTCGAGAGTGTTCTTTCCCCTATTCCAACAATAATAAGCTTAGAAAAACATCTGGAAGCTTCTAGTGCTTTCTTTCACTCATTCCGACGATCAAAATTTCTAGCATATTCTCCAGCAGCTGTCGCGTTACATGTGCTGAATATTAATGAATTACCTTGTTCTACGTGTGTGATCTGCATATTTTATTTCCGAAAAGGTTTTTTCTATATTCTGCTTGTCCAATTAACATTTCTTTTGACCGGAAACCATTTATTATATGTCATGTTACCTCCGGCCGCACCTGCATACATTATGTGTCATTAGTATGCGGGAAAAAAGGGTGTATCCATTTTTTTTAAAACGTGCATTACCAAGTGCTACCATGTCAAAATTATCGACACTCATGAATATTCATGAATGTCGAAAAGTTGTCCCGCATCTACTCCACTTCTCTTTAAAATTTAAAAAGAAACGTGCATGGTAGCAAAAGCAAAATGCAAATTGATCCAGATTTCTTTTCTTATTTTTGATAGTGAGTTGCTAAATAATATTTTATACTGTTCTATAATACTATTTTCATATTGTTTAGTGTTATTTTTAATTTAGCTACATTGTCTTCGTTTAATTGGAACTTTCAATTAATGTCTTTGCTTAATTGGAACTGTACATGTGGTGCCTCTAATATACCACTGTTAACAGTACGTGACTATTGTAATTTTTGGACTTTCAACAAATTTCAGTTTCAGTTTCAATTATCATGGAGGTTAAATTAACACCATATTAATGGGATCCCTCTTGTGAGGAATACAAAAAGCGTAACATTCGTGAACAGGCATGGAACGAGATATGTAAAAGATTTTTTTCCTTTGTAAAAATGAAGGTATGGGCAATGAAAAAAGATAAATTGAGGCAAATAATTTATCTCTACTATTAAATAGTTGATTGGATGTGAAGTTCTAACCAAATGTACAAACATAGGTTATTTTCATTTGTTAAAAAACAGTATCTGTTAAGTGCTGTATTTTAAGAGCGTGCATATGAATTTTATATAAATTGCATTTTTATAATTTCGATGGATTTTTTTTTTTCAATTAGGTCATCGAACGACTGAATTGACGTATGGAAATTATTGAAGTACTTCTCGTCTTCTCGCAAATCTATATACACAGACGTAAAGCTCCCTTCAAACTTCTTTGAGAAACTAAGGGATGAATCTTGAGACATTTATTTTTTTGTGTTCTTCGTTTTCTCTTCTTACAGAAATATTAAGATGCCACTATTGTCGTTTCGAACTTTTTATGTTGACTCGCAACACTGACTGAGAAGAATCCTGTATATAATCACGTGACGCGTAGCGCGTAGCTACGGATGACTGTGTAAGCACACACGCGTAGTGCAGAGGGCGGAAGACGGGACGCGGAGCGCGGAGCTCCGCTTGACTGTGTAACGGGCCTTACCGTGTAAAGAAACTAACGGGCTTAAGTCCCCGTTATGTTAATTTGTGCGTAACGTTAATTCCCAATAGTAGAAAAAAATACACAGTTAAGCTAACAGATCGCTAGCTGCCTAGCTGATGCCAATAGATGCCGCTAGCGTGCAGGCGTTTTTTTTAAGTCAATTATGCCGCCCTTAGGCTGAATTCCACTTTAGGCTCCAGCCCAGTCACTCTAGGCCTTAATCTGGAGGCGGGCCTGTCTGTATTTCAAACGGCTAGTTATTTGATATAGGTATTCAAACTACAAAGAGCAAGTAGGTGGTCTTATAAAATTATGCCTTAAAGCTCAAGGAGATTTGGGTTTATATAAATGGGACATTAACATACGCATAGAAAAGAAGGGCACCTATTGTGTTAATGTAGTCAATTAAGTCATTAAATAAACAACCACGATTGTATGGAATTGATAGTGAACGAATATTTTATGGACGTGAGTGAGTGTCCTTGCTTCAATGTGCTTTGTTTGTATACATAGCATAGTTTATCAGACCGCTGTTAGAAATCAAAAGATCATTTCAGATATTCAAAATAGACAATAAATGAAGAAACCTTGAAAAAGATATATTTTCAATGCTGTTGTGAACGTCCTGTTTCTCTGTATCTTGAGATAACAAGGTGATTACAAATTGAACTTTCAACGAAAGGTCGTGGAACAGTATATATTGACTAATAATAAAGGCATTATATAATAGAAATATTTCCAAAGAAATTGTCATGCTAAATAGTAAGTGCTTACATACTGTATATAACATCTTTTTATAAGTAATAATATATACTCCATTTAAGCGTTAGCATGTTTTTCATCAATGCCTCTATCATATTTAATAGTCTGCATCCTGTTTATCTCACACGATTCTGGTATCAACAATGTATAAGTGAGCTTCAAAGCTATTTTCTTTATATGGTTATCCGTCACTACAGAGCATTTGCGCCAAAAAAAAATTAATTGCCTGTTGCTATGTTGATCGACATGTTTATTATCGACACATTTATTATTTATTTTTTCATATTACCGTAGATTGACTACACGTCCTGATTAGTCAGGATTGCTCCGTTTAGAGAACAGAATTTTTTGTGAAGAATATTTTTGACACAGATTATCTGTCTGTACAAAACATCATAATGAAGTTTTATAGTAATACAGTGAAACCTCTCTAAAGCGGACAGCCGTGGGGAATCAAAAATTGTCCGCTATAGAGAGGTGTCCGCCTTAAAGAGGTTTCAATATTTTCTTACGTAAATTAATAAACAAGGTAATATGCAATTAGAAAAAAATATTTTGCATGAATCACGTATTTATGAATATCTCTAAAATGTTACTGAACCTGCATTATCTTGCGTCATCCAGTTCCCTATGTTCGAGACACAACATGGGAATAAGATGTTATAGTTCTCTGCACTTTACAGTTGTCGCTACTTACTACGTTTTCGGTGTATTGCTTTAATTCGTGAGTTAATTGCAGTCCAGAAATGACTTTTTAAAAATACAATATGTATACCTGTGGTCAAAAATACTAAACTTGTCTTCTGCTTGGTTACAGATTTCACCCACCGGGACAGTAGAATGATATGTCATTCCAAACAGTGGGCAACTATCAATCACTTTTGTTTCTGAAACAGGTTAGGTGGAAGTAGAATTAAAGCAAAGGACATAAGGATGTTGTGGAACAGAGACCCTTCCTCACGGTTGCTGAACAGACAGTTGAGGAGGCAAAATGTCACATCCTCATGTTTTGTGTATTTTTACTGTAATTTTCAACTTGTTTCTAGATAAAGTGTGCGTAAAAGGAGGTAAATAATACTTATAACAGACAAGAAAGACTGTCCGTGTCCGTACTAGAGAGTGTCCGCTTTAGAGAGGTTTGCCAATATGTTTTTTTCCTATTACAGTGTTTGGGGATTACAAAATATGTCCGTTATGGGAGGTGTCCGCTTTATAGAGGTGTCCGTTAGTAGAGGTTTCACTGTATATGTTCATTGGTAATACTCTTAGGGGGCAAGGTGGTGGCTCAGTGATAGAGTGCTTGCCGCTGGCGTGTGGGGTCTCTGGTTCGATCCCCAGCCAAATGAGTTTGTGCTGCACAACATTGTGTCCGTGGGTTTCTCGTGTTTCCTCCCACTTCCTCATTCCACCAGTTCTTCCATTATTATTCATTTACCTTAATCATCCGTCTGTCTTAGCGTAAAGGGCGTAATCATGGAACTTTAAACTGAAATATTTCATTTCATTTTCGTATATCGATGGACATTCTTCTTCTTCCCGTCTGGAAAACTACAAATAACGTTACTAATTCACCTTCCATACGTAATTATCCTATATAATATATTTATGTACACTCATGTCCAAAATTATTGTCGCATGTCTATAAATATGTTGTTGTAGGAATATAATTTGATAACGAATTCGCTCGGTATTTCTTATAATGTTAATATGTGTATAATCGGCAAAGACATGTATGTGGCAAATTTCATGCCGAAAGAGCAGTGAATAAGAACAATAAAACGAAAATAAAAAATTCTTGTCCATTTAGCAACATTTTGTTTTACTCATTCTAATTTTCGTATTTATAATTCTTTTTCTATGAAATTTACCACAAATATACATTTCCCGATTATACACGTTGCAACAGTATTAAAAGTACCCTGCAAAATCATTATCACATTATATTCTTACAAGAAGACAGTTATAGATATGCAACAGTCCTTTTGGACAAGCGAGTACTTTTTTTTTTTTTAACATTTCCAATTGTCTCTTCAACTTAAAAAAAAAAAATAGTTATTCATCAATCATTGATAAACGTAAACGACCGATATTTACGAGTACTTTACTCATAAAATGAAGAAGATATATACATTTAAAAAAATGAAATTAGTATAAAGTGGGAAATTCGAGAGAAAATGGGAATTTCTGCCTCACGAAATGGAATTTTATTATATATCAGGTTAGCATCACTGAACTTATATGAGTGGGATTTCACATTAAGTTGTAGTATACGTCTCATAGAGTCTCGATGTTGAACGAGACGCTAAACTGTAATCCAGCCCCCCCAGGACCGGCCCTAGGTAATCCGCCCCCCCCCCCCCGTGCAGTGACATCATTTGTCACATGTCCTTTCTCCAGAAAGAATAAATCTTAAAAGTCGCGATTTTAAGAATGCTACCCCATCATGAACAATGAAGGAGAGGGAAGGGCAGTCGCACTCAGAAAGGCCTGAACACTACAAATACAATTACATTCTGTGTTGTTTTTCTTTAAATGATAATCTATTACGTTAGTGAAAGATAAAGCAAACACCTGCAGAGGGAAGATAGTAATCCTTTTTTAAATATAGAATTCAATATCGGTCTTGAGGGGGGCGCGGTGGCTCAGTGGTAGAGCGTTCACCTCTGGTGCTTGGGGTCCCGGGTTCGATCCCAGACCCCGCCAAGTGAACTTTGTGGTGTACAAACACCGTGCTTGTGGGTTTTCTCGGGGTTCTCCCGTTTCCTCCCACTTTCTTCATTCCACCATTTCACTCATCTCTCATCATCACAGTCTCCTTTAGCCTAACCGGTATATCCGTGGGACGTAAAACTTAAAGATTTCATTTCATTTCATTTTTCAATATCGGTCTTTAATCTTAATGTATCGGTTTCTAATCTCAGTACAACTAGCTCTTTTATCTTTATTTCTTGATTTTTCTTTTACGCCTGTTAAAACATTAAAAAAAAATGTTTCCACGTTCAATGTTAATGAACTTTTTTGTGACAAAGTTGCTTTAGCAATGTCCCTTGTTACCTAAAACTAATTCGACCTAACCATAATTTATGAATGTAGTATTTAAAAGGTCAGCTTAGTAAATTTAACTACCATAATCATGAAGTCTGTTTCCAACGAGAAATATTTTCGGGCCGCGGTGGCTCAGTGGTAAAGGATTTAGCTCTGGTGCCTGCGATCATTGGTTCGATACCAGCTCGCCCCAATTGAGCTATGTGGTAAACAAACACAGTGTGCATGGGTTCTCCCGTTTCCTCCCACTTTCTTCATTCTACAATTTCATTTATTTCTCACCATTACCGTCTCCTTTAACCTAGCCGGCATAACCGTGGAAGATTTTCTCCAACAAGAAATACTTATTTTTAAATCATATTAGCTGAACCTGCGCTCTCTACACAGCGCATCATTCACATATGAACACGAATCATCTTGCCATTCCTCACAACACCTGTACATGTCCCTTTCCAGACACAGGTGAAAGACGTCTTGATAGAAATCGGCAAGGGGTACCATAAAGGGGAGATATTTTCAATATCTCGCTCCGTTTATAAGATTTGAGCCTACTTCCGGTTGGAGTTTCTAATTCATGTATGATCAGTGTTTTCTTTCTTCTTGTATGCAATATGTAATAAGGAAATACATTACATATACAATTAATTATAATATCAGTGATATATAGTGTTCATTGGGCAAAACACTCCAAATAATACAGATTCATCTTAGCCTGAAGAAATGGTTATCCTTCATTTTTCATTGTCGTTTGGCCATGAAACAAACGCCTGAGAGATATGCAACCCCTACATACAATTACGTGGTGTTGGAATGTATAATGTGTATGATGCTTTAGTTTTAGCTTTTTTTTATTTCAACACTTCCAGTGTACCCGTAAAAGTGTAATAAAGAAATGATGGCCATTTTTTTTAAATATTCAATTAGAACTGGACAATCTACGCAAAATTTGCAATCGATCAGTGAAATCGTCATCTTTCTAGAGCCTGTAGTTTCCGAGATCTCATTGTCGAAAGGATTGGCCACAAACATATAGTTTAAAAGAACTCCCAAGATGGCAGCATAATTCATTTGCATTGATTTTGGAGAAGTCTTATTAAAATACAAAAGCTTTGAACAATAATTTTAGAAAATAAACTTTGTGAGAAAAGATCTTTTTAATAAATAATTTATTTAAAGTACACATACTTTAAAATATTTGTCTTTTTAAAACGTGAAATCACAAATAAATCAAAGGTTTGAAATCCAAAGTTAGAGGTTGGAGCTCAGGCGCTCTTATTGCTATTGTAGCATTTTAATAGATAGATATATATGTCAGATTTTGCTGGCCCGTGCAAATAAACGTGTTGCATATAATTATGGTAGCGCTGAGTCTGTCTCATCCCCAAAAAATCCGTATGTCTTATATAGCCTTGACACTGAAAACGGCCATAAAACGGAATAGAGTGAATGGATACTATGTTGCACGAATTAAAAAATAAATCAAAACATTTTTAGTCTTTCTTCCTCTTTTTGGTGGAAAATGTGTTCGTGTTTGGAATCGTTTGAAGTGCTATTATTATTAAAGGTTATTATGTAATTACTCTATCATAAAAGATGTGAGTCAACTCGCATGCATGCGGGTATTCGTGTTGCTTCTACCCAATTAATGTTAAACTATGAAATGAAATATTCTTTTCAAGTCCATGGAAGGGACGAAGCATACCCATCTATAATGCTTTACTGTACCAATCAGTGGCGTATTTAGGATTTTGTTTCGGGGGAGGGGGTTCTATGCACACGACGTGAATAAGCACTTATATTTTTTTTATTTTCACCTTTGAAACATAAACACATAAGGACGTCATTGGAGTAGCATCGGGGGGAAAGGGGGCATGAGTTTGAGAATTAAATATATTTTAATGGATTGCCTACTAATATACTAGGAAGAAACGTGAAACTCGTATGTCGGTGGAGGATCTTCCCCCCCCCCCTGCCAAGGCAAATCTGAAATGACGCTTCTGCAAACACACGTTGAATATTTGTAATCTCATTTCGACTTAACTCATTTATTTATTTATTTATTTATTTATTTATTGTTAATGGAAAAATTCAGTTTTATCAAAGGATGTTATAAATAGAGGATCTGCCCATATGTATCTTCATTCTATTAAATCGGCGAAGCCAAAAAGCAACAAAGCATCGGCACGTCTGATTGGCTACTCTCGTTTCTACCATCGTCTGATTGGCTACTTTCGTTTCCGCCATGATTGTTGGCTCAAAACAATGCGATCCTATTGGGCGGAGTGGGCAGAGTAGGGGCGGCGAAACTCTGACGTATGGCTTCAAGATTTTGTTGTAAGGGCAGATCCTCTATTTTATAAGATCCTTGGTTTTATCTGTGTACGTTTTTATCTTAAAGAAAATGTTGAGACAAGTTGAAGCGGAAATATACTGATTGCAGTTTTAATGGCAAGAATTGCGGACTGGTGAATCTTATGTGATGTGATACACACAAAAATTTAGCAGTGAATCTAACCTTTTATTCTATTCATAGAAGAAAACGGAAGCATCCTTTTGGCCTACACAATTTCCCGGGCTACTTATCCCCCCCCCCCACTCTTGATTTTCTTTAATTCAAACATTTACTTTCCTTTAGAACTAAACGATGTAAATATTCCTTTGCTATAATAATTACAAGTTCCATGATGTTGATATCCCTTCAAGTTTTCGCTTATCGCTTATCACTCCTTCTACGGTATTACTGACGACGGCCGACTGAATTATAACTAACAACAGTCGAAAGTGTGATAGAAGAAAGGAAAGAAAGTAACAACCAAGAATAAGAAACAGAAGAGTAGAATGGACGAAAGAAACAAAAAAAGAAGGCAGTTCTTACATGAATTTTTTTTTTTTTTAACAAATATAGTATATTTTCTGAACAAAGAGCATAAGAAAATGGAAAGTCAATGAAATTCTTAGAAATGGTAAGAAGGATTATTGTTGTACGTGGAATGCGAAAAAGTAACAAATTTATTTCGGGGGGACTTGAACCCGATAGCCCCCTAAATACGCCACTGTTACCAATATATATTTACTCAGTAGAATGAGGACAATTTGGGAAGCGATGTATTGGATCGAAGGTAGAGAATAAGAACACATGTGTACGAACGAATATGTGACATTTGTCAGGGCAGGGAAGACAAATGATATCATTGATTGACCCGTCCGGTGATCATAAGGCGTTGATGAGCTTTCTAGGTCAAAGGACTCGGTCATTGGACATGTGACGGGAACAAAGGGTAGATGAGTTTCAGCAGCATGTGCACACGTGTCAAGTACAGTCATATAAGTATGATATTCATGCTATGTATAGGGTTGGAAACAGACCTGAAGCTGAAATCAGTGCTTTTATTTATAATAGAAGAGACTGTGCCAGTGGCATCAACAGATTAGGGTTTCGAGTAAAGGTAGATTTTCTTTTAGTAATGCACATTTCTGAGTGCTCTACCTGCAGGTTCTACCCCATTTACCCGTAATGGTCCATTAAACCAGTAGAGCAGAGGGGATGTCCAGTTTATTTACCACGTGGTTAAACAAAATTTTAACTTCGAGCGATGGTAAAAATATTGAGATTAGAAGTACCACGTACGTTAATATTCTTCCCATGTGTGTCATAATTTATATAATAATAATAATAATAATAATAATAATAATAATAATAATAATAATAATAATAATAATAGTCGTTGACAAAGAAGGTTTTTATCCTCCTTACGGAGGCTATGAATTTTATTGTATTTTATTTGATAGGTGCTCACCCAGATATACAGGGTGGCCCAAAAGTAGGTATACAGTACCGTACTAATTAGCTCATTGCATTTTATATAATTTCTTATTGTTATCCATCAGGTAGACTTAGTTTCTTTATTATTTATTTTTAATATGTTTTTACTTACATCTTAAGCTCGGAAGAGCCAAAACAAATAAACCAATAAACTACAATATTATACTTGATCATTGCAGGAGTGTATACCTACTTTTGGGCCACCCTATATATTTTTTTAAACTATCACCAGATACATTTTATACTGGATATCTAACAGCAACAATAACAATGGAAAAGATTTGGGAAGGTATCGGCCAATGCCTGTTTAGTAAGTAGCAACCCAGCATTTGCCTGGTAGGACTGAGGAAAGCCCTGAAAAACTCCAGTCAGGATGGTCGGCAGCGGGAATCGAACCCACGATCTCCTGAATACGAAGCCAACGCCTTATCACTTGAGCTCCTTCGATCGATGAAGGGGGCCAAGATTTTTGGAGGGTCCAATAATAGCAGACATGTAATATCGAACGGGTGTTATTCTACAGCCGAAAACAAAGTATTGTTTTAAGCACTGACATGTATATTCTCACGAAAAATGATAAAATCAGATTGTTTTTAGACTGTCCGGACCCGATGGACCTCCTCCCCGTGGGTGCACCCCCTGTTTATAAGAATACATGTTGAAAAGTTACATGGTCATTCTCCATCCAGGCATGTTGTTTTCTGTAAATTCAAATAAATTTTCTCTAGGAATGGGTTGACAGTTCCGATATTTGGTGTTACAGTGAGCGATTCTTGTCCATAACAAATTGAAATTGTGGCTAATCTAAGATATTTCTAACATTACCAAAGATGCTTGATGTGTCTGCCACGGTATGGAGATGGAATATTGCACGACATCGCAGTTTCCACTGCAGCAGACTTCGTTGCAGATGTAAATACCACGGATATACTGTTTGTCCTGTTAGCAGTATTTACAGAGGTCATTTACGTGCTAACCCAACGCGATGAAAGGCGCTATTTGACAAGTCAAAAGACACAGGAATTTATGAGATTTGCATTAGACTCTTAACGACAATAGCATAAGCATAAATTACAGCTGCCATGCGTCAGTAGAAGGACGACAATGTTTTGAAGCTTATTCTGGCACCACAGTTCAATGCTGGTATTTAGTCTGTGAGAACTGGGGATAAGAAATGGTCTTGGTAATAGGCAACACTGAGTTTTACAGTTTTTTCGACTTTACGAATCTTGAGCTTCCCACTTACTAAAAGCCACTAACATCATAAAACCTTTCGAGAAATTTTCTTTGCGTTGACGCACCAAAACAACATCGCTTCTTTATCATGAACACTTGTGTAGGTGGGGCCCCAACTTCTCTACAGTCACTCAGATAGATCCGTGCTTCTTTCATTGTGGTTTAGTGGTCAAGCTCCCGCCCCTCGTACGTGAGGTTCCTTGCATCAAGTGGACTTAGTAGTAAGGGGAACAGCTAAACTAATATTTGGGGCCCCTGGATTGCTGCGCCCGGGTGCCTAGACCAATGCCCTAGAGGTACTTAGGACCACCCCCTCTATCTTTTGGCAAGGGTACGTAGGGCCACCCCCCTAAGTTCTGTATATTGCCAAATTTAAAAATTTGGTATGGTAGTATATGGCCAGCGTATGTATTATCTCTATATGTTTTTGGGGTTAATCTCGTTCCCTTTCATGAGTTAAAAAATATTGCCAAAAGTTCAAATTTTAGAAGTTTTTAACCCAATTTTTCCCCTTTGAGTCTTTATTACCTTGGGGGAGTATGGGGGTCCATTCTCTTTGATACGACCAGGGTACATTGTAAATTCTGCTGATAAAGCAATAATTCATAAAGCAAGCTCTATAGGACATTTGTTATGAGTCGAGTGGAAATTTTGAACAAGGTTCATGCCATTTAAACAAAAATTTTTTCAATGAATGAATGAACTTTCAAATAAAGATTTCAAACAAAAGTATTGAAACAAAAAAAAACTAAAAAAATCAAAACAATATTTTGAAACTAAGAGAAAATTCAAACAAATTTCTCCCGTACCAAAATTTAGGAGGTGGTCCAAGTTATCCCTCCCAAAATACAGAGGAGGTGGTCGTAAGTACTCCTGGGGCATTGACCTAGGCGCCGCAATCCAAGGGCCCGAAGTTAGATCAGCTATTCCCCTTATTACTGGCTTTATGATGAATAAATACGTGTACGTGAGTTTTCAGGTTCTCCTATTCATTATCTTACAACCGTCTTCCTTAACTTCGGAGCATGATCGTGGAACTTTAGAAAAGGGAACAAATTCCGGTGTAGAAAGTCAGAAATAAAGGCGACAGGAATAGACTTCCTGATCCATGCCGCTTCGCCGGCCACAACCCTTCTTGGACTGTCATATCAATGAATTTCGCTTTTAGTTTAGTGAGTACAATAAAAAAACAGATTATAAATTCAGTTCTTTTAATTGTGTTCCTTTGCTTTTGTTGCAGAGCTGTTATAAGGTTCACTAAATTAAACCTTCTCCTATGGTGGTGGGCGAAAAAGAATTACACAGTTGCTCAGATTTTTAGTAAAGAAATTGTACCTCGAAATGCAAAGAAAGTGGCCATATACTTCGAAGACGAGGAATGGACGTTCCAGCAAGTAAGTCTACGCTATTTTCATTATTAAAAGTTTTACCGTCTTAAGAAATAGTTAATATCTTAACATTGTATTCTATTAAAGAATTTCGTTAACCTTAATTGTATATTTTTTTTCTGTAAAGGTTTAATAATTATAAGAAATAAATATAGAATAATTTTGGAATTATATTTTAAAACTTTGGTTCTGCTATTGTATTACAATTGAATTACATCGTAGTAGAGAACAATAATTTCAGTACATAGCAAAACATATGAAAAATTTTTGTCAAGTTAGTGTTTTTAGTTATTACCAATTATCTATGGCTAATAATATTTCGCCTTTGGTTGTAAATAGTGTATCTTTTTCATTTTTTTTAATATAACTTTCAATGGTTCAACCGTGTCCTTAAACCTGGCAACCTTCATTTAACAATAGTTCAACTGTGTTCTTATATCTTACAACTTTAATTTAACAATGGTTCAACCGTGTCCTCAAACCTTGCAACGTTAATTTAACAAGGGTTCAACTGTGTCTTTATATCTTACAACTTTAATTTAATAATGGTTCAACCGTGTCCTCAAACCTTGCAACGTTAATTTAACAAGGGTTCAACTGTGTCTTTATATCTTACAACTTTAATTTAACAATGGTTCAACCGTGTCCTCAAACCTTGCAACGTTAATTTAACAAGGGTTCAACTGTGTCTTTATATCTTACAACTTTAATTTAACAATGGTTCAACCGTGTCCTCAAACCTTGCAACGTTAATTTAACAAGGGTTCAACTGTGTCTTTATATCTTACAACTTTAATTTAACAATGGTTCAACCGTGTCCTCAAATCTTGCAGATTACAAAAATTACATGTTCCAACTCAGCCAAAACTCGAATAAGAAAGTTTAATAAATGCTTCAAAAGTAAATAAAGTTATTAAATTCGAACTCCGAATTGCTCAGTTTCACTTGAGGTAACCACTTAGAGGTTGTTCACATCTCTGACGAGCGACGAGGTCATAATCTTAAGAGTATACGTACTCCAGGAGGGTATCCGCTATTTCCTTTTTCAAAAGTTGGCAACCCTAATTTTAATGCATGATATAAGTAAAGTAATAATTAGTGTAAAGTTTAATAATTAGTGCAATATCAATAGTTTATAAATTAATGTAAAATAAAATGAAATCTTTTGAGTTTTACGTCCCACGCTTATGCCGGTTAGGCTAAAGGAGACGGTGATTATGAGAAATGAATGAAATGGTGGAATGAAGAAAGTGGGAGGAAACGGGAGAACCCCGAGAAAACCTACGCACACGGTGTTTGTCCACCACAAAGTTCACTTGGGGGAGCAGGGTTTGAACCCGGGACCCCATGCACCAGAGGTGAACGCTCTACCACTGATCCACCGTGGCCCCTTATAAATTAATATGTCGGAATAATTTTCATTTAAGTACTTCCCTTTGAAAATTTCGAAAACAGAAGATTCTACAAAAACAAGTTGTCATCCTGATTCAACGTGCTTCGACAACTGTATCATTCCTTGTCGTCGCGAGTTTTCTTGATAGTCGCTAACAGTTCATGCAATTCGCATTAGACAACAGCAATTACTTGAGCCAATGGGCAATTACTTGAACATTTACATTCATATAATATACATTGCCCGCTTTCTTTTCCGAGTTTTTATAACACTAACTACTGTACTATGTTCTTTTTAATCCCATCTGTATCTGTGGCTGAGATCATGTTAACCGGGTAACAAAGGCGTTGTATTAGTATTCGGAAGACGTGCAGTATGGCGTGTGTCAATCCAGTTGCTGTGAAAGTGACAGCTACTTGAAAATCGCAAATAAATGGCCAACAAAAATTAGAGAGTACTTCTGGTGGCAGTCACTCAATAGAAGTTCTGTTCTGTAGCGAAGATAATTGAAAGGCACACTGATACCATAAGTGGTATATAGAAGAATGCTTTATCCTATAGAGCAGTAGTTTCAACTGGCTCTTGTAAGTAGTTGTCTGCTTACTCAACTTCTTTGTCTGTGTATAAGGAGAGGAAACGTCCACTTTTAGAGTTTCAAACAGTTATGCATAAGTATCAGAAGTCTTTTAGAACCGCCATATCCGTCTGTTGACAGGTGTTAGAGCAAAAAGTAAGATTTATCGAGAAGCGGTTTTCTGGAATCGACATGAATGGTTGCTTTACTCCAACCGGAAATGGTAGAAATTAACCATTTCCGGTTTCAACATTTATCGTCCTAGAACAAAAACGGTAAAAGAGAGCTAGCGACAAAATCCTTTTAAAAAAAATCAATTCAGCATCACCACCTACACCTCTCTGTTAAAAACCGAAAGTGGTAGAAATTGACTACATTTGGCAGTGGCGGATCTAGAAGGTGAAAACTGGGGGACAGTTAAAATCCAGACTATGACAGATATATCATGAGTTTACTATAAACTTTCAAAAATATATTAATAATACATTAAATTATTGTTGTCACTAAAAAAAAAACTGGGGGGCTTAGCGCCCCGGCCTTAGGCAAGACCCGCCACTGACTTTCGGTTTCAACGTTAATGTAAAAAGTGCAAAAACAGCGAGAGAGAGAGAGAGAGAGAGAGAGAGAGAGAGAGTGAGAGAGTGAGAGTGAGAGAGAGAGAGAGAGAGAGAGAGAGAGAGAGAGTGTGAGTTAGAATCGGATTTTTGGAATCTATTAATCGTTCCAAGGACAAGTCCTGTCACCTCCCTTACCTGCTTATCCAAACTTTCCATCTGCAACCTAATCACTCTCTACTTCTACTTAAACCAAAAATAGTAGAAGTCTGTTACCACTTCCGGTTTCAATGGATTCTGCGTTCCAAGAAAACAATCTCGACCGTTATCCCTCTATTCATACCGGAAAGTTGGAAATCTTATTTCCGGTTTCAACACTGGTCGCCATAGACCTAATGAAAAACTGTAATAGACAGAAACATTTTCTTAATATGGATTTGGTTTCCCATGAATATGTTCCATTCTCGGCTTTATTTCTCTAGTGCGACCGGAAATTGTAGAAATCTATGACCACTTCCGGTTTGTATATTAATCTTTATATAGCAAAAACGCATCTCATTATCTTTAGATAGCAAGAAATGACTTTTTGATATGACTTCAGGTTCGATAATAAGTCCCAGCTCTGACTGTATTTGTTATTGTGAGAGAAATCAAACATAAGTATATACATATATCTACGAGGGTGATTCAGAAAGTAATGCCACCACGGTGATACCTTTATCTGTGTTTGACAGATAGCACCGATACAGGTATCAGTGGAAAGCTTGCAATGTCAGCTATAAATGCTGGTATCATTTTTCAACATAGTCCTCATTAAGGCAACACACTTGCACCAACGCGAAACAAGGTTTTTTCGTGCCGTTGGCGATACCATTACCAAACTGCTGCTTCCACCTCTGCGTCACAACTGCAGCGTTGGTCCTTAAGAGTCTTCATCCCGACGAAATTAAAATACCGCTAATTTTACAGTAATTATGTGATATCTTCAAATGGATAAAAGATAATTGAAATGTGGAACAAGAGCGCCCTAGACAATATTATTTTACATAAGAAACCGTTATCACGACTCACTTATCTGCTTTCGATTTCGAGCCATTTTGAAAATCGGCATTTATTTTCGAGATTCTAAACAGCTGAAAACATAAAGCCACTAGGTGACTTGTGATAACGGTATTTCACGCAAAACAATATTGTCTAGGGCGCTCTTGTTCCATATTTCAATTATCTTTTATCTATTTGAAGATATCACATAAGTACTGTAAAATTAGCGGTATTTTAATTTCGCCGGGATGAAGACTCTTAAGGTGATCCTTAAGTTTGGGGAAGAGACAAAAGTCGTACCAGATTATAGGCATAACACTTTGCCAGCAGATAGGACAACTTTGAATCTTCTGGTGGAGGAGAGGACATGTGGCGGTACTCCATCGACTGACTCTTCGTTTGCGGGTCGTAATGGTGTGTCCACGACTTGTCGCCGGCGGTGAATGTTCTTGGGCGCGTAACCTTCTGCAGACAGAAATTCAATGACAGCCTGCTGTTTCAACCGGACATCACCACTGGATGCCATAGATTGCTCCATTACTCTGGAATGAAAATAGATAGGAAGGTAAGACAAGTGGCATTCTATAGCTTAAACATTAGTGCATTAATGCTAAACAGTTCAGAATGTTTGCTGTACTATTGGCCAAGTAGTGGCCTTGGAGGCATTACTTTCTGAATCATCCTCGTATTATCTCAAGTTATATCTCTCGTGGAAGCATAAAACTAAGAGATATACAAAAAGTTAAATCGAAAAATACATAATTTTCATTTTTTCCCCTCTCAATTTTATATTTTAATTTTATTAGTTATGAGGTTTGAAACGTTCACTTCACAGTAACATGAACTCCCATAACTCAAGACAATTCTTATTGCTTGAAAATTTGTCGTTTTTAATTTTAACTTTAATAGATTAATCTTGGAGTTAATTTTGATTTTAATCGCTACTTTTTTTCTGACATTAGTATTTAATTTATCAATTATTTTTCAATTAATCCGTTAAATTTTTCATTAATTTTTCCAACTAATGGAAACGTTTCAATTGTAACGGCTGAACCAAGATGCCAATTAGACGGACCTCTCTAGTTCAAGTGGCAGCAAAGAAGAACGGAAGAATTGATTGGTTGCTGTATTTAAGAAAGTTTTTTTTTAAACAAATACATATTTCTGAGTTGTTAATTTCTCTTTACTTATTTCATGTTTTATTATTTGTCTTCCTATTTGCTGCTTGTCTGTGGACACGATTCTTTCGTGAACTTAATATAGAGGACCTATACACGAGATCCTTGATTTAGCCTTAAAAAAAACTAAGTTAGATCAGGTGACGCTCCTGGCCGGATAAGGAATAAATATGTCGTACGTCTCTGTATTCTTTTGAACAAAAACGAAGCGATATTTCTGTATCTAATAATCATGGGCGCCCGAATGGGAGGGCAGGGTGGGGTCCAGGCCCCCCTCTGGCTTACGAAAATGTATACGTAATGTAGCAAACCACGTATATTAAATGCCAGAAATGCCAGACGTAATATGGCAACCATGGAGATGGGCTCCCCTCTAGAAAATTTTCTTTGGGCGCCCCTGCTAATGATCCTTCTGGCGTGTCTTAGTTGCCTATCTCTTTCTCTCATATTTATAACGGTCCGGAGCAAGTTTTGACTTAGTGGTAGAAGATGTAGAATATATAACATAATATTTTTTTTCTTTCTTTCAGCTTGACGAGTACAGCAATCGCGTCGCCCATTACTTTAAGAGCCAAGGCTTTAATCATGGTGACACAGTGGCGCTGTTTATGGAAAATCGGCCTGAATATATTTGCATATGGCTTGGTCTATCAAAAATCGGTGTTGTGACAGCTTTGATTAATTATAATCTTCGTCGCCAACCTCTCATCCATTCCATCACTGTTGCCAAAAGTCAGGCGATTATTTATGGGGCAGATGTCCATTCAGGTAGATGTTCATTTATTTTCTTAGATATCCTATTTCATAAATGGACCAAGTAAAAATTATAAATTGTACATTTTAGCAATTAAGTCTTTTTAAAGTAAAACAAAACAATATAAAATAATCGGTTGATGCAGAAAGAACAGTGTTTACGTTTGATAGTCTAGAAATTCTGGGTTTAAATCCAGCAGTCAGAGCTCTGACTGAAGTTTTTCTGGGATTTTTCTGTTCTACCACTCGATTACTGACGTGGTAACTTTAACATATAAAACATTACTGCTTTTTTCCCAGAAAGTAGTTTCCTCTTCCTTTCGATCTTCTATTGTTTGAGCACAAAGTAGAAGTGCTCACAGGAGGTTTCTAAGGCGCAGATTGACACCATGAGATTGTTTTGGGTAGAGAATATATATCATTGGAAACGGCACTATCGTTGCTTTTAAAACGAAAATTTCGAAATTGAATAAAATTTAGTCTACAACCAGATGATCCTGGCTTTGTCATAACCAACAACTCCGGTCTCTGCTATTTTTCTTGGGGGTAGGGTTGCCAACCGTCCGTTATGTTACCGGACAAATCAGTTTCTGACCTCCTTGTCCGGTGTCCGACCTCAAAATCGGATGAGAAATGTCCGGTAATTTTTTCCTCTGACTAGTCTTATTCTCTATTTTATTCACATTATTTTGGAGTGACGAAAGGAATCGTTTGTCGGTGAACATGGTTAAATGAACAGAGCTTATAGTTCGCGTTGAAATCGACCTGTGGTGCGCGGAGTTAGCTGAAGAATTAAGGTTAGTGTAAAAGAACAAGTTTTGCCGATAGATGTCACTACAGTCTTCGTATCTCTCCCATGTATTTTTTACCTTTCACAAAAATTTACAATTTCTTTTATAAATTTCAATCTAGAGACTTCAAATTTTTAGGGAAGGAACTTCACACCCTATTAAAGGGAACAATCCGTGCCGATTTTTTATTTAGAATTTTCTTCATTGTTAAAACAGTTTCGTTGTTAAAGGTTTGGATATCCATTTCAACAATGAAGAAAATTCTAAATAAAAAATCGGCACGGATTGTTGCCTTTGATAGGTTATGAAATTCTTTCTCTAAAAATTTGAAGTCTCTAGGTTGAAATTTGTAAGAAAAATTGTGAATTTTCGAGAAAGGCAAAAAATACATGAGAGAGATACGGAGACCGTAGTGATATCTATTGACAAAACTTGTCCCTTTTAAACCAACCTTAAAGGCAGGAAAATCAAAACTGCCAAAAATCAACAAAAATGCATTTTCAAGAGCGCGGCTAGCACTGCTTCATCCCCAACTACATCTTCCAATTAAATAGTGCATCCACATACAGTAAAAGTATCTAGGCATTATGAGACATTACCAGCCCCAACAAAGCTGGTAAGACTTATTTTTCAAGTGTATTTTTTGCATGTGATAATTATATTGTCAATAGTATTTACTTTTCTGTTTTAAATACAATGTACGTATTATTGATGGTAGACTACAAAAATTACATATGCCGACTCAACTCAGACTGGAATAATAAGTTAAATTAATGCTTCAAAAGTAGGTAAAGTTATTAAATTTGAACTCCGAATCGCTCAATTTTATGTCAGTTAACCACTTTCAAGTTGTTCACATTTTTGACGAGTCATGATGTCACAATCTTAAGAGTATTCGAGGAGGGGTTCCGGTATTTTACATTTTCAAAGGTTGGCAACACTAATTGGGAGGGAGAAAGAATGGTAATTGGCAGTAGAGGAATACATGCGGGAATAGAGAGATGGAGTATATACATGCTATGATCTATTTAATTTAGAAATTACTTGAAAGTTTTGGTGTTTTATACATGAAAAATGGTTAAATCAAAATCACGGATGGACCTTGATCTGTTGTTGATAAGAATCTTAATTATCATTATGGTATCTAATCATTATGTAAAGCAAAGAACAAACCTTGAATTAGATACACATATTTTTTTTTCACTATTGAAAACATGATTGGACATTTTGTTGTTTCACTTTGAGATTAGCAATCCGATCCAAAGCAATGTACACTCATGTCCAAAATGATTGTCGCATATCTATAAATGTCTTCTTGTAAGAATATAATTTGATAATGATTTTACAGGGTACTTTTAATACTGATACTATGTATATAATCGGGAAATGTATATTTGTGCTAAATTTCATAGGAAAAGAGTTATAAATACAAAAATTAGATTGAATAAAACAAAATGTTGCTAAATGGACAAGAAAGTTTTATTTTCGTTTTATTGTTCTTATTTACTGGTCTTTTGACATGAAATTTGTCACATACATGTATTTGCTGATTATACACATACTAACATTATAAGAAATACCGAGCGAATTCGTTATCAAATTATATTCCTACAACAACATATTTATAGATATGCGACAATAATTTTGGACATGGGTGTACGTTACGTAGTTGATTTCATTTTGATGAAACAATGAAGCTTCCACGCATAATCTCTTAAAGTTCAAAAAAGTTGCAAAGATATAAGTCAACTGAATCTTGTGCCAAAAGTATCCAATTAAATTTTGTATGAAATTCATATGTGGAAATAAATCCACTCATAAATAAACATGTATTCCTTAAGATGTAATATTTTTTATCAAATACGATTGAATCATAGTGTAATATAAATAGTAATACATATTTTAAAATATATTTTCGTGAAATAATTAATTCTTCGTACTTAGCTTGTAGATATATACCAGATAAATTATCTGAATAAATATCAACATAAATAAACTGATATACATAATCATAGGAATAGCATAATTTAAGTATAACTACGACCTAAGACAGACCTATTAATGTGTTCCAAGTGTCTTGATGGTTAGCACACGTACTTTTGGCGCGGAAAATCCGGTTTCGATTTCTAGTGGAAGCTCATATCTCACGCAGGGCCAGCTCTACCATATGTGCGAAACGTGCATTTGCACGAGGCGGTAAAATCTGTCATAACTATATTATTTAAAATAAATATTTCGTGTTGGAAACAGGTTTCATGATGATGATAGTTAAATTTACTAAGCTAACCTTCTATTTTGAACACTACATTCGTAAGTCATGTTTAAGTCGCATTAGTTTGTCACATAGGCAACTGGTCAAACAAATGCCAGCATGAATAGCTTTATTGTTGTCATATACAAGAACTCAATTCTCAAACTGTAGCAAATAACTGTTCCATTTAGTTAGTTCTCACAGTTTTGATGTGAAAACTAGTTTTGTCTTTGTCACAAACAAGTTTATCATTGGAGGTGAAACAAGTTTTTTTCTTTTTTCTTTTCTTTTTCTTTTTTTTAGAAAAAAAATTAATAGTAGTAGAAGGGAAACCAAAAAAAAAAAAAAAAGAGCTAGTTGCGCTGGAATTGCAAACTGATATATTGAGATTGAAGCTCTATATCAAATAATACATTATTATGTAAAGAAAGAAAAAAACAGACACAACGAGACTGTATTTATAGTGTTTAGGCCTTTCTAAGTGTAAGTGCTGTTTTCCTCCCCTTCGTTATTCATGATGGGGTAGCATACTTAAAGTCGTGGCTTTTTAAATTTGTTCTTTTTTGGAGAAAGGGAGGTAACGGCAAACGATGCCATTGCACAGAGTGCAAAATTGTCCACGGGCGACCCTGGTCCCAGGTTAACCTGTAGGTCCACGTCTCACAGAGCCTTGGTGCAGAAAAGGCGTTAAACTAAAAAAAAAAATAAAAAATAAAAAAATAAAGATTTTCTTACTTAGGAATTATACAATGATTTTATCAATAATAATAATAATAATAATAATAATAATAATAATAATAATAATAATAATAATAATAATGAACAAGAAAGATAAATTGTATTTTTTCGAAGAAACTACTTTTGGTTATTTTATTATTAAGAGACAGCAAAATACTTCGGAGAGAAATACAGTGGAAAATGTTTACTTTTCTTGGACGCTAACCATAACGTAAGATAGCTTAATAATAACGTAATCACACATTATTTGTTTTCTCGGGGTTCTCCAGTTTTCTCCCACTTTCTTGATTCCATTATTTCGTCCATTATCATCATCGCCCGTCTTAGCCTTGGAGCATAATCGTGAGAGACAAACTAATTAATAATAGTGCCTTAGGAATTAGTGCTGCCATCTGTGAGTTATTCCAAGAAATCGTCAAATCACTTTCGTATGTACTGTATATTGGATATACGTATACGTGGTAGATTATTTATATTGAATACGTTTGTAAATTTTAAACTAGAGTCTTTCTATTTCAACTGTGCCTCTTCTGGCGCTTCTGTCGATATGCGATTTCCCGTAACTCGCTCAAAAGAGGAAGGATAAGTTGCTACGCCCGACATGCTGGATGCGGAAGCGTTGCCACAATGAATTATTTCACGGACTTGGCTGTGCTCTGTCTTATTAGCCACTCTAAGTTGCTTACGATCTTCATTCGTCGAAACCAACCGACTGAATGACAAATTGGCAACACAGCTGAGGTCGTTGATTTCTTTTCCCTAAGCAAAGGGAGGGTTTCATCCGCCAGAGGGTTGCGGGGGTGGGGGCGAAGTATAGTTCGCATATTTTCCGAGGGCACAGATGGAATAGATAGGCTCTAATGGATTAAAAATTAAGCGGTGCGATGCAAATATTAACAGTGTTGCCAACTCAACATAAAGTCTGTTTCAAATAGCATTACGCCAGATTATATTATTATTATTATTATTATTAAGGTGGTCCAAAACACAAAACTAACGGTGGTCTGGCGTCCACAAGGCTTATTTCATTCCTTTTGATGTATACAACGAACGAACGAAATTTCAGTAGAATTAAATCATATTCACAGGTCGCTCCATTTTGTCATTTTTTAAAGAAAAAAATGTCACTATTTGTATTCTCAATTTACAAAAACGCTTTCTGCAAGTGGAGCAGGAAAATTTGTATGATGGTTTTCAACCAATAGAAGAATGATCTGTTTGTTCCTCATCTTTTGTCAAGGCTTCATTATACTTTTGGATGAGTCTTATACATCATTCAGCTAAATCGTTCACCACAGCCGTTTGTTTTGATAATTCGCAAAATTCTTGAAAAAAAAAGGATTATCTCGCCGATGTTGTGGAGTTTGTTAGAGAACAGTCTGAGACCTCTCTTTGTCTTTTTCTATTAGGACATCACATATCGACAGTGTTCTCTCTGTTACAAGATCCTCAAAATTAAGTTCTTTAGGTTTCTTTGTCAGCTTCAATCATCGGTAACGTTGGCCGCTACAGGCTTTGGATCATCTTTTCCTTTGTTTATTCTGATACTCTGTCATCAAAAAGTGCTAACCCTTTTAAATATTCAGACACAAAAGTCTTGAAAATGATGCATATACATTACTGGAAGTAGATTCGTCTGGGTAAGTTTTCAGAACTGACAAAAAGTTAATGCCATTGAGTGGGGCTTGGTTGGCAAGTGGAGCTTCATCAACTGTCGCCATCTAGTGATCATATTGAAAACTTCCAACTTATATCTATCCAGTTATTAGGACAGTGACTGCGTTAAATTACATTGTAGTGTTGGCATCTATAATATAGTATACAGGAATACACGGTGAGTCAAAAGTCCTTGGACACCTGCATAAGTTTGAAAATCGACGGGAAAAGTAAAAAGTGATGATGGGAACAGAGGTTTGATGAGGGGCCACAACTTTTGGAGTGTATGTGATTCATGGCCGCCATCTTGAAATCCGCCATTTTGGATTCAAGTCAATTTTTTTTTAAATAGGAAGAGGGGTGCATGACACATCAAATAGCACTAATTTGAGCTCAGGAATTTAGTGGTGTAATTTGTTTTTTTCTATCTTGTACAGTTTAGAAGTTATTAATGTTCAAAGGTGGGAAATTACCTTGATGACAACACGTAGAACATGTGTATCATTCAGTATCAAGGTAATTTCCCACCTTTGAACGTTAATAACTTCTAAACTGTACAAGATAGAAAAAAATAAATTACACCACTAAATTCCTGAGCTCAAGCTAGTGTTATTTGATGTGTCATCCACTCCCCTTCCCATTTTAAAAAAAGACTTCAATCCAAAATGGCGGATTTTAAGATGGCGGCCATGAATGACATACACTCCAAAAGTTGCGGCCCCTCATCAAACCTCTGTTCCCATCATCACTTTTTACTTTTCCCGTCGATTTTCAAACTTATGCAGGTGTCCAAGGACTTTTGACTCACCCTGTATAATGGGGAATATACCCATTACCCACCGAATACTTTTATAGTGCAGCATACATTTACCGTAAATTTACAAATAAACGAGTATATATGGAGGTGGGCATATGCTTATTTTTGTAAACGGTCTAGGGTATACCTTCCGAAAACTCGAGCATTAGATCATTCATAATATTACATGAACAAAAAAGTTTAAAATGAAGCAACCTGTAAATATCGAGCAATATGGCTGACATTTAGCAGGTAAGTAGCTTATGACTAGAGGAACAAAATAAGCCATGTGGAGGATTATTTTGAACAAGTTGATTTTTTGCATTTGATTTTGGACCACCCTAATATATATATCCATCCCTTCTCCCTCCCGTACGTTGTAGCGTCAAAGTGAGATGATAAAACACCCCAGGCCCAACCTCATCTATGTAGAAAATTTGATCGAGATCAGTCGGGTGGTTCAAGAGATATGAAGTTACAAATATAGTCACTTCTTTCATTTTTAGATAGATTTCTGCTACTATATCCTGATTGCATTTATCTTTTTCACCTCGCTTCGCGATCCCCAGGTTGGGAAACCCCGTTGTAGAAAATGTCAAACTATTTCTCCCCTGTTACTATTTGTATCATACAAAATTTTAACGTATCTTATTTGTTACTTTAGAAGTTACAAGAGAAATGGTCCAACTTTATATATACGAGAGATAAACACTGTATACGAGAGATAAACACTGATTAGTAATAAAGGCATTTATAATTTTAGCTGTGCAAGAAATCACGGAAGAAGTGCGTTTGCCTCTGTATGAAGCTGGAGGGACTTCGGAAGCCCATATTCCTGGAGCCAAACTCTTAGACCGTGGACTTCAGTCTGTGCCTAACTCTCTACCGTATGAAATCGATATGGGCTCGCATCGTGACAAACTTATTTATATCTATACATCAGGAACCACGGGACTCCCTAAAGCTGCTATAATCAATAATATCAGGTAAGACATACAATATCAAATTAACGGCGTTATTAGGAATTCACTTCGACTTGAGATAGTCGTAAGATCAGTGAGTGGTCTCCTTTTGATGTATACATATTAATTCAAAACTACTATTGTACTACTACTATTATTATTATTATAGTAGTAGTAGTAGTAGTAGTAGTAGAAGAAGAAGAAGAAGAAGAAGAAGAAGAAGTGATAGATGTACACATTAAAATTGCTCCTTTTCATTGCTTCGTATAAAATGTGTATAAAGCAAATTATCAAGGACAATGTTCATTATGTGTGCCTTAGTTGAACATCCCTCGCAACAGGACGAAACGAAACGAATGTTTCTTACAAAGCATAAAAGTCGCAATACCAATGAATTACTTAGGAACCACTTATTTTTTCAAAGTATATTAGCGTATGGTTTAATATTTTGGGGTAACAGTAATCATATTAATGATGTGCTATACTTAAAATAATAATAATAATAATTTGTGGTGTGTCCAACAATGAGCATTGTAAACTAATGTTTCCAAAATGGTTTAAACGTAAAATATATTTGCATATAATACTAGATCGTGTAAACAAATTGATAAACGATACTGTAGATATTTAAAAGTAAAGAAAGCTATGTAAGTGTAGATGTAAGATTTATAAATATGTTACCAATCTACACGCATCATTTGCCTATGGATAAATTTAAAACTAAATTACTGTATATCAGGGCGCAAAATTTCAGGCCGCCATTGTCGACTAGAAATTTAGAACTGGCGACCAGTGTTCAGTAGGAATGGTTTCTGCCTAAACTCACAGGGCTGCGCGGTTTCTGTTTCGCACGAAAATAATTGTCACTGAGTGAGAGAAGACACGGAATGTAGTTTTTCTTTGTCAAACCAAAGGTCGGGGATGGGGAACTGTCATAATTTGTACGTGAGAGATACTGGCGACCATTTTAGGATTCACGAGTGCGTCTGACTTTGAAATTTTGTGCCCTGCTGTATATAATAGTCTAGTGGCCATGCTTTTGTACAACTTAAATGAATTCGTTGAATCTCAAAATTGATGATACCAGAATGTAACTTTTATTGTTAACACGAATAAAGTATGGTAATGCAGTGATATAGTGATAGTGATTCATAAACTATAGGCGTATCTTTCAATTGATGTTGTCTATTGCCTACTTCAGGTGCTATATTTGAAATATTGGATCGTATGGTTCAGAGACCTGGACATTACGGAAATTAGAGAAAAAATATTTAGAGGGCTTCGAAATGTTGTGTTGGAGGAAGATGGAGAAGAGAAGATGGACAGAGAGAGAGAGAGAGTAACAAACGAAGATGTTTTAAAAGAGAATAGGAGAGAAGAAGACGCTTTTAGCCAGCATTCTTCGTAGGAAGATCAATTGGATTGGACAAATCTTGCGAAAAAAATTTCTTCTTTATACCGCCATTAAAAAAAAGATGGAAGGAAAGCAAGGAATAGGAAGAAGAAGAACACAGCTGATCGATGATTTGAAAAATAGAAGAAAATATTGAAAGTTAAAAGAGGGAGCTGAAGATCGAGAAACGTGGAAGAAACATTTCCAGATCCAAACATCTTAATAATTAATAATAATAATAATTAATAATAATAATAATTAATAATAATAATAATAATAATAATAATAATAATAATAATAATAATAATAACCTGCCAAAAGGCAGAATACTCAATAATAACATAATAATTGCCTATTATAGGCTTAATGACAATAAAAATACTTTATTATATTCTATTCTATGGAGTGTGGTGCTGTGTGGATACGAGGCATGGACTCTAAGAGAAGAGAAACAAAAGCTTCTAACCGACACAGAACTGAAGATAAGACTGGTAAAAGCATATGTATTGAATGTGGGTTGAATAGGTGAAGGCATGAACTCTAGTAGAGAAGAGGTGGAACGAAGAATATGACGCTAAAGAGTATTGGAAATGGTAGGAGAAAATGAAAGTATCCTGAAGAGTATTTCGAAAATAAGAGAGATGATAATTTGACACATTAATGAGACATGGAGGAATCAGTCTACGAGTTGTGGAGAGGATGGCAGAAGGAACAGTACCTGGAGAATGGCCACGGTTGAACTATAGGGATCAAATAATACAAGATGTAGGGAAGAAAAGGTACATGAAAATGAAAAGTCTGGCTTAAGATAGGGAAGAAAAAGTACATCGAAATGAAAAGTCTGTCTTAAGATAGGGAAAAAGAAGTACGTGGAAATGAAAAGTCTGGTTTAAGATAGAGAAGAAAGAGTACATGAAAATGAAGTCTGGCTTAAGGTAGGGAAGAAAAAGTACATGGAAATGAAAAATCTAACTTAAGGAAGAAAAATGAAATGAAATGAAATCTTTGAGTTTTACGTCCCACGATTATGCCGGTTAGGCTAAAGGAGACGATGATTATGAGAAATGAATGAAATGGTGGAATGAAGAAAGTGGGAGGAAACGGGAAACCCCGAGGAAACCCACGCACACGGTGTTTGTCCACCACAAAGTTCACTTGGCGGGGGCTGGGATCGAACCCGGGACCCCAAGCACCAGAGGTGAACGCTCTACCACTGAGCCACCGCGGCCCCAGGGAAGAAAAAGAAATGAAAAGTCTGTCTTAAGATGGGGAAGAGAAAGTACGTGGAAATGAAAAGTCTGTCTTAAGATAGGGAAGAGAAAGTACGTGGAAATAAAAAGTCTGTCTTAAGATGGGGAAGAGAAAGTACGTGGAAATGAAAAGTCTGTCTTGAGATAGGGAAGAAAAAGTACATGGAAATGAAACGTCATGCTTAAGATAGGGAAAAAGAAGTACGTGGAAATGAAAAGTCTGGTTTAAGATAGAGAAGAAAGAGTACATGGAAATGAAGTCTGGCTTAAGGTAGGGAAGAAAAAGAAATGAAAAGTCTAACTTAAGATAGGGAAGAAAAAGAAATGAAAAATCTGTCTTAAGATGGGGAAGAAAAAGTACGTGGAAATGAAAAGTCTGTCTTAAGATGGGGAAGAAAAAGTACGTGGAAATGAAAAGTCTGTCTTAAGATAGGGAAGAAAAAGTACATGGAAATGAAACGTCTGGCTTAAGATGGGGAAGAAAAAGTACATGGAAATGAAACGTCTGGCTTAAGATAGGGAAGAAAAAGTACATGGAAATGAAACGTCTGGCTTAAGATAGGGAAGAAAAAGTACATGGAAATGAAAAGTCTGGGTTAAGATAGGGAAGAAAACGTACATGGAAATGGAAAGTGTGGCCTAGGAGAGGGAAAAGTAGAGAGCTATATCAAACCAATCGGAAGATTACTGACTCGACACGAACATAAACAGCGAAATATTGACTAACTATAAATTTATCTTACAATTTTCAATTTTTAGATATTTCAGAATCTCTGAAAGTATGTGGCAACAACACTGGATTGAATGTATCACATAATATTATGAAGTAGAAATCGATATCAGGGAAGAATGTGTCACTTGACAGGGTTGAAAATAAGTTAATAAAATAGTAAGACATGGATTATTGAACATTCTTAAGTTCAATAATAATATATTAGTTTTATATAAATAAAATTGTGAACAGAACACTGCATTGAAAAAATCAGATTTTTATACAAAGTTAAAATATGAGAAACAAGGAAAAAAGGCTAATACTCACCGCAAAAAAATAGCAGAGGTTTCTTAAGAATCGCTTTAGGAGGAACCTTCCTCCATCATCAGCTTACTTAAAATTCAAAGAGGATTGAAAACATGAATGAGGATATGGAAAGGTTTCTTTTCTTGCTTTTCAGATGGCGAAAGTATGTAGTAAAAAGATTGATCCAAATCATATTCATATTTATTTCTTTTTTATCTAAATTAAGTATGGGGTTCTCTTTATGGATGTAATATGATTCTTTGGTTTTTCGTTCCGCTGCTGTTTTTGCTTTCTGAATTAAACATGACTCCGCGATGTTATGGTTATAATCTTTAAGATGCGTTGCTAGACCAGACAGCTGTTGCGAGCTCCGAGACTTTGAAGTACGAACACGTTCAGTTTATTCAGTTCAGTTCATGTACGAACATGTTCGGTTCAGTAATGTAAATTTATATTTTAACTTCGTTTAAAATCTTAAAATAAATCGTATTTTTTGTCAGTGTAATCCTCTGTTAATAGTTTTTTTTGTATTATTATTACTACTACTTATTATTATGTATTATTATTACTACTTTTATATTATTATTGAACTTTGAAGATTCGCAACCTCTCTGCGTGCTTTGTACAGAATTATGTATACACAATGATTAAAAAGACATTTATTATGAGTTATTCCTATACTTATTGCATCCAAAGTTTGTCATTTAGATGCTATTTGAGACAAAAAGACGGATCTATGCGTACGAGTATACCGGTAGTAATTTACGACTTCTGTTTTAAGGATGGTTCTGATGAATGGAATGTTAAATTTACTGTTAAATACTGATTATGATCTGTAATAGAGAGATATATAAATTATATCGTGCAATGAGGATTGTACCTCTTTGTAATATCGTTATAAACATGTTTATAATTAAATTGCTGTACTGGATTTTATATTTATTTGATAAAAATACTTTCGTTTTTCATTACAGGTATATGTTTGTAGCAATGGGTGTGAACAAAATGCTTTGTGTGGAGGAGACTGATATTATATATGACCCGTTGCCCCTGTACCATTCAGCTGGAGGAATGGTTGGTGTAGGACAATTGCTCCTGAGAGGGATCACGCTGGCTATCAGAAAAAAATTTTCATCTTCAGGGTTCTGGACTGACTGCGTAAAGTACAACTGCACGGTAAGGATTAAGTAAACTTTCAAAAACGTCCTGATGTGTCAGTTTAATCTTTGTGCTGTTTATGTGAAATATATAAGAAGTTAGTGAAAGACAGTAATCATATAACTACTTATTGTAAGCCCAAAATACATTTATTATTTAGTTCTTTCTTTCTTTATTTATTTATTTTATTTTATTTTATTTTTCCGCCTTACGAATTACAGTAAAGTATCCTGTTGTGAGAGAACAGCTTCAAATTACAGCAACATCTAAAGAAAAAGAGGGCATAATAGTACTTGGCAATTTCTGTGTTGACGGGCGTTGCACCCAAACCATGATCATCTACAGCAACCAGCAACATACGACTTAAGCAAATTATGAAGAACAATGTACCTGAGCTGTGAATCTACGAGAAAACAGAACATGGCTGAATGAAGACCACAACATTTTTTACTTACTTCCAACGGTTTAGTCTGTGGCTAGAGACTGAGAAAATCACACTTCCTGTTATTCTCTTTCTTGATAGGCACAGGAATCATCTATCACTTCCAGTCAGTGGATATTGTCACGATCATCGAATACAGATGTATTGTCTTTTCCCCAATGCCACTCATCTTCTGTAACCAGCAGACGTAGGCGTATTTTCACCCTTGAAACGAGCATTGAAGAATGCTCTTTACGACGAGAAAATCAAAACTCTCGGAGCATCGGTAACGATGGTAAATTTTGCACTCCAATTGAAGAAAGTTTGGGGTGGTTCCGTCAAACCAGAAATTGTCAAAAACGCATTACGTAAGTGTGGTCTTTATCCATTGAGTCCTGCTGCTGTGGACTATAACATGTGTGTTGCCGGTATGTGCTGAAAACCACAGCAAGAGAGTAACTAGAGCACCCCTTCATCTTCTCAACAACTGTTCCCTACTCCTCATCCGAAACTGAAGTTCGTGCTTGATGCTCGGGAAGAATTGATGCATCTTCGTGTTCTTAATATGTTCCGTGACAAACTAAGATGTGACCAAGAGGAACAGAGTGATAGTGATTCAGAGTTGGATGCTTATTGGAAAGTGTTAAAACCCGATACAGTCTGATACATGAAACTAAATTGTCTGTTAAAAAGTAAACAACAAATGATTCAATCTTAGAAGAAGAAAACGAAGAGTAAGAAAGTGATAATCGCGAATTCTCATGGAATAATGAACGCTTAAAGTGTACGCATCTTCACCCAAGAATGATCTTCTAAGTGTCGTCATTTCGAAAACTGGAGTAAGAACTCACAAGTCAAAATTATTGCATCAAGATGAGATTGCTTCGGGATTATTATCCACGCCTTCCTTAAGTAGTAGTGATGATTTTTCAAAGAATTTCTCAAACTTCCTGAAGCCACGGAGAAACCCCATCAATTTAGGCTGAAGAAAATGTATGCAATGTCTTCCGAGGAATACCGGGAAGAACTGAACAAGAAGAAAGGCAACAAGAAAAGATTAACGTAAGATGCTCCTCTCTGTGCTGAAGAGTGACGACATGAAACAAACATATTGTAGCTTAGAACATTTTAATATGTATTTCTCTTTGCATCTGTTATTTTAGTTTATATTTTAGAATTATTGAAATGTGTTTACAATGTAACTATATCCATATTATCCTTAGTGACCTTGCTTAAAAATAAAATATTCTGTTCGATATTTAAACTCCGCTGTTCAATATATAAAATATTCTGTTCGATAATTAAAACCTTATTGATCGATATATAGCAGAACCCGTTCGATACAAGAAGTAATACAACTTTACTATTTAAAGGTTCTTTAAATTAACACCTTTACAGTTTTATCGCTCAAACAGTGCCCTGTTCCTCACTGATAGAAAATAATGATTAAATATTCATAGGAATGTCCTTAAGTGTTTGATATATAGTGCCATAACCATATCTAAAATTGTTGTTTGCTCTCCCACCATTTCTAATACCCTCTCATTCGTTTTCCACTCTACCCAGCTAATTCTCTCAGTTCTTCTCCACACCCACATTTCGAAAGTTTTCCATCAGTTTTCTTCCTTTTTGCGCAATGTTCAAGTTTCTGACCAACACAGCAGAATACTCCACACGAAGCATTTTATAAGTCTTTTTCTCAACTCTTTATTCAAGGTCTTACAAAATAATATTTTCTTGCTCCTAAAGGCTTTTTTGACCATTCCTATTCTTGCTTTTATTTCATGTTCACAGACACAGTTCATATCATTACTAATAATACTACCCAGCAAGCTTAGACGAAAGTACATGTCCGTGTATAAAGAGTGTATATTTCTGCATTCCAAAATATTGGATCATCTTCTACACGAAAATAGAGATGTGTTATTATAACCGAACTTACGTCATGGTAAATAAGCATTTAACATTTCTCAAATGTCCATATAATTAATGATTAAATATAAGGCAAGATAGTAATTGTTTCAGCTGTATCATTATAATAATCTGTATAAACTACTGGTTTCTTTCTTTCTAGGTTGCTCAATACATCGGGGAAATCTGTCGCTATCTTCTGTCAGTGCCACATAAACCAGAGGAAACTCAGCATAAAGTTCGGTTAATGTTTGGGAATGGACTTAGACCGCAGATATGGAACAAGTTTGTCGAACGATTTAAAGTTAAGCAAATTGGAGAATTTTATGGAGCCACAGAAGGAAATTCCAATTTAAGTAAGTGACAAATTAACAGATACTTGAACGTATAGAATATATTATAAATGAATACAATATTAACTTTATATTTTCCACAGGCAATGATGAGTAATATGTACTCTTGAACTTTTCATCGATATTTCAGGTGGAAATCTCTGACGCTTGTCATTGGAATGTACGTAGTACGCTAAATCCTCACGGTATTAGTTATTCACATCTTATATATAACGCTTCAGTGGCATTCATTTTTTAAAGTTAATGTATCACAAGTCTTTATAAACAGTAACCAGACAATCTACAGCAATGTAATTTATTAATTTCCTATGCTTCTTCTTCTTCTTCTTCATCATCATCATCATCATCATCATCATCATCATCATCATCATCATCATCATCATCATCATCATCATCATCATCATCATCATCATCATCATCATCATCATCATCATCATCATCATCATCATCATCATCATCATCATCATCATCATCATCATCATCATCATCATCATCATCATCATCATCATCATCATCATCATCATCATCATCATCATCATCATCATCATCATCATCATCATCATCATCATCATCATCATCATCATCATCATCATCATCATCATCATCATCATCATCATCATCATCATCATCATCATCATCATCATCATCATCATCATCATCATCATCATCATCATCATCATCATCATCATCATCATCATCATCATCATCATCATCATCATCATCATCATCATCATCATCATTATTATTATTATTATTATTATTATTATTATTATTATTATTATTATCTCCCTTTTGAGTAGGTCCTGGGACTAATAAGATTTTTTTTTTCATATTTAGATTTAGGCCTGGAAATGTTTCTTTCACGTTTTTCGATTTTCAGCTTTCTCTTTTAACTCCCAATATTTTCTTCTATTTCTCAAATCATCGATCAGTTGTGTTCTTCTTTTTCCTATTCCTCGCTTTCCTTCCATCTTACCTTCTATGGCGGTATGAAGAAGACAATTTCTTCGCAAAATGTGTCCAATCCAATTGGCCTTCCTACAAAGGATGCTGGCTAAAAGTATTCTCTTCTCTCCTACCCGTTTTAAAAACTCTTCGTTTGTTGTTCTCTCTATCCATTTTCCATCTTCTCCATCTTCCTCTAACATCACATTTCAAAGCTCTGTAAGTATTTCTTCTCTAACTTCCTTAATGTCCAAGTATCTGAACCATACAGTCCAGTGCTCCAGATATAGCACTTGACCAACTTCTTCTTAAGTCCAATATTGAGTCTGCTAGTTAAGTAATCTTTTCTTACCCTAAAGAAAATACCCTAAGTACACTTATGAATCAATATGAGATTAAAACTTTCTATTTCAGTTTAACGACACCAGCTTGAGGAACCTGTCAATAATTTGTTGAAGCACGTGTCTTAAATTGAACGATCAGCACCAGAAACTTCTATGTATTTAAATGCGAGGTAATGTTGGAGAATCAATGTTGTCATAACCTACCATTGTATATCCAATTTGTTGTTCAGTGATTTATTTATCTTTTTCTAATGTACAAACAAATATAAGACTTTTGTTGTCCTGAATATAATAAAATTTACTTCTGTGTAAGTCCATTATAAAAGTTCAGTAAAGTTGATATCTATGTACCAAAATTTTGTACTATTGTCCTCAATCCCCTATACATAAATATGATCTCAGGTGTAAGAAGCCTTGTATGTGAGTTGATAAATTTTTGTTAACAATGTCTGTAACATTTTCCCAACCTTTATTAAGATTTCCTCTTTTCAAATTGAGACCTGAGTTCTTAACTCTAATATAATAGACCTCAACAAGTACATTCCTGTCATTTTGCGAGGTGGTACGATGTAATATAGAAATTTCGTGAGTTATATGTTTAGAATTTTGTAGGTATTTTCAAAGTTCTGAAATTGCATCTTTACATATCATCTTTAGATTTCCTAATATGCTCCTTAACTCGAATATTAATACAGTGAAACCTCTACTAACGGACACCTCCCGTAACGGACATATTTTGTAATCTCCAAACACTGTAATAGGATAAAACATATTGACAAATCTCTCTAAAGCGGACACTCTCTAGTACGGACACGGACAGTCTTTTCTGTTCTTTATAGGTATTATTTACCTCCGTATTACGGACACTTTCTCTATAAATAAGTTGAAAAGTATTGTAAAAATACATTTTTAGTAATTCATACATGTGTCACCAAGAAAGCATCGTAACATTTTCTCTCCTCAATTGTCTACACAGCAATTCAGACGAAGAGTCTCTGTTTAACAACACTCTCATGTCCTTTGCTTGCATTCCACTCCCACCCAAGCTGTTTTAGACACAAAAGTGATTGACAGTTGCCCGCCGTTTGGAATAACACGTTTTTCTACTGTCCTGCTGGAATCTCTAACCAAGCAGAAGACAAGTTCGGTAGTTTTTGCCCGCGGGTACACATATTGTCACAAAAAAGACACCACTGGACTGCAATTAACCCACCAATTAAAGCGACATACTGAAAACGTAAGTGTAAAGTGCAGAGAACTATAACATCTTATTTCCATCTTGTGCCTCGAACATAAGAGTATTGAACAGCAGAGGACAACACAGGTACAGTAACATTTTGGTAATATTCGTGAATACATGATTCATCCAAAAATATTGTTACTAATTGCATATTACCCTCTTTACTAATTTACGTAAGAAAATATCAAAACCTCTCTAAGACGGACACCTCTCTATAGCGGACAAATATTGATTCCCTACGGCTGTCCGCTTTAGAGAGGTTTCACTATATTCCTTTTAGTCGTCGGTTTGATTATTCTGGTATTTTTTTTTTAAACTTAAGATTTTTATTAAATGTCATAATCTGTTGTCCAAAAATGTTTTAAAAAGTCAAAAGTATTACTCTCAAGCCCGGGGCCCCGAGTGGTTGCCTGGATCTCCCTACGTAAAAGTCGGTACTACCTATTATATTAGAGCTAAAAACTCAGATCTCAATACAGAAAGAGGAACTCTTGATAAAGGGTACGAAGGACATTATTAGTAATTTTATTAACGAAAATTAACCAACTCACGTACAAGGCATTTTACACTCGGAACCATAATTTGTTATGTATGGAAGCTTGGGGAAAATAATACATAATTTTGTACGTAGATATCAACTTTATTGAATTTTTGATAATGTACTTACACAGAAGTAAATTTTATGTTCAGAACAACAAAAATCTTACATGTTTGTACAGTAAGAAAAGAGAAATAAATAAATAAACCACAAAACTGCAAAGTGGATATACAATGGTTATGGCAACATTGATTCTCCAAGATTTTTTCACATTTAAATACATAGAAGTTTCTGGTGCTGATGGTTAAATTTAAGACACGTGCTTCAACGAATTTATTAGAGGTTCCTGGAACTGGTGTTGCTAAACTGAAATAGGAAGTTTTAATCTCATATTAATTCATTAGTTATATATAATACATAGGAAATAGATGAATTACGTTGCCATATATTGTCTGGTCACTGTTTATAACGATTTGTGATAGATTAAGTTTAAAGAGAATGAATGCCACTAAGTGTTATATAGAAAATGTGAATAACTAGCACCATGAGAATTTCTCCTACCACATCCCGATAAAAGATGCTCAAGATTTACGCCTGAAATATCGATGAGAAGTTTCTCAATATTGATATATTCTATACTTGATGGTTATAGGATTGCTTATTTCATCGAGAGGTTGCAATAAATATCCAATATAAATATTACGTATCGATTATTAACTTTCGCTTGCTGAAACTACGTAATCATAGAAGTTTTTCCTCAGTACTCCTGAAGCTATTTAAATTAAATCGAAAACGTTTATCAAACTTACTACACATGTTTAGATATAATTATAAAGACTACAAACTACATGATTTTTTTTTTATTTTTTTTTGTCGTCTCCAAAACCGCGGAATGATTTACAGAAATGTAAAAAATGGGTTCATGCATGTGGAAAAACAAATTCTGAGACTGTATACAATAAATGTTAACAGATTACTTGGAAGTGTTAGACGTGCGTGACGTCATCTCGAAAATCGTCCATTGGAAAGAAAAAAATTCCCCAACTTTGATTATTCAATAAATATTGGAAATATGCTTATTTTCGGATTACGTACCCCCAGAATTATCTTTGCGTACCCCCAGGGGTACGCGTTACCCGGTTGAATAGCACTGTTGTAACTGCTCTGTTGTACAATATACTGTTGTTGTAATAGCACTGTTGTACAATATACTAATATGGAAACGGAAACTACAACCAGCCAAATATTAATATGTAGCTCAGTGTGAATACTCTTTATATAGAATTAGGAAATAGAAATGTAGTTTTGGTTATTTCTTAAATCCAATTTAAACTTCTCGCTGAGCAAAACGATACGTTTACTGTAAAAATTATTAATGTGTAACAGTTTCATCAACTCTCCACTTGGCTTCATCAAACACTATGAATACACAGGTAATGACAGATTCAATATAAGGGATAGCGAAAAAATCCCTGATTGGCTATCATAGACTACAACAGCCAATCTCCTTTCACCAGAAACCAAAAGATAAACAAAAATCATTAATTCCCTTTCCCTACACTTCACAAATAATTTGTTTTATATTATATTCTGTTTTATATTGTAGTTTTGTGATTCTTGATCTGTTGACTTAAGATTAAAGAAAAGACTCTTAAAAGACGGGAAATGATTTTTTTAAAATGAATGATATTTCGCAGCCTTCTAAAAAAGAAAAAAAAAAGTACATTTCCAAAAGTTGCCATGTTTTTCTTTTCTTTTCAAGAAATCGCGACATTTTCCTTTTTAATTAGACAGTTTGAGGAAAATAACTACAAATTTCACTTTGAAGAATACCATTCATCTACTCTTTATGTTCATTTTATGTGATTTTTTTTAAACATGAAATGTATAACAAAGCAGTGACTCTGAGAAAATTAAAACTTTTTGAGAAACTAAGTTGTTAATAAGGTATGATTATCTTATGTTTAGATCGTCATTATTGAATGTTTAACAAATATTTTTCTTCAATAGTTAACATCGATAACAAGGCAGGAGCCGTAGGTTTTATTCCAAGATATGCTGGTCGCCTCTATCCTCTCAGATTGATCAAAATTGATGAAGACACTGGTGAACCAATCCGAGGCCCAGATGGACTTTGCGTTCGTTGTCAACCAGGTATTATTCTCGATTTTTTTTTTAAGTGCGTGTTTATTATTACTTCTGTCTGTGTTTGTTCGTTTGTTTCTGTGCTGTGACAGGTGAAGTTTCCATTCCCGGTGGAAGTGCATGTGGTTTGGATCTTACGCGAAACTGAATGCTCATATATCATATAACTCTGTATCTAAAAGGAACGCTGAAATCTTGACGTAAAGCACGTGTAAGCATTAAAAGAAGCGTAGTCGTACTTAAGTTAAAAATGAACAAAATTTTAAAGGAATTACCAAAATTGAAAAAGTACAAGTGCTGAATAAAAAGTACTGTCAACACTGCTAAAATTCTTACCTGACTTTACTGCCAAAGTAAATACTAGTTACAATGCTTCAGAAAATAATTACCCACCTTGTCTGCATCCTTCTGCCACGAAGAAGGCATCTTACCTCGTCAGCACGTCCATCTTTGTTCAAGTTTTGGAGAGACTGCTCTATATGTTGTAATGCTTCCCACGAAGTAGTTCGTTTATCGTGGTGATGAGATAGTAGTCGCTCATGTCAGGAGAATATAGTCAGGGGCGCCATTTCAGACTTCGCTTGAGGGAGGGCAAGAGCTCGACCGACATAAGACCTTCACGTTTTGTAGTAATATATTAGTAGACAACCTATTAAAGTATATGAATTCCTCAAACTCTTTGGGGGGGGGGTAATTGTCCCCTCCTGCTCCCCCCATAAATGACGCCCCTGAATATGGTGGATGTTTGAACATCTCACCAACATTTACGCAGAATTTCTTGTACAGCGTTAACTGGAGCTTCTTTCTCAAAAGCATTAGTCTTGTAATATTGATGTAAACTTTTGCTAAATAAAACAATTCAGTTAGGTATACCATAAAATCATGACAAATTAGAAGTATCAGCATTAGTATTTAGAAATGACTTCTACTGTTATTCTAATGTTTCTACTTCCTGATATTTTTCGACTTGTACGAAACATATTACAAGACTAGTAGCTTTGGGTAATAGGCCCCTGTTTGATAGCCGGTATTCTAATGCAAGATTATAGGTGTTGCAAATCTCGTCGCTTTCTCCTATGCGCAAGACGAATGTAATGCTACAAGGAGTTTCAGTAGTAGGCTGCACCGACCGTTTGCCTGTTAATGTACAGAATGGGACAAAATTGCCCAATGAATGTCACAAGCCACAGTAAGACTTAAATCTTATCTGCACGTCACTTTGCGTAGGACGCACGATTTGTGAACAAAGTGATCAGGATACTTCCATTCATTGGATTGCCGCTGCGAGTAAAGTTCATACAATCGAGCCCAGGTTTCGTCCGTCAAAGCAAGTTCTCACCTACCCTCTGGTAGCAATGCGCTACGTCTTGTGCAGTTGCATAGCGTTGTCATTTTTGCATATTGGTGATTTGAAGGGGTATCCACTGAGCTATAATTTTCCAGAACCAAAGAATGCTGTGGAGTGCAGTTTCTGAGGTATACTCATACTTGTATGGCTAACTCATGCGCCATCCACGCGACCCAACTTCAACAGGGAAGAATGGAGGTGAAATGTGTAGTTGTCAATTTGAAGCTGTGCTGAACGGGAGCTATTTTGAACATTTCTGCCTTCTCGAAACAATTTCAGCCGTCGCGCTGCTGCAGTGCTTCCTCACCATATGCTTCACACAGTTCTGTGCACTCTGACTACGTGCCACTTCAATTATAATCCAGCCACGTTATTCTACTTCTCGTCAGGACTCGTAAACATGTCGTCAGGACTCTTGAACTCTCGATACGGAGTTTGATATCTCTACTTTTACTTCATGACGCTGCAGTATTTGACTTAAAATAACACACATTCGTTCTCAACTCACTCATCCAACTTTCGTTCTTACCTACCGAATACCTGACTGACGCTTCTCATGTGATAGCAGTGTTACCACTTTATCTAGCCAATATTGATAAACTTGCAGAGTTCTGCATTATAAAATATTCGTATGATATAGTAATTATATTAACTTTATTTACTATATTTTATTATTATTATTATTATTATTATTATTATTATTATTATTATTATTATTATTATTTCCGATGCTGTGATAAACCTTCAGGATTCTGTAACCAATTGAATTAGGTACAGGGAATATGATGCTGGCAAGAAAATAAAGGGTAGAAAACGCCACATTATTTTAGGTACTGTAGGTCATGTCTTAACAGACCAAAACCATTCACGAAGAAATTAAATGTCGACTAAAACCACGGAATTCGAGTTATTATTCAGTTCAAAATCTTTTGTTCGGAATTCTGTCGAGGAATTTGAAGCTTAAAATATATAAAACGAAGCTTAAAATATATATCATGCCTGTTATTCTGTATGGTTGTGAAACATGGTCAGTTACTCTGAGGGAAGAAGGTAGACTGAAAGTATTTGAAAACAAGATCTTGAGACGAATATTCGGACCCAAGAGGAACAGAAATGGGGAATGGCGAAAACTTCATAACGAGGAATTATATAATTTAGACTGTTTACCAAACATTGTTAGGCTCATCAAATCTAGGAGGCTCAGGTGGGCAGGTCATGTAGTCAGGATGGAAGAAAGTACGAACGCTTTCAAAGTTTTAACTGGAAGTCCAATCGGAAAACAACCATTAGGAAGACCTAGGCGCATTTGGGAGGACAATATTGATGGATCTCGGAAAAATAGAAATACAAAGTAGAAACTGGATTCAGTTGGCTAAGGATAGAAGTCAGTGGAGAGCTTTTGTGAACGCGGCACTGAACCTCCGGGTTCCATAGGCCATAGAGTTAGTTAGTTAGTTAGATGTTGTAATTGCTATTAACTCTTGAAGTAAGGGAAGAATACTGATAATCCTTGTTCATTCCTGTAAGTACTTTAAGTGAATCTTATCTAAATGCTTTGTTTATATTTCAGGTGAAACCGGAATGTTGGTAGGGAAAATAATTAGCAAAAACGTAATGACTTCTTTCCAAGGTTATGCTGATAAAAACGCTTCGGAGAGGAAGATCATTCAAAACGTGTTTCATTATGGCGATTCAGCTTTTAATTCAGGTAAACATCTGATATTTTTTTATTATTTTTATTTTAAGCATCTGGCTACTAAGAAGGTAAAAATAAAGCTTGTTATAGATTGTATTTAATATTAAAAATATTTATTGTTTAGGTCATATTCTCAAACTGAACACAACAACACACTGAGCAAGGCAATGTGATAAAAATACATAAAGAACACAATCACGTAATAGTTTCAACACACTGTCCCCATCTGACTTCCAGAGAAGGAGTGGAACTCTGATGAAGGCACAGTTCGTGTGTTGAAACTGTTACGTTGTGTTTTATATATTTTTATCACATAACCTTGCTCAGTGCGTTGTGTTTCGATTTTTAAATAAAATCTTTTGTTGAAGATTTTGAGTTCTTAACTATGTATAGGAAAGCATGTTTTTAAATGTACAGGGACCTTTGTGTCTTAAATAAATTTTACGAAATAATTCAGCATAATGAACGTTAAGGACAGTATTTCGTTGCGTAATTCGACTTGACAATAAACGCCCAGGGTCTTCAAAAGAAGAAGACAGTGATAAAACTAGAATACAAATCCTTGCTTAGCGCTTTATCAGTGTAAATATTTTTAGAAAATACTATGTTAGATCCAGTAAGCTGTTTTGTCCAAAGTAAAATAAATTCTTTATATTTTCACATCCGTTTTGTACAGTTAGATGCTTTATTTTTTCTGGTGCTGAAAAATATATATTTGGAACAAAAGATGTAATGTGTTAGAAGTTTTATAAGTTTCCATGTGATCAAATTTGTATGTTAGCTGAAATAATATGCCCTATATTTCGTATGTTTTTATTGAATTTATGAGAAATATTAATATTTCTTTAGTTTCTGTAAATGTATAGCATTAGAAAAGGAACAAATAATTAAATGAATCCGTAAATCTTTTATAGTAGCCACAGACAAATTTATCAAATTTTTATACACTATCTGTTTGAAATCAAAGTAAATTTAAGTCTGATTATCTCAAGATAATGATTTAAAACAGTATCTAACGAACGATAAAGAAAGATTTAAGAATAAGTAAATTTCTTCCAATTCTTTCTTTCTAAATTTAATTGTAATTAGTAAATTTCCTTTGGTAACAATCTAGAAGGCGTTTACTTGACCTCCTGTCCCAAAACTGCCGAACTCAACATACATTTGTACACTTTCTCAATAAAGCCGTACTTGTCTAACAGGGAAATGATTGATGTAGCATGAATATTTGATCTTGTACTTCATCTGTACTTTTTCTCTGATAAAAACAATCTAGTTATATCATTTTCTCCCTGAAAATATAGATGGAAGTATTTTACAACTACTTATTGTCTTGTCGGATGCAGAATAATACCGTTTAATATTACATAGATGTAGTGGCTTATAGTATTAGAGCCCCGTCCCCAAAGCTTGAAACCCTCCCAACAAAAATTTCTGGGTACGCGCCTGGTTCTCTCTTTCTGTCACATGGAACACAGTTTGTTCAAAAAAAAAAAAAAAAAAAAAAAAAAAAAAAAAAAAAACTCTTGGAACGACTCACAAAATTCTTCACTTGAAACACAGACAGCCATCTTGCAACTTGTCACTCTGCCGTCTGGCGGAAGAATTTCGAACTACTATGACCTTGCTAAACAAAAAAAATGGAGTTTTGAAAAATGCAATTTAATTTTCAAATCCTCGTTTAACATTAATATGTTCTTTTCACTCGGGGCACTCGAAAGGAACACAGGATGTTCATTTTTGTAACAGTTTCATACAGGGCCGGCTCTTCCATATGTGCAACATGTGCGTTTCCACGAGACGGCAAATTTCGAGGGGTGGCAAAATCTGTCATAACTGTATTATTTAAAATAAATATTTCTTGTTGCAAACTGACTTCATGATGGTGCTTAATTTTACTAAGCTGACCTATTTGAATACTACATTCATAAATCATGTTTACGTCGCATTAGTTTAAGGTCACATGGTCAGTGCTAAAGCAAATGGTCAAATAAATCCCAGCATGAGTTGCTTGATTGTTGTCAAATATAAGAACTCAATTCTCGAACAATAGCAAACACCTGCTCCATTTAGTTAGTCATCATAGTTTTGATATAAAAACTAGTTTTGTGTTTGTCACAAACAAGTTCCTTATCATTGAAGGTGGAAACGAGTTCTTTTTTTTTTTTTATTTTTATTAGGTGCAGAAGGAAAATCAAGAAATAAAGATAAAAGAGCTGGTTGCACTGGAATTGCAAACTGATAAATTGAGATTGAAGCTCGATATTGGATTCTATAAAAAAAAGGATTGCCATCTTTCCTCTGCAAGAGTGTTCGCTTTATCTTTAATATAATAAATAATCATTTAAAGGAAAAAAACAGACACTAGATTGTATTTGAATTGTTTAGGCCTTTCTGAGTGCGAGTGCACTTTTCCTCCCCTTCGTTGGTATGATGGGATAGCATATTTAAAATCGTCACTTTCAAAATTTGTTCTTTCTGGAGAGGGGCGGTAAATGATGGCGTTGCACGCAGCGGCAAATTACCTAGGGCCGGCCCTGGTTTCATATCTTATCACTAAGTGAATAGTCTTCTGGAAGAAGATATTTTAGAAATCAAAAGTTCATAGGAAACTGTCATTCTTTAATTTTTATTGAATCTTGATGATATTTTTACATTAGCAACGTCTAGAAATTAATTACAAATTGCAAGAGTAACTATGTGAAACTGCAAACTTCAAATTTATAACAATTTTTCCTAATCTCTTTATCTAATAGCTCTTCAAATGTGAATTTTGTTATGTAGAGGCATAAAAATTTTGTAAAATATTAATATATTTACATTATTTTTTACTAACATTGTTTTCAAATACAAATCGATTATTTATTATATTATAAAACAGTATTTAAAAATAAAAAAGTATTTTATTGGTGTTATGGAAAGTGTGTTCGATATGTATATAAATTTATATAATTTAAATTTGATAATGCATTCTGTAATCTAAAATTGTGTATTTCTGAAGGAGTAAGATACAAAATCATTGACGTAACCCCGGGCAAGCAGAGAAAATGAAATTAAATATTTAAATTATGCCGGCTAGGCTAAAGGAGACGGTGATGATGAGAAATGAATGAAATGGTGGAATAAATAAAGTGGGAGAAAACAGGAGAACCTCGAGAAAACCTACGCACAGGGTGTTTGTCCAGCATAAAGTTCACATGGTTCGAGCTGGAGTTGAACCAAGGATCTTATGTACCAGAGATGAACGCTCCACCATTGAGCCACCTCGACCTGGGCAAGCCGAGAATATTTCAGAGAAACTGAACTGGGGATCGAATCCGTGGTCTTACTATTACAAATCCCAAATTATTTTATATAGATCTCGTTATTTGTACATCATATCCAGTCGGCATATTAACCTCTGCCCCGCACCCCTTCCGTATGAGCTTTCGGAACGTCCCTGCCTTATCATAACTTTTATGCATATGTATATCTATAAATGTAGCATTCAGTACTGACCTTCTATATATAAAACTAGTAACAGGTTCCAAAATAAAAATTCTGTATAACTTAGACATTATCACAAAATACACAATCCAAAGAGCGTGCAGTTATCAGATCGTTGGAAGTCCCGTTACTTCTATTGAAATGATAAATACGCACCACTATCTCTTTTGAGTCATTGAATATTTTGTAAACCAAGCAGAGGTCACTTTAGGTTGAAAAAGATCACAACGATTGGCAATTTGATAGACTGTTTCTGTCAAGTGAAACTGTAGGAAAAAAAAAAAAAAAAGGTTAAGTTCATACAAAATGTTTGCGTATTTTCGTCCGTGGGCGCTGGGACACTCTTGGAGATGGGCCGCCTATCTTTTTCAAGCAAAGACGGATGAGTGTAATATTACCATTCATACACGTAGAATAAGGAGTCAATGCGTGTTGCGTGAAAATGCACAACGGAGACCGATGAAAGGTGAGTATGATCTAAGAAGGAGTTAAAATAGAATCTTCACTATGCTTTCCAGCACATGTTCGTATTTCTTATGAATATCTCAAACTAATATGACATCTTTTAAACTATTTCGAGAAGGGTGTGGTCTATAAACACATCCGATCGTTCTGTTGAGGACGGGTGTGGATTATAAACATTAAATCTGGACGTAAAGGTTGGGTGTGGTTTGTAAGCCTGATTACTTTAATTTGTCAAATAAGTAATTCAATACCCAATCATAGGTTTGGATTACTTTTTATGGTGGTTTTTTTTTTGCATTCTGAAGAAAGATGGGATAGACATCCCTAAAAGATGTTTTAGAAACAGGCTGGCATATAAGCACACAACGGTCGTTCTATGAAGGACAGATGTGGTATATAAACAAAATCTGAGCGGAGGATAGATGTGGTTTATATACCTCATTAATTTTAATTTGTTAAATAAGTCATTTCATACCCAACCATAGGCTTGTATGTATTTTATGGATTTTTTGGCGTCTCTAAAGAAAGACTTACAGCCGTTCCTAAAGAATTCTTTAGAAATAGATGTGGCATATAAATAGATGACCGATCGTTCCGTTGAGGGTGAGTGTGGTATATAAACAGAATCTGAACGGAAAAGATGGGTGTGGTTTATAAGCCTATTATTTTTAATTTGTCCGATAAGTCATTCGATACTTAATCGTAGGCTCGGATGACTTTTATGGCGTTATTTTATTTACTTACTTATTTATTTTTTTTTTTTTTGCGTCTATGAAGAAAGACTGATTGCTGCCGTTCCTAAAGAATCATTTAGAAACGGATGTGGCATATAAACACATTTAATCGTTCCTTGAAGGCAAGTGTAGTATATAAACAAAATCTGGACAAAAGAATGGGTGTGGTGTATGAGATAATTACTTTTAATTTGTCAAATAAGTAATTCAATACCCAATAATAGGCTTGGATGACTTTTCTTTCCTTTATGGCATCTCTGAAGAAAGACAAATACCTCTCCCTAAAAGACTTTTAAAAACAGGCTGGCATATAAACACACAAGGGTCGTTCCGTCAAGGACGGATGTGGTATATAAACAAAATCTCAACGGAAAAGCTAAGTGTGGTTTATAAGGGTCTTAATTTATCAAATAAGCATTCAATACCCAATCATAGGCTTTGGATGGGTTTTGGGGCATCCGTTTATTTATTTATTTATTTATTTATTTTGCCTCTTTGAACAAAGACCGATAGTTATTTTTTCTTTTTCTTCTTCTTAACCCATTGATTTATATGGGACAGCTTTCTTAACTTTCCTTTGAAATGAACCCGAATTTTTATTACTTTAATAGAATGCATATTCAACTATAGGATGCGGTCAACAAGTGAGACTAGAAATCATTGTTTCTTGCATTATTATTATTATTATTAATAATAATAATAATAATAATAATAATAATAATAATAATAATAATAAGCTATATATAAAGGTAACCAAGAAAGTTCTGTCTTTTTTTGTGGAGGTCTGTGTTCAATTGGCCCTCACACCGTGAATTGAATACGAATGGAGATAAGGCGAAGGTCAGTTGTTAATGTGGGTATATCCAACATTCTACCTGGTTGTGACAGTTCAATTACAACGTGAACTTGCGTAAGGACAGAGTAAACATGGGACCTCCACAGAGCGTCATAAGAGCGTGTGTGCTGTACGAGTTCAAACAAGAGTCAAACGCCTCTGCAGCGGGGTGGAACATTTGCCAGGCCTTTGGTGAGGGTGTCGTGACTACGCGGACAGTGCAGCGGTGACAAAGTTTAAGGACGGTGACGAAACACTTGAAGACACACCACGTGTCGGAAGACCAACAAATGTACAAAATGAAGATCTTCAGGCAGCAATTGAGGCAAACCACTACCCTCGGAAGAGAGAAGGCCTTCGTCGTAGCGAGTGACGTCACACAAAGTAGGGACAGGCACGCGCAGTGTGTCGGGCAGAGTTGGGCAACTCTATACGTGAGCTAAAGACAAGTTTATTACAAAAATGATTTTTAAAGTATATATATATATATATATATATATATATATATATATATATATATATATATATATATATATATATATAGAGAGAGAGAGAGAGAGAGAGAGAGAGAGAGAGAGAGAGGTAAAGTAATTTCAAGCGATACGCAATACGCATTGAGTGCTAAGGAGCAATACGAAGAGATAGAGAGACATAGAACTTTGAACATATTCAAATTAAGGCTATTATTATTGAGAGGATAATGGTAATAAGAAAGTTATTATCAAGAAAATTATTCTTAAATATTATATTTCTGGCATCGAAATTTTAACAGAATAATAGGTTAGAAACATTTAAAACTACAATTTTTTCCAAAATCTTTGTATCATGTTAGAGCGCATAGAGAAAATGTTCATGAAAATCTTTCGAGAGCATATTTGGCAATTAGAAACACATTTAAATGTATTACTGCCGTGCACGCATATGTTGTTTTGTTTTACTTTTTAGGTGTGGTTTGTGCTTGCTAGGGATTAGTTGCATTTGTTTTTAACTAACAATTATGATCCTAGTCTAAGGGAGGCGGTGATGGTGATAATGAACGAAATGGTGGAGTAAAGAAAATGGGAGAACTCCAAGACACTCACCCATGCGATATTTGTTCACTATAAAACTCACTTCGAGAGAGCTGGGATCGAACCAGAGACCCCATGCCCCAGAGGTGAGTGCTCTACCACTGGGGCACCACGAACCTTTTGCAAATTAATGTTGTTATACCAAGGAAATGAAAGTCGCACTACTACTGCGACTAATTCTTCTTCCTCTATATTATTATTATTATTATTATCATTATTATTCCCCGCTTTCCACGTCACCCAGGAGATACGGTGATCAAACGCGTTTACTACTTCAGCTTGGTATTATTAGCTGTTTGCATTTAAGAAAATGTTTTTGGTGTATTGCAAGATACAGTCCTCGCGTTTGCGAGACGAAAATTTAAAAAAAATGATTAGGAAGAAATTATATTTAAAAGAGAAGCTGAATTTACCAACGGACACGAAAGGTGACTGAGAAATTCAGTACTTGGAGAAGCTCAAGAGTAATGTTATTCACGATACAGAAGTTTCTTGGAAACTAGACGAGAAGTGTATGTTCAAATTAGAGACGAGCCTACAAACATGGCAATTCTCGTCTCATCTTCGAGACAAAATATTTGGTCAAGTCTCGTGGGCGACACTGGTTCACTCAAGTCTTAGATCTCAGTATTTTAGTATTACACGATTCATAGTAAAAATTCATAAATTATTAAAGTGGTTGTACGAACACACTGAAGAGCATTCATCACCATTTGAAGATATGCAAATGATTACATAATCTACTTCAATAATCAATATGATTTAAATGTTGTTATATTATCCTCTTCGTGGACCACGAGAGTAGTAAATCTTTCTCAATTTTTTGTAGGATTCTCGTCTTGTCTCGATTTACGAACAACTATTTCTCGTCTTGTCTAAATTCTTTAAAAAGTTTTTCTCGCCTCGTCTCGTAAAGTAATTTCTGGTCTTGATACAGAAGAAATAATCTGCTAAATTTTGTTGCTTAATGGTAATTGTTGAGAGATCTTCAAATCTGTTTTGAGAAAGCCTTCTATAATTGATTATGTAACTGAGAGAGACACGAAACCAAATCAAACAAAACCATACTTTTTCAGCACCGAGTCTATATGAGACGAGGACAGTAGATCTACAGTTGAGGGTGGAATTTGAACCCGAGACCTGATGCACAAAAGGTTCACGCGCTAGCCACTGAACCAACAGCTAGGGCGAAGATAATAACTGAAATCGGAGAAGTCAATAAAATTACATTCTGTAACCAACACTTAACAATTAGCACGGACAGTGCCAAATGATCACAATCGAATTTGTGTGTAGGAGTGAAAAAAAAAAAAAAACTTTCCACTGGAATGCTTTGATAAAGATCACATATATGAACATTCGTAATTATTACATAATGTGGAATTATGTATACAAAGTTGTCAGATCATAATAACCCTAGTTGCTTTTTGTCTTTCTTTAATGTTTCAGCCATTTTCTTCGTGAAATTTTGCATACACCACTGACTTCCCATACCACTAGTTCACCCGTTAATTACATATGAATTACTGTAATTAATTTTCATACTACTGACAATTGTGTCATTTTATTCATTCCCCTACCCAGCCCCAATAACTTGCTAATGGGTGTGGAATTTAAACAAAAACTATTAAGTGAAGGTAAATTTCTTTCGTTCTCCCACCAAGATTTCGCATCCTGAATTCGTTCTACAAATGAAGCAGGCCTATCGACATAATCACATTTCAACTCACTGACCCTCTTAATCATATAGGCTAAATTACTGAAGCTTGTTTCGAAGAAGATACAGGCTCCTTATTCATATTTGATGCTATTACTTCTTTTTATAATTAATGTATGATAAACAAATATTGCTGCTGTCTGTTAATTGGGAATGCCCAAACATTAATATAAAATGAATTACCATTCTTTTTTTTTATTATTATTATTATTTTTTACAACCATAGGCATTGTTGATACTCGCAGATACATGTTTGCCATTTTTGCCATTGATACAGTAAACAAATTCTATAATTAAACTATAATTACGTACGTATGGTACTGATTTATTGATCTGGTACGTATCATAATTATCATCATTGAATCTGAGGAATATGTCAATGTCTGAGGAATATTGACTGTTGCCTACTTCCAGAGAAGACTATATGATATTACTATATATAGGTAGCTCCTGGTTTAATGAATTTGCTCAAATTCTATCTATTTTAACCACTCAAAAAAATCTGAAAGTTCTTATTTTTATGTAAATAATGCTGCAAACAAGTAAGTTAATATCGTACTTAAAAACTAACTAAACAAATAAATAAAAATACAATTCTTTTAGATTATATCTTAAGAATCATTCTTATGAACTATCCTGAGAAAAAAAAAATACAGCCTTACCCTGCTGGATTGGGTGACTATGAAGTCTTTTTGTACATTTTACGGAGCCATTTTTTCGTCGATTGTCTTCAACTGGAAATATAGAAACCTTTGGACCGTTTCCGTAATTCCTTTACAATTCGGGACACAACAAGTATAATGCACTTTTGCCTTCAAACTATAAACACTTAAAACACTTAAATTAAACACAAATAAACATTTAAAATAAGAATTCACTTAGCGCCACCGCATACACTTTCAAAAGACGCGCTCACTGTTTAACTAACCACACAAGTGTCGTTCAACCTCGCAGGAATCTGTCGTCTTTGTTTGTACCTACTCGTTGTGACGTCACGGCTGAACCTAAACGTAGCCCCATGGCCTTGTGATTGAGAAGGTCGTGGGCAAACAGTGGCAAGACATGTGAGGAACTGGGACCACAATTCAGTGTGAGTGGAGAAACCATTCGGCAGCACCTCCATCAACTTGGGAAGCACTACAAGCAGAGTGTTGACATGTGATGAGAAGTGGGTCCTGTACGAAGCTCCACTGCGCCATCATCATTGGTTTGCATCCTATGAACCGGTTCCAGAACAGCGGAAACCAGCATTGCACCAGAAGAAGGTTCTCCTGTGTGTTTATTGGACTGCTCGCGGCATTGTGCATCGCGAACTGCTACCAGCTGGTCAGAGCATCAATGTAACTGCATACTGTTAGCAGTTGAACCGTGTTCAAGAAACTCTCAAAACTCTGGAGCCAGCACTTCTGAATCGCAAAGGGGTCCTCCTGTTACAGGACAACGCTAAGCGCCACGAGGTTAGGATGACCCGGGACACCATTCTACGCCTTGGATGAGAAACACTATTGTTTTTGCACCACTCCTCGGACATTGCACCGTCCGCTTATCACTTGTTCCATTTTTTGGACAATCACCTTAGAGGACGCCAGCTCAAATCCCTAGGAGAGGTCAAAATGCACTTGATACTTTTTTTTTTCCTTCACGACCCACCAAGTTTTACCGCGATGGAATCCATGGCCTTCCAGAACGTTGGCAGAAGGTCGTCGATGCTGATGAGGACTATTTTTGATTTTCCAAGTACGTCTTAGGTGACATATCGATGTTCGAAGGTGGTGGGTGGAAAAGCGACAGAATCCTCTTGGTTACCTTTATAAAATACCGTTAGTGCTCATGAAGAATAATATTTAGGTACAAGGGAAATTTTGTGAAGGACTACTGGAATTGAAAAAAAGTAATTCTGTTAGAAGAAAACAATCACTGAGATGTAATTTTACAGACAAAATTAGTTTTCTTAGAAGATAGTATGTGCTGAAGAGGCATTTTTTTCCTCCGAAACGTTCACATTTAGGTAATTTTGGTTTAAGTATTTTTTAATGGAATTTTAATTAATTGTTCAGTTTTACTGATTTTTAAAATCTATTTAAATGCTCCATACATTGTGAATTTCAAATTCTGCGATATGTATCGGGTGTTCTAAAAAAGGCGTCCACGGAGTACAGAGCATTATTCTACAAGTCAAAATAAAGAGAAAAATATATATAATTGTACATCTTTCGGATCCTCGTCTGTACACGCGAATTCAACTATGCGGCAACGCCGCAGATAAAGAACCACAGAGATCTATCAATCTTTCAAATTATTACATCGGCTCTTTCCAGATGGCAGTTAAAGTCGATGTTGACGCTAGCTCGACTTATTAGCGTAACAATCGGTGTAACTGCTTAATGAGTACGTAGAGCAATGCTAATGGTTTCAAGTTAATCTGCGACGTTCCCACATTGTGAAATTTTGATTCCCCATAGCGGCTAAAGATGACCCCAGAAGGTAAATCATTATATAGCATTTTCGCTTTATTTTGACCTGAATCATAGAGTTCTGTTGTCCGTGGGCGGCATTTCAAGAACAGTCGATGTAACGTTGACAAAAGGATGTCAATGCTGATGGGGACCATTTTTGATGTTCCAGGTACGTGTTAGGTGTAATATCGATGTTCGAAGGTGGTGGGTGAAAAAGCGACCCAACTTTCTTGGTTACCTTTATAAAATGTGTACCCCTTAAATGAGTTTGTCTTACTATGTCAAATGCTGATAGCGGCTTATACTGATAAGAACTATGTCAAATGAGTAGAAGAAGGCATAGTCACTAACGTGAGAAAAATAAAATATGATGAAGTAGTAAGATGGAATTATTTTTAGAGAAGAAGTATATATTCTGATGGAAATTGTAAGATACGTCTACCCGTGAAATGGGATTTACCCAGGAAAACCTAAGCCAGTATGGCCGATTAGCGGTAAACCTTAAATCGCATGATTGCCAAGCAATGAGGCTATCTACTGTGCATGGATATGTTGTAGAGAATGCAGAGGTTGGCAAGCCTAATTACGCATTTAGACCACAAATTTCTCAAGTCGGCAAAAGTGGTCTTTTTGCTGACAAATTTCCGCAACTAGACCACTTGCAGATTACTATCTATCTATCTATCTGTCTATATATATATATATATATTCCCATTCGTTCCCACGGGGTTCTCCCATTTGTTCCCACTTTCTTCATTCCACCATTTCACTCATTTCTCATAGTCACAATCTCTCTTAGCCTATGCGGCATAACCGTGGGACGTAAAAGTCAAATATTCCATTTCATTTCATTTTTTTTTTCAAAGCAAGAGAGATTTTAAAATGACTTGGAGAAAAAAGCAATAATAATAAAAAATAAAACAATTGCAGCTCATTTCAAAGAAAAAAAGAACATGTTCTGCTATAAATCAATTTAATAAGAAAGAAAGATAGCACGGGCACTCAGCTGTGTAATTGAACTAAAGATAAAACCAAAATCTGACCAAAGCAAACACTTATTATTATTAATAATGTGTTACAGTTTCGGCAATGTATCGTTGCCTTCATCAGACATATTATTTCATAAAAGTAATAATTTTACATATATGTAAAACATAATATAATATTACTGAAACTTAGCACATTTTTTTTCTTTCATCAGCTTTTATTTTTGTGTAAGTTATACTTAGTTCCAAAACTAGAATGAGCAGTAATTCTTACACCAGTGGCTCCCAGCTTTTTTTGACTGATCGCTCATGACATCAAGACAGACTTGATTTTTTTTATTAACAATAATATAAATTATAATGGTTTAGATTGTAAGTTTCTATGAAGTAGTGTAACTATATGTGGTACTGAACATTGTTGCACTGTATAGTGGTCCAAAGGCTTAGGAGGGACAACTAATTTATAATACATCATAGACTGCAAATAATAAAATTATTTTTTAAGATTTGTTTTTCATTTTCCTTGTAGGTGATATGTTAGAAATGGACGAACTTGGTTATTTCTACTTCAAGGACAGAACTGGAGACACTTTCAGGTAAGAGAGCATCATGTACTTTTGATATTAATCATAGAACATCCTGTTTTTGAAAAAAATATATTGAATTGAAACAGTAGCGTTGCTTGACTTTTTCAAGACAGCTTAACCCCTGCAAACAAATTTGAGATCTCCCAATTGGCAGCAAGATGATATTTATTAAACTAATCAGCGTACACAGAATGGAAATCATTACGTATCTTACATTGAAAGTATTGATATCCCTCACTACATTATTTTGTATTATGCGGCCGAATTCTCTTCAGCGTCTGTGAGTCAATATAGTAACATTGGATATTTGGGCACCGCGAGTATCTAGTTAGTGCTGTCCTCTGTTGAGTAATATGAGTATTACGGACCCGAGTGTGCAATAGGCAAGATGTTGGTGGTACAAAATGGAAGCCACTGTGCCTAAAGAGGATATGGTGGCTGCACAGTTAGAGCAAATCACCCAAGAGTTGAATATCTTACATGTATCGAAAGCAAATATCTCCAAGGTGATGTGATGAGACTCAGAAAGACATCATTACGAAAGAGAATATCGGATGGAAACCACGCCTAAGAGACACAAAGATCCACACAACTAATGCTCCACAATTGAAACAGAACTCAATCAGCATCTCAAACCAATGACAGGCCAAAAAATATCATGAGGGAGGCCAATAGTAATTATTGCCCTGTCGAAGTGCATGCACACACACACACATCTATATACATATGTATACCATTGTGTGGTTGTAACTATTATGACATATTTTTAATAATTTTAACTTAACAAAATTACTCTTAAGCGAAAAGGGCATTTAATTGTTAATAACTATTTAAAAAAAAAAACGTACTGATAAAATGACTCGAAAATTGGGTGGTTTTCACTGTTGGGTAAATAACTTTGCTGAAATAAAACAAGTTAGTTTAATTGTTCCTTGCGGTTGATACATAAGTAGCACTTAAGCAACATGGTTTCTTAAAAGAAAAATCAACTGAAACTGCAATATACAATTTCCTAGAAACTGTACGTGAAAATTTAGATAAGAGAGAGAGATGTGTAGGTGTTTTTCATTGATCTTTCAAACGCATTTGACTTATTGTTACATACAGATCTTGAAGTTACAAAATTACGGAATAAGAGGCAGCCAATTGGTTTAAATGGTATCTAGAAAATTGGCAAGTACTGGAAACAACATACATTAACAGAGAAACAAGCCAAATACACAGTACATATCGGAGAAACAAACAATAACATGTGGGGTGCCACAAGGATCAGCACTAGGGCCATTACTGTGCTTGATTTACATTACGATCTATCGAGTAATATTCCACAAGCAGAAGTATCTCTTTATGTAGATGACACTAATATTATAGTAAAATGGAAACTAATAATGATATTAAAGGAGGCGCATGAGATCATGTATAATCCATCCCATTGGATCCAAGAAAATAAACTCAAACACCGAAAAGACGCAAGCAATCAACTTTCATCAACTTGCGTAAACGAACATACAGCCGGTAAATATAATTGAAAATAAGAAAATGGACTACATGAACTCGACGAAGTTCATAGGAATTTGGATAAACGAATAACCTCGTGGGATGAACTAAACTTAGCAAAAAATAAAATCAGGTTTATATGACATTACATTTTGGTCAAATGCATACAAAACTAAAATCGTTTTTACAATATAAAAAGGAATAGTAAAAATGATGATAACCGCTAAGCCAAAATATAAATGCAAACCAATAAATTAAAAAAAATCGTATACTTCCAGTGCCTTGTTTGTATCTTTTAAACTTATTGTTATTTGTAAAAATATGGTAGTTATTATTATTATTATTATTATTATTATTATTATTATTATTATTATTATTATTCTTTTACATACAGTGTTCATGAATATGAGGACAAAAGGTCCCTATCAATCCATATCTGGATATAACTAGTTCTAATGAAACTCCCTTCACATAGTTGTGAACGAACAGGGTTCTTACTAGTCACAGCAATCAGGGAAGTCAGGGAAAATGATGCAGGTCAGGGAAACTTAGGAAAAAAGACTGAAAATCAGGGAATCATCATCATCATCATCATAGGTATTCTGCCTTTATTGGCAGGTCACTTGCCGCAGCTGAGAAGCTTCCATGCTCCACGGTCCTCCGCTAACCTTTTCGTCGTCGCGTATGATCTTTCTGTTTTAATATCATCCATTAATTGTAGTCTCCTTCGCCTCCTCCCTCTCTTTCCCGCCACCATACCCTCTAGGACGTTCCTCATGATACAATCTCTTCTTAGGCAATGTCCCAACCAGTTTCTCTTTCTCTTCCTAATAATATCTAAAAGTGTTCTTTTCTCACCCACCATTTCTAACAATCTCTCATTCGTTTTCCGCTCGGAGGGCCGCGGTGGCTCAGTGGTAGAGCGTTCACCTCTGGTGCTTGGGGTCCCGGGTTCGATCCCAGCCCCCGCCAAGTGAACTTTGTGGTGGACAAACACCGTGTGCGTGGGTTTTCTCGGGGTTCTCCCGTTTCCTCCCCCTTTCTTCATTCCACCTTCATTACTCATCATCACCGTCTCCTTTAGCCTAACCGGCATAACCGTGGGACGTAAAACTCAGAGATTTCATTTCATTTTCCGCTCGACCCAACTAATTCTTTCCATTCTTCTCCACACCCACATTTCGAAGGCTTCCAGTCGATTTTCGTCACCTTTACATAATGTCCACGTTTCCGCCCCATACAGTACAACACTCCACACGAAGCATTTTATGAGTCTTTTCCTCAACTCTTTGTTCAAGGTCCCACAAAACAGACTTTTCTTTCTTTTAAAGGCTTCTTTCGCCATTCCTATCCTTGCTTTTATTTCACGTTCGCATTTCATGTCATTACTAAGAATACTACTCAGGTATCGAAAAACTATTCACTTGTTCTATTTTCTCCCCTCCTACTTTTATATTTGACAGACCCATTCGTTCCAATCGCAATGGCTTTTGTCTTTCTAACATTTATTTTCATCCCATATTGTTCAAAGCCCTTTCTCATTTTTTCTAACATTTTATTGATTTTCTTTTCAGATTCTGCAACAAGCGCCATATCGTCTGCAAATCTTATGCATCAAATCATTCTACCTCCTGCCGAAATGCCATCATAATCATGTAGGCTCTTTTTCACTATCTCTTCTAGATAGACACTAAATAGTGTTGGCGAGAGGCAGCATCCTTGTCGAACTCCCCTTCCAATTTGCACTCTTTTCCGTCAGTTCTTCCCCTATCCTAACACTTACTTGTTGGTTCATGTATAAGTTTCTTATGAGTCTTCTATCTTTACATTCCAACCCTATCTTTGTTAGAACTCCCAACAACAATTCCCAATTCACGCGGTCAAAAGCCTTTTCTAGATCAATAAATACAACATACACATCTTTCCTTTTTTCTATAAAACCTCCACCGATCTGTGCCCTTGCCTCTTCTGAACCCGAACTGCTCTTCCTCAACATCTTTATTTGTTCTTCCATATAACCTTCTGTTCAGTATTCGGAGCAGGATTCTAGCTGCATGAGATATGAGACTAATAGTTCTATAATCCTTACATCTCTTTGGGTTCGATTTCTTAGCCATCGGTATCATGATCGTTTTCAGAAAGTCTCTTGGCCATTCTCCTGTTTCATATAGTTCATTGCATAGTCGCCACAATTCTTTCTTTCCCTTGTCTCCTATATTTTTAATGAATTCGATTGGTATGTTATCTATTCCGGTTGCCTTTCCATTCCTAATCTCGGAAATAGCCTTTTCAAACTCATCCCGAAGAATACTAAATCCTTTATCATCCTCGCCTACTTCATTTTCCACTTCAACATTTAGGCTACACGGTCTATCCCTATTCTCATATAAGTCTTCAACGTATTCTTTCCACCTTCCTATGACCTCATTTCTCTCGCTGACTACCTTCCCATTCTTATTTTCTACTGTCATCATAATACTCCTTGTTTCCTCCGAAATTCCATAGATTTAAATCAGGGAAAGTCACAGAAATTTTATGAAATACAGTATATTTTTTCTAACATTATTTGTACACCAATTTTAGCTTAGCCAACCATTATAATACCTATTTGGTAAGGTAAGTGGAATGTACATACAAGCAATTGATTACTATATGTCTCTATAGAATAAATGTTCTCATATATAAATATTCACCGTTATTTATTCCTGATTTATGTGTCAACGTCATCCGACACCTGCCATGAAAATCAGGGAATTTCCTGTCAAAGGCCAGGGAAAGTCAGGGGAGAAGTCACAGAAATAGATTTCTCCAGATGAGTAGGAACCCTGGAGGAACACTTGGCGAGCTAAGGCTGACTGGCCGCACATTAACCAGAGGCAAGACAGGCAAGCCGAGGTAGAGGGAGGCAAGAGAGGATACGACGCGAAAAGCCTGAGTGCACTGTCGTATTTTTCAGTCATAACGTTGCCGAAGGCTTTCGTTAGCACGTGCTCGAGTGGATATGCAATACAAAACTTGGTTGCATTGTTCCCAGTACTGTATCTCTGCTCGGTTGTCCTACTCTCTGGTCAAGTTATGGCCAGCCTAACTGTTTTGTGCTGATTCCAAGCATCGAATACACAATATGTAGAATATTTTTTCTTCTACTGCCTGGCATCATAGAATGTGGCAGTTCTCATTTAGGAACACGGGATATACACTATCCATGTTCATATAATTGACGGTGGTGCGAATCTTTTCCTACCGGAACTGCGATGATACGGGAACTTTTCACGTACAAACTACGGGCCTGCTTCTTCTTCACTTAACTTCTAATTTGAGTATATGATCTACACAGCGTCTATGTCAATGCTAAACACTCTGCTCGTGTCGGTGGAGTTGTAGGTTCCCAGTTGTTGTCAGCCGGTGGTTTGTGATGCACGCAAGTAACTGCAGACATTTGTTTTTACAACCATTAACCCAAGCATGACCGTACTTGTTGCTATGTTCATATTGTTGAGTACTCTACGAGGGAATCCGTTCTTAAGTCCACACTCACCCAATATCAGCATGTCTATGCGCGGAGCGAGTCCAGCACATAAATGTTCCGCCTGTATTGAGACAGGAAGGTCTTATTTTACATATTTCCTATAGGATTCTGTGATTCATTGTCATGTCAAGTTCTCTTTGTATCAAAAACGAAGTATTTCACAGCATATGCTCATAAAGACTGTTTTGCTTGTGTACGCTTTACAGACATCACTTTCGAATTTGGCGACTATTTTGGGGCATCCTATTTTGTATAAATTGATTCTTTAGAACACATTTAGATGCTAAAAACACTTAGCTTTCAAGTCACGAACGCTCATTGTCAGAATAGCCAATGCATAACTCAAATATTGGGAACAATTTTGTAACTTATTACGAGGAGTGAGGCCGCATATGTTACAAAAGATATATAAGTTAGAATTTCTAGTACCCACAAAATACACAAAATAAATTAAACATTGTACATTAAATCGACTGATAGTCAGTGCTGCGGAGTTTCATGCTCCAATAAAGAAAATACAGTAATATTGAATTTGTGTAAGTAGCATGAGTCTGCCTGATTCGATGTAGTTTGTAAAGGTCTATGAAGAATTACAGTATTCACCAATACAAACGTGTTTAAACCCTGCTGGACTGGTATCATTTGTGGAAAAAGTTAGAATCTGCTGATATAGGACTTTGCCAATTCTGGTACGCTGGATTTTATTTTCAGTTTAGCGTTTCTTTCAGCAGCAAGGCTATATGAGACTTGGACCTACAACTGAACGTGGGATCCGAACCACATGAGCTCCTGCCGGGAATCGAACTCGGGTTTCTCACGCCAGAAATGTGTATGCTAACAGCAAAGGAACTCTCTAATACATTGGAGGCAAATATATGCTTTGTGAATAGGAATTATTCCGTTCTCTAGTTTTAAAATTACGTACTTCTGTCCGGGAAAAAGTTTAAGTAATGAACTAGTGAAGAGAAATGAACTAAAAGTACAATCACGGACAAAAGTTTAATAAATTAGTTTAACGTAAGCTGTAACAAAATAATCTGAAGTTAGTATTTTAAGGTTAGTGTTGAGAATACTTTATATAAAACTTTATCTTGTCATTAAAAGAAAAAAAAGAAAAAAAAAAAACTTTGAGAAAAGGAAATGCAATACTTGAAACTTTTACCATAGATATTTGGTTTCAACTTTGTATCCCAGGCTGAGACGGCTGGAGGACTATGAACCATACATTTTGTTACTAATAGGTTATTATATGAGTATTTCAGAATATGATGAAAAGTAGTCATATTTCAACAAGTATGGGCATTTGCTAAAATACTAAATATAAAAGTTCAGTTGAAGGTTACAAGATAATGTGATTGTTCTAATTTCAAATATATTCTCTTCTCACAAAATACCATTGTGCTATTGAACTTTTGTATACTAATAAGTGTTTGCTTTTTCAGATGGAAAGGGGAGAACGTGGCAACGTCAGAAGTTGAGGCTGTGATTAGCAATGTGATAGGACTGAAAGATGCCATTGTTTATGGTGTAGAGGTAAGAACAAAATTAATATTTATCGTGAAATATGTTTCAAATTATTGTATTTTTTTTTTTTTTTTTTTTTGTCAAATACTACTACACTCCAGAAATTAAAAAAAAAACAAAAAAAAAACAGCTAACACAATGGAAATTATTGATTTCTCCAACTCCAAAGACCACATATGTGAAATCTGCTGGAAAGATCATAGATTATTATTGTTATTATTTAAATGGAAAACATAGTCAATGAGAAGGATATCTTCTGTCTGCGGTTTCGCCAATGTAGTTCTATAATTCTCATATATTTAATTTGATTTTTTAGGCAATGAAGTCTGAACTCTTTGTAAGAAGTTTTATGATGACCCCTCCCATTATTTGATTACAAATGTCTAACACTTTTTTCTCTTCTTTTCCTATATTCGTAAAATACGCAGTAAGTATATTACCGACCTTCTCATTCATTTCGCAATATATTCTTAATCTTGTCCCTCAGTATCACATATTCGGTTACTTCGTTTTGTTTTTGAATGTCCAAAGCACACAGTTGTTAGTTTGCTATCTTTGTACTGTATTTCCATTGAATTTACCACCAAATAAATTTGTGGTAAACCTTTAAACCTCTGTAAACTTTTACTTCTATTGTATATTTCCCATCTTTGTCAATTTCCCTTTTTAATTCGTATTCAACTTTCCAAACATTCTTTTACATTCTTCAGTGCAACTTTGTTTCCACGCTTTTCTTTCTCTAGTTTTCAGAAGTTTCTTCTAATATTTGTGCTTCTTAATTTTGCTACGTTCATAAAACCGTATCTTTATTCACAAAGTTCAAAATAACTTTCACAGCTACTTAAGTTCCTGTATCTACTTTCTCTCAACGCGTATATATATTTCTTCGAAATTCTTCCAACAACTCTGTTTTTACTTCCCTATCTTTAAACTTTTCAGTATCAAACTTGTTGCTTTCTACTTTTCTTCCTAAATATGTTTTTCGGTGAGATTCCATTTCAGTAAGCACAAGATTGTGATCTGACAACTCTTGAGTTTTTTCTTACCATTCGCGTTCAACAATTTTCCCTTAACATAGCTATTATCATATGTGCTTTAATACAATCTATTAACTGTAAGCTTTCCTTTCCTCTCATGTTTAATTTCATTATACCACGGCACTCAGAAGACAATTCCTTCACAGAAAGAAAGTTTCATATAAATATAAATACAACAAACACTACTTTTTAGTAACAAATAAAACATTCGTGTGTTTCTACCATTTCTTTACTTCTTCCATATAAGTTTCAGCCTTCATCTGTTTCCTTTTCTACGCAAAATTTTTGGGGAGACGCGTTCCTTCTGCCAGAGCCGCCCATGCACCCACATATCCCTCGGAGTGGAAATAATATAAACTCCATGCTACACACAGTTTAGGATATGTAGAGAATATTCGAGCAAAAGTTCAACTTCCTAAAAGAAAGTAAATAAGTTGTGTCTCTTTCCGTCCTCTTAAATGTTGAGTTTCAGTAAACCCTGTCTTAGGAAAACATTGGCGTGGGTATATGAAATTCAGCACTAAACTGTTCCAAATATCTCGTGAACGACAGAGAAACTTGTTCGAATCCCCGTTTTTTCTTAGGAGTCACATTTTATTTAACTCCTTCATATCCTCAGCTTAAGATTTAACGGGAAAATTTGTATAAAATTTTCAAGTTCTTAATTCCAACTACTTCAGATATCTGTTAAATGACGAAAAAACTTTCAAACCCCTTTCCTCTCTGCAGAGTAGCTTTCCTTAAAACTCTGTGTTATCCTCCGTCTAAGAGTTCAATGATTGATAACATTTGTACAAAATTTCAAATTTCTACACCCAAGAGTTCACGAGCTCCGGTAAAAGTCGTAGAAACAAAAAAGTTAAACGCTCTCTTCTCTCCCAGTAGGAGATGCATTCCGTAAAGCTCAGACCTATCATTCCTCTATGATTTATTGACAACGGTGTTTTTTAAGTTTCTACATGCAGTGAATAGAGTACAATCTTTACATGAAAAAGGGAGAAAAGGAATTGAAATCTGCAAATTATATCTTGTTCCTCCTTGTTCCCAGCCTAGGGTTCAGGAAAGACATTATATCGATAAAATTCTACATCTAACAGTTTTGGAGATCCCATAAAGGGCGAAAATATTTTCTAGTCCACGCGCTACCATCTTCCTCGTAGGAGCCGCATTTCGTTATATATATATATATATATATATATATATATATATATATATATATATATAAAAGTACTGTTAGCCATAGATAAAATAACATTTCTACAGAACTTAAAGTTCTTACTTCCAACAGTTTCTACAGGACGATGAAAACTACATTCAACATTCCTCCCCTCGTGGGTAACATTTCATAAAGTTCTGTGTTTAATCGAAGAGATGAGATGAACAGCAAATAATATTTGAAGACTTTCTTTTTCCCTTTAGCCATCACGTTTCGTAAAACCTCCTTATACAATCAGACGGTGGTACGTGAGATTCCTACAAAATTTCAGGGGGGAAGGGGCACATCTATCGAAATCATATTTTACGTAAACGCTACGATGCAAAGAAAATATTACACAAAATTTTCAAGGTCCACATCTAATGGTTTCGGAGATCTGAAGAATGCTTTAAAAAAAATTCAACTTTAAGGGCTGCATTTCACAAAATGCCATCCTATCTATGTGTATAGCCTAGCACATAAGAAAAAAATATCTGTAAAGGGAGCGAAGGAACTCGAAAGTTGTTTCTGTAGGGGCATTTATCCGATTTCCGAAATTGCGGCCTTTCCCCCAAAATTAGTTTCTTCACCCCTTACGGGGAACGTATGTTTGCAAAATAGTTTTATCTACAGCCTAGAACTCAATCACTTTTTCACTTTAGAAGTCCTGAAACGTAAGTGCGTTGAAATCTCGAATTTCGTTCTCTACACGATCACCACGTTTCATTATTGGTTTAAAGTTTGTAATTAGGTTAAAATGTTACGAGATTTTTTTTTTTTTAGATTAGCTTCTATTTTTAAAGTTTGATCAAAGTTTTATTCATTTTCTTTTTAAACCCAGGTCCCTGACATGGAAGGCAGAGCGGGAATGACAGCTATTGTTGACCAGGATAACTCTCTCGACCTGAAGGCGTTGGCAGACGGCATCAGAAAGGATCTCCCATCCTACGCTCGACCAATCTTTGTACGGGTTCTCAGCGAAGTTCCTCTCACGGGTAAGAAAGCATTTTCTTTTAATTATATGACATTAGTTAACTTGCCTTATTTTTGTTTCAACGATTTCTTGCCAAGGTCTACCGATACTATTTTCTTTAAATTTTGCACTATGTCTTACATCTCCATGCAAGATTTCGTAGGTTCTAAACTACAGTAGAGCACCGATTATCCGAACTAACTGGGACCAAACCCGATCCGGATAGTCGAAAAAAGGGCAACAAAGGCTATATTGTACACCATACTAGAAGAACTATATAGAGAGCTTCGAAATGTGGTGTTGGAGGAAGATAGAGAAGATAAAATGGACGGACAGAGTAACAAAGATGTTTAACACAGGTAGGAGAAAAGACGTTTTTGGCCAGCATCCTTCGGGGAAAGACTAATTGGATTGGACATATCTTGAGAAAAAATGGAGTTCTTCACAACGTCAAAGAACGAAAGATAGCAAGGAGTAGGAAGAACACAATTAATCGATGACTTGAAAAACAGATGATTTCGGGAATTAAAAGCTGAAGATTGAGAAATGCGGAAGAAACATTTCTAGATCCGAATAATAATAATAATAATAAAACGTCTAAAACAGAAAAAAAAGTTCCAGGACTTGCCCGGCAGACTACTTAATAAGCTAGGCTGTAATAAAGTGCTGTACTGCACTGTACTGTAAGACATACGTAATTTTACAAGCCATACAAAATATACAGTGGTATAAAACAATAAAGAAAGAAAAAAAAACGTTTTAGGTAGAAGTCTGACAGTTGCCACCAGAGTGCACCATTGCACCGCTATACACTGTCCGCAGTAAGATCACATTGACGAATTATTATACCGTGTTCTCGATGATTATACGATTTCTCGCAGCGAAATTTTTATTTTTCTGAAATCGATCTGGATAATTGGCAATCCGGATAATCAGCAGTGTATAAATAGCTGTTTGACAAAATAACAATAAAAAATAATTATTTTGTGTGGAATTGTTTGTTCTGCCACCTCTTAAAAAATATAACTTCTGAAACTAATTATACAAACAGATTACAATTCTGAGAATTCAGTATGTCAAAACGTTTAAGTTGCGGGTTGCATAAATATCTAGGAAAAAACTTATATATTATTAACTCTTATTAAGTTATTATAAACACAAGACGCCTTAGTCTCTCAGTCACGCTAATAAGTATTCATCGCTACCTGCACTGCCTCCTACCGTACGCCAATAGCTATCGCTACCGTGACAGGCAATTTGTAAATGAGCCGAAGACATGGGAACTGCTAATAACAATAATATTTGAGCTATTTGAACCCAAAACAAACTAACTGCATTTTCGTGCTGAGGGATATTCGTCCTTATGGAAACGATGGCAGCTTCACACAATTTGCTGCCAAGAACAAATAATATATACCTAATAATGGTTTGCTTTTGTTTTTTCGTATTCTCGTGAAACCGGAAAACAAATAATAATAGTTACACTCAATGATACTATGACAACTGGAGCTGTCTGAAACCAGAGTACAGTAAGTATATTTTCACTGGTTTCTAAGTTTTAAGTGTGTTATCGCTCGCGTTTTGCGTATTTCGAACCGAACTTTATGCCACAACAATCACATGAAGTCCATTTCCGATGTCAGCAGTTTGTGTTAAGTATCACTGTTCCCATAGCGGCTAGTTTCCTACCATAAAAAAAGTTACTTCGGTCTTCCTTCAGACAGCTGATATAGATCGTTTTCTTCAAATAAGTAAATATATATGAGGGAAAATTAAAATGTAAAGGGACTTGAGAAAAGGCACATTTATTCTAATGATAGAAAACTGAAACATACATTATTTTTCTACGTAATCTCCCTGCACTTCAACGCACTTTTCCTATAAGTTTCACACGGTTTTTGATTCCGTCGAAAAAAAAAAAAAAAAAAAAAAAAAAAAAAAAAAAAATCGGTTACACCTGTAACCAATTCTGCACAGCATCAATGACTAGCTGATGGTTGGCGTTTAAATTAACTTCTGGTCATGATAAGTGTTTCAAAAAAATTCTCGGAGCCTTACTTTCCGGTTCGTGATGATGTACCCAAATTTCATCTACAGTAACTATTTGCTGTAAAAATCCATCTACCTCGCAACGATAACGGGCCAAATATTTACGAGCGATCTGCAACCTTTGTCCTTTATGCCGCTCTGACAATTCTTTCGGGACCCACCTTGCAGCACACCCTTTCCGGTTGTGTTTAACACCTTGCGCAAATAAAAAGCGAATCACTGCTCCTCATTTCCTCCTTGGTGCAGATTGACCTGGAGCTGCCATGTTTAACACTCTGCTACACTCCAACGAATAACGCGGGAATAAGAGAGACACGTTGCATAGAAGTGTTGCAGACGACACTAATTCAGCGCTGGATACTAGCAGTGTTATCAAACTCTAGTGCGAGAAATTGCGGAAGTCCTTTTACTTTTTGACTTCTCCTCGTATATATATATATATAAACTATAAGAAAAATTTCGCTCACAGATCACACAAAACTCTTCTAAGGTGAAAATACTATATAATAGAATATCTTCTGCGGGTTCCGAACACTACAGCCAACCACAAAGTTAGTAAATTTGTAGATAAATCTTGAGCCATAGCATTGATCTACGAATCCATCAAGTAGTTACAATGATTCTTTCCACGTGTCTGTTAAAGCCGGTAGACATTGATACTAGCCCCATCTATTAGCATCGATATATGATTAGAAATAAACACAGTTTACTTGCTGACAGAGAAGCAACGAACATGCATAAATGTTACTTAAAAAAAATCATTTCTTTAGAACATCATTTAACTTGTATCGATGTAAATAAATAGGATTAATATCAACGTTTACCAGATTGATTGAACCTATATGAGTAATGACATAATAACCGTTTTAGAAATTGTTGAATGGGGTAGTCTTTTGTTTCGGCGTCATTCTTGATTAGAGAATGGGTTGTCAATACTCGTACAACTTTCATTTAATATATGTTTACCGTCATATATCTGGCTAGAATCGTACTATTTTATGGGTTTTTAAGGCAATGCAATTGTTCCAAGTTTATTATATGACGTTGCCATAGTGACAAATTTTTGATTGGCCCTAGCACCTGAAAGGCGCCCGGAGGGTATACCAGTATATAGTGTTTTTTCTTTTCTTTTGACCTGTAGAACTTATTTTGCTGCATTCCGTGAGTGCTTTTACACCTGATATATGTTTCTTGGTTATATATTTTATCCCCTTGAAATTTAATTCTAAACTTTATAATTTAATGCTGTTTTCCGACACCGAGGCTGCATGAGATGCGAACTATACTACACTGCTTCAGATTACTGTACTCTATTCCCAATAGTTCTTTACAATGAACAAATCTGTTAGTCCTCAATGTCCTTATTGCACTTATAGTTCCCTCCAGATAAGGTGATAGCAAATCGAAACAAACTCCCCTTCTTTCTACCGCTTCACCGTTGCAGAAAGGAAAACAAGGCGCTAATCTTGACAGGAGAGGTATCTTTTAAAGATATAGTATCTTTTTTTTTTTTTTTTAATCCGATTCACTTGCATTTGATGTTGAGAGAAAGCGCTGCTGTTCCTTTTAGACACCATCAAACCCTGCTGCCAAGAATTATCATTTTTAATTTTTCTTTAAAAGTAGTACTAATTTCCTGTTCTAAAGGATTGACTATATTTTTTAAAATTCAATTTCTAGAAGTAAGAACCCATTCGTTATAACAGAATTATAACTAACCTTGTTTTATATTCCTAAGAAAATAAAGTATCTGAAATATATTATTTCCTTAGGCATACAAAAAGATTGGTATACTAATTATATTTGGCAATATGTGATCGATTCGCTTTATTGGTCATTCGTTCTTAAATTAATTTTTATGATTTTTCCATTAGAGTCGGAAGAAGTTGTGAATCAAACCAACTCTCTTGAAATTCTTTTTCTTTTCTTTCTAATGTAAGAACATCAGTTTATACGAAAACTGGACGAGATACGAATTATTTTTCTTGTCGTTTCAACTCCCCCAGTTAAGCGCTCTGATGCTTTTCCCATACAGATTGTATTTACTCTTGGATTGCATATTAAATTATTGTATGAATACATAACTACGTAACTCAATTCTTAATCCTGTCATCGCTTGCAATTCTAACATTTCACAACCCCAACTACCAAAAACACAACTGTTCATTTAAATTTATTATTATGCTTAAAAAAAGTGTTACTTATCTCATGAATACAGATAAATGTAATAAAGTGTTTAAAAATATGTATAGCTATTATGTTTATAATTAATTCTTTAGATATACAGGGTGGTAGGTAATTCCACCGACAAACTTTGGGAGGTGATTCCTTATATGAAATGAAAGAAAAAAGTTCTAATAAACATGGGACGAAAAACGTCTCCTTTCAGAGTTATGAACCGCCCAAAATTCGAAAATTTACGTTTCCAAACGCTCTGCTTTAGAAACTACAGGACCGATCCCAAGCGGTTTAAGGAATTACAAAGGAACTAGTATGCGAACTATCTAAATATCCATGTTTTACCATCCTCCGTTATCGGCGAAACGAACTGTAAAAAGGAAATTGAGGTATAGAGATACTCCTTTAAGTACTAATAACGCGTTCGTTTCGCCGATAACGGAGGATGGTAAAACATGGATATTTAGATAGTTCGCATACTAGTTCCTGTGTAATTCCTTAAACCGCTTGTTAGAGGTTCTATAGTTTCTAAGGCAGGGCGTTTCGAAACATGATTTTTCGAATTTTCGGCGGTTCTTAACTCTGAAATGAGACGTTTTTCGACCTATGTTTATATGAACTTTTTTCTTTCATTTCATATAAGGAATAACCTCCCAAAGTTTGTCGGTGGAGTTACTTACCACCCTGTATATTTTCATACATTCTATACCTCCACGTGCAAGGGTTGATGGTTGAAAGAGGAAAGGCAAAATGCATGTTTACCAGACACCGTATGTGAACATCATGCGGAAAACAAAAGTTTTTTTTTTTTTGATTCCTGTCATCTTATCCGGAATGAACCATAATGCTGAAGTACGAGGTGTGTTTAAAAACTATCGAACCTTTGGTTAGCAAAAATACATTTATTGATTTGGAAATCCGAAACACTAATCCTCCTTCAAACTAGTCTCATTGGTTATGCACACACTTCTCCCACCGCTCTTCCCATTGTTGAGCAACCATGCCGTCGCATTCCGCATGATGTCTTCCTGAATCAAATTTCGCGGACACTCTTCTCACGCCCAAATTCTGTTTCAAAATTGAATGTACCGATTCGATTGAATGGTTTCCACTTGGGTATCGGCAAGCTTTTGGCAAAATTTGATGCAATATCGCTGTTCGTGTTTTTCTATTTGGAAAAAAAAAAAAAACACGACTGTGCATGCATAAGTGTCCCCTTTACATCTACACTGAAGAAAGTTTCCTGCGCTTCATTGGTTTACGCGGAAAAAATAAGGTTTAATACTTTTTGAATACACCTCGTATTAATAGTAATAATTTTTGGTATCTCATTTGTAGTTTTGTTTTAGTAATATTGATAACATAGCGAAAATAGTGATAGCTTAAACTTCACAAATTTTTGTTATAGTTAGTTTTTCCTTCTTCTAGGTACGTACAAACTTAAGAAGCGTGATCTTCAATCAGAAGGATTTGATCCGTCTAAAATAACGGATAAACTGTATTATATGGATAAATCAGGATACTATATACCTCTAACACAGGAAATATATGGAGACATTGTATCTGGAAAAGCAAGACTATAAATGAAAAATTAGTGCGTAGATTACAAAAAACTATATACAATTATCGTTGAAGTCGAACTGTGAAGTTCTTGTTTAAATGGAAGTTTAGTGCGTTTCGTGGTGTGAAGTTAAAAGTGGTGACATAAGTTTCTTAAGCTCCAACACTATTTTTATACAATGCACGTATTTTTATCAAATGTTAAAAAAATATTTTGTTAAACAGAAATTCTTCCAACTACATATCACTGTATTCTTCTGATTTTATATGTAATAAGATGGTTATTTTGTAATCCTTTTCCGAGGCTGATTGTAAATATTTTTTTGTATCAACAATGATTTGATCGAAAAGTGTCTGTGTATTTTTATCCAATAACCAAACCATTTTTTTCCTGTATGAGATTAGCGTGTAGCAGTACACTAGCCTTCAGTATTCGACAAAAACTAAAATAAGCTAATTAAAATTGTAATGGCGTAATTTGAAACGCCTTCTATTTTAATTTTTGACATACTACTGTTCAAACAATTCAAAACAATGATTTCGTGTATACCTCCTAACAGTGATGTAAGCAGAATTTCAAGGGAGATTGATTCAAGCTTCCTAGTTCACATACCATTTCAAGTGTTGGTATGCGTATCTTAATATGCTCAAAGGAGAGGTTAGCTTCTTAACAGACAGATTTTGAACAGAAAGGGGTTTCGATTATTTCGACCTTGGGTTGTAAGAAGCACCAGTGTATACTAAGTCTTAGCTCTGAGTTCGATCTAAAACATCGATCCTTTAACACGCAGACTGTCATGAATATGAAATGTCATACACATGCCTTTTCAGTCCAGCGCCGCGTGTATTATTTTCCATACACAAACAGAGATCAAAATTTAATATCCACGTATACAAAATCATACACAGAGGAAAACACACACACACTACATACAGTATGGCACTAAATTGTACAAAAGCAGAGGAGTGATTCCTGGGAATAAAACAAAAAAGTCCCAATAAACATAGGGCGAAAACCCCATCGTTTACGTGTTTAGGCTGCCGAAATCATGAAAAAATGAACTTTAAGGGTTAATAGCTCCAAAACTATGGGACCTATCTTGGTCGGGTCAAGACTTCATTTAGGAACTAGTATGTGCCCTAAAGGGAGTTTGACTACGGACCTATGGTATAAAGTACTCTCCAACTACCTCCATAAAAATTGTTGCGTGAGTACCTTAGGATTCTAAAACATCTATTTTTGGATAGAGCACATACTAGTTCCTAAATGAAGTCTTGACTCGACTACAGTAGGTCCCATAGTTTTGGAGCTATGGACCTTTAGAAATGTTTTCATGTTTTCGGCAGCCTATAACACGTAAACGATGGGGTGTTCGCCCTATGTTCATTGGAACTTACTCGCAGGAATCACTCCTCTGCTTTTGTACAACTAATTTAGCGCCATACTATTATATATATATATATATATATATATATATATATATATATATATATATATATATATATATATATATAGGGCCCAGGCTGCTTCTTTCCTTACCTTTCATCGGATAGTGTGCTCGCCGAGGGACGTCATTTCTCATATATGTGATGAGCTAAATGGCCTTAGATGCCGACAGCCCACAAATTTAGCTCATCACATATATGAGAAATGACGTCCCTCGGCGAGCACACTATCCGATGAAAGGTAAGGAAAGAAGCAGCCTGGGCCTTATATATTAGGTACCAAACCGGCATTTGCCTGGTGTGAATGAGGAAATCCAGGAAAACCCTCACTCTAGATGCTGGCCTGAAAAAGCTGTTACACTTTTTCGACCGAGTGTCCCCACTGGGAATCGAACCCGGGACCGGTCGCACCAAAGGCGAGAAAGCGACGTGGGTCCACTTTCCGCAATTAGGAATCTATCACAACACAGTACTTACCGTTGGTATTGTACGATCGAAACATCATGATATCTTCATGAATTCACTACACCAACAGTAAATGGAAGTTGTACGAATAATGACAACCCATTTTCCAATCGAGAATGGAATGACCTATAAAGAACATTGAAACAGACGATTACCCAATCAAGACGTTCCAAACCATTGGCAGATACCCCCAAAAAGGTTGCTATGTCATTACTCATATAATTTCCATTTACTATGACTACAAACAATTAACACCTCCCTCCACCACGCTTTCTACTTCCTAGTCGTTTATCAATTCCTGTAGATTACTTGATTTGATTGTTCCATAGCCTGATGTGTATTTCACAGAATTCTCATATCTCAGGTTTCCAATTCTCGTACTTTACGTCGATTTCATAGCTAGCAGAACATAATCACAAAAATTTTATCTTTAAACATAAAAAATATTTATTTTTGTTATGTACAAAAACCAATGAACAGGATCGTTAACAAGTATTTATAATTGACGCTGATGATCCTATTCAAAGAATTTTTACTCCCTGAATGTTCCTCTTACTGTTGACCAATATCTTTTCCTGTTTTTTCTTTTCCTCCTTAAAGGCTAATGTGTTCACCTTACGCTCCACTCTTCGCTCCTGAAAATAAAAAATAAAGAATTATGTAACTGCTAAGATCAACTACGTTTTACAAACTATGTAACTTCACTTTCGTACAATATCAATTTTGTACGGTTTGAAATGCTCTTCGATCACAGTTTCGTATCATGACAATTTTGAATCTTAAAACAGTCTTCAGATGTTAATTCTGGGTCGCCACCACGTTAATATTAACGTGGACAAATCAACGAATCTGACAATATTATATGATCAGGAGAATCAGGTAAATTTTGAGGGAATACCAGCAAATACAACGGAATGAAGATCACACTGCACAGGACATTTAACACCGTGACTTTGAAATTTCTATGGATGAGAACAATACTGCCAAATTACAGTATTAATTTAGATAAAATGAAATTCCATAAATATCATTCGGTTTATGACCAATTATTATTATCAAAGTTTAAATCAAATAGATACACACACATGACATCATTTCTTCAAGTCACCTAACTTTATCCATTACATACGTTATATCGAAATTTTACGGTATTTATTATTATTATTAACAAACCTTACCAGTAGAATCTAAGTATGAACATTATCAGTTGCATTCTTGTTAACATACCAGTTTAGCAGTATAGAGAGAAAATATAATTTCCATTCTTCTATTTAATGAAGATTATGCGTCTTGCTGAAGAAATTATCATTAATAACCAGTAGCCTACTAACTCGACACCTAACAATCCATCATAATTATTATTTGAATATGTCATATCATCATCTTGTTCACCTCAACCACAGGTTGGTGGGCAACATGGAAATTTTAAAACTTTTCTCTTGCTTGGGAGAGCTGTTTTATATTTTGATAAGCCTCTTCGTAACTACATCTAGATAATCTATCCTTGGTCTTCCTCTTCCTGGTTTTCCTTCTATCAGCACGGTGATCCAATCGGAGTGCCGAATAAGATGGCCAAGCATGCTGTTTCTTCTTTTTCCTATTATCTTCATTATCTGTCGTCCTTCATTGACTTCCTTTAGTACGTCTTCATTCCTTTCCCTTTCGGTCCATGATATGCGCAGCATTCTGCGCCAACACCACATTTCTAGTGCTTCCAGCTTGGATATTTCAGCTTTTCTCAATGTCCACATATCTGATCTGTGTCTTAATAAATCGTTTACAAACGTCCAACGACACATTTCTTGATGTTACCAGTCCTCTTTTCCTATTGAATGCTTGTTTAGCCTGTGCTATTCTGGAACTTACGTCTTTCTCACTTCTTTCGTCCGAGGATATTAGACTTCCTAAACAGTCCCATCCCACATAGTCTAGTTTTATTTCATATAAATATTCAATTCATTAACATAACACATCAGTATATATTTATAGCATACATGCGTCTTCATGAAATTCATAATAATTAATTTCCTTAAAATATAACTTAGGATATCTTTTCCTTAGTACTATAATAGGATTGGAACTTCAGTACAGAGTAGAATACGCTGATATTGATAAAGAAGAAATATAATAAAAATGCTACTTTGAGAGTTATTTCGTGATATAGTCCACTATTAAGTAAGCTGACCGTCGAATATATGTTCATACTGATAAGGCCATGACAAAATTTTGTTTTTATATACAATTGTAAGTTGTACAAGAATTTTGGCATTGTGTGTGAATTAGATCATATAAAATTTTAAATTATTATTTAGTAGCTTGTGGAAGAAAGAAGGCGTAAGCCTCTAGAACGAACCTTCTAGCTAGACATATTAATTTCTCTCATTTCAACATTCAAAATTTAATATTTATCTTTAGAATAGTTATAATGTTATTCATAATTTCGTTGTAACTATTCAAAATTATTTAGGTTGGATAGCTTTTCAGATGTTGGGAGTTTATCTCTACTAAAATTCACAAACAGTTAACTTGGATTGTCAATTTTGTTTACAATACAAGAATGTCATAAATAGAGGATCTGACCATATGTATCTTCATCCTATTAAATCGATGAAGCCAAAAAAACAACCGAGCATCGGCACGTCTGATTGGCTACTCTCGTTTCTGCTATCGTCTGATTGGCTACTTTAGTTTCCGCCATGATTGTTGACTCAAAACATTGCGATCCTATTGGGCGGAGTGGCGAAACTGACGTATGGCTTCAAGATTTTGTTGTAAGAGCAGATCCTCTATTTTATAAGATCCTTGTTTCAATACGTAACTTTTAATAATTTCTTTTACTTTTTAAATTCGAAAGTCTTCTTCTTCTTCTAAGAACGTAATCAATCTTTTAAATAATTAATATAATAATCCGGCACAGATCAATAATACCCTAGCCAGTTAAAGTAAGAAAATTATAGGTTTAGAAAATCAGGTAAACATTAAACGTAACGAATAATTACACATATTAACCTATTAAATACCACAAAAGGAGTAACTACACAAAATTACAATTAACAAATTTGAAACATCCTGTTAGATCTAATGCTGGGACATAATAGGTTGGACAAAACACAAAAATCTGATCGTTAGATGGAGTAATTTGAAACTCTATCATGTTGGGTTTGAATGATTCGTCTTTACACGTGATGCGTCAGATACGTTGCTCACGTTATAGGTCGGCACCTGATCTCTAAACCAAAGCGTGAAATTTCAGCCCGCCATTGGCAACCAAATATTTTACTTTGGCGATAGGCATTTGGCCTTTACTTTGAACTGCAGTATTTCGTGGGGACGAAACTTGGGGATCTGGGTACTGGATTCAGACCTGCAATTTCGTGCCCTGCTTTAAACCGACTCGTATACAAGTGAGTAATATCCTACGTTCAAAACTGCCAGTACACGAGTGAAAACTCATCTGAAGAAAGCCAATGGGATACGCCGATTATACCTACTGGTGTACTTAACTCCTCAACGACAAGAAATCTACCAGCATCTCCAGTGTTGGCATCGGAGCGTTTTAAGGCAACCTGAAATCTTTTAGTGCCAAGAAGTGTTCTGACACTGGGATAATCGAATCCCACGCTATGACCAGAACTTGGCAGAATCCTACTGAAATCCGAGAACCTCCTGGAAACCGGGAGAAGGAGAACTACAATCCCAGTCCTGTCTCCCTGAGATTAGGACTGAAGTACCACCTGCAATACTGGAACCAATGACTCGTGGAATTCGCCCATTTGGGAGTGGAATGACTCCTCTCTTGGCATAGTCTGACTATTCCTGTAAGACGTGGGAAAAACTGGTAGCGAAGAATTTAATTGTAGCCCAGTTTCGATGTGACGCCACATTTTGACTAGCGATTGAAGCGCCAATGGCATTTTGGGGGAGGATCCTCCGTCAGAAGAAGAGGCAGAAACTGATGCTGGTGGTAGCTCAAGTGGTAGATAAAGCAACAGCTGAAGGATCAAATTCAAGTCACTCCAGCCCACATTATTTTTGTTGTTACATAAGACAACTCAAGTGTTAAAAATCGTAACCATGAACATTAATAGAACTTAATTTCATATGAATTTCTTGTATTTAATACCTGATTCAACAAATTACATTTTCTATTTGTAAATAACTATGGCGAAACTTGTCCATAACTGAAACATACAATTTCATATTTTTATATCTATTGTAGGTATATTTCGGCTTAATAGTTTTTTTTTATAAACATTAATATTTCTTGGCAACATCCTATATTAAAGCAACTTTACAATACAATTCGTTGATACAATTCGATTTACACTATTATTTAAATAATATATACATAATAAGGGTTTAAGTTTGCATATATTACGTTAGTGCGAACAAAATTTGCTTTGACGCCCGGTGGGAAACTCACTTCAGCAATACAACATAGGGATGAACTAACGTCACGAACTCAGTACACGTCCAGCAGACTCAGGTACCCAGTCAGGAAGCAGTGTTGTTGGGAAGTACACCATGTAAAACACACAACTAAGACTGATTTTTCTTTACAAATTCAAACTGGGACATTCTGCATAAGAAAGAAAGAAAGAAAGAGAGAGAGAAAATATTATAATGCATTGAGCCAGGAATGAACAAACCATTCGCCACTAGTCTGTCAAATTTCTCTCTGGTAAGGGTACTGACCAACATCGTGCTCGAATAAGCTCCTCAGAAAAACAGCTTGGAATTGGTCCTCGAAAAAGTGTTCGTGATGCAAGACCGGCATACACTATACCATTGTCATTAGGTGCAATCGATATACCGATAGAAAAAATGTTTAAAAAACGAAATCTTTCAGTTTTAACATCCCACGATTATGTCCTTAAAACTAAGGGAGACAGATGATTAAAGCAAGTGAATGATAATGGAACAATTGGTGGAATGAGAATGTGGAGAAAACGGGAGTACCGTACGGAGAAGAACTACTTCGTATCGCATACAACGTACGGATGAGAACTTCTACGTATCGCATGCAACGTACGGAGTAGAATTTCTTCGTATCGCATGCAACACAAGGATGAGAATTTCTTCGTATCGCATGCAATGCACGGATGAGAACTTCTTCGTATCACACACTCCAGACTTCTCTCGTCTAGAGTCCTATCGTTGGTTGAGCGATGGTAAAAAGTTCTGGCTACACATGGCACCTATTTCGATTAACCAGGCAGTTTTTAGTGTTCTTCGACATTTTATTTGCATCAAGTCACAAATGAATCTACATTTAATATACGAGCTATGAAAAACTAACAGCAGAGTAGTTCGAACCATCATTATAACCAGAACAAATTAAAACCATTACTACTAGTATTTCCTAATTTAAATAGAGGAAATATATTTACAAGATGGCACCTTGAAATACACTTGTCATATATCTGTTTCCTTTTTTCCCGAAAATTCATAGTTTTTAAGAAACTCAACTGAACATAGTAAATTTTGATATAACAGCTCAGGTAACTTGAAGCCACAGAATACTTACCTTCCTATATTCCTTCAACGCCTTTTTCCTTGATCTTCTCTCTTCGGGAGTTTCATTCTTTGGCCGCACAGAAAGCATCGACAGAGCACTAACTACAGTCTCTGCTCCATCGCCATCGTCTCTTGAATTGTTAAAAGCGTCCAACTGCTTCAGGGCACGCGCTGTCAGTCCCCTTGTGTTGTTCAAGACATCTAAAGGAATACCAGTCTTCTGAGATACACGAATTGCTCGTGGTTTCTACAAAGAAGGGAAAAAAATCAATTAATTCCTTTCAGTCTTTTAGCCGCCTTGTCACTAATTTCATCAACATTTGGTTGGTTGGTTTAAGCTTTGCCTTTTAGTGCAATATTTATTTTTAGCATCCGTCACTAGTTCTTTTATCCTCCTTTTTATATTGTTCAATTTTTCGGTAAATTTCAGTTTTCATTAATTTTGTCTTCCTGGTTCCATAATACAAGGTGTGATAAAAAAAAAAAAAAATATGGTGATTTCTTTTTAAGCAGTAACTGCTGACCACAACCATTTGATATAATTTATCCAATAGCCTGATCCATTGACAGGCAACGTCAAATTGGAACATGTTCTGACTTGTCAGTCAGCGTCCAGAGCTGCTAGAGTGAGGTTGTGTTTACTGTGTCTGTCGCGCCTCACGGATTTCGAACAACGCGTGAACATGAAGTTCTGTTTCAAGTTGCAAAAAGAGTGCCAAAGAAACTCATAAAATGTTGAAATTAGTGTATGGCGATAATGCTTTAACTCTGGGCAATTTAAAAGCGGAAATGAGTCGGTAGAAGACGAGCAACGTTCGGGACATCCACTAATCTTTAAAAAGAAAAAAAAAAAATATTCATTCAAACAGGCAAATAACTATTTGCAAGCTTACCAAAGAACTTAGCATGTTGTACGGATCCGTGCAAAGCATTTTAACCAATACTTTGGAAATGAGACGAGTGAGTGCAAACTTTGTTCCCAGACGTTTGAGTGGTAAACAGAAGGAAAATGGAGTTTTTGGCAGGAAAAAGTGTTCCTCCTCACCAGATATGGACAGGAACACTTTTCTGTCATATTTGGTGTTCCGCCGCCGGATAAAAGTCTATTACGGATTTTTTTGTGGTTCATTAATTGTGTTAATAAAGAGAAGAAAGACAGTCTATGCAGTGTGAACTTCCAAATTAATGAACAGGCCTCGTATGAAAATTTTCCAAGAACTCGCTCTTCGCAAGCATATACATATATGTTTGAATGTGTGTGTGTGCAACTAACTTCGATCAAATCGTCCAGCAATCCTTTTAGGGCAAGAAAGAAAAAAGAATCGCTTCACAGAGCATTCCAGCAAGAAGTCTCATCGCTAAGTTTAGCCATTGCATCAGTTGGTTGCGTTTCAAGTCAAAACCGGGATTTTCCCTTTGGAGAAGCAACACAAGAGGTTGGCGAAAAAAGCAAGTCAGTCTATTGAAGAGACTCGGTTAGGTAGGGGTGCGTCCTGCACGGAGAGTAGGCTTTTACACGGGCTCGCACCCAGCCCGTCGACCTGACTTTAAGTTTCCAGAGCTTTGTGCCCGTTGTTGTTCTTAAGAAGTTGAAGTAAAAGGAACCAAGTGTCGGTGTTGTGTAACTATAGAACGAGCCTTGCATCTAAATAGATTTTGTAATTTTATGAGTTGTTGTAGCCGAAAAGAAAAAGGGCTAGCAAGCTAGTTTTAAACGTAATTCGATGCAGTCAGTGTACCTTGGCAGGAGCACTTCCAAACAATAATCCCGTTGTGAGCAGCATAACTATTGGATGCTTTCTTTCTTATGACACATAAACTACTGGATTGGATTTGAGAACCTGATTTCTGTGGAGAGGATAGCCCAAAAGAGGAAACTGCGGCTGACTTAATCCCCACCCTCCTTGTGCAGTGCATAGTGAAGCGTGAGTATTATATAAATTATCCCCTACTCTCATTCGTTGCCGCTAGCGCAAACTAAGTAGAATTGAGAAAGAATCATTCCTATAAATCGAAAAAATCATCTGATCAAAGTAAATAATTTTAAGAAAATAAAAATTAAAAATAAAGTAATCGTTTTTGAGCGCTCAGGTTGTTAAAATATATAATTTGCTTGTAGTTTACTTATTGTATATTGTTTGTTTAATCATAATACATAGTACTCGCAATTTTAATCTCACGTTTAATTCTTAGTCGTAATCACTCGTAACTTTACAGTGTGTTGTAACGGTTTATAGATTATTTGTTTTAATTTGTTTTATTCATTAATTTTTACGGCAAGCACTCTTCTCTTCCCCCATATCTTTCCAGCGGTCGGTGGATACGGGGACTGCTTGTATGGTTTATGATGACTTTTTGTGGGCGCTGGAAGTCACGAAGCCAGAGTTTGAAGCAAGTGGTTAGAGCGAGAGCGAGAGAGAGAGAGAGAAATGCCGTCTGTTAGCAATTCAGAATAAGTCGTCCTATTCGCGATTTTTTTTTTTTTTTTTTTTTTTTTTTTTAAAGTTTTGACGCCATTCCTGACATTGAGAGGGCCACAACAGAGCAGATGAACGCCCTTAAAAAGCTTCCAGTCATGGGTTCAACGTTGGGATAGTACATTGCTAGCAAGGACAGTACTTTGAAGGTGATTAAGTCAAATTCCATGTAAGCTTATTACTTTGATTCTAATAAAATTATTCACAGTATTTTTTGATTACACCTCGCACATGACAATATTCATTTATCAGCATTATCGGTATCTATGCCCTTAAGACCGTCATGTATGAGAGATGACCCTCAACGAGCACATTATCCGGTGAAGAAAGGAAGCGGTCTGGAACCTGTATGTTAGGTATAATCCTGGCATCTGCCTTGTGTGAATGAGAAAACAACTTACTCTGTTACACCTTTTCGATCGAAAAAATTGAAATGAAATCTTTAAGTTTTACGTCCCACGGTTATGCCGGATAGGCTAAAGGAGACGGTAATTATGAGAAATGAATGAAATGGTGGAATGAAGAAAGTGGAAGGAAACGGGAAAATCCCGAGAAAACCCACGAGCACGGTGTTTGTCCACCACAAAGTCCACACGGCGCGAGCTGGGATCGAACCAGGGACCCCAAGCACCGGAGGTGAACGCTCTACCAATGAGCCACCGAGACTCCCTACCTTTTCGATTGAGTGTCCCTACCGGGAATAGAACGCGGGACCGCTCGCACCAAAGGTGAGAGCGTACGCGACTACACTACGCGGGGCCACATGGCAGTATTTAATCTCTTTTACACAAGGAATACCGAAGCATACGAATTATGTGATCCAAGTAACTGTAGAAGGTATGGATAATTCAAGGGATGACGAAATCTAAGATATAAATCACTTTAAAAAGCGTTAGATAGAAACAACTATATGCTTCAAATTTATATTCAGTATGGTAATTACGCTACGCCTAGAGTCCGCATATGTGACCAATAATACAGGTAATCCAACTTCTTTTGATATTTAAGTACTACCTTTATTCAGAACAAGCAGTATCATACCTGTATCAACCGAACTCTAGGGTTTTAGACCATATTATTATTCCGATAGCAAGAACTTGATATAATCCCCGCTAAAATATGTTTATATTTCAAGTCTCAAACAACTGCCTGTCGAATGAGTGGTTGAGCTACTTCTAACCAATGTATGCATACATTGATAAAACAGTTGTCATTCTTTTTATAATTACAATTACTTTTAACCCACGACAATAATTAGCATATAAATTAGGGGTCAGTCCATTTCAAATCATCCAGCTAAAATATCAAATGAAACCCATAGTCTCAGAATGGCATGAAAATTTTTCTGTTTACTCTACTTGCCATCCTTATTGATCACACCAAATTTTAATTTGATATCTTATATACTTTTTTAGTTAATTTTTTTTTAGTTTGGTAAAATATACGTTTTTGTTGTTGCCGAGGGTTAAAGAGATTACGACATTGATATACTAAAAAGATCATAACTTTGTTAATTCTCATCATATCACAATGATTTTTTCACTAAAATGATCACAATAAGATACAGAATAAGGTAAAAATACATTCAGTTACTTGTACTTGAATTGTTGTAGTGAATATTAGTTCAAAACTGGATATTACGATTTTTTAAAAGAAAAAACATAAAATTTTAAAATACAGTAAAAACTTAAAGGCACTACATAAACCAAAGTATTTTATATGTATTTATAAGCCTAAAGGCATGAGCTAATGTGTTCTGAAAGAAAAACTGTGGGTTTTTAACTGCAAATATTTTTAAACCATTTATCTTTAGAGTACGGCCAGGTATTTTAAGAAAATCGTAGACCTTCAACGTTGGCAGCCCTAGCGTTGTCCCTAATTGTCACAGGGACATGAACCATATCTCGTTACAAAGCTTATGGAACGCGGATTCCAACAAGGTAACTTCAGTGCCCCCTTGTTTCCAACCCACAGAAGAAGAAGAAAAATTGCTTTTTTCAAAAAAAAAAAAAATATTTTGTCGGACTCTGGCAACACTGTTCATTGTCATACGCAGGGAAAAAAATTCTCGCATACACACCAGACATTGGGTGGAATCATATAAAAAATAAAGGGCCTAGGTACAATAGCTTGCGAGATAAAAAATTCGAAACCTCGTATATACTATGGTCAACCTGTATATATTTTACGAAGGATCTGTGGTCTACCCTCAGGTTGGCAACCCTGGTGACTTCCCTAATTGTCACAGAGACGCGAATGATACCTCGTTGTAAAGCTTACGGAACACTGGTTCCAATGAGGTAACTGTTGTGCCCCCCCCCCCCCCCGGCTCCCAACCCACAAAAGATGAAAATAATCTTTGACTTTTGTGGGACTTTGGCAACACTGTATTTTGTCATAAAAGAAAAATCACTTCCTCCTACGGATTCGGCATGGGGAGGCACAGTCTAGGTTCATTAGGAGCCGAGCAACAGAAGTTTGAAGTACTGGCGCTAAGAAAAATGAAATGAATTGAAATCTTTGAGTTTTACGGCCCACGGTTATGCCCGTTAGGCTAAAGGAGACGGTGATGATGAGTAATGAATGAAATGGTGGAATGAAGAAAGTGGGAGGAAACGGGAGAACCCCGAGAAAACCCATGCACACGGTGTTTGTCCACCACAAAGTTCACTTGGTGTGGGCTGGGATCGAACCCGGGACCCCAAGCACCAGAGGTGAACGCTCTACCACTGAGCCACCGCGGCCCCCGACTGGCGCTAAGAGAAAGGGATGAGCCAGGCATCTTCTAAGGGTTAAAATAGTGCACATTTTACTTTCTGAAAAACTCACTGAATGATTTACATGTAAGGCGTAATGAAATTATGACATTTTAATCAAGCTGAAGATGTTAAATTATTTAAGCTGCAGTAAATTTATCAATGTTCTAGAACTAATACAACTGCGCATAAGCTTTTACAGTAAACTTTAAAATCAAATAACCAAAATATAATTTTATTATTTTAACTCATAAGCGCTTTCGATAACTGTCTTAGTTTTTAATAAATTACAAATATATTTAATGTATTTAGAAAGTAAGATCGTTTCACACAGTATTTCACAAATCAAAACAGTTCGTTGGAATCTTATATCAGTTTAGGTAGCAATTTCGTTCGGTATCTTGAGGAGTGCGAATCCTACAGCCCTCAGGTTCATGAAAAAGAGTTGAGTTGATTTCAGTTTAGCGTCCCTTTCAGCAGCGAGGCTATATGAGACGTGGACCTACTGATTAACGTGGAATCCGAACCACATGAGTTCAAGAAAAAGACTTTGGATTAAAAGCTACATGGTGTTTTTTTGCCATCAGCCATGGGAAGTCTCCTTGTGACGGTATAGATGGCACTGTCAAGCGCATCGTGACAAAAGCAAGTCTCCATCGTAGTCCTGGTAATGCTATTGATAATTCCGAAAATTTTTTTATTATTATTTTTGCAAGGAAAATATAGAAAATATAAAGTTCACAATGATTAGAAAAGAAACATTGATAGAGGCACGAAAAAACTTAGAAGGGCGTTTCACTTAATCCAGGACAGTACCTGGAACACGTAGTCTTCATCACTTTGAGCCCAAATCTGAAGACTCCACTGGAACAAAACGAGTAAGTTTAGATGACAACTTTTGCACAATATTCAACTTTTCTGGAGAAAATCATTCGGTGAAAATGCCTGTTGTGGGTGTGCACAATTACATTGCATGCCTTTATGATGACCGGTGGTATTTCGGATTAGTTTTGTCAAAACATGAAGATGAAGGAGACGTTAAAATTAAATTTATGCATCCCCATGGGCCTGCTACATCTTTTCACTGGCCCCCAAAAGAAGATGTTTGCTGGATTCCTATGAGTAACATAATTTATGTGTAACCCCCCCCTCCTCCCAGTCACAAAAGCATCCGGAAGAATATATTATTTTTCCGAAAAGGAAATAGGTTCAATCAATCTTCAGTGCAACAAGATGTTGAAACACATGCAAGTCCAGAAATAAAATCTTGTTAGTGTTTTATTTAAACATTTTCTGTAATTCTACTTCAGGACCTCTATGGTGTAAATAGTAAATGAACCACTTCAGGACTTTAAGATGATTTGGTAAATTCTTTTTTCGTTCACTGATTATATTCAATCTGTTGTATGTTATGAATATTTATAATTCATTAAACTCATAGTGAACAGCAATTTTCTTCTTTTGTGGGTTGGGAACCGGGGGAGGGGGGCACAAAAGTTAACTCATTGGAATCAGTGTTCCGTAAGCTTTACAACGAGGTGTCATTCGCGTCTCTGTGACAATTAGGGAAGTCACCAGGGTTGCCAACCTGAGGGTAGACCACAGTTCCTTCGTAAAATATATACAGGTTGACCATAGTATATACGAGGTTTCGAATTTTTATCTCGCAAGCTATTGTACCTAGGCCCTTTATTTTTTATATGATTCCACCCAATGTCTGGTGTGTATGCGAGAATTTTTTTTCCCTGCGTATGACAATGAACAGTGTTGCCAGAGTCCGACAAAATATTTTTTTTGAAAAAAGCAATTTTTCTTCTTCTTCTGTGGGTTGGAAACAAGGGCGCACAGAGGTTACCTTGTTGGAATCTGCGTTCCATAAGCTTTGTAACGAGATATGGTTTATGTCCCTGTGACAATTAGGGACAACGCCAGGCCTGCCAACGTGAAGGTCTACGATTTTCTTGAAATACCTGGCCGTACTCTAAAGATAAATGGTTTAAAAATATTTGCAGTTAAAAACCCACAGTTTTTCTTTCAGAACACATTAGCTCATGCCTTTAGGCTTATAAATACATATAAAATACTTTGGTTTATGTAGTGCCTTTAAGTTTTTACTGTATTTTAAAATTTTATGTTTTTTCTTTTAAAAAATCGTAATATCCAGTTTTGAACTAATATTCACTACAACAATTCAAGTACAAGTAACTGAATGTATTTTTACCTTATTCTGTATCTTATTGTGATCATTTTAGTGAAAAAATCATTGTGATATGATGAGAATTAACAAAGTTATGATCTTTTTAGTATATCAATGTCGTAATCTCTTTAACCCTCGGCAACAACAAAAACGTATATTTTACCAAACTAAAAAAAAAAATTAACTAAAAAAGTATATAAGATATCAAATTAAAATTTGGTGTGATCAATAAGGATGGCAAGTAGAGTAAACAGAAAAATCCTCATGCCATTCCGAGACTATGGGTTTCATGACCTGGATGAATTGACATGGACCGACCCTTAGTCCATCAATGAATGTAATATTATTCATAAAACGGGTTAGTCAATGTTGAATTTCAGCTGTTTTACTTCAACAATAAAATGTTCCTAAATACAGGGTGTTTACTAAATTTCCAAAATGAAATTTCGTGACCTTTTCTTTAGCAAATCATAAAATTTCCTAATATTTACAAGAGCGAATTTGGGTGCGAATTAGGCCGAATTTTCCTCCATGCGATATAAATGTACTTTGCCTGCGATTTGGTAGCGTCTAAAGCCGACGATAGACATTTTTGGTAGTGAAAGTTGACAATTTATAGAACAAAATTTTTGAATCTGTACTTACATTTGTACAATTAAAAAAAAAAAAAATCGCGACCCAAAAGCTAAATTTCATGACTTTTTCGTGACTTTCATGACCGTTCTCTGATTTCGTGACATTCGTGGCTTTCGTGACCGATATACACCCTGTAAATACTGTGTTCTATGAGTATTTGCTTCCAGCATCATGGTTAAATTTTTAAAGTGATTTGCAAAGCCTGAAGTGGACGACAATTTGTCCACTGATCATCTGGGTCACATTATCTTATATTGAAGTGTCGTATTCAGTTTCGAATTGAAAAGCTGATAAAGTAAGTCCAGGATATGATTCTTTGCTTTCCTCCGTTCTACTCGGGTATTACAAAGGGAATTTATCTTTTAGAAGAAAACTGTCTCCTCTAGCTTGCATATAAAAGAATGTAATCTAAAAGATTGTAATTATAATTTGAGACAGATATTGAGTGTCCCAAAATTCACGGAAGATTTGAATTTTGCGCTATTTGTCCGTAAGGTGTTGCCAACGAGAAAAACAAATAAAAGCGTGACAGCTGGCAGTTCAAGGTTAATAAGAATGGAGCGCTACACGAAAGAACAACGCGTTTTTATTGTTGGGCAATGTTTTAAAAAGTTCGTTGAATGGATTCTGGAACAACAAGTGGATGCTGATTTTGCCGAACAAAATTATCTTCCGCATTGAGGTTCATCTTAATCTTGATGCCTTTGTTAATCGACAAAATTGTCGTATTTGAGGTTTAAAATCCACAAATAATTTTTGAGAAACAAATGCATTCACAACGTGTCACTGTTTGGTGCGTATTTTGAGCTGGAAGTATCATCCAACCATTCTTCTTCGAAAATGAGGCTGGTCAGGCAATAACAGTTAATGGTGCTCGCTATCGCGACATTATAAACTAGTTTTTTGTACATAAATTGCAAGATGAGAATGTGGACGACATGTGCTTTCAACAAGACGATGCCACATTCCATACAACCCAAAAAATGATTCGAGCACCGCACGAATCACTCCCTGGTCGTGTAATTTCCTTAGACTGTTTTCTTTGGAATTTTTGAGAACTAAGGTTTATGCCAACAAGCGCACCATCATCCACGCCTTGAAGGAGGAAATTGAGCTTTGTACCAATAAAATTCAGCCACATTTATGCAAAACGGTCATACAAAATTTCAACAAAAGAGTGCGTATGTGCTAGCAAAGCGTGGAGGCAATTTAGCTGATATGCTATTCCATATATTGCATTCTTTATGAACCAATAAAAAAAATCAGTTATAAACCTGTGTTTTTTGTCAAAATTACTTCTTTCATGAATTTTGGGACACCCGGTAGAAAAGTATGACTGACTGCATAACTCTACAAGTCAAAAGAAGAAAGGATCTAGAATTTAGATTTCCGAGCTTCTCATTTAGGTATCTAGGCCATTTAGCCCGTCATGTTTGAGGGATGTCGTCCCTCGGCGGGCATACTATCCGGGAAAAGGGAAGGAAGAACCGATTGGGGACGGAAGGGAGCGGCTTGGTGTGAATGAGGAAAACCCAGGAAAACCTCATTCAGAGTGGCTGGCCTGGAAAGCGCTTTACACTTTCGACCGAGTGCCTCCACCGGGAATCGAATCCGGGACCGCTTGCACCGAAGGCGAGTGCGTTAGCGACTACGCTACGTGGGTCCACTGAAAGAAAAGAAGAAAGTATAGATATACTGCTCGCAAAAGACAAATAAGCGCTTTACAAACATTCGAAACTTCTACTTACTGTCGGTGGATCCTCAATCAATTTGGGGTGATTATACAAATTGGAGTAGGTGGAAAGAATCGACTCACAGTCCCATTTCTCTCCGGGTTCCTTCACTTCTATGGTAATTAGATCATCGTCATTGCTCTCAGACTCCCCGTAGTTGTCCTGAATAACTGCTGATCCTGTATTTGTTTCTATCTTTTGTTTATCGGCTGCCATCTCCTTCTCAAACTCCTCCACACACTGCATCAACAACTCAGAATCCGGAGCCACATGACCCTCGATTTCTTCACAATCCAACGCTCCAATCTCCGTGTCGTCATACGCTTCAAACATCTGCAATTTATAACAAATATTTAAAATTCCTGTACTTATTAATGTTAAAACGGTGTAAAGAAACAAACTGATATCATGAATAAAATTATAACCATGTAGCTTTTATTCTAAAGTTATTGGGGCATCCTTGATATATCATTTCTTAGTGAAAACCTGTAAGAGATAAAAACATAATGCAAATACACGAAATATATACACGAGGGCTCTCCAGAAAGTCCCAGACATTTTGGCCTATCCCAGCAGTGGGCGGGGCTAGTCGCCATCTTGTCAGAACGCTACTCAATACGCATCCAGCTATGGTAACGTGAGGAAACGCTCTTACTGTGCTTTCTGTGACGTGTTACAATATGCGTTGCAATAGAAAATCCCGCCGCTTATGAGGTGCGTTCTTTGACTAGGTTTTGTGAGGTATTGTGAAAAACTGAGAACGTTAAGGCGCGCAATTCAAAACAAGCGCCGGGGAAAACTTAGCGCGAAGATGTTGTGTTTTCACAACAACGAACGTGCACACACAGTCGAACGTAACCGACAGCTCTTGGATTTTGGATGCGAGGTGTTCGATCACTCACCATATAGCCCAGATTTGGCGCCAAGCGACTACTACCTGTTACCAGCAATGAAGACATGGCTCGCTACACACAATTTTGATACTGACGCCGAACTGCATGCCGGTGTAACCTAGTGGGTGAGATTGCAGGAGGCAAATTTCTACGGCGACAGTATTGATCAATGTGGCCACGGTATGATACGTGCCTTAATTTGCATGACGATTATGTGAAAAAATTGGTTAAGGGTGTACCTTTCAAATGTATAATACAATTTGGTTTGTTCATTCTATTGCTTTTTTTTATTTCAAAACGTCTGGTACTTTCTGGAGAGTCTCGTATATATATATATATATAAGGGATGGCCAAAATTTTCCGGAATCCGGATTCTGGAATCGGAAAATTTACTTTCCGGATTTCGGAAAAATTCCGGATTTCCGGAATCCGGAATTTTTTCGAAATCCGGAATTTTTCCGAATTTCGGAATTTCCCGATTTTACTTTCCGGAAAGTAAAAATTCCGGAATTGGCCATCCCTAATATATATATCAAGAGAGCATCATGCCACGCCTTATTCTTATTTTCAACATATACCCAGGGGCATCGTTAAGGGGGGTAAAGGGGAAGCTTACCCAACAAAGTTACCAATTTCTTAACAAGTTGGCAAATTAAAATACCTAGCTGGCTTTTGGAAGAATGCCGTTTTGTTCAATTGACTTATTTGGTTTAACATTTTCTTAGGAACCTAGTTGCTGCACATTAAATTATTTTATTATCAGTTCCTTTACAGACTTGGCATAAATTTTGTGTTGTTTCCTATCTTGAAATAAATTGGCGGGTGAGTGTGTAAAGTGCGTTAAGTCAAAAATCAGTTATCTGCAGAAATCGCATTTGAAAGCTCAGACATAAATCCAAAATCCGGTTTTGGGTTTCAGTCATAAAACCAAAAAACAGTCTTATTAATATGAAAAGCTACCAGAGCTAATTTTTTTTTTTTCTAAAAGCGAATTTTGGATTTATGTCTGAACCCTCAAATGCGCCTTCTCTAAAACACTAATTTTTGACTTAACACACCCACCCGCCAACTGATACGTATATTCGTTTAAGGCTTCTTTACTTGTTGCAAGTGATCATACTTCACTTTTGTTTTGATTTGATATTCCTAAACATTTTGAAGAACCTTCAATGAAAATTCGGGAAACTGTACCACTGACAAAAGCAGAACAGAAGTGGCATGCAAAATTAAAACAAAGACAGACACAAGAGGTGTTTCGGTGGCAGGTAGAGCATGGACGCAAGAGTTGTATACAAGAGCGTATACAAAACAACAGGCAGAGAATAATAAAAACCGATATTAATAAAACAAGAACAAGGCAGTGACTGGTTAGTATAAACTTTTTACTATGTACAGTATGTAAATTTGACAAGTTTAAGTTTTTTTCTAATAGTAAAATGTCAAAGTGAAGTAAATTTTGATACCAGAGTGAATACATTATGTAACCGTGTCTGCTTTGTGTATGAATATACTTTCGCTTCGAAACAAAAGGTGATCATATTTATACAGAGGACAACAATAGCTTATTTAGCTTATTTCCGTTCTGTTTTGCGGTAAGACTTTCTATTTACAGGAAATTTCGAGTAGAGAGAACTAACAAAAGTATGTCAAATAGTTTAGGAATAGTATCACAGTAGGTTTTTGGGGGTGTTTTTTGGTGAGGCAGGAAGCTACAATGGACGAGTCAAGTCATTTCGTTGCTTTCGCTGTAAACCTAAGTGCCAGATTCCAAAAGTCATATTTTTGGGTTCCAAACAATACGTCTGCTGGGTGAAAGCATAGACCGGTGTTTCACTTCATTTTTGTACAAATGTGTTACCTAATAAATATGACATACACGTTACTTAGATATGAATTACTGTAATTATTTTGCAAACTTCTGACATTATTTCACTGTATTATCCCCCCCCCAGCAAGGTTTTAGTGGGGGGAATTTTGTCAAAAAATATTTAATGGGGGGAATTGTCCCATTCCCCAAGGCTTTCGCACCCTGCTTTTCATTATAAATTCCACTATTTCAATTCGATAATAAATAATGAATTTAATGTAGAATCAAATCTCATACATTAAAATACATATTATAGTGCATTTTTCTTCTCTAACCACAGACATTATTCATATCATTCTACAAAGACATCCTGTCAGGCTGTCTCCCCCTTCTCTGCCAGAGCCTTGTTCCGTACCCTACCCAACAAGCTCCAGGGTTTTACCAAACGTCCCTAATGATAGAACGTACAAGCCTCTGTCCTGTCGGAAGGCTCTTCTGGAAGGACTTCTGTACACGAGCCGCCGTCCTGCCGGCAGGACGCACCTCCTCAATGGAAAGAACGTAAGTTTGTACATCTGGAAGGACGGAAGCCTTTCAGCAGTACGCATTTTAAAATATACAATAAACAATATAAGAATAGGTTTAGGTGTTTCCCAGTTATCACCGAAGTTCGCTCTACTCCACACATTATTAGTGTTTGCTGGATCAAAATAAGAAGCGTAAACGTACAGACGATCACCTTTAGAAAACATCTCGCCATTATTGAACTAACAGTAATACCAACATAATTCTCTCTTGCGCTGAAACTAGAGTTCATGTTCTTTCGACTAGGAAAACTCTCCGTCCTGCTGGACGTACACAAAGTATTCTAATTTATAGATAAACATGGTAGAACTTAGGACGTTACGTCCTGCCGGAAAGACGTTGTACGTTCTAAGATTAAAATATGAAGTAGATGAGCTAAGGAGGTATTTGTGTGCAACATTATTCCGTTGTGAACAGCACTGGCCTTTACGACGCTGTTAACTAAAGGGTGGGACGATCAGATTTAGTTTAATGTCCCACGATTATGCCGGGTTGGCTAAAGAAGACGTAGACCTACCGATTATAGTGGAATCCGAACCACTTTGGTCGTTCAACGCTCTCCCACCGGGAATCGAATCCGGGACCCCAAGCGCCAAAAGCTCGCGTTCTAGTCACTAGACTATCAGGGAGGGCAAGATTGTTTGTTGGTGACGATTCAAAGGACGAGGTATGTTAAAAAAAAAATGTAAAAGTGTGTCAGAAAGTGCAGAAATATTTCCAGTGAATATTAAATATATGCTTAATAGAAATTTCATATTTTTCATTCTTAATTCAATTCAGGATCTTCCCCACAATATCGTCATGGGTTCAGATTAATTGACTGGAGGTTGTAATGGGGACGTCATCATTAAGGGCACTTGTCCCCATTCCAGTAAAAAGTGCTGAGATGGTCGGACTGCCAAATAAAAGATAAGCATTTAAAATGCTACATGAAACAATAAAAAGCCAAAACAAAGCGAGTCAGATGGTGTATTCTCTTTAATGGAAAATGTGTGGAGAAATACTTTAAAAAATTGAGTCTTTTATTGTGCAATTATCCTCACACGCCTTATACAGGTGATGATAATGATCCTGAGTTGAGGTGTGAAATTGAAGTGGAACAACGGCAGTTCGTATTCGCATCTCAGACGGGCATGAAATGGGACGATTATGAAAATAAGGTTGCTGTAATCGGTAAGTATTTATTACATTAAAAGCTCGTTCTCACAGCAAAACTTAGACTTGTCAAATCCTAAGCTTATCGTACTAACAAGTGATAAGATAGCAATAGTCACCGTAAATTCAGTATAGTAAAACCTGCTTTCAATGGACCTTTTATTAAACGGAAACTTTTCTTAAACGGAAATGTTTCACAGTCCCTTAAATTTAGAGGTGAAATATGTATTAAATTTCCTTCATTAAACGAGAACTGTGTTATGTGGACAACCGAACTCAAAATAAGGCTTTCAACGGAAAAATTCAAGTTCTACAATGCAGCGTTCAGAAAGTTCTTAGACGTTCTATGAGAGATTATATATATATATACTACATTATCAGCAAACCAGCAGTGATGTGCAAACCGAAAAAGACACAACAAATATAGATGTCTTAATTGAGAATTATACGAAAAATTTGAAGAAAAGTGCAGATGGAGTTGAGTTGATTTTGAGTTTAACGCCCCTTTCAGCACGAACCCGGGTCTCCCACGCCAAAGGCGCATACGCTAACCCTTAGCCACGAAGGAGTTCTCGAAGAGGAGATGGAATGTGTCATTCAGTTGGAAAAAAGTGTAGGCTAAAAACTTATCAAGATGCTGTTAAAAGTTTACAAGAAATGCAACAATTTGCCTTACGTGGAACTGACACTGATATGCTTAGTGTGGTTTCTCAGACTAAAGTGTTTGTGAGAAGTCGAGCAGCCATGGAGCAATTTGTACAGAAAACCCTTCTTGACTATTGGAAAAAAATACGTTAACGTGGTAGAGTATTTTTGAGTTTTGCATGTGTTAATTTGTAGTAGTAGTAAATACTGTAAACTGACTAAGTAGATACAGCGTTTTATTTAAACACAGTATATCTATTATATACATTACTTTTACCATAGGCCTACCTTCCTTAATCAAAAACCTATTTTTAACGGAAAGAGAATCTCCAGTGACTCCTTACTTTCATGATCGGTGAGTACCAGTGTCGATATGGGTATGTACAGAATCGGTAGACTCTAGTGTTGTAGTCACTTCTCGAGTCACCGTGAGCCACTGGAGAGGCTTCCGGTGGAGATCTTTGGATCTATCCTCATCTCCTGACTCTGCTGCGTAATTCTATGCCACACATTAACCATGAGACCACAGAGATCCAGCAGAATTCTCACAAGAAGTGACGAGAACAGGCCCAGAAACACGTATTGTTTACTTGTGGGGCGAGCGTACCTTCGGTGACCGACGGCTCCCTAGGCAATGTGGGTATGGGGGGAACGTGGAGACACGTTAGTTTCCGAATATGCGAACCGCGATGTCGCATTTGAAGTTGTTTCAGTGCCAGGGCCCAAAACAGCCAGACAATCGCTCTTGGCTATTTCGACCCATGCGTCAGCAGAGCTTGGTGTGTGTGTGTGTGTGTGTGTGTCAGGGTACAAGTTGAACTAAGCTTTCACCATAGTACACTCCTAGCTACGGGCCTGCTGGATATTACAACTAAGCGCAAGAATGGGTTCCACCTGGAACCAAAAGCAAGCTCAGCTGACACATGGGTCGAAATAGCCGAGAACGATCAGCAGTGTTTGGCCATTTTGAGCTCCGGAACTGGAACAACTTCGAATGTGACACCGGGATTTGCATATTCCGAGACTAGCGTGTCTTCCCGTTCTCCCCATAACCACAATGAGCACGGAGTTCGTTGGTCACCGCAGATACGCGCCCTCATAGGTAAACAATACGCGCTTCTGGGCCGGTTCTCATCACTTCTTGTGAGATCCTGATGAATCTCTGTGGTTTCATGGGTAGTATGCGCACAGAATTACGCAGCAGAGTCAGGAGATGAAGATAGACCCAAAGATCTCCACCGAAAGCCTCTCCAGTGGCGCACGGTGACCCGAGAAGTGATTACATCATTGTCGGTTTTCCGACTCCTGTTCGAACACACCTCATTTCGCGTCATCGAAACTAATGTATTTGTGACTTACAGTGTCTACCGGTTCTCTACATACTCATATCGACATTGGTACTCACCGGTCAAGCAAGTAGAGAGTCAACAATGAATTGGGTGGAGATGCCCTTTTTGCATGTCCCGTTACAATCCGCTAAAGGCAGGTTTTACTGCAACTGTATTAAAAAAAAATGAAGAAGGTATTACTGGTTTCTTTAACAAAAGTTGGTCTTTTACGAATAATTCCACTAAAAATTGCAAAAAGCACTGTCATTGGCTATTCAGAAGCACTTACCTGTTCAAATCTAGCGTCGAGAAGTTTCAGCTGCTCATTCCTTCGAATCACAGAGCTTGAGAGGGAATAATTAGTAAAACGTGATTTCGTTTCTTCCTCCATGAACGTGTGTTGGGGGCCTTCCAGACTTGCCACATCATCATTCTCTTCTTCCTCATTTTCTGCACCTGATGATACATCACCAAATTCATCTTCTTCATCGCTAAGAAAATAATTCAGAAATTTGGAATAATTTAATACTGGTCTATGATATGGTGGTAAAAGCCATCGGTAATTAAATTAAAAGTAAAATCTTTACGTTTGACGTTTATGACTGAATGGGCACAATTTATTAAACAGAGTAAAAACTTTTGTTATCTTATTGCGTTTAGTTTTTGATTGGTTCAATATGATTTGTCCATCTATTACCCTGTGGATATCATCGGAGACTTGGTTTATTTTTTCTGTGGTTAATTGCGTAGGACGGACTTCTGGAAGGGGTGGGGGGGCGGTAGGTTGTAATACTTATACTTAGAGCTACTTTTACATGCTCCAAACTCTGGGATGGGTTTTATTTATATATAAAATATTAAAAAAGTTTCCTCTTCACCCCCCCTCCCCCGATCCGCCATTGCCCTACACCTTAAAAACTTGCGGATACATACTGCACTTTCTATTGAAAGCAGAGTTGGCAATTTTTTTTTAATTTTTTTTTTGTTTAAACCAGGTTTTTTGTGTGTAAATAATTTGCTGTATGTATTTATATTACATATGGAGAGAAATGTTTGTTTCGCCTTAGCAGCAACCGAGTTATGCTGCAAGGGGTTACATAAGCTTAAAGCGAAATCCAAACCGCTTCTCGGCTTACATCCAAGAAAATTGTCCATTTGGACACGAAACCGGCACTAATTGGTCACAAATGCGATGAGTTTGCTGACTCATTCACGAAGGACTTCTGATAAAAACACGTTGTACTGATCTTTACATAGGCCTACTTGTCAATATAATTGTCAAGAGTCATTTCAGAAGGACAAAAATATAAACAGTTACACAAGCAAACATATTATACAGAATTATATATATAAATTCGAAATATATAGCTATATATATAGAAATATATAGTTTGGTTTCGTTTCGTATGTTTAGGCTTAAGATCCTTATGAAATACAGAGGTTATCAAGAAGACTCGCTTAAAGGGACACCCGAACCGCTACTTGGTTTACACTTGAAAGAAGGGTTGTGGTTCGATCGAGAATTGAACACGGGACCACTTGATTAAAAGATGAAAGGTAGACAAAACTAATGTAGATGGTTTGATATGAGGAAACGTCATCATGAAGTTCACCATTTAACGCATTATTCGTTTTTTTTTTTTTTTGTTTAAACCAGTTTTTTTTTTTTAAACCAGCCAACCCTGGCTGAAAGTAAATAAAGTGTATTCAACGTAAGAACCACACCTGAGATAAACAAAACAGTTTGTATCACTCCGCGTCAAGCACGTGCTTCACGGCGAGATTTCTGCTTCGGTCAGCTGTTCCTTTTCCGTGCGTTCCTCGATCTCAAAAGCAAGATATATCTCGGTTATAAAGCAAGCATAGCTAGAAGTTAATTTCGGGAGATGGGTGTCCGAATGACGAATATTGTTTTTCCACATATCTGGTGTCACTTGAGTCAAGCCAGTTTCAAGCAGCAGCCGAACGTCACATAACTTAAACGTGGTATTGTTTCTGGCTACAAAACCCTTAACAAACGCCCACACAGTTTCTATAGGGTTCAAATTGCTGTGGTAGGGGGGCAGTCTCTCAATCATTCTCCCAGCCTGTTTTGCGATGCTGTCTACTACATATAGGTTTTCGTTGTTGAGAGCAATGCTTTGCGCTTTATTCAGTAGTTCCACTTTAACATCGGACTCTGAGAAAGACACTTTCTTTGCTGTTAACCACTCAATTTCTTGTTTTCGCCATGAGAAGTTTGGACGTCGTTCGAGCCTTACGCTATGGTATGAAGCATTATCCATTACAATAACACACCCGGGATCAAGTTTAGGCAATATTGTTTCAAAACATTCACGAAAAACGTCACCATTCATGTCATCATGGTAATCACCACCGCGCTTAGATTCAAACATATGAGCACCACCATCTACAAATCCACTATCACTGCCTATATGAACAACTATTAGTCTTTTCCTTTGCCCGTAGGATTTTTTTAGGCCGGTTGATTTTCCAGACAAAAACGCCTGTTTTTTAGAACATACAGTTGTGTCTACCCATACATTGGATGTAGTGTAACCTTCGTTCACGCAGGTTTCGTCTAAGTAATATATGGTTCTATTTTCCGCTCTGTGTTTACGAATATTTCTCAAATATCGTACGGGGACATATAGCCTCGTTGCTGCCGTCCCCATTAACCCCCATCATTCATTCATTCATTCATTCATTCAAATATCGTCGCCGCCATAATGCAATGTCTTCCCTATCTAAAATAACGTTCACTTTATTTCTCTTGAGAAACTGAAAACCAATATCCAACAACAATGTGTAGAACGTAGTTCGTTTGAAACTAGGCAACATAGGGTCACTATTTACGGAACTCAAAATTTTGTTTAGTGTAGGTGGTTCATTTCTTAGAAAGAAATAATGCACTTTGCTCCGAATAGCACATTTCACAAAGTCTCAGACACACCAGTATATTCTGCTGTTAATTTCACTATTATTCACTAACACAGTAGGATTGTTTTAAAGCAGTTTATTGAACACGTTTAAAACAATTCGTTTTTCCCCGCTCTTCAATGGTTTTCCTTTTGAATGTTTCATAACTTGACACTGAACAGAAGCACTACATGTAGCCGCTATGTTTTCACATTGTAAGGTGACTGTTGGGGGCGGGACTTAAAATGACTGTTGCAATCTCTGCGTTTCTTAAGGACAGCCATTACACTTTTTTAAAAACGGTTTTTCTTTATAATGGTTGTTAAGAGCAATTCAAAATATATTAAATTTGTACCGAAACATACTATAAAAATGTTTATTCTCTACTACATTTACTATCTACTCTCTCTCTCTCTCTCTCTCTCTCAAGTGTTTAACATTTGTTGTCATTTGTTTATCCCAAGTGTGTTTCTTACATTGAATACACTTTAGTTATATAGTAGCTGGAGGAATGAGAATGTGGTAGGAAATCGGAGAATCCCGAGATATTCGCCAGGAATTCACATGAGCTGGAATCGTATCAGGAACCTTTTGACCAGAGATGAATGTTCTACAACTCAGCCGCTATACCTCTCTCACCGGTGCTTTTTTTTTTCTCCCGAAATGATAGTTTCTGGCGACCATCAACATAACTTCACGGGACTGTCTCGAATTGGTCTTCTCGGCCAGACCCGCCTCACTACCCGATTTACATCAGTTGACTCAGAGTTAAATATTTTTCTTCATTTACTAAAAATTAGTTGGACTGGGGATTTATTCAAGAATTGAATTGAACCGTGTTCTTACATTTAGTCAATTTCACATACTAATAGGAAATTTTCATTTAACGATTTTTTTTTTAAGAAACAGAATTTTTCTCGTCACTTCATAATAACTAGCAAGAATATAGCGACCCTTCATTTAGGGATTTTTAACTAGTTTTTCTCAACTTTTGTGATCGAAAACTATCATAGAGGAGATAGACCATTAAAAATTATGGATAGTAAAGATAAATATTATTTAATATTTATTCTCATTGTCATTTTTATTATTTTCTACCTTTCGTTGTTCACTCTCCCTCTCTCTCCACTTGACTTCTGACATTTTAATAAGCATACTAGACGGAGAGCCCTTGTACTACTTTAGATCCATTGCATATATATACCATATTGGAACACTTTGGGACCTTCCATGTTATGCACTGTGTTTCAATGACTATTACATAAAGTAACTTCAATGAAAACCAAATGAAGTGAACTCTTTCAGTTTAACGTCCCACGATTATGCCCTTGCGGCTAAGGAAGACGGATGATGAAATAATTGGTGGGCTAGGAATGTGCGAGGAAACGGAAGTACCCCGAGAAAATCCACGCATACGGTGTTTATTCACCACAAAGCTCACTTAGCGCGAGTTGGGATCGAACCAAGGACCCACATGTTATGGTTGAAACACCGCTGGTAAGATGACTACCGATGCTCATACTATCTGGCTATATGTTTTAATAAAAATTACCAAACCTGCTCTACCACATTATTTCTGGGTGGCTCATAAGTAGTAGATACTTTGGGTTCGATTCTCTCTGAGTGAGTTTTCTCACACTTATGTTAGTTATTTAACGGCTCGGACAATGTCCTGTCAGAGTCTGTAGGTTTTGGATAACCAATTTCATCCTCTCTTCCAGTCTTCACTGGAAAACTAGTGGAGATGTGCTTTTCCAGAAATCTCTCTCATTCGTCCGACATAAACGCAAATCTCCCTATCCGGATAGAGGATTTGAGTGAACGTCGAAGCTGCTATCTGGCTGAAGGACTCAGCTTATTTATTAAAATAGCTCCGCTCATTTTTACCCACTCTGCTAGGTACAGCTTGGCCATCTTTGCCCGCAATGGCCGGCTACCCTAATAATAAATCCAATTTAATCTTACTACTGTTTTTACTACTTTAACCTTTAACTCATTAGATATCTGAAAAATGAAATATATGGACAGGAAAAAAGATAAGCGAACTATTTTACTTTAATCCTTTCATTCCCAAGGTACATATACCCAACAAATAGCATTCAAGAAATTGATTATTAAGGTGGATCACCACCCGGAAGTCAGTACATATTTTAGCTTATTTCCTTAACTACTGCGCAATGAAACATTACATATTATAAATCTTGTACTATAAGATAGAGTAATGTTTCAGCTACAACACAGGACACTGATTTATTTGGTTGTGTCTTCTGATACCGAAAAATGTAACAAATAAAAGAAAATATTACATTCGTTTTACAATGAGCACAAAAGATGGCACTTGCTGTTCGATCTTACTAGAAGTGCTCATTTTTATGAAATGTTTATTTGTATATGTAAAGTATGTTAAAGTAACAATCTTATTATGAAATAGATATATTGTTTGACCGTTTCTCGTGTTATGTTTCACATTTTATTTAAATATTAATTTACATTTAAGGAAAGATTTTGAGAAGAAACTTGAGCCGAACGCCATAAGGCGTTGTTGCCAAATTTGTACGTTTAATTCCTGGATGCTAGCGTTGCAGTTCGAGAAGCAAAACTTAGCTGTAAATTCCGGTAAGGGTCTAACATTTTCTCCAGTAAGTATAGAAGCAGAATTCCATGATAACTTCCTTTATTATCTGACATAAGTAAACACTGGACACTATCTGGCAACGCCACACTATACAACCAGCATTTAGCATAGCACCGAGAACACCTGGTGATCCACCTTAACCTTCATAGCTTGTATAGAATGATAACTGATTAGAAAAAAAAATAATACAAGCAATAGTGAATGATCTTTCGTTTCTAACTCCATCTCTAATGAGTAAATTTTTAGAACTTTTCGATTTTTACACTGAGTTAATTACAGTTATTTAACTTATGTTAACGATATTAGTGTTGTTTTTATATTAATATTTAACTAGACATTTAAGTCTAAGTAGTCCTTTTTCAATGTAACATACGCATGACTACTAATAAAAGATAACTATAATAATCGTACGCAAGACTCATCATTACCGTGTGTTCCTTCAATTGACATTACAATGCGGTCATAATATATCTCCTAGTAAAAGTGTTATTTTACACATAATATTCTTGACTAATTAACAAGATTTAGTGACGTTAGTGCCAAAGGATCGAGAAATTGTAATGTACACGTGCTTGTGTTTATAAACATCCAACATGTGACTGTGTTTACAAAGCATTCAACACGTGTCAGCGATACCTACAATCACATGACGATGAGGGAACAGCAGCGCCATCACTTCACCTGGAGGGATATTTAACCAAGAGAATTCCATGGACAATCACCAACCTCGGCTGGTCAATCCTTCCTTTAGCTTGCTCGGAGCTCTAGGAGAAACCCAACTCAAAGCTTCTAGTTTGCCTCGGAACTCTAGGCTTTTCTTTCTACTGCTTAGCTTGCTTCGGAGCTCTGTGGGGATTCCTAACCTCAGTCACTTAGCTTGCTTCGGAGTTCTGTGGCTTTTTAACCCCCGCCCCTCTCTGCTTGTTTCGCAGCATTGGGTATTCCTAATTCACTCCAGCTTGCTGCGGAGCTCGATGGAGATCGTGCCCTAGGCTGTTCGGGCCTTGGGTCACCATTCTCTACCTTGTATTAGAGAAATTACATTATTGTACTATTCTTGTAGAATACTGTTTACAGAAGATTTTTATAATAAAACCGGTAGTGCAAGTCGATTCCGGACTATAATTTACTCTACCAAAGCTCTACCTACCCCTACACAGGGAGAACATTAGAATATGTACAAGATATTTTTCCTCTCAAAATCTCGCTTGGTCTCCCGTTAAGAAGATCCCAAAGCAGTGATTGAAATTGTCGAGAGATAAAAGTATCTAAGCTCGATTACAGAAACACATCATAATGTTAGCAGTAGTGCATTTGTCGCATTTTACGGCTAAATTAAAACTAAAGCTTTCGGAAAAACTTCGGCGGCTCAACTTGGAATAATACTTCGATACGAACACTATAATATAATCGTAGTTAATCTTTGTATATTGTTCATTGCACAAAATCATAAACTCAGTCACCTGAAAGCATTGTCTAAGCTATACTCCGTGTCACCCGAATTGGTACATGATATCAGCCAATAAGCTCGCAGTGCACTGTTACTAAACTTCAGGAAGGAATCTAATCATTCATAATTGATTGATAATTGGACAATTATGAATGATTTGATTCGTCACTAAAGGTTCGGTAACAGCGCACTGCGAGCTTATTGGCTTACGCCACACACCAATTCGGGTGACACAGAGTATAATAATTTACTCGTATGTATCAAAACACACATTATCAAATTATATACAATTCAGCAGTGGATGAAAAAAGAATGGTCTGCTAACTTACTATTCGTCCACATCCGATCCTTCCGGTGTGGCATTTGCCAATTCAATAAAATTATCTTCCAATTCGTTTTCTGGATCATCGAAGTCGAAGTCATCGTCCATTGCTGCCACTACATCAGGATCCAAATTAAGTTGAGGCCCTGTTTGTTTTAAAGAAATCGATGTGTATAACTATACAAATAACCAAAGAACAAACCTAGATTATTTAATAGAAAATAAAGGAAATAATCATACATAAAGCACTCTATTAGCGCCTTTGTTGAACATTAAATCAAAGAGGGAAAAAAAAAAAGCTGTGACGCATCCTCATGAGTGCTGTTTCATATACCCGTCACCCCCACTAAAAAATGGAGTCGCCCAACTGGACGCATCACAGCTGCTTTTCTGCTATTTTTCCTTTTCTTTCCTCTTCTCCTTCCACCTTGGCTATCTGATTTATCATTTAGCAAATCAGTCCATCACGTAACCTTTTAGAATCGAGTAACGTTTCCACTATTCTCTCCTAAATAAATAAGACCTTTCAGTTTAACGTCCCATGATTATACCTCTTAGGCTAGGGGACACGAATGACTAAGACAAGCGAATGATGATGGAAAAACTGGTGGAATGAAAAAGTGGGAGGAAATGGGAGTACCCAAGAAAACCCACGGACACGATACTGTCTAGAAACTTACCGACTGGGGATCGAACCAGGGACCCCGCACACCAAAGGTAAGAGTTCTACCACTGAGACACCATATCCCCTATATTCTGGTAAGAATTCGTTTTCCACATCCACTTCATGGTAAGTATCTCGAAGATCTCTCCAAAATTGTTTTAGGTAATTATTCTTCATGTTACTTATGTAATTCTTCTCTGGAATGCTTCTTTATTTCGACAGATTAGTTTCTATAAAGTCTGGAGAAGTTGCTGGACTCCCACCACGCGCCCATCTGGGTGGTAGTTACGGCGGATACCGGTGATTTGCGGAGAGTATCAAAACTGGCACTGTTGTGTTGCCTTGCAGTTAATACAGAGATTACAATAGTTAAAGGAATAAATAACTACAGAAAAATCCCGGCCCTCCAGGATAGGGACTGGGCGTGAGGAAAACAACCGCACCCGAGAAAATAAACGTAAGTTCTGGAACCTCAAAATGAGCGTTGGGTAGATGGATTACACAGAGGAAGACCAATGCAAGGAAAAGGACAAGAACAATTGAAGGAAATGAGAAACACATATACTACTCTAGCAATATGGAAGATAAAACGGTGAAACAACTCGAAGAATGTAAGAAATAGCAAATTAGATGCTATATTACAAAACAGATTTAATATCTCTTTAAGAAATAAGATAATAAGGTAGGGGCAAAACAGATAAAAAATAAATTTAAAAAAATGAAAGTTTTACGTCCCACGGTTATACCGGTAGGCTAAAGGTGACGGTGATGATGAGAAAGGAAATGATGGAATGAAGAAAGTGGGAGGAAACGAAAGAACCCCCACGTACAAGGTGTTTGTCTACTACAAAGTTCACTTGGCGCAAGATGGGATCTAACCAAGAATCCCATGCACCTGAGGTGAACCGTCTATCACTGAGCCACCGCGGCCCTAGAGAACAGATAAAAAAGGATGCACGACAGTATATAGTGGACCAGAAGGGAAAAAGGACAGCTAGAAATGCAACTAATGAAAATGAAATTAAAAGAGGGAATGCTAGGTTTTGAAGCCATCAACGAAAAAATACGTAGAATACAGTTCAAACGACAATTTAGAACCATAACAACAGCATATACACACCTAATGAAAGGAAAGAAGAATCCCAAAAAAAGATAAATGCTTTGGGGAACTAGAAAGAGTATATCAGAGAACACAAAAATACGACTTAACTATTGGAAAATTTTAATACTAAAATTGGAAAAGAACATTTTAAGAACGTGACTAGAACTTTTACTTTACCCAATGGGCCTAACGGAAACAAGATAGCATAACATTTCCGCTACACAAACATACATTTCGGAACATTGCTGGAACTTCTCAATCAATTCTGGTTCCAGCAAGACGGAATACCAACACGTTTTGTAATATTGTAAGAATGTATTAGCCATTTAATTTGCGATAGATGGATTGGGCTAATAAGTTAATAATTAACTTTATACAAATAGTAAAATAATTAACTTATAAAAATCCCATAATACACACAACAATAATAATAATAATAATAAAAATGATTCAACGAACCACCGAACGGTACAAGTTCCGGACAGTTACCAGTATTTTTGAAATGACCACCACGAAATTTTGGACCTGTCATCGTATTGTAACGTCTTGTAAGAGTACATCAAAGAGATGGTACTTCATTTATCGTGACACAGATGACGATTCGATAACACTGTTATAGCGTAGTCGCTAACACTCGCATTTGGTGCGAGCGGTCCCGAGTTTGATTCCCAATGGCGACACTCAGTCAAACATGTATAAAAGATTTTTCAGGGAGAGGGCTGGTCAATCCTTCCTTTAGCTTGCTCGGAGCTCTAGGAGATATTCCACCCAAGCTTCTAGTTTCCCTCGGAACTCTAGGCTTTTCTTCCTACCGCTTAGCTTGCTTCGGAGCTCTGTGGGGATTCCTAATCTCAGTCACTTAGCTTGCTTCGGAGTTCTGTGGCTTTTTAACCCCCACCCCCCTCTGCTTGTTTCGCAGCATCCTGAGTGAGGTTTTTCTGGGTTTTCCTCATTCACACCAGGCAAATGCCGGAATGGTACTTCACATAATGGTCCAGACCGCTTCCTTCTCTTCCCATTCCTTTCTTCCTCACGAATTTCTCGGTCAGTGTGACCGCCGAGCGACGTCATCCCTCACACGTGACGGGCTAACATGGACATCGATGCTAAAAGCCCCGAAATCTAATCCTAATTCATAACGCCGTTAAACATGCATTTGCCTTGATCAAGGCAGCACGGATAAGGAGATTTTCAAACGGCATTAAGAGGAATACAAATCTACCTCTTCAAAATAATCAGGAATATTCCGTAGCAAATGTCCTTATGTGTTGTCTACGATCAAATATTCCCTTATTAGTATTATAATTTTACCTGCATTCCTATCTTCCATACATTACTGGGACTTTTTTGTTTACCTTACACATTAAGAGAGCTATCCCATAAATTACACAAACAAACTTAAATATAATCGTATTATCTTAAAACCCAACTATTTGCCTCATTTGAGTGGAATTTATCGTTTTTTCTTATTTACAAATGATGAAGAAATGTCGTCTTACCTGTTATAGGTGCTGCCTTATTCAAGAGACCAACCTCCTCTTCCACCTTGGATGCAAACACTGATGAAGGTAATGTAAGTTTTGAACCCTCTTCTTCCTGAAATATATACAACATCCACTGTATAGTACGAGGCACACGGGGCTGTAATTCGTTGTTAGATCATTAGCAGCAGCAGCAAAAGCAAGTCGCTTGCTGTAAATTTAGGAACTTTCATGCATGACACTCGTCCGTTACAATATACAGTATATACTGGTTGTTCTAGAATGATGCCCAAGGATCATAAACAGCTACTGTACAGATGAAAATATAACTGTAATGCTACCTATCTATCGATATACAGGGTGTTTCAGATAAAACGTCCAGTGCTTATAAATCCGAAATGGCTGAGAATAAAAAGATGAAACAAAAACTGAGATAGGAAAATGTCATAAGGCGCATCACATGGTGTTGTTGTGGTGACCCACAGGGCCCTCCTTCAAGGGGGCCCAGGGTCCAACTTCAAATTTTCAAATAGGAACATGTATTGAATCATACCTCATTCAATAGTACTTGGAAAACGAAACAACTTTTGTAGGAAACAATTTTCGATTTGGGCCACCGTTTTTAAATGGCCGCAAAAAGTGAGTCCTATATCAGATAAAACGTCCAGTGCTTATAAATCCGAAATGGCTGAGAATAAAAAGATGAAACAAAAACTGAGATAGGAAAATGTCATAGGCCACATCACATGGTGTTGTTGTGGAGACCCCCAGGGCCCTCCTTCAAGGGGGCCCAGGGGCCAACTTCAAATTTTCAAATGGGAACACGTATTGAATCATACCTCATTCAATAGTACTTGAAAAACGAAACAACTTTTGTAGGAAACAATTTTCGATCTGGGCCACCGTTTTCAAAATGGCCGCAAAAAGTGTCCTGTATCAGATAAAACGTCCAGTGCTTATAGGCCTAAATCAGAAACGGCTGAGAATAGAGAGATGAAACAAAAACTGAGATAGAAACGATGATAAACCATATCAAGTGGTGGTGTTGTGGTGACCCTCAGGAAACTCCGTGAAGGGGGCCCAGGTGTCAACTTCAAACTGATACAGGACTTTTTGAGGCCATTTTGAAAACGGTGCCCCAAATCGAAAATTGTTTCCTACAAAAGTTGTTTCGTATTTCAAGGACTATTGAATGAGGTATGATTCAATACATGTTCCCATTTGAAAATTTGAAGTTGGCCCCTGGGCCCCCTTGAATGAGGGCCCTGTGGGTCACCACAACAACACCATGTGATGCGCCCTATGACATTTTCCTATCTCAGTTTTTGTTTCATCTTTTTATTCTCACAAGTAGACCTCACCACTTCGCCGTTGCGTTAGCAAAAGGAAACAACTACTGTCCTAGAGTAGGGTTGAATATAAGATATTGACAAAAATTTTAGCTGCTAATGAGCACTAGAAATATGGGAAAACGAAATAGAAACACGAATGTGGGAAAGCCAAGTACAATATAATTTGATAGTTGCAAGACCGATATTTTTTCGAAATAGATGGAGGAACAATAGTTATGACTTCTACTATGTAAATCGAGTTAGGAAGGATGTTTTTATGGCATTCCAGATCATGGTCGCCATCTTGAAATCTGCCATATTGGATCGAAGTCAACTTTTTTAAATGGAAAGAGGGCCATGTGAGGTATCAAACAACAATGATTTTTTCCACCCAATCTCATACACTAATTGGTTTGTCCATATCTGGAACGGTTTACAACTTACAGTTCTTTCAATGTTGAAAAATTCGTTGTTTGCAGCAGATAACAGATAACTATAGTGACAATGACTATAGCTCCAGAGATAGCATTCTTACTGGACAAAATTACGGCAATGCAAGAAATGAAAGTCCTCAGCATTCATAAAATGGTCAACACAGAATTTTGCAGAGTACCATGAGCACCGAATGAAAAATGAAGCATCAGAAATATCACAAAAGTTAATGCCGGGAATATTGAAAGCGTGCTTCTTCGGCACTTCGAACCATTCGATCGGCTCATCAATATATACTGATTTACAAAATAATAATTGATTCTTTCCTGTGAAGCGAGGAGACTGAAATTGATTGTACACAAGGGAATGCAGAGTGACAATAGTATCTCTGTCATGCAGTTTTGAATGGAAATGTTCGTCCTTTATTGCATAATCACATATAGTACGCCAATGTTTTGTATTGTCTAAAAGAAATACATTCAAAGGTTGAAATATGCCGGTGGTACCTTTTGGAATTTGTCACACTTCCACTGATTTCCTAGGTGGAATTGTACTTCGCACCTCTTCATTATTAAATAATTCTCAGGTATCCAGCATAAGTGAATTCCTGCTCCCTGTATTCGACCAATAGCAATTCACATACCGTTCCGCTTCCACACTAGCTTCTTGATTGTTTATCTCATGATGTGCCACCTCTAGAATATCCAGAGTGTATTCCATTTCAAATTCCAATTCTTCATCCGCTAGGAATCTAATTATGTCATCTGCGATTACTCTTTCCTGTTCTGATATATTTGTTGCATTGTGCTTGAACCGTAATGTCTGTAACTGCTGCAGGAGGTACATAGCAATGTTTTCCTTATTTAAATCCATGGTGTGTCGTTTTTTAGTGTATAATTGTTGCCTGCACACATTCTCCCTAACATACACACACGCACGCACCTCACAGAATTACAGGCTTAATGCAATAAACGAAATAACTATTTCTCAAGCACTTCCAAGTTCACGGGTAGAACTCACAGTGAGAATAATATATTTCCTGCACTTGTCTCCTTACAAAGAGTTTGTCGCTGTAGAATGGTACACGATGCACGTAAGCTTCTACATTATACTGTAGCTGCTACGACCAGGAATGCCATTGGCAACCAATATTGCTATTCTCTTCATCGTGCTGCACCAACTGCTTATAGTTTCAGTTTGAATCTACAAACGCACACACGAAGTGGCGAGATCAGAACCACTTTATGAATGCTGAGGACTTTCATTTCTTGCATTGCCGTAATTTTGTTCTGTAAGAATGCTGTCTCTGGAGCTATGTTCATTGTCACTGTAGTTATCTGTTATCTGCTACAAACAACGAATTTTTCAACATTGAAAGAACTGTAAGTTGTAAACCGTTCGAGATATGGACAAACCAATTAGTGTATGAGATTGGGTGGAAAATATCATTGTTGTTTGATACCTCACATGGCCCTCTTTCCATTTAAAAAAGTTGACTTCGATCCAATATGGCGGATTTCAAGATGGCGGCCATGATCTGGAATGCCATAAAAACATCCTTCCTAACTCGATTTACATAGTTGAAGTCATAACTATTGTTCCTCCATCTATTTCGAAAAAATATCGGTCTTGCAACTATCAAATTATATTGTACTTGGCTTTCCCACATTCGTGTTTCTATTTCGTTTTCCCATATTTCTAGTGCTCATTAGCAACTAAAATTTTTGTCAATATCTTATATTCAACCCTACTCTAGGACAGTAGTTGTTTCCTTTTGCTAACGCAACGGCGAAGTGGTGAGGTCTACTTGTCAGCCATTTCGGATTTATAAGCACTGGACGTTTTATCTGATATAGGACTCACTTTTTGCGGCCATTTAAAAACGGTGGCCCAAATCGAAAATTGTTTCCTACAAAAGTTGTTTCGTTTTCCAAGTACTATTGAATGAGGTGTGATTCAATACATGTTCCTATTTGAAAATTTGAAGTTGGTCCCTGGGCCCCCTTGAAGGAGGGCCCTGTGGGTCACCACAACAACACCATGTGATGCGGCCTATGACATTTTCCTATCTCAGTTTTTGTTTCATCTTTTTATTCTCAACCGTTTCGGATTTATAAGCACTGGACGTTTTATCTGAAACACCCTGTATATATAAATGAAAGTGACTATGTTTGTGACTTAATAACTCGATGGTTTTTATTATTTCACTTTGACGGTGCAATTTAGGGGAGGAAGAGGGGAACGATATATATATATATATATATATATATATATATATATATATATATATATATATATATATATATATATAATGATAAAAAATGACCGATATTAGTGTCAAATCCATAGTTTTTGGGATCGCCGAGATAAACAGTGACACTTTCGATGTCATTTAAATCCAAATTCAGTCCCGCAACTTGGGGGAGGAGAAGGGAGATATATAAAAATGGTCGAAAATGATTGATATTAGTATCGAATCCAGTTTTCGTGGTCGCTGAGACGAATAGTGACACTTCCGATGCCGTTTAAATCCAAATTCAGCCCCCATTAGTTCTCCTAAGGTGGGATGATATGAAAAAATAATTGAAAATGAGCGATATTAGTGACGAATTCATAGTTTTTGGGATACCTAAGTTGATTGGAGATAGCTTTGGTGCTCTTAACGTATTCTCCCAGTGCAAAGAACGGGCTGCTAATATTAACTAATACTCTCCTATGATGTGCCTGGAAATCTTAAAAGAATTTTTATATGCCTAGCGTAATTTCGGCAACCAATCGTATTGCATTCGACACTAATCAGTAATGAAGAGCTTCGGCTTTACAAATACTTCAAATACTTTCTTTTATTATTTTTTTGTCTGATTCAACTTAGTCTTCTTTCTATACAAAACATTAAAATCAATAACAAGTTATACCAAACTCAAGCTCGCATCTATTTACCTCAATGCGCATGCACTCGCTTTGTTCAATGGGACTCTTATTAATGCTTAACTACTGAGTTCGAGGCCTGCTAAAAAAAGAAAACAAAGAAAAAAAGAAAAAATATGCTACTTTATTACAGCTTTACTACTGAGTTCGAGGCCTGCTAAAAAAAAAAAGAAAAATATGCTACTTTATTACAAATAGAAAAAACATCTAATTTAACCAGAAGAGGCAAAAACAAACATATTTTAAAATTTACACCGTAAAAGAAGGCAAAGAGGAAAAAATGAAGCTGTAAAATATTCAAGCCCTAACTTAATTAGAAAATCATTTTACTTAGTTGTAATCAGAATCCTAGAAAATACTTTGCACTTCCTAGCTTTCGACTCTCCCCTAGAACCTTGTTCACGTAGGATATATATAAAATTGAAAAACGTTGGGGAAAATGTAAAGTACCGGACTCACTGAGGTAGTGCAGTGCGGAGAAAACTTTGTTTTAGCTGCTAGAAACACGACTTAGCCTTGTTCTTCTTTTCGCCCTCGTTGAACAAGGTTATAGGGGAGAGCCAAAAGCCAGAAAGAACGAAGTATTTTCAGGAATCACAACCACATTTAACATGATTACTAGAATTTCTGAGCAGGTTAGCATCTTGTCTATAATTAGATAATTTCTCTTCACGTTAAGTCCTAATTAATTAATCAAATATGTGACTGTTTAGTTAACATCATTATCTTGTTTTGAAATGACAACTGTTCATTATGTTATCAAATAAATGTTTGTATACTGTTTCACCGTAAGAAGTTTTTTCTTTCATTCACTTCCGTTATTCTTTTTGTGCATTGGGTGTTAAAACCCTCTCATTTACAAGGTTGAGTCATTAAGTCTTGCAATATTCTGATACATAACATACCTATATTTATTACAATACAATGAAAACAGGTTGCCAATCAAAGTATAGCCTCTCGTGTTGGACTGTCTGGGGACACCTTTCTCGATTCCACGCTGATACCACATCTTGCTGTTAGAGGCAAAAGGAGCCAGTCACTGCTGTTTCTACCTCCTGCTGGTTGGTGAAGCATCGTAGTTTTAGAAAGTGCCCTATGGACGAAACCGGAAGAAATCCGAAAGGACAAAGTCAGGACTATATGCCGCACAGTGGGGCGAAAACGAAAAAAGCTGGCCAAAATATGATAACTATATTCAAATTGAATGAAATTTAGTATTACGGGGTTATTGAGGTTGCTGATTACGATTCTGCAACTAAAGTTACAAAAAGGCGGAATAAAATTAGCAAAAGTCGAAAAAGTCGTAGAAATGTTCTCAAAAGTGCGATAAAGGGGTTATTGAGGTTGCTGATTACGATTCTGCAACTAAAGTTAAAAAAAAAAAAATGACGGATCCAAAATGGCGGAATTAAAAGGATGTCAATATACTTCGTAATTTTCACAATGTATCTTTAATAACATTCACTTTTTTCATATATTTTGATGAACAATTACTTGTTACTTACGTTCTTATTTATTAGAAATGTATTATTACTTAAATGACACAAATTATTGGTATTTGATTCCGTCATGATAACTACAACGGCTTGTCACTGTAACATTAAATGAACAATTATTAACATCAACATGCTTCGTAATTGGCACGTTTTGGCAGCTACGTTTTTGTCGACAGCATTAATTAATATTCAGACTACCATTCTACAAAGTATGAACGTGGTACACGAGGGTGCAGATAATGTTTTCAACGCTTTAAGTTAAGAAAATATATAAACAATGTGAAAATTTTGCCTGACTTGCGATTCCAATTATAAATTATTACATCATTACTATTAATTTTTCACTTCATACACTTATTCTACTTACCAGTACGATATAGGAAAACTTTACAGATTTAAAGACTATGAACGCGTTCGGAAGTTACAACCGTTTCAACGGACGCGTCACAATTCTTCTATTGGTCTCTACGCATTTGACCTGCTGAAGGGTCTACTTAAGAGTGGCTCAGGTAGTCGGAATAAAGTAAAAACCTTATTCTATTTATGGATTTGGGCCCTTCTAACATCACTCTAGCCAACTACATAAAAAAATCCTATATTACTAACTTTCGTTTTTTTTTTTTTTTTTTTTTTTTTTAAACTTTTGGCCAGCTTTTTGCGTTTTCGCCCCACTGTGTGCCGGGTGCAGCATCAATTTCCTGAATATTTTTGTTGCGTTTCTCGGGCCAAGTGTAATTTTGCATTATCCTGTTGCAGCAGCGCGCGCTTCCACCAATGCAGGATATTTTTTGGCAAAATGCAGCATACCAACTGATAGTAAGACCGTTAGGAATGAATTTAAAGTGAATTACCTCCTTGTAGTTCCACCACAGACATAACATGTCTACACTCGAAATGAACTTGTTTGACGACATGTTCTGGAAGTTGGCCCTTGCTTAACCATGGATTCTGAACATTCGGATTTCAGAAAACACCCATTTCTCGTCAAGTGTGACAATCCGTTCCAAGAAACTTACATCACGTAGATTTTGCAGCAGTTGTCGGCACACATCCATTCTCCTCTGGACCTGCGCTGAGGTCAATTCATAGTTGCTTTGACAATCGACGTATGCTGGTGGATGGATTTTCTCAATGACGTGTTGTATGACATCAGAAATCTGTTACCCTGGAGTGGCCGCACCTTTGCTGATCTTCGACAACCTTTACGGAATTTCTGGAACCCAAGAATTGTTGTGCTGTGGTTCATTGCGCCTGCCTCTTTCGTATAACAGATGTTTTCGGTTACTCTCACAGCATTATGGCCGAATGCAAACTCATATGAGTACCAGCTGAACTCACGTTGACTGCCACTAAAAACTGACTGAATATACTAACCAAGTGGTGGCCTCGTATTTAATAGTCCGCTTGACACACTACCCTTTGGACCAGTTTGACCTTGTACTTACGGTCAAATACACCGTATAAAGGCGCCTGCTGTTTGAAATGTGGAAATATTGCAAGACTTATGACCCAATTTTCTAATACAGTCATTCATTCAAACAGTTGATCAAAATACGAGGAAATTTAAACATACCTTGCAATTATTGTTTGCTGAAGATAAGCTTGGCCTGTCATTTTTATCGATGCGGACTCTTTCGACAGGTTCCCAATCAACAGAAACTTCGTTGACATCTCTCAAGTGTTGTAGGTAATTGTAATCATCATCAAAGTAGATGCCAAATTTTCTTTGTTCTTCTTTCCGCTTTTCGTCTTCAACCTGGACAATAAACAGAACATACAATTACTTACCAGAAAATATGTACACTATAGGTTCCATCGTTAAACATTTCATCACATGCGGAGGAAGTTGGGTGAAATAAAGAGAAAAATGAAATGAAATTAAATTTTTCAGTTTAACATCCCACGATTATGCCCTTTTAGGCTAAGGAAGACGGGTAATTAAGGTAAATGAATGATAAAGCGATTGGTGGAATGAGAATATGGGAGGAAACGGGAGTACCTGAGAAAACCTACGGTCAGGATATTGTCCACCACAAACTTATTTAGCTGGGGATCGAACCATAGACCCCGACACGAGGTAAGCGCTTTACCACTGAGCCACCGTAACCCCCCCCCCAAACAGAAAAATTAAAGAACAGAAAGACAATTGCTAAAGCATACGTGATGAATGATTGAAATATAAAGTCTACCTTATACCACAAAGTAGCTGTATTTTTAATCAAATAACTTCATAGTGCGGTTACACCTTCGTTGATTTCTAAAAATTGCTACAATGGACACGTGTGGAAGTTTCTGCCTACCCCTGTGAACTTTCTCTAAGAGAAGTAAAAATAGCACGAAATCTCAAAATTATAACGAACCAGGCCTCTTTAAAAAAAAAATTAAAAAAAAAAAAATAAAAAAAGTGCGATGCACAGATTTACAGCCTTAGCAATGATATTAATTAATTGTCCTTCCTATTGTAACTGTAACTCACTTATTCAGAATTCTCGAAGTGCGAATTCAATAATACATAAAGAGTATAAAAAACGCACGACTCGTCCGGGATATGTACTCAGGTGTCCGGCTTACTGTGCCGATGCGTTGACTACTACGTTATCCAGTCCGTTCCCGGAACAGCAATACATTCTATTCCTGATGTCGGAGCTCAACCATTCACCCCATACGGACAACCCAATGTTCATATTAAAGAACACGTCTGACTGTTGAATTGGTGATATAAAATTCCTCAATGTATGGAATATAATATAATGACTGAGTGACATCAGGAATAGAATGTACGAGGTTTGTTGAAAAACTGTCCAATCTTTTTTTTTTTTTTTTCAGCGTAAACAAATGTAGTGAAGCAGGGGGAGGGAGTGTACGTAGGTGACCCTAATGCACATGCTTTTTTCCAGCCTCCACAAGCAGTTAGTCGCCGGCAGACAGCCGATTAAGTAAGAGGTGTGAGAGATGTCGGAATTTCACTTTTGACAAAATGACCGAAAAATTTGAACAACGCTACTGCAATAAATATTGTGTCAGGTTTGCAGAATCCCGAGTAGAAACCAACCACAAGATGAAACAGGCTTTGGAACAACGAGGGGGAAGGGAGATGCTTATAAGTAACTCACGGATCAAATGTGGACAGTGAATTCAAACTTCCATGGTCAAATACAGCATTCTCGTGGTTTGACAGGCTCCATAATCCCCCGATATGGCTTGTGTAATTTCTGGCTTTTTCCCCAAGCTGAAAATGTCCATGAAAGGAACTAGATTTCAGTGCAAAGAAGACATTGTGCAGAATACGACAAACAAGCTGCGCGTAATACTAAAAGAGGCGTTCCAGAGCTGCTTTCAATTTTAGAAGAATCGTTGGAAAATATGTGCGGCAACCCAAGGGGAATACTTTCAAGGAGATTAAAGTAAGACTGGTATTAACCAAAAATTGGCTACTTACCAATGAATTCTTCCTTGAAAAATATAATTATTTTGACGTTTCGGAACTCTCAGCTGGTTCCTTCCTCAGTGGCAGGGGAAAAAGGATTAAAACGGAAAGGAGATAAAAGGAGTAAAACCAGGAATACATACCACTATAAAAAAGTAACGAACAAAAAGGATCCTGAGATGACCAGAGCAGAGTGAAAAAAGAATGAACTGAATCAAAAAGAACACGGTGTCTATGTTAGGCCACCAGAGCCAGATCCAAAGTATGCATCAAAGGTAGGTACCCAAGTTCGATCGATGTTGCCAGTATCAGGGTTCAATGTAGGTTTGTATTTATGAATAAAGAACGATTTTTTAATTTTCCGTTGTTTTATGTATTTATTTATTTTTGCTAAACGTATTATATTATGTGAATGTTGTTTTAGATGAAGCGCCAAACCCGACATGCCTTCTTCTTCTTGTGACTTTTTTGATTGTCTAACATGTTCCTTCACACGCGTGTTAATATTACGTTTAGTTTGGCCAATGTATGAGGAATCACATTCGCAATGGACGCGGGAAATACCTGCCTTATTTAACGGATCGACAAAATAGCTTTCAAATCCAGTGAGATGTTTTTGTACACTTTTGGGGGAGAATACTTGAAGCAGATGTGTTATGCTTTGCAAGAATATGTTGAATTTTTGTTGAAAGTTGGGGGAAATAAGGAATTCCAATCCAAGTTTTTGCTTCTTTTGAAGTTACCGTTTTAGGAACTTGCAGCGATCTACGTGTTTGATTAAACCAATTTTGTAAAATACACAGCTTATAACCGTTTTCTTGTCCTATTTTATATAAAAACTGTATTTGTTCATTGAGATTTTTTTGACGGTCACAAATTAATAATGCTCTACGAAAGAAGTTCTCCCAAATATTGGCCTTGTACATTGGCGGATGAGCTGACTGTTGATGTATGTAAGTAGTGCCTGCATTAGGTTTTCGGTATACTTTTGTAATAAATTTATTATGTGATCGGGTAATCAATAGGTCATATTCTTGCAAAGCATAACATATGTGCTTCAAGTGTTCCTCCCAAAAGTTTACAAAAACATCTCACTGGATTTAAAACCTATTTTGTCGATCAATTAAATAAGGCAGGTATTTACCGCTTCCATTGCGAATGTGATTCCTCATACATTGGGTAAACTAAACGTAATATTAACACGCGTGTGAAGGAACATGTTAGACAATCAAAAAAGTCACAAGAAGAAGAAGGCATGTCGGGTTTGGCGCTTCATCTAAAACAACATTCACATAATATAAAACAGGTTAAGGTAATAGGTTCAGCAAAATAAATAAATTAAAAAAAAAAAAAAAAAAAAAAAGGAAATTAAAGAATCGTTCTTTATTCATAAATGCAAACCTACATTGAACCTTGATACTGGCAACATCGATCGAACTTGGGTACCTACCTTTGATGCATACTTTGGATCTGGCTCTGGTGGCCTAACATAGACACCGCGTTCTTTTTGATTCAGTTCATTCTTTTTTCACTTTGCTCTGGTCATCTCAGGATCCTTTTTGTTCGTTACTTTTTATAGTGGTATGTATTCCTGGTTTTACTCCTTTTATCTCCTTTCCGTTTTAATCCTTTTTACCTTGCCACTGAGGAAGGAACCAGCTGAGAGTTCCGAAACGTCAAAATATTTAAGTTTTCAAGGGAAGATTGATTGGTAGTTAGCCAATTTTTTGTTAATTTTGAATATCCCCAATGCGCCCATGTAATTATAAGACTGTGGTAGCCTATCTGAATACTTAATTATTATTTTTTTTATTATTATTATAAATAAAAGACGGATCCTTTTTGAAGAAACCTCGTATAGCTGCTAAGGGACCGACCTGGAAAGAGTAGTTGTTAAGACATTGGAACGATAAACAGAAAACCTGGTTTAAATTCCGGTCCAATCATGCTTTTTTTTTTCATTACATAATATCGGCGCGCGATTCTTGATCTGAATCGAAAGTGGAGTTACGCCAACATAAAAGCCTGGACTGTAGTTGCATTTAAGGATTAAATGATGTTGGAATACTTGCTACTACTGGAATGATGAAAAGTCAGAGGGTATAGTATATTAGATGAAATGCCTGTCCTTCGCACGGCGAGAATAGGTATGCGGAAAGGTATTTGAACCCTTTTCCCCTCCGACCTATCCCGTTAGGATACGCTATTTTAAGCCTTAGCTTTAAAAAAAAGTATATTTATTTATTTATTTATTGAACAAATTCCCAGATACAGCATAACTTTGCCATTTTACACAGGGACATGCTAACAAAAGAAAGAAAAAAAAAACAAGATAACAATAACAACAACATAGAAAAAAGAGTGTAAGAGTAAAACTATTCCGTCAAAGCTCGCTTAATTGCTCTTTCAAACACTGGGTAGCTCGAAAATATGTCCACATCAGTTGATACTTGATTATAACAGTTTGGTATTCTATAAAAAAGAGACCTCTGTATAACAGCCAACCTAGGACGGGCAAGATGGAATAGGTGGGTATTCCGGGTGATGCGGGAAGGGACACGTAAGGATAGTTCCTGAAGTAATATTTCCGATCTTAAGTTTCCATTAACTATTTTATGTAGATATTTCAGGTCAGAGATAGTTCTGCGTACTTCAGGAGTCTGAATATTAAGATGTCGCAAGAGTTCCTTCTTAGATAATATTCGAAGTGCAGGAACACGAAAACGGACTATAGCGATGAAGAAATTGAGAACAGAATCAAGTCTGGAGAGATGTGTAGGTGCTGCCATGGCCCATATGGGAGAGCAGTATTCGATCTTGGGCGCTATTAATGTCTTATAAAAAGTTGCTAGTGAAGAAACAGTGCGTAGTTCGGTGAATCGATAAAGAAGTCCCAACATGCGCATTGAATTCTTTAGTATTGAGGAGATGTGGTCAGAGAATGTGAGTTTTGAATCAAAGATGACACCAAGATCATTATGACTAGCAGAATGTGTGATAGGGGAATCGTTGATATGGTATGTGGAGGGAACAGGAGACTTTTTCAAAGTAATAGTAATACTGTCACATTTCTTACTGTTGAGTTTCAAGTGCCACATTTCACACCAGCCTGTAAGGTAGTTTATGTCTTCCTGTAGAGCAGTTATGTCATGGAGACACGATATTTCTCTGTATAACTTACAATCGTCAGCAAAAAGCAGAAGGCCACTAGGTTTAGCTGATAAGTGCGTGTAGAGATCATCCATATACAGGACAAACAGCAGAGGCCCAAGTACACTCCCCTGAGGCACCCCTGAGATCACGGGTTGGGGGTTAGAAGTTGCCCCTGAAAGAACAACTCTCTGTTTACGGTCCTTCAAGTAGCTTGTGATTAGAGAGAGAAATTTGCCATGTACATTAAATCTATTGGAGAGTTTATGAAGAAGATGAATGTGACTGACAGAATCAAAGGCCTTCGAGAGATCAAAATAGATAACATCTAATTGAGTATTGTTATTCATACATTTGACTGCACAGGAAAGAAGAGTACTTAAGTTTGAGAGACTTGAGCTTTTCGGTAGAAAGCCGTGCTGAGAACTATGGATGTAAGGTGAGGTGAATTTAAGTAGCCTGTCTTTGATTATTTTTTCGCAGATAATTGATATTACAGAAAGAAGAGATATTGGCCTATAGGAGGATACATGATCTTTAAGTCCTGATTTATATATTGGGGTCACGTGAGCTAGTTTCCAACTGGTGGGATAATACCCTTCCTTGAAGCATCTATTGAATAAGATAGATAGAGGAACCGTAATAACTGAAGCAGTTTTGTTGAGAAAGAGAGGACTAATTTTATCAGGTCCTAGTGATCTGTGTGGAGATAACGATAGCAAGAGAGCCAGAACTTCGCCCGGGGTGGTAGAGAGATTGGATAAGGTGTCCGAACAGATGGAGCGGAGAGGGGGAAGATGGGTTGTAGAGGGAAGGGAAGTAAATGTTTTGCAGAAGTAGTTATTGAAGATGTCGGGTCTTTGATCATCACTCGCTTCAGTATTTTCATCTTGAACTGTTGCCGGTATGCCCGGAGATTTTGTTCTAGATTTAATTACAGACCAAAAGACTTTAGGGTTACTAACAGTAAAATTACCAATTGAGTCCATGTATTCAAAGTATTTACGCCGCTGTACCTTCTTGGCAAGACTTCTAATTCTAGCAAAGTTTTTGTATGTGTAGTCACTCGGATGTGATTTCCATAGAGTCCAGGCAAGCTTTTTGTTTTTAAAAAGTTCACGAAGTTCATTGTCGTACCAGACCGGAAACCTGTTCGATTTTGATGCTTTCACCGGCACAAAGTCCTTTATGGCTGAGTGGACAACAGATGTAAATAAGTCCACAGCGTCGTCAACAGTTCCTACCTCTAACAAACACCAAGGAAACAGTTCAATAGCCCGGCAGATGTCACCCCAGGGGGCTTTCTTCCAAAGAAGTTGTGACCTACTTTTGAGGGGCTGGTTTGTAGTAGTGGAGGGGAGGAAATCGAAAGAAACAATGAATTAAGATTAGCGTGGGTAGTACGTGGGTAGTACTAGAAATATCAGCTAAAAATACATGGAAAGGAACATTATTCAAATTAGTCGTTATATAAATACGGTATCAAATTTCCTAACTAAACCCTTTTGATTATTATTGTGAAGGTGTCAGTTTAGAGTTACCGAAATTATAAGGAACTAAATAGTGACCTAGTACTTAATTAAGGTGAGTTTGGAGTGATTATAATATGTGTTCTTTTGTCACCGACCCCAGGCTCATTTTATTAAATTTGGAAGAGATTGGAAAAGACATTGATAATTTGAACTTTATTAACCGAGCCTCGTATATGAAGGAACAATCTCGAAGCTTCTTTCACCAGTTTGGTATGTTATACATTTGTGTTAGTAAGCCTAGCTTCGATTCTACGGCCATATATGGTCAAGCAACAGGGACACTGATCACGTGACAGCAACATGCTTGGTGACTGTTTCTTTGTGTTTGATTTTCGGGACTCTTACCCGTCACCCACGCACTGTTGAAGTTGAGAGAGTTAATTGGACAATGATCCTCTCTATATCTGATTTTCGGAACTCTTACCATCCACCCACGCAAAACTGTACTTAAAATCTATTGTCAGCTAAGGGAAACTCCAGTGCTTCCTCTGTTCGTAACGACGCACGATTCGTGTCGATCAGTGCTCGGTAGGCCGCCCTTCATTACAAGTCGGGCGTGCCATTCTAAGTTGATACGCGCCGTTGCTTTATATGTGCTCCCCTGAACGGGTCGAGCATCAAAGACTAGACTATTAATTATATAATAATAATAATAATAATAAAACAAAAAAACGAGGGATCAAATCCCAAGTATAAAAGGGAACTCAGTGTTCATGAGAGTGAACTTCTCTTTCGTTGGTAATGTTGTGATTACTGAAGTACTACACGTCGTGTTGTGCATACTATTTCTCGTGTACTAGGATACTAGCGTACACTCGTATGTGTTAAGAAACTGTGCGCCAGTTGGACCCCTCACGACTGAAATTCTGGGATAATTGTTGAGCAGCTGTGAGCGTATTAACACGGATCAGTTCAAATTCCTATTCCTGAAGCCTACTGTGGACCTTTGCTGTCAAATGGGACTCGACACCGGAACCACGACGTTCCTGAAGGAGTTGACCGGTCGAAGATTATTGTGAGTAAATGAAAATGTATTGATCGTGCTGCCACTGTGATTACGTAAAAGCCACCGTAAATATGTAAAGTAAACGTTTATTTGTCTGCTTGTAATTTTTTAATGATATTTTTAATGTAGTATAAATTATACTAAGCTTCATTGTATTCTTTGCACATTTTAGTTAGGTTTTCTGATTTAATCCTCAAGCTAATCTTAATTCATTGTTATTTGTGCCTAGTTCAGTCATTTGCACATATTTTCTTTTTACGGTAGTTATATTTTTGTCTGCCGACCTTCCAGCTTCGGATACGACAAGAATGTAGGTAATGGAAGAAATCGTTCTTCGCCGTGGCAGAGCTGGGATAGACACGCGAGAGAGAGAGCGAGGCGTAAACTCTGTAGTGAGGAAGAAAACAAACGTAAATGTTATGGTCATATTAACAAAATTCTAACCACGACGGAGATCATGGTTTTACTTTCATAGCATAATGTACAACAATATAACATATCTGAATACCCTCCTGCAACAACATTCTTTTCCCCTATTGTTAAAATAAGAACAGTTGTCGCTTACCTTTCTCTTCTTGCCCGCAACAGGCAACAAAACATGTTGGGGTGCCTTCTCATCTGCAATCAACGGATCTTGCTGACTTCGATGCACCAAATGAAAAGTAATGGCGTTCTTCTTGTCTATAAACTTCTTCTTCCTCGGCTAATACATAAAGAAAGAATGTTATATATTATATTCAATTTTATATAACAAAACAACGCAAAGTATTCAATTCAATTACCAGAGTTTTTCAACCGATCTATATTGAACATATAATATATATATATATATATAAATGTGAGAAATTACTACAATCAACAAAAGAATATATGGAACAGAGAGAAAAAAAAACTCAAGGCATGGTATACCCTTCTAACATTTTTTTTCTTTTTTCAATTTTATATACAACAGTTAAATGGAACCAATTCTGCTGTACGCTTTCTAAAATTAATCTTAATAATTAGCTCAGATAAAATAAAATAATTACAGACCACTACGACCTGTCTTGGAACATATGCTTCTGTTTTGATGAAAAGGACAATATTGTACATCAAGTTTATATATATATATATATATATATATATATATATATATATATATATATATATATATATATATTTAAATATATAATTATTTTATTTTATTTATTTATTTATTTATAGTAGTTACGATTTAATTCATATTCGATGTAGTTTTAGGACTAAAAAGAATTTCTTATTTTCCTACAAAAGAATAAAAATAACATGTAAAAAGGACAGAAGTTCACGTTTTCAACCATGAGAAACTTATACTTCCGAAGAAACTCACAAAAGCCGAAGAAAGAAATGAAATCTTTCAGTTTAACGTCCCACGATTATACCCTCGAGGCAAAGGGAAGGAAAAAATGGTTAAAGCAAGGGAATGATGATGGAATTAGTGGAATGAAAAGAGGGAGGAAACGGGAATACCCCAAGAAAACTGACGGACACGATGTTGTCCACCACAAACTTACTTGGCCGGAGACGGAGCCTGGGACCCCACACACCAGAGGTAATCGCTCTACTACTGAGCCACCGTAAAAGAATACACAACTTAAAATATTATTTATTTACTTATTCGTAACATAGTTCAGTAAACATGAAATCTGTAACACAGTATACTACTTGATATTTCACAGGACTCCATATTACAGACAGGTTCCACCATGCTGTCATCTTTCTGTTCGTGCCTCCCTTCTTAACTATGTAATTCCCCTCTCTTGCTGTAAGTCCGTGTTATTATTATTATTTTTTTTTTAATTTCTTTCAAATTCCACTTTATTTTCATAATATTTTCCAGCTCTCTCATACCTACTCTCCTTGTCTCTATCCTAAACTCGTACTTTGTGGATTGTGACTTAGTGATGATGACTTACGCAGAGTTACTAGTTAGTTGTTCCTCTTTTACATTGAACGATAACATCCATATACAAACAACATTATTTATAATTAAGATCGTCATCTTATCAAAACAACAACAAGATCAGAAGGCAATAATTACATTTAAAGGCTTCAATTTAAAATCAATGTCATAGATTTCAAGTTGGCATAATCAAATCTCTTTTGAACATGTAAAGTAAGATAAAGGTAAACATAACACTCAAAGTTAATACAAAGATAAAATAAATTAATCACATCATAACATGTTGCAGAAATATAAAGTCCAAATGAAGTATTCACAACACAACTCGTAACATCTGAGAGAATAAATTAAGAATTGTTATCCAAATTTAATTTAGTTAACATATCAGGGTTGAAATTTTAACCAGCTTTAGCCGTTTACCTGCTCCAGCTTTTCATATCTAAATTATATTTATCATCAATATTATTCACAAATAAATTAATAGACGAATTTTGCGTCGAATAACCGTGGGAACCTTCGGCTGGTATGGGATTAACCCCAACCATATCAGCGGGTTTTAGTTTAAATTATGATTAACAAAAGGGTCAATCAAAGTACATTGAACACCACAATCTTGGTTATTTTCACTTGATCCATTTCCTGTTTCATTCATTACTTCGGTCCTATTCCGACAGTTCCTGCCATCTCGAGATCTCCAATTGCATCTGTTTTGGGTCACACTGGTATGCATGACATTGTTGCTGTAATTACGTCTTCCACGAAAGTTTCTTCCGTTCGTCCAACTGTTCCTCGGATTATTATAATTCGTTCCATTTCTACCGCTAGAATTGAATCTTCCATTAGCTCCAGTTCCAGTACGTATAACAGATCTTTCACTAATTCCAATGCCAGTATTGTCACGTGACCTCTCATCGCTGCGAAGATTTTCGGTATTTTCATTGGTTATATTCAGGTTTCTGACAGGAATTGGATTGGGTGGATTACGATTACTTCCGCTAGGGTTCGGGAATTGATTCTCGAAGTTTTGAACTAAAATTATCAGATGATTGAAGTTTACGCATTGAGCAGACAACAGAATCTGTTGTAATTTATACGGCAATAAAATGCGTACGGAAGCGATTATTCTGGATTCTGGCTGAAACGGATTGACGAGTTTAAGTTCATTATATGCATTGATTGTAAAATCCGTAAGAGATTTATCGACCCGAGGTGAATAGTGTCGAGTTCGCACCATCGCATCACGGTTAGCTAACAAGAAATCATTTTCGTAATTAGCCAACAGGGCCCGTTTAAATTCTTCGTAGGATTTTATATGGTCGCGAATAGCTTTAAACCACAAGGAACAAGGAGGAAGTAACAGATGTGGTAACAACTTCATAAATTTAGATTGATCTACACCCATAATCTCGCACTCTGCTTCAAATTTTTCTAAGAACGAGCTTGCGGTTTCGTCACACTTACCGCTGAATTTAGTCATGGCCTTAATTTCACTGACCTTAACGTTTATTTTGCTATAGTTATGTTTTTGTTGGCGTTGATAATGGTCTGGAACCCTTTTGTACTTATTTATCTCCTTTCTTCTTTTGCGATCTGGACTTTGGAATCGCCTACTGTGGTTTTCCACAACTAAACCATCATCAGTAGAACTCTTAGAAGAAGATATCCCGTCAGTTTCTATTAATGGAGTTCTCGGGCAGTGATGCAATGCTTCCTGTTGAAGATGCAATGTTCCCTGTTGATGATGCAATGTTTCCTGTTGATTGGGAGTACCCAAAGCCTCCTTATACATAGGATTATTGTAGTCACATTCCCTCTCTTGTAACGATCTGATTTCCTCTTGTATGTTGGATATCAGTATGCTATGTGAATTGACCTGGGCAGTAATATTCACTATCTGATTTTTTTGTTGGGCTGTCGTCGATTCCACGGCTTCAACGGCTTTCTTTATCGACTCTGTTTCTAGAGCTAGTTGATCCTGTCTATCTTGCCATTTGTTACTAAATTGTTGAAACCTAGTATCAACTTCTCGCGTCATATCATTTGTAATTTTGTTGGTAACTTCATCAGCTAATACTTGCAAATTTTCTTTCAAATTGTATTGCAAGCGATCAAAATTTTCTTGCACACCTTGTACTTTATCTGAAAGAGATTTATGCTGCGCTAGTATCTGTTCTAGCTTTTCATCATTCAATTTTTGTTGTTGATCCAATTTAGTTTGTTGTTGATCAAATTTAGTATCAAGTAGTTGACTAAACATATCAATAAGGTTAGAATAGGAATGTTCAGACAGAGTTACGGCATTTCCAGGTATGGTTTCATTTGAAATGCTGGGTACTTCTTCAATCTCGGAATTCTGCATATTAGCAATTCTTTGTATTCTCTTCCCACTTCTCAAAGTAGTGAAACTCATAAAATACGTATATACATAAACTCAGTTCTTACTATTCTTCGGAACTAAATAGTATAGTATAGTCCCGTGTCTTCGGCACCAGATAAAACGAAATATATATATAAACACTTCGCTTTAGCCCTGATTCGTTTTACGTATCTTAAAATCACTATGTCATTATAATAAATATACCAACTATTAATCACTAACCATAAATATGAATTGCGTCCTGATATCGTCGATTTATTCTTCTGTTTTATACGTACATTAAATATCAATAGCAACCATATCTTTCGTATACGTATCCTCTAATTTCGTGTGTATATCTCCGTAAAGAGCTTTCCCATAGCAACTAATAATCTCGACAATAACAACATGTTCTATCAATAACAAACTAATAATCTTACTCATGACAACATGTCCTGTCAATAACAGCGTTCTTTCTTTTAATTATATCTAAGCTATATGCTTAATTATTGCGCCTCTGATCAATGTTGATAATATAGGTACAGATTAATTATAATAGGGATATATCGCTGTAAAGTATCATTCCTGCATTTGCCTGGTGTGAATGAAAAAGTACAGAAAAGACCTCACTCAGGATGGCGGCCTGAAGAACTTTTTCGACGGAATGTTATGTAAGTAAAAAGCGAATAGAAAACTACTTTTTCGTTAACAAATTTCATGGAAACTACAATGTTTCATATGCATGCAGATCAGGGTTGGCAAAAACCATGGTTTTTATTGAAAAAAAAAAAAAAACTTTTTTGTTTAAACCTTTTTTATTTATTTTTTTATTTTATTTTATTTTATTTTTTTTTTTTTGTTTAAACCAGGTTTTTTTGGTTTAAATAATTTGCTCTATGTATTTATATCACATATGGACAGAAATAAGTTTGTTTCGCCTTCGTGTTATATTACAACAATCGGGTTACACTGGAAGGGGTTACATAAGCTCAAAGCGAAATCCAAACCGCTTCTCGGTTTACATCCGAGAGAGATTGTCCTCTATTTGAACTCGTTTAAACCAGCCAACCCTGATGCAGATTAAAAAAGAAAATGAAATCTGTCAGTTTTATGTCCTACGGTTATGCCCTTTAGGCTAAGGGAGGCGGTGATTAAGGCAAGTGAATGATGATGGAAGAATTGTGGAATGAGAATGCGGGAAGAAACGGAAGTAGCACGAGAAAACTCACAGACACGATATTGTCCACCACAAACTTACTTGACCGGGTATCGAACAAGGGACCCCCACGCATCAAAGGTAAGCGCTCTACCACTGGGCCACCGTGTTCCCGTCGCAAGCAGATGAAGTCTGTGTGTAAAGAATATAATGTGAATAAACATTATTCAATTGTATGTGAAAGGATGAAGTTACATTTCTACTTAGCGTCCCATGTTTATGACCTTCAGGATAAAGGAGATGGATTATTAATGAAAGCGAATAATTATAAAACATTTGGTGGAATGAGAATGTGCGGGAAAAGGGGAAAATCCTAAGAAAATTCACGGACATGATGCTGTCCATCACAAACTCACATAGTTTGGGATCGAATACGGGACTCTCTGCATCAAGTACTAAACGTACAAGACTATTTGGAATTTAATTGGAGTTTAGCGTCCTTTTCAGCAGTGAGGCTATATGAGACATGGACCTACAGTGTAACATAGAATCCGAGCCACACAAACTCCCGCCGGAAATATGTGCATGAGTAGTACCTATTTGAAATTGGACTCAGGTTGATTCAGTCCATGACATCGCGGCCACAAATATACATTCTCTTTGTAAAAATTAGCTTTAAATATTTTAAAAGCTTAGTTTTATGAGCGCATATACATTATAAGGCAAGTCTCTACTTTAGGCATGTCTTTCATTGTTGGTTCAGTCATTCAATTCTTCCGTCAACAAACCATACGAAGAACTGGACAACACTGACAAAGATGACGTCAAATCCTATCCATACTTCCCGCTCAAACAAAAGACAATCAACAGTACGACACAACTCCCACGTTACTCGATACCAGTAATGAACGTAATGAAACAGATACGTATCGCATAAAATGAATTAAATGGCTGAAGTAAAAACTTGTCCACACGAACATATGCTAGGTGCTCACTAAAAGAGAATGCTATCCAACCGAATCATGGCAGAAGCGTAGCTGGGGGGCAAGCACGGCAGTGCGTTCGCATAGATGATGCGCGTCAGCGACGATTAGTGTACGCAAAAAGGAGAATAGTGAAAAAAAAAGTTGATACCACTGAAAATCACATAGGTTAGATCAATTATAATTGTTTCACCCTGGTAACTATATACTTGTAAACATGGACTATACTATTCCTACACCGCATAGAAATACTCCACCGGTGGAAATTAGTATGTTACACAGTCGTCTCTGATATGCACTCACTCATTTTAACTATAAAATATCCCTTTTGATAGTTTCACACTTCTAAACATAAAATAGCCTACTAGTTTCCTGCATTATGAAAACTTCCTCCACCAATGGAATTTAATATCCTTCTCTCATGTGCACTCACTCATTTTTACTGTAAAAGTACAATTTCTGTGACTACTCTTGGTGCAGACTTATTATACGGATCCATACATTTGTACAATTTACTAAAGATTAGTAATAATATTTTACTAGAGTAGCGTGTAAATAATGGAAATATGATGTGCACTTACCTCTGATATGCGTATTTACGTGAAAATAAATTTAAAAAAAATAAAAAAATGAAAGTCGAAGGTGGCATCCACGTATTCTTCCATAAGGTAATAAACACGGCTGTGTAGTTTACAAAAGTTTATGATAAATTACAACTAATATTGTATTATAGTAATTTTTAAGCAATCGAAGCAGTTTGTGTTTTTACGTCTGACACGGATTGGTACGGAAAAATGAGTGAAAATAAAGTGTGACAGTTAACACAAAACGTTCAGGTAGCCATTATGCCCAGTGCATATTAAATTGACTGAAACCGAATCACGGTATAGGAAAGTGAAGAGTTACGAAGAGGAACCATTGAAATATTGGTGATGTAGTATGTATACACTGAAAGATTAATAATTGTGTCCATTCTGGATTTGTGAATGATAGCGGTAATGAGCGATGTAGTGCAGAAGTAACAGTGCAAATTGAGGGGGAAATTGGATTATCTTGATATTGGGAGAGAAAACGTTTAAATTTGACAACGAACAGAGGAAACAACGAACCCTGCGGGACTTCCAAACCCCTTCGCTCGGCATTTAGCTATGTTTTATGAAGATATTATTAGTGCATTTTAGTGGCCACCTAGCACAGGTTGGTTGGTGTCTTTGCAGATCTCTCAACGTGAATTTGCACCGGAGAATGCATATGCAGACCTTAAAAATTATTCCTGAAAGTATAGAAAGTGAATGTAGAGAAGTCTTTGATGAATTTGTGTATGGATCCATATAATAAATCTGGACGCTGTTCTTAATCAGTACTCTAAATTTTATGCATTCGGAAATGATTTGGCTTCTTCCAATTTATTAGACTTCTTACAGATTTAAAATTTCTTGGGTCTAGGCGAAAAGATGGTATATCTCGTAATGATGTCAACGCCACACATTCGAACGGTAAATACTTTGATCATGTTATTGTCTTTACTAATTAATTTTCAATTATTAGAAATCTTGTGAGTCTTTTACCCATAAAATAAAATAATACCACCTTCAAAATTTAGAAGACTTACCATTTTAAGTAAAAATACAACTATATCACGTGTACATCTACCTTATGATCACACAAGCAACAACAGAACGCCTTATGTTATGCTTTTGTTCATTTCTTGTCTTATCTAGTCTTGTCTTGTCGTAGACCATTATCGGTCAAATAGGTAGGTGCACCGGTGCACAATTCATATGTGCTACTAATGCAAAAATGGTCAAATGTGTACCTCAAACAGAGGATTTATGATTCAAAACAAAATAGAATAAAATACAGGACACAATCGGGAAAAGAACACAAGTTGGGAAAAAAGTCAAAACCAGGAAAAAGTCAAAGTCAAAGTCGGGAAAGGAGTTCAGACAGTGAAAGAGGGCGAAAAGCCAAGGTGAACAGGGCAAAAAAGTAGAGGAAAGTGGGAAGTATAAAATGAAAAGATAAAGGAGAAATAGAAAGTGTAGAAAAAAGAAGGGAATGTATGTACGTGTAAATGGAACAGAAAGTGTAAGTGTAGTGTAGGTGTATCACTGGGCCCACTTAATCTCCTTCCTCACGGAGCACAATCAGCCACGATACACACACTCACTAGCACAGCACTGTGAACCACCTCCCAATGTCACGAAAAACAACACTCCATTTCTTGTCTTGTCATGTCTCGTCGTAGATCATTATCGGTCAAAGAGGTAGGTGCTATAATCATGTGTGCTACTAATGCAAAATTGTCTCATGTGTACCTCACACAGAGGATTTGTGATTAAGGAACAAAATTGAATAAAATACAGGACATAATTGGGGAAGAAAAAGGACACAATCGGGAAAAAGGTCAAAACGGGAAAGAAGTTCAGGCAGTGAAAGAGGGCTGAAAGCCAAGTTGAACAGAAAAAAAAAATTAGAGGAAACTGCGAGCGTCAAATGAAAAAAGAAGAAAGAGTAGAAAAAAGAAGGGGATGTATGTACGTGTAAATGTAAAAGAAGTTGTAAGTGTAGCGTAGATGTATAGGAATTCCCACTTAACTCTCTTCCTCACAGATCATACCCCACATGAGGCACTCGCCGTGACGGTCACTGTCGAACTCCATACATATTTCTCCACAAACTTTGATAATATTCACCATTACCAGATCAAGTTCAAGGGTCTTTTTCCGTTTCAGGTAGTAATCACTCAATCCAAAATTCTTATAGTTGTGATAATCGGTATGGCATTTACAATTGCTTGTTACAGTTTTATCGCTGCACTGTGGTCCGCAATATTTTGCGAAAACTTGAATGGAACAGCACCAAAGTAGAATTAATAAGAAACGGGACCGCATTCCTTAATGCTTTGAATCAGTGCAACGCAAAATTTCTATTTTATTTTTGCATGTTTTGCATTGCGTCACTCTCAGCAATTAGTGCGGGGACTGATACAGAAGACTCTCACATTCAAGAAAAGAAACGGTTTAAAAAAAGGATATGTCGTACCTAACAAGTTTCCCGATCATTCACTGCTGTTTGAGGCACTGAAATTGCCCAAAACTTTGAAGGTCAATTTATGCCTCTAAACCAAAAATTAATAAATGAATTTTGTAAAAGGAATAATAATAAATAGGAGAAATATGTAGGAAAAATATCAAAAATTTGTATTTAAAAAATTAATATATGCACTGAAATATACACTAAGAAAATAAAATGTCAGTTTCTCACAAAAATATCTTATCTTAATTATCTTTGTTACAATGAACTATTAACATTTTCCTTAGGTTTTCTTCTGTCAATTCTCTGTTTATCAGTAAGAAACGTTTTGTAGGTCGAAAAGTTTGTTTCTACATCAGCAGAAGTCACTGGTACATGTGAAAAACACCAGTCTTCCTGTGTTACGTTCTCTTCAAATTCCATGTTCTCACCATTAAGTACAAAAAATGAAATGAAATCTTTGAGTTTTACGTACCACGGTTATGCCGGTTAGGCTAAAGGAGACGGTGATGATGAGTAATGAATGAAATGGTGGAATGAAGAAAGTGGAAGGAAACGGGAGAACCCCGAGGAAACCCACGCACACGGTGTTTGTCCTCCACAAAGACCATTAAAAACATTTGCAATGTCACAGATTGTTTTGTACTATTGTCTAATACTTTGCAAAGTTTATCTGACGCTATTTTCGCAAGACGGTTGTAAAAATTAAAAATTTAAAGAGAGAGAGATATGTAAAGGGGGTGGTTGTTCGGAGCGCCAAATGTGTAAAAGATGAAAATTATTTGAGTGGGGTGTTGGGTTCCTGTTCCGGGTGCCACAATTGCTATCATGCGCACCACTGTTGAAATCTCCGTTCTTTAAATTAACTGGTTTATGACTCGATCAAGACTGATTTCACGGTCTGGAAATCCTATCTCCCTGCAGTATCCCAGGGCTTTAGGGAAATAAGATCCCCTAAACCGAGAGCAAACGAAAATTTATTTCTTTGCATCTGAGTCCGTGTATTCACATTCTGCAATGCTAAAAGGGAATTCATCCTTTCACATTTTGCTGTAATTTCTGCTTTGTAGGGACGAACTAGACTGATTTTCACTTTCCATGAAATTTGGATAGTAATAATAATAATAATAATAATAATAATAATAATAATAATAATAATAATAATAATAAATAATAATAATAATAATAATAATAATAATGTAAGAAATAAAAAATATCTTGAATTTAAAATTTTGATTGAAAGTCATGAAAATCAGTTCAATTCAGTCCATGGTGGATAGAATTAGAAAATTGCCTAAATTGCCTAAATTGCCTTAATAGTTTAGCCTAACAGACTCTAAAAAAATGTTATCCTTGAGGTTAGGGATGCAATTCGTTTATGAAAGAAGAAGTTCACGAATTTAGATTAACAAAAATAATAAAAGCTTTAATGAGTAAAATCAAACAAAAATGTTTAGATAAAAATATTTTTAAAAAATCGAGTATGATGAAAATTAACACTGAATTTGGAGTATTGTGATAACAGATATGAAGAGTAAGGCAGAAGGCCTTAGCACTAAAATTAATTTAAGTGAATTACATCTCTGTTTTCTTTATTGACCTACAGTTTGAATCAATTATTATAAGTAACTTAACATACATAAATAAACTAGTGAAACCGATATCCGTAACCAGTCCTACCTGAAATTTACGATATATTATCCTTACATAATGAGCTCTTATAATTATGCACAATACAAACGGATTCATTTACAACCTTAGATTTATTTGTGTAAGATACTTATTTGTGTAAGATTGGATAATAAATATATGATTAGCGTTGATCAGCTGATACTTTATGACTAATGATATTCCTAAAATTATGAATTTAAGATTTGTATTGTTTGATGGAATCTGAATTGAATTACCTACGATTTAAGTTAAGCGAAACAAAAAAAATAAATTATATATATATATATATATATATATATATATATATATATATATATATATATATATAGTGGAATAATCCAGAATAAGTTGGAATACGTTGAAATAGGTCATAACTTTGATTTAGGATTTAGTGAGAAATTTGAAAGAAAAGTAAAATGACCTAAAGAAACTAAGCAAGCCTATGCCTGACTTCCAATCGTCTCTAATCATAACTGAGAATTGGAGATAATTACACCTGATATTAAATTTGATATTCACCTAAACAACAAGAATACATCGTACATAATATCATCGTGAGTAATATTGTTATTTAACCATGCATAACATATATACACATATATTGGCGAATGTAGAAAAATATCAAGACACAAATATACATAGATAAATCATAAATAAGGGCATGCATACATACACAGAATACAAGTTATACTCAAATATACATAATAAATGCAAAGACGTCTTTTAAAAGAATTTTTAGACAAATGTGTCTATTTTCCATGGTTTTCCTTATGTTGCAACAGTAACATACGCATATAGCCGTAGGTTGTCGTCATTAGCGTGATCTATGAGCATAGACTTCTGATCGCTCTATTGATTGGAGGATCAGAATAATTTATTAAATGCGGCTTTGCTTAGCCTACTTCACGGTTATTGCCAATACGTAGTCTTCATGACAGAATATATCTGTTTCGTTTTATTGACGGATCCCGTATTTCTAACACAAAAATGACTTATCGTGAGATTATCCGCGTTTTTCTAATTACTAATTACCCTTTAAGCTTTCTGGGTCGAATACTTTCATTGAGACATGACTGCAGATTATTTATTAAGCTCCTATTACCATATTGATTGAAATAAATTCAATCAGTTACCAACTCCTATGTAAATGATTTTACAAACATAGTTACTTCATACAATTTAAACAATACACAGATGGCACTTCAAAAAAATATCGCGCTTTCTTTTTAATTATCTTATATCAAAAGAGTGCCTGTCAATAGCTTACATGACGCACTTTCACTTCATACAATTTTAAATATTCTAATTTCAATACTTAGATTGTCATCTTCTATCAAAAATTGCACAATTCGAGCCACTAAAAGTCTACATGTTATTTTGTTTGCATTTAGTTTATCTCTTTTTATCCGCAATTATGCTTCATAAATGACAACAAAAAATTATAGGAATTAATATTTCTTTAATGAGAACGATGTGGTCACTAATATCACATGCTATATAAATAAAATTGCCGAAGTGTCTCTATAGTTTAATGTAGGCTGACTTTAGGATAAAAATTCTAATCTTTGATAGCTAAAGTTCGGATTAAAGTATCTATTCTCAATGCGATTAAATTATGCTTGGAAGTCTAAACTATTTCCGGCTTTAATTTTCGTACAGAGAACGTCTTGCATTTTTATTTAATGCTGAGAATTTTCCTTTTAACACCAATAAATCATTTAGATGGGTCCTACCTTTCGTTGTCATCACTGTCTTGACCACACTTGTTGTTGCCACAGCTCTGACCACTTTCGTTGTTGCCACTGCGCTGACCACTTTTGTTGTTACCACTGCGCTGACCACACATACACAAAGGTCCTTACGTTTCCTTGCTTCGCGCCTGCACGACGAATCTCTTGGGTTCTGAGTTCTCCCCTCGGATTTCTCCTGGGCCTTCCTCCTAAACTGCTACTGGCGGCGCTCTTTGGTCTGTCCATTTCCATCGAAGTAAGCTCAGTTCCGTCGATCCACCTCTTCAACAACACACTTTTCTGCATTAACAACTTCAATTACCACACTGCACCAACATCACTCTTTGTGTCGTGAGTGTAGTGTCGCACTTACTAATTATATTAAATGGTTTTATGAAGTGTTCATGATAATTCAAACTGATCGCTTATTGTTAGGGATAGTCTAAGTGCTGTCTGAAAGTGTGTAAGCAACGTTCAAGTTTGTTTTCACGACTCGTTAGTAATCTTAGCGAAATCAGTTCGTTAACGCTCGCTGTGCGGAATTTTTCGTAAATATATGTACGCGTGTTAAAATGTATTACTCACATAAAATTCTGTAAACGTTTTACGGTATTTCGGAATTTCAAAGTTTTTCTTAGTTGAAGAAAATCTACGTATAAATGCCTATAATTTAGTGTCACCGATTAATCGTTCACTGGGCTACTTTTTAACCTAGCCTCGCATACTGTTTCTTAATTAACGTGTGAGACTTAGTGTAATGTATGTGTGTGTTTTCCGGGTATGAATGTTTTAGACGCACTGGTTCCCGGTTTTTCGACTTGACTAAGACTGACTTGGAATTTTGAATTCTCAACTCGCCGATGTTTTAAGACACGCCCCCAACTATGTTTCTACTCTCCCTAATTTTCTTCTCATTCGTCAAATTATTTTGTTGTCCTCATTTTTATTTTGTTCGTATCCGCCCATTTACGATGCTCTAGCGTCGTCTCTCCAAAGTACGTGATTTCTTTAAATTTCACAAGTTATATCGAAAATTTTTATGGGAGTTCATTTGGCGACTTTCAGTCTCGTTCGTACTTTTGGACCAACTTACAGACCTGTGTCAAAATTTTATCTAGGTTCTACGTGGAGACATTCTGATGAGGCTGTGAGTTTAACAAATTTATAGAGATTATTTTCCACTTCGATTCTATTCAGTTTGTGCAGACCTTACTATTTTTCTCCTTTTTCACAAAAAATTACTAAAAGCTCTTCTGTTTCTTTCCTTGGACTCACGAAGGGTCCTCTGCATGTGTGGTCTTTGTGTGGTTTCTGACGTTCAGCGAGTATTAAGAGACAAAAGAAGGGTGGTTTAAATGTCGTTGCCGCAATGACAGGTATACAGTATAAAAAAACATCTTACATTTGCATAGAAAAATAAAATAAAGAATGCTATTTCAGTTAACTTTGCTTTTTAAACACACAAAATTTAAATGATATTCACTAACGTTGTTTTAATTATATGTATAATTGAATTAAAAGATTTTATTTAAAATCAAATAAAAATTAATATGAGGCAAGTGTCACACGGTGAATTGATTCACTGAACGAAGTCTGCCAGGATTCGCCAAACAAAGAGAGTGAATGCTACAAAGCCTTCTTACAGGATTCCAACTATCTGATAATTACATGTAATCTCGAGAAGTGGTTGTGTATGTACTTATTTTTGTTCTCAATGTCATTTATAGAGAAACATTTTTGAGACACGTAAGTAGCGGCTGTATAATCGGGACTTTGTGCGTCTACAGCCTTCACTTGATTTTAAGGTATCTGCATAACACGGCACAGCTTCTAACCACGAGCTCCACTGGTTCAAAAGGTACTGGAAACTTTTTCGGAACTTTTCGAAAGATACGTACGAGCGATGGATCTTTTACAAACACTCTCTTTACATTTGATACAAGTGCATCTACTGCTAGATATTAGCATCTGATTGTTTCTACTACGCAATGGAGACCTTGTGTAAGACAAGTTAGGTGGACTAATTTAGGATAGGATACAACACTGTCTCCTCTTATTTTATACATTTTATTCTACATCTGCGTTATCAAGTGAGTCAGTTCATTTTAAATATAACCTACTTTCTTGCGATATACTCTCTAATATGCTAGTATGCAGCAATAAAATTCGGAAATATGCAGTATCCTGCAAAGTTTACGAAATATGCATGCACATCTAAATTCACTCAAAATATGCACTATTATGCACCAACCACAACATATGCGTCTCAAACGAATCCTTGCAAATCCGTCGGAAAGAAGAAAACATTTTCCATACGTTTCTGCATGTTACTCTAAACATGCGTTTTGCATATAAATCCGGGCTGTAATAATAAGTAAATAAATACCTTTTTATAAAACAGGGCATGCCCTCTATTTGAGACTAAACTTACCATTACTGCAAATTTGAATTTCCTTTCCACTCTATATATTTCAGACAGAATTTCAAATTTTCATGAAGCATGATGCGTGCTTTTATCGAGGTTTACCCATTTCCAATAGAGGTCTCGGATTACCATCAGTCAGGCCAAGAGATGAATTTACTTTTGATTAAGCATAAAATCGCTCAAAAGGGAAAGAGTATATTCTTCTTACATTTTAAAGAAAATATATTTTATAACAAATTCCGTAGATTTTTTTATTTTTCGTAGACCTTTCTATTTTTGTGAATCGTTACATGCATTTTGTTTAAGATTTATCATTATTGTTGTGATTGAAATTAGTCAGTAACACAACGGATAATTTTTAACTTTTTTCCCATAACATTCTTAGCCATCTTTAAAATTTCATGAAACAGTTCGTGTTGTTTGATGTTACCCAACGTTGACTATTGTTTGGTGTTGAAATCAGCATGAGAAAAGGAGGTGAATTCCCTCAATTTTTTTTTAAATATTGAAATATGTGTTATTTAGGAATAATCAGATCAGAGGCGGTTCTAGAAGCCTCAAAACTGGACCAGAACCAAGACTATAGCATATCATGATCTTAATATTTGTCAAATCCTTAATATGGCGCTAATCATAGGTAAAATCGCTTCTGAATATGGCCCTTTAAATTTTCTGATGAGTTTCACGTAGAGACCTGCACGGGCCGAATTTTTCGGCCCGAGCCCAATCCAGCCCGAACGTACCTAGGCCCGGCCCAGCCCGGGCCCGAAAAGTTTTGGAGATTTTCGGCCCGAGCCCGGCCCGGCCCGATAATTTTTTCAAAATTCTTGGCCCAAGCCCGGCCCGGGCCCGATAAATTTTAGAAGTTTTTGGCCCGACCCCGGCCCGATAATTTTTTAAAAACTTAGCTCGAGCCCCAATCTTTCTCAAAATTTTGTACTATATTTGACCGAACCCTCAGAAACATTTTCTAAACTTTGGTTCACAACCTGACGCTTGCCTCCCGAATGGTACCATTGCCTCCTAGAATTTTGCCTGTCATCGAGAGAACAAAAACTCCATTCCTTGTAATAAAAATCTAACCTTATTGATTTTTAGCATAAAGTGAAGATGGCAATATTGTTGAGCGACAGGCAAAACATTCCCACCCCTTCTTTTTATATTTTGAGTTCAGTGAAGGTCATGGTCAGAGCTCAATTTACCGCATAATGCCTGCAATCCTCTATAGTGGAAGTGGAGCCGCTAAGCAACACAAAATGTAAATAGCTATTGCATTCTTTGTAACATTTTTCACGGACAAACTTCTTCAACGTTTGGCTTTATTCCAATTATCGTTTAACGAAAGTAATTAATTATTAAAGAATTGCAATTGATCGGCCCCAGCCCGGCCCGACCTCATGAGAAATTAGTGTCGACCAGCCCAAGCCCGGCCCGGCCCAAAGAAATAACAGTGTCGGCCCGCCCAAGCCCGGCCCGGCCCAAAGAAATAACAGAGTCGGCCCGCCCAAGCCCGGCCCGCGGGCCGGGCCGGGCTTCGGGCCTCGGGCCAGGCCCGGCCCGTGCAGGTCTCTAGTTTCACGTAACATGTTTAGAATTGCGATTAATTCTGTCACTTCCCCAACCCATCAGAAGTTACGAAAAATATATGTGACTGGATTTCATGAATCGTGTTAGCGTAACATAAGATGATGGACCTTACTCAGAGGCAGGGGCAGATCCAAAGGGGGCGATCGAGGCAATAGCCTTTCCCCCAGAAGAGGAAACTTTCTTATTTTATATATAAATAAAACCCATCCTAGAGTTTGGAGCTCTTAAAAGTAGCTCTAAGTACTAGTATTACAACCCGCCGCTTTCCTGAAGTCCGTCCTAGATCCATCCCTGCTCAGAGTAGTTTTTAACATCTTATTAAAGAGTTTAACTGGTGCGTGATGGTAACTTTGGTATTTAGAAACACGTAAATTAACGATATATATATATATATATATATATATATATATATATATATATATATATATATATATATATATATATATATATATATATATAAGTCACGACCTTTCCGCAGGGTTGTCCAAACATTAGGAGAAATCAAAGTAAAAGACAATTAATCTCATACCATGAATTTTTAAGAATGTGTTTTAGTCCACGCTAGCTAGGAGGCTAGCTAGGTAAACACCATATTAAACAGCATACATGTAGCTATTATAAACTACATTTTCATATTCATATGATAATTATTTTCTATGTAAGAAAACTTTAAAACTAAAATTACCTGATATATTTTGCTACTCAACACAGTTTGTGCTTTCATACAGACACAACTAAAGGGATTTATGACTTTTCTTTAATATTGTTGAGTAGAACACTTAGTTTGCAAAGATTATAATTTTGTTTCATGCTGATAGGCCCATTAGTAGCTGAATTACACGTTTTTCATAACGTGTTACAAATAAGCAATTCACATTCAAAAAACGTTAGCGGTCGTCGACATGCCCAGTCTATCTAACAGTTTATTTTGCACATAATTGTTGAAGTCACGAAATCTTGCACACCGAGTCTTTACTATAAATTTAATACCGTAATAAAAAGTCCTCATCTCTGCGATGTTTACTTTATATAATATGGCAGCCAGTAAAACTGTGTTATCCGATCTTTTTTTATCATTTTCCCAAGCTGCAATATTGTAACTGGGTTCATTTCTATCTAAACTGAAGAAATTGTGTAGTTTTGTGTGTGTGTGTGTTTTTCTGCACATTTTGCATTTTATATTATGTACGGCATATTTTTATTGTATATTTCATATAACATGTTTTTATTATTGTACATATATATTTAGTAGCAGGCTACATTTATTTTAATTTTGTCTTTTGCAGGTATTAATGGACATCAGGTTTACATGAAAACTATTTGCAAGTAGGAAGTTAGATTGAAGATGTCAGCATATACAGGAAGTACATGTATTTTGTGTGGGAGAGCCCTTACAGAGTCACTTACTGTTGTAGTAAAGAGAGGTCTGTCAACTCTAATTGCATCAAGTGAGCAGAGGAGTGATGGCTTGCGTGAAGAATTATCCACATATACATCTATAGTAGTGCACAGTGAGTGTTGAAAACGATATACTCGGCAAACATCAATCAAATACGACTTGAGAAATAGTGATTGTGATAATCCAGACACTGTTTTTCCTGGACTGTCCACTCGTTCCACATCCTCTCAGTTTGACTTCAAAATTCATTGTCTTTTCTGTGGTGAAGAAGCAGATATAGAGAAAGAAAGCAAGAAACTAAGCAAGAGAGAAAGTGCATCAGTAAAGTAACCCTCTTGAAAGTGAAAGACAATATTAATAAGTATGGCACGGCTCGTGCAGACAAATGGGGAGGTGCTGTACAGACACGTGTCAATAGTGCTATTGATCTCGTTGCAGCAGAAGGAAGATACCACCAGTAATGCTATAAGTCATTCTGCAATCCTAGATCAGTGCCTCCACCACCGTTTGAGAAACAAGTGATTCCTTGCATAATCCTGGGAGACCATTACTCACAGAGAAGCATCAAAATTTTGTAAAATTGTGCCGTTTTATGGAAAGTGAAGATGAATGTCAGTATTCTATGAAAGAGTTGGTAGAAAAATTAAATGGATTTGGACGAGAAGGTGTGACTTACAGTGACAAACAGTTGAAACGAAAATTGAACGATTACTTTCAGGATCGTGTAAAATAACAGATATTCCAGGTAGAAGAAGTATTGTTACTCTAAAAGATGTAGCATCAAATATCTTAAATGAGGCTTGGTACTGTGAACTAGAGACCTGCAAGGGCCGAATTTTTCGGCCCGAGCCCAATCCAGCCCGAACGTACCTAGGCCCGGCCCAGCCCGGGCCCGAAAAGTTTGGGAGATTTTCAGCCCGAGCCCAGCCCGGCAAGTTTTTTAAAATTCTTGGCCCAAGCCCGGCCCGGGCCCGATAATTTTAAAAGTTTTTGGCCCGACCCCGGCCCGATAATTTAAAAAAAATAGCTCGAGCCCCAATCTTTCTCAAAATTTAGTACTAAATTTGACCTAACCTCAGAAACATTTTCTAAACTCTGGTTTACAACCTGACGCTTGCCTCCCGAATGGTACTATTGCCTCCTAGAACTTTGCCTGTCATCGAGAGAACTAAAACTCCATTCCCTGTAACAAAACTCTAACTAAATTGATTTTTAGCATAAAGTGAAGATGGCAATATTGTTTAGCGACAGGCAAAACATTCCCACCCCTTCTTGTTATATTTTGAGTTCAGTGAAGGTCAAGGTCAGAGCTCAATTTACCTCATAATGCCTGCAATCCTCTATAGTGAAAGTGGAGCCGCTAAGCAACACAAACTGTAAATAGCTATTGCATTCTTTGTAACATTTTTCACGGACACACTTCTTCAACGTTTGGCTTTATTCCAATTATCGTTTAACGAAAGTCAATAATTATTAAAGAATTGCAATTGATCGGCCCCAGCCCAGCCCGACCTGAAGAGAAATCAGTATCGGCCAGCCCAAGCCCGGCCCGGCCCAAAGAAATAACAGTGTCGGCCCGCCCAAGCCCGGCCCGGCCCAAAGAAATAACAGAGTCGGCCCGCCCAAGCCCGGCCCGTGCAGGTGTCTACTGTGAACGCAACAAAGATCCAGAAAAGGAGAAGGAGCGCATTATTAGAACTGCAGCAAATCTAATTCGACAGGACATACAAGAGTGCACATACACAGTGGATACATATCCAACTATTGAAGGCATGAAAAAAGGAGGAGTTTCTTACATTCCAGACTCTCTTCAAATATGCCTTCAGGAAATAATAATGAAGATGAAGAAAGAAAAAGATACATGGGAAAGAAAATGCGTATCTATAGCGAACTGCATAGTAAAAGCAACCAGGCCTCGTTCATTTATATCACCATTACTTCTGGCTGTAGGAATTCATGTTCATCGTCGGTACGCACCCCGACAGCTGGTAGAGCTTCTTCATAGCATTGGTTTCAGTGAAGATTACAGTGAAATTCAACGTTATGAAACATCTGCTCTTTCACTTCCTGCAGAAATCACTGTGGAACCAAAAGCATTTATGCAGTTTGTGTTCGATAATGCGGATTTCAACGTGAGAACCATGGATGGTCATGGAACATTTCACAGCCTTGGCGGTGTGCAATGTGTGACGGCAGCTGGTGCTGTTAAGTTTTCTAGTATTGTTGAGCGCCCAAGAAAGGTAACACCTAGAACCAGCATTGGTCAATTTGGTGCTATTCCCATCTTGGAATGCAAAAGTGTCTCGCAGAAACCAGTCATCAAAATTGAAGAATATCTATTTTGGAGATACTTGAACCGCCTACTGTATCTATTGGAATGGCTCTTGACTTCTTGCGGATTTGGAGTTTTTCAACAAGACCACAAAAGCTTCCTGGATGGAGTGGATACATGCAGTGTATAGAACAGCAACAAAGAATATTCCCCTTCCAGCATTTTCATCTTGCCATTTATTAACCTGTCTCCCTCCAATCCCAGTTCATTGTATAGTGCATTGAGCTTTGCATCATATATATGTGAAAAGCAAGGACGCAAGTGTTTTGTAACATTCGACCAACCGTTATATATTAAATCTCGGTAAATTGTTGAAGTTTCTAAGAAAAATGTTGAATTACATAATATTGTAATTCGCTTAAGAGGATTTCATCTTTTCATGTCATATTTGGGAGCAGTAGGATACATAATGTCTGGCAGTGTAATTGAGGAATTGTGGAGCGTAGTGTATGCACAATCATCTATTATCAAAATGTTGTCAGGTCAGTCGTATGCCAGAGCTCTTCGTGCAAATATGTTAACTCAAACAGCAATTGTGAAAGTAGCAGCTCACAATTTCGAGATTGATGAAGGTTTGACATCTGCACTACAAAATCTTGGTGTGGAAGTATTCCAAGAAAAACAACTACCATCTTCAGCCGTATCATCAGACATATTGAAGCGGGTAATGCCACAATTAGAGGACAAGTTGCACTTACTGGCTGCCAATAGTCGTACTAGCAAGCTCTGGCTTCAGTACATACATCAGGTGGATCTCATGCGCTTGTATGTCAGGGCAGAACGAACTGGAGACTGGGATTTGTATTTGTATTGTGTACAGAAAATGTTACCACATTTCCATGCTGCAGGCCACATACACGATGCCAAATGTGCCCAGCTGTATTTGCAAGAAATGCTTCAACTCAGAGAAAATCTACCTCCAGAGGAATTCTCAGGCTACTCAAATGGTTACTTTACAGTGCGCCGATCACAGAAGACATGGGCAGGTGTGTGGACTGACATGATTATAGAGCAAGTTCTGATGAAATCCATGAAGACTTCTGGAGGTCTGACGCACGGCCGTGGTTTTAAAGATAGCACACTTGCTAAATGGACTTTGTCAGTATCAACGTGTTCTCAAGTTTCTGCTGCCCTTGAAGATTTCAGTAGTGTGTCCAACATCACATCAGATCAACATGTAGAATTAAGAAATTCTCGCATAGGGCATGACGAAAAGGCTCTTAACATGTTTCAGAATTGGCTATTGGAACATTATCCTTTTCAGACCACAGGAAATAAACTTTTATCTATTTCTACTGGAGTTGTAGGAGGGGTTGAAATTAACTGTGATTCTGCTATTGAATGTGGTACAAAGGCTATGTTAGTTATGACAAGGAAAAATATTTTTACCGTCCAGCTGCAAAGACGAGATAAAGTGAGACCATTATCATCAGTTACAAACCAGGTTGTCAATACCCGAGGAGAAGAATCTCCAATTAATCACTTGCAGCTCTTCCACCGAATGTTGTGTGTTGTAAGGAGTGAAGAGGAATTACGTCAATGTTTTTCACATGAGCTTTCACAAACTCCTTCATCTCTGTTTGTTAATGGCTGCATGAGGAAAGCCAACAAGGCTAGCATCATACCAGTTCTTGAAAACAAGGTGCCTTGTGAGACTTCAGTGCCTTGCTCTGCTTATGTCTGTGATGGTGGTTATTTACTTCATGAAGTTGTCTGGCCACCAGGATGTTGTTACATTGATTTATACAATCTTTATGTTCAGTATTTGCAAAATAAATATGGAGACAATATAATAGTAATTTTTGATGGTTATTTAGACAGCCTGACAACAAAAGGGGAAGAGCGAAGAAGACGACAGCTGGGTAAGAAGTCTGCTGATATCGTGTTTCATAGTAATATGATGGTAACCACAAACCAATCGCAGTTCCTTGCCAATGAACACAATAAAACAAGATTCATTTCCAGTCTCACAGATATCCTAGAATCAAGTGGCATTCATGTGAATCAAGCAGATTCAGATGCTGATCGTCTAATTATTGACACTGCTATAGGTCTGTCTACAACAAATCACTGTGTAGTAGTAGTTGGAGAAGATACAGACTTGTTAATGTTGTTACTTTCCAAGGCAAGAGCAAACTCAAATATAATGTTTGTAAAACCAGGCAGTACTGAGCGGTCTGAGAATGTATACAACATAAACAAAATTCAGAATCAATTGTGTGATGTGCAAAACAGTCTCTTATTCCTGCATGCTGCTTCAGGCTGTGACACCACATCAGCACCATTCAAAAAAGGAAAAAAGTCCTTCCTTTTGTTGTTAGAGAGAAGTGAATCTCTTCGCCAACTTGTTTCAGTATTCACACAGCCAGATAAAACACAAGAGGAAGTAGCAGCTGCAGGGGAGAAATTTCTATTGCATCTATATGGTGGTTCTTCTGACGGAATATTGAACTCTCTTCGTTATTTGATGTACGTGAAATATGTAGCAAATCAACGTTTGACATCACAATTTCACCTTTCCACACTTCCTCCAACATCAGATGCAAGTAGATTACACTTCATGCGTGTGTATCACCAGGTGCAATCCTGGTTAGGATACAATCTGAATCCAAATGAATGGGGATGGAAGGCTTTGAATGGAAAGCTTCTTCCTATTCCGTGTCTTCAACCTCCAGCACCAGACTTGCTCCTGAAATTAATTTCATGTGCATGCAAAACTGCTGAATGTACGTGCTGCAAATGTAGGAGTGTTGGTCTTCGATGAACAAGTATTTGTACCTACTGCTATGGCCTGCAATGTGGAAATTCATATATTACTGATTCTGATACAGACAATTCAGATGATGAGCTTAATGATGAAACAAATGTGCGTTCTCAGAAAGAACCAAACGTTAAACGATTTAAGCTGACTAATCATTAGTGTTCAGAAATCACAGACAGTATTTGTTATTGTTAATAGCATAGTGATCATCGCAGAGATGAGGACTTTTTATTACGGTATTAAATTTATAGTAAAGACTCGGTGTGCAAGATTTCGTGACTTCAACAGTTATGTGCAAAATAAACTGTTAGATAGACTGGGCATGTCGACGACCGCTAACGTTTTTTGAATGTGAATTGCTTATTTGTAACATGTTATGAAAAACGTGTAATTCAGCTACTAATGGGCCTATCAGCATGAAACAAAATTATAATCTTTGCAAACTAAGTGTTCTACTCAACAATATTAAAGACAAGTCATAAATCACTTTAGTTGTGTCTGTATGAAAGCACAAACTGTGTTGAGTAGCAAAATATATCAGGTAATTTTAGTTTTAAAGTTTTCTTACATAGAAAATAATTATCATATGAATATGAAAATGTAGTTTATAATAGCTACATGTATGCTGTTTAATATGGTGTTTACCGGATGTTAATATGTTACGTAGTTTAGGAGCAGGGTGTTTTTATTTCAAACCCTATGTACTTATACTCCTTGGCGGCCATATGGGATTAGCCGCCATTTAGGATGACACAGGCATGGGAGGGGCGGGGACTTTTAATATGTTATTACATTCACATCAAGGACTCTGTGGACGAAGTTTCAGGAATTCAACAATTATGTCCGGGTTTGACCTAAAATTATGCCAGCTAGACTGGACTATTTGGACAATTCTGAACCCACCCCCCTTGGGTCCTGATTTCGATTACTTAATTCCGACTATGGTACTTCGCATTTAGAAAGCCAACATCAATTTCTGGTGTTTCTTTAGGGTTGGTTTATTATTGAATTGCATTGAAGATCCCATTTCAGCACCTGTTATATTGGACATGATTTACTGTATAAAGTGGGACCGTAACCTCTACTCAGGTCTGTACAGGTTCAGAGTCAAGTTTTTCCCCACCAAGAATCAATCCACGCGTATGAGCCAAGAACAAATATAATTATTACACTTCTAAGCTATATGCTATGCGCAAGTATCTGAAGTGTTCGTCTGTTGCAAGGTATCAGAATAAAACCGGCAAGAACTATCAAGAAGCGGTTTTCTGGGATAGATTAAGTATACCAAGAATAGGTTCTATCTGATAAGTTCGAGTTTTTCAATCTGGGGATCGCGAAACGAGACGAAAAAGCTAAATGTAATTATGATGTAGTAATACTTTGATAGACATTATTATATACAGCATAGATTAAACAAAATTATAAAATATAAAGAACCATTTTAAGAAAAGTGGGAATAAAAGCGGAAAGCGATAAGAAACAATGATAAAAACTCTTATTACAAACTGGCAATTAATTATGAGTATCGCTGTCAGAGTATATGATATGAAACATATCGAGAAAGCCTGTCATAAGTTAACTCTATTGGAATCAGCAGTGGCTGAAATTAACCATTTTACATTTCAGTATTGTTCGCAATAGAACGAAAACTAACAGACAGCGAATATCTGCTCTTATGCAATGGATTCAGCGTCTGAAGGAAAGGCGCCATCTTCATCTCCATATCTACTGACTAAAAATAGATGTAATAGAAATTTACTATTACTTTCGGTTTTAGTGTAATCTCCAGCAGCATAAACGGAAAAAAGTACCAACAAGCTGTTTTCTGGAATCGATTGTGTCCCAACAATAGCTTCCATCTACTTCGCTCGCTAACCCACTATTAAGCAGAAAATGGTAGAAATACCCCATTTCCGTTTTTAACCCATTTGGTGCCAATGTCCTATATATAGGACAGTGACAAAATATAACGGTTTGCAACACCGATTAATCAATCGAATGTTGTTCGGTTTTTTGCATGCTCAGACAAGTACATGCTTTCTTTGTTCGTCGTCTGTGGAAGATTTGTACATTTTGGAGAGAATTCTGGTAACGTTAAGTATCTGGAATTTGGATTGTTGATGAACGTTTCTCTTGTCTTCGAAACAGAAAATGTAAAAGGCCGAGAAATCGAAGGTAAGCATTTGTTTTATATTGTTAAAATATAATTCTTTTTGATACATTAGTTGTTTAAACTCAGAAAATAAAATAATGTGATAAAAATACCATGATTCTTTAGTGTCCTATATATAGGACATCGGCCACTTAGCCTACTGGTTTCAAGGAATTTCAATGTCCGGGTAATATAGCAACGAAACTCTATGTACAAGTAACTTTGAAACGGATTTGCCATTTATTTACGGAAAATTTGAAAACAGAATTAACAAACCGAACGCCAATTCAGATATTTGAACTTTTCATTGAAAAGATTATTGCACACATCGTTACTGAGACAAACCGATATGCTGCTCAACATAATACAGACTTTTCCTTATGTGAAAATGACATCAGGCATTTTTTTAAGGAATTTTGTTGTATAGTGGTTACGTTTTTGTTCCACGTCAGTCGATGTATTGGCAGACATCAGCTGACTGCAATTTTCCAGTAATTGTGCAAACTATGTCACATTCACACAAAAAAGTTCATTCACTTCAACAATAATGACGTTATAGACAAATCTGACCGTTACTTCAAAGTCAGACCCTTGAATAATCTAATAAATGATGCTATTCAACAGTTTGTGGTATTTGTCCTTGAACTAACTATAGATGAGAGAATTGTACGATATTATGGTATAAATAGTTTGAAAATGTATATGAAGGGTAAACCGGTGAAATATGGGTACAAATTATGGATGTTAGCAACACACAATCGTTACCCACTGCATATAATTTCCTACCAACCTGGATCTCAAGGGGATGCCATATTATCCGATTATCTTGTGAAATCTTTGTTGTCCGTTGTGGAAAATCCAGAATGCCGTTCGGTATATATGGACAACTTTTTATCGTCATATAATCTTGCTTCCAGTCTGAGACAGAAAAAAACATTTTCATGACTGGAACAGTCAGGGAAAATAGAACCGGAAAATTTCCTTTGATGCCGTCAAAAGAACTAACAAAAAAGGAGAGGAGTTGTGGACACAAGGTTTGATCGTAACTCAGAAGTCAGTATGGTTAAATGGAATGATAACAAGGCTGTGACTGTTGTAACGAATTGTGAATCCGTTGGTTGTGTGGAAACAGTAACACGAAATAACAAAGGGCGTAAAGAAAACATCAAAGTGCCTTCATGTATTGCTTTATATAACAAATTCAAGAATGGCATAGATTTATTTGGCAAATTGATGAGCTTATACTCAATCAAGAGCAAGGGCAAGAAGTGGTATTGGAACTTATTTACGAATATTGTTGAAACTGCTTTTGCTGCTGGATGGAAACCTTTATCAGATCTTGGACTTAGGTAATTTGGATCTTCTAGAATTACACAGAAGTGTTACAATGGCATTGCTCTCACAGTCTGCATCGACAAGACTTCGTCCGGGGCTACAGGTATTGTACAGAAAGTGTTCAGAAGCACGGAAAGCTAGCAAACATACCCTAATACGAAATGAGAAAGGAAAGCAAAGATGTCAATGATGTCCAAAAAAGCCTTTAACATCATGTCAGGAATGCCAGGTTGGCTTGTGTGCTGTTCCGTGCTTTGATAATTACCATCGTTAGTGTAACAGTGCTGTGTAAAGGTGCTAAGAAACATTGTACAGGTATGCAATCTTGCAAACGTTGTTTAATAAAACTTAGTAAAAATAAGATATAACTGTGTTTATTTTTTTTAGAATTGTCAACCCAAAAGGCCAATGTCCTATTTATAGGACGGGCTGTACCGGACGTACCCCGGTACATACAATCAAAACTTATTTTTCTTTTGTATATGTGTCCTATGTAAGAGAAAATATGCAGCACTCAATCAAAAATATTCACTAGAAAAATTATGGCTCCAAATGGGTTAACGTTGATCGTCAAAGAGTAGAAACAGTAATAGATGAGAGAAACAGTTTGTTGATATAGATTCAGTACCGCAAGAATACGTTCCCACTATATTCTTCTGGTGCAACTGGAAGTTGTACAAAGGTACTTCCACTTCCTGGTTTGAATATTAATCTTCATACAGCAGAAACGGTAAGAAGTGGTAAGAAATGTCTTTGATACGACTTCATTGTCTTGAGAATAAGCTCCACTCTATCTTCGACCGTATCCCTTTATTAGAACTGGAAATTATACAGTGACTCACAAAACTATTCGGACACACAAAAATTCCATACATTTGTGTTGATACTATGGAAAATATATATGCAATTAGTGATTTGAAAAGTGGGATATGAAGAATTACATGTTATACACCCGAAAAGCATAAAACCTTCCATTTTAGTATAAGAATAAAATATTCTATTAAGACTAAACATCAAGATAGGAAAAATATGACACCACAAAATTATTCGGACAGCGATCAGTGGCAACAAAATGCAGAAAAAGGACGCAAAAAGTTACTGATACTGTCGAAAACAACTTCCTGAAATTAGTCGATGTGTATGTGTGTGTGTGTTTCGGGGAGGACAGGTTTACACTGTCTTTGAGGAGGACGCCCGAGGAATTTTCCACTAGAGAAGAACAGTTCATAGTAAGGAAAGTGACGAGGATTCACCGTTGAAGTGCTCCGAAAATTAATGTAGTAGTTGGAAAGCAAGCCAGCGTAGAAACTGTTTGCAAAGTAGTTAAAAGGACAGATTCGCGAAAAGAAAGCAGTATACATGTAAGGTCAACAAAAGTAAGAGGCATATATTCACTAGAGAGCATATAGAAAAGAACGAAGAATCATGGAATCCGCTCATGAATCGAAGTTGAGTATCAATGGATCATATAGAAGAATTACGGTATGGAGAAAACCCAATGAAAGCTTCTGGAGAGGAGTATGCAAGCCCCTGTGAAGCGCAATGGTGGACATCCCATAGTGTAAGTGAGTTGGAATTTATTGATTAGTCAATGAATATAAACGTCTGTCTTCGCATCCTGAAAAATAATTTTAAAAAAAGTGAAAGAAAAACAGTGTACTCAGCACATTTATTTCTACTAACAAGGGAGAGTCACGAAGTTGCTCCGCTGGGATCCGAACGACACAATAGTGTTTGCATTCGATGTGTTAGACAAATCCCAAAGTTATACGTGCCACCGGGCGGAATGTTGTGAGTTACAACATACGAGAAATTTTCAAATGACAAGGGGGGTTAAGTAGCACATCGTTTGAAAGCTGTTTAAAATGAAAGAAAATGGAGCAAGTCTCGACTCTCTACGACAACCCTGTACAAAATGTAAACAAAAACTTAATTGAAAAGTCCATGGCAACCCCTATAAATCGGAAACGATGAGACAAATGTAAAAGCAGGAAAGGAAGTATAGTATTATTTTCAAGGTACAACGATTTAAGTTAAAACGTCTTGTCCCAGGGCCCCCACAGGGTTCCATGTGGGGTCCAACTAAAATGTTTCATATGGCAAGAGAGGTTTAGTAGCACACCGTTTGAAAGCTGTTGTTAAATGGAGCAAGCTTCGACTTTCTACAACAACCCTGTGTAAAATGGCGGCGAGTAAAAATGTAAACAAAAGCTTAATTGAAAATCTATGGCCACCTTGATTCCAAGATGGTCGCTTAAAACCTATATCGAAAGGATAGGCATACTAAACTGCTGAAGCTGAGGAAACCAAATTTCGCATGAATGTTAATCAGTAGGTGACGATAAGATGCGAAATTTTCAAAAACGCGACATCTTGAGTTCAAAATGCCGCACTATATATCGAATGCATGTCAGTTCAAATCACTGGTGTTGCAGAAGCGAAATTTGGTATTTACGTTTATGGTTAATAGCAAATATCCACAAAATATGAAAAAGTATCATCTGTAACCCAATATAGCTGCCAGCATGAAAAAAGAGTTTGTATATTGTAATGTAAATTTAACTTATTAATGTATATATTAAAAACTTTTAAAATTAAAAATAAAAGAAACAAATAGGTTGAAGTTTTATAAACGTATTTTTAAGAAAGTAAAATTTAAAAATGAAAGTAAAAATGTTAAAGTACAAAATCTCATATAGGTAAAAAGCCAAAAACAGGGTATTTAAACTAAACAAATAGTAAACAAAGGGTCAGTTATTTGGTCAGTCATTTTGACAATCGGTTCGTGAGTCAGAACAACATAATTAGTTGACCACTAGAATTGGAACCTTGGCAGTATGGACTTCAGCCTATACCAACAAACTTCCCTGTAAGTACTTATTTAATTATGCTAAGAAGCAACACATAAGAAGTTTGTGCATGGAGGTCTTCCTCCATGACAGGCGTAAATTGTTAAAATTTATAATTTCTATATTTACACTCCAAAGTATATATACAGTGGCAGATCCAAGGGGGGGCTATAGGGGCTATAGCCCCCCTGACGCTCAGGTATAATCTGGATAAAATGGGTTTCAATCCTGCTTTACACTGGATAAAACGGCAAAATATGGTTTAGCCCCTCCCTTGATCATATTCTGGATCCGCCCCTATATATATATATATATATATATATGGTAATCACCAATAACTTAAAAAAAGCAGTTGGTATATTTTTCCAGAAGAGGCAATGTAATGTATATTCAACTCATCAATTTATATTAAAAACTTTTAAAATTAAAAATAAAAGAAACAAACAGGCTGAAGCTCCATAAACGCACTTTCAAGGAACTAAAATCTAAAAATGAAAGTAAAAATGTCAAAATACAAAAACAAAATAAAAGACTTATACATGTAAAAAGTCAAAAACAGGGGGCCTTATGCAGAGTCGTTTTGACGTCTGATTAAAACCTTACTACGGGGTTGACTAATGTATGGTTATCAAAATTAGAATTAAAGTATTGTGTAAATATTAGTATTGAGAATATTACAGAATTAGAATTAAATGATGCTTCTGGTCTAAGTTTAAATATTTCATATGGCAAAGAAAACTATAATTTAATGTGTATTTATAGAACGCCAAGTGGTAATGAAGGAGAATTCTTACGCTCCTTCGAAAATGAACTTAAAAATGTCAAAACAAATGGGTTGGTTATTGGAGACATAAATTTCGACATATTAAGTAATAGGTACGACGAAAATGTAGACAACTACTTAAACATACTTTATAAAAACGGGTATATTTCATGTATAAATAATTGTACAAGAGTAACTGAAACAACTAAAACATGTATAGATCATATCTTTTTAAGGCAAAAATATAATCAAAATGTCACTGCAGCAATATTGCATACGGCAATTACAGATCATTATATTACTAGTGTTAACTTAAATATGAAAATTGCCGATAAATCAATAACAAACAAACCTAGAACTATTATAGATTACCAAAGACTAAAAAATGAAATAAAGAAGTGTAGTTGGTTGAATGTGTATCAAAGTTTGGATGTAAATTTAGCTACTTCAGCTTTCATTTCAACATTACAAAAATGTATTAAAACTTCACAAATAGTAATTGAAAAAACTATCCCAAAATATCGTAAGTTAAAGCCATGGATAACTGATGAATTGATATTACATATACGAGAAAGAGACAAATTAAGCAAACTTGTAATAAAAAATAAAGATAATCTAGAAATAAAAGAACACTATAAAAATATAGAAATAAGGTAACTCAACTGATAAAAATGGTAAAAAATGAGTACTATAAAAAGCAGATTGTTAATTCTGAAAACAATACAGGTAAATTATGGAATGTAATTTGGCGTCTCTGGCATGTAAAATTTGGGGGGGGGGACATCAAAGGAAATGATCTAACTGCTAGTATCTCAGCGGAATTTTAGATTATGTCACTCAAAATATTGGCGGGGGACGCGTCCCCCCGTCCCCACCGCCAGAGACGCCCATGTGTAATATCAAACATTATTGACAAAAAAGAAAACAAAAGCATGGACATTAAAGTAATACAAACGGCTACGGGTAACATTAACTTTCAGCAATACCCTAAACTAGTAGTTGACACATTCAACAAATATTTCTGCAATATAGGTGAAAGGTTAGTAAAAAATGTAAATTTAACCAAAATAAATGAAAATCTAGGAAACAAAGCTAAAAACAGTATGTTTTTTTACGCCAATTACTGAACAAGAAATCTCATTTTATATAAACCAGCTAAAAGCAAAATCGGCTCCAGGACTAGATGAAATGACTGCTAAAATATTGAAAAATGTAAAAGAAGAAATAACTAAACCACTGTTGCATATATATAATATGAGTTTAGAAACAGGTATTTTCCCTAATCAATTTAAACTAGCACTCGTGAAACCAGTATATAAAAAAGGGTCAAGAATGGATCTCAATAACTATAGACCAATATCGCTACTTAGTAATTGTGCTAAAATATTAGAAAAATGTATTAAAAAGAGATTAGTTTCCTTTCTTGAAACTAATAACATACTTGCATTAAATCAGTTTGGTTTCAGAAAAGAGAGAATTATATCTGATGCAATTTATAAACTAACGGAAATAATAACAAATTACATTGATCATAATGAAAAAGTAATAACAATATTTTTGGATTTAACCAAAGCATTCGATACAATATCTCATAATATATTGTTAACTAAGCTAGAACATTATGAAGTAAGAGGTGTAGTACTCTCGTGGTTTACTAGTTATTTAAGTAATAGATTGCAAGCTGTTAAAATTGGAAATGTTATGAGTGACTTAACACAGGTTAGCTATGGAGTGCTACAAGGATCAGTATTAGGTCCAATTTTATTTATAATTTATATAAATGATTTGTACAATATAGGCATTGATGGCTATATTCAATCTTTTGCAGACGACACCACTATAACAATAACAGGGAAAAAGTGGGAAGAAACTTATAAAAAAGCGGAAATAACAGTAAAGAAAGTAAAACAATGGCTTGAACAAAATTCCTTAGTACTAAACTTAACGAAAACCAATTATATTGCTTTCTCACCAACAATAACCGGACAGCCACAAAATTTTGTCTTAAAATATCATAACTGTATTAATACTTTAGACTGTAACTGTAATACAATAAATAAAGTAACTGAACAAAATTATTTAGGAGTGAAAATTGATAAACATTTAAAGCGGACATCGCATATTCAACATGTAGCCAAGACATTAAGAAAATTGCTGTATAAATTTGTACAATTAAGAGGGTGTTTAGAATTAAAAGTTTTACGTATGGTATATTATGCACTAACACAAAATATATTACAGTATGGTATCTTAAGTTGGGGATCTGCCTATGAGACGCATATAAGACCTTTAAAAGTTCAGCAAAATAATATTATAAGAATATGTTTAAATAAAAACAAAGAAGACAGTCTAGAAAACCTGTATAGAGAATTTTCAGTCTTAACTGTTGAAAAATTATATATAAAAGCAGTCCTACTCTATGTAAAAAAAAAATGAAAATGAATGGAATAAAATTTCTCATGGGTATGGAACAAGAAAAGTAACTCAAAAAAGATCTTGAAACAATAAAAGTAAATAAGGGTATATCACAAAATCAAACATATTATTTGGCTCCGAAACTTTATAATAATACTCCAAAAGAAATTAGGGAAGAAGGAAAAATGCATAGATTAAAAATACTAATAACTAATTGGTTAAAGGAAATAAAGAATGATGACTTAAGAGCGTTAACGCATTAAATTAACGTATTAAATTAATGTATTAAATTAGTAAATAATCGACTAAAGTCACTTGAAATATGCTTATCTACAACTACTTGGGGGTTCATTTTTTATTTTTTATTTTTTTAAAAAAGGAAAAATAGAGAAGGGGAAGGGAAAAGAAAAAATGGAGGAGAGAAGGAAGAAAAAGAGGAAAAAATGATAAAACTTCACTTATATATACTTTATGAAGATGGTTTCTCACTCACAAGCGAAAGCTTCTGTGAAGAGCCATCTATCATAATCATATTATGTCATTAGGTTATATTATGTATGTGTCTTCTTGTTGAAAGATAATGTAAAATTAATAATAAATTAAATGATAGTTAATTAAAATTGTAGTAAAAAAGTAACAGCTATAAAAATGATTTATAATATAATATTGATTAATATTAAAGAAACCCTGCCAAGGACTGGAACCTCAAGGAGGTCCGGAGGTTGCCAGTCGTAATGCTAATAAATGCAAAAGAAAAAAATAAAATAATTTTATAGTTGTGGTGTGTGTATTAGAAGTGTTGCCACCAATATATATATGTATGTGTCTGTCTGTCTTTATGTATTTCATAGTATGTGTTTTAATGCTTTTTTTTTTTGGCCTCGTGGAATACCGGAGGCCATCCAACCATATAGGCTGGTATGTAAATTAAGTTTTTTGTATAGGCCTGATAATAAGTCTCTGGAGTACCGAAGAATTTCCGGCCTAAAAATAGATATACTATTTGTGTATGCAGTGTGTGTGTCCACTATGTCTGTATTGTTACTTGTATAAATAAATATATAAAAAAAATTGTATTCAGAGTCTCTGATTAGGACGTAGTATTGGACGAAGTTAATCACATTTGACTAATTAATCTAGAACAGAGTCTAATCTTTTACCCACGATTTAGATTGCGACAGAATATTTCGTATTTCGTAATTCATGTATTTTCATTTTTACAGACTACGCATGCTCTCATCTACTTTTCCGTAGTTGCCACATTTATTTTACTCACCGATGCATTGGGGTTCTCTAAGTTAATCATACCCAAATCATCATTTTAGTTGTACTAAAAGTGACTCTGAATACCAAAAAATACACCTTCCTAAGTAAAGAGTTAGTATGCTAACTAACTAGTCTGAGACTAACCTTCGATTAACGAATTCTCTCTGAATACCGCCCAGGGTATTTAAACTAAACAAATGGTAAACAAAGAGCTGTTATTTGATCAGTCATTTGACAGTCGGTCCGTCAGTCAGAACAACATAATTAGTCGACCTTTAGAATTGGAACCTTGGCAGTATGAACCTCAGCCTATACCAACAAACTTTCCTGTAAATACTAATTTAATTATTCTAAGAAGCAACAATTCGTACATAAAGGCCTACCTCCATAACAGGCGTAAATTGTTAAAACTTATAACTTCTATATTTATTATTTTGTAACCTTCTTCTCTATGCAACTTGTTCAATAATAATCAAAATGCATCTAAAGTAATATTGTCTTTCAACCAAAAATAAACAGTAAACAATATCCTATAATCGTTAATTCAATTAGCAACAATTCTCTGCATTTTAAAGTTACGAAACAATATAAATATGCTATTTCTTGGAATATTGTGACAAACCATCAAAGTTTGCGCAGCTCGATGCACTGAAATGATTTACACGTAGTTTGGTGCTGCTCGCCAATCTTGTAAATTATTATTATTATTATTATTATTATTATTATTATTATTATTATTTTGTATTGCTTGTAATATTTCGATCAAACCAACGAATGGCATACAAATGTAACCATTACGAATACGTTACAATACAGCCCCCAACCTGAGCAGCAAGTCCTTTATCTATGAACTACGCATTACAAAATTATAAAAATACCCGAAGGTATTCAACTTTTGTTTAGCAGTATGAATAGGAGGTCAGAGTTCTGTGTTCATCGCATATTCGTTATATTTAAGTAAATGATATCGAGAGAACCATGACGAACGTGCATTAGGAACAAAACATGTATGTGTTGTTACGGAATGAAATAATAGTTGAAGTGAATCGAAATCCAATTATTCTTTATGCTTCCTATTGTTTCTAAATACATAATAGAGAAAAATGAAGATTTAGATTTGTACTGATATGAATGACATAGGTTTTAAGGTGGCCATAGATTTTCAATTAAGCTTTTGATTACATTTTTACCCGCCGCCATTTTGCACAGTGTTGTCGTAGAAAGTCGAGATTTGCTCCATCTTCTTTCATTTAATAACATCTTTCAAACGCAGTGATACTTAGCCCTTATTGTCGTTTGAAACTTTTCAGTTGGACCCCACCTGGAACCCTGTGGGAGCCCTGGGACAAGACGTTTTAACGGAAAACGGAAAAAAAGAGAAACAAAAAACCAAAAAAACAAAAAACAACTGTAGTAGTTAACGAAGAAGAACTGCATGTAGTGTAGAGGAGTCGCTAAAATTAATTTTTAACGAGGGCGATGCTTCTCCTCTTAGTCAGTCCATTTACAAATTTATTAATCAGATAATTTTAAGTTACTTGTTCATCACTAGGACACGTCATGAGACCTTTCATTTATCCAGGATCACTTTTGTGTATGTATATATATAGTTCGGATTTGAGATGATCTTCCACAGGTGTAAGGAGTATAATGATTTAAATTAAGGACAAACACTGGTCGTCATAGGATACATATGCAGGTGAGAGGGATTAAAGGTACACTTTCCACAATGGTTTTAGGTTGGTAGCTCAGGAATAATATTCATTATGATGTGGGTTACATTTAGACCTGCCGTTACTTCTTAATACATGCCATTAAATAATGATTACATAGGTTATTATTTACATCTATTCAGAAGAAAGGAAAATTATTTGAGTGCACGGCGGTATTCTTGACAAAAATCTATATTATTATATTCGTCGGAAACTTACTTGTAAACTATAGCAACCAATACACGTTTGGGGGACAGACACGAGCGCTCTTACATATATCCATATAATACATTTAATATCATACTTTTACTTTAACATCATATTCACATACTAAGCACATGTACATTTCGACGTATTCATTTATCTCTCTCTCTCTCTCTCTCTCTCTCTCTCTCTCTCTCTCTATATATATATATATATATATATATATATATATATATATATATATATATTTATATTTAATAAATGCGCACACATTTAAAGTAATAACCCCAACAATAATTTCAGAAAAGGTTGCAAACATTGTACAAGAAAAACAAATGACTTCCGACATTACATATGAAAAAAGAATTGATTTTTTTTCTTACCTAATACCGCGCGTCTATAAATTTCAACTTTCATATAGTCAATTCGTGCATGAATCGTAAAAAAAAAACTTTGTGAGGCAGGCACGTAACACAGAACATTCCTAAAGATATAAATAGATAAACCAAAATACAATTTCTGGGCCCAGGTTAACTACAAGATAAACGAAAACCAAAACGGAAGGAAAGTGACCAATGGATTAAAAAAAACTTAGAGGGACGACGGTGAAAGAACGTAATTGAAGTGTCGTCAAATATAAAGTCGTTATTCATTTTGGCAATAGGTCAAAATGTGATGGAGGACCCAATCACTATCTAATCTATCCATGAATTGTGTCTTGCAACGTCTCAGCTGGTAATTTCAGATCAGAGTTGTACATTAAATAAATTGTAAGCGACAAGTTCAAAATCGGGGGGAGGGGGAAGGTTGAAAATTTAAAAAAAAAACTCTAGAGAAGAAGTGGAAGAAGTATAGGTAAAGAGAGAGGAGACAGAACACTACAACTACGAAAGATAAGTGGTCGAATTTACGTATACAACATACTATAACCAAATATTCTCTTTTGTGCCAAAAAGGGTTGGTTTACTTAAATACGTAAACTCAAAAGTTATCTCCAAACACACAACTAGTCTGTGCCCGCAAGGGAATTTTCAGAAAGACGAAAGCTTTAAGGAAATTCCCCTCCTCGCTGTATCCGGTCGAGTCCTTGGAGATCCCGGAAATCCACCGGAAGGTTAGAGAAGGCGTTAATTTAGAATTTCAAAAAGGAAAAAAATCATCCGACCTCTCGGAAAGTAAAAGAGTCCAGAATAGTAATGAAACTAGAGGGAAAAAATAGCTAAGATGTCCCTAATTAGTAATTTACCAAAATAAGAAAAAATTAAATAAACTAAATTTTGGATCGGTGATTTCAATTACCAAAACATCACCGATAGCTACCCTGCGTAGACATGCCACAGTATGGGATGTCGTTAATTTCCCTCATCTAATTAAACTAAGAAAAGAAATGAAAATACTTAAGGGGACTAGGGGTCGACATCCGGGTACGCGAAAATAAATTTCAATAACTAATTGTTTTGATTCTGTAACCCTGTCAGAGCTGTCGCCTCCATGAATACTGTAAGCTAGCCCGAGTAGGTAACGTGAAGAAAGAAAAAAATCTCACGGAGCAGGATATTCTATTTTAAGACCGACCCAAAAAAATAAAAAATATAATTCACTACAGCCCCGTTGTGTAACAACTATTGTCTTTCCATAATTGATTATTAAATATGTCCAGTCAGCGATTATATGATGCTACAAATATTATTAAACGAGATTATTATGAACGAATACGACTGCAATAACAAATTAAGCTATTAAGCACTAACATAGTCCGGCAATATCTCACCCACATGTTCGCAGGATGCTCCGGTGTAGGGGCCAGAACCTGAGATGTTGCTAGCTATACATGATCCTTAAATATATATATATATTCTTTTACCGAAACGTGACTAATCATAAACTGGGCTTATATATATCTATATGTATATCTATGTATATGGGTGTCCTCTCATTCATTTCGTTTTACAATATATTCATACTATCATTTTATTCATTTATTACGACACCGTATTTCATAACCACCCTATTTCTTTAACTACACCCAGACTATATGCACACTTCGTCATATACTTCTAAATCTATAAATCATTGCCAACGTTTCATGTTCCGGCCACCACACAAAACATCCCTCGAACTCAAGACTCCCTTACCACGCAAACAATACTATGTTATACTTCGTACCTTCATGTAAAAAAATATGTATGTATGTTCACAGAAAGTAGAGTTCTCCGCGATATTATTCAATTTTATAAAATTCTGACAACAATGAAATTATTCTGCAGCCACAGAGGAAAAAAATGAACATTTAATATAATTTCAAAGCGAAAAACTAGCATCATATCGCCCGACTTCTGTTAAGAATTTACGTATTGTTTATTTACTTAAATATTTCGATTTCTAGACTAAGTAGAATGTTGTAATTTTCAGAAAATATTAATTTTGGATCACTTAACCTAACTGTATATGCATTTGGGCTGGGAATTATATTTACTAGGTTTTATTTCGAAAAGAAAGGTCAATTCCATGGAAACTAAATCACTAAGAACATCGACATAAGGATGACGGTTAGTATTGATTTTTGACACTAGGGGGCTAGCGACGATATGATCAACCCTTGAACCACTGAATGTGACCTTGTACACGGAATTTTGATACTATGACACTCATTTTCTGATATTACTATAGATTGATATGTTGCGTTTAGCTATTGATCGAATACGAATGATACACTGTCCATACTTCATTATTTCACACACTCTTTCATCACTTAACTACAATTGCTACTACTGATACTACATTATAAACACATACATGCCACATCCATAACTACAAACTACATTAATACATGTTATAATACATATTAATCATTACTATTTACTCACATAAACAACATTCAGATTTTACCATTTTCTTTAAAATCGGCTCTATCGGTTTACGAAAGGAAAGGGAAAGAAAGGAACAGGGCCAATTGGCCCTTGTATTCACTAAATCACATTCTTAATTCAACCTGTTTAGTTAATAAGCAAACTATTTACTGAAAAAATATATGGGCCCCTTTCCTGAAGGGAAAAGAACCTTATGATAACTATACGTTCAACCCATCCCTGCTGGAAGCTGTACCCCCAAGTTGGGAGTAAACAGGAGCCCTCTTGAAACTTTACACGTGCATTATGATCACTATCCTAACTACAACGAAATTAAATACCGCCATGTTACTACTAGATAAGTACAAAAAAGAAATCACATTCACTACATACACGAACACAAACGGCAGTGGGGCAGGCCTTACGTAACTCTAAAAGGAATAATTTTCAGGATAAAAATATTTTAAGGGAGAAAACACTACTCTTCCGAAACTGTTTATGGATCTTTAAGAATAACTAACAAACTGATGCACTTCACTTGGTAGAACCTGTCCATCACTAATTATATCTGCAAAACATGGCGTCACTGAATTACACTTCCTATTTCAGTTCTTCACTCCGGTTTTTTTACTATGAAATTTAGTAAATTATGGCTCCGTAGCTTCCTGGATGGTATTTATTCAATTATCAAACTAGATTTACCTTGTTAATGCAGCTTTTCTAGCTAATTTCTACCCTTTTCTGAGCTGGGAAGATCTGGGTCTGCTGTCTTCAGCAAAATTCTAGGCAGGGAATGGGAATAATCGCGCTCTAACATCATAGCGTGGGTGAATCCTCCAATCAAAACAAAGCATTTTTGGCGGTGGGGCTTTGAAACGAATAAATTTTGGTAAAATCTGGATTGAACTAGATATCAGGACATAGATATCTAAAAGAGAGGTTATAACAAAATACTTTGGATAGGGTAATAATTACCTGTACCTTGGGCAGAAAGTGCTCATACATGTGCACTATACTTAATAGAATGTTAATTTAATAATAACAAAAGAAGAATGTTTTTAAGATATGTAAATTAGTATTATGGGATAGTTGTTGCTATGTAAATGTTTATGGATACCTAGTCAGCAAGCTTGTGTGCCTGACAGTTTGAAGGAAAATATATTATAAAGTATATCAGCTAATAAACCATTTTAGCAACGTTCATCGACGTTATCATTCTAATAGAAAAGGTGAGAATAATGCTATATAATTATTAAAGATAATTTTTACATGCAAACAAATACTACCACTCAATATTTGTATATCTTACTTAGACGAACCAGGTTGACGACTACCCTTGGTGAGTCGTTATAAAAATTTTGGTGCCTTCACACCGGGATTAGCTAAAAATTTTGGTTTACCTCACCCGGGACTTTTCATAAATTCTTACCCCGAAGTAAAGTAAGGGTGAATTTACTTTTACAATTAAGTTAATGAATACAAATTTGACCATACTGAGAAGTGGTAGAATAATTGTAAGGAAAATGGACACTGAAATAATGGTGAATGAATCCACTAATAGTGACAACGGTGGACCTAGTGTAACATCAGGATTGACATCGGAAGACCGAATCTTGCTAGTCTTACAGCGGCAATTGATGCAGATGTCTACCGAGTTAAAGCAGACGATAGAACAGAACTCCGAAAAATCTAACAAGCAATACGAAGAATTGAAGCAGACGATAGAACAGAAGATGGAACAGAAATCGGACGAAACGAAATAATTAATTATCCAGACGATGAGCGATATCACCTCGCAGTTCGAGGAAAAGTTAAAAGGAATATCGGAGGAATGCCAGGATAATCACAACCACCTGAGCCAAGAAATCAGCGATATAAAAAAGGATTTAGAAGTAACCGAATCTTCTGTTCAACAACAAAAGATCCAGGTCATCAATAATTCTAACCATATACGTGCAAATACGCAATTGATAGCTACGTTACAGGAAGAAATTAGAATGCTACAGGTTAAGGACAACACATACCGTAATAACATGTGTAGTGATCGCATGGAGTTTTCCCACTCACCAGAGATGAACTCGCCTTCGCCGGTGTCCGATGAGGATATTATATTGGAAGAAATACATCCGAAGAGTACAGATGGGCGAAACATAGATGGTGTAACGACACATCACGTCATGAATAGGAACTGTCACCCAATGGGTACATGGAATGATAAAAGGAAGGTAAAATTAAGTGTTAAGATGAGTGAAATACGAGCCATGAGTAAATTCAGTGGTAAGTGTAACGAGAATGCTACTTCTTTCTTAGAGAAATTCCAGGATGAGTGTAATATAATGTGTATAGATAGATCACAATATATGAAACTAATCCCTCATGTATTACTCCCACCTTGTTCACTATGGTTTAAAGCAGTACGTGATCACATCAGTACATATGAAGAATTCAAAGCGGCACTAATCGCCAATTATGAAAATGACTTTTTGCTTGCGAATAGAGATGCCACCATTAGAAATCAACACTTCAATCCTCGATTGCATAAATCTGTTGTAGAGTTTGTTGTAAATACATACAACGAATTAAAGGTCGTTAATCCATTGCAATCGGAATCGAGAATAATAGCATCGATTCGAAATTTGCTTCCATTTAAATTACAACAGATCTTATTTTCCACACAGTGTATGAGTTTCAACCATTTATTGATGCTTGTCCAATGCTATGAAACTCAATACCATGCTATGAATCAACAAGCAGGAATGGGTAAAAATAAGAATAATTCAGATCATTTTGTGCCTGTTCGGAATTTGAATATCCGAAGTGTGAACAATACGGAACATAACCTAAGCCGAGTAAATTCTAGCAGTCAAAACGAGCAAAATAGACAAAGTTATGTAGGGAATCCGCCTAACCTAATTAATCGTAGCAATCCATATGTTAGATCATATAATCAAAATAGGTTTAAAAATAGACGGAATGTATGGCGAAATTCTAGGAATAGAGCAAACTACGCGGATAGACATAATTGGAGATCAAGAGATGGCACTTCACATCCGGATCCAGGTATTGAAGTAATTCCTGTACAGAACAATAATACGGGACATAATAATGATTGTGCAGTACAATGTACTTTATTAAATTCATATGCAAGTATGAATGTAACCTGATTACCGTTAATGAAATTAAGTTAAATTCATATCAGTTATAGATTTTCATGAACATTTATTTTATTTTTATTCAATTTAATTCTCTTTAATTCTCATTAATCAATGATAATTCTCAAATGTTTTTAATATATGTAAGAATTATAATTCGATTCATAAATGATTAAAAGCAAAGGTTATTTATATTAGATTGATTTGTGTAAAAAAAACTTAACTGTCAAAGATTATGTTAAGAAGATCTATTCTATAAAACTAAATATTCGACAACTATCTTGAATGAGATTCTTCTATGTTGTGATGCCTTATTAATCTAATGTTTATTTTAAAATATCACCTAAAATGATTATCATATAATGCGCCCTGACTATTTGTAACTCATGTTTGTCCCTTACGATTTTTGAATTCGCACCCTTCAACGATTAAATAAATGAGCGACGATATTTTTAATAAGAAAATATAATAATAATATAATGAATGTAATTAAAAATAAGTATTGATGAAGTGTAATATTTGTTATAAATATATATATATATATATGAAATGTAATGAAGATATATATGAGGTGCGATCAAAATGTGATGGACATATGCAATGTAAGAACAGTATTGTAAACGGACCAGTGGTTCTTGAACATAAAAGCCAAACTCGCTTATGACTTTTATATTCAGTCCATTTGTCGGGCGACATTTTATATAACAAAATACTTTGGATAGGGTAATAATTACCTGTACCTTGGGCAGAAAGTGCTCATACATGTGCACTATACTTAATAGAATGTTAATTTAATAATAACAAAAGAAGAATGTTTTTAAGATATGTAAATTAGTATTATGGGATAGTTGTTGCTATGTAAATGTTTATGGATACCTAGTCAGCAAGCTTGTGTGCCTGACAGTTTGAAGGAAAATATATTATAAAGTATATCAGCTAATAAACCATTTTAGCAACGTTCATCGACGTTATCATTCTAATAGAAAAGGTGAGAATAATGCTATATAATTATTAAAGATAATTTTTACATGCAAACAAATACTACCACTCAATATTTGTATATCTTACTTAGACGAACCAGGTTGACGACTACCCTTGGTGAGTCGTTATAAGGTGAAGGGTGGTCCAGAAAATTCTGCCGAATTTTAGATTGGTTATTTATTCGAAAATTTCCGTCCAATGGTGGACCTATATTTTCAGATAGCACTGACACCGTAAGACTTGTAATAATCCATTTACATATCCATATACAAGACTTATAACTAATTTAATATATAAATAAAGATATCGATTCCCAAAACTATAATTCCTAATGAACTTTTACAGTTTTCCATGTTAATTTGAAATAGAATAACAAACAAAATTACGAATTATATGAACAGCCAGCATTTTTTTGTTAAACATCAAGTACAGTCGGAGCAAAAAATTTCGGGCACCCTCCTATTAAAAACATCATCACATTAGACTGTAATGGTATATTACAGTTCCCCGGCGTCGTTAAAAAAATTTGTTTGAATAACAAAATTTTGTTGAATAGAATTAACATGTATTAATACTAATAAACTAACTACTCACTCATACTCTCATACACTCAAATGAGACAGTGTAACATTCACTTTGGATATTGAGATAGAAGTTCCCATTTTTTGTCCTCGGTACAGTTGAAAAGCTTAAGATTCTGGAAATTGTGAGTTCCGATACTTTCACCTTTTAGATTGTGTAATACAGCGCAATTTTTCAATAATTTTACTGCTAAAAACGGGCCGGTATAGACTTTCATCCATTTTGCTGACTCGTGCTTTATAAGTGACGATAAGTTATGCAGTTTCAACATCACTAATTGCCCTTCTTGCAGATTTATAGAGTTTGACGACTGTTTAGTATGACTTTTTAATTTTACCTCTACTTCAGCGTATCGGCAACGGTTATGTACCGAATCTAACTCTTTGAACCATGGGAACACTTTCCTATAGTTATCAACGGCAGAGTAACTAAGAAAGCGTTCCGCAGGCGTACAGCCAATACTGGAACAATATGAATTATTCAGAAGGTCCTGAATTTTAACTAAGTATTTGTGCCAAGTGGTTTGATCCTCATGACACCATAATCTGACTAATCTATTAAGTTCTTTATGGCTACGTTCTGTAATGCCGTTAGCCTGAGGTGAATAACTAGCCGTTCTTTTATGTTTGATTTTATATTTGTTACAAAAGTCCTGCCATAACTTAGATTGGAACTGTGGCCCTTTATCGGATAAGAATTCCTGTGGATACGGCAATAGGTGAAAGTATCGTTTCTCTAATACTGTGATTATTTCCTTGGTATGAGCCTTTTTCAGTGGGAGGAAAGTAACAAAACGAGAATAGATATCGGTTAACGATAAAATATAATAATATCCCTGACTAGGTGGCAATTTTCCAATGAGGTCCACCCCCAGAGTCTCATGGGGTACGGTTGCTTGGATATGATATTCCTGCTTAGCTATAGCACGGTTTGTAAACTTTGTTTCGGCACATTCTATGCAATTTCGAATAAAATTTTTAATCGTAGTTTTTTGATTTTTCCAATAAAATATTGCTCGACAAAAACGATAACACTTCTGAACTCCAAAGTGACCGGTAGAATGGACAACACTGATAATTTGGGGTATACAACTCTGCGGTATCACTAGGAGCCACTTCTGAATACGCAAAGGTTTAATGTAAATTAACCCACAGTACATTGTTACTCTATCCAGATTGCGATTGTTTTCATATTGCTTTAACAGGTTCTTACATAACTCATCTGTTATTTGATTTTCTCGAATAAAATCTAGATTAATATCATCATCCTGCGTTTTAGTTAAAAAATGAACATAATGTGTTTCGGGCTCAAGCAATACCTCAGGTGGGTATCTGCTAAGTGTGTCGGCTACAAAATTTTCTCTGCCCGGGCAGTGTTGGAAAATTAAATCGAATTTCTGCAATTTCAATAGAATGCGGGTGGTTCGTGGCTCAAGGTTCTTTTGGGTGAATGCATGTGTGACTGCCGCGTTATCCGTATGGATATAAGTGGTACGACCCATGATATACTGCTCAAAATGTTCACAAAGGAACAGGACGGACAGGAGTTCCAGCTGAGATATTGAAAGAGACAACTCATAGGGTTTCACCCGTCGACTGGCATATCCAATAACGTTAGGATTGTCTTTATCTGAAGGATATTGTGCGAGTAGGCCAGCCAAATTCTCCATGCACGCATCACTATGGATGTGAAAAGGCAAGGAGAAATCTGGCTGACTTAATGCAGGTGGATCACAAAGAAGAGTTCTCAGTTTATTGAAAGTTTCCAAGGCTTCGTTATCCAGTACGAATTTCTGATCCTTTTTCAGGAGTTGATATAGGTTAGCAGTAAGACCAAAAAAGTTCGGAATGAATTTTCGCCTCCATTCTATGAGTCCTAAAAACTTCTGTAAAGCTTTCTTGGATTTCGGTACTGGAAAACAACGAATTGGCTCATTGAGTCGAGGGTCAACCCTTATTGTTCTACCACTAATTATATGTCCTAAGAATTTGATTTCCCGTGCGAAAAACTTACACCTTTTGAAATTTAACGAAAAATTCGCTTGTTTAAAATTCGTGGTAATTTTGATTTTTCAAAATAATGGGGTATATTTTCCCGCAACTATCCTCCCCCATTTCACCAGGTAGTTGCGGAATTAGTTTGTCGATTTGACAGCAGTCTCGCGACTATCAATCCCTCGATTCGCTAGAATTCCATTTCCGCCATTAGTTTGTATTTGCGAAGGGGCAGAATTCTGAGATCTATTTGGACTATTATTATTAACATTACTGCCTTGACCATTACCGTTTTCTCTTCTCCGGTACGCCCCGTTAAAGTTCCTTCTATTATCGTCCCTATTCGGGTTCGATTCCCCCATTGTGCGGTCATAGGGGCGATAACCCCGGCGATTGTTAAACATCGGTCGGTTACGGTACAGACGTCGACCATTATATTGATTGCTTTCCGAGCCACACCCACTCGGATAACGAGATCCAGCTTGGGTGTAACTCAGAAAGTCCGTTTGGCAACTAGCCGTTGCCTTGCTTTTCACGGGTTTCACAATTTTTGCTTGCCGGGCGAAATACCTCTTTGGTGGGCCTCCAGTTTCTTTCCCACACAGGGCAGCTAGGCGTGACGTAACTTCTCGCACCGTTTGGCACAAATGGGAAGCAATGGCCCGCGACTCATCTGGTGGAAGAGCGTTCACTATAATGTCTACTAGTTCGGCTTGCGATGGATTTTCAGCGATCTGGTAGTACAATTCTATAATCTTCCAAGCATAGTCCAAAAGGGACCCATACTTGGCTCGAACATACCTTAAAGATTGAAGGTTGCGTTTTTGAAGCCTTTCTATATGCTCATTACAGTATTCTTCCCTGAAAAGGATCAGAAAATCGCCAAATGTATGGATTCTGTATTTAATAGAGGCAAACCATGCGCCTGATGCTGCAATTAAAAGTTTCTCAACTATTTGCAAACGTTCTCTATCAGTCAGCCGATACATTTCCAAACACTGCTGCAATCTACGCAGGAAAACACGAGGCAGTCCATTGGTGATATTCCCATCAAATGTGAGAAAGCGTTCGATGTCCCTCAGTGAAACCTTGGAACCCATACTAACATAAGCAGGGGAATAGTTAGTGGGAATTAACATATTATCCTGCACAATCGGAGTAGTCACCGGATTTACCACCGACGACGTCGTAGCGGTGTTATAATTACCCATGTAATTAAAAGGGATTCTGTTGGTCGTATTGACTATGTTGGGCTCCATCCCCGAACAACCACACCCGTGAACAACGACTCAGGATGGTACCCACCTCCTCTTCCCGGCAACACGCTATATGATTGTACACCCCCATGTAAGGAGGGAGCACTCACGCTAGTGACCGTAGTCGTCACAACACTCGACTGATTCGGCACACTATTGCAATTAAACCACGATTTTAGTTCTGACCGGTGCATGGGGTAGTGCGTCGCAATATCCCGTGCATCAACTGACATTGAATTTTCTTTTCCTGCGCTACAGGTAGTTGTTATAGCAGGTAATATTTCCGGGGAATCCCTACCGGAGAAAGGATAGGCTACCTCTGATTTTTCGCGACTTGGTTTCGTTATTCCTTTTTGAATATTCACTATTTCGTCCTGAATTTTCAAATTTTTTTGGTCAGTTACTTCCCGTTTGGTTTCCAGTGATAAATTTGACAAAGTTGACTTTAAATTATCAATTTCGGCCTGCTGTGTTTCTAGTTTTTTGTTGACCTTATGTAATTTGGTATCTATTTGTTCAAATTCGGAATTTACATGATCAAATTTAGCCTCAGTCTCCTGTTGAAGTTGCTTTATAGATTGCTGAGCCTCGCATCTGACCAAGTCAATTTCAGTAGACATTTGCTCCCTGAATGTGGTTATTGAGGAAGCAAAGTCCGAACATATGTTGTCGATTTTGTGGGTTAGTACCTCGAATCGAGATTCGGTTTCTCGGTTCGAGGTGTCAAATTTCTCATTTCTTTCGCGTCTCATTTGTTGATTATCCCGATCTATTTTGTGTAACATTTGTTGTAATGAAAGGAGAGTGTCATTATTAGATGACACAGTCTTCCTTTGCTCTTCTTTGGTTTTATCACCATTCAGGTTTTCCGGTAAATCACCAATTGAATCTCCACTTCTTTCAGCATCCTCGAGGTCAGATATCTCCACTGGAGATATTTGGCCTCGGTTCTTCGGGGTACTATACCCTCGCTTCCCGTCTGAATCGGGATGTTCAACTTCTTTCTCAGAGGATAGCCTCATGGGTTCACGCGACTGGTGGAGCTTCCCCTCACATTCTTTACAGTATTTGATTATCTCACCAGCCCGGACCTTTTCTGCATTTTCAGCAGTATCCTCTAAATTTGTACAACTGAAATGAATCCATTTTAGCCCGCAATCGTGACACCTCACTAGCCGACGGGAGACGCAAGCTCTTTTCGCATTACTGTCTAACGTACATTGTGTACATGAGACTTCCGCGTTCTCGTGTGATACGACAACTTCTCGATTGGTTGCCATAGCTTCCGTACAAAAAGGACACAATATAAACACACATGCAACTATATACTTACAGACTAACAAAACTTACTATCCAGATACTGTTCATAGATTAAAGGACTCCTATCTGATTCCCTCCTTGGGTCAACTTCCAGCATTTTCAAATTTTAGAATTCAAACTTTGACAGATTCCTTCATTTCCCCCTTTCTATAGAGAGAGACAAAGATAGCAGAACAGCCAATGACTATAATTATTTAATCTCACTGTGATCATTTTAGTTATTCAACTTTTTGTGGCCAAGTCAATATGTGCTCGATCCTAAACAGTGTTTAATAAATAATTTCAGATCCGTTATCAGGGAAAACAATTGTTTCCATGGTAAATGTCCTAAGTCAACGGTCGCCAATTGAAAGAAAACGGAAAAAAAGAGAAACAAAAAACCAAAAAAACAAAAAACAACTGTAGTAGTTAACGAAGAAGAACTGCATGTAGTGTAGAGGAGTCGCTAAAATTAATTTTTAACGAGGGCGATTACGAAACATCACCTACTAATTGAAATCATGATTATTTTAGAATAAAGTAAAATTCAATAAACTTTCTTGTTATTGTTCGTCCCTCAATGCATACTCATCTCATGGTTAATTATCCCATATCAGACTTCCAAAGAAACTCATCGAAACAACTTATTGACCGTGCCAATAGCGACTACTCTCAGTCATGACTCCGTTTTCTTTCATTCAGAAATAGAAAAGAAAAAGAAGGAAATAGAAGGGGTAAAAGAAGGAGGTAGGAAAAGGGAGGAAAAAGAAGAAAACATATAGAGTATTTTAATAAGAAATAGATTACTGGATAATTCCCGGGAATATAGTAAGAAGTCGGGAGAGTCGTTGAAAGATGAATCATGTTAAGCGTTATTAACGACTAATCAATTTTAGAATGCTTCGGAATAGACACATGTTCCTCCATACCACCCCGACCTAGCTCCATGCACCACGTTCTTGGGGTTGCCCAGACCTAGACCAGGAAAGGAGAAAATCGAAATTATTCTTTGTAAAGTTATTCCAAACGATGATTGATAACCATCCAGTATCTCTAGGATCGACCACACATATGAATTACCCAAGGAAAAAAATCAAAGTTATAAACTCAATATAAATTTATGTATCGTATCAATAAGGGTTTCAACTTCCTGGAAGAAAGATGTCGTATTTAGGCTCATCCTGCTATTTTCGTCTCACTCCTAGAGCCGATTTAAACCGTTAGTAGCGGTCCTTCATGACCTAGGTTATTTACCTTAACACATATATTAAAACATGACACATATATTATAGACGTTAATATGACAAAAGATATTACTAAAATTACTTAAATTAAATCTATCATGCATTCACTCGCTCACTCACTCAGGACAGTGTATATATGTTTAAAGGAAACCAACTAACTACAAAGGTACAAATAGTTTATTACATTCATAGTGAAAAGAAAAAAAATAATTATAAAAAAATATTAAAAGCACAAGTTCTTGGTTATAAATCAATAGAATACATAGGGTTATACTTTAGTAAGTCTATACATTTGATCATATTGACAAATGGAAAGGAAAAAGAAAAAAAATACATATATCTTAGGCATGCTAAAGCGAAATTATGATTTGCGACATACGCAAAGAAGACACTTATTTTACTTAAAAAATGGACAAAGAAAAAAAAGAAAAAAAACTTTTGGGTGTAATAGGACTTATGAGTCTCTACTTCATATTGAGCAATAAAATATTAATAATTCCGAGCGTTCAAATCACAAATCGCGCACTACTCGTAGCATCCAAAATATTTCGCTCCATTTAACTTAGTTTGTGTTTATATATATATATATATATATATATATATATATATATATATATATATATATATATAACTATTGGTTTATAAAAACCATTCATCAACTATATTTAGTTTGTGACTATTAGCAGTTTATATCTGCACTCGCATACTGCGACATTTATACCCATCTAATGATTTTGAAAATCACTTTCCGCCAGAGGATGCTTCTCCTCTTAGTCAGTCCATTTACAAATTTATTAATCAGATAATTTTAAGTTACTTGTTCATCACTAGGACACGTCATGAGACCTTTCATTTATCCAGGATCACTTTTGTGTATGTATATATATAGTTCGGATTTGAGATGATCTTCCACAGGTGTAAGGAGTATAATGATTTAAATTAAGGACAAACACTGGTCAAGTCATAGGATACATATGCAGGTGAGAGGGATTAAAGGTACACTTTCCACAATGGTTTTAGGTTGGTAGCTCAGGAATAATATTCATTATGATGTGGGTTACATTTAGACCTGCCGTTACTTCTTAATACATGCCATTAAATAATGATTACATAGGTTATTATTTACATCTATTCAGAAGAAAGGAAAATTATTTGAGTGCACGGCGGTATTCTTGACAAAAATCTATATTATTATATTCGTCGGAAACTTACTTGTAAACTATAGCAACCAATACACGTTTGGGGGACAGACACGAGCGCTCTTACATATATCCATATAATACATTTAATATCATACTTTTACTTTAACATCATATTCACATACTAAGCACATGTACATTTCGACGTATTCATTTCTCTCTCTCTCTCTCTCTCTCTCTCTCTCTCTCTCTATATATATATATATATATATATATATATATATTTATATTTAATAAATGCGCACACATTTAAAGTAATAACCCCAACAATAATTTCAGAAAAGGTTGCAAACATTGTACAAGAAAAACAAATGACTTCCGACATTACATATGAAAAAAGAATTGATTTTTTTTCTTACCTAATACCGCGCGTCTATAAATTTCAACTTTCATATAGTCAATTCGTGCATGAATCGTAAAAAAAAAACTTTGTGAGGCAGGCACGTAACACAGAACATTCCTAAAGATATAAATAGATAAACCAAAATACAATTTCTGGGCCCAGGTTAACTACAAGATAAACGAAAACCAAAACGGAAGGAAAGTGACCAATGGATTAAAAAAAACTTAGAGGGACGACGGTGAAAGAACGTAATTGAAGTGTCGTCAAATATAAAGTCGTTATTCATTTTGGCAATAGGTCAAAATGTGATGGAGGACCCAATCACTATCTACTCTATCCATGAATTGTGTCTTGCAACGTCTCAGCTGGTAATTTCAGATCAGAGTTGTACATTAAATAAATTGTAAGCGACAAGTTCAAAATCGGGGGGAGGGGGAAGGTTGAAAATTTAAAAAAAACTCTAGAGAAGAAGTGGAAGAAGTATAGGTAAAGAGAGAGGAGACAGAACACTACAACTACGAAAGATAAGTGGTCGAATTTACGTATACAACATACTATAACCAAATATTCTCTTTTGTGCCAAAAAGGGTTGGTTTACTTAAATACGTAAACTCAAAAGTTATCTCCAAACACACAACTAGTCTGTGCCCGCAAGGGAATTTTCAGAAAGACGAAAGCTTTAAGGAAGTTCCCCTCCTCGCTGTATCCGGTTGAGTCCTTGGAGATCCCGGAAATCCACCGGAAGGTTAGAGAAGGCGTTAATTTAGAATTTCAAAAAGGAAAAAAATCATCCGACCTCTCGGAAAGTAAAAGAGTCCAGAATAGTAATGAAACTAGAGGGAAAAAATAGCTAAGATGTCCCTAATTAGTAATTTACCAAAATAAGAAAAAATTAAATAAACTAAATTTTGGATCGGTGATTTCAATTACCAAAACATCACCGATAGCTACCCTGCGCAGACATGCCACAGTCTGGGATGTCGTTAATTTCCCTCATCTAATTAAACTAAGAAAAGAAATGAAAATACTTAAGGGGACTAGGGGTCGACATCCGGGTACGCGAAAATAAATTTCAATAACTAATTGTTTTGATTCTGTAACCCTGTCAGAGCTGTCGCCTCCATGAATATTGTAAGCTAGCCCGAGTAGGTAACGTGAAGAAAGAAAAAAAATCTCACGGAACAGGATATTCTATTTTAACACCGACTCAAAAAAATAAAAAATATAATTCACTACAGCCCCGTTGTGTAACAACTATTGTCTTTCCATAATTGATTATTAAATATGTCCAGTCAGCGATTATATGATGCTACAAATATTATTAAACGAGATTATTATGAACGAATACGACTGCAATAACAAATTAAGCTATTAAGCACTAACATAGTCCGGCAATATCTCACCCACATGTTCGCAGGATGCTCCGGTGTAGGGGCCAGAACCTGAGATGTTGCTAGCTATACATGATCCTTAAATATATATATATATTCTTTTACCGAAACGTGACTAATCATAAACTGGGCTTATATATATCTATATGTATATCTATGTATATGGGTGTCCTCTCATTCATTTCGTTTTACAATATATTCATACTATCATTTTATTCATTTATTACGACACCGTATTTCATAACCACCCTATTTCTTTAACTACACCCAGACTATATGCACACTTCGTCATATACTTCTAAATCTATAAATCATTGCCAACGTTTCATGTTCCGGCCACCACACAAAACATCCCTCGAACTCAAGACTCCCTTACCACGCAAACAATACTATGTTATACTTCGTACCTTCATGTAAAAAAATATGTATGTATGTTCACAGAAAGTAGAGTTCTCCGCGATATTATTCAATTTTATAAAATTCTGACAACAATGAAATTATTCTGCAGCCACAGAGGAAAAAAATGAACATTTAATATAATTTCAAAGCGAAAAACTAGCATCATATCGCCCGACTTCTGTTAAGAATTTACGTATTGTTTATTTACTTAAATATTTCGATTTCTAGACTAAGTAGAATGTTGTAATTTTCAGAAAATATTAATTTTGGATCACTTAACCTAACTGTATATGCATTTGGGCTGGGAATTATATTTACTAGGTTTTATTTCGAAAAGAAAGGTCAATTCCATGGAAACTAAATCACTAAGAACATCGACATAAGGATGACGGTTAGTATTGATTTTTGACACTAGGGGGCTAGCGACGATATGATCAACCCTTGAACCACTGAATGTGACCTTGTACACGGAATTTTGATACTATGACACTCATTTTCTGATATTACTATAGATTGATATGTTGCGTTTAGCTATTGATCGAATACGAATGATACACTGTCCATACTTCATTATTTCACACACTCTTTCATCACTTAACTACAATTGCTACTACTGATACTACATTATAAACACATACATGCCACATCCATAACTACAAACTACATTAATACATGTTATAATACATATTAATCATTACTATTTACTCACATAAACAACATTCAGATTTTACCATTTTCTTTAAAATCGGCTCTATCGGTTTACGAAAGGAAAGGGAAAGAAAGGAACAGGGCCAATTGGCCCTTGTATTCACTAAATCACATTCTTAATTCAACCTGTTTAGTTAATAAGCAAACTATTTACTGAAAAAATATATGGGCCCCTTTCCTGAAGGGAAAAGAACCTTATGATAACTATACGTTCAACCCATCCCTGCTGGAAGCTGTACCCCCAAGTTGGGAGTAAACAGGAGCCCTCTTGAAACTTTACACGTGCATTATGATCACTATCCTAACTACAACGAAATTAAATACCGCCATGTTACTACTAGATAAGTACAAAAAAGAAATCACATTCACTACATACACGAACACAAACGGCAGTGGGGCAGGCCTTACGTAACTCTAAAAGGAATAATTTTCAGGATAAAAATATTTTAAGGGAGAAAACACTACTCTTCCGAAACTGTTTATGGATCTTTAAGAACAACTAACAAACTGATGCACTTCACTTGGTAGAACCTGTCCATCACTAATTATATCTGCAAAACATGGCGTCACTGAATTACACTTCCTATTTCAGTTCTTCACTCCGGTTTTTTTACTATGAAATTTAGTAAATTATGGCTCCGTAGCTTCCTGGATGGTATTTATTCAATTATCAAACTAGATTTACCTTGTTAATGCAGCTTTTCTAGCTAATTTCTACCCTTTTCTGAGCTGGGAAGATCTGGGTCTGTTGTCTTCAGCAAAATTCTAGGCAGGGAATGGGAATAATCGCGCTCTAACATCATAGCGTGGGTGAATCCTCCAATCAAAACAAAGCATTTTTGGCGGTGGGGCTTTGAAACGAATAAATTTTGGTAAAATCTGGATTAAACTAGATATCAGGACATAGATATCTAAAAGAGAGGTGAAGGGTGGTCCAGAAAATTCTGCCGAATTTTAGATTGGTTATTTATTCGAAAATTTCCGTCCAATGGTGGACCTATATTTTCAGATAGCACTGACACCGTAAGACTTGTAATAATCCATTTACATATCCATATACAAGACTTATAACTAATTTAATATATAAATAAAGATATCGATTCCCAAAACTATAATTCCTAATGAACTTTTACAGTTTTCCATGTTAATTTGAAATAGAATAACAAACAAAATTACGAATTATATGAACAGCCAGAATTTTTTTGTTAAACATCAAGTACAGTCGGAGCAAAAAAATTCGGGCACCCTCCTATTAAAAACATCATCACATTAGACTGTAATGGTATATTACAAACTTAAATTGTTGTACTTTGAAAATAATGCCACATTTCCTTTCCTGATTTCACATTTGTCTCACCATTTCCGATTTGCAGGGGTGACCACGGACTTTTCAATTAAGTTTTTGTTTACATTTTGACCCGCCGCCATTTTGCACAGGGTTTCGTAGAGTCGAGACTTACTCCACTTTCTTTCATTTTACAACAGCTTTCAAACGATGTGCTACTTTACCCCCTTGTCATTTGAAAATTTTGAGTTGGACTCCGTTGGGACCCTGGGGCAAACTTCTTTATCCCAAAAAGTGTGTCCTTCAAAATGATAGGATACGTGTTCGCCGAGCTTTAAATTTACCTAAGCGTTTCCGAACAAATTACCCGGTTCAAACTATTCTGCCAGCTTTGTAGCTTTTACATTATAAAATATGTTGTAACTCACAACATTCCTCCCGGTGGCACGTATAACTTTGGAATTCGTCTAGTTATAATATACCAAATGCAAGCGCTATTGTCTCGTTCGAATCTCAGCGGAGCCACTTCGTGACCCTCCCTTGTAAGACAACTATCTACAGCACACATCTCGTGTAATGTAACTTCAGCTGCTATACAACTGCCCAAAAGTGCTTCATCCACCTCCTAAATCACCCAACATGAACCTCAAGAGAAAATTTATTGGATAAATTACAGAAGAGTATACAAGAGACATCCATAAAGTCTAAGGAACATTTCAGAGATAAACTACGGGATATTTCGTTTTCGAAATACGCTGTTCCATGTCTTAACTACGGATATTTCGATTACGAAATGGTACTACAAAACATTTGTAACACTTTTTATTGCATGTCTCTTCAATAAATAGAAGTAAAAACATGGACTTCTTTGTAAACCCTTACGAAAACGCTTTAAATGTAGTTTAAAGGTTAAAAAATACCTCCGCAGTTTAAGGTTTAAAACATTAGCCCCCGTAGCTTAAGGGTAAATTACGGATAAAGTGGAAGGATTTCTCTCCTGATTACACTGGCAAACTCGTTCAAATTATGCCTATTATGCTGCACGAAGCTATTCAAAAGAAAAAAGAAAAAAAAAACACAAAATACTAACATTTTGATTTTCTTGTTTTATTGATTTTTTTTTTTTTTTTTTACCAAAGTGTCCGAATAGTTTTGTTGTGTCATATTTTCTTCCTGTACGTTCCGTGTTAATATTTTTTTCTTTGTTTACTTACAATAACAAATTCTGTGATTATTTAATTTTTTATATAAATTTGTTTATGCTACATACTTAATAGCAGTATTTAAACTGATTTCGTACATGCACTCAGGTCACTTTCATTTCCATGTGTCCAAATAGTTTTGTGAGTCACTGTACATCTGATACGTCTAGTTGCAGTCAGTGGCGTGCCGTGACTTTTCTCACAGGGGACTAGGTTCGAAGAGAATGTGTGCTGTACAGTGGAGGTCCTGACTAGTATTGTTGACACCAAATAACACAATTTATATGTTTCTGTAAACGCTTCTTCTACCAAGCCTCTTTCTTTCAAGAAATGGATAATTTCAGCCACAGTTTTATTTGAAAAATCTAAGAGTCTGTAAACCTATATTAATTCACTCCGCAAATTATTAAAATTAAAAAAAAAAAAACTCCTGTAACGATTTAAGGGTCAAAAACAATCAGGAAATCGTGATTTGAAGCACTGAAAATTCTTTAAATCTAACAGCTCAAGAAATTTTAACTCAATGAGATCTTGAAATCTCACCTCCATTTGTCCAATCGCAGTATCAATAATGTCATTGAAGAGACGCATATATTTAATTTTTGGATCTGTTGAGTCATCTACTTTAGTCTACGTCTTTTATTAGAAGGTTCCCGTTGTCATCCAATTCTACTTTTCTATAAGTCTCTTCAAAATCGTTTCTTGCATTTCTAAGTTGAGATACCATCTTTTGTACTTTTTGGATGCAATATTTCACATCCAAGGTTTTACTTTAAAGAATGTTGAATAGTATATCCGTGCGCGAAAAAAGATGACTGAAAAATTTTAGTAGAAATGCAAAATCGAAATCCTTCAATGATAACTCACACATTTTTTTGTAGTCATGAAAGCTTCGATGTCGCAATTATCTGAATCCTCTACAATCTTCTCAGAACACCGTAAGAGTTGTATTTGATTTTCATTTACTGCATTCACAATTCTGGAATTGTAATTCCATCTTATATTGGCAACTGTTGGAAATCGCTTAATTACTTCTGATTCAGCAAGTGCGTTACAGCGTTTCAATGAATATGAAAAGAAATTTGGAATGCCACTTATTCTAAAAAATATTTTACATTCCTTCATGTGATTAACAGACTGTGGATCAACGACATCGAGTCTGTGAGCATAGCAGTGCATGGTGAGTGCACTCAAACACCTTTTCACAAAACATTGTAAACCGTTCAAATGTCCAGAAAATGTGGCAGCTCCATTAATAACCTAGTGCTACAAGCTTTTGCTTACAATTAAAGTGAGAGTGAACTTGGAAAGCATGCTCACTTAGACAGGGGTGGATCCAGGACCGACTTCTGGGAGGGGACGATGGGTTGCCATACTGCTACTTTTAAGAGCTCCAAATTTTGGGATGGGTTTTATTTATATATATAAAATCAGAAAGTTTCCTCTTCTGCGGGGGCAATCGCCCCGATCAGCCCCCTGGATACGCCCCTGCACTTAGAGCAGTCGCAGTGCAATCACTAGTAGCATCCGCAAAACAAATAAATCTTTCATGAATATTGCCGTCTTTCACGTACCGAATGAATGTTGAGAGATCTTTGCAATGTCCGTAGTTTTGTCCAACATTATTACTGTAGAAAGTGTATTGTTTAATTCGGACTTAATTTTATCCAGAATTACGTCACCAACACATTTAATAATATCATTCTGAATCCTGTTTGATGTTCCTTTAAAGACTTCTGTGCTGTGAAGATGACAAGTCAACATGGGCGCCCGAGGGAGAGGGCAGGGTGTGGCCCGGGCCTTCCTCTGGCTCACGAAAATGTATACGTAATATAGCAAACCACGTATATTAAATACCAGAAATACCAGACGCAACATAGCATCTATGGAGATGGGCTCCTCCCTAGAACATTTTCTTCGGGCGCCCTGCAAGTCCATGTAGTATCTTACTTAAAAAGTAACTGAATTATTTCAATATAGTTTCAATAATTGACAGAATCTTCCTGTTCGTTATGACCTCTAAATGATAGCTCTTGTTTAGCCATAAAACAAGAGGCATAAATCAATCGGTTCATTAGTTCTCGGTTTGAATCAAATTCTGCATTGCTCGCTCAATTGAAAATCAATTCTGGTTTCCCGAAAGTTTTCAATTTAGTTATTGTGGACAGGTGTGAATAACACTTTTCGTGGCGCAACTTGGGTTTGTGAAAATTGTTCATGTCACAAAATCCATCATTATTCCACACGTCCTTTTCTATGTGGAACAGAATACAAGACCAGCAATACAGTTTGTTTCTTGTCTTACATGCAGTTAACTATTTTGAAGAAGCAAAATAATTCGTTTTGATATGTATATAATCTTTCATTTTTGTCTGAATGGAAATGCTTGGAGTTGTTCTACCACTGGTTATTACTTGTTGCTTTTCTTGAAAATTAAGGAATCCAAATAATACGATGAATAATTAGTCCAGAATACAACACTGAAACGGCCGATCCCCACCCCTACTGTCTCCCGTACCAATTGAAGTAATATCGCTGCTTGCGCCATCGCTTTGCTGCAAGGGACTCGGTTTTTCAAACGAGTCCCCTTCCATACTTTATTCTTCGAGTCATTTTCAAAATATATTGATAATCTAAAAAGTTCACACTTCACTAGATCTCTTAAAGTGTCAAGATTAATACTGTAAATTTGATTGCATTAAAACTATTAACTGTAAAAAGCAAACGAGCATTAAATTCGCTTATGACAGAACGCCCGTGCTTAGAGCTTAGACAACATAATATGAGGACTAGCTCTCTGGACCCTGTTCCCTTTCCCGAGAAAAGCCGATTAAAACCCGAGCGTTTCCGATCTCCACTTCGTTGTCGCACCCAGCACACGGGCGCTGACTAAAGTTGTGTCAGAACAATTGAAATAGTGTTATTTTACGGAAATAGAGAAATACAAACAATGTTTACGTTTTCTTTGGTATATATTTATCACAAAATGCTTTAATTAAAATGCCAGGGGACTAGCCTAGTCCCCTAGTCCCCTTGACGGCACGCCGCTGGTTGCAGTATTGAATTGGTAGAGCTTGAAAGTCTCTGGTAGTTCCACAGTATGAGACGAGACCGATTTGTTATCATTAGAACGACTATATCAAACGAACACATTACTTTCCTCCCACTTGAAGTATTCATTCCGTGTTATGTAGAAAATAAGAGGGGACGGGAGTGGATACAGGGATTATCAATTTTACGAATTACGAGCTTCAACATGATCCATAAACATTTTAATCATATAATTTTGGGTCTATTATTATTATTATTATTATTATTATTATTATTATTATTATTATTATTATTATTATTATGGCACAATAGTTAAACTACAGGTATGTTAATTCAGTGTATCAATAAATGCTTCATCCGGATATTAATTTTAAAGTAATAACCGAAGAGTTCGTAAGGAAATCTACATATTAATAAATCACAACTTTTATACGCTCATGGAGCTTCCATCGATACAGTGGCGTATTTACGATTTTGTTTCGGGATGGAGCTTTGCCTGAAAATGTGAAAATTCTGCAAGATATTTCGTATACTTTACTATATTAAGATTTCGGGGGGCTTAAGCAAGAAAGCCCTCCCCCTAAATACGCCACTGCATCGATACAAATGATTACTGTCGTCTACATGGAACTATTATTCAACAAAGACATACGGTAAGATAGAAATATGAAATGAAATCTTTAAGTTTTACGTCCCACATTTATGTCGGGTCGGCTAAAGGAGATGAAGATGATGAGAGATAAGTGAAATGGTGGAATGAAGAAAGTGGGAGGAAACGGGAGAACCCCGAGAAAACCCACGAGCACGATGTTTGTCTATCACAAGGTCCACACGGCGCGAGCTGGGGTCGAACCAGGGACCCCAAGCACCGGAGGTGAACGCTCTACCACTGAGCCATCGCGCCACCCCCCGACATAAGATAGATAACGAACAGTGTTTACTAGCGTGGATCGAAAAAACACTTTTTTAAAAAATGATTTTGCGATAGGGCTATTTTTGTGTGTCTTTACCTCAATATCAGGTAAACAAAATTTTAAGTCAATTGGTGACGTGCTTCAGGTGACGACTTAGCTCTCATTTTCTAAAACAAGGGACAATTTGTAGATTTCTCGCATTTCTTAAAATAAATAAATAAATAAATAAATAAATAAATAAATAAATAAATGTTATATTCGTTTAGTGAAAGGAATATTTGGTTTTACGTATTTTATTGCTCCCTTGGCACGTGGAAAAATTTCAGTTCGATAAGTCATATCGTTCAGGTGATGACTAAAAATACGTTAAAACGTGTCAAGATTTGAGAAAATTCCATAATATACGAACTAAAAATTCATGTCAATATTTTCCTCTTGTTTTACGGTAACAATTACAAAAGAAGGCAACGAAAGGCTTTTTAAAAGTATCAATGCCTGCATCACGCAAGAGAAATCACCAATAATGCACTGGCCGGGAGGAAGGGAGTGATGTAGTCAAGTTAAAGCTTGAAGTGAACGCAAAGCTTACATAAATCATAATTCATTTGTGTGTGTGTTTTTCATTTGTCGCTTTAATGTTTTTTTGCCATTACATTTTCAACAAGGAAATACTTTTGCAGCTCTTCGCTTATTTCTAAACTGTAGTAATTACTTATTTAGAAAAACCCAGAACTCACCACGAGTTGGTGGTTGCAAATCGAGTTCCACCCGCGTGCCTTCAACAAGCTGGTAGGTAGTCACTGTCTACTAGTGTCTAGAATACAGGACGTAAAAATGGAATTATTGCCCACTTAGGTCATACTCTGGAAACAGCACTACACCCAGATAGCATGTAAGCTTAAATCAAGGGTCGCTTTCCCTTGATTTTGGCTTAGCAATGTACAGTTGATGCGACAAGCGACAATCAACGTTTATTTTAGCTTGTTTTTAACTTGAAAAGAAGCTTGAATGCGACAAGCGACAATCAACGTTTATTTTAGCTTGTTTTTAACTTGAAGAGAAGCTTGAATTTATCAACTTTCAACTAAGCCTATTTCAAGCTTGATTCAAAACGCTTGACGTTTGTCGATTGTTTAGAAAATGGAGCCATCTGTAGGATTGGTGAGTAGTCTTAAATATTTGGCGCTTGATTTCTTCCAAAAGGTAAACAAAAGTAAGCTCTCTGTATAAAATGTAATAGTAAGCCCTAATTTAGTTTTAGTTACAAAATAAAAAGGTGATTTTTTTTAAACTGGCGCGCTGAGCGCTTTTAGGATAATTTTATAGACTAGTCTTACTTCATTACTTTCGAAATATGGATGGAATTTTATGCTTATACTTTTTTTTTAAGTATGTGTTCATCCGTATAATGTATACAATTTTTAGCCATTGGATTCTTTAATGTCAGTGGTGGCTCTGGACAATTAACATCAGCATGGGCGCCCGAAGGGGAGGGCAGGGTAGGACCCGGGCCCCCTTCTGGCTTACAAAAATGTATACGTAATATAGCAAATATAGCATCCATGGAGATGGGCTCCTCCCTAGAAAACTTTTTCGGGCGCCCCTGAACATCAGTACAAAAATTAGAGGGTTAACTTCAGCAGACGGCTTTACCATATTAAAAATTTATAGGTGGAATACTTGATAACATGTTAAGGCATTACTTTAACACACGGCTCTACCATATTTATATCGATTTTGTGGTCATTTTTCACTAGATTTGAGATAATACTGTTACCAGTGGCGTAGCACACTTTTGCGGGCCCCCCCGCAAAGTATAGAGAAGGGGCTCCACTTGTAAAGCCGACACAAGTAAGGTGGAAGTTCTACTTCTTTAAAACTTTATTCATCGCAAGACTTCGGGGCCCCTATACATCGGCGCCCCCCCGCACTGCGGGGGTTGCGGGGGCAGCTGCTACGCCACTGACTGTTACATATAGATAATTTTGGAACTTGGGGGCCAAAATCAGGTAAAATCACCGTGTTTACAGGAGAAATGAGTTGGTGTTACGTAACTGTAATTACTAACATAACTAACCAAACCTAACCTAAATCATCAAAAACACAGAAAATATAGGGAGAAAGTACGAATTCAGGTAAAATCACCATGTAAAAATTATTGCGGATATTTTATGTATTTTTTCACTTTCCTCGTTTATGTGCATATCCTCCGTCGCTGACATGCCTACTCTCTACGGACACAGCCCCTCGCTCCGCTAGGGACCCCCTGCTGCGCTCCTGCCCTGACTCGGTTAATGACATTCGTGCTTTTTTCGTGGCCACCTAGCACAAGTTGGTTCGTGATTTATGCAATAGCTCCTCATTTAGTGGATATTCTACAAAAAGAAACCGGAAAATGCAATGTGTGAACATTTGGTAGAACCGTCTGCTCGAGTAATGCCCAAGTATCTTAACCCAGCCTAAGCTAAACTAACCCAAACTAACTTAACCTACCTAAACCATTAAAAAAATACAGAATATATAGCAAGAAAGTACAAGATTTAAGCAAAATATTACCCCCTCCCCAGTTCCAAAAATATGCCGTTACATAACACTTTACATAGAATAGCTGAGCGAGCGAAGGGGAATAGAAGCCCCGCACGGCTCGTTTTTTTCCTACTTTTTAATTTACACAGGTTTGGCATTGCAACCATTGCAGACGGTCATTTTCCAAAGCTTCATATGTACTTACTGCCATCTCATTCCTTGCTTGCATTCATCTGCCTACCGCCTTGTCAATTAGATCCACCAAAACATACTTAATTTCCCATTTCGTAGGATTCTATGCAACAGATACGATTTATTAAGTCTAAACACATTAAAATAAGTTATTTAATTAGGTAGAGCCATCTGCTAAATTTAACCCCATATTAATAGTGAAGGTAGTTAAATGATAATGTAAGTGTTTTAAACTCAATAAATTCTATGTGCAAATGAGTGTACATGGGAAAGTAAGTATATTATGGTGGAGCTATTTGCCAGGGCGGAAGGCGGTTGAATACAAGCAAGGAACGAAATGCCAGTATTTGTATGTTAAGTTTTGGAAAATGACCGTCTACAATGGCTGCAATGTCAATCGTGTGTAACTTAAAAGATAAGGAAAAAAATGAGTCCTACGGGGCTTCAAATACCCTCCGCTCGCTCAGCTGTGGTTCGTAAAGCGTTTGTAAAGTAGTGAAATTTAGTGAAAATCTAGTGAAAAAATCAACAAAATCGATATAAATTTGGAGAGCCGTCTGCTAAAGTAATGAAAATTACGTTTTATCTCTACAATCGAGGAGAAAACTGCTTTGAATTAATACATTGCCTAAGCTTGCTTGTTTTAGCTTCCACCAATACACTACAAATTTTAACTGATGTGGCTTCCCCAAGAATCGGTACGGATTATATTTAAATACAGCAAGCCTGGACATTTCACTCATTTTAGAATGCATCATGCCTATTTTCGTTCCTTATGTTCTTCGATATTTATTCGGAGGTTGGTGGCAAAATTGAAATAGTTCAAATGAAGAATATAAATACTTATGTCCGACTTTATTTGGTAACAATTACTTAATGCTATTCTAAGGTATACTTCATTAATCTTAGATTAAATGATATCACTCATTTCATCGCTTTACAATAAGTGCAAGGAAAGGTTCGATCAGGTATGGACTTTTGGGTTTAGGGTAAAAGAACGATGAATTTCGAAAAATTACTTATTAGATATTAACAATAACTCAAAATGGATTATTACGCGAAAATAAGTTGGCATATTAGTTTGAAGTTTATAAGGTAAGAAGTCGAGGGTGTAAGTTTGAGGAAAACTAGGTTTTTCGTTGCTTACATTTTAATCTTTTTATCCTCTAAAAACAATAACTTCTGTCTCTTGATTGAGTTTAGTGGTTTTGTTTACTTTTTTTTCTACCAGCTGAAGTCTGAATCTAAAATCTCAGAAAAATATTTGCAATCTGAACGGATGTAATAAAGAAATAATGCTATTTTTCAGGATTGGCAAAAACCGTGTTCTTTTTTTTTTAAAAAAAAAAAAAAACTTTTTTTTCACTTAAACCGGAATTTTTGCTTTAAACCAGGCTTCTTTTATTTAAATAGGTTTACCTTAGATTAAAATAGAGTAACCGTTGCGCCCCCTTTTTTTTAAGAGTAAAGGTAATTTGAGGCTGATGATTCGATTGACAAGGTCGCAACCTCGAGAAATGACCTCAACCTGCTCAAACTAGAGGTCATAGGTCAACTAGTTCTGCAAACGATTTACCAGTACATCATAAATTATTCAGCAGTCTACTCCTTCATCATTGGTTAAGCTTGAATTTTCCTTGTCGGAGGCATGATCGTCCACAAGTTGAGTGGGGGTGGGATTCGTGAAAAATACTTTTTTAACTTGTCTCTTTAATTGTGATTTTATTTTATCAAGTTTGGAGTTCCCGCCGAACTGCCTCTAGTGTCTGTCACACTAGCGGACGGTCAACAAAACTTTTCCACAGAAGCTGATCAAGTGTCTAAATTTATAACATTGGAAAGTAGATCGACGAAACAGAGATTTCTGTTAGGTTTGACTGGTTTGTTAATAATAATAATAATAATAATAAAGGTTTTATTTAGAAAGATAGTATGAATGGTCCAGAACTATTAGTCACTTTTGGTATTGATTAGCAAATTAAATTAAGCCTATATTTCTGACTTTGACTAAATTAGATCTTCTGTACTATGTAGTCTTTTAAAATTGTCCATTGATTTAATGTGTATAACTATAGAGTGATTCCACTTTGCAGTTCTTTCCCTTTTGGTTCTTAAGTGGCTCCTAAAATATTTACAAGTATGCAAGATCACTGCAACGTATTTCTATCAGTTGACCTCGGTGGATGATGAGTCTGTGGATTTATCACCTTTGTTATCAAGGGATTCTGGTTTCGAGTTCAAATGAAGAACAATATCTCTCGAGTGCAAACTGAGTAGTGGTTCGGATCTCACTTTAATCTGTAGGTCCCGTTCTTCATAACCCCGCTGTTATGTCCTTAACCATAGAAAGACGAAGGTGGGTCAAATTTACCCGCACTTTCTTTTTCTCTTTGCCCGAACAAATGAATTTTACAACGTTTGAAATTTTTTGTATTTTCTTCTGTAATCTAAACTTAAATTTAGTTTTATTAGAAAGCACATTATTGTGGTAGTTTTTTTTTTTTTTTTTTTTTAATAGCGCAGGTGACTAAATACATCTTTTTTAGCAACTTAGATGTGTTAAGAGAAGTACAGTTTTACTTTAAAAGGATTATTGTAAACTTATCTATTTTTTGAATGGATTACTAAATTAACATAATCTACTTTTATACATTGAGCAAACTTAATACTCTCAGGTTTAGTATAGTAACTTGTCCACAAAGGCTAATGTATTTACAGCTACTTCATGTCTGCTAACCAAATGCGGTAGTAGTCTGTACTGGGACTTATATTTGTAATATTTCCTATTAAAATAAAATTTCACAAGTCTTAAAATAATTTTACAACTCACATTTATTAGTAGCAGCCATTAAATAATTTTAAAATACATTAGTAGGGTTAAAATTGGAATTTACAACCGCGAGCAAAATTGCCCCCTTAGTCTTTCACGTGACCAATTATAGTTTAGTCTTCCTAGGGTTAATGTTAAGATACACGGATGACTAATGATAGTGAATGATTATGAAGGAATTAGTGGCATGAGAACGGGAAAACCCTCACGAATATGATATTGTCCATCATAAACTCATGAGGCCGGAGATTGAACCAAAGATCCGTCGCACCAAAAGGCTACGTTCTACCTCTGAGCAATCAACCCTTTCCTTCCGCAGTGCTGATGAATGACGTTATACTCTAATGACCTGGTCATAATTCTCCAACGTAGTGGTCTTCTACACACGTCTTCCTAATTGTTCCCCACTTCCCCCCCCCCAAGATTTCTGATTAAATGAACAGCGAAATCATATTAAAATAAAATCTTTGAGTTTTGTCCCACGGTTATGCGGGGCAGCCTAAACGAGACGGTGATGATGAGAATGAATTAAATGATGGAGTGAAGAAAGTGGAGGGGAACGATAGAACCCTGAGAAAACCCACGCACACGGTGTTTGTCCACCACAAACGTACACTCATGTCCAAAAATTATTGTCGCATGTCTATAAATATGTTGTTTTACGAATAAAATTTGATAACGAATTCGCCCTGTATTTCTTATAATGTTGGTATGTGCATAATCGGCAAAGACATGTATGTGGCAAATTTCATGTCAAAAAAGCAGTAAATAAGAATAATAAAACGAAAATAAAACTTTCTTGTCCATTTGTTTTACTCATTCTAATTTACGTGCTTATAATTCTTTCCCTATAAAATTTTCTACAAATATACATTTCTCGATTATACACATAGTATCGGTATTAAAAGTATCCTGTAAAATCATTATCAAATTATATTCTTACAAGAAGACAGTTATATATATGCGACAATCATTTTGGACATGAATGTACATTTTATTGTTTCAATGAATTGTGAAATAGTATATTTTCTAGTTATATTAACACATTCAAAACAATATTTCCTAAAATTTATTGCAGATATCAGAATGGTATTTGGCCAAATGCAATCTACTTTAGCTGACCTTAGTGAAAGAGTATCTTCCGTCGAGAAGAAAGTCGACACACTTCTAAGTAATGATGTGAGTGTGAAAGCAGAGTCCATAAACGAAGAATCCGAACTTCTTGGCCTTCTGCCTCTGCGAACGATGGATGATTTTCAAACATTTGAGAGAAAGCTTGAAGATCCTAACTTCGGAAAGAAATATGTAAGTGTCCTATCAAAACTGTAAAAGTTATGAAGCAGGTTTCAAATCTTTGTTATATCTTTTAATTTACGTCTTTTTGGAACATCTCTTTTTTGATTAAATGTTAGCATCAACTCCAATTTGGCCAATTTAGCCATTATCATGTGCATTAGCTATGGACTATAATTTTGGCAGTAGCGGATCGTAGTCTGTACAAGCACCGGTTGCAATGTTGCAATATCAAAGGTATGTAGGTACGCGCAAGTGTTCCCCTCCCCCAAAAAAATATTCAGGAAATATGAAGAGGAAAGTCTTTTAAGCTCTATTTATATATTATTGATTAAATTGTTTCTCTAATATTGATTTAATATATAAGCTATTTCCTTTTTTTCAAACAACCACTGTCAATGTACGTTTATACACTATTTATATACAAAACCTCTACACTCATGTTATTGAACACGAGATAAATCGAATATATAGTATGTGCTGTAAGCCATGAATGATGGCGTTAATCAGAAAAGAAGAAAAAAAAGCAAGAAAATTGCATGCACGCAGTTAAACAAAATTATTTAATTATATAATCTATGCATTATTTTAGAATGGAAGGTCTTTCTTCGATCTTTCGGGCTTCAAATTTTCTATGACTTTATTGAAATCTGAAATGCTGCTCGCCAAGTTTCTCTGAATAGATAGCATCGCTACCGCAAATATTTTCCGCTTTATTTTCTTTAGGGTCCAGAAATACCTTTCTCCTCCGACAATATGCATTTTGTTAGCATTTCTTTGTATAAATATACGGTACAAAAAGTCCACTTTCAGAAACCACGTATTTTTGTCTGTAAAGAAGAATGAAATCTAAGATGTTTTCCTTCGAAAATGAAAAAAAAAAAAAAAAAAAAAAACAGTTTAACATTCCAGCAAATTAGGCTAAAGAAGACAGATGAGTATTGGAAGTGAATGATTTGATATTAATTTATGCTCTCCGCCGGAAATCGAACACAGAATCATGTGCACGAAAGACACAGAGCTAGGAATTAGACCAGTAGTAAGACATTTTCTTCTTCGAGACTCGATCGATCCCTCCCCCCCAGAATAGGATTTTTTAAAAAATAAATCTTATCCCAAGAATTTTCACTTTTGTATTATAAATGTTAAATAAAATCTATTGACTTCGAACGACCGCCCCCAAACTTTCAGCTTGGATTCGTCCCTGCTACCGCCACTTATATTTGTTCTTTGCGAGTTTGTTTTGTGAATAACTTCTTTTTTCCAAGCGTCTGTATCTCCCTCACCCTATGAATTGAGTCAAGCGCTGCTAAGCGGAGGAATTTGTAACTATTACAGAAGCTGACCAGTTGCGGAAGAAAGGCAAACGCAAGAAGGCTATACGGGAAGATAGGAGCGATGCAAGAATAAATCCACTTACCCATGTTAACAGATAGACGCTTGCTGCCATATGCTCAATGTTACTGCTTCCAGTGGCAACGTTCGCTGCCACCGGAAATGTAAATCTCTCTCTTTCTTTCCGTTTTTTAATTTACTTTTTTCAGAAATGCATCAATACTGTTTTTGCGCTCAAGAGCAGAGGTTTATTTTTTATTGATACACTACATTAATACTTAAAAATAGTTTTAGTATTAAAAAAATATCCGGTTGCACAACCATGCAACATATAGTACCAGCCGCCGCTGAATTTTGATCAACTTGCCATTCATACTTGCTAATATAGTCATTTAGGCGGCAATTAAATCTTTTGCAGTCAATTTTTTTTAGAACATATGAAAAACCTAAAAAAAGAAGTAGTTTATCTTGGTATTTTTCTAATTCTTCTGTTTACAACAGCACTTACATTGTCACAGTAGATTAGATATCTTTTATCAGTCTCACCTATCCATCACGGTAAATTGGGATTCCTGCATCTGGTTTCTCCATAGTCAGTTGTTTGATTAGTTTCTAGTGTATTTTTAGTTTGGGTTGGGTTTTTCTTGTTAAGATGCGTGAGTGTGTATGTATATATTTTTGTGATAGATCAATAGTGTTATCAAGACATACCCAGCATTTGAAGTTGAAAATAATTAACCCTTTGGGTATCCTATGGTACAATTTGTACCATACGCATTTTTCATGGTACATTGCGTTATTTCTCTTCTATTTGAGCTTTTTCGTCCGGGTTTTTTTTTTTTTTGGTTTCCAAGTCCAGAGGCCTTGTACAAGACATTACGTATGGTTTCAGACCGTCCTGCGTCCAGACATAGGAGGTGATGACGTCATAAGTCAAAAATTTATTTTCTCATTTTCTAAGCCTATGTTCAATATTTTTTGGCGAGCTTATTTTTCTACGTAGAAGATTGAAATTTTGCACAAACATTCAGTCCACCGAGTAGTATTTACCAGATTTTTTGTTCCGATATCAGTGCTAAAACAGGGGGGGGAACCAGAGGGGCAAAGGGGTAAAAAAAAGGGATTTTTACCCCCAAAATCCCGTTTTTCGTAATTTTCCCGCCTTACATACATGATAGGACCACGTGAGTCATACCGTCTGAAAGGCAGTTCCATTCTGAAGAGAACGACGGTCGATTTATTATCCTAGGGTAATTAGGGATGTCTCAGGGAATTTAAAAAAAATATATACTTCTAAATAGTGAAAAATGGGGCATTGTCGGTATATATATTTTTGGCGGGCTTATTTTTGAACGTAGAAGATTGAAGTTTTGCACAAACATTCAGTCCACCGAGTAGTATTTACCAGATTTTTTGTTCCGATGTCAGTGTTAAAACAGGGGGGAACCAGAGAGGCAAAGGGTTAAAAAAAGATATTTTTTTACCCCCAAAATCCCGTTTTTCGTCATTTTCCCGCCTCACATACATGATAGGACCACGTGAGTCATACCGTCTGAAAGGCAGTTCTATTCTGAAGAGAACGACGGTCGAATTATTATTCTAGGGTAATTAGGGCCATCTCAGTGAATTTTTATCCAAATATATACCCTACTTCTGTATAGGGTAAAAGTGGGGCATGGTAGGGAAATTTTGTCTGGCGGGCCTATTTTTTCACGTAGAAGATTGAAATTTTGCACAAACATTCAGTCCACTGAGTAGTATTTACCAGAAGTTTTTTTTCGATTTCTGCGTAAAAACAGGGGCGTCCAGAGGTGCAAAAGTTGAAAAAAGGGAAATTTTGCCCCAAAAAATCCCTTTTTCAGGAATTTCTCGCCTTAAATACATGATGGAGACATGTGAATGGTACCGCCTGAAAGACAGTTCTATTCTGAAGAGAATGATTGGCGAATTATAGTCCTAGGGTAATTAGGGATGTCTCAGGAATTCTTTTCCCTGAGATCATAGTGTTTTATGGTAATTTGGGGCATTGTGGGAATTTTTGGTACAAATTCTCTCGCCCTTACTATTCAAGATAGAAACTTGAAATTTGGCACACACATTCAGTATACCAAGTACTATTTATCAGATTTTTTTTAGATGGCTACGATCACACAGGAGGGGGTCAAAGTTCGAGAAAGAAATTTTTCCCTCCGAAATTTTCACTTTGACATTTTTTCCCGCTTCTGGTATATGGTATGGGCATGGAAGTGAGACCATTTGAAAGCCAGCTCTATTCTGAAGAGAACGAGGTATGGACCATGATCCTAGGATAAATAGTGACGATGCAGTAGCTGCTTGACTGAAAGTCTAAAAAATAGCCCAAAAAGCCAGGATCCTAAAAGGGTTAAAGAGATTTTATTACTTCTAGTCAATGAAGGAACAAATTATATTGTGAAACTGTTTGATTTGAGGATATCAAAAGATAAATAACATTAGAACATCTTTGTAAACTAGTAGACAAAAAGTACCAAATTTTTACTTTCTTTGTTCCTAAATTCTGTTACCTATAATTTAAGGTAAGTTGAACCACTTTTAGCTAGTTTCTGTGCGTCATTTAGCTATTTTCTGACACTACTTGTTGGCAGCACTGATTAACCCACTGTTTCTTGTTACTTTTGGAAGTGTATGTAATTTTCATATACATACACGCGCGCACACACACACACACAGACAGATATATATATATATATATATATATATATATATATATATATATATATATATATATATATATATATATATATATATATATATATATATATAGTATTTTTTCTAATTCCAACGGACAATGGTCCTTTTAAATAACCGCAATTCCGATATAAAGCTGAAAGTTACCAAATAAATCCCAGGCAAACAGTTTTTGTTAGTCACGTAGCCCATTTGATACGGCCTTCCATGAAACTCAGAACTCCACGCCCTTTTTTTTTCACACTTCACATTACGGTATTTAAAAATTAATCTAGTTTCATTCATGCTTCGTTATTTTTTTTCCACTGGTAGAAAAACATAACAATACGGACCCTTATATATATTGTTTTTCTTTTCGATTTCATGCATTAGATCTAAATAATTTCCTTTTTTTCAGGTAAAAGTATTACTGTCAATTGGTGGTAAGGATTTAAAAGGTTTCGCTCACAATGCAATAAGAAGAACTTTGTGCGACAAGCTAGCAATGGAATTATCCTACTCTGGCAGGAAACCAAGGATCATGAAGCAAAAAAGCACACCTTTGGGTCCACCCAAACGTGCAAAAAGATCCACAGTAAGTTGATTTGAAAAGTTGTACTGAAATATTTAACTTAATTTATTTATTTATTCTAGTAACCATACAAAATTCCAGTTTGCTAATTACTAAGTCTTACTTCTCTCGTACTGGACGTGTGTTCTCATATTAGTATGTCCCAAGCAATCAGAAGTAATTCTTCATGAATAAAGTATGCTTTGAGTATTTTAGGATGCCTTTACTGTCAAGTAGTATAATATGGAAATGTGTTCACCCTTACTGAGTGAATATAAAATCTGTGTAGAATATATAGGAAATTCAATAACTAATCCAACACTCTATGTTGTAAACAAAGCTTTACTGGCAAAGTACACATTTAAACAAATCTTTGCTTGAAAAAGCATTCAAAAACAATTTGTAAGGTGTACGGAAAACCTAAAACCAAATAAAATTCCAAGGTAGGAATGATTCCAGAGCTAAATAAAGTCAATAGTGTCAACGAATTTAAATTGAAGTACAGTGTAGGAATCACTATGTGAAGTATAATTTTGCACCAGACTTTTCGTGTATACCTGTAAATTTGATACTGTCTACCACACGAATGTAACTTTGAAAGAATATAACTTTGTTGGGTTGGCAACACTGTTAGTCTGGTAGTATTACATAGTATGCCAAACTGTGTCCCCTGTCGATATTTTAAAGGTGCAAAATTTCAGAGCTCTTTGTCTAACACTAGAACGCAGATAAAACACTAGAAGAATATAGCTTTCGAAGTTACCATAATTCCAGTATAAAAAGAAAAGTTGCAGGGTTTCAAGACGGCGAATAGTCAAACTTTCGTCTTTCTGTCGTCTTCGTCTTTCAATTTTTCGTGACAACGAAGTTAGCCAAAACCTAATGTTTTTTTTGTAGTGTTATTTAAGGTGACTTTAAACATTGACTCAAAACCATATCACCACTAAGGGCACCGGAAGAAAGTCTTGTTACACTTGTATAGAAAAATGTAACTTTTCCATTATATAATATACCAAAAGTGTGGTGAAAGATAACTTTCTATAGTACCCTTACATAAAAATCACAAAATAGGGGCCTAGCTTAGGTGACTTGAAAAATAATATAGGAATTAGTTTCAGCTCTAAGTATCCACGTTTACAAACCATACCATAATTCCGTAAAGCTATTTAAGAGGGAAATTTATTTCAAATGACTTTTTTTTAAGAATAAAAATCGCTAGTATTTGCTTGAAATTCTATCTTTTTTTTCAGCTGCTGTTCGTAAGATGTACACCGACGCAACAGAAGAAACGGTGAAGGAAGTATTGGGTCTTTGGCTGCAGCAGGCGAAGCCTAGATTACTGCGTAGGTAAGTATAGTTTTACCTATTTTCCTTACAATCACGAGAGAGATCGGAAAGTTCTTACCATCACTAAATAAGCTAGGGATCTGCAACTTAGTGAAATGAGATAAAATGTTTACCTTGTATGTACTTATTATTTTATTATCCCTTATAATTTAGCAACTTGCCTGTTACTTTCCTCGGAGGGTGGAAATTTTAACTAAAATCGAGATTCATTACTGTTTACATTTTTATTTTCTTGTCTTCTGGAAGAAAGCACCTCTGTTAGTTTAATTTTATTTTTTGATTACTCCTATCTGCTGATGATTTTTTTTAAGACTAACGTCTATTCCTTGATTAATTTTGGTGTTGATTACTTCTTTTCTATACTGAAGGAAATTTCATTTTTTGAAAACTGCGATGTCACAGTAATAGAGAGATAGGCACTTTCTGTTATGTTTGCCTTCTAAAAACATTTCCTACCTGCTGCATGAAAAACAGAAAGCAACTAACCTCTTTTTGTCTTGACTAATTTTAGTCTTATTTTACATCTTTTCTATCTACTGAACGAACTCATCTCTTGAGAGAAAAACTACAATACCATCCTCTTTCTTGATTGATTAGAGTTAATTACTTCTTTTCTATACTAAATGAAACCATCTTACATTCTGGAAAACTCTGCAATGCCATTGTAATAGAGAAATATGCAATTGCAGAATCTTTCAGACGATAAGATTATTTCGTTTAGTATAGAAACAAGCAATAAAGCACTATAATTAATTAAGATACAGAATGGTATTGTAGTTGTTTTTTTTTCCTTCTCAAAAGATAAGGTTTCATTCAGGAGATAGAAAAGAAGTAAAATAACATTAAAACTAATCAAGAAACAGTTTTTTTTCCTAGAAGATAAAGACTTCAGCAGTTAGAAAATTTTGTTAAAAGACAAAATAATAGTAAATGCACATTTCTCTCTTACAAAGACATTCCCGAGTTTCCCGGAAGATAAGACTTCATTCAGTATGAAAAAGAAGTAATCAACACCAAAATTGAACAAGAAACAAAGGTTAATGTTTTATCCACAAGATAAAGACTTCATTCAGCAGTGGCAGTAATAAAAATAAATTTAAAAAAAGTAAGAGTAGTTTTTTCCCCAAAGACAAAAAGATTTCAATAGGATGGAGCACGCCAAAGTATGCGTATGCGTAAACACTAAACAACAAATTACCAGGAAAATAAATAGGGAGACATAGGTCTTAAAATGCATTCACAATTTGACTGGATTGAAGTAAATGAAGTGATTTGCCTGCTTTGTGCCATGCACACTGAGAAATGTTTCTGCTTTCAAAGATGGGATATAAAGAACTAGGTCGATAGGTCGCAGGAGTAATTATTACTTCTCTATAATGAATTGTGAAACGACGCTAATGATTCCGACACGACGTTCCATGAATATGGGTCAAATAAACCTAGTGTTACAGTTACGGTAATGAGTCATCCCTTCTTCATTTGATATGTATGATGAAGGCAATATGCATGTCTTCCTATCAGTGATTCTTGTGTTTTGAAAGAATGAAACGTTGCAAAGATGTATTCCTCCGCTGTAAGGCTCAGGATTGAAATCCGTTTGTTATACTGTCACAAATAAATCCAGAGAATTGTTGCTCAACACCTCCTTACGTATTAGTCACCAGTAACTTTTTTTTTATATTTTTAAAGAGAAATATTTCATTGAACCTCTAAGGTATGTTCCAAACTCGTTGCAAAATTGTACGAAGTTGTCCGTGTACACCGTACCTATTTTAGTAAATTCTTACGCTTTTCCTGTAAATTGCGAACTACACTTTCCCATGCGTTCTGTTGTACATTACGCAGGATAACGCCTTGTAGGTCATCATCTATCATTTGTGTTGCTCCGTGAAGAATACAAGGTATATAGTTTCACACACTTATGGCCTATCTTTCCTGTGAATCGTGAGATCAGATTGCATTTCATACAAGGCATGGAGAGAAAATTAAAGAAATAAGTAAATATTTGTTCTTCCATCCCTCAGTGATTTCTTATATCAGTGATCACTTCGTTTGTTTTTCGTAACGCCGTACTTATACAACAGTACCGAGTGAGTCAATATGACATTTTCTGGATTTATCTCAATTGATGCTCTCACAGAACAATGCACGTTTTCAGCTAGGAAAAAACTTCTACTGAAAATTTACTGGCACTAGAACGTTGAAATAGGTAAAGTGAATAAATACCATGCAGTGGTACCAGTGATGAAACGGGTCACATACTTCGTGACTCGTGATCACGAAGTAGTCAGATCCCTGACCCTGTTTGACCCAGACATATCCGTGCGATCCCGAGACGACTAAATATCAGACTATGGGAGAGTATGTTGTAACTGTAACAAACGCGATTCTTTCCTTTCAAGTGTTTCTTATGAGTGCTCGTCAAAATTTAATCGAATAAGGCTGTAAAACGTAAAATGTAGAATATAAGGGATTCCGCTGAACCGAAATAGTGTTTGCGTAATGTTTGTGTATAGTAGTGTTTAAAATTACTTTATTAATTTTCAGTATGGGAAGATGAATTATATTGTATTTGACAGTCAAGACACTTTGAATAAGAAGTGTCACACTGCAAATCTAACATCTGAATAGGTGAGCTCGATTAGGGAATATTAATTCACTATAAAAATTCTACCGTAATGCTATAGAGATCATATTTGGAGTGCTTCCAAGCCATGGATCACCAGATCTGAGAAACGAGTGCCAGACTCTGTTGCCTTGTGTGGCACTTACTTCAAAGAATAATAATGTATTTTAATGAAAGCGTATTTATAAGGTAAACAATATGAATGTTTTGTTTTAACTGTGCAATCAATTACATGTTTTTCAGTACGTATTTATGATCGTTATTTTGCAGAGAACGAAGAAATTCAAAACCTGTAGTGGAAGGTGACACCGTTGAAGTTGAGGAACCCAATTAAGGAAATAAGTTAGAAATAATACAAAAAATGTAAATAAGTTCAATAAATAACATTGTAATACAAGCTGATTGTTTTCATGAAACCTTATATCAGTTATTGCGTAGAGTGTAGGGATAATTTATTTCAATTATGTAGCAGCAGGATGCGAAATAATAACAGTTATGATCGGGGAGAGAGAGGAGTAGATAAATAAGTTAAAAAAATGCACTGGAAAGTTTTGAAATGAAGATTTCATATATTGAACATCCAAAATTATTGAACTATGTAAGGTTAGGGATAATGCTTAACCACTAGGTTGTCCACTAACTGCACAGATTTACTGTAAATAGTTTGTATACTTCTGACAGTGTCAGTGTCACCACATCTCGCCAGTAAATTATTGAGGATGAATTTTCTTCCAAAATTTTGAAGTGTGGGAATGGCCATCCTCAGTATTTCGCACCCTGTGTAACAGTAGTTCTAGGATTTAATTTATATTTCTTTCCTGAAATCTGATAATTTAAAAGTTTGCTTAGCCCTTGACGTTTGTCTAGTGGTGTACGTCTTTGCTGCGCCTAGGGTCGTGGTTGATTCTCAGTGGAAGACCTTACAAACACTGAACGCATTACTGCGGATTCTACAGGTCAGTGTCTCATATAAAGCTTCGTGCTGAAACGGGACGCTCAACTTCAACATCAAACTGCGGTTAATGGTAAACTAATTAGATGCTGATCTGCCAGGTCGCATAGTATATTCACCAAGGAACTCAGGAAAAGTGTTGCTTTCTATATTGAGATAAGATACTAATCTCAATAGACTGGAGTATGGGGTATATATTCAACACCAATGTTGTGTGAGACATGGATTTATAATTTAACATGATATCTCAATAATGTTACTCAACAGAAATAAACCTGAACCTCGTGCTGCAAAGACGCACAATGGACGAAGGAAAGAAGCATAATACAGATTGTGAAAGTATACATATTTTGCTTTCATTTTGACCGAACACAACTATTCTTTTTCAGAACATTGCTTATGTAGGTTTAACAGTTCTTTCGTCCTCACCTTTACGTTTATTTTTGCAGAATTGTTGTCTATATGAGCTTGATTTCATTTTATATAAGGTTTGAAGTGAGGTCCAGTAGCGTCAATCTTGATACAGATTTATTTCTGCACGTGAGAAAATGATTCATCTGGTTGGCGTCATGTATAATGTTTGATGTGAAGGTTAGTATAATGTTCAGTGTGTAAGTTACATAAATGACGGTGTGCGTTCTTTTGCCATCTGAGGGTGTTTGGATATTGCCACCACTTTATTGGCATTCTTTTAAAAATATTGCAGAAACCATAGCCTACTACTATGTTTACTATTAATAGTAAGTATGGTATGGTTTCCCCTATATATATTTAAAAGAATGCCAATAAAGTGATGGCAATATCCAAACACCCTCAGATGACAAAAGAATACACATCATCATTTATGTAACTTACACATTGAACATTATACTAACCTACACATCAAACATTATACATGTCGCCAAGCAGATGAATCATTTTCTCACGTGCAGAAATAAATTTGTATCAAGCTTTACTGAGAAGCTTGCAATAAACGAGACATATTAAGCATGTGCTAAACTTGAAGTGAACAGCTTGAAATAAGCTTGAGGTGACAAGCCTGTAGCAAGCATTATGTACCAAGTTTGAAATAGACTTGAGGTAACAAGCCTGGAGCAAGCATTATGTACCAAGTTTGAAATAAACTTGAGGTAACAATCCTGTAGCAAGCATTATGTCCCAAGTTTGAAATAGACTTGAGGTAACAAGCCTGGAGCAAGCATTACGTACCAAGTTTGAAATAAACTTGAGGTAACCAGCCTATAGCATGCTTTTTGTAACAAGTTTGCAATAAGCTTGAACTGACAAGCTTGAAACAATCTTGCAGTACAAGCCTACAATATGCTTGTCGCCTGTCAACTTCGTCGCTTGAATCAGCCTTGATATACGCTTACAGACTTGTCGTAACAAGCTTGGGACAAGCTTATATCCTTGTCACGACAAGCTTATATCATGCTTGTGGTAAGCTGTTTCTGCTATCTGGGCAGGGACTTGTTTGTATTCTACACGCCAATGAGTTGCCCCTTAGACATCTGTTCAAAAGCTTGGATAGGAAGAGAACCGGCCAAAGTACATATTCTGTTCTTACTGGAAGAATACTAGAACCCTGAGATAGTCTTAAAAAAAAAAAAAAAAAAAAAAAAACCTGTTGATTGGATCGAAGAGTTTCAAGATTTGGACAATTTGAGCACTGATCAACAGTACCTGCCCGACATTTGCAGAGTAATCTTTAGAGGACAGTGTTCTACAGACCTATAAAGGGAAAAAAAAAAAAAGAAAGATGCACAAAGCCCGGTGGTTGACAACCGACCCGAATCCTGCGTCTTTACTTAACTATAGACGACCCCGATATAAAAAGGATATCACATCCCTAGCCCTACATTATGAAAATTTATGCTCCCAAATTTTCTATTAAAAGAAAACCATCCTGCACAGACGGACCACGACATCTCTGGACACTAATTCCATTATCTCGAGCAATGCCCAATTCAACAAAAGAAGTAATGGCTCCAGTTATACGCAGCAATGCATACTTCAGTCATCCGGAGAACCTCCTACTTGCTTTTATTAGTGACGACTAAGTTGACAAGCGAGATTGGGGTGACGAAGAACTTTGAAGTAGCGCTACAATAATTGTTTGAGAATTTGAAGTTCCAAAGAATGTGAACTTAGACGCCACGTCCTACTTTGATATAGTTGACTGGACAAAAGTAAACTGACAAAGCCCAGACCCGTATCCACGGGGAGTCTAGGGTGGCCGGACCCCCCTAAAATTTTCACGGTGGGCTTGCAAATGAACTATATTATGGTTGGATCGCCCCCTCCTACATTTTTGGGCTGGCTACCGGCCTGACAAAGCCCCTTCTTACCAAACATTTGATCTTAGAGGAGATAAAGAATATTAAAACTGCAGCAATGGCATCTGGAGAAAATAAGTCTTTTTCCTGCCACACAGAACGTGGTGAGAACGATAAAATTAGTGACTGAGGTGTCATCTTCTGTGTGTTGCCCACAGGAACGATATGAGTTCGTTCTGGCTACTTTCAAATAACGGCACCACACGCCAAACTTCTCAGCAAAATCTGACTACAAGGGTAATCAACACTAGACACTAGTAGACACTGACCTACCAGCTTGATAAAGGCACGCGGGTGGGACTCGCTTTGCAGCCACAAACTTTTGAGTTCTGGGTTATTTCTAAAAACGTAATTACTACCGTTTAGAAATAAGCGAAGAGCTGCAAAAATATTTCCTTCTTGAAAATTTAATGGCAAAAAAATATTAAAATGACAAATGAAAAGGAAACACAAAAATGAATTATGATTTACATAAGCTTTGCGCACACTTCAATCTTTAACTTCACTACACCACTCCCTTCTTCCCCGCCAGTGGCAGTGGTGGATCCGGGGGGGAGCGATTGCGCCCCCAGAAGAGGAAGCTTTCTTATTTTATACCTAGTTATATCATAAATACTGTCACAAGTTTGAAAGTGAATAACAGAGAGAGTACTTGTATTAACACCACGGCAATTTATTTTGGTCATGTTTTACATTGATACTTGTACACCTGTCGCACGAATCATTTTTCGAAATGTCCCCCCTTGGCCTTGATACAGGCATGAAGTCTGTCCGGCCACTAGTCAATGGCATTACGCACCACGTCCATGGGAAAATTGTTCACTGCTCGGGTCAAGGATTGTTTCAGACTGTCGACAGATGGATGCCGTTTATGGCAGACCTTCGCCTGAAAGTTTGTAGTCCAACGGGTTAAGGTTCTGGCTTCTCGAAGGTCAATCAGCGGTAGAAATGAAGTCGGGGACGTTCCGTGCCAGTCACTCCTGGGTTGTTTTCGCCTTGTGGCCTGGAGCGGAATCCTGCTGGAAGGCTCATTTTTCTCCAGGGAGCATGGTAGCAGACAGTGTTTTCACTATAGGTGTTAGCACTGTGTCCTGGTATACTTTGGCAGATGTTTTAACACCTGGTTCACAAAAATGCAGCTGGGTTTTGCCTGAGTAGCTCACTCCTCACCAAACCATCACTGAGGCAGGATGATGTGCCCTCTGAACCCTTGGAGCTGCAGTAGATGACGTGGCATACACACGGTCATTTTGGGCGTTGTAGACCTGCTCAATTGTGAACACCTTTTCGTCAGTGAACAGAATCTTTCTGTGTAGATTGTTGGCGTAACGCCGCAACAGTCTCTTTGATTTAAGGACCCTCTGCGACATTAATGTTTGGGTCATAAAGTTACCAGTCCGCCTCTTATATGCCCGTAGATGTAGGTCACTCCTGAGCACACGAGACATGGAATTTCTGCTGATATTCATCTCAGCAGCCATCACACTTTGTGTTCGAACAGGATTTCTTCGATTTCTTGCTGTGACTGTTCTCTGGACCTGCCGGGTTCGTACCATTCGTGGTCTGCCACACCTTGCGCGGTCAGCTGCCGTTCGTCTCGGTGTATCGCTGTATGGCGCGATACACGAATCTCTTGCTGATTTGTGGGGGTTTCAGGAGGTTCAAAATCTCACCTGTTGTCTTCCCGACCTTCTGTAGTGCAATTACTGCTACACGATTTTCGTAATTGCCCCACTCCATCAGAACTCAGTACAATATCAACGTATGTCATGAACAGTCAAACACACACTACATGCATCTTCCGCTTTATACAGAGATGACACCACTGTGAAACTCCGGATGCCTACAGCGCCACTCCAAACTTTGTGACAGTATTTATGATATAACTAGGTATATAAATAAAACCCATCCTTGAGTTTGGAGCTCTTAAAAGTAGCTGTAAGTAGCAGTATTACAACCCACCGCTCCCTCCACCAGAAGTCCGTCCTGGATCCGCCCCTGGCCAGTGGATTATTGATGATGTTTGATGCAGACATTGATACTTTTAAAAAGTCTTTCGCTGCCTTTTTTATAGTTGTTACTGTAAAACAAGAGAAAAACATTGACATGAATTGTTGGTATATTATATATATATATATATATATATATATATATATATATATATATATTTCAATTTTATCACGTTTTAACGTATCTTTAGGCAAGTCGTCACCTGAAGAATATTACCTATCAAACTGAAATTTCTCTACATGCTAGGGGAGCAAGAAAACAAACAAACAAAAAATTCCCACTGCTAAACGAATACGTTTATAATTTTTTTTAATATGAAAAAAGCTGCAAATTATCACTTTAAAAAAATGAAAGCAGAGTCGTCATCTGAAGGACGTCGTCAAGCGACTTTAGATTTTGTTTACGTGATATTGAGGTAAAGACACTCAAAAATAGCTCTATTGCAAAATCAATTTCGAAAAAAAGTTTACAGCTATTCTTAATCAATACTAGCTAATGATAAGCAGTTTGGTTCTCATTCCCGAATAGATTCCTTTCAATCCATTTCAAACAAGGATTCGTACCTCCGGATTGAGTCCTTTGATTTCGTTAAGTTGATTATTATTATTATGATGATTCCAATTTCATTGGTTTTCCTATTTGATTCCTCCAAAAAAAAAAAAAAAAAAAAATCCTTCCCCCTTGGATCGAATCTTTGGTTCCGTGAATTAAAAAATTCTGAGTTCCCACGTGGTTCTACAAGATGTCTTCTTTTCACCAAAATAGTCAAACCACTCTTAACAACTCATTTAAGTTTTTGCAAAGTTTGTTTCACTAGGTGAGGGATTGCCAACTTTCAGAACCTGCGCAGAAAGTTCCATCTCTTCCCGATTTATTGTACTTGTTAAAATATACCTTGCCTTATGCAGAGTCGTTGACGTGTGATTAGCATCATACTAAAGGCCTGACTTTTGCAGGAAACATATGTTAGTCGAACTCTTTAGTATAGCACGTGTCAGAAAGACACTGCATAAGGCCTACCTAGTCTTAACATAATACTGTCCCAATTTTTCAGGGTCGCTGTACTTCCGCTCGAACAAGCGAGCGACGTCAAGAACGGCATCGTGAAGCGTCAACCAATTGCTGGATGAGCTGAAATGTAAAAGTGTCAGTTGTAAGATGAAATGGGGTGAGCCATGAGTATGAAAATCGTGTGCATAGAGTAATGATATAGTATAAGAAGTTTCAGCTGCTCTTCTCACTGAAACTAGTGAGTGGAGACTGTGGCGCCGCCACCCAAGGAAGTTGAGTACCACGAACTACTAAAAAAAAAGAACGAATCAAGTCATTCAGAGTTCGTGAGTCCGATAGAATTAGCCAATGATACACTTAGCTACTGCCAGAAGACGACGATGCAGTTAGTTACAACTCTAGCCGGTAGTGTCGCCGAATCACTTTCGTTGCATTCTGGGTACGATTTGAATTTCCATTAGGAATATAGGGAATGGATCATCGAGGTAATCAGTGATCGTGTGGCCTTACAGCATTGCACAAAGTAGGCAAATCACCAGCGGAGATTTTCAAAACCCTCCAGAAGCTGCAGGTACCAAAAAAGTTAGTTTACCGCACTATCCAGCGCTTTGTTGAGACTGGAACTGTGCAAGATCGCCCGCGGCGGCACCAGTCCGACGAAATCCAAATAGGAAAGTTATGGCTCGTGAGCTAAAGATATCGAAAATGTCTATGTCTCGTACATTAGGCAGTGACCTGGGACTCCATGCTTACAAACGACGCAAAGGACATCTCCGACAAATTAACTGAAGTGCAAAGAGGCTCCTAAAAGCAATGCGCTTACTTAAGCCTTACACAGCGAATGAGTACCTTCGAATCCTTTTCAGTGATGAAAAGATTTTCAGTGTTGAGAAGACTTTCAATGTTCAAAACGACAGGATTTATGCCACATCTTCTAGAGGTGGTGAAAAGGCTCCAAGGATTCGGCATTCTAATTTAGTCGTAGTGTGGTTGCGTGTGAGCTACGAGGGTAGAACGGAGCTCTCATTCCTATGAATAGGGGGGTCAAAACGTCAAAGTGTACCAGGAGACAATGCTTGAGAGACTAGTCAAGAATCTCACCAACACCCTCTTCCATAGACAGACCTTGAGTTTCCAGCAAAACTCAGCCCCAAGATCCAAAGCACGGATAATCCAGGAGTAGGTGGAGGTAAATATTCCAGACTTCAATTCCCCTTCAGATTGGCCTTCTGCAAGTCCAAACCTAAACCCATTGGACTACAAATTGTGGTCCAAGCTTCAGGAGATGGCTTGCAAGAAGAGAAATGCCAATATTGAAAGTTTAAAGCGGTCTTTTCAGAAGGCAGCTGCAGATTTTCCAGTTTGTGTGTTGCGTAACACAATTTATGAGTGGCCACAAAGACTTAAGGACTGTGTGCATGCTAATACAGGCCATTTTGAATAATTATTTGTGATTTAGATTCATAATGCATCCATGTAACTCATGTTATTAGAATATTAAAGTATCTCTAACCATTTTGTGTCAATGTACTTAAAATTTTGGACCAGTATTTACGGTAAGACTAGGTACAAACAGGGGGACATTAAAAAAAATTAATAAATAAATAAAAGTACGTGCAGTAGGTTCATTATGTGTGTTTTCGTCCTAAAATGTCCCTCAGTATTGAAGTACTGGTTTATCCTTTTCTGTCGTCAACTGTATCCACTCATCTATTGTTTGATTCTGTCATCTGGTTTCATCGATCGAAACCAATCAACTACACTAACTGAATCTATCTTTTGACTCAGTCAAAATCAATCTAATACTAGCAGTAAGTACTCCTATTGTCTGTCAAGAAAACTTTACGCTCAATGTTACTGAAGATGACTACACGAATTAACGACAGATAGCGAAGGAAAGAAAATCCAAGTTTTATTAATTTCATTATAATCAAAATAGCATAAATAAATAAATTAATTAAAGTAACTTCCAAAAAATCAATATAAAAATTGCAAGTAAAAATGTTCAAGTGACGAAAAAATAACCAAAAAATCATATTTCTTCTGTCGTATTTGTTCTTTCTTGAACTACTTGAAGCCAGTAGTTCAGGAAAGAAACTGAATTCTAATTACCTAAGTCATATTCATCAATGAAGAAACAACTTTTTAAAAAGAATTTTCCGCTTCATTATTTCGTGATTATTATTAATGTACAAAAAATTAGTGAAAACATTGTATTTTCCAGATCAATCAACAATTAACAATAATATAATCCAGTTACGCTACAACAATGGAAACCTGCCTAACTTTGACTCCACAGAAAAACTTTCTATTTCTACACCTGAGAACAACAACATAGTTTGTGTCTATAAAGTTTGATACATAAGAGTTGCAGCCAAGTTAAAAAGAGGCCAACTTACAAAATGTTAACTGTAATTAGGAGATTCCTGTTACTAAGCCTCTACAAAATACAAAATAATTATACGAAAACCAGACATACGTCAGACGCACATATACCACAAATATAACTTTCAACATTCAAAAAACGACCCCATTATTATTATTATTATTATTATTACAAAAGCACTTGTTTATTAGAGTGTGTCATTACGTTACTCGCCGTCATTCAATATGAATAAAGCCTTAAAGACACACACATGATATTGTGTATTATAGGCGGATCAATAGTCTTCAGTGGAGGCTCTTATGATAAAAATTTAATCACTACATGCTAACGGAAAAAAGCTGTATACACGAATTAAAACATTAGGTTAAGCTTTCCTCCGTTCATGGTATTTCCCTCAAGAGCTACCAATGAGCCTCGAGCGTACATTCTTTGGGCCTTAGTGAGAAAGAAGGAAAAAAATAAACAAGCCTCGGGTTAAAAAAAAGTTTTTGGCATAAGTTGACGCACATGCATACCCATTTCGTGACTAATACTGGAGATGTAAACGATAACTTACATTTGATATTAGTATTTGTATATTAACAAATTATATTCTATAAATGTTTTCCATTAAAGGCGAAAATTATTAAATAAGTGACACTTTGGCAAGACGGCATAGGCAGAGTACAGAATTCCAACACATAAAAGGAACTTAACTTGTATCCCTGTTAAAACCTAGCACTTCTGTACTTTGGCCCGCGCTGGAGCTATGGTCGCGAACAATCGTACCGCAAACCACATATTATTGAGATATAAAAGAGTTTTTAGTTCCACAGTGGAGGCGTTCACGAATTATTAAAATATTCATCATATTAACAGTTCGAACTATGTCCATTTTTAAGGTGTAAAATGTCAATTATGTGTCAATAATCAATCATTTCTTCCAGTTTTGTGGTAGGAGTGCTCGTGCCCCAGCGCGAACCAAAATATAGAAGTATCAAACTTCAACAGGGATAAAAAGCACCGGATGCAAGGTGAGCTCCATTTATATTTTAAATATGCATTCTAGAGCATCTACACGTTATTAAACAGAATTCTTAATTATTTAACAGTCGTTTTTTTTTTATTATTGAAATAAATCAGGACTTGTTAAATATACAAGTTCATGTAATATATATGTCAAATTATATATATATAGCATTAACTAATACAGTTTCCTCACTGTTAGAACCTTATCTACAAAGCAATGAGTTTTTCAACCCAAGCTTTCACAATTTTCATCTATGGAATCCACTGCCAAAGGTAAGATTCTCATTCTTGACATACGGGGGCAACAATACCGATTTCATTAGGTTATGGGATCGACTATTGAAGTAAGAACTAAGTTCACGCACATGTGTGGTAAATTCTTTATAGGATTCAAAATTAATGTTAGTTAAGGGCTATTAAAAGATTTTCGGCCAGTGTCAAATAGCTACATACCGGAATATATCGTGGATTGACCGATTCTCTCGACACTCGATTCTCAAGGGCTGTTTACAAATATTAATCCACTTGATTTTTCATGTGTCCAAATCAATTTGGATTTTAGTATCATATCGGCTTCCATTTCGATAATTTTGACTATGCACATCCTAATTTTACCCAGCTGAGGAAATAATTGAAACCATATAAAACTATCAAGACGAAAACAAGAAAAAAATATTGAGTTTCAGTTTTAATTACGTTATACGAAGACTTCTAATAATTTTTCAACAGTACAAAAACTGCCCTTATTTTCTTTCCTGACAGTAATTACAGGATTCTGAACCCGTGATAGAAAAGCAAAAAACTGCTAGTTCACGAAACAAAAGTAGTTTTTCTCACTAACATATATTATTACAAAAATAAAAATGAGTGATTAATTTGGAATCATGTTTCAAACAATTACGTTTTCTCATATTGGTTCATCCATGCCACAGTTAAAAAGTGTAGAATGGGTACGTATTTTTGCTGGAGACTGTACAAGCTGAAATAAGCTACCCTTTAATAACTAGAAGAAAAAAAAACGTGGAATATAAATTATTACATACAGTAAGCGCTACCTGATGTGTAAGAATCCTACACCATTCAGAAGTATGTGTAAAATAAGGAAAAGATGTTTAATGGACATAAAATATTTGTTCTGTATTCTCGTATTGTATACATTAGGAATTTATCTTCGTAATTTGGATGGGTGTGATGGAAGTCTATTTTACTAGGATCTTAACATCATCGCTCAGTAGTCATGATGAATGAAATGCAAAATTACAGTATCACATCCGAACATTTTTACCCTCATCGGAGATCAAACTAAAACCCCAAGAACTGGTAACAAAGCATGCATGCTACCTAATGAAGATATTTATCTGTGTTTAGTGTATATTATATGCGTATATACAGGATGTTTCAAAACACCGACGTTTGGGAGGTAATTCTTGACACCAAAATAGGACAAAAAGTATAGACCAACCTGAGTGCACAGTGTTATAGGCTGCCGTAAACATTATTTAAAAAAGCACTTTAAAGGCCCATAACTCAAACTATGGGACCTACCATAGTCATGACAAGACTTCATTTAGGAACTAATATGTGCGCTATCCAAAAATACATGTTTCAGAATCCTAAGGTACTCACGAAGCAATTTTTATAGGAGTAGTTTGGCTAGTCATATAATTTGAAGTACTCACCATCTCTATAAAAACTCCTGCGGAAGTACCATAGAATTCTGAAACATGGATATTTAGCTAGAGCACATACTAGTTCCTTAGTGAAGTCTTGACCCGACTATGATAGGTCCCATAGTTTTGGAGCTATGGACCTTAAACATTCATTTTTTCACGTTTTCAGACTATAACTCCAAAATGATGGATTTCTGCTCCCAAGTTGGTCTGTACTTTTTGTCTTATCTTGGTGTCAGGAATCACCTTCCAAACGTTGATGGTGTTATTTTGAAACATCCTGTATATGTATATATAAATTAATGTGCGTCAACAAATTTTAAACTTCATAAATATGTGAGGTGATTGTTTATTTTCTTTTTTAAATTTTAATTTCTGTATCTTATTTTGTACACGTATTTCACTTTAGATTACTTTGTAGTAAAGTTGTTTGAAATATGTTCTTGTCTGCATCAAATATGAATGACACACAGAGAGAAAAAAGGCTCCTAAACTTAATCTAAATTATGTTCTTGAACACTAAAAATGCATCATCAATAGCATTTTTTAACACTAGTTCGTTCTCTTTGCCTAATAGCCATTCTAAATACGTCTTTGCATTCGAGCCAATGGAGAAAGATTACGATATACGTATAATGAATATTTTGTAGCAGTCTAATTAGTATGAAATTCAGAGAGCAAGCCCTGAACGCAAACTACGTTATCCACAAATCACAAAATATAACCTTACTGAGCTGCGCTAATTGATACACACTGTAGAGGCTATTTTCATTTTCATATTTGGTAACCATTATATTTAGAGCTGTTTCCGCGGCATTTTTTTTTAAAGCCCATTTGGTTTGAATTTACTGATTTCTTCAAATCTATCTAAATTTCCCATAATTTAAAATTTAATTTTCTTACATATATGTATATAGTATATATATATATATTTTGAAAATTTATACATCAAATCTAATAATGTAAGTAATATAACACAAGCTTATTTTTACGAAGTAGACGCATTTAAATCGATATGAAGACTGAATCAGTAAAAACCTCCTCCGTTTCAAAGAAAATACAGAAATATTTCCTCGTATAAATCAATGGGCTTTAAGAAAAGGTTAGGGATTCTACAATCTAAATAATAATGAAATAAGTTCAACTTTGCTACTATCTCCTTGACACATTATTTGTAAAGTTTAAAATCAACAGACTGATCGGTACAGGGTTTTCTTTTCGTAATAATAATCGGAAGGGATGCAAATAAAAAGAGACATGCTCTATTTAAAATAGATAAACAAATTAAATAATCAGATTTCAGATTTAATTAATTTCTTTTGAATTTTCAATAAAGAAAATAATTGACTTACTTGCAAAAACGCTATTATACGCGGGTTAAGAGATGTAAGTACATCACTCTTCGTTTGAGGCTTGTTTTAGCGACACTGTTACTATTTGGTCTATTGTTTGAATTATTTAAAATAAAATTGACGATTATGTTAATTGTGGAGTGCAATACATACCTAGAACATAACACCTGAAGATAAACAAAAAAAGTAATAAATATAGGCAGAAAAGCCGTCTTATTATATAAATAAAAAAACATCCAAATAAATTTACAATAATTAAAAATAATTTATCTTCTTGCTGGGTGCTGGAACAATTCTTTACGTTGTTAACCCTTTTGTACCCAAATATTCACATCTATTTCTTCTATTTCTCGGTTGCATTCACAAGGCGTAAGTTATCAACTGAAGCATACCAAATGATGCAAATCATAATTAAAAAAAAAGCAGCTTTGTGACCCCACAGCAGAAACAACATTAGTAGTTGTTGCAGAGTGACAATATATGAACAAAACCTTGGTTATAATTCAAACGGTATCAATATATTTCTCTGCCACCAAAAAAACTTTTGCTCCTTCTGCCAAATGAATTCATATAGTGACGTTACACGATTAATGTTTCATCCCACAAAACCATGAATATTCTTGCATTTTCTGATATCTCTTCGTTAACACTTAAAATTAACTTTCTCATACATAGCAACTACTTAGATCATTACAAAATAGCTTTCCGAAAAGTTAATATTATAAAATTGTAGATAAACCTACATTTATCAACCGCTAGGTTCAAGAAAATAAATACATGTTACACAATATGTACACATCAACAGATATGTGCTCACCAGAGGTGACCGATTCATACATAAAATATGTCAAGACTTTTTTTGTTTCATGTTCCTAACAGTCTGTGTGAATATATTTATAATATATTTAATTGTGAATATGTAAGTTCTCAGTGTATACGTATATACAATATGTTCACTTCTTTTGTTTTATAAACTGTATTACAAATACACTAGTTGTATTACGTGAAACGATTCAGTCATGGAACGCAGCTATGTACATATTTCTACACAAGGCAGAGAAGAGAGATATATAACAGTAATCCCACGTTGCAAGAGACGTGCATGTCGTACAACCCATCCCTATCTTGACTACAATATACAGTTCACAACCGAAAGCTGAATTGGTCATATGTAACTACATTCATTCTTCATTTTTCTCTTTGTTTTAGACAGACAAACTACGCCGCTACTTCTGCAACAGGCTGAGGTTCTGTGCATTCTTCCGTTTGCGTGGTGGTAACCCCTGAGTCCTGAGCCTCGCTGTCTTCTGACACAATGCTATTATCTCCGACGACGGCATCGCTGGTTACCTCAACTACAGGAGGAGAAGCGCAGGGAGCTTCAACAGTATCCCCTCCTCCACCTTCATCACTCACTTCAGCCGGCGGTGGGCATCCGACCTGAGGGCTTATTTCCTGCTGGTAGTCGCTGTTGACAACTTCCCTCCCCCGGCCTTTCCCCTTGACTTTGAACTCTTCCTTCTCCGGAGGCGGGACGATAGGAATTGCAACTTTTGGTCTCTTTTGGGGTGTTACACGTGATACCTGATTCTGAGTATTGTAGTACGTGATGCCATTCTGATATACTTCTGGAGGCGCCTGAGGTTGAGGCTGGGCCTGGAAAAATAATAGAATACAAGCTACTTTATTTTCATTACCAAGTGCGGTAATATATTTAAAGAACAAAAGCAATAACTTACACGAAAACTAACCTGTATACTATTCTGTTCAAAAATATTACAATTTTTATTTCTTGTTTGAGAAATCTACGTAATACTCTTCTACACGCGGACGATACGATGGGCGTTTGATTGATTCCTTATCAGCGTATTGACTCCTAAGGTCATTATTGCTGCCTTTCTAGGCCTATTTACTGCCTCGCGATGCTGGGTTCGCCCATAAAAATTATGAATTCCATTCAGAAGTTAAACTTGCAACCATACCCACAAACGCTCGCACGTTAACCATTCGGTTATAAAGAAGCATACACATACTGCAAGTAATCTGTAATTAATTATTTAATGAACTGACAGGAGGCATATTTAATAGTAAAATACTAGGGTGCAGCGTTTTACCACTTTTTTCTCGGAACGAAATCTAATACCTGTCAAAAGTGCCCCACCCACATGGACATTACAGGTATAGATTTTTTTTTTAATCAGATAATATCTTCTGTGAGAACTATTGCCTCAAAGTTTCAAAATTTAACTGAAAATTACAAAAGATACCAAAGTTGTTCATTAATTTTAATTATGTTAAAGTAAACATATTTTTGGTTAAATACATGTCAATTGCTATGAAAAAAGACATTCAAGTATGAAAATGCCACTTATATGCCCTTGGGGGATATGGGTGCCTCCTCTGGGGTCAGAAAAGTGCGCAAATTCAGTACAGTTAAGCGGTTGTGCAGCTCCTCGCTCACCTGGACATATAGCCTGGCCAAGGACTCCTTCGCCAGCCCTACCCAACCAACCAACCATATACCAACCATATGTAGGGCCGGATAAACTGATACGATTCCTCACTGTCATGAAAAATTGTCACAAATTGGGACTTTGATTGAAATTTGGACACAGCTTGCCTAGAAAGCAAGGTTGACCTGGTCATCTCGTCTCTAGCATCACTGCCACATACTCGGGAGGCTTCTTCAGTGACTAATTTCACTATCCGTTGTACTGCCACCATGTGGCACGGATAGACGGTGAAGGACCATTCTGGCATAGTGTTGTCAGGAAGTGAACGTTTGTCCATGAGCCGTTTGTTTGATATTGTCCTTAGAACTGGTGGTACAGTTATTGAAACATCAGTGCTTTCCCAAAAGATCATTTCAGTGTAATCTTTTGCCTCAAAATTCAGTCTGGGAATGATGTTATATCTAATGGAGTTATGAAGATTCCCTGCTTAATGTTCGCGGGCACTAAGAATCTTATGTAATGCATCTTGTCGGACAGCAAGTCGACCATTAATCATCATGGCGAGAAGGAAGTTTTCTGGGAGTGTAAAGAAAAAATGACATGAAATCTTTGAGTTTTACGTCCCACGGTTATGCCGGTTAGGCTAAAAGAGACGGTGATGATGACTAATGAATGAAATGGTGGAATGAAGAAAGTGGGAAAAAACGGGAGAACCCTGAGAAAACCCACGCACACGGTGTTTGTCTACCACAAAGTTCACTTGGCGGGGGCTGGGAGTGTAAAGAATACATTCGTCTGAATGGATTACAGTCTGGTATTCCCTTGGTAAGTATCTAGACCTACGTATGGTCCCAAAGACGTGATGAGGACCATCAGCAATGGAAGACTGTGTTCTGACACGGTATTGCATAACCACATAGGCTGTAAGTGTGAATGTCACAATTTTTATTAATTTCTTGGTAGGTTTCTTTGTTGCAATATACAATCTTAAAATTCTGTTTGCAGTAGTCAACTCAGCGAGCTTTGTTTAGTTTGTCAGGGATCATAGAAGCAAGCTCTTCAGGACATGCTCCGGAGTTAACGGCTTCAGATATCTAGAATAAGTATCTCAGATCTTTACTGAGTTTTCTGAGCTCTTCTGTACTATGATGAGGTAAGTCACATTTTATTGGTTTGAATGGCATCACTGGAAGCTTTTCAGTCAGATAGTTTTGAATCTATTTGACCAGTGTAAGAATAAGGGCTGGCGTCAATATGCGTGAAGAGAGCTCGGATGAGCAGTTCATTAAAATGCAAGAGACAAATAGCCCATTGCATATGTTTTCCTGTTAGTTCCTCTAATTCTCGAAGAATACCTCCATTCCAACCAGTGTTAGTGTTTGTTCCATCACACCAAGAACCTCACTTTCATCAAAGCCACCTTTGAGTTGGTTCATGACGTACTCGAAAATAGCCGTGGTCTCGTCATGTGCAGAGCGAGAGGATGGTCTCATTGACCAACGTATTGAGAGTTCGGTTCAGCTACAAGTGGCAAGTACTCTTCTCTAATGATGCCTGTGTGTATGTTAGTGGCATCCCTTCATCCATCAAAGTATAGGCTTTTAAAAAAATCATCAATTCTAGACCTTTCTTTTAAATTCCGAGCAACTTTCAGTTTGAAACGCCTTATTTTGCTTCTGTCCATATTAAAGCAGATGTTATGTCGCTATATTGTTGAGAAGTTATAATTCCAACCTTTAAAGCTGCCTGAAGCACAGTTGATGTTATATGTATGTGCCGCAGCCCTCTCGCTTACACTGCATCTCTGAGCAATAGTAACAGTTTCAGTAAAATCTACGAGGGCCGTTCCGAAAGTAATGCCTCCAATTTGTTCAATGGAAACTAATGGAGATACATAAATAACAGCAGCACAGCTAAGCAGAGCAATATTTCAGCTACTTACTGTCATTTTTCCACATAGTTCCCACCATTCGTTATGCACTTTTGCCAACGATGAACCAGAGCCTGCATGCCGCGCTTGTAAAAATATGAATTCCATGGACAATCTTTTGGCTTGAAGTGATGACCACGTCTCATCTCTAGTGACGATGCTATCCAAATAAATGACACGTTCAAGCTTCGTAATGGTTCAGCAGCTCCCAAAGGAAAAGGCAAGGACGAAAATAGCTGTAGAAACTCTTAATTATACTGAATTTGCCCTCTTATCCGGCCCCAGAGGAGGCACCTCTATTCCACCGCAGGGGCATATAACTGGCATTTTGAGACGTGAATGACAGTTTTCATTGCATCTGGTATGCCTAAACTAAAAAATATGTTTACTTTATTTATTTATTTATTTTTTTGTAATTTTCACTGAAATTTTGAAACTTTGAGACAATAGTTCTCACAGAAGAAGTTATCCGAATTGAAAAAAAAAAAAAAAAAAAAAAAAAGCTATACCTGTAATGTCCATTTGGGTGGGCCACTTTTGCCAGGTATTACATTTCGTTTCGAAAAAAAAAAGTGGCAAAACGACCCACCCCAGTAAAATACTAATCTTCAACTCACTTAAGCATATATAATATTACCTTATTCGTATACGTTTCAATGACTGTGTATTATCAATCGCGGGATATGTCTATTAAGAACTTTTAATGTTAATTCGAGGATTCACGTTAACGGCAAATTTCTTCCTGAAGAAAATCAATATTATCCTTCATCGACTCCAAAACAGCCCTTAATTTTACTAATATATATATATATATATATATATAAACTTAAGTACCAACCAAGCAGTCGCTGAAACGTACACAGTAAGTTAATAAGGGTGCTTCACTGAGTTCAAGATTGGTATTTTATTATTGTTAACAAATTCATTATAATTTAAATCGCTTGAAGAGGAATCTTACCAATAAACTCGAAATGTACTCACTTTGCTCCCCCAAACTATTATTTTGTCAACCAACTACCGCAAATTCCATACTATATATATATGCAAGTAATCAAGGACATTATCATACAACACACTGTGTTGACTTGCAAGTGATAGCGCTGGCAGCGACATCTATTAACGTAACTGTTTACTATTAGGACGCAGAAACTAAGACTTTTATTATTAGGAGTTTTTGGAAATAATGTATTTTTCTTACAGGAGTCAGCACTGTCAAGATTTAGGTCATGAAACGTATTTACTGAGGTTAGGATGTATGAAATTTAATATTGTTACACATCGAGAATTGATTTGTTTCTAAACCCATATTCGAAGCCCGAGACCTACAGTTAAAATTCAGATGATGGCCAGGAAAGTATCCTTTTGATCGTTCATTCGCCTTACATCGGTAGACGCAAAACAGCTGAGGACATTATCCATCGTTCGTCTTTCAAAATCTACATCAACAATATTTGTAGCCTAACGCATTTTAGTAATGCAAACTTGTACCTTCCAACTTCTGAAAATATTTAATAAACCAACAGCATCAGCTTCTTCCTATCCTCATACATTCTTAGCTATGAGGTAGGATAATAATCAAAAAGTGGTCATCTTCAGTTAATTTGCACTGAACTTTGGTCATTTGGCTGAGTGTGGAATATGACAAACATCACGTCATGTGACGTTGACTATTACGAACTGTAAAAACAGCAGCCAGAAACACCAACAGAAAATAGAACTCAATAAAAACTTTGATTTTACCATTATCTTGATCAGATTGGAAGGTGCTACGAGCCGCATCAAACTACCTCGTACTATTAGGGACTAAGAGAAGTATCTCGAGGTCACGGATAGCACAGCACAGGATCATGAGGTCTACTAAGACAAAATATATTAAGTACTATTCCCACTTTCATCCTGCTCTAACAAGTTAATAACCTACTAGCTGAACCTGCGCTCTCTACACAGCGCATCATTTATATGCGAGCGCGAATCTCCTTGTCATTCCTTACAACATCTGTACATATCCCTCTACAGACACAAGTGAAGGACGTCTTGGTAAAAAAAAAGGCAAGAGGACATTTTTTCAATATCTCGCACTGTTTGCAAGATTTCAGCCTACCTCCGATTGGAGTTTCTAATTAATATATGATCAGTGTTTTCTTTCTTCTTAGTAAATATATTACACACACAATTAATTATAGTGTCAGTGATACATGATGCTCATTGGGCGAAATACTCCAAACAATAAAGATTCATCTTAGCTAGGAGAAATGGTTATTCTTCGTTTTCCATCATCATTTGGCCATGAAACAAACGCCTGGGAGATATACAGCCCATCTATACAACTATGTGGTGTTGGAATGCATAACTCAGGATACTGTGCTGCTTTTAAAAAAGTTAAACACTTCTAGTGTACCCCTAAAAAAACGTAATAAAGAAATAACGGCGACATTTTTTAAATATTCAATTAGAACTAGACAATCTACATAAAATTTGGAATCGACTAGTGAAAACCGCACGTTTCTGGAGCACTTGTAGTTTTCGAGATCTCATTGTCAAAAGGATTGGAGACTAACATATAAACCTAGCATTGTTATATACAGATCTTTATTTTTTATAGAAATAATTGTTTTATTCCAGTTAACGAATATGAATATTCTGGTATGTTCCTTGAGAGTCTGAGTTAAGGTATAATATGGTAATTTTTGTTACAAACATCAATTCCAAGATAGCATTGCTTCATTCTTTCTTTCTTATCCATTGACTGACTGACTTATGTTCTTATTAGAATCACGCAAATAGTACCTATAATACTGTAATGTAAGTAGGTTTGTTCGTCCGTTACTCCACATGATCATTGTAGAACGAAAGTAAATTTTTGGATTTTTTTTTTCAGTAGATAGAAAGAGTGATTATTTCAGCCGAGTTTGTTAACAGTCACTCCGTTAACGTCTTAACGGTGACTCACGTCCGTCTGTTACTCTACTCTTGAATGAAAGTGAATTTTTTAATAGACAGCTAGAGCGAGTATTTCGGCCAAACTCGTTAATGGAGTAAATCCATTAACATCTTAACGGATAATGGTGACTTTTGTGTCTGTCCGTTACTCCATATGATAACTTTTGAACGAAAGTCAAGGGTTTAAAATTGTTTTCTGCGGAGATAACTATAATGCTTGGCTGAGTTCGCTAATGGGGTAATTTCGCTAACATCTTAATGGGTAATTGTGGTTATGCATATTCCATTCTCCACTATTTTAACAAAGATGTAGAATGCTAGAAATTCATCTTGTCGCTAGATGGCAGCAAATATCCTCCAGCGATTGACATCTATAGAAAGAAATAGGAACTTCTACTGCGTGATTTTCTTTTCTGACTTTAAATATTTTTCAGTGTACGAGGAAAGTTCATGGTCTGACTAGGAAGGAAGCAATTATTTTATGCTTGTATACATCAGCTGCGTAGCTATATCTGTTGATAATTACTGTGTAAAATTTCATTTCTCTATTGTTTCAGCCGATGAGTTTATAAGGTGCTAAGTCGGCCGAGGTGACGAAAATTTATGACATGAAGAAAATCGAGCATCGAGCTGCCATTAAGTATCTGCATAAAAAGGCTTAACACCACACGAAATTCATATAGACAAGATACAGACACTAGGAGACTCCGCGGCCTCGTATTCCATGATGAAAAAGTGAGTAGCTGAATTTACGCATGGCAGCGATAGCATTGAAGATGACTCTCGCAATGGCAGGTCTTCAATGTCAACCGCTACAGAAAATGTCAACAAAATTTGTGACCTGATTTTGAATGATCGCAGAATCAAAATCCAAGAGATAGCTAAGACTGTTAGAATTTCCTATGAACGAGCACAAAACATGATCGTAAACGAATTAATGTTTTCTACGGTGTCGGCGAGATGGGTACCCAAGCAGCTTTCAGTTGATCACAAACGCAATCGACTCACCCTTTCCGTGATTGATTGGAACTGTTTGTAGGTGATCCGGAGGAATTTATTTGCTGATTTGCGACTATGGATGAGACATGGGTACACTATCAAACACTGAAATCAAAACAATATTTGACGCAAATGGAAACGACCTGGATCTCCTGTCTAGTTGTCCCGAACAAGTTTTGTCAGCAAACAAGTTTACGACATCAATTTTTGGGGATGCTGGGGGCGTTATCCTGAATGAGTTCTTGGAAAAGTGTAAGACTGTCAATACTACTGCACCCTTCTGCGACATTTTCGTGAGGAATCAGAATTAAAAGACCAAGAATTATGCGAAGAAAGGGGTTGTTTCACCAAGACAATGAGCGTGTTCACACGTCCCTTGCATCCAAGGCAGAAATTCATTCCTGTGGGTTCGAACTGTTGCTGCACCCGCCCTATTCGCCTGATCTGGCCCCTTCAGACTTTCACTTCTTTAGAAACTTGAAAAAGTTTTTGGGACGGTCAACGATTTTCTTCGGATGCGGAAGTGAAAAGTGCCATATTGAAATATTTTGCAGGGCTCGAGGAATCATTTTTAAAAAGTAGTATAGAAGCGTTACCGGAGAGGTGGCGTAAATGTATCTCGGTCGAGTAGGATTACGTGGAAAAATAAAACTTATCCAAATATTTTCTAATTTTGCAGGTCAGGCCATGAACTTACCAATTCACCCCCGTATCTTTCCTTACCTAAGTACTGACAATGCCCGTTTAATATGATTTTTGAAACCTCTATAACAGTTTGGGAGAGCAAAGTGAGTACATTTTGAGTTTGTTGTAACGAACTAAACTTCTTCATACCATAGCCCACGATGAGAAAATGTCGGCCTAAATAATATGAATAACAATACGATTACAATCCCCTTGAATGTGGCTTGTAACGGAAAAGTGTGTCATACGATTTACGCCCTCAGCTTACAATCAAAATGGTAAATGTTTGAGTGCAAGTTCGTCATTTGCTGTAGGATGTACGAGTAATTTCTCTAATATATTGTACGTCTTTGTGTGAAACAGAGACGCTTTTGAGATAGGGCTTTGACTTTTAACATAAAGAATAGTGTAACAGGATTCCCTATGTAAATTAATAATTCTATCTTATCTATTTTAAATATGAAATATACGTACCACTGGAGGAAAGGCCTGAAAAGGAGGATATGGAGCCGGAAACTGCGCTGGTGGCCCGTAACTTATCACAGATGCATTTGGACTAATATAGGGTGCTGCAGGAACAACAGGGTTTGGCACAGGCGGCTGGGACACAGACACAGGAGTGAACAGCCGAGGACCAGGAGGTGGGGGCTGAGCACGAGGTATAAAAGGAGGGGATTCATTGTAGGAAGGAGGAGATGGGAAGGGCGGTGCGAACGTTGGCTGCGAGATCATCTGTGAAGGAGATGCTGCAACTGGCTGTTGAGCAGACGCTGGTTGTGACGATTCTGCATACACCCCTTGTTGGTAACCTAATGGAAGATTAAAAATAAATCACGTTCAGTATAAATTACTTTCATAGTTTTCTATACATGTGAACAAGAAGTATATATTCTCTGAAAACAAATATTTTGGCGTGAATACGATGCTGAAGGTAGAGGAAGAACTCGACACTCTGCATGTACAGTAAATGTGAGGAACCATAACAATGAGCTGTGATCATTGAATCAGGAACAAGGAAATTCTGGAACTAATGTGTGAATCAGCAATCATTAGATGAAGCATGACATTAAATGTCAGAGCTGAATCCAGTAGACAGATCAGAAGGGAGTTTTGTTGCCATTTGTAATATCCATGATTAATTATGCACTAAAATGCCTATCGCTGAACTAAAATATTTGGATACCAATGCCGACCTGCAAATTCTCGTCTTGAATTAAAACCATTATATTTGCATGTACAAACAAATATTAAATCCCTAGATGATTTTTTTATTTTACTTTATTTATTTATTATTTTGTTTGTTATACTACCTCTTCTGAGGTAATGTACAGATCATTTTATGTAACAATGACCTAATCGTCGATGGTACCAAATTCGGTATTACCCTTCTGTTCGTGCTTAGCCGAAGCCATCTGTCGAACTCTGTGACACAAAAATGAAATGAAATCTTTTAAGTTTTACGTCCCATGGTTATGCCGACTAGGCTAAAGGAGACGGTGATGATGAAAAATGAACGAAATGGTGGAATGAAAAAAGTGGGAGGAAATGAGAGAACCCCGAGAAAACCCACGCACACGGTGTTTGTCCCCCACAAAGCTCATTTGGCGCAAGTTGGGATCGAACTAGGACGCCATGCACCAGAGGTGAACACTATTATTGAGCCACCGCGGCCACTCTATGACATAAATGAAAGGAACACATAGTTGGATAGATGTGCTTTTAGTCTAGATATTAAGTTCTGTGAGAACCGGATTATGACAGATCAAATAATGTTTTACATATTGATTTCATGTTACTTGTTTACGCAGTGATATATATTTATTAACGCATGCTACATATAAGTGTAATAGTTATTGGACTTTGCATATCAGAAATGTGATATTAGGAGTATATATAAATGAAAAAGAGACGCTCAATTAGATTTGTAAATGAAATCTTTGAGTTTTACGTTCCACGGTTATGCCGGTTAGGCTAAAGGAGAATGTGATGATCGAAAATGAATGAAATGGTGGAATGAAGAAAGTGAGAGGAAACGGGAGAACCCAGAGGAAACTCACGCACATGGTGTTTGTTCACCACAAAGTTCACATGGCGCGAACAACAATTAGGTTTGTGTTCAAAAATATAAGTATAGACAATATGTCATACTCTTATGACAGTATTATTATTAACACAACATAAGTTCACCAATAACAGTTTAATGTCCTATTTAAAAAAAAGCGAAAAAGATAAGAACTTATCTTAATTGCATTACAAATAAATAACACAAACGACTGTACTAAACCTTCTCGCTCCAATTCCTTGAACTAAGTCAAGTTATGCTGCAGTTATTAGTAAAACATTTATTTGTGAAATACGAACAAAATTATGTTCTTTTGGAGGGAAAGTGGGAACTGCGAAGAAAGATCACTCCTTAAAATTAAACTTATCCCTTGCAGATATTTCACAAGAAGCAATTTACGCATCATAGGTTCTTAATGAAATTTCTTATTATAAAAATAGTAAAATCGCCCAGGTAGTTTCTGAGAGAAAAGGTCTCTAAAGAAACTCACTGCCGAGGAAACTATCCCTTGTGGATTGTTTTATGAGAAATTAACTTCTTTATGAAATACCAGCTGAAGTGTCCGTTTTTCGCACAGGAAGGATAAGGTGTATGAAAATACCTGAAAGCAAAGAAATCCGTGAAATAAATAGATAAGGAAGCTCAACACCTACACATTGTCCCTGTCAATATGAGTAAAGTAAATAACGAAGAGAGCGTGAATTGGCGGGCCAGCTGACATGTCCCTTTTTGCCTAAACTTGAGCTCGTATGTCATCGACGCTGTCACAATCAGCTTAACGATTCCAAAAAGTATGGATTCGACACCAATATCGGTAATTTTGAACAAGTTATTTTTCGCCCAACATGACGATGGGGGGGGGGGGCTACTATAACGGCGTTGTGACTATGACTATTCATCTCGGCGATCCCGAAAACCACGGATTTCACATTAATATCTATCAGGAACTTCCTCGTGATTATTTGCTTAGTGCACGAGCCTTTGGTACGGAGGACGGGTTAGATTTCCGACAGCACCTCATGTAGTTCGGATTCCCAGTTAAGCTGTAGAACAATGCCATATATTACCTCGCTTCTGAAACAGACGCTAAACTACAATTTAGCAACACTAATATCCGTCGTCCCTTAAAAAGGGACGTTTTAGAGGGAATGGTGGGAAGTAAAGAGGGAGGGGTGAAGGGGATTACAATTAATGGACGATATCAAAAGAGAAATCGTACGTGAAGACGAAGAGACTAGCGGAAGACCGTGGAGCATGGAAGCTTCTCAGGTGCAGCAAGAGACCTGCCAATAATGGCAGAATACCTATGATGATGATGAGTATTTATCATCTTTTATCCGCAGATTTTTAACCCTAAGCAGAAATTTAAAAAAACAAAAGCGGCGATTACATCTGGTGAAGACCTATTTGTGTATAAAATTTTAAGGGTTCAAATAAAGACACGCATTATTTTATTATTATTATTAAAGACGAATGAAATCGACTGAACCGTTTGAGAAAATCACCAGCAAAACGTACCCCCAACAGTAAAAACTATTCCTTGGGCATTTTAAGGGAGCAGTTCGAGCTAAAAACAAGTTTGGTGCAATGGAAAGAGTAACAAAAAATAAGAGAGCAGTATTTTTTAAATCTTGATACGCTGTCTCGTTCGGCATCTATAGCCATTTGTTTTTGTTGAATCGCAAATGCTGAAGTCACTCGTGGGCTACGCGAGGAACTCAATGTGAGTCAGCAACCACTCCCTTGTACGCAGGTGATAAACCTTTAATAGTGTAGCGGATTTAATAGAATGTGTTTCGGCTTCGTTAGCAGTCTTGCTTTGTGTTGAGTTCTTGAGAGACGTTTTTGTTAGTCATTTTTTTCTAAAGCATAGTATAAAAAAAGAGTAGAGAGAGCAGTAATTACATAGTGTTGTGCGAAGCAGTATTTCTTCCAGACATGTTTTTGGTGATGGCACTATCTACCGGAGCTCTGAGAGTGCTCCCTGGAAGATATTAAAATAATACGTCTATAATATAATAAATATAATAGTACTGAGTTAAAATAATGTGCCCCTCCGAATACTAAGTGTGGCCCCCTGGAACATTATTTCTGAAAGAAACTGGTGCGAAGTAAAAAACACGTTTTAGAATAGCGCGTGCTATGTCTGTGAATTGAAGTAGAAATGCCTAACACGTGCTGTTTTCAATTGTAATTCTTGTGCGATTAAAGCTGAGAACATAAAGTATATTTTCTTTCTTTTTTTTTTTCGTTACGTTTCCAAGTCGTGAGAGATCACCAGATCGTTGGCTCAAGAAAATCGATAGGAAAAATCTTCGTGTCAAATGAAAACACTCGTGTTTGTTCCAAACATCTTGAAGAGTCCGACTTCGAGCAGTCATGCTTACTGAAAGAAAAGGTAAGGCCAGAATAATCATTTACACGTAAACTGAGAAAGAATGCTGTTCCAGGTATATTATTGAAAGGTTTAGAATCCGAGCCATTGAATAAGCGCCTATCTATGTCCAGTTACCAACGTAAAAATATCGTACAAGACGCAATTGACGGTTGTAGTCGAGACGAGGTATGACGTATGCTATTAGAGGGTAATAGCAACGGTGTCACTCATGATTGTGACGGTACTGCTTTAGAAATAAATGTAAATACAACTGCTATACAATGTGAATTGGGGAGTGAAACATACCGGCTCGTAGAAGGAATCGGTAACGACGACAGTGTTCCTCAGGACATTCATTTCGTTTAATTTTTCTGTATCAAGTGACAATGATGAAACGGTTGATGAGAGTTGTTGCGCGGAGAGCGATGCGAATGAAACAAATTTAACCGCTAAAGTATTTTTCGTATTCTGAAAAACTTTACAGATGTTATTTCATTTTTGTCACATATGCCGCGCTCTATACATACCCTGAAGCTCAAACTTACAGGGTCAGGGTTAAAAATTGCAACAAAAAGTGAAAATGAAAATACTTATGTTTGGGAATCGGAAGCATGATTAAAGAAAAGGTACTTAGGTATTGTAGCAATCTCGTCCGCCATGTATTTACATGGTATTGGTTTCGAAATTTTAGTTTCTTTTGTGAAACACTGAACTTATGCTTTGTAGGAAAAACTAAATATTATAATAATATAAAAACTTGTACAGCCCACCATCACATATTATTATTTTCTACACGCAAATGACATTTCTAAGTCTTTGCAATCAGTTCTGGGAAAAGAAATCGCACTTTAGAACGTGCCACCGCACCTCTCACAAACGGAATGCTTGGCATTGTGTATGGAAGCCTGCTCTCACGTATGACTCATCACAAAATCTTTTTTCCTCTGTTACTAGCTAGCGACTGACGTATCGCGATCAAACAAACACCATTCCTTTTATAATTTTCAACTCTACAAATGCAAATAATTTGTATATATATATATATATATAAATGCATTTCTAGGTCGAATTGCTTCTTTAAGGACAAATAGTTATACCATATTCTCAGGTTATTAATAATATATGAAAACAATCGCCTGAGCAGTTTGAGAATATTATTATATGGAGGTTGATTCAGTTATACGGAGCCAAAGTCAAAGTGCAACTGTACCGCACATACGCAAGCCACAATACACGGAACAATATCTTATTCTCGCTAGTCACGTAGTAAAGCAGTATGGTTCGAGCGTAGTCTGACGCCACTGAAACTGAACAGATTCTTGAGAGGGGTTCATTGTGATTCTTTTCCGACACTAAGTTGAAGGCATAGCGCGCGCGTAAAAATGCCAACTGTGTAACTTTCGTGTAGATCGTCCCGCTGTGAATTGTATTATACCGAAATATGCTGCACCGACGCGAGCAGCTAGAACAGTTTCCAGTACAGGGTTAAAATGCGCCTCCGAAAGGTGGAGCGAACTGTCAAAATCAATGCTGCGTACTACCAGACTCATGTCCTAATTGAAATGTACCAGCATTGTACAGCCAAGACGTGAACCAGGTTCAACTGCACCCAGACATGGGATTCAGCCACATGGCGAAAAGACCGTTGGAAGTCTATCGTCGTATGGAACGAAAAATTGGAAGTTTGACAATTCCCTTCTCAGACATCCCAGTTAAGAGGCTAATGGACTATTGTGCTTTCGGACTCCTCGAGTGGTGCCGTCCCATCGTCACTGGTCTGTAGAAAGCTTGTAAAGAGGAGTGCGATGCAATACCCACGGTCCAGCTGTAATGGAAATTCACGATGCCGGGCAATAGTTAGTCGAGGTGGCACATTCAAAATCAGCTCAATGTAAGTAAATCAAACTGAACATTAAGGTAAGTTCTTAACACATACCTTGCACAAAAATATGTCATTTCTTCTATTTAAGTATATGTACTAATTTTCCTTCTATTGACTTTTACAATGTCGGATTTTCAAGTTATAATAGGATATTGCTGTTATTATTTCTTTAAAGTATAATAAAATAAACAAATAAAACTGGAATCGAACAACTCACCTGGTTCATAGTAGTTTGCAGCCTGTCCATAATTTGCAGCCTGTGTTTCTGGTAATGATCTTTGTCGCTGTGAAGAATATCTCTTCGGTCGATTAGCTGCGCCATCTTGCATCCGAGGAGGAACCACGTTCTGTCTCCGTTCTTGTGACTGATGATAATTCGAAGCATTTTCTTCAAGGAAAACAAAAAAACACATTATAGTAATTCAATAATGAATGTATCACAACATATTATTATATTTCGCAAAAAATATAAAAATACTACCATAAATGCATTCAAACTGCATAATCATTTCGTATTAGTTGGATATGATAAACCTTACAGTTCAGTGTGAAATAATAATAAAATGTCTCATGGTTCTGCTTTGCAAACTTAAAAGAACACACACAGCAAACTAGAATCAAATGACAAAATGAGAGAATCTGTGTATCCCGAGCAAATTTATGGGTTGGTTTACCCACCACTAACTTTACACAGACTGACATTATAGCGAGGCTTTCATACAGAGCGTTCAACAAGTCTCTATACACCTGAATCGTGGCAAGTCAAAGTCGCATTCAAAGTCATATGAAATAAAATTGTATGCGAAGGTTTGCAACACTGCTATATTATCGCCTTGCGTGAAGTTCCTTTCTTAGATTCCAGTCGGCAAAGTGAGGTTGAAGTGATTGTTGCATCTAGTTAGCGGTCTCTGAAACAATGGCGTTAACTTTGGAACAACGAATATTCCTGGTTGAACATGTGTTCCGGAACAAGGTGAGTACAAACAGACAAAGATAAGTTTGCAGCTAGGTTTCCGGATACACCTGTTCCGAATCGTCACACTGTAATGGCACTGATCGATAAATTTAGAGACATTGGTACGGTAATGGACTATGATTGAAGTGGTAGACCGTCAGTGCTCGATGAAGAAAAAATGGTACACATATCGGATGCAATGCAACGTATCCCCCATAAACCACTTCGAAAACTTGCCCAGGAAGTGTTGGTACGGCACAAAAGGCGGTTCGTAAAAATTGCGTCTTATCCCGTATAAGGTGAGAGCGGTGCAGCAGTAATTTCCTCCCGACAGGGTAAAACGAGTGCAGTATTGTGAATGGTTTACACGGTTTGTTATGGACAAGTCTGACGATGTTTTGGATAATGTTTTTACTTCTGGGGTTATGCAAAGAATTCTGTTTATAAAGGGAACCCCCACACGCTACAAGAACTCGAAATAGCTATTCGAGATTTTGCTCATAGCATTCCACACGAACAACTTGTGAGAGTATTTGAGAACAAGAAGCAACATGTGCAAGCATGTTTGGAGGCTCATGGGGGACATTTCCAACATTTGCTGTGAAAATGTGTGTCAAAATGTGTGTGTATATGCTACGCCCTGTACATAGTGCTTTTATGTCATAAAATATAATAAATTTTGAGTAAAATAATTTTCTCGTTGCTTTGAATATGTGACAATTCAGGTGTATAGAGACTTTTTTGAACGCTCTGTATAAGTAATGGGTATAATTTTAAATTATTGGAAAAATAAACTATATCTCGCAAAATATAAAAAGAGCGAAAAAAATGCACGATTGAATCGGGATTCGAAAGTGAGTCTCCGTCTTACTGTACTGATGCGTCAACCATTAACGCTACTCAGTTCGCTTCCTCAAAAGCTGTACATTCTATCACTCTCGCAGCTGTTGCTCAGACACTCCGATTACATGGATTATCGCAACTCATATGAGAGTTGAACGATTTAACGGGTGTAACAAATTCAAACCGTCAAATATGTTCTATAACATACGAAGTTTCCAACAAAAGAACGTGCCATTCTCCTGTAACTCTCAGTTTTCACTTTTCGAGTTACGTATTTCTGTCAGTTTTCAACACAATTCCCGTTCACTTTCACACACGATTACAATGTTTGCTTATCACTATCAAAGGTGTCCGGAAGTCTTTTGCGGAGTTGTTTTGTCATTTTGCACGACTGAACACTTCGGTTTTGTCCTTGTTTTCAAAACATACAGACACCACTGGGGAACAGTTCTTGGAAGCAGAATGGACAAGGGGCCACTTCTGGGAGACCATTTTCTCTTCATCCAGCTGCCGAGAGGTCTAAGGTGATTCGACTTTAGAACTTCACGTGATATGTCAAAATTTTTTCCAGATGCAAGAGAGAGTTCTGTAAGATCACTGATATTCTCAATAATTAGCCTTCTGTTCTCCATGAGAAGGGCCCCAAAGGAGAAATATCTTTCAAGGATTTGCACAAACTGAGCTTTCGGATCTTGGCTGATATATTTAGTTAATCATTGAGTTTAACTGGTCCATATGTGTGCTTGCTCTGACACAGAGCAGAAGAAAGCTATGAAGCCGAAGAGCATCATGTTGTAAATGATGGCTGAAGAAGACAAATCAAAATATAAACTCTTTAAGTTTTACGTCCCACGGTTATGTCGTGATGATGAGAATGAAGACAGTACGAAGAAATGGAAGAAGTCAGAGAAAAGGCACGCACACAGTGTTTGTCGACGATAAAGCCCACTTGGAGGGCTGGGATGGAACAGTGGAAGGGATCCCACGCACCCGAAATGAAATGAAAGATTTCAGTTTAACTCCCCATGATTATGTCCTTTAGGCTAAGGGAGACGGATGATTAAAGCAAGTGAATGATTATGGAATCATTGGTGAAATAAGTATGTGGGAGAAAATGGGACAACTACAAGAAAATCCACGGACACGATGTAGTCCACTACAAACTTACTTGGCCGAGGATAGAACCAGAGACCCCACGCACTCGAAGCACTGGGCCACCGTGGCTCGGAGACAAATTAGAAACGCAAGCGAATGATATTGACAAAATGTTTTTGACATGAGGAAACAACGGAACCGCAAGAAAGCCTGAAATGATGTCTGTGTCCCCATGATTAAAGGCTCAGGATATACAATGTCTATGAAAAACTGGCACAACAATACAAAACATGAAGAAGAAACTACGGGAAACGTATTTTTACCGGCACTAGATTTTCACAAACCTCACATTAAGCCACCTAGATTCTAATGGTGACTGAAATGAATTTTTTGAGTTTTACGTCCCACGGTTATGCCGGTTAGGCTAAAGGAGACGGCGATGATGAGTAATGAATGAAATGGTGCAATGAAGAAAGTGGGAGGAAACGGGAGAACCCCGAGAAAACCCACGCACACGGTGTTTGTCCACCACAAAGTTCACTTGGTGGGGGCTGGGATCGAACCCAGAACTCCAAGCACCAGAGGTGAACGTTCTACCACTGAGCCACCGCGGCCCCCTCTAATGGTGAAGGTTCCGTCAATAATTTACAATAACCTTCCATCATGATCGTATTATTTCACTGTTCCATATTTCATTTTTTTAACAGGCTAAAGGTGACGTTGAGAATTAAGTATACTGAGACATACAGTACAATGGAAAGTAGTCGAGCACGCGACTGGTGCGTGCTGTGCACCCGCAGTCAGGTGGCATATACTACTGTACAAAAACGTTGGTCTCCTATAATTATTATAAACAATACACTCTTTAAGCCACATATAAAAGAAGATATTGAAATCCAATACTTACTAGTCTGCCTTCTAAAATCTTTATTCACTACTTGGTCTGTTTCCTTAAATGATAATTTCTTCATGTCCCTTGACAAGTCATCCTCTGCTTTCTTCGACGATGCAGGAGCCGAACTGACTTCTCGATTGGACATCCTGGTTTCTGATAAACTTCTTCTCTCCCCCCCTGGTCGTCCTCTGCCCCGTGTTTCAGAACCTCTCCCTCGTCCTCTGCCACGCTGGAATCCAGTGACGCCCCCGCCTCTCCCTCGACGAGCAATGGGAGGATCGGTCTGAGTCTCTCGTTCCCTTTTATCTGGTTCCCTGCTTCCGACAGAATCTTGGTTTCTAATATGACTGACTACGTCAACACTTTGTTCCAAATTCCTTTCTTTTCTCACTACAGTTTCAGTCCTTTCTTCAATTTGCGGTGAAGATTCTAAGATTTCTTTCGGTTCACTAGCACTGCGGGTTACTTCAGTATGCTTCTTGACTTCATTGGTTGGTACAACGCATACTTCAGTATTAGGCAGAGGCGGAAACTCTTCTTCTCTTCGTTTAAACATTTCTCTCCTGCCTCCCCGACCTCGACCTGAAGGATTGCCACGCTCCCTTCTACTTCCTCTTACTTCGCCTCGACCTCGACCTCTAGGCTTTGAATACGCATCCTCATCCTCCCAGTTTCTTGTGTATTTGTTGGGACCTCGCCTACAAAGGAAATTCAAAAGTAAATATATGAATAAAAAGAAACGCGTTAACAGAAAATTTTGTACACATACAGAATTATATGTAGACACAGTAAAAGACAAAATTTTACAAAAAATAAATATTGTAATATATATATATATATATGGGTGAATTTCTCATCCCCTTTGAACTGATAGATTCATTGAGAATAATAGGGACATCATCATAGTGACAGTCTCGCCTCGAAGACTACTGACATGGACTGCCTAAACTAAAAAGAAATGACAAGACTCGAAAATACAATAAATATCATCAAGAAATGAACAAAAACAGAAAAATAAACGCCGCTAAAGAACAAAAACAATCAAAATGACAAATATTGTGGATTGAATATATAACAATAACTAGGGAAAACAATAAAATACAAGACGACGAAATAAAAAAAGTAGCAGCTAAAATCGAAATAGCAAGAAGCTTAAAAAACAAAAGAATGTAAGGGAGCTCACCCTCCTGGACAAACGCAAGAACAGGACAGAACCAATGCATGTTTAAATGTGAAAGGCAGTCTGTGACATCCTTTGAAAATGAAATTTTTCAGTTTTACGTCCTACGGTTATGCCGGCTAGGCTACAGGACACGGTGATAAATGAATGGAATAGTGGAATGAATAAAGTAGGAGAAAACGGGAGAACCGAGAGAAAACCCACGCACACTGTGTTTGTCCACCACAAAGTTCATTTAGCGCGAGCTGGGATCGAACCAGGGACCCCATGTACCAGAGGTGAACGCTCTACTACTGAGCCACTGCGGCCCCTGTGGCGTTCTTTGAATATTGGCATTCGACAAGAATATGCTGAATACTCAGAGGCAGAATACAATTCGTAAAATATGGCCGGTCAATAGCACACAATAAATAATTATGTGCCAAATGAATATGTCCAGTAGCGCTTCATTTCGGCAACTCGTGTACAACGATTTCTGCTCCTCTCCCAAGACTGGTTTCTCAGCGAGAAGTTTATTCTCGTTCGCCTGGTTCTAATCTGCTTGCCAATGAGAGCGCAAAGGCCCCTTTGAAGTCTTTCACCCCTTTGGGGTATATCAAAGCAAAAGCACGGATTACAGCAAAGCATACTCGTATTCAAACTATCTCCTAACAAGACAGCCAAAGGGCATGTTTCTAGTTGGTGATGCTTAAGACACCACATCGGGTTCCACAGTTGTTCTTTTTAGTTTTGTAGACCAGAGTTCACTCTACTTAATGTAAGTAGATATCGAACAACTTCACGACGATGGATCAACATCAACCACTGCGAATCAAGCAGGATAATAAGTACTCCCTATCCATCGAAAACATGGAAGTATAGATTTTTTTTTTAAACACTATACTTTGAAAATATTCCCGAAATTTTTCGAACAGAGAAATGATTTCTCAGTTCAGTACGAGAGTAACACTGGGGTTCCAATGTTAATTTAAATTTATATGTATCCAGGTTTTATTTTTATCCGCTTCGATCTATAGATTTGCCTTCTAGTAACAATTCCACTGAGAATTACAACTTCCCGATATTTAGCTTTATATGTTTGCAGGATTTCTTGACGTTCACATTACAACAGAGATCGCTTGAGGCTGATCTAATTCGCCTTATCAGTTGCCATCTTTGAAAAATGAAATGAAATCTTTGAGTTTTACGTCCCACGGTTATGCCGGTTAGGTTAAAGGAGACGGTGATTATGAGAAATGAATGAAATGGTGGAATGAAGAAAGTGGGAGGAAATGGAAGAACCCCGAGAAAACCCACGAGCACGGTGTTTGTCCACCACAAAGTCCACACGGCGCGAGCTGGAATCGAACCAGGGACCCCAAGCACCGGAGGTGAACGCTCTACTACTGAGCCACCGCGGAGCCCCAGTTGCCATCTGAGTTTACGAACATTTGAAAAGGGGTCTGGAGTCTGTGCGAGAAGTTAATTTCTCACACTGCAGATTTTATGTGCCAGAATATATAATTCACTAGAACTACGAGGAAACTGATAATATGCAGAAAAATTCACTTTGGTGACTATTTGATACTTAGAAGTGTAATAAACAGTTTTTATGCACCGAATCAGTCTCTTCTTGCGTTAAAGATTACATCTTCTTATTTCCGATTCATATTTTCTTTAACTAGGTTCAAAGCAGAATCTAAGCTCATTCGTGGCTAAGCAATTAGCATAAGTGGCATTGGCGTGGGAGACCGGGTTCGATTCCTAGCGGGAGTTCATGTACGAATCCCACGTTAAACTGTAGGGTCCAATCTCATATAGCCTCACTGCTAACAGGAACGCTAAACTGAAAATCAAGAATCATCATCAAAACAGAGCACTCAATTCTAACAAAGAACGACTCAAATACACCCTTATCGATGATGGGAGAACACGGAAGAAGACTCCAGATTTTTCCTATTTGATTAGATTCCTGCAGGATAATGAAAAAGCAACGAAATATTATGGCAATTTTTTTTCTTCTCTTTTTTGGATATAAAATAGGTCTTTTTATCTCTTAAGTATTAAATATGCTTCTTACAGCTACGAAAAGAAATTAAAAACATAAGTATGTTCCAGTGTTACCAACTGGGAAAACATACTAACTCACTCATCTTATACATAAATTTTGTGTTTTTAACGGTCATGCTCTATAGGTTAAAAGAGCCGATGGTAAATAAAATGTGCTGAAGAAATCACTGCCGGAATGAAAAAGAAAGAAAAAAAAGGAAAGCGAGAGAAAGGGGAAAGAAAAATCTAGAGAACACTCACGAATACGTAAGCACAACTCTGGATTCAATCTGGAATTTGGAACGAATCTATTTTCCTTTTTCAGATTTCATGCATTCTATAAAGGGTTTCTTAAACATGCCCCTCTCACAGATCCAATCTTCTATTCAGTGCGAGAGAGTTCGGGTTCATTCCCAGTGAGAGTTTATGTGCTTCGGATTCCACGTTAAATTTTAAGTCCACTCATATAGTATCGTGCTGAAAAGTGATAAGCTATAACTTCTACTGCTTTAAGTAAACACACTTCAAATTAATCTCCTATCACGAGATCCTTTTACCAACTAGCCGAAACTGTTTTCTAATTGTCCTATCTCGGATTCATAATAAAAGCTTATTCCTGTAAATAAAGTTTCAGTTGTTTTTTAAGACAATAATTTTAATGGCATTTTAAACTTTGCTTTTCTTGCCACCGACTTGTATGGCGCTTATTTATATCTCATTTTAGATGTCAACAAAAGGTACCCTAAACCACTTAATAACGTCATTACGCTTTTAATTGTGAACTGCAAAAAAGTCAGATTACAACGCAAAATATGAAATGAAATATTTAACCCTTTTAAAATTTATGGGAACTATAGTTCCCATTGAGCAATGTCTTCTTTTTGGGTTTAAAAATGAAGCAATAAAACTTTTTACCTCGGGTTTTTTTGTTTTCTCAAGCATAGAAGGATTGTAGAACATGTTTCGTGGGGGGGTTTTGCATCTCGGGGTCGTGACGTCATAACTGAATGACGTCATAAGGGGAAATATATTTTTTGTTACACCTAAGTTCATTATTTTTTTGGCAGGTTTACTTTTGCAGCTAGAAGATTGAAATTTTGTACAAACATTCAGTGTATACCCTAGTATTTACCATATTTTTTCAGCTCTGTACCTTAACATGGGCGGAGTCAAGAGGAGCGACAAGGGGGGAAAATGCGATATTTTTCAGGGAAATTTCTTTTCCCTCAAATTTCGCGCCTCTGGTTCATGATGGAGAAATTTAAAAAATACGATGTGAAAGAGTGTTCCATCCTGAAGATAACGAGCTATGAACCATGGTCCTAGGTTAATTAGGGACGTGTCAGGAAATTTTTATCTCAGACCCTGTATAAGCAGGCATCCGGGTCATTTAAGGTAAAATGGTCCATTGCGAAGAATTTTTTAAAAATTTTTACCCTCCCTTACTTTTCAAGATAGGAGCCTGGAATTTTGTATATGGACTCAGTATACCAGTTGCTATTTCCAGAACTTTTCCTGATGTCTGTGATATCACAGGGGCGGCTCCAGAGGGCCCCAAAATTTAAAAAGAGGGATTTCTTAAAGAAAAGCTGAGGGATTTCTGCAATTTTTTTTCCTCAGGTGCATCATAGGGACATCTGACTAGTACTTTTGAAAAGACAGCTTTATTCTGAAGAGAACAAGCTATAAACCATGATCCTAGGGTAAATAGGAACGTGTCAAGAAATTTTCAAGTTACATTTTGTGATTTTAGGCCTATTTTGATGCTTTCCCACAGAGGTAAAAAAATTCCCCTCCCTTACTATTCAATCTATGAGAACAAAATTTGGTACAGTTCTTTAGTACTAAGTAGTATTTTTTTTTAATGACTCTTGTGCGTAGACCCATGTGGGGCCCAGAGGGCCTCAAACAAACTTTTTTTTTAAAAAATTCCAAAATCCCAATTATCCCTCAAATATTTCCCCTCCGGTACATCACAGGGACATGTAAGTGGTACTGTTTAAAAAGCTGTTCCATTCTTTAAAAAAGCTATGAACCACGATCCTAGGGTAAATAAGTATGATACTGTCGCTGCTTATCTGAGACAAAAAAAGCCAAAAAAGACCAGAATTTAAAAGGGTTAATCTTTCACAATTATGCCATTTAGACGGACGGTTAACAGAAGTGAATGATTATGAAAGGATAGTACAATAAAAAAGGGAAGGAAACGGGACAGCCCTGAGGAAACCAAATGACAATGTTATTCACCAAAAACTCGTGTTCTGGGATCGAACCAGGAACCCCTACACATAAAAGCGCTGTACCACTAAGCCAAAGTCTCCCCAAATCCCTATTTTGACATATTTTATGTAAGCTACAGTATTCTTCTACTTGATTTTGCGGGAAACATTATGACCTTTAAAAAGGAGAGAGAAATTTATAATGTTTCCTAAAATTCTGACCTCAACTTTCCTTAATAGGAAAATATTATCCCTATACCAAGAATCGCCTGGAATTTTAGAGCTATCTTACCCATATCGTCTCCTTCTTCTAGCTCTGGGAGGACCTTCTTCATTTCTAATGTCATATCCGTAAACAGCAACTAATTCTTCTTTCGATTTCGGTGCTTGATCGGCTTCATTAAACTTATCGTGGTGCCATCTATCGTCGTTCTCCTTCCACACTTTCTTCTTCTTTTCCTCTTTCTTCGGCTGTTCCCTGGGGACGACAATTGAAAACAGTTATTCCTACTGCTCACATAATTATATAATAAAATATATTATCTTAAATTCAAGTTAATTCCCCGATCTAAAGTACTTTTGGTAATAGATTAGAAGTCTATCATTTCAGATGCGTCAAGGACCTTCTCTGGTCTCGTACGGAAGAAGATATTGCGACTAGTTGTACTTACGAAAAGATTAAAATTCTACGTTTTGAAGTACAATAAACGCAACGACGGTAAGCTACAATTATTTTATACGTGATCACGTTATGTAATTCACAGCAGTAATTCAAAGTCTACTTGTCGACAAGACATACTTCCAGGTTTCCATATATGTATGAATACTAATTCTGTGACTGGTATAGCGTACACCTCTTGCTTGATCCCAGTTCTGCCAAGTGGGTTTTGTGGCGGACAAAGCCCGTGATCGTGGGTTTTCTCTGGATTCTGTTTCCTTCCACTTACTTCATTCCACCATTTCGTTCATTATCACGGTCTCCCTTAGTCTCAGAAAATAATCGTGGGACGTTCAACTTGGAACCTAATTCTGTGATATTAATAATCTAACTACAATGCACTTGCGAAGGATTTTTATTTTGTGCACAATGAATACTTGTTTTTCTTTCTTTTTAGTTTAATGTCCTACAAATATGGTCTATGAGTACAGGGGACGGTGATAATCTACGAAATGGTGAAATGAAGAAAGTGAAAGGAAAATTCAAAACCCCCGTGAAAATCAACGCACACGGTCTTTGTCCATCACAGAGCTTACTTGGTACGAGCTGAGATCAAACTATTTATTCCACACACACAATGCAAACTAGTCAACTCCCTAACTTCATACAACGAAACAGAAATTATTTATTTTCCTATATTATTGTTCGTTTATTTATTATCACTAATACAGGCAATTTACGCTCTACTAATAAAGTAACACAATTACCGTATTTGAGAATGTCTAGATTTGTTTTTCGTTATGACGGACTACCAATTACTTATCCTTTTTCATAGTAATGAACTTAACTGAAGCAAAAATATTTTGTAACTATGTGGAAAAGACTACAAGATATGAAAAACTTGTTACCAAATTGTCCGATTCTTTACCTAATTTACTTTTATCTGTATTCCGTTTAGGATATTTTGCTCTATTGAAGAATATTTCTCTCTATACACTGATGCCGTCCTTATAATACCTGAATCATACTCAGCGGCATTAAAGTAGGGTTGTTATTCGTCCCGGAATCGAGATCTGCGTCCCGGCGTCCCGAAAATATTTCTCGGGACGCTTAAATGTCCTGGATTTCTTATTTTTGCTGACAGTTGGGGACGGGGTCATGCTGACTTAAGTATACATGGGAGTTATTGAGTTGACGTTTGTTAAAAATAACAGAAATAAAGTAAAAATTAAACTAAAGAATTTCTGTGACTATAACAAAGCCCCCAGAACATATTGCCAATGAATTAAGATACTGAGAAATTAAAGAAAGAATTTCGCTTACCAGGGGAGGAAGGGGTAAGCCAAATGTTTACGTTTGCTTAATAGGGAGAAGGTCTACTAAAATCACTAAAAATGTGTAAAAGTAATACTTCAACAACTGTACCGAATGGAAGAAAGTAAATTAGTATATTATATATATATATATATATATATATATATATATATATATATAATTTTAAGTATTTCAAAGATCATTGTAATTTACTAGGGTCAATCCATACGAAGTCGTCCAGAGTTGGTTGCTCGACCATCTCCGAAAATTATAAAATTTGAGTGTGATGAACCTTGTGTATGAGAAGATCAATAACATCATTCACATTGTCGTAGGTACGAGTGTTCCTGAATGGCGGCCATCTTTGTTGTCGGTGGTGTGCCAATTTTTCCATTTGCAAGCGTTTACGAAAACTGCAGTTGCTCACGATGTACGAATCAGACGATCACGAAATAAAAACGAATGTTTAGAGGAGAGACTGAGATATAAATTTTTACGTCTAAATAAATATGCAGGGTTGCAAACCAATACATCAAATCATTAGAAAAACTAGAGAAAATTACACTTTTAAACGGACTGTAGTTTGGAATGGCATATAGTGGGGGTTTCATAAGCTTTATGCTGAATACTATTGCATGTAAAGAGTCTGTAGAAATATCCACAGCTATGATACTACTGAGACTCTACATTTATGTGGGTCCGAAAGTTGAAGTTTGTGATTTTGATGCCAGTTTTGGGGCGTAATATCTCAGGAGGGCAAGGTGCTAAAAATTTGTTGCTTATACCACCAAGTAATTTTGTATGTGAATAAACTATTGAAAAAACAAGTGATATTACATGGAGAAAAAAGTCAGGACATGGTAAAAACGCGAAAAAGCACCTGTGTGACGATGGCCGTAGTCCGGAAAAATTTAAATGTGTGGCTATGTTTCATGCTAGATCTCAAAAACTATATATTGTGCAGCAATTAGGTCCGCTTTTGTTTGTGTTCAGTTGTGCAAAAGCTTGCGAGTGGCGTTTGTTCCATCTTTCTAGCTCCATGACCATTGCCACGTCTATGCGGTAAGGGGGGTTAGCTCCTCCTTGTATTCAGGACATACGTCGTCGAAGTGGACCGCGGTATTAATGCACTTAGTGTATCAGCAAAGAGATATTGAAATCCAATCCCAGTTACGGAAGTCAATATGTTCACAAGGTTGCGTTATATAGGATAGACTAGCCTTTGGTTACCTGTGAACTCTGCCCCCAGACCCCAGTGTTTGCTCGGCCTACGGCTTCGAACCTCTAAAACCTACAATTCTACTAAAAGTCAAGTTTCTTTTCGCATTTCAACTATCTGAAATGTAAGATTTTGCATCACAAGAAAACACCCATTTAAATAACATAGGAATTACTTAATCCGCCCCCTCCCCCCGCAATAGATACCTTAAAAACATTCACTTTTGGCAATCTTCCTGTGGGTTAGTCCCGGAAGTCTATAATCATGCCAAATTTCATCATTCTAATCCTGCCGGAAGTGCCTAAACATTTTAGGATGTAGATGTCCCATATAAATAACATTGTAAGGACCTTTCAGTTCCCCATAAAACCTATATATGTTGAAAATCTTTATTTTTGGTCATTTGCTTAACTAACGCTACCGGAAACATAAAAGCATACCAAATTTAAAGTTTTTATTCCAATTCCAAGTACCTAAAATATGAGATTATAAGTCCAAAAAAGGGTCCTTTAAAAAAAAAAAAAAGACTTTCTTCATCCTCCCTTTAGACCCAATAAAATTAAAAATATTAACTTTTGGCAATGTTCCTGTGGGTTAGTACAATCATGCTAAATTTCACCTGTCCATGTTAACTGGAAGTACCCTTTTATTTTGTCCCTTCATGTAATTTTACGTTTAGCTAGGATAGATGTAACGCAACTTTGTGAACATATTAACTTTTGTAACTTGGATTGGATTTCAATATCATTTTGCTGATACATTTAGTGCTTTCATATCGCGGTCCAGTTCGACGACGGCTGTCGTGGATGCAAGGGGGCTAACCCTCTTACCATATAGACGTGGCAATGTTTATGAGCTAGAAAGATGGAACAAACGCCACTCGCAAGCTTTTGCACAGCTGAACACAAACAAAAGCGGGTCTAATTGCTGCACCATGCGTATTTTTTGAGATCTAGCATGAAACATATCCAAACATTTAAATTTTTCCGCGCTACGAACATCGTCACACAGGTGATTTCTTCGCATTTTTACCATGTCCTCACTGTTTTTTCCATGTAATATCAGTCATGATTTTTTTGCAATAGTTTATTGACATGCAGAATTACTTTGTGGCATAAGCAGCAATTTTTAGCACTTTGCCCTCCTGAGATATTACGCCCCAAAAATGGCATCAAAATCACAAACTTCAACTTTCGGACCTACATAAATCTACGGTGAAAGTAAAAATGAAATGAAATCTTTAACGTCCCACGCTTATGCCGGTTAGGCTAAAGGAGACGGTGATAATGAGAGATGAGTGAAATGGTGGAATGAAGAAAGTGGGAGGAAACGGGAGAACCCCGAGAAAACCCACGAGCACGGTGTTTGTCCACCACAAAGTTCACACGTCGCGAGGTGGGATCGAACCAGGGACCCCAAGCACCGGAGGTGAACGCTCTACCACTGTACGGTGAAAGTAGTATCATAGCTGTGGATATCTCTGCAGACTCTTTACATGCAATAGTGTTCAGCACAAAACTTACGAAACTCTCACTTTATGCCATTCCAAAATACAGTCCGTTTAAAAGTGTAATTTTCTCAAGTTTTTTCTGATGTTTTGATGTATTGGTTTGCAACCCTGCATATTTATTTAGAAGCAAAAGTTTATATTCTCCGTATATCTCACTCACTCTCCTCTAAACATTAGATTTTGTTTCTTGTTCGTCTGATTCGTACGTCCTGAACAACAGCAGTTTTCGTAAACGCTTGCAAATGCATAAATTGGCACTCCACCGCCAACAAAGATAGCCGCTACTCAGGAACACTCGTACATACGACAATGTGAATGTTGTTATTGACCTTCTCATACACAAGGTTCATCACACTCAATTTTTTACAATTTTCGGAGATGGTCGAGCAATCATTTTCTCAATTTTTGGACCACTTCAGATGGATTGACTCAGTAGCGTCCCGGATTTTAGTTTTTGAAATATGGCAACCCTACATTAAGGGATTTCGATAAACTTCATCCTTTGAGTCTCTAATATGCTCTTTAATGCTACATTTCGTCATGGGCACGTAAATATTTTCGCATTCCCATTGAGTTCGGAAACTCCAGAATGCAGGTTAGTGTAGGCTGGCTGGAATTTCTCCCACGAATCGCACAGCATTTTTCACGACTTTCTACTATAACTACTGTATTACACTTCTTTAATTACATGAAAATAACAATGCAAATAAAAGATATTAATGAAATTAAATTAAATCAATGCATTTGGAGAAAATGTGAATGCGAACAGAAAAAATGTAAAATTCATATGGCTTAACTTCACCAGCATGTCTACTAAAATTTCAAATTGAAATTTCGTGACTTTTTCATGACGTTTTCTTTACCAAATCATGCAATTTCGCAACATTCTCAAGAGCGAATTTAAGTGCGAATTACACCGAATGTTCATGCATGCGATAGAAGCGTGCTTTGCTTGTGATTTGGTAGCGTCTCAAGCCGACCATAGACATTTTTGGTGATGAATTTAGACGTTTTATAGAAAATTTTCCAGTCTGTGCTTATATTTGTACAGATAAAAAATGCGTGACCCGAAAGCTAATTTTCTTGACTTTCATGACCGACAGACACCCTGTTCACTCTAATCTTCAAACTCTGCGCACTAACAATGAATATTTTATCGGCGGACCACCGAAACATAGTATGTTAAAATATTGTAATATTTATTCTGGCTAGAATTTAAAAGGATTTCAGTATGAACTCTATGCTAACTAAGTAATTAAGGGAAGAAAGAAAGAAAGAGAAAGGAATACGGCTTAGTTCCTTACCAATATACCCTCTCGTGGGAAAACAAAATGTTCTCCAGATATATCGGAACAAGCTAGTTCCAACTTCAATGCTACGATAACAAGGATAAAAATGGATGGGAGAAATATTGTATGGAAAAAGGAATACATACCACCAAATAGATATATCGTGAGAGAGGGATACTAAACTAGCGAGCAGAGCACGGTGGACGGAAGAGTCAGTCAGTCGGAATAAATGCGGTGTCTATGCTACGTCACTATTGGTAGATCCAAAATATACATGAAAGGTAAGTAATCAGTTTTTATCAATGTTATCAGTTTATACCAGAATTAAAGCCGGGTTAAACGTATTTATGAGTAGAGAATTATTCTTTAATCTATTTTTGTCTTTTTCCTGAACCTATCACATTAACCCGTTTTACATTGTATGTATGTTGTTTTAAGTGAAGTGACAATTTAGAAAATTTTGTCTTCCCACGAGTTTTATTTATTTATTTATTTATTTTAAATATGAATCATCCTGTCTTGCGTCTACATAATTTTAAGAAATCACCTGTACTGTGCTTTGCTGCATAGGCTGTTTACTCTAACACCTTCCTCAGAGCTTAGAAAGGATGAATCAGGGACTTCTAAATATTACAGAAGCTAAATTAATATGAAAGAACAAAATTCAACGTAGTACCAAGATTCTCAATAATGAAAATAGCTTTGCTAAAGAATGCTTCCTATTTCATTTGAGCGGTAGTACAGTTTCAATGGAAACTTCTACCTTCCTCAGTATCAAAAAAGCTTTTTACATTTCAAATTTGTATTAACCTAACAATAACAGGACTGAAATGATAATACCGCGAATCTGGGATGTGAGAAGCATATAGCAGAAACTCTTATTGAAACCAAGAAAGTGGAAATTTTCCTTTGAAACTACTACGATTAAAATAAAACAAGACACAGTTTTGGGTAAACTTCAACAAACAACAATTTATTCAAATGTATACGTTAGTTACGTTGTAACAAGATAATTTACCAGGTAGGGGTATGTTTTCCTTCCATATAAATGTATGTTCTCTAATTCCTGAACTGCTGATCCATTTTTATAATTGTTCTGAGGACGGTGGCAGAGTAAGCATATAGTAAGCAGCAAAACATGGTTACAGAAATAACGTAGATATGTTCAGTTTTCAGTCACAAGTGGAGTCGACCACCCTGAAACACGAACTAAGGGGGAAACAATCGATTTTTTTTTTTTTTTTTTTTTTTTTTACATCAGAATCCTCAATAGGTGGGAATTCTACAACACAGTGAAAAAGTGACTGACTGGATCAGGACTCGAACCCGAGACCTTCGGCATATCGTACCGATAACACGTAGTCCGCGATAAGAGCATCGAGAGTGGCTGTTCTGGGAAGTGGACTGGATGGTGTAGTGGTTAACGCATTGGCACGATATACCGGAGGTTCCGAGTTCGAGTCCTAGTCCAGTCAGTCACTTTTTCACTTTTTATGTTATAAAAACATTAAACTCACCCAACTTTTCGGCTCACAAACAAAACTGGATCATCAATAATTTTATTAAGTCGTAATGCCAAATAAACTTCTACGAACTTACGCTTCATCCACAGCCGTTCTGTCATCATGTTCATAAAATGTGCCTCTTTTGGGTATGTACTGAGGATTTCTTCTATCTTCGTCATCATCTAATTTTCTCTCTTTCGCTGGAAGACTTTCCTGAAATTAAAAACGTAAATATTTCGTCACAATCATAATTTCCTGAACTCAACCAAAGGTTAGTAAACAACATGGAGGGATCACACTGTATCAAATTCTTACAATAATTCTTACAGTTTTAGGGGAAAATATCTTTCACCAATAAAGCAGTTTTAGAAACAAATGTAATAAAATCTCTTTCAAGTGAAATGTTCATTTAATTACACCAAATAAGTAAAGCATTATTTTTAACAAAGCTAGATTTTTACACAATTACAACACTATTAATGTGGATACTAATTAGAATTTATCACTCTGCGCATACATTATTCCAATATAGAGATCAAAATAAATTTTCTTAGCAACAATGATAAACTGGATGTTACATTCCTACATCTTTTACACACCAATTTCAGTTTAAGTTGCTTTAATTTTACTGGAATAGCAAAGAAAAAATCTAACCTTCTTAACATTGCGTAAAGAATACATTATACTCTATATTAATGATCTGTATATGATTCAAATTGCTACATTTTTACCACTTGTCATTTTACAGTAAACAATTGAGTTTTATGAATAAACAGAAATAAGACGACTAGATCTTCAATCAACACACTAAATCGGTCATATTCCGATTGATATTCTAACTGTGAAGAAGTGAAATAGAAACAAGATATACGATCAATCAACATTGACTGCAGGTATTCACACTACGGCTTGTAATATTCTTTCATCATAGGAGATGTATAACTCACCACATCCTAATCCTTTCCTCTTTACAGGTTTAGAACAAGATGGCGGTGTTAAAAAAAAAAAAGTTTCCAAAACCTAACTTACAAGCAGACATAGGATACGCGAAAATAAGGCAATTAATCTATAAAAACTTGATCCCTGAACTGATGGGGACTTAAATCCTGGAGGACTGATGCTTCTTTCAGTTGGGCTATTAGCGATACCAATTTTCTGTGTTTTTGATGTTTTCCTTCTCAAATTAGGATTAATTTGCTATTAGTAGGGAATTCAGTAAATGACATCTCGATTATTAAGGATGCTTTAACATGTAAAATATCCAAATATTTTAAGTACAGTATACGTACTGAATACCAGAAGTTGCCATTTTGTAAGTGGGACTCTTTGTTCTCAATGCGGCACACGCTATCGCTAACTCAAGACCGCACTAGTTTGAGCTCGATCTGTCGTGCTCGCTATCTGCTGATAATGACTGAGTTCAATTATTGAGTCCGAGCCCAAATGACACAGACTGGCGTGGGAGTAGTGGGTTCGTTATCCGGCGACAGCTCATGTCTGTGAATTGGATCCCGTCTCATATAACCTCGCTGAAAAGGACGCTAAACTCAAATAATAATAATAATAATATCCAAATGAGACAGAGGGTTGGTATGAGTAGTTTAGACATATTTGTTCAACAAAGATAGATATATAACTATGTGGGAATATTAAAAAGTGTAATTGCTATCGAAAATTTAATCAAATAAACAAAATAATATTCGCAATACATTAATACATACCCTTTAACGCACTAATTTATATTAAAAAAATTAAATATTTTTACCTGTTTGGTGCATCATGGAACATTTTCTGCTATATTTTGCTGACTTCATTGTTTGGTTTGCTTACTCAGAGTACTCTTCTTGAACCACAGCTCGTACTAACTTCGATTTTAGCCACAGGAGTTCTTCTTTTTCTCCGAACATAAACATAAATAAAGCAACGGCTCAAGAGGTAATCCAAGGAGTAGCCTTGCATGAATAAGCAAACGGGGAGACTTGTGAACTAAAGCAGAAAATAATATTCCTATTGTCGTTCGAAAATAAAAATAAGAAACCAATCATTAAATGCCATACCTGTCCATCCCCTTCCTCTCGCTTGCCCTCATAGATTTCTTCTTCAATGATAACGTCCTCAGAGAGCTCTTCCTGTCCACCTTCTTCATCGACCAATGCGGGTTCTTCATCAGAATTCACCTCCTCTTCCTCAATGCTCTCATACTCCGATTCATGATGTCCTTCACCGACATTCTCTTCCACTTCACTCTCCTGAAATCATTGACATAAAGTATATTACCATTATTACTTATAAAGCAATTCTTAACTAAATGTGACACAGCTTAAATAAATGAGCTTTTCAATATTAGAATACCGTCTGCTTAGAAAAGAAGACGGTACAATTATACCGTAAATACATTTATCTATATCTATCTATCTATATATATATCTATATATATATATATATATATATATATATATATATATATATATATATATATATATATATATATATATATATATATATGTTGCTTAGAAAAGAAGACGGTACAATTATACCGTAAATACATTTATCTCCATATGAACAGCTCTCTTGAAGATTAGATGACGGCCTGATAAAACTTTTGTTAGTGGGGCCGCGGTGGTTCAGTAGTAGAGCGTTCACCTCTGGTGCTTGGGGTTCCGGGTTCGATTCCAGCCCCTGCCAAGTGAACTTTGTGATGGACAAACACCGTGTGCGTGGGTTTTCTCGGGGTTCTCCCGTTTCCTCCCACTTTCTTCATTCCAGCATTTCATTCATTTCTCATAATCACCGTCTCCTTTAGCCTAACCGGCATAACCGTGGGACGTAAAACTTAAAGATTTCATTTCATTTCAAAACTTTTGTTAGAAAGTAAGAGAAAGTGAAATGAAATCTTTAAGTTTTACGTCCCACGCATATGCTGGGTAGGCTAAAGGAGACGGAAAGTCTACTCTCTCTACTTAAGTAGACTGCTTTCGTGGTACTTGTGGCTTGCATCCAATATAGTGCAATGGGTACGATTCTACTTTCGCCGAAAGACGTGAAACCGAAAAATATCAGTATGAAGGATCTACAAGAAACGAGGATAAAATTTCAACCAAAATGACTAGAATAAACACAACTCGAACCGATCAAACATTTTCACGTGTTTCACGTGAACCAAGTATCTCAGTAGGTTTACAGAGAATAATTCGGTTTCCACAAGTACATCTGACATTACAATATCTCATTATTAGTCTCAAATCTATTCACATATTGGATATTTAATGGAGATATCAGCAACGAGGTTATTTGGATAGAGACGGGGACATATTGGAAAGAACCATGATGCGTGATCGTACAGTATGCTTGTTCTTTATATATTCTACAAAATAAGCGTATAAGCAACTCTACATTATATACAGGATTGACCATTTAACTTGAAACGCTCTAGAAACTTTTAACAGATAAAAAGAGCTAACATTTTGCATCGTGCAAACATCAGTAGGGAAACATGGTTTGACATATTTCACAATCTCTTCTGATTAACAATATTGCAAACCCAATATAAAGAGTATACGGGCAAATTCCCCCCGAACGAAATCTCACCAAAAGACACCGGGTAGAACATAATTCCTCGTGAAAAATTGCGCCTACGACAAAATCCCAAGGACAAAGTCCCACCTGAAAAGTAACTTTTAATGAAGCCTCTGTCACTTGCTCAAACCCTTCTGTTCAATGGATTTATATATACTAAAAAAAACTTGCACATCATAATATTTGCTGCACTTGTATCCGGAAGAAAATGGAAAATTATTTAGGAGCAATGACACTGGACAATGCAGTAACTAAGGTTTTAAATCCAGTTTGCGTAACAATTTGCCGGATGGTATGAAGATTAAGGTGAGTCCCTTTATATTTATATCTTGTTTATTTGTAGACAACGAATCTCTGGGGAAAAAAAGCACCTCTTCTACCTTAGTGTCTATTCTTGAAACCGTATTTATACACATTATATTTCAGGATTGGCTGGTTTAAACCAGCTGTTAAAAAAAGGTTTAAACGAAAAAAAAAAAATGTTCGAAAAATCTTGATGAACACAAATTTGTGAATTATCACGTTTCACTCCCGTATATTATTCCTAATATGTTCATTCTTAATTCTCCATTCATTACTCAAAAAGATTGTAATACAAAAGCAACTTTGTTTTTTCTATAAGTTTATGAATGTTTCATTTGTGATTTTTTATAGTTTATTATTGTTGTTATGCAATTGCAATCAAAGAAAAATTCTAAATACTGTTTCGTTTTATAATATTTACTATTGATAAAATACATCGATATGCCGTACTTTGGGAAGGGGGGGAGGGGTCATACAAACCCTACGAGAGGCATTTAGTGACATCAGAAGTATCTTTGGTATACGTTTATGTATAAATGGGTCAGAGCCAAAGTGGACTCAAATAATTCGAATCTTTATTCACTTTTCTTATTGGTATGCAAATTAAGTCGCTGTATTTCTTTAACTTGGACTAATAAAAATCTAAGTGAAATAACTTGGACTAAATTAGTTCTTCTGTACTCTGCAGTATTTTGTAATTGTCCGTACGTAATTTTGTAAAATGGTTTCACTTGTGCAACTGTTTATCTTGTTGTCTTCCTGAAATAACTCTTGACAATTATATTAACAAGTATGTAAAGATCAGTACAACGTGAGTGAGTCGGCAGACGTATGGCATTTGTGGCCAATTAGTCTCGGTTTCGAGTTTAAATGGAGGACAATTTATCTTGGATGTAAGCCGTGAAGCGGTTTGGATTCCGCTTTCAGCTTATGTGACCGTTTGGAGCATAACCTGGTTGTTGCATAATAATACCAAAGCGAAACAAACTTATTTCTGTCCATATGATATAAATACATAGAGCAAATTATTTAAACCAAAAAAAAAAAAAAGTTTAAACAAAACAAAAAAATCAATTTTTTTAGTCTTTTTAATAAAAACCATGGTTTCTGCCAACCCTGTTATATATGATTTTATGGGAACAAATTCATTTCTGGATGAAAAATTTGCTTATTTAGTAGTTATCACTGCCAAAATTCGGTCGAGTAAAAAGATATATGTTTATATTTGTCACAGCAGAAGGGTACTACTCATGTGATTCAATATGATAATTTGATAGAAGACAATTTGTACTTTCTGTTTACTTAGCTACAAATAAATATTCCCTATTCATCCCAGGTCTCCAAGAAACAGCACAGTATGAAGAAACGTGCCGGTTCGTCTCGTGAAGGTCCTGGAGAAAGTGCAAAAGGAATATATGAAGAAGCCTAAAGAGGAAAGTGTAAAACGGTTACTTAGGCAACAACGTTCTGTCAAGTACCCACATGCACCTGATTCCTTCAAAGTGGACCACGACGGGCACGGAAGAAGCAGAAGGATTTCTCATTTATTATAATGATCCAGAAACTGCAACAGAATACTGATTTTTGCGCAAGCTATACAAGACAGATGGGGCATTTCAACTTGCTCTCCGAGATTTCCGTCAACTTTATACTATACATGGGGACAATGTGGAAAGTCAATTCCAACTGTATATGCCTTGCTTGAAAGGAAGAATCATGATACTTATGTGGAGCAGTTTCAAGAATTATTGTTCTTCAGAAAACATCTATCTTGCATCCATGAGAGTGATACGGGATTTTGAGATATTAGCTACGACAGATGTGAATGAAGTATTGGAGATGCAACGGAAATACATTTTTTTAAAATTCTTTTTCAATCAATGTGTCGGAAAGTGCAAAATTTGGAACTTTTAAATATATGTGCAGTAGATGGTGGGGTAAAATTAAATTTCATGTATGACCCTACTATAATTAATGCAGTGACTGGTTGTAGTATACTGAATATGAGTGTTTTTATGTTACTTTTAATAGTGTACATTTGCTTTCTCAATTAGATATATATTTTCCCCTTTATTCACTACATTGTATCCCTTTATTTGTTCTATCATTTTGTATAACTGTATGATGCCACTTCATATTACAGTAGTTTGAAAAACACGCTTGAGTATTCGTTTGACATGCTGTAAATGCTAGATCAGCATATTTTACGAATTTTTCGGTGTGCTAATCACTTTCTTCGGGGGCGAAAAAGTATAGGTAATAGGAGAAATATTTTTCTAGAATGATAGAAGAGATATGATGGCAATTCCTGTGCAATATTTACTTACATTATATGAATACTTTAAGATTATTATTATTTTGTCCAGGAGGTTGTCCTAGATTCTCCCAACGCATCGGTACAGTAAGCTGGAGACCGAGCTCGATTTTTAGTCCAGTCGTGCACTGTTAATCTTTTCGCGTTTCTTTGCATACGCAGGGAATGAAGGGTATCTTTTTGAAGTTGTGTACAAGGCATCTTTCTGAATATATGTCGTATGTTTAAATCAGCAAATGGCAACGGTTCTTTATTGCCCTGTCGTAACGGGGTTTAGTTTGATATGTGGAAAGTTAATTAAATTTATATCATGTAGGTTACTTTCGGACACACCCCTCCAAATACTTGTTGAAAAATATACGGTTTTCACCAATTTTCTTATTGTCCCCTACAAGATTTGCGATGGGTGACATGAAACTATCTCACTAGGCATACATAAAATTCAAGGGGGGCCACCAGAATTGTTGAAAGATCACAACTGCTACGATTTGCATATAAATTCGGCTTCCGAATGCATAGTGTAAAAACTACAGTGCAAAAAACAAACCAACCTGTTTGGCGCCCTCCCATAGCAGAACATGCTGCGATCTGCATATGATCGCAGAAAATTTGCCGCGCCTGTGCAGAATTGCCAGAGGAAACAAGTAACCAACAGAAAACTTCACTAATGGGCTTTCTCTAATGCACTAACCCATCAGTTCGAATATTCTAGTAAAAGAAAAGTGGTAAACCAGAGGAAGAAGAGGCCGTTATTCCTTTAATAACACACGTTTTCGAAGAATACCCAAAGTTTTAAAATTCTTTTCTGGAACATTTTGAAGTTTATATACACATGAGTCAGATGCTGACGCTTCTTCTTGAAACAGACATTATCTAGGTCAGAATTCTTGTTTAATTTGGATATTTTAACTTCTCCAAGAAGTAATGTTTCTGTTGAGGAAGCAGAGGACTTGCAGTCTTCTTCAAACTTCTTTGAGTTTGTAAGTATATTCTCATTTCAGTTTTTATAGATATAGATCAGGATACATTATTTTTTGAATACAAACTTTTCATTAAATCTATGCAGGACTTGGTAACCACAAGAAATGAAGGAAATTTTTAATTTGACTCTCTTTAAAGTTGCAGTAACAGATTTCCGACACAAATACTCTATGGCAGTAAAGCTAATGATGTTCTGTTTGAGTATACCATTGTCTAAGGCCATATATATATATATAAACCTTAAAGCTGCTCCCATTACAAAATACTGTGTATCGTATCAGAAATATTTTACATTGCTTCTTTACGCAAAACTCTTTTAAACAATGTGACTTCACAGATTGTAACTCGATCTACGGATACCGCTGAAAACTTTTTACCATGCTTCATGTAATGCTGTAATAAAAATATGATTGTATCATCTTCATTTTTTATTTTGGAATTCCTGCAACCAATTTTTGACTTACGAGAAGCTCGTTGCAGAAAGACAAAGTTGCACCGGGCACGAATGGTCGGGGTGGCAACAAAAAAGCACGAATGCTAGCTAACCGAATCATGGCAGGGCGAAGCTGGTGGACCCACACGGAAGCGTGAGGTTGCATCCGAAGGGAGCACGCACGTCAGTAATTGTGTGTAGTGAAAAGAAGGTGGGTTTTGGCAATGAGACGACTTTCTGTAGCATTTGGCACGGCTTCATACTAATAACGCTCCACTTTTAAACATAAAATACAGTTTCTGCACACCGTGCAGAAATACACAGCCAGTGGAAAATAACATCTAATGGAATAATCTTTCATATTTGCTCACTTATTTTATTCGTCGCAAAGTACTTCTAATGATTTTACACTAGTAACCCTACACTTGTAAACCTAAAATACAGCTGTATTACTTAAGCCTGTCTCAGACGGGATTGAAGTAAGGCTGCGATTCACGATCTAAAATTCATGACCTTACTTAACGATCGTGTGAGAAGTAACTTGCCCCTAGTTCAGGTTGAAATTTTCTGCTGTCCTTATTTGGATCCTGACTTGGAAGAAATAGAAGTAGTTTCTATTTTCTTCTGGACTTGCATAAAACTAACAATCAGAAAAGAGTAGCGCCTGACGACATTCAACTTTATTCTCGCTGTAATTTCAAAACAATGCTGCCTGGACAAGAGAAGCATAAATAGTATTATTAATAGTCATACGAAAAATATGACTTTGTATAACATGAAACACGATTTATATTATTTAAAAAATGCAAGAATAAAGACCTTAGAGAAGGTATGCAGTGAAGGTATCCGACCGATCATTACAGGTGTGAACAAATGTAATTACATCTTTTAAAAGAATAAAAATAGGTGATTTAAGTATATTGTGCAATTTGTATACCAAAAAATGTAACATGTTTAAAAAAAGCGTGCAGGTTTACTTTTGGCGCACCACTCGAAATAACTGTTCAAAAATTAGAATTCTGTCACTAATTACCTTCTTATTGTTTTCTAACTGATTTATGCTGAGCAGCATGAAAATATCCACATGGTATAGTTAAAACTCAAGGGGGTATCATAAGCAATTGTTGAAAAATTATAATCCTTTTACGATTTGCGTATAAATACAGCGTCCGGATGGATGCATAAAAACTACAGCCAAAAAAACTTGCACTACGTCGCTACTAAAAAGCACAAATGCTATCTAACCGAGTCATAACAGAGCAAAGCTGTATAGACCGAGCGTTAGCGAGGGGGTGCTTCTGAAGGGAACTGGCGCGTCAACGAAGGTAGGAATCCGCATAAGCGAGGGTAGTGAAAACGAGTGGGTTTGACAATGATACCAGTTTCAATAGCATTTGTCATGGTTTTATACTAGTAGCGTTCCTCTTGTAAACAAAATACAACTTCTGTAAACTATGCAGAAATTCACCGCCGGTGGAAAATAGTTTCTATACACGCATCTTTCATATCAACTCACTTATTTTATCCGTCGCAAAGCACTTGTAATAATTTTCGACTAGCAATCCTACACTTGTAAACATACAATTCACATGTGATGCGCCAAAAGTAAAGCAGCGCTAAAAAGGAGAATCAATGAGAGTTAATTGTCATCAGTGTTATGTGGCTTTCGTAAAATTTTAGGGAACAGTTGTACAATGCTGGCACAATACTAAAATTCCGGGTGTAGTGCATGAGATGGGTTCCCGGCGCGGTATAAGTTTACTTTATGGACTATATGGGCATTTTTTGTGGGTACTGAGCTGAGCGGATGCAATCAATACCTATACTAGAAAATTGCTCTTTCTTCTTTATTTTAGCTTTTCGCGCCTGATAACTGCCCTCATTTACATATTTGGACAAGTCATTTGATTTTCAGTTCTACAATCTGGTGGATCCAAGGATCTACAGACCATTTTTCAGCTGATACAGACTCTCCCATGTTCGTATCTCGCTGCTGAATTTTCGGCGTTACTAATTTCAATAGCATATGGGATTCTGAATAATCCATTCTGTAGATTTTTTTGTAGTGCGACAGTCGATTACCCTGTGCGTAACACGTTTTTCGTCAGTTTAATGCAGCGACCACGAGAGGCTCTGTTGGTAAAACCTACTTAATTTTATTTTAAGGATCGTCTGAGACCCCTACATCACCTCAGGATGAAATAAATTGCATGACAGTTTAAGCAACACTGTTAAGTTGTAGCCTGGGTTGAGGCCTTAGTTCAGACCCGTGTGAGACGGGCTTTAGTATTTAATTTTGTCACCTGCAGAAATTTGTATCTTATAAGTACGTCTTTCCGTGCAAAGTATTCAAAACTACCTGTAAATATTATAAAATGTGGTGCGCCAAAACTACACCAGCACCGCTTACATTAATTAATATGGGATCACCACGATCTACTGGAGTTGATTGCCTTCTATTTTCGGAAAATACTCTTAACTTTCAAAATTTAACTTTTTCTCTCGAAAATTTGGCCTACAAAACAATAGGCATACTCCCACGAAATTTTAAAATAATCATTGGTGATCCACAAAGTTGGTTACTTTGAAAATTTTAGAACATATGAAGCAGCAAACGCTTCGGCGATACAACACACGGTAAAATTGTCAATGCTTGTTTGCGTACTTCTACCTTTTTAAACTTAAATATTTTTATATATGTATATTATTTTACGAATTATACACCATATTATTTCGTATATAAGCAAGCTTATTTGTATCAACCTGAAACCGACATTGACTTTCTTCTACTCACTGCTGATGGAAATCTTTAACCTAATTATTAAACAACTATAGCTCTGATTAAGTACATTCTTTCACCTTAAAGGACTTCAAGCTCTACTTGGCACATGGCACTATCATATTCATAATTCAAAATCTAATAAAAATAATACCCTACGCAATAATCTTGCAAAGCAAAATATTGAAAACAACACAAAGTTTAACTTTGACGTTGGTAAATGTTATGTACTGATAGATAAGCAAATCATCGTATATCTCTTGGGGAGTAGGCTAACATAAGGTAGATCGCTCGGCAGTCTGAAAATAGAATACCCATACGTTAAATACAAATCCATACGAATGTCTCCAATTTATATTTGTATAAATGCAGTTACTATTACTTACTCCCTCAGATCCTTTTACTCTTTCAGTCTCTTCCCCTGAACCATCCGAAAAGTCTTCCGAATCTTCGGACGTCCTAGTTTTCCTCCTCGGCTGCGACATCTTGATTTCTGACTTCTCGACTTCGACTAAGTAAGTCAAGATTAATAATAGTTTCATTATAATTTTGCAGTGAAGTAAACAAAAAAATCATCCAATAAAAATATAGACAATATAATAGTATACATATACATTGCAAAATTGTGTGATTAATTAATAATTTAGATAATTATATGACCAATCTTAACATTCTTTTGATTTTAACGTGTGTTGATAAACATGGAGGCATGACGAATAGAGACATGAGTGAGTATTTTCTATTTGTTTATTCTTTTATCTTATTTTTAAAGTCTGCTGATATCCTAATCTGATTTTGTACTTGTGTAACAAGTGATTTATGTATACTAACCTTAGTTCAATATCTGTTTTCAAAACTAGTCCACCAAAATGGTGATAGATGATTAAAATTAAGTTATGTAATTAATATAGTGATTAGTATGTATGCTTCAAGAAATCTAGATTGTATGTATGAAGTATCATTGGGATTATATTTGACATTTATTCCGTTAAGCTCCTCCAGCTTAACAATAGTTACTTATGAAGAGGTTAGATAAAGTTTGGTTCCATTCCATTCACTGACTGTAAATAGTAGCCTACATAGGTCTAGCTCGGCGGGACTTATTGGAACTTAACCGTATATTTAAGTAGTTAAATATTTGAGTAAAAACTAAGTCCAGGGACATTTTATTATTATTAACTTATTTCCTACTTATTCTAACAATCCGTAATCTTTTAATAAATTGATTTTTATTTATGTCACGATTCGTATTTTGTACTTCAGCCACACAAGGCCGTAGGAAAAGTTTTCAGAGCCTACATTTTTATCAAGTGCAAAAACTAATTTCTGTAGCGGAGTGTCTGCAAGTAAATAGGACATCAACTGCAGTAAGAATAGGTTGAAACCCAATAATTTATACACTATTGGTATCTAATTTCGTGTGTGGAATAAAAAATGAGGGTAAACTTTACAATACACCTTCCAGCTGCGTGTCGATAAGTAGAGCTACTTCAAAAGGGTATAGTAGAGTAGAGTCGGGTTAGGGTAAGGTTAGAAAAGTGTGCAGGTCGATGTTCCGTTAAGGGGGTCCAGTGTCTTTGACAAACACTTCTTTCTATTGATTTTCGTTTGATTACATAATATGACGTTATGTTAGGGTATATTAGGGTAAGTTAGGTTAGGTCAGGTTTTGTTAGGTTAGCTTAGCTTAGCTTAAGGGGGTGCAGTGTAGTTTTGGACCCCCTTAACAGAACATGGACCAAGTGTGCACGCATTTTGTTAAAGTTAGTCGAATATAATTTCTCATGTCTGCATGGAAATACCAATTAGAGCGGCCATTGTAAAGTTAGTGCACCTAAAATAAAATGAGCAGACTTAAGACATCAGTTAATTGATCAAGTGCTGCACAAATGGTCTAAGGATATCGAACCTAACCGAAACTGAACCTAACTAACCTAAGTCAATACAAAAAATATTTTGTGGACAAAGTTGATCTAAATAGTATATCTCAGGTTTATTGTGCTTGTGACGCCTTTTACGTTGGTATGACGAAAATAAATGTTAGTACTAGGATAAAGAAACACATCAGGGCTCATCTAATCACCTGGAAATTACAAAACATGCTGTACGGAAGGTAATGTTACATCGGGTCATCAATAACTGAAAGGGAGGCATTTGAAGCTTATTATATTAGGACTAAAAACCCACTTCTGAACACCGAAAAAGAAAACTTGAGGACAACTGGAATACGATTATTATGAATTACATTCATAAATAGAAAAATTAATCTTACAAACACATTAATAATAATAATAAACAGCATTACTCGAGCAGACAGTTTTACCTAATTTTGACATATTTCTTACATTTGCGGGTTAGGTTAGAGCTTTGTATTTCTTTTAGCAGAGCGTGCACTAAATGAGGAGCTTCATTACTACTTGCAAATTAACTTCAGGAGGGCCCGGTATAAATACAGTGTGTACGTATGGCATAAAACACAAACCAACTGTGCTAGGTAGTTACTAAGAAGCACAAATATTAGGTTATCTAACCGAGTCAGGGCAAAAGCACAGCAGGGGACCCAAGCGCTAGTGAAGGGGTGTGTCCGTAAGGAGTAGACGCGTCTGCGACGGGGGTTATGCACATAAATGAAGATAGGGGAGGAGCACACTTACACATACAAAACTTTGACTATCACTCAAAATTCATTTCAGTATGCTGTGCACTGACAGTAATTACTTATATTCGCACTCGTAATTCTTTCACGAAGAATGTTTCACATCGTATTTTACCTATAAATTTTCTATTTGGTAGAACCGTCTGCTCATGTGAACCCTAATGAACATACAGGGACTCAAATTCGAAGTTAAAAATTGTATATATATATTTTAAATGTTAGTATGGCAGAATTGCTCATATAGGATTTAAACATACGATGGTTGAAAGACATGGAAAGCAGTGGATCACAGGCCCAGATATTATTAAAAAAATACAGAACAGGTGACCTTTAAGGTTAGTGCACTAACTACTATAACATTAAAGAGTTTGTATAAGTTTTCACACAAGTGTTTGTTAAAACATTAATAAGTAAATAACAGCATAGAGAATTTCTTAAGCCTTAGTCCCTAAGAAGAGTACCCCATCGAGCATACTGGAGATAATCGCCAAAAAATCTTTTTTAAAAGAACATTATCCATTTTTTTCCTTCCTTAAGCCTTAACATGCTGGATCTACTCTGCGGTAAAGAAAACCAGTCAACAATTTGAAAACTCCAACCAATACTAAAGGTTATTATTGATTAGACATATGAAGAAATCACGTCGTTTAGATTGAATCATGCAATTAAATTCGGCGTATCGTAATAAAAGATTAGGGTATTTGGGAATAGAAAACTCCTCTTGTTATGTAGGGAGCCTCATAATGTTTTCGTACATGTATAGTACATAGATTTTCGATCGAGATGTAGGCTAGTTCACACATATCCACATTGCTAATGCATTATGTTATTGCATCAGTGCAGACTGAGGATATGAGCCCGAGTATAGCATAAATTATTGCTAATATCTTCAACAGTCGTACTTTAGGCTACGACTTCGTGTAGATTAACTTTAGGAGACCATAGTCGTTATGGATATAAATATAACGTGTTAAGCACAAAAAAAAAAAAAAAAAAAAAATCCGGTTCAGGGCAGGGCGAAGCGGTCATGGGTATACGCGTAAAAGATAACAAGTCTGGAAAACACACAATATATTTTGATAGGTGTCCACTAAGAGCTAGTTTTGTAGTAAAATTGCACTTTTCACGCTATTCATAAGTATTTACAAATGACTTACATCATAGATAACTGTTTTCATTACTCTTCTGTTTTTAGTTAGCACATTGCAAACTTGAATATTAAAAGAACACACCTGATGGCAGGGCTGGCAAAAACCATGGTTTTTATTTAAAAAACCAAAAAAACCGGATTTTTTGGTTTAAACCAGATTTTTATGGTTGAAATAATTTGCTCTATATATTCATATCATATATGGACAGAAATAAGTTTGTTTCGCCTTGATGTTATTATGCAACAACCGGGTTATGCTGGAAGGGGTCACATAAGCTTAAAGCGGAATAAAAACCGCTTCTCAAATTACATCCGAGAGAAATTGTCCTCCATTTGAACTCGGAACCAGGACTAATTGGCCACAAATGCGATACGTCTGCCGACTCACTCACGAAGGAATTCTGATAAAAAAAAAAAAAAAATACGTTGTACTGATCTTTACATGCTTCTTAATATAACTGTCAAGACTAATTTCATAAGGACAAAAAGATAAACAGTTGCACAAGTGAAACCATTATACAGAATTACATATGAACAATTTCAAAGTACTACGGAGTACAGAAGAACTAATTTAGTTCAAGTTAGTTAACAACGACTTTTATTGGTCCAAATTAAAGAAATACAACGACTTAATCTGCATATCAATAAGAAAAGTGAATAAAGATACGAATTTTTTGAGTCCACTTTGGCTCAGACTCATTTATACATAAATAGATACCAAAGATACTTATTTCACTAAATGCCTCTCGTGGGGTCTGTATGACCCCCCCCCCACACACAAATCACGGCATTTTCGATGTATTTTATCAATAGTAAATATTGAAACGAAACAATATTTAGAATTTTTCTTCGATTGCAATTACATAACAATAATAACAACTACAAAAAAATCACAAAATAAACATTTATAAACTTTTGCTTTTGTAGTATAATCTTTTTGAGTAATGAATGGGAAATTTAGGTCTGAATATAATACGAATAATACACGGGAGTGAAACGCGATAACCCACAAATGTGTGTTCATCAAGATTTTACAAACACTTACATTTTTACGAATTTTTTTTTTTTTTTGGTTTAAACCAGCCAACCCTGCCTGATGGTAAAGAAGTAAGACATTGCACAGTGTATTTCTTACGAAAAATTGGATCATCATCACCAATCATTCCTTTTTCGTCTTCATATCCATATTGTACCTCATACGTGTGCAAGTTGGAACAGGGGATGGGCCAATTACAGAGGTCTTACTGGCATCGAGGGCAGTACGTATTCAATAAAAAAACTTTCTCCTCGTACACTAATTTCAAAGGGACACAAAATCTGTTATAACTGTAAGCCGCATATTTACTTACCAAAGAAAAGCTGAAAAATCTATTTATTTACCATTTTAATGGGAAACTTGACCCTTTATGTTCTGAACTAGTCTCTCAAAGTTTGGTGGTATACTGGATGTTCCAATGCGGAGAATATTTTCAAGGTGGACATCAGTCACCCAGGAAAATCTTTTCGGTTCAGTTTAAGAGATTACTTAAGAAATACATTTTCAATAATGAGTCAGTCGGGCCAGGTGAAAGGGTTCAATGAGCCGGAACTGGCCCGGGGACTGGCTATGTTGCACATGGCTGTCTTATATGTATGTCTGCTAAATAAATTAACTACTTATGCCATAAAATTGTTTAACGATGTAATAAATGTAAATTATATTGATACGCTAACAGCAGCTCAACTAATTATTTCAATGCTAAATTGTCAGCACCGACGTCAGTGTTAACAAGTAATGTAATAACCGTTCGCTTAGACTCATAGCTCTTAACGATGCACCCTATTGTGGGTATTTTTTCCTACGCTCTTTTCCGACCAGATTATACACAGACCAATATATAATGAAGAGTTTGTACTGATTTTTTTTTCCCTTACAGAAAACCTCAAGACTGACTACTCATTAATCGAACCCGAGATTTCTTGGCATAAAAGCTGTTCAGTGATAGATTCATGCCTTATCTCAAAAGGTGATCATTTTAAGTACACAAGATTATCAATAATCGCATTAATGGAAATATAAATACATACGAACAGATTTTGGTATTGCATTATCTTCAGTCAGCTAACAGGTTTCCGATCACGCATTTCGTGGTTGGGAATTAAAAATGAAATCTTTGAGTTTTACGTCCCACGATTATGCCGGTTAGGCTAAAGGAGACGGTGATTATGAGAAAGGAATGAAATGGTGGAATGAAGAAAGTGGGAGGAAACGGGAGAACCCCGAGAAAACCCACGCACACGGTGTTTGTCCACCACAAAGTTCACTTGGCGGGAGCAGGGTTTGAACCCGAGACCCCATGCACCAGAGGTGAACGCTCTACTACTGAGCCACCGCGGCCCCTGGTTGGGAATTAAGTTTAAACAGAGCAGAGTGGGGATTTTTTAAAGTTTAAATCAGATCTTTCTCCTCGTATAATACAAGTCGCGAACTAAAGAGAAAATATTAAGAATTAGTATTAAATGTTAATTATGACATTTAAATGAAAGTATTGAGGTTGAAGTTTGAATTAATACCTAATCGTTAACCTACTTCAATCCAAACAATGTTTCTTAAGCATTAAGGAAAAAGTATAGCAACGTTTATGAACATGGCACTTTTTTTTTCACAAAGTTACTGATACTTGGCAGGAGCATATTTTTAAATAATCGGGATTAACTTGTGGCAAGAAATACATATAAAATACGTAAATTTCGCCTAAAGTTATAGAATTAAAAAAAAAATTTAAAGTTTCGGAGAGGGGATCGGACCCCTCTAAGAATTTTTGTCGTAAATGTCGCTGGTGATTTCCCCTTTTACTTTAAAAAAAATAAATAAATAAATAAATTGAATAAAAATTAAATAAATAAACTGAATGTTGTAATTGACTGTTTGTGTTTTGTATGATGTTCCCTTTCCTTGAGATTACGTGCTATGTTGAATGTATCACTGACTAGTGACACCGAACCTACTGGGCCCGTATGGGCTCGTCATCAACAGTCACTGATACACTCACCAAGCCAATCATCTACGGAAAATAGAACTCAAATCTGGCCCGAAATATAAAGCTTCCAAACTCTCTTCCATCTCGACTCACAGTCCGATATCCAGGCCTGCAGTTCATCATCCACATCCCATCCGGAAATAGGTTGTGAACCACGACTACAGACACAGGACACCGACCTACGAGTGGAGCTGGCAATGAGCACAATGAAGATCTTGATGTTGTCTGTGAAAGCCCTATCTGAATCTTTTTTAAAAAAAAAGAATCTTGAAAACAGAATTTTGCAACTAAAAAAAAAGTCCAAACAGATTTTGATTGAAACTGATAAAATGAGAAATTTTCTACAGATTCGGTTGTTTTCAACTCGGTCACACTAAGGAAAGTCTCTCCCCTGAGTTTCACAGCTATTTCATTTCCCCAGTAAACTTATTCTGTACGTACTGCTCTTTGCTTTGATCATGCTTCGCATGCATACCAAAACATCAACTCCATATTTCTACTACTTCTTAAAACTACAAGATAATTAGATTCTGTATTCGAAAAGAAAGATGTTCTCACGGCTAGTAAGTTTATTCTAAAATATTCATGAAAGTATTATTGGACAAAATATTTGATAACAGAAAAATCTTTACATTAAACTGACATACCCATCTAAAAAAATAAATAATATGATCGATTTCTATATCTTTCAGAGCCAAAACATTCTTTACTTTGTACACATATTCCCAAAATATTCATATTCTTTTAATATTCATTTAATATTCTTGACTTTCAGAACATTTACATTGAATCGACACGCAAAAACAAATGAAAGGACACAATATAAATACACTACACTATTGAAAATAATACTTCACTGCCTACTGTTGTGGTTAGCTACTTTCACTTTTATTTATTTATTCTTTGGTGCTTAAACTTCTCCGTGCATAGAGATTGTGGCCGGCATAGAGGATTTACGCTCTTCGCGACCTCTCTTACAGCTCGGACCCACTGAACAATCTAGCACAGGTAAACACTCACTTACATATTGACATACTTAAACCTAAATCCCTATTCTAACTACACTAACTTAACCTAAACAAGAATATATATATATAAAAAAAATCACACATATATTTCATGAAGCACCATCCTTATTTTGTATTTATATTTTTTTGTTTTTTGTTTCGCTACCACATTCATACCGAAGACGCAGTGGTTATTTGCATTAGTGTCGCTCTGAATCTTTTAAGTTTCTTAATGAAGAAGAAATAGGTATTTACTAGTAATTATAAAAAAAAACTGAAATTTCTAAACTTGATGGGTATCAGATTTAAAATATTACGAAGGTTTAGCCTATTGCCGAAAGTTTTCAGTTACCGGTACGCAAAATTCATGTACCCTTGCACTTAACTGTAGCCGTGAATCTGACACTTATTTACAAAAATCAACGTTTAGAATCATTTTGTTTCAAAACCAAAGAAAACATGCCAAAATAAATAAAACTTAATTTCGAGCAGTGTTACCGAAAATTTATAATTTCAAGATTTTTGGGGAATCTAAAACATCTTTTCTTCACTGGGGGAAAATGTGTGTGGTACACACATTTTCTTGAGGTTACGACAATCGCTCTGTGCTGAGATTCTAGCTTTCTTTCCCCCCCCCCCCCCCATCGAATGAAATCACGATGTCACATTGCCCGAATCTGCATGTGTGCGGCGTTGAGGGAAACTTTACGCACTTAACACTTCATGTTATGGATTTCACACATACACCAGGAAATATAATCACACATATCGGTTTTCTCGAGACAAGGAATTTTGAAGATGCCAAATACCTGGAGTGAGTTTTTACTTTCACTGGTTCCTACTTACGTGAATCTGCTTCTTAAACAGCGACTGAACGGATATATTATAAAAAAAAGTTTCCTGACGAATTACTCCACTTGAGTCTTCTGGGAGACTCTTAAATCGTGGTCCCAAAACAATTTCGGATACTAACTACTGTAGCACCGATCTGGAAAAAGCCATCGAGCATCACTTAACTTCTTCTTCTTCGATGCCTGCACAACGACTCAATGTTTGCTCTCCGTCACCGTCTCCTCCGCCTTCTCCTACGTTCTCTCGCTGACCGAGAACGTAAAATTTTCCAATGAGCTCATTCCGTAACAATAGACGCCTTCATGCTAGTATCCCTTATGCAAGACGAAATCACTTCACAGTTAGAATATTACTGGTTTAATAATTTTGTTGAAAACACCAAACACAGCACGTTTATCTCTGCTGACAACTTCTAACACTAGCCAAAACGAAGAATTTACCACAGTTTTAACGTAACAACAAATTATTCCGCAATTTCTGCAGACGCTGAACACTGCACGTCTGTCTCCTGAAATGGCTGACGCCGTAAGACAAAGAATTACATGAAGATGATCCCTAATTGGAAGATAATCGTGACGTAACTATCGGATGATAGGCTTCTGTGCGAAGATCAAAGAAAGCCGAAATCTCAGCCGCAGCTGTGATTGTGGATTATCCAATCAAATAATTTACATCGAAAACAAAGAGATGCACCAAGAAGAAATTATGGCTGACTTTCTTAATTTGGAATTTTGAAGAAGATTTTTCGAAATAAAATTTTTAGCTTTCTTGTGAAGATTCCCTATGCCGAAATATGAATAGAAATAAACTGAAAATCATTGAAAAGGCTGGAATATACACTTATTTGTCTAAAATAATGATATATTCATGGATAAATACGTAAAATATACAAAATATAATTAATAATCATGTAATCTTCATATAATATCCATTGAAACGATTTATTTTACTAAAATTACACAAAATCTTCGACCTACGGTTTTCCTACTATAAAATAAAAATTTTCTCTTACATTCTAAATAAAATTTAAAATTTCCCTTCCAATATACAAGGTGTTCAAAAGCACCGGGCCATGTTACGTTATGCTGAGCATAAGGTAACATCCTCCGGGAGCTTCGGAGAAAAAAAAAATCTGAACTTATGAGTTCTTCTTAAGTTGTTTTTTTTTTCTGTTACTACAAAAATTACCGGAGATTATACAAGACAAACATTTCTAAATTCTCGATTCTAATCATAACTATACATACACCCTATATAATATTCTAACCTAACCTTAACCTATAAACTAAGTTTTCTCCTTTTTTTTTTCTTTTTTTTTCATCCTTCTAATAATTCCTTTCTTTTCTCTTCGGAACAACGAAACAATTTCAGATTGTCAAAACTCTGAACTCCTATGCTTTCTCCCTTCAGAGTTTGCAATCTCGCTGAATTTCGAGTTAGAGATACCACTTTGTAAGGTCCAACGTAGGTATGCATAAACTTAGCGAATACCTTTTTTGGTATCGACGACACATGGTGAGTTTTCACCATCACCAAAGAACCTTCTGTGACGATGTCTTGTTGTTTCCGCAGCTTTCTTTCTTTCTTCGGTTCTGCTGCCGGAATAGAAACTACAAATTTCTTGTCTTCCTTTACTTGCACCGTCTCTTTGGGCCAAATGAAGTTTTCTTTGAAGCTCTTGGATGCTGAATACGATAAGAAACGCTCCGCTGGAGTACATCCGAGAGCATCACACCAAGAGTGATTGCACAAATCTTGGGCGGCTTTTAGAAAATTACTCCATTTCGGAATCTGCCAAAACATTTAATTTTGAATTTGGAGGGTTGGTATCAAAATCGAACGAGGTTGTTACCAAATTGGAATTTGGACTACTCGCTAACCGATCTTGTTCTTTCTGGGGAGTTGAATCCACATCGCAGTCCACACTCTCCCCTAATGAGGGCTGCGGTATGCATTTCCCAAACTATTCCCGTTCGTTTCCGGTGGCTAAGCCATCGTAGGTACGAATGTCGTATATTGCGGAGGCCATCCAGTGGACATCGCCATGTTCACTCCTGGGGAAGAAGTGGACGTGGGAGCCGCCACTCCCCCTCCAGGAAGTAAATTCGGCGCGTATCCCGGATAGGCTTGCGCTCCTGCTGAGTTCATCGCGTTTGGCGCGCATGTCTGAGATGTACCCCGCGGATACCCGTAACTCATCGCTGCTGGATAGTAGCGTTGGTTGTACCCATACGGAGCATTCCGATTTCCATTACCATCTCTTACCCAATTCGGTCTTCCTTGATTGGGCCAGGGTCTTCGAGACTGAAAGTTCCTTCTTCGACCCCTGTTTCCGGAAAATCGGTCATCTCCTCCTTTGCCATTGGAATTTCCTTCCTTCCTCTTGCATTCGTCTTCCTCCGTCTGAGACGAAGTATCTTTGGTGGTTTGTTTTCCTGACTTTTCGGCCTTTTTGACGACCTTCGCCTGACGCACCTGAAAGCGTCTAAACTTCTTGTCAGTGACCGGTTCACTAGGCTCTGGATGTCCCTCTATCTCGGCTATTTTGACCATAAGGTGTTGAATGTTTTTCGGCTCAACAGCCCTCAACAACTTGGCATCACCAGCTGGTAAACAATCCAAGACTATCTCAATAAGTTCGGTTTCATCCGGGTGCTGTGCCACCGCATAATATTCCGCTACAATTTTCCATGCAAAGTCCGTCAATCGGTTGTACTTCGCTCGATCATACTTCATTCCTTGAATGAACTTCTTTTGCAACCTTTCCATCCTTGCCGAAAAATAGTGTTCCCGGAACAGACGCACAAAATCCGCATAACTATTAATGTCTTGACACACAGTCTGAAACCATGTCTTGGCCCCAGCTGTTAAACAACAAGGTACCAAGGTTAGACGTTCGTGTTCTGATGCCGAAATTACCTTAAACGTTTGTTCCAAATTTTCTAAAAATGATCTAGCCAAACCGTATTCACCAGAAAATGTAGGTAAGTGATTTAATTCAGAAAGTCTTAAATTTAGAGTTCGCTTACCAAAGCCTTCCTCGCTTCTACTGGGGTTCACGGGAGAATTGTGGCCAACGACGGGGCTCTTTGCACCCGAGTGATTTTGACCGAAAATAGAATAGTGTTGGTAATTTTGTCCAGAAGTTAAGTTGTCTGGCATTGATACCACCGCGTGACCACACATTCCCTCCTGAACTCCAGCACACGAAGGAGTCATGTCTGCTACATTACTAGAGGACACCACATGGTTCAACCGACAACTAGTATTGGAAGATCCTGACACCTGAGATGAAACTAACAATGGATTCGACCTCCTGGACAACGCCTGACAACCTATTGTCTCAACACAGGATGTATGTGACTTGTTTAAGTTCAACGTATGTGAGGATAATTCAAAGGGAAGGACATTTGTGCCGTGAATGTTGGTCGGCTGACAGACAGAGACAGTCACCGTGGGAATAGTACGAGTCTCCCCAACTGAAGAGACTGGTACATCCACGTGGATGAAACGTTCAATTTTCACGTCATAAAAGTAAATGAGAAGATACCATGCAAAATCTTAGACTGGATTGAAAAAAAAAATATTTAACACAAATAAAATTTATGATGAGTATAGCGAATTTGTAATTACTTAATTTCTGTTAAAGCAACGAACGAGGATTGATTTCTAATTTACATACGCAACGGAATTTCTAACGCAATAGCAGGTTCTTGTCAAGTGGTAGTCCGTCAATGAGATCTTAGCGACTGTGCCATCTAGCACATGTTCGACATCAGCTGGCACTTTATGTTACTATTATCCTATAATCTAGGTACTTAATATGAATTACTGGTACGGAATCATACATTGAAGTTCATGTTATCATTTATTGTCAAAAGAAAGAAAAAAAATTTAAGTACAGCTTAAGAAGAACGGCTATAAATTTTGAAATCTTGTTTCAGAATAAATTTGATTCTTTACATTGGTTTAGTATTACATTCGGTTAAACATTATTGCAATTGTACGTAGTTTACATGTTCGTAACTTACCGGTACAAATAAGAAAGAAGAAAGAAAGCTTTTAAACATATAGATGATACATTATAATCAGCTTCTTAGGCAGGTTTACATAGAATATTACGTTCCAATGGAACAATCCTATTAATTCTCACTATTCATTGATCTCGTTCAAGACTCAGGAAAGTGTGAAGAATAAAAGAATTATGAAGAAAAATATGCTCTGTGCACTTCCGTCACGCTGCTCCGTGCACTTCCGTCACGCACTGCATATGTGCCCATTTATGTCATCTCCACTTCTATATACTACATTATTATTACAATTATTATTCCTCCTTAGGAATCATTTCATAACATATATTCGTAGCATATCTTAAATTTGTTTCTATGACATTGGGTCACATTTTCTAACATAACAAAAACTGCATTGACTTTCAATATAAATGAATATGGTATATATACAAATGAATATGAAGAAAAAAAAAATACATCAATATTTAGCACTTTCCTGATTATACTGTGAACATGACATTTTATTCTATGGATCAATATATTTAAGGAAAAGGAAGAAAAACGACAAGTCGAGCATAACTAACCTAACCTTGAACTTACATACGGACATCACGTTCGAAATCTGTACCGAAAGCTAAGTTTATTTTACCGAATGCATACTAAAAATTCAATAATGATATTAGTCTTAATAATTATATTAATGGAAGTATTACGATAATCCTGTTAAATGCGTGGCACAACACGAGATTTTATTTACACATGTTTGTCGTACTATTGATGTACCGAATAAAAATTTCACAAACTGTCATTAAGTTGCAAATAGTTTAGGTTTTATATCACCACTGGTACCCTTGCTGTCATCAATCTGAATGGTTCCCGGTTCAGGATAAATAAGTAAGGAAAGTTTTTACCTTATGACACGTTGGTTGTATCCTCCTCACTTCTCCGGATTCTGCCTTTTCGTTACGGAATGGAAACTGCACACTTCGAAGAAATGACGATTATATATCCAACTTTAAACCACCCGACACCTACTATTTTCAGCATTCATAGGCGGTTTCATCAGGCGACCATTTACCGAAATTGTTAAAGATTAATTTAGCCTTCGGCATCCAATTCTTTTATTCCAATTATCTCTAGGTTGGATCAAAACACAAATTTTGATGAGGTTGAGTCCTAAAAGTACGTTTTACGTATTTAAATTTTAAATTATCATGGATGACCGAAGGGGGTCGCCTATTTTGTAGCACAGTAAAAATGGCTGAGCATCATGCAATACCTGGCGACTACATAGCTCAACTACACCATATTTTTTTTATATTGTAAAACTTAATATTTTGATGTTATTACTTCCCTGAAATTTAAGAACTTAGTGAAGTATTAATATATATAATATCTTTAATGAGACACATAATTCATCAAACTAAAAACAGAATATTGATAATTCTCACCTAGTCGTGTCTGTCCATGCACTTGAAGAACACCAATCGGCATTCAGTGCATTTTCATGTCTTCTCACCCGATTATCGCCATCTTGGCTCTGTTTCCCAGCATGCTGCACAGCATGCTACACGCATAAGACAATTGAATGCAAAGGACCGATGATCGACACGACTAATTATGTTACGTCATGGATGAGTGTTATGTAAATAAGCATTTTACTATTGCAGTGTTAATAGAATCTACCTAGCAAATTTAGAAGAATCCGATATATTATTAAATCATTTGTAATTGATATTAGTTATACGTAAATATAGTGGACAGTCATAGAATAACCTCACCATCCGGTGACTTGTATTAACAGTAAAGAAACATTTGAACAACTAACATTAATAGCTAACACGTGAAAACAAATAAAACATGTATACGAGCTAATGGCATGACTATACCAAATGGGGACCATTTAACAAAACAACAGCACAACAAATAACAATGTAAAATACCGGTAAAACAATAACAATGTAAAGTACCGGTAAAAGGGTACGTTACATTTTTCCCAGCGACCTCGAAAAAAAAAAATTTTTTTTTTTTTTAAGTTAAAGTTGTTCGAAATCTTTTAATAACTCAATTCGCTTCTCTTCTGAACAATTAAACAATTTAACATTCATTAAATTTTGGACTGGCACTTCTCTCCCCTTTAAATCCTTTAAAAATACGGAATTATGTTGAACCTTCGACACAAAATAAGGCCCTGTAAACACAGGAAAGTATTTGTGCGTGACCTTTTTGAAAGCGTCCGAAAGAAAATGAGTTTTCACCATGACTAGATTCCCTTCTTTAATTTCAACTACATTCTTTTTCAGTTTCCTCTTCCTTTTTGACAACAAACGAGGTTCTACTTGTATCAACCTCCTTGAATTTTCTACATTTTGAAGTTCAGGAGGCCAAGGAAATTTCTCCCGAAACCTATCTGCAGCCGAAAAAGAAATGAAAACTTCTGCAGGTGTGCAATTGATGGAACTATTGTAGGAGTAGTTTAACAGGTCTTGTGCGACCTTCAAGACATTTTTCCATTTGGTATGGTTATTACTACATAGCAATCTGATGATCCTATTCAAATCACGATGGGATCTCTCCAAAATTCCATTCGCTCGTGCGTTATAAGGAGAAATCAGAATATGCTGCATCTGATGTTCCTTACAGTAATCCTTCCACCTCTGAGAAATAAACTGTGGGCCCTGATCAGAGACGATATGATTTGGGTATGGACAAATATAAAAGTAATCTTTCTCTAAAGTTCGAATAATCTCAGCTGTAGTTGCTGTTCTTAAAGGTAGGTAACAAAGGAATCTGGAGTAAACATCAACAATTGACAATACATAATAATATCCGTAGCTACATGGGAGCTTACCCACGAGATCAACACACACCTTGCTATGTGGTTTATCTGCCTCAATATGCAAATCTTCGCGAGAGATAGCTCTGTTCGAAAATTTCGTTCGCGCGCACGATTCACAATCATTTATATGTTTTCGAAACGTTTGTTTTTGACTTTTCCAAAAAAAAAAATAAATCTTGCACTAATTTTACACATTTAGCAACGCCAAAATGTCCTGTCTCATGAATGTGTTTCACTGTTCTTTCAATCAGAGATTGTGGAATCACCAGCAGCCAATTCTTAGTTTTTGACTTTTGAATATAAATTAGATTATTTATAACCTTGATTCTAGAGTTCGCAGATTCCGAATTCATTTTAGCTCTCAACTCACGACAGTACTTGTCCGATGCTTGCATTCGCTCCAACTCATTGGTATCAAACAGAATATTTTCATTGTAATTAATGAAATTTACGTGATAGTCCTCCGATTTGGCAGGGAGTTCAGGAGAATTCCTACTCAATATATCTGCAATTTTATTATCTACTCCCTTGATATGCTCAAATCGGAGATCAAACCTTTGGAGTTTCAACAAAATTTTGGTCGTTCTAGGATCAAGGTTTTGCAAAGTGAAAGCATAGGTCACTGCACTATTGTCACAGTGAACCGTCACTTTCCTGCCTAATATATAATACGAAAAATGTTCACATAGGAACAAAACAGCTAGTAACTCTAATTGAAAAATCGAGTAAGACACTTCATGAAGCTTTAATTTTCGACTCGCGTATTCGATGACCAAAAGTTCTCCATCATCGTCATATTGAGCCAAATAACCCGCCAAATTTTCTAACGAAGCATCTGAAAATAGATGAAATGGTTTGTCGAAATTCGGTTGACTAAGTGCAGGAGGTTCACTTAGCAACTCTCTTAATTGTCTCATTAATTCCTCCGTAAAACAGTATTTCCTGTCTTTCTTCAAAAGGTCAAAGAATGGAGCCGTTAACGCAGCGAATTGAGGAATAAACTTTCTCCTCCATGACAGGATTCCTAAAAAGGATCTTAACTTCTTTTTGTTTTTAGGAACTGGAAAACACTTAATGGCTTCATTCTGTTTAGGGTTCGGCTTCAATTCCTTTCCATTCACTACATATCCAAGAAAACGAAATTTCAGTTTGTAACGTACCCTTTTACCGGTACTTTACATTGTTATTGTTTTACCGGTATTTTACATTGTTATTTGTTGTGCTGTTGTTTTGTTAAATGGTCCCCATTTGGTATAGTCATGCCATTAGCTCGTATACATGTTTTATTTGTTTTCACGTGTTAGCTATTAATGTTAGTTGTTCAAATGTTTCTTTACTGTTAATACAAGTCACCGGATGGTGAGGTTATTCTATGACTGTCCACTATATTTACGTATAACTAATATCAATTACAAATGATTTAATAATATATCGGATTCTTCTAAATTTGCTAGGTAGATTCTATTAACACTGCAATAGTAAAATGCTTATTTACATAACACTCACCCATGACGTAACATAATTAGTCGTGTCGATCATCGGTCCTTTGCATTCAATTGTCTTATGCGTGTAGCATGCTGTGCAGCATGCTGGGAAACAGAGCCAAGATGGCGATAATCGGGTGAGAAGACATGAAAATGCACTGAATGCCGATTGGTGTTCTTCAAGTGAATGGACAGACACGACTAGGTGAGAATTATCAATATTCTGTTCTTAGTTTGATGAATTATGTGTCTCATTAAATATATTATATATATTAATACTTCACTAAGTTCTTAAATTTCAGGGAAGTAATAACATCAAAATATTAAGTTTTACAATAAAAAAAATATGGTGTAGTTGAGTTATGTAGTCGCCAGGTATTGCATGATGCTCAGCCATTTTTACCGTGCTACAAAATAGGCGACCCCCTTCGGTCATCCATGATAATTGGAAATTTAAATACGTAAAACGTACTTTTAGGACTCAACCTCATCAAAATTTGTGTTTTGATCCAACCTAGAGATAATTGGAATAAAAGAATTGGATGCCGAAGGCTAAATTAATCTTTAACAATTTCGGTAAACGGTCGCCTGATGAAACCGCCTATGGATGCTGAAAATAGTAGGTGTCGGGTGGTTTAAAGTTGGATATATAATCGTCATTTCTTCGAAGTGTGCAGTTTCCATTCCGTAACGAAAAGGCAGAATCCGGAGAAGTGAGGAGGATACAACCAACGTGTCATAAGGTAAAAACTTTCCTTACTTATTTATCCTGAACCGGGAACCATTCAGATTGATGACAGCAAGGGTACCAGTGGTGATATAAAACCTAAACTATTTGCAACTTAATGACAGTTTGTGAAATTTTTATTCGGTACATCAATAGTACGACAAACATGTGTAAATAAAATCTCGTGTTGTGCCACGCATTTAACAGGATTATCGTAATACTTCCATTAATATAATTATTAAGACTAATATCATTATTGAATTTTTAGTATGCATTCGGTAAAATAAACTTAGCTTTCGGTACAGATTTCGAACGTGATGTCCTTATGTAGTTTCAAGGTTAGGTTAGTTATGCTCGACTTGTCGTTTTTTTCTTCCTTTTCCTTAAATATATTGATCCATAGAATAAAATGTCATGTTCACAGTATAATCAGGAAAGTGCTAAATATTGATGTATTTTTTTTTTCTCTTCATATTCATTTGTATATATATATCATATTCATTTATATTAAGAGTCAATGTAGTTTTTGTTATGTTAGAAAATGTGACCCAATGTCATAAAAACAAATTTAAGATATGCTACAAATATATGTTATGAAATGATTCCTAAGGAGGAATAATAATTGTAATAATAATGTAGTATATAGAAGTGGAGATGACATAAATGGGCACATATGTAGTACGTGACAGAAGTGCATGGAACATAATACTTCATTTTTTTTCTTCTTTATTTGTTCCTGACATTTTCCTGAGTCTTGAATAAAAATAAATGGATCAATGAATAGTTGGAATTAATAGGATTGTTCCATTGGAGTGTAATACTCTAGGTTAACCTACCAAAGAAACTACTAACGATGTATCATCTATATGTTATTTTTTTTTTCCTCTTTTCTTTCTTCTTTGTACTGGCAAGCTATGAATATGTAAATCACGTACAATTGTAACAATGTTGATTGGAAGTTATGTATTGACCGAATGTGAAAACTAAAGCAGTGCAAAGAGTCAAGCTTAATTTTGAAACAATAGTTCGAAATTTATAACCGTCTTCTTAAGCTGTAATTCCAGTTTTTCTTTTATTTCAATAAATGATAACTTGAACTTTAATGTATGATTCCATTTCAGTAAGTCATATTAAATACCTAGATTATAGGATAATAGTAACATAAAGTGCCAGCTGATGTCGAACATGTGCTAGATGGCACAGTCGCTAAAATCTCATTGACGGACTACCACTTGACAAGAACCTGCTATTGCGTTAGAAATTCCGTTGCGTATGTAAATTAGAAATCAATCCTCGTTCGTTGCTTTAACAGAAATTAAGTAATTACAAATTCGCTATACTCATCATAAATTTTATTTGTGTTAAATATTTTTTTTTTCAATCCAGTCTAAGATTTTGCATGGTATCTTCTCATTTACTTTTATGACGTGAAAATTGAACGTTTCAAAATTGGCGACCTCAGCTTTAGGATTTTTGTTTATTTGATAATTTGTGTTAATATGTGAAGCTGATGTTTCAAAATTGGCGACTTCAGCTTCAGGATTATTATTTTTTTTTTAATGTCTAGTAGGTAGGACTAAAATGAGATTTTAGAATAATTAGTGGAAGTATTGGGATAAGACTGAGAGATGCGCGACTCATGTTTTGATGTAAATAGATGATGTTAAGTGATTCTGCCAGTGACCATCAGGAATTGCAAGTTTGTGTTTATTGTAAAGAAAGTGTAGATCGAAGTAACATAAAAACAATGGCATGTGCGAATTGTAGGAAAGAAGTTCACTTTGACTGTTTGAAAATATCGCAACCCGGAGTCGAGCGAAGTATTGAAGTAGATTCATGTTGGGTTTGTGTTCCATGCCAACAACGCATAGTTAATACTATGGATGAGTTATTTGGGCAGATAATTTCTGACGTGAAAGCATTTAAGCACGACTTGTCATCTTGTGTGAAATCATTTAAAAATGAAATATCATATGAAATGTCATCGATAACGTCGTCAGTATTAACTTCTGAGAACGAAGTAACTGAACTCGCTACTGAAAAACTAGAAATAAGAGCTATGGGGTCATTTGTAACTGATAGTGTTGAAGGCACAGATACACAATTAGGAAATAATAATGTCTGTGGTGTCTTAGATAAAATAAATGATAATTTGCGAAATAATATGGCTGCGATAAGAGCGCCTGAGCTTAAGTCTCATTTAAATGTTGATAATGTTAATTTAAAAGATGAGACTGATCATTATTATAATGATGTAGATGTAGTGATAGATTTAGTTTGTAGTAGTAGATGTAAGGTGATAAATGTTAATAAATATTTGTTAGATGAACCCCAGATAAGGAATGATACTGTTAACAATAGCTCTTTCATGCATGTTTCATATGGAAAAGATACATATTATAGAGTAGCGAAGTCTAGTACAGTAGATACTATGAAGCTTCACGTGTTAAATGGTGATGACGTTAATATTTTCCCTTGTAGCAGTGACAAAAGAATGGGTAGATTTCGGAAAAAGAAGAAAAAGATAGGGAAGCTTAACCTAATAGTAATCATAGATGTTAAAGTAGATAGATCTAAGATATTCCTATGGTTGACAGGAAATTGCTCTAGCCAGGGTAGGAGACATATGATAAATGAGATATATTGCTGGAAGTGGCTGGAAGCACTCCATAGAATTAGACAGGCAAAAATTTCACCGCCTGTATTAGCTCCTACAACTGAGATTGTAAACGTAAATTTTGTTCTTCTTTTCTTTTGTTATTGTTTCATTAGTTCAAGTTATGTTTGTGATGTTTCATAAATAATGTAGGAGGTAAAATATTATATATATATAGATTTGCAATAACAGAATGGGGATTTTAGAACCTTAATTTATAAATTTCTTGCCAGTGGCCTTATTTAAGTTAAGAATAAGCTTAAAATTTAAACCTAAGAACTAAAATTCTGTAAAAGAGCGACAAGTTGACTCAAGTCACTCCGAGCAGTGGTCATAAAAAAAAAAAAAAAAAAAAACTAAAATTTCTTATCGTGCAACTAGGCTTACGGGAAAAGAGTTTTCCGATGAAAAGGATTGATTGTTAGAACTAACTTAGAATATTCAGGATTTTTTTTTTTACGTACCAGTATATTATGTGGTACCGGAAATGAATAATTTAACGGAATAAACCTACCTGGTAGCTAATTCTTTTCGGGTCCAATGATGATTTCTCCGTATTTCTTCAAACGCACCAATAATGATTACGGTCACATCTTTGTTGTAGTGCCGTATTCTTCTGTTGTAGCGAAGTCAGTTGTTAACAATAACAGTAATCACAATAATATTTCCCAGTTCGTTAGTAACCCAGCTCTTAATTCGGGTAAATAGATTGAGCAGTCGTCATTAAGGGAAGGCGATGGTTACTTGACTGAACTTCTCTCTTCAAAATAATATGTGAATTTAAAATGAATTCGTTCAGAGACGAAGGGAGTTTGTATTGCCCTCTTTGAAATCATTAATACTTTGTTCTGAAGGAAGAAGAAGGAAATACAGCAATTTGAAATTTTGAGATATTTCCTTCCCCTTTCTTTAAATTGTGAGATGGGGGGGAAATACAAATAAGATGTATCCTGAACACAGGAGTCGAGCTGAACTTTCTAAATCATAATATTTGAAAACCTTACAAAAATTCTTCTCGTTTGACTAGGTTCAACCTGTGCTCAGTGTACATTTAAATGCGTTTGCGGAAGAGAAGTAGTTTCTCAGTGTGCCGGAAATTATAGATAAGAATATGGAGGCTGGATTATTGTTAGGTTTACTTCTTTCTACGATTTGTTATGTTTTAGTTCGAACTTAACCGAGCATTTTGAACATTTGGAAACCCTTTTCAAAATTTTAGAATTTGGAAATTTTGCCTTAAATTTTAGAAAGTGTCAATTTGTAAAAACTGAAATCTCGTTTCTTGGACATGTAGTGAATGGAAAGGAATTGAAGCCGAACCCTAAACAGAATGATGCCATTAAGTGTTTTCCAGTTCCTAAAAACAAAAAGAAGTTAAGATCCTTTTTAGGAATCCTGTCATGGAGGAGAAAGTTTATTCCTCAATTCGCTGCGTTAACGGCTCCATTCTTTGACCTTTTGAAGAAAGACAGGAAATACTGTTTTACGGAGGAATTAATGAGACAATTAAGAGAGTTGCTAAGTGAACCTCCTGCACTTAGTCAACCGAATTTCGACAAACCATTTCATCTATTTTCAGATGCTTCGTTAGAAAATTTGGCGGGTTATTTGGCTCAATATGACGATGATGGAGAACTTTTGGTCATCGAATACGCGAGTCGAAAATTAAAGCTTCATGAAGTGTCTTACTCGATTTTTCAATTAGAGTTACTAGCTGTTTTGTTCCTATGTGAACATTTTTCGTATTATATATTAGGCAGGAAGGTGACGGTTCACTGTGACAATAGTGCAGTGACCTATGCTTTCACTTTGCAAAACCTTGATCCTAGAACGACCAAAATTTTGTTGAAACTCCAAAGGTTTGATCTCCGATTTGAGCATATCAAGGGAGTAGATAATAAAATTGCAGATATATTGAGTAGGAATTCTCCTGAACTCCCTGCCAAATCGGAGGACTATCACGTAAATTTCATTAATTACAATGAAAATATTCTGTTTGATACCAATGAGTTGGAGCGAATGCAAGCATCGGACAAGTACTGTCGTGAGTTGAGAGCTAAAATGAATTCGGAATCTGCGAACTCTAGAATCAAGCTTATAAATAATCTAATTTATATTCAAAATTCAAAAACTAAGAATTGGCTGCTGGTGATTCCACAATCTCTGATTGAAAGATCAGTGAAACACATTCATGAGACAGGACATTTTGGCGTTGCTAAATGTGTAAAATTAGTGCAAGATTTATTTTTTTGGAAAAGTCAAAAACAAACGTTTCGAAAACATATAAATGATTGTGAATCGTGCGCGCGAACGAAATTTTCGAACAGAGCTATCTCTCGCGAAGATTTGCATATTGAGGCAGATAAACCACATAGCAAGGTGTGTGTTGATCTCGTGGGTAAGCTCCCATGTAGCTACGGATATTATTATGTATTGTCAATTGTTGATGTTTACTCCAGATTCCTTTGTTACCTACCTTTAAGAACAGCAACTACAGCTGAGATTATTCGAACTTTAGAGAAAGATTACTTTTATATTTGTCCATACCCAAATCATATCGTCTCTGATCAGGGCCCACAGTTTATTTCTCAGAGGTGGAAGGATTACTGTAAGGAACATCAGATGCAGCATATTCTGATTTCTCCTTATAACGCACGAGCGAATGGAATTTTGGAGAGATCCCATCGTGATTTGAATAGGATCATCAGATTGCTATGTAGTAATAACCATACCAAATGGAAAAATGTCTTGAAGGTCGCACAAGACCTGTTAAACTACTCCTACAATAGTTCCATCAATTGCACACCTGCAGAAGTTTTCATTTCTTTTTCGGCTGCAGATAGGTTTCGGGAGAAATTTCCTTGGCCTCCTGAACTTCAAAATGTAGAAAATTCAAGGAGGTTGATACAAGTAGAACCTCGTTTGTTGTCAAAAAGGAAGAGGAAACTGAAAAAGAATGTAGTTGAAATTAAAGAAGGGAATCTAGTCATGGTGAAAACTCATTTTCTTTCGGACGCTTTCAAAAAGGTCACGCACAAATACTTTCCTGTGTTTACAGGGCCTTATTTTGTGTCGAAGGTTCAACATAATTCCGTATTTTTAAAGGATTTAAAGGGGAGAGAAGTGCCAGTCCAAAATTTAATGAATGTTAAATTGTTTAATTGTTCAGAAGAGAAGCGAATTGAGTTATTAAAAGATTTCGAACAACTTTAACTTAAAAAAAAAAAAATTTTTTTTTTCGAGGTCGCTGGGAAAAATGTAACGTACCCTTTTACCGGTACTTTACATTGTTATTGTTTTACCGGTATTTTACATTGTTATTTGTTGTGCTGTTGTTTTGTTAAATGGTCCCCATTTGGTATAGTCATGCCATTAGCTCGTATACATGTTTTATTTGTTTTCACGTGTTAGCTATTAATGTTAGTTGTTCAAATGTTTCTTTACTGTTAATACAAGTCACCGGATGGTGAGGTTATTCTATGACTGTCCACTATATTTACGTATAACTAATATCAATTACAAATGATTTAATAATATATCGGATTCTTCTAAATTTGCTAGGTAGATTCTATTAACACTGCAATAGTAAAATGCTTATTTACATAACACTCACCCATGACGTAACATAATTAGTCGTGTCGATCATCGGTCCTTTGCATTCAATTGTCTTATGCGTGTAGCATGCTGTGCAGCATGCTGGGAAACAGAGCCAAGATGGCGATAATCGGGTGAGAAGACATGAAAATGCACTGAATGCCGATTGGTGTTCTTCAAGTGAATGGACAGACACGACTAGGTGAGAATTATCAATATTCTGTTCTTAGTTTGATGAATTATGTGTCTCATTAAATATATTATATATATTAATACTTCACTAAGTTCTTAAATTTCAGGGAAGTAATAACATCAAAATATTAAGTTTTACAATAAAAAAAAATATGGTGTAGTTGAGTTATGTAGTCGCCAGGTATTGCATGATGCTCAGCCATTTTTACCGTGCTACAAAATAGGCGACCCCCTTCGGTCATCCATGATAATTGGAAATTTAAATACGTAAAACGTACTTTTAGGACTCAACCTCATCAAAATTTGTGTTTTGATCCAACCTAGAGATAATTGGAATAAAAGAATTGGATGCCGAAGGCTAAATTAATCTTTAACAATTTCGGTAAACGGTCGCCTGATGAAACCGCCTATGGATGCTGAAAATAGTAGGTGTCGGGTGGTTTAAAGTTGGATATATAATCGTCATTTCTTCGAAGTGTGCAGTTTCCATTCCGTAACGAAAAGGCAGAATCCGGAGAAGTGAGGAGGATACAACCAACGTGTCATAAGGTAAAAACTTTCCTTACTTATTTATCCTGAACCGGGAACCATTCAGATTGATGACAGCAAGGGTACCAGTGGTGATATAAAACCTAAACTATTTGCAACTTAATGACAGTTTGTGAAATTTTTATTCGGTACATCAATAGTACGACAAACATGTGTAAATAAAATCTCGTGTTGTGCCACGCATTTAACAGGATTATCGTAATACTTCCATTAATATAATTATTAAGACTAATATCATTATTGAATTTTTAGTATGCATTCGGTAAAATAAACTTAGCTTTCGGTACAGATTTCGAACGTGATGTCCTTATGTAGTTTCAAGGTTAGGTTAGTTATGCTCGACTTGTCGTTTTTTTCTTCCTTTTCCTTAAATATATTGATCCATAGAATAAAATGTCATGTTCACAGTATAATCAGGAAAGTGCTAAATATTGATGTATTTTTTTTTTCTCTTCATATGCATTTGTATATATATATCATATTCATTTATATTAAGAGTCAATGTAGTTTTTGTTATGTTAGAAAATGTGACCCAATGTCATAAAAACAAATTTAAGATATGCTACAAATATATGTTATGAAATGATTCCTAAGGAGGAATAATAATTGTAATAATAATGTAGTATATAGAAGTGGAGATGACATAAATGGGCACATATGTAGTACGTGACAGAAGTGCATGGAACATAATACTTCATTTTTTTTCTTCTTTATTTGTTCCTGACATTTTCCTGAGTCTTGAATAAAAATAAATGGATCAATGAATAGTTGGAATTAATAGGATTGTTCCATTGGAGTGTAATACTCTAGGTTAACCTACCAAAGAAACTACTAACGATGTATCATCTATATGTTATTTTTTTTTTTCCTCTTTTCTTTCTTCTTTGTACTGGCAAGCTATGAATATGTAAATCACGTACAATTGTAACAATGTTGATTGGAAGTTATGTATTGACCGAATGTGAAAACTAAAGCAGTGCAAAGAGTCAAGCTTAATTTTGAAACAATAGTTCGAAATTTATAACCGTCTTCTTAAGCTGTAATTCCAGTTTTTCTTTTATTTCAATAAATGATAACTTGAACTTTAATGTATGATTCCATTTCAGTAAGTCATATTAAATACCTAGATTATAGGATAATAGTAACATAAAGTGCCAGCTGATGTCGAACATGTGCTAGATGGCACAGTCGCTAAAATCTCATTGACGGACTACCACTTGACAAGAACCTGCTATTGCGTTAGAAATTCCGTTGCGTATGTAAATTAGAAATCAATCCTCGTTCGTTGCTTTAACAGAAATTAAGTAATTACAAATTCGCTATACTCATCATAAATTTTATTTGTGTTAAATATTTTTTTTTTCAATCCAGTCTAAGATTTTGCATGGTATCTTCTCATTTACTTTTATGACGTGAAAATTGAACGTTTCAAGTTTTACAAATTGACACTTTTTTTTTTTTTTAATTTAGAACAAAATTTCCAAATTCTAGAATTTTGAAGAGGGTTTTCAAATGTTCAAAATGTTCAGTTAGGTTTGAACTAAAACATAATAAATCGTAGAAAGAAGTAAACCTAACAATAATCCAGCCTCCATATTCTTATCTATAATTTCCGGCACACTGAGAAACTACTTCTCTTCCGCAAACGCATTTAAATGTACACTGAGCACAGGTTGAACCTAGTCAAACGAGAAGAATTTTGTAAGGTTTTCAAATATTATAATTTAGAAAGTTCAGCTCGACTCCTGTGTTCAGGATACATCTTATTTGTATTTCCCCCCATCTTACAATTTAAAGAAAGGGGAAGGAAATATCTCAAAATTTCAAATTGCTGTATTTCCTTCTTCTTCCTCCAGAACAAGGTATTAATGATTTCAAAGAGGGTAATACAAACTCCCTTCGTCTCTGAACAAATTCATTTTAAATTCAAATATTATTTTGAAGAGAGAAGTTCAGTCAAGTAACCATCGCCTTCTCTTAATGACGACTGCTCAATCTATTTACCCGAATTAAGAACTGGGTTACTAACAAACTGGGAAACATTATTGTGATTATTGTTATTGTTAACAACTGACTTCGCTACAACAGAAGAATACGGCAATACAACAAAGATGTGACCGTAATCACCATTGGTGCGTTTGAAGAAATATGGAGAAATCATCATTGGACCCGAAAAGAATTAGCTACCAGGTAGGTTTATTCCGTTAAATTATTCATTTCCGGTACCACATAATATACTGGTACGCAAAAAAAAATCCTGAATATTCTAAGTTAGTTCTAACAATCAATCCTTTTCATCGGAAAACTCTTTTCCCGTAAGCCTAGTTGCACGATAAGAAATTTTAAAGTTTTTTTTTTTTTTTTTTTTTTTTTTTTTTTTTTTTTTTTTATGACCACTGCTCGGAGTGACTTGAGTCAACTTGTCGTTCTTTTACAGAATTTTAGTTCTTAGGTTTAAATTTTAAGCTTATTCTTAACTTAAATAAGGCCACTGGCAAGAAATTTATAAATTAAGGTTCTAAAATCCCCATTCTGTTATTGCAAATCTATATATATATAATATTTTACCTCCTACATTATTTATGAAACATCACAAACATAACTTGAACTAATGAAACAATAACAAAAGAAAAGAAGAACAAAATTTACGTTTACAATCTCAGTTGTAGGAGGAGCTAATACAGGCGGTGAAATTTTTGCCTGTCTAATTCTATGGAGTGCTTCCAGCCACTTCCAGCAATATATCTCATTTATCATATGTCTCCTACCCTGGCTAGAGCAATTTCCTGTCAACCATAGGAATATCTTAGATCTATCTACTTTAACATCTATGATTACTATTAGGTTAAGCTTCCCTATCTTTTTCTTCTTTTTCCGAAATCTACCCATTCTTTTGTCACTGCTACAAGGGAAAATATTAACGTCATCACCATTTAACACGTGAAGCTTCATAGTATCTACTGTACTAGACTTCGCTACTCTATAATATGTATCTTTTCCATATGAAACATGCATGAAAGAGCTATTGTTAACAGTATCATTCCTTATCTGGGGTTCATCTAACAAATATTTATTAACATTTATCACCTTACATCTACTACTACAAACTAAATCTATCACTACATCTACATCATTATAATAATGATCAGTCTCATCTTTTAAATTAACATTATCAACATTTAAATGAGACTTAAGCTCAAGGCGCTCTTATCGCAGCCATATTATTTCGCAAATTATCATTTATTTTATCTAAGACACCACAGACATTATTATTTCCTAATTGTGTATCTGTGCCTTCAACACTATCAGTTACAAATGACCCCATAGCTCTTATTTCTAGTTTTTCAGTAGCGAGTTCAGTTACTTCGTTCTCAGAAGTTAATACTGACGACGTTATCGATGACATTTCATATGATATTTCATTTTTAAATGATTTCACACAAGATGACAAGTCGTGCTTAAATGCTTTCACGTCAGAAATTATCTGCCCAAATAACTCATCCATAGTATTAACTATGCGTTGTTGGCATGGAACACAAACCCAACATGAATCTACTTCAATACTTCGCTCGACTCCGGGTTGCGATATTTTCAAACAGTCAAAGTGAACTTCTTTCCTACAATTCGCACATGCCATTGTTTTTATGTTACTTCGATCTACACTTTCTTTACAATAAACACAAACTTGCAATTCCTGATGGTCACTGGCAGAATCACTTAACATCATCTATTTACATCAAAACATGAGTCACGCATCTCTCAGTCTTATCCCAATACTTCCACTAATTATTCTAAAATCTCATTTTAGTCCTACCTACTAGACATTTAAAAAAAAATAATAATAATAATCCTGAAGCTGAAGTCGCCAATTTTTGAAACATCAGCTTCACATATTAACACAAATTATCAAATAAACAAAAATCCTAAAGCTGAGGTCGCCAATTTTGAAACGTTCAATTTTCACGTCATAAAAGTAAATGAGAAGATACCATGCAAAATCTTAGACTGGATTGAAAAAAAAAAATATTTAACACAAATAAAATTTATGATGAGTATAGCGAATTTGTAATTACTTAATTTCTGTTAAAGCAACGAACGAGGATTGATTTCTAATTTACATACGCAACGGAATTTCTAACGCAATAGCAGGTTCTTGTCAAGTGGTAGTCCGTCAATGAGATCTTAGCGACTGTGCCATCTAGCACATGTTCGACATCAGCTGGCACTTTATGTTACTATTATCCTATAATCTAGGTACTTAATATGAATTACTGGTACGGAATCATACATTGAAGTTCATGTTATCATTTATTGTCAAAAGAAAGAAAAAAAATTTAAGTACAGCTTAAGAAGAACGGCTATAAATTTTGAAATCTTGTTTCAGAATAAATTTGATTCTTTACATTGGTTTAGTATTACATTCGGTTAAACATTATTGCAATTGTACGTAGTTTACATGTTCGTAACTTACCGGTACAAATAAGAAAGAAGAAAGAAAGCTTTTAAACATATAGATGATACATTATAATCAGCTTCTTAGGCAGGTTTACATAGAATATTACGTTCCAATGGAACAATCCTATTAATTCTCACTATTCATTGATCTCGTTCAAGACTCAGGAAAGTGTGAAGAATAAAAGAATTATGAAGAAAAATATGCTCTGTGCACTTCCGTCACGCTGCTCCGTGCACTTCCGTCACGCACTGCATATGTGCCCATTTATGTCATCTCCACTTCTATATACTACATTATTATTACAATTATTATTCCTCCTTAGGAATCATTTCATAACATATATTCGTAGCATATCTTAAATTTGTTTCTATGACATTGGGTCACATTTTCTAACATAACAAAAACTACATTGACTTTCAATATAAATGAATATGGTATATATACAAATGAATATGAAGAAAAAAAAAATACATCAATATTTAGCACTTTCCTGATTATACTGTGAACATGACATTTTATTCTATGGATCAATATATTTAAGGAAAAGGAAGAAAAACGACAAGTCGAGCATAACTAACCTAACCTTGAACTTACATACGGACATCACGTTCGAAATCTGTACCGAAAGCTAAGTTTATTTTACCGAATGCATACTAAAAATTCAATAATGATATTAGTCTTAATAATTATATTAATGGAAGTATTACGATAATCCTGTTAAATGCGTGGCACAACACGAGATTTTATTTACACATGTTTGTCGTACTATTGATGTACCGAATAAAAATTTCACAAACTGTCATTAAGTTGCAAATAGTTTAGGTTTTATATCACCACTGGTACCCTTGCTGTCATCAATCTGAATGGTTCCCGGTTCAGGATAAATAAGTAAGGAAAGTTTTTACCTTATGACACGTTGGTTGTATCCTCCTCACTTCTCCGGATTCTGCCTTTTCGTTACGGAATGGAAACTGCACACTTCGAAGAAATGACGATTATATATCCAACTTTAAACCACCCGACACCTACTATTTTCAGCATTCATAGGCGGTTTCATCAGGCGACCATTTACCGAAATTGTTAAAGATTAATTTAGCCTTCGGCATCCAATTCTTTTATTCCAATTATCTCTAGGTTGGATCAAAACACAAATTTTGATGAGGTTGAGTCCTAAAAGTACGTTTTACGTATTTAAATTTTAAATTATCATGGATGACCGAAGGGGGTCGCCTATTTTGTAGCACAGTAAAAATGGCTGAGCATCATGCAATACCTGGCGACTACATAGCTCAACTACACCATATTTTTTTATATTGTAAAACTTAATATTTTGATGTTATTACTTCCCTGAAATTTAAGAACTTAGTGAAGTATTAATATATATAATATCTTTAATGAGACACATAATTCATCAAACTAAAAACAGAATATTGATAATTCTCACCTAGTCGTGTCTGTCCATGCACTTGAAGAACACCAATCGGCATTCAGTGCATTTTCATGTCTTCTCACCCGATTATCGCCATCTTGGCTCTGTTTCCCAGCATGCTGCACAGCATGCTACACGCATAAGACAATTGAATGCAAAGGACCGATGATCGACACGACTAATTATGTTACGTCATGGATGAGTGTTATGTAAATAAGCATTTTACTATTGCAGTGTTAATAGAATCTACCTAGCAAATTTAGAAGAATCCGATATATTATTAAATCATTTGTAATTGATATTAGTTATACGTAAATATAGTGGACAGTCATAGAATAACCTCACCATCCGGTGACTTGTATTAACAGTAAAGAAACATTTGAACAACTAACATTAATAGCTAACACGTGAAAACAAATAAAACATGTATACGAGCTAATGGCATGACTATACCAAATGGGGACCATTTAACAAAACAACAGCACAACAAATAACAATGTAAAATACCGGTAAAACAATAACAATGTAAAGTACCGGTAAAAGGGTACGTTACATGGATGTCTGACTCGGTCCCGTCAGACTCGATTCCATCGCCGACAACAAAGTCTCGCGCTCGTTTACGTCCACACCGTTTGTCTTTTCTTTGGTTTTGTTTCTCTTCCAACGTCTGAATCCTGGCTTCAAGTGCCTGACACGACCTTTGGGTACTTAGTTCGAGATGTGAGAACTCCTTAGTCAAGTCATCACATCGTCGATTCTGCGCCTCAACCGATAACCGGAGACCTTCCTCAACGGCATCTACCCGCGCGTCTATTTTAGTCTCATAGTTCCCAACAGAGGTATATAAATCGCGAACTTCCGACCTAACAGCCTCTACGTCTTCGTTTACATGGGCTACCTTCTCATTAATCATTTGCAACATTTCGAATTTGACATTATCGAATTTTTCATTCATATCCTGAAACTTACGGTCAACCTGATTACTCATCGCCTGAAATTTATTGTCCACCTTTTCAAATTTTTCGTTTAACGTCAAAGTTAAAGTTTGACTAAATCGTTCCATCATGGCTGCAAAGTCCGTTAATTGCACATTTGAACCGGAAGCTACGTTTCCTCGACTTCCTTCCTCCTTGTCAGAATCGTTCGGGCTACCCCGCGTTACACGTTCACCTTCCTCACTCTCGGTTTCCGATGATTTCGGAAGTGACAACACTGTCACCTGTTTCGCCAGGCAAGGCTTACATAGCCACGGCTCACTACTCTTGTCTAATTCCTGAACTTGTTCCTCCGACAAACCATAACATTGGGCATGTACCCATCTAAAGCAACTGTCACAATAAACACTGAACCCTGCAATTTCGTCACTACAGCATATATATTCGTTCGGATGACGAGATTCGTTACTCGATCTGCTACCCACAGACATTTTCACTTTCATTAAGTTTGTTTCCCACAACATCACGCACATACAGATCCAGAAGTGACCATGTTTCATTCAATGCAGCAATTGTCATAATGATCCCCATTACAAATACTCTGCTGTGATTGTTTGTTTTCCTTAGCGCTCGCGTAGGATTGAAACAACAGAAATCCTGGATAATGGGTCGCCATTTTACTTTAAAAAAAATAAATAAATAAATAAATTGAATAAAAATTAAATAAATAAACTGAATGTTGTAATTGACTGTTTGTGTTTTGTATGATGTTCCCTTTCCTTGAGATTACGTGCTATGTTGAATGTATCACTGACTAGTGACACCGAACCTACTGGGCCCGTATGGGCTCGTCATCAACAGTCACTGATACACTCACCAAGCCAATCATCTACGGAAAATAGAACTCAAATCTGGCCCGAAATATAAAGCTTCCAAACTCTCTTCCATCTCGACTCACAGTCCGATATCCAGGCCTGCAGTTCATCATCCACATCCCATCCGGAAATAGGTTGTGAACCACGACTACAGACACAGGACACCGACCTACGAGTGGAGCTGGCAATGAGCACAATGAAGATCTTGATGTTGTCTGTGAAAGCCCTATCTGAATCTTTAAAAAAAAAAAAGAATCTTGAAAACAGAATTTTGCAACTAAAAAAAAAGTCCAAACTGAGATTTTGATTGAAACTGATAAAATGAGAAATTTTCTACAGATTCGGTTGTTTTCAACTCGGTCACACTAAGGAAAGTCTCTCCCCTGAGTTTCACAGCTATTTCATTTCCCCAGTAAACTTATTCTGTACGTACTGCTCTTTGCTTTGATCATGCTTCGCATGCATACCAAAACATCAACTCCATATTTCTACTACTTCTTAAAACTACAAGATAATTAGATTCTGTATTCGAAAAGAAAGATGTTCTCACGGCTAGTAAGTTTATTCTAAAATATTCATGAAAGTATTATTGGACAAAATATTTGATAACAGAAAAATCTTTACATTAAACTGACATACCCATCTAAAAAAATAAATAATATGATCGATTTCTATATCTTTCAGAGCCAAAACATTCTTTACTTTGTACACATATTCCCAAAATATTCATATTCTTTTAATATTCATTTAATATTCTTGACTTTCAGAACATTTACATTGAATCGACACGCAAAAACAAATGAAAGGACACAATATAAATACACTACACTATTGAAAATAATACTTCACTGCCTACTGTTGTGGTTAGCTACTTTCACTTTTATTTATTTATTCTTTGGTGCTTAAACTTCTCCGTGCATAGAGATTGTGGCCGGCATAGAGGATTTACGCTCTTCGCGACCTCTCTTACAGCTCGGACCCACTGAACAATCTAGCACAGGTAAACACTCACTTACATATTGACATACTTAAACCTAAATCCCTATTCTAACTACACTAACTTAACCTAAACAAGAATATATATATATAAAAAAAATCACACATATATTTCATGAAGCACCATCCTTATTTTGTATTTATATTTTTTTGTTTTTTGTTTCGCTACCACATTCATACCGAAGACGCAGTGGTTATTTGCATTAGTGTCGCTCTGAATCTTTTAAGTTTCTTAATGAAGAAGAAATAGGTATTTACTAGTAATTATAAAAAAAAAACTGAAATTTCTAAACTTGATGGGTATCAGATTTAAAATATTACGAAGGTTTAGCCTATTGCCGAAAGTTTTCAGTTACCGGTACGCAAAATTCATGTACCCTTGCACTTAACTGTAGCCGTGAATCTGACACTTATTTACAAAAATCAACGTTTAGAATCATTTTGTTTCAAAACCAAAGAAAACATGCCAAAATAAATAAAACTTAATTTCGAGCAGTGTTACCGAAAATGAATAATTTCAAGATTTTTGGGGAATCTAAAACATCTTTTCTTCACTGGGGGAAAATGTGTGTGGTACACACATTTTCTTGAGGTTACGACAATCGCTCTGTGCTGAGATTCTAGCTTTCTTCCCCCCCCCCCCCCCCATCGAATGAAATCACGATGTCACATTGCCCGAATCTGCATGTGTGCGGCGTTGAGGGAAACTTTACGCACTTAACACTTCATGTTATGGATTTCACACATACACCAGGAAATATAATCACACATATCGGTTTTCTCGAGACAAGGAATTTTGAAGATGCCAAATACCTGGAGTGAGTTTTTACTTTCACTGGTTCCTACTTACGTGAATCTGCTTCTTAAACAGCGACTGAACGGATATATTATAAAAAAAAGTTTCCTGACGAATTACTCCACTTGAGTCTTCTGGGAGACTCTTAAATCGTGGTCCCAAAACAATTTCGGATACTAACTACTGTAGCACCGATCTGGAAAAAGCCATCGAGCATCACTTAACTTCTTCTTCTTCGATGCCTGCACAACGACTCAATGTTTGCTCTCCGTCACCGTCTCCTCCGCCTTCTCCTACGTTCTCTCGCTGACCGAGAACGTAAAATTTTCCAATGAGCTCATTCCGTAACAATAGACGCCTTCATGCTAGTATCCCTTATGCAAGACGAAATCACTTCACAGTTAGAATATTACTGGTTTAATAATTTTGTTGAAAACACCAAACACAGCACGTTTATCTCTGCTGACAACTTCTAACACTAGCCAAAACGAAGAATTTACCACAGTTTTAACGTAACAACAAATTATTCCGCAATTTCTGCAGACGCTGAACACTGCACGTCTGTCTCCTGAAATGGCTGACGCCGTAAGACAAAGAATTACATGAAGATGATCCCTAATTGGAAGATAATCGTGACGTAACTATCGGATGATAGGCTTCTGTGCGAAGATCAAAGAAAGCCGAAATCTCAGCCGCAGCTGTGATTGTGGATTATCCAATCAAATAATTTACATCGAAAACAAAGAGATGCACCAAGAAGAAATTATGGCTGACTTTCTTAATTTGGAATTTTGAAGAAGATTTTTCGAAATAAAATTTTTAGCTTTCTTGTGAAGATTCCCTATGCCGAAATATGAATAGAAATAAACTGAAAATCATTGAAAAGGCTGGAATATACACTTATTTGTCTAAAATAATGATATATTCATGGATAAATACGTAAAATATACAAAATATAATTAATAATCATGTAATCTTCATATAATATCCATTGAAACGATTTATTTTACTAAAATTACACAAAATCTTCGACCTACGGTTTTCCTACTATAAAATAAAAATTTTCTCTTACATTCTAAATAAAATTTAAAATTTCCCTTCCAATATACAAGGTGTTCAAAAGCACCGGGCCATGTTACGTTATGCTGAGCATAAGGTAACACCCCGTTGTTATAGTTAACGATTTAAAAACCCTATGTTACGAAGTGAAGAAAGCAAGATTCCCCCTTTACCCGTTCAAGACGGTATTTTCCCTAATCATTCTCTGCATGACACTTGTTTTCATACTGTGCTATACGTACATTTGAGTCTCATTGTATTATGATTATTATCTTCTATAATCGAAATAGAACAGAAACGGGATTTTACTTATTTTCACTTTAAATTAATTTATTTCGGAATTGGACTTAAATCAACGATTTTTGTTTAAAAAATCAAGTGACTTAAATCAGACTGATTTAAATCAGTCCACCCTGAAACAGAGTGTTACAATCACGAAACACCGGTACATCCGAATGGCTGCAGAAAAGGCGAACGGTTTGGGGAACAAGTGAGCACTGCGTTTTTATTATTATAAATTATTTTTAACATTACTAATCGGTCACGAGTGAAGTTATAGATCTATAAATTACGTTAGGCATTTTAGAAGCCTATATGTTTTCTGTTTATAATCCGATTTACGTGATTCTGGCTGTTTTGCAAAAGAAAAAGAATAATTTGGGTTTATCAGTTATGTACTTCTAAAATATACATGTATATTTCTTACATATTGAAAAGCATAACTTGAATAGCGTAACCAAATTCCTCTCTGAGTATTGTGTATTCATTTAATTTTGTTGCTTGCATTGAATTTCTCCTTATTTGATATTCTTTGTATCTATGTAATAAATGGCTTTTAATCATTTTACTGATACGGCTATGTAAGTAAAGCTATTTTATAGAATTTCCTTATTGCATCCGCCAGGTAGCTGTGAAGGTACGGAGAAGTCATGGCAAATTCTGAAGATGGAGGAATTGATTTGGCCACACTAGAAAAGGAGTTGTATGATGCTGTGGAGCAGGACGCAAGATATTGGAGGGAGAATGATGCCAAATTTCGTGCTGTAAATCAGAAAGTCACGTACGAAGAGTTTAGGTAAATATTACTACGTAAAATTAGCATATAGGAGAAGATGGGGTAATAAGAGACAAAATGGTTGGTAGTTTGGTTTTTCATCAGAAAAACCGAAAAAAATTCCACACCTTCCTTACTGTATCTTCCTTTATATAAGCCTTAAAAAATCATTGCTTTTAGGCAACTTCTTTACTTTCTTTTCTGCATTTCCAAAAGTGTTTACCAAAATGTCAGTCTTTGTCGTTTTTTTTTCCAACTTAGTTATAAATGTTTTTTTAAAAAATTGATTACATAACTTTGTATAGCATTAGTGATACTTCAAAGTGGAATTCTTCCAGTTTTTCTCTGATAAATGAGCTTGCCAGAAAATGCGTGTCTCTTATTGCTTTTTGTTTGTTTTTATCGGGGTAAGAAAGAGACAGTCGTTTGGTCTTTCAATTTTCACTAACTGTAGATTAAAAATCTACTTGCCTCCTCATGATGATATACAGGAAGGGAAGAAAGTGTTTATCTTTTATGATCCTGAAATTTTATTAGATTAGAAAATAACTCGTTCATTGTTAAAAGATCAGAACTTGTAAATATTATGGGTCTTTATTGTGTTAAAAAGAGAGAATGTTTGACTTTAAAAGTTTTGCTCTAGGCCTATTTTCTGTTTTAGGGCTTAAAGTTTCATTCCATTATTGTCAAAAGTATTCACGCAGGCTATTTTTCATTTTGGTATAGCCTATTTAATTTTGTATAGCGTCCTATGTAAGAAGTCATTGTACCATAAAGAGTTGTTTTACGATGTAGGCCCTACCTTTTTAATTAAAAAGGTTTATATGACTACAATGTATAATTTTATCATTCCAAAATATTCAGAATGAGTGAAACACTTCACAAATTATGAAAGGCTGTAATTGTTATAGTTTGTAATTAAAAGCGTTCAAATTTCAAGTACGGCTTTCATTAACCTTAATTGTCACATGGCAATTGACAGAAAAGTAACCAGAACAAAAATTTGAAAAAGGTAGGGTAATAGAATACATCTTTAAACATATCTCTTGTAACCCCAGTTTAATAACAAGGCACAGCATGAAAGAAATCTGGGCAGCATCTCTTATTACCTCATACGGGGTGATAAGATACAACAACTGAAATTTTTACAAAATATTTTTTTGCAGTCTTCCTGTATATTGGGAAGAAATAAAACAATTTTCTATTATGTTGCCCAGTAACAAAAGTATATATATACACAAAGAATCAGAAATATGACTTGAAAACTATTAACATTTTAAATTTTTAAATTGCTTTTGTCTCTTAATACCACGAGTTTCTCTTCATTACCCCATTATCCCGTATTGTATTTTATGCACAATTTTTCTTATTACAATATATATATAACGTTTTAGAACTTAAATATGAAAAAGTTCTGTGCTGATACTTACAGCTAATAAAAGTGCTGATACTTACAGCTAACTGATCAGAGTAGAATATCGTGACATGTTAATGACATAATTCAAGCTGTAAGAAGGGGGCGCGGTGGCTCAGTGGTAGAGCGTTGACCTCCGGTGCTTGGGGTCCCTCGTTCGATCCCAGCTCGCGCCGTGTGGACTTTGTGGTGGACAGACACCGTGCTTGTGGATTTTCTCGGGGTTCTCCCGTTTCCTCCCACTTTCTTCATTCCACCATTTCATTCATTTCTCATCTTCACCGTCTCCTGTAGCCTAACCGACAAAATCGTGGGACGTAAAACATGGAAAAGATTTCTTTTCATTTCATTTCAAACTGTAAGAACTTTACTTAACATTTTTCTCTAACTTGTAATCACTCTATTTTTATTGTGCCTGTTGATTTCGATAGCACTTGTTTTCAAAATTTAAGTTAGGATTTTGTTTTGTGTATATGAAATTAAATTTTAGGCTTCTGTTATGTGTATATAAAGACTGTTTTTTCGTGACAAGCTCTTTAAGGCTTACTATCAATACTTTTTTTTTTTTAATGAGTATCAGTGGCGTAGTTACCTTTCAAGGTTTACACTGGTCTTGGGAGGTCAGGGAAATGGTTCAAAATATGCCGAAAATCAAGAGATTTTTTTTATATTTCATGGAAGAATCAGGGATTATACACACACACACACACATATATATATATATATAGATATATATATAATGGCGGATCCAAGGGGGTATAGGGGTTATAGCCCCCCCCCCCCTTGACCCTCAGGTATACACTGGATAAAATGGACTTCAAGCCTGTCTATTGACTTGAACTGTCATTTGGCAAGAATCAACGTAATTATCTGATGGATTGGTTGATCTACTCTATGGTTCTTTATCTGCGACGTTGCCACATAGTGCAGTTCGCGTCTCCAGATGAGCACCCGAAAGGTATACAAATATATATATATATATATATATATATATATATATATATATATATATATATATTGGTTTATTTTGATTTGTAGAATAGTGCTCTGTTCCGTGGGCGTCGTTTTTAGAACACCCGATATATATATAAAAGATGGACAATTTATCTTAATTATCCGCTATAACGGATTATCCGCTGTATAATATATGCAAAGGTGTCCCCCTCCTTATAGTTGCTTTGTGTCAAGTTTCGCTTTTCTCTTTCTTTTGGTTTCCCCGTTATAGGGGATGATCCAGATAAATTGTCCACCCTGTATAGTTGCCGACAGAAAATGTGGGGAGCACCTAAAAGAATCAAGACAGATTCAAAGAGAAGAGGGTAAATAAAAAAAAATAATAATCTTTCGAAATGAATAACCTTGCGCAGCGCTGAAATGTGTTTAAATTTCAAGCTTTAAAAGAAGAATACAATAAACCAATAAATTGAAATAGTAAGTACGTATACCCACGAATATACTTCTTTCATCAAATTTGTCAATGCATGAACCTAGACCATGACTTGTGTAGGATAGATGACTTCAGTGCTTAGAAACAAATTCAAAGACAGAATTACATAGCAGTGTTTTACAGATAAAAAAGAAATCATAAGTTAATCACAGTTTAGTTTTGAAATATCCAAAGTTTCCTTTTACTGTCATTTTGAAGAGTAATGAACTAAAAGTACAATCACGGACAAAACTGCAGTAGTTGAGTTGAACACAATCTCTGACAGTGCTATGCGTTAGTATGTGATTAGCCATACATCTACACAATTTAAGGCTAAAAACATCCTGATGAAAGGCAATCACCACAGGAACACATCCAGGTTATTATTGTGTTACATTTGATATGTATTTCGTACGTACGTTCAACCAGTCGTTACATTATACTATTACTTACGCTTGACTTAACTAAATTTTTACTCACAATAGTGTTCTTTTGCAAATGAAGTGAAATCTCTTAGTGTTAACGTTCCTGCCCTTTAGGAGATGATTAAGGCAAGTGAATACTAATGGAAGAATTGGTGGAATGAGAACGTGGAAGGAAACAATCTTTAATCTATAATGCAATCTTTAAGTTTATGTCCCACGGTTATGTCGGTTAGACTAAAGGAGACGGTGATTATGAGAAATGAATGAAATGGTGGAATGAAGAAAGTGGGAGAACCCCGAGAAAACCCACGAGCACGGTGTTTGTCCACCACAAAGTCCACACAGCCCGAGCTGGGGGGGGGAGGAAACGAGAGGAAACCCACAGACATGATGTTGTCCACCATAAACTTACTTGGACGGGAATCGAATCAGGGACACCATTCACCAGATGTAAGCACTCTACCACTAAGTTGTCCCTCCCCTTCGTAATGTTCTTTTGCATGTGATTAAAAAAGGACAACAAATGTAAGGTACAACTTAATATCACTTTAAAAAATCGTCGCATGAAGGGACTTTTTTCCTTAGCTTTTCTCGATGTTTAATAAGAATCGCTTACTATGTTGCTCAACGTGTTTGATGATTTTTTTTTCTCTCTCTCTTTCTTGAATTGATTAATGTAGGGACATTGTAAAAGCAGCCCATTTAAAGCCATTGGATAAAGGTGACAAAATCAATCTACAGCAGCGTTTGAAAGGCACAATATGGAACAGCTTAGCATCTAAGAAGAAGAACGGTCCAAGTGCAAATGAAATGGATAGTTCTTCACAACTCACGCAACAATTAGTACAAGTAAGTCAGTAATAATGACATATATATATACTATTACTTTTCATTTCAATTACTAAGATAAATGGAATATTTGTACAGCTCACAGATGACGAGAAGAACCCTAGCAGAAGTAGTGTGACGTAGGTAGGGGCTCGCCCACTTTTCGCACGGGGGTTTCAAATGACACCATGGAATAGCACACAGATAACTACCCGGAGTAGCAGACCACATCTAAGTATAGACCACACCTCAAAAAACAAAAATGGACTTGACCGTGTCGTTGACCTTTCCCCGCTTCCCCTGTTTTAGGGTTCTTCTCGTCATCTGTGAGCTGTAGTCAGTTGACATAACTAACATATAAAAGAGGACATGTTATCACAATTTTTGTTGTTTTCAAGCATTCAGTAAGACGTTTACTTCATATATATTGAAATTTTATAAGACTGGAAGCATTATGTTGAAAGAAAAATATATAATAATCCATTGGTTTTTGTGTGGAGGAAAAGAGGATAAATATTGGAGCTAGCTACTTTAAACGTACTTCTTTTTTTTCTAAGATGAAGATTGAACACTTTCTTACTGCAATTAATATTAAACATCAGAATTTTTAATTAATTGTAGAGATAAGGAAAAATTTTGAAAATGAGTAAATATTAATATTACACAAGTATTCAATGCCATTTGTAATCGAACTTAAGGAACATATATTCTAAAAAGTAAACGCTTACTTTGTAACAACAAATCGTCTCGTAGTAATTAAACACATACTTTATCTAACAAGGTACATTCGCGAAGTGTTCCCTCAGGATTCTTGTAAAATTCATTCAAATGGAAAGTTCTCCGCGGTCTAATGTGTATTGTACTAATTTTAGCGGCCCATACCGGTAATTTGCATATTTATGAGCCTTCGTATGTCCGGAATTCAATCATACACTAGTATAACACGCCGACACGAAATTGCTTTTAGTTTCTTTAGATGTAACTGGACATGAATGTGAGCACATGCAAAACAAATTGGATCAAGTACGGCTTCTCTGACACATGTTACCCACCCTGGCCACCGTATTGGATTCAACTTTCGGCTTTTCAAGTGGGAATAGATGCAAGTGATACATCAAATTCATGTACAGTACAATTTTCTCAGAAATTCATTGGTGTAGTGAGTTTTTCCGGATATATGAAAGCCCATAAATATGCAAACTACCAGTATGAGCCGCTAAAATTAGTACAATACACGTTGATGAGTGGAGAACTTAGCATTTGAATCAATTTTACAAGAATCCCGAGAGGACACTTCGCGAATATCCCTTATAAGAGAAATAAATAACCTTCTGTCATTCCTATTCAGACATTGTTCCCATAGACCTGGAAAACCAGACAATGTCAGGGAAATTGTTGAAGAGTTCTTTAATGTCAGGGAAATTTAGTATTCGTTCTCGATAATGAAGGCAAGTTTGAAGTAACATGGTTTCGTGGGAATTGCAGATCATGCAATATAACAATATAGATGCATTAAGTTGTATCAAGGCGTGTTGTACCATGATATGTAGTTACGTTCTCTGAACTCTGAAATCAATTGATCTCTAGCATCTTGAATCCCTTAATTTGTCTCTGAGCTTCTGAACTGAGATACATACGTCTTTTTAACCGACTTAACAAAAATTCTCAGTTCGACCTGTTTATAAATATGTGTTGTGTTGTGCCTTCGACACAGGTCCACCGATTTTAACGGTTTTGCTTGTTTGAAAGAGTGTTCTTTTCCAGTTGTTTCACATATATTCCATGAGGATCTAACAATAGTCTTCGGAGCTAAACCATGAAACTTCTCAATGGCCGACAGTGTTCATGTCATAATTGTGTGTATGATCATGCATAATTTCGACGGAGGTGCTTCAATTTTGTTAATTTACTTTTTGTTTGAATACTCTCGCGGTGATTTTATATAAATTTTATTAGGATCTGGCGATAGTCATCGGAGCTAGACCATGAACCTTTTCAACCGTTGACAGTGTTGATATCATAATTAACCGACTTCATTGTGTGCATGCGCTCGCATATAACATCAACACAGATGTATTGATTTTCAAAGAACCTTAAAAGTTCGTTACCGAATTCTCTGTCTGTATGTGTGTGTCTGTTATTTGCGATTTTTTAAAAATTTTGATGCGCCCTTTCGAGGGAGTATCAAAAACTATTTGAAAGAAGTGATGGAATTTTTCGCGTCACTCTTACCGTTCCGGAGATATTGGACAAAAAAGTTCTGATTTTGGGAGAGGTAAGGAGCCGTATATCTCGGGAACCGTAAGTCATAAAGAGATGATATTGGTGTTGATCAATAACCAATATTGATTCAGTACCAATACCAGCTATTGATTCAATGATTATTGCTTCATTAGTTTTTGATTCAAAAGTCCACTAATTAGAGCGCCATTAATTATTGATCCAATAATTATTGCGTCCTTTGATTCAAAATTCCACTAATTGTTGCGTCATTAGTTATTGATGCAATAATTATTGCGTCATTAGTGATTGATTCAATAATTAATGCATCATTAGTTATTGACTCAATAACTATTGCGTCATTAGTTATTGATTCAATAATTAATTCGTAATTAGTTATTGATTAAATAATTAATGCGTCATTAGTTATTGATTCAATAATTAATGCGTAATTATTGATTAAATAATTAATGCGTCATTAGTTATTGATTCAATAATTAATGCGTAATTAGTTATTGATTAAATAATGCGTCATTAGTTATTGACCCAATAATTAATGCGTCATTAGTTACTGATTCAATAATTAATGCGTCATTAGTTATTGACTGAATTTAATCAAATAATGTAATATACAATTTCATGTAAACTTCGAAAAAATTATTTCTTTCTAAGTTTGCTCTTGCAATGCCTTTCGAGCATTGTCAACTGGTTATTACTTTTAAAGAGTATATTTTCTCTCAGGTTCCATACAGATTTTATCAGGATCAAATGTCAGTCTTTGGAGTGGGGCCGCGAAACTCCTCAACAGTTGATAGTCTTAATACCTTGTGTATGTTCACCAGAGTGGATTGATTTAAATCAAGATTTAAATCACTTGATTTTTTTTTTAAATAAAAATCGTTGGTTTAAATCAAATTCCGAAATAATTTAAAGTGAAAATAAGTAAAATCCCGTTTCTATTCTGTTATTTCGAATATGGAAGATATAATCATAACACAATGAGACTCAAATGTACGGTATGTACAGCATAGTATGAAAACAAGTGTCATGCAGAGGATGATTAGGGAAAATCCCGTTTTGAACGGGTAACAGGGCAATCCTGTTTTCTTCTCTTCGTAACGTAGGGTTTATATTGTAAATCGTTAACTATTCCAACGGGGAAATCACCATCGACATTTAAGACGAAGATTCTTTTGTATGCGCGTCTATATATTTGTTCCCAGATAATAGGGCGTATTTAGAAGTGTCCTATCCCCTCTCCGAATTTTTTTTAGATTTTATAACTTTAGGCAAAATTTATGTGTTTCGTGCCACAAGCTAGTTACAATTTCCTTTAAAATATGCCCCTGCCAAATATCAGTAACTTTTGTGGACAAAAAGTGTCACTTTGATAAGCGTTGCTGTACTTTTTCCTTAACGCTTAACCTTTTAAAATATCACCTATTTTTAGGTGATAGGATAAAATCTTCATCATTCGATTAAAAAAGTAAAATTTTTTACTTCGTGTTTTCAGGACTGAAGGCATTGTAGAGCACGTTACATATGCTTTCACGCCTCTCTGCGTCGAGACATAGGATGTGATGACGTCATAAATTTAAAAAAGATATTTTTTGTTGTACCTATTTTTATTATTTTTTGGTGGGCCTACATTTTGCATTCAGAAGACTGAAATTCTGCACACTCGTTCAGTGCACCCTATGTTTCAGGTACGTGAAAACAGTGGGGTATAGAGGGGAAAAAATTGCATGTTTTTAACAAAAAATAGCTTTCTTCGCGATTTACCTGCCTAAGATGGAGACATATTAATGGTACCATCTGAAAGGCTGTTCTATTCTGAAGAGAATGATGTACGAACCATGATCTTAGGATAAATAGGGATGTCTCAGGAAACTATTGCCTGAGATCCTGTTTTATACGGGAATCTGGGGTATTTGCGGATATTATTTTTCGCGGGCTTACTTTTGCATCCAGAAGTTTGAAATTTTGGACACTCATTCACTGCACCCCTTAGTATTTTTCAGATCTTTTCCTTTAAACAGAGGCGGTACAGAGGGGTAAAAAGTAAAAAAAAGGGGGATATTTCTTAACAGAAAATCCCTTTTTTCGTGATTTTCCAGCCCCAGATAGCCTACACGATGGAGGCATTTGAATGATACCGTTTGAAACACTGTTTTATTCTGAAGAGAATAATGTACAAATCATGATTCTAGGATAAATAGGGATGTCTGAGGAAATTTTTATATTGCATTCGAGTCATCTGGGGTATTGTGGGGATGTTCTTAGCTCATTGTTAAATATTTTTCCCGCCCTTACTATTCAAGATAGAAGCTTGAAATTTTGTACACGCGTTTAGTACACCCTTAGTATTTCCCAGTTGGTTTTGAGATCTGTTCGTTAACACAGGGGAATCCAGAGGGGATCAAAATTTGAAAGAAATCAGAAAAAATCCCGACTTCTCTCAAAATTTTCAGTTTCAGGGACATGATAGGGAAAATGTGAATGTTATCGTTTTAAAGGCTGTTCTATTCTGAAGAGGAGGAGGTATGAATCATGATCTTAGGATAAATAGGGATGATGCTTGACAGAAAGTCTATAATTTACCAAAAAACAAAAGCCATAATTTAAAATTGTTAAGAAACATTGTTTGGGATTGATATAGGTTAACGATTGGGGATTAATTCAAAATTCAACCCCAATACTTTCACTTAAATGGCATAATTGCTATTTAATACTAATTCGTAATGCTTTTTCTTCAGCCCGCGACTTGTATTATACAAGGAGAAAGATTTGATTTAAATTTAAAAAATGGATTTAAATTTAAAAAATCATCAAAAATGATTTTTTTTAAATCATGATTTTTTTCCACTCTGATGTTCATGTATAATTCCGTACCAATATATATGTATATGGTTACATATATTTTATAGGTCGACCCATTTTGTAGAAACCTAGTGCCCTATCTTTAGTTTAGGTATATAATGAGGTTAGGGAAAAATGGAAAAATTAAACAAATTTTTGTCAGTGAAATAGATGAACTTGTCAGGGAAAACAGTTTGTACAAATGTGTGGGAATCCTATCAAAGTATTGACTGGTTTGTATAAGTATTCACTGATTAGTCCCTTAAAATTGTCAATTGGCAAAAAAAAAAAAAAAAAAAAAAAAAATTCGAAGTAATGGGAAAAAAATAAGGAGATTTCCGAACACATCTCACAGTTTGCTGTTTATTGAAATACTTAGCTCCTCTTTAGTTACTTAATTTAATGATCAGCGGGGCGGAAGTTCAATACGTAAAAATACAGATATATTACATACAATGCCATAAAAAAGAACATGGGAAAAAGACCTACAAATTGTAAAAGTACGTAACAAACATACGAAATGATGCCCATCGTGTCCGCGATACCAGAAAAAAATGGCGTGCCTTCTTCAGTTAAAATATATATGTTTGATTTTAAATGAAAATAACCAAATAAAATGTAAATTTAAATAATTTAAGACAAATACAGTAGATTATTCAGCGTAAAGTACACTAATTTCTCGCATCTCGACCTATTATGTAGCATGGCGCATTTCAGTGATTTGCGCGTCACTGCAAAAGTAAAGAAATAATGCCTTCAGGCAAATCTTGTATTGTATTGTTATTGTTATTGTTTAGCATTAAACAAATTATAAATATATAATTAATTATAATAATTATATGTGAAAAATCGGAAAGTAAAAATCAAGGACACATTCGAGAGGGGATCTCTCTTGTGTCTAAGCAGTTAGCGCATGCGCCTTTCGCGTGGGAGATCGAGGTTCGGTTCCCGGCGGAAGCTCATGTGGGTTGGATCCCACATTAAACTGTAGATTGACTTCTTACATAGTCTCGCAGCTGAAAAGGATATTATACCCAAAATCATCAAATCAAACATTCGAAAGGACGGGAGAGGACTTCCTAGCCCCGTTACCTTTTTTAACCAATATTCAGATCGTCGAAAAAGTAACGAATTTAAATATCAGAAATGATTTAACGAATACGGTATTAAACACACACAAAAATCAATTTTGGAAATATTTAGAGGAAAAGCACCAAAACCGATATACCATTTTGTTTTTGGCTCATAAAGCCGAACTGAAGGACCGCGATTATGAAGTAAATATATTTCTTTAAACCAACAACACTTCCACTAAAATTATGTAACCAGTTTTAAAAATTTGCCATATATTGCCACGATTATGACGATTTGTTCAATTGTCTCCGAAATCATATTTTTAGAAACGAGACCTTCAGAAAATAATTATGTTGCAAAATGAAAAGAAGATATCTTTTTAAATTTGTATTTTGATATCCTTGTAAGTTCTGTTAGGCACAAAAGTAGGTTTACTTGTAAGATACTATTAAGTCTGCACCATACTCTGCTTATTAAAAGTATAAATAAGTGCTGATAGAAATAGTCTTATCGTGGTATTAGGCACAATTCACAGTTCTAAATAGTCTACACATTAGGGGTATTTTGTAAGTTAAGTAAGTATTAAGAGGGAATATCGCTATGGAATTACACATTCAGTCTAAATCAATAACAATAATTACAGATGTAAAGACTGACACATTCTGTGTGTGCCCAGACCTCACATGATATACACTGAACTCATTCTTCTCAGCTAGTGTCTTCTAAAAAGAATCTTTGTGCCCCCCCCCCCCAAAAAAAAAAATTGCATCATTACTATCTGGTACACTACAGTACGTTTGCCGCTGGTTCTGATTAAAACTGTACAATACGTACATTACTGTATTCGTAAATTGTTCTTGGGGTATGTTAATGTTCATAAAGAAGTGAGTTCATAGAACCCAGGCCTTCCCTTCCACCACATTAGTTCGGGTACTCTGGAGTCTACTGTATATATATCAATTGTAGCAATATGCATTTGTTTTTCCGAAAATCGATAATTGATATTATTTCCAAATGGATGTTGATGTTTCCATTGATTTGCTTGTCCTATAGGATAATGACCGTCTACCAACGACAACACATGAATTCGTCCACCACTGGAGAGGTCTTGACATATGTGATCGCCTTCTTCTGTTGAAGCGCATGGGACCTAGTGCCCTCGGACACTTGTTTCGCTCAGAAATACCTGTTGGTATTTTAGGCGAAATATTGCAAGCCCTTCTTGCGTTTTCGCCTAATACATTAGAGATCATTTTAGTGGTTGGCTTGTTAGAAGCATTAACAGAAGCCAAGAGGTGAGTAACAGTTTTGTTTTTCAAGAGTGAATGAATTTAGTTGTATGTTCGAGAGACTATTTGATTCATAGGATGTCGCTGCTTAGGAAACTTTGACATTCAGATTACAAACATTAAAGGATTCTTTAGTTTGGTAAACTAATACGTAATGCGTGCTCATTGTTGTATGACGACATATGTGTAAAATAGAAGAGTATTTATACGTGTTTTGTAAATAACGCCTGGAAAGGAAGGATGTAATTGGATAGGAGTAGAAGAAACAACACACGAGCGTCAGAGTGGATGAAGCCACAATGATTACGAAATAGAGCCAAAGTGCCTTTTCGTCTTAATGATGAGGGAGCGCAGTAGTTCAAGCAGGAAGGTATTTGTAAGAGAGCTTGTATTATTGCTTGCTAGCGGTGCTCGCTTGATGTCATCTCTCAAGTGGAAAGCGATTGCCTACATGGACGCAGGGCAGAAACAGGTAGAAGTATCCGAACCCATGAATATTCCGATAAGTGTTATGTGATGCTTGTGGAGTCTGTTTCAACAATGATGTGACGTTGGTTTGAAAGGCATATTTGTATGTGAGTAGGGTAATATTTTTGCGAGTAGTATTTAGGCTAATGACTGTTTTTCCTTGTCATTCTCGAAATGTCATACAAAACAACACGAAGGAGGCTTCTACAAGTTCTGCGGAATGTAGAAGCAAACAGACACCAAAAGGGAACATCGAATTGGTTTCCATGATAAAGAAACGTCCACCGAATTGACTAATAGTCTTTAGCGAAAGGGCTTATAGTGTACCGTTTTAGTATCATACCAGGCATGTCAAAGTCGCGGGTCTTGACTCGTTTTTCTGTTGCCTCCGTTCACCCCCTCCAAAAAATAAAAAATATATAATTTATAGAGCGAATAACTTTTCTCGCTTACGAAAAGGAGCACGTTCTCAATGTGATCCAGCTTAATAAACATTCATCCGTCCTTCGTTCTGAAAATTTACTAGTTCGAGTAGCATATCTCCGGATATACGAAAGCTGGTTACAGGAAGAAAGAAGGAGAAAAAAAAAAGCCTGGTGTCGGGAAAGAAATAATAGGAATTCATTACTTTCCGGTTTTTCATATTTCTTCTGTTTTTTTAAAAGAACTATAGTTTAGATAAGATTTTATGTGTCTATTCACTTCTTAAATACAGCATTAACTATGAAGATGACTTTCTTCTTGCGGCACTCAGTACTGTACACTAAAGACTATGTGGCCCGCTTGAGATATTGAGCTGGACCTGCCTGTGTTATATGATAATGTTGTCAGGTTTGTGCAAAAATAAATGCGGTTTTTGTTAGTTTAAACTTAGATGCTTAATTGTGGAAAAGCTTTTATTTAACAATGGTCGTGTAATACACCATTTTAAAGAGCGAAGTTTGCTCTGCTTATTATTGCAATTGCTGTTGTTGTGAAGTTTAATTTTTGTATGTGCTTTAGGCTGTCTAAATAATGCTGGAAAGAAAGCAAATTCGAGAAATTTTATTTTACAAATGGAGACGTATAGCTGCAGAAGCTGCTCGAAGTATCAACTAAGCATTTGACCAGGGAACCACCAATGAACGTAAAGATCAACAGTAGTTCCAAACGTTTCGTCAAGGAAACGAGAGCCTTGAAGATGAGGAGGGTCGTGGACGTCCTTTTGCGATTCAAGGTCATTATCGAAGTTTACCCACACGAAACGTTCGAAAGATTGCAGAACTTAACGTTGTCATTCAATAATTGTTCGACATTTGCACCAAATGGAGGAATAATAATAATAATAATTTAAAAAAGCTCTACAAATGAATACCTCACAATCTAAATGAAAACTTAGCCGATACGAAGTGTGCTTTGCGCTTCTTCGCAATAAAAATGATAAGTTTCTTGAATCGCATTGTGACATGCGATGTGAAATGGATCCTATATGAGATTCGACGGCGTTCCGCGCAGTTTGTGGACAGAAATGAGGCACCGAAGTACTTTCTCAAACTAAAGCTTAAAAAAAAATTAAAAAAAAAAAAAAAAAAAAAAAAAACGTGAAGTCTTTTACTACAGCTTCTTGAACTATGGTGAAAGCATCACATGAGAAACATATTGCCAAGAATTGTACAGATTTCACCAACAACTGCAAAATTAGAGTCGTCGTTAGTCAATCAAAAGGGATGAATTCTTCTCCACGATCACACCAGATCATTATTGCCTCACAAATGACTGCACAAAAATTGAGCGAACTGGGATACGAAATTCTACCTCATCCAGTTTACTCCCATATATTTCTCAAACCGATTACCGCTTTTTCAAGCACCTAGATAATTTTCTGCAGAAGAGGGTCTTCAACAACCAAGAGTTCATCCGTTCTAGAATTCGAGATTTTTATGCTACCGAAATCAATAGATTTGTTTCTTGTTGGAAAATGCATAGATTCTAATGGTTCTTATTTTGATTAATATAATTAATTCTGAGCTGAAATATGCTTTACCACCACCATATGGTTGTAATTTTTGCACCAACCTCATATTATTTTCATGCCTGTTTCGGGAATCAATTGTTCCAATCTTATATGCATAGCATCAATACAGATTTCGTATCATATTAGCCATATATTTTTCATTTAAAAAAAAAAAACACGTAGTGGTAGAACGCATTACGTTACATGTACTTGACTGGGGAATGTGACGTATTTTGTGTTGACTAGAAAGCACATTGGTTACACTATATGATAGTAAGAAAGAAATATGTGTGATAACTAGACATCTGATTTTTATATACTTAAAATTCATGAAATATGCATGGAACTATGATGTGTTAAAATATGCATCACTAATGCAATAAAAGGGAGCATTTTCAATCGTACAGCAAAGTTGTGACAAAGTTTTGTAGTTGATATATAACATCGAAAGTGTATTTTACCTTTCAGGGACTTTTCTTTAGAATTTATTTTTATGACAGTTACAGTTTATATACTCCTAACTTTTTAAACTCCACTCAAATTAGGAGATAAAATAAATACAGTAATATGAGAACACGATTTCTAACTACTCCTTCCCGTAATTAGCCTTACAGTATATCACAAGATGCTTCTCTTCATTTTTTTGGTGTCAGTTTGTGACATTTGTAGCCAGAAAAGGACTTGTCAACATCAATAGATGTCAATTTTTCTGTAGTCGGAGTTTCCGGCAATAACATCCATTAATTTATCTTCCATAGAGTGCCCAAATTAACCAGGAATTGACTGGAGTTCGTGCTGAACTTCATCAACTAGAGCTAAGTATTCACTGAGCAACATTCCTTGCGTCACTTTTTTTCTGAATTGATGTTGACACGTTATTATAATGTCTATCAAATTTCTCTTAATGTCTTGGCAATTGTAAGCATCTTTGCTCTACTGATTGGTTGCTAACATTATTGGTCCTTCACAAACTAGACATTCTTCCATCCTCCCATGCAGAAACCCGTTCTTTTGCAAAGACATGTAAATGCGTTGAAAATTCAAATAAAAACTGGATTTATTGAATGCTATAAGCATATGTCCAGACTCGGACTGGAGGGTATAGGGCCCCGGCAGGAACCTCACTTGGAGAACCCCATGTAGCATATAAGAGCCTTACAAAGTACATTAAGTTATTATTATTATTATTATTATTATTATTATTATTATTATTATTATTATTATTATTATTATTATTATTTAGTAGTAGTAGTAGTGGAAAAAGAAGAAGAAGTTTAATACAGTCTTGCAATAAGGAAGGGGGCTCTTCATAAAGCTGTCAGCTTCATTTACGCATGGTAATGGGGCCCAAAGGTAGGGACCTGTTCTGTTTCATGGGGTCTGATTTCGGCATTTATGGACCCCATTCATCATATTGTTGAAATATATTCGTACTAGGCCCCAAATAGGACTTTATAATACTGTTAGTTTCATTCCAATAATGAGACCCCAAGACTACATTTAATGCTGGGGGCTACCGAATTCTGGGAATGGAACAAACTACAAGGATTAACTATGCTCCAATACAGCGGATATGTTTTATCTTACTTTCCATGTTCTTCAACATTCATTATATATATATATATATATATATATATATATATATGACGAGGGAGAGAGAGAGAGGGCCCCGGCAGGGATTCCTGCCCATGTCAGTCCGAGCCTGCATATGTCTGAAATAATGACTTACAGAATATGCTGATTATACACTTAAGCATTAATATATGCGGTAACCTATGAAATATGCACTTATATGAACTATAAAACTTCAAATTCGAGCTGTATTATTATTGTTAGAAACCATTGCCAAGTTTAACAGAGATGCATATAAGGAAACAAAATATGCATTTGCATAAAAATTCGATGTCTAGTGTAGGGAGGGGGCGGTGGCTCAGTGGTAGAGCGTTCACCTCCGGTGCTTGGGGTCCCTGGTTCGATCCCAGCTCGCGCCGTGTGGACTTTGTGGTGGACAAACACCGTGCTCGTGGGTTTTCTCGGGGTTCTCCCGTTTCCTCCCACTTTCTTAACCACCATTTCACACATTTCTCATCATCACCGTCTCCTTTAGCCTAACCGGCATAATCGTGGGACGTAAAACTTAAAGATTTCATTTCATTTCGATGTCTAGTGATCACATTGATTACATTAGAGCATTAGAGTTGTATGGGACAGCGGTAGATAAAAACCCAGTTTCCTTGAGATATTGTGACAATAAAAAAACATTAATAGTGTAAGCTTTCTAAGGAAAAAGGTAACCTTTTCTTATGTTGAAAATTGTACACATTTTATTGTTAAGAGAGCTTTCTCTATAAAATTCGAAGTGCTATGCTTTATGAAGACAATGCTTTATTCTTTATTTTTGTTAGGTTTTCATTAAGTCTTCAGTTCCTAACCTCTGTTGAGAAGGCCACTTGTAAGCAACTGATGGAGAAGCTCAACCTGAGTTTGCAGAATAGGCAGCAGGATCTGGCAGAAGAAGGAATTACCGAATGGACAATTCTAGAATTAAGGAAGAAATATCAAGTTTGAGTGTAGAATTCTATTCAAGAATAGTTGTTTTCTTATATATATCTTCTACGTCCCATAAGTAGAAGTCTTTTGACAAGTATCTTGCCTTACATCTGTCTTTTATTATCATTATTATTATTTCCTCAAATTTTTTGGGATAGCGTACATCTGTGCCTCAATAAGTGACACTTCAGCCGAATCGTGAAGTCTGTTTGCGTGTGAAGTTTTCCGTAACTTAAGCCTTTTCAGTACAATGTGTCTTAACCCGGAATATTTTTAGGAACCTGTTTTCATATAGCATCTTTTAAATTTCTTTTTTGAGGTAGACGCAGAAAATGTTTGTAAGTTGTAAATACATAATTTTTCAGATAATAGGTGGATCATATTTCTTTTAAATAAAACCAGTGCCGTGCCATTGAAAATCAGTGCCTGGGGCGAGAGCATATGATAGGGCCCCCGTACATATGATTGAAGTCGACAGAACAGCCGCGAAGCGCCACCTTGGGTGGCGCGAAGCGTAAGAAAATTTTCAAAATTAAACCCTGCCTTGATTTTGAACACTTACTTTTTTCCTTCCATTTTATGTATATATTTTCCTTTTTCCTCCTGAATTTTGCGCCTCCTTACTTCGGCGCCCGGTGGCCTTGCCGCCCCCCACGCCCGCACGGCACGGCACTGAATAAAACTGATGATCTAAGTAAAAGTTCTGAAGCTGAGTGTTTGTTGAGAGTGAGGGTATCAGTATTTTTAGATTACTGTAATGAACGCGAAGACCATAAATTTGGGATTGACTAAAGCTACGCCTTATAAAGATGAAGGTTTTAGAAAGCAAGCCCTAAACATTCATATGCATGTTATTTTTGGAGTAAAATATCCAATATATTTCAAAAATTTTCTTGTACGCCTTATGTCTGGAGAACTACATATAATGTAGCCAAACCCAAACTATCACGTAACTCAGTATGATGTGCTTATTCCGTAGAAAATAGGAAACCTCGATTTAGGCACCGTTCAAGAATTTTATGGCCCCTGATCCAAAAACTAATTATTGGCCACGATTGCAATCTTTTGATCCATTTTTTTGATCATTCCTAAAATTCTTGTTTTAATAGGTCATATACAAACTAAACATCAAATCAGTACTTCTATCTGATATATATTCAGATTTTTCTACAGTAACTCGTATCATATTTTTCAGATTGCTGCTCAAAAATTTGAAGAGAAATTATTCAAGGTGATGAAGAGCAGTAACGTACTTCTCTTCACAGAATATTTAAAAACTCAATAGTTGTGTACAATATAAAGTACCTAAAATAAAATTGCTGATATAAGTTATGTTCTTTACGATGTGTTAACACCTTTATCACCACCTTTTTTTTTCCATTACTGACAGGTTATTTTCATTACGGATCCCCATCTCTCCATTATGATCTTTCTTCCTTGTTACCACACGTTCTTCAGTTATACAGAGATTTAAAAAAAAAGGAAATTTTCAAAATTAAATAATTTCATAAAAACAATTACTTGTGTCATTTAATAGTAAAAATAATGCCATTTTATAATACATACAGTATATATATATATTCTTTTAAGATATCTTGCATGTGAGCTCTTCTACGCAGTCTTTTCGTTAGCTCACGGCCTGGAGGTTTCTTTTTCATTGCCGAACCAGTTTGCTGGAAATTACGTATTCATCTTTTAATTGCATGTACTGATGGAACATAATCGTGGCTTTCTAAATTAAAATGACGGCGAAATTCTCCACGTAGCCCCTCCACAGTGTCGTTGTACTTGTAAAACGCTTTGATCGCAAAAACACTTTATGCACCACTGCAAGCGTCCATGATAATTAAATGGCAGGATGTCGTTGACAGGCTAACATACGTTATTCAGTGTTACCAAACGCCCACTGTTGCCAACACAACCTTCAAAATTTCCCGTTCTCTGAATCACCCTGTATTTCTAAGAAATTACTAGCTGGAGAAAATTTTTTAAAAAAAGTGATAATTCTGTTCTTTTAAGTTGCAATACCGAAACAGAAAATGTTAAAATTATTCAGTAAGCAAGTGAAATAATTAATCTACCTTAAGTTACGGAAAACTTATCCATAGCAGATTTTACGGAATGAATGTGTTCAGTAATTATGAATCTCTTTTCGAAACAACGTAACTACGTGCCTTTACATTTTCGAAGTTTTTCGTGTAAACGTGATTTTTTTGTTGACAACATCGTGCATTGTGGTATACCACTTTTTTCTTTTCTTTTTTTTTTTTAATGATGATACACTCTTATGAAAGCACAAAACTGTGTATTGTACAAAAAGTATTAAATATTGTCAGTCTCAGGTTTTATTCTGTTTGTATATAATTGTGGAAAGTAATGCACCTCAAATTTTTGAATAGCGGGTATTTCAGTTTTTTTGTACAGTATTTCGTCATAAGAATCCAACGAAAAGTAGTCCATTGTCTAATACGTACATAGATCTTTACAATAAATTTTATTGTTTTCTTTATTTGTTTTTTTCGTTTATTAATGTACAGTAGTAATATGGACCAATTATTATTTATCTAATCCTTTCTCATGTACGAGGGATATTTCCGAAGTAGTTGGAATTTGATTTTAAAATATTTTTGGTTTCATTAACTTTCTTGTATATCACATTGTAAAATAAATAATTAGAAGTTGACCTCATTCAAGACAGAAAATAAGGGTCCAATCTTCCGCAACCTCGGCATTTAAGGACATCATGTAGTTAGGACCATACTTCGGTCTTTACGCCGTCTGAGTTTCATTGGAAGGAGAAAAATTCCATCTGTAGCTGCAGATCGAACACGAGTCACCTGTTTGATAAGTAGACGCCTTAGCAACCACGCAACTAGTAGTTTCTAAGGAATTTCGTTTACTAAAATTCCTTTATACAGGGCGTTCCAAAATGATCTTTCCAACTTCGATCGCGTATAAGTTGGAAATGGGGATAGATAGAAAGGTGCGGTTTATGGCATAATGTTCACACACTCCTAAAGTTTTAATAGTTGCTTAACAAGAGTTCAATGTGTGCGTCATCTGTAGCACGCAAGACATCTAAGCGATATTCGAGTTTCGCCCACGTCCGGATTACCATGTCTTTTGCGACGTATTTGAATGCTGTGCCGATGTAAGCTCGTAGTTCCTGCAGGTACTGGGGTTTTGTAGACCACATCCTTCACACACACACACAAATGATGTACGGAGGTCTTAGGGGCCAGACAATGGGTCCTCCTCGACCAATCCAGTGATCTGGAAATGAGCCGTCCAAAGCCCTTCCTAACGATCGTGGCCCATTGAGGAACATAGACGACCATTTTGCACTGGGCTTTCTCGCGATCACTTCCCTCAACTGGGCTCTCGCGATCACTTGCGCTCGCGATCATTTGTCGTAACAGGGCTTGTCCTCACTCGGACTCGCGCTTACTTCTTTCGACTGGGCTCGAAGACACTCGGACTCGCGCTCATCTGTCTCAACTGGGCTCGGGCTCATTTCTCTTAATTGGGCTCGGGCTCATTTCTCTCAATTGGGCTCGCGCACGGGCTCAGTTTCTTCAATTGGGCTTGCGCTTACCTTTTTCATTGAGGTTTGGGCCCAATTATTGACCCCGAGCCCAGTTGTGCGCGAGTGCCGAGCTCGCGAGCGTCGGACTTGCAAGTTTGAACACCTATGGAATGGGCGGATTAATGGCGTACTCTACCCTCCAATTTCCACCTCTCATGTAGTTGTTAAAACTAACCGGAATTTTCTAACCTTTCCTATTCTTGCGACAGGCCAAACTATTATCTTAATCGATTTTTGTTAAAATAGTGTCAGTAAAGTTGCTTCAATCTTCCTTTTCAATTCTGCGCACGGAATGCTTTTCTTATATTTTAATCTCAGAAACAAATGAGTCCATGCAAGCGCGAGGGGAGCACGGGCTCGCACTCAATTGACTCGCGGTCGCCTCCTTCAACGAGGCTCGCGCTCGCGATCACTTCTCTCAACTGAGCTCTCAATCACTCGGGCTCGCACTCACTAATCCCAAGTGGGCTCGCGCTCACTTATTTCATTAATGCTCAGGCTAGCGCTCAATTATTGAGTCCGAGCCCGGTTGAGTGCGAGCGCCGGGCTCGAGAGTTTGAACACCTATGGTGAGGTATGACACCACACTGCTGCAGCAGAATGTCAAGCTGCAGGTGTTCAATGTGTGGAAATGTAAACTGTTCCAGCATGTCCAGATGAACAGTCGCGGTGGTTGATGCCTCTGCAAAGAAAAATGGTCCCATCACACGGTCATGAAAGAGTCCACATTACGCGTTTACTTTTAGACTGTCGCGCACAATTTCCCTGCTTACGTGAGGGTTCTCCGAGCCCGATTCTGTTAGTTCACCATCCTAGGCACATGAAAGCACGCTTCGTCCGAGAAGATGACCTTTGTCAGAAAGCCTGAGTTCTCGTCAATGTGATTCAGAATCTCAATTTCAAATCCTTTGCGCTTTGGCGTATCATCAGGTTGAATTGCGTGCAGCAGCTGCAACTTATAGGTATGCTAACAAAACTTTAGGTGTGTCTGAACATTATGCCACAGGCAACACCTTTCTATCTAACCCCATTTCCGACTTATACGCGATCAAAGTTAGAAAATCATTCTGGGACACTCGGTATATTACCCTGTCCATGTGTGTGGCCCACAGAGAGAGAAAAAATTCGAGAACTCTTAATAGATCTGTACCAAATGTGGTCAGGATATAGAGCGTGACAAAAATGAACGATTTTCGGCTTTTACATTAATCACTATAGAGAAAAGAAAAAAGTAATATTAAGTAGTCTAAAAAGTATTGAGCCTTGTGCACATGGGAAGGCATTAGTGTCCTAAATCTAATTATACGAGGGTCATTTAACTCGAAGTGGCAACATAGTTATGTAATGGAATGTAGTGAATCACTCACCTCAAGAAGCTTACAGTCCTTCGATGTAGTATCCGCCAGTATGTTGAACCCTTCGCCAGAAGTAGTATGGGCGCCATTCGATCCAAGTTTGTGATGAATATTCACTTTTTTCAGGTCCCGCCTGATCCGAAGGACTCAATTTTCCAGTGTCGCACGATATGCCATGACCCACGTACCGTCCAACCATGGAAAATCGAACACCTCGAAAACTTGTTCTCTTTTATGAGGGTGTAGTCGTTCCCTTTTACGACCACTTGTTAGGGATGTACTCGTTCCATTTTATGAGCACTTTTTCAACCCGTATTTTAACATAGCAGAAATTACATAAGACTACATGACCACTTTTTTGAACCTCTATTTTAACATAGCAGAAATTACGTAATACAATGAACACAGAAACTACGAACATAGCACAACTTACATAAGACTACGAACACATAACAGACCTAATAAAAGAGGTTGACTTATTTTTACACCCCTATTTTAACATAGCAAAAATTACGTAAGACAATGAACACAGACTACGAACGCATATGTTAGCAGCACTCCTATGTAACATAGCAAAGACTATAAACACATCTATGGCATACTGCAACCCTTATATAACATAGTAAATAATACACAAGAAAGGCTACATAGCATTAGACTATGAGTACATTTTCCAACCCTATTTAACAGCAGAGATTTGATCAGGTATAGTACACTGTTTTTATGACACATTTTTAGGGGTGTACTCGTTCTCTTTTATGACTCTTTTTTCAACCCCTATTTTAATACATGAGAAATTACACAGAGTCTACGAACACCTATTTTTGAAACCCTCTATGTATAAAAGGGTATGGCCTATTTTTAACCACTATTTAACATAGCACAGATTACAACCCCTATTTATTACAGCAGAGAATATCAACCAAAAGCAGGAATGTACTCGTTCCCTTTTATCAACACCTATGTAACATAGCAGAAATTACACAAGCATTCATGTAGTACTTCATGTCCCAAAACTACTGAACATCGAGGCCAAAGTGAAAAATTTAAACCCAAATAAATCATAAACGAAGCAACATATTGAGATGCTTTTTCCAAATTTAGTAATAGGTCATCAAGTGTTACATATTCCAAAAATACTGACCACCGATGTCAAAGGTCAAATATTTAAACTCGAATAACTTTTAAACGGAGCAACATAGTGATGTGCTGTTTCCAGATTTAGCAATAGTTATCAAGTACTACATGTCCCAAAAGCACTGACCATTGAGGTCAAATGTCAAATATTTAAACGCGAATAACTTTTAAACCGAGCCACATATTGAGGTGGTGTTTCCAGATTTAGTAATGGATCACCAACTACTATATGTCCCAAAAGTACTGATCATCGAAGTCAAAGGTCAAATATCTAACCCTTAGTAACTTGTAAACAGAGCGCCGGATAAATTTATGTGACTTATTCAGTTTTGTACTAAGCAGAAAAAAAGCGAAGAAAGCCACTTTAACTGGCTCAGCATTTTGTAGCGTTTTGTAATATTTAAACAAACTAAGGGATAAATTTATACCTACCAAAGAAAAAGTGAAGAATGAATAAATTTGGGTTCCTTTTTATACCAACCAGAAAAGAAAGCGAAGAAGAGCCATTTTAACTAGCTCAGTATTTTATACTTTTTCTACCATTTAAGTAAAGAAAGAATAAATTTGTACTAACCAGAAAAGGCGAAGAAGGATTATTTAACTAGCTCAAACAAACGAAGGAAAAATTTGAGTAGCTTATTTACTTTTGTGCCAACGAGAAAAAAAGCGAAGAAGGACAATTTTTAACTGGCTTAGAATTTTATACCTTTTGTACTATTTATACAAACGAAGAAATAAATTCGGATGTCCTATTTCCTTTTGTACCAACGAGAAAAAAATGCGAAGGACCATTCTAACTAGCTCAGAATTTATGTACCTTTTGTAGTAGTGATGGGTAATTCCGGAACGATTCGCTCCAAAGGAACGAATCCTTTAGTAGAATGAAAGGATCGAATCTTTGAAAGGAACCGGATTGACTTCGGAATCAAAAGATTGTTTCGCTCAGCGAAAGGAAGACAGTGGAGTCGGTTAGTAAAAGGAAAGGTCGGAACCAAACAACACAAGTGTTGACCCAGTTGATGCATTGATATAGATGGAATCGGACAAAAGCAATACTGCAAAACAGATGGACAATGTATAACAGAAAAAGATAAAACGGACCTACTGCGCAAGTCTGGAAACAACCAAGCCTTCTTTATGTGACTTTTGTCTCCCTTTTCAGAATATTCTGATCACCAACCTGCTCTGGGAGTGGAGAGCAATTAATGGAGGGAGTGGGAGGGGTGGCTACTAGTCTTATCAGAATGCTTGTTGACTGTTTTCTCTTCCACACGTGTTCAGGGTTGCCAGGTCTAGATTTTTTTGTTTTGTAATTAAGAAAATGAGCTTTTTGGTGTAACCTATGTTGATTCCATTGTCACGTATCCTAATGTAAAATTCGAAATCGATTGTTTGATTGTTGAGAGTTCTGTCCCAGGCCTTTTTACCGGGATGAGATAATGAATAAACTGACACAAGAGAAAATGGAATAAAAGGGGGAGAAAATCCTTTGACTTTAGGTGAATTACTGGCATATGTAATGGAGTTTTCGAGGTTTAAACATCCCCTGACTAAGATGATAATGAAAAATACTAAAATTATACCAACTTGGGAGCTTGAAGCGCCACCAAAATTCTGATCTTTCTACGACTAGGTTTCTAAGTCAAAGTTGCCAATATTTAAGAAAAAAGTCTTCAGTTAAATGTCTCTTTCCTAAGGTTCTAACGAAAGTAAATGATTATGAAAGGGATTAACAAAATTTGATGGTATGAAAATGTGGGAGGAAACAGGATAACCCCAAGAAAAACCCAGTAACAAAATGTTATCCATCATGAACTCTCATGGTATGGGTTCGCACCAAGAGTGACACTACTACTGCGACACCGCAACCCCTCAGCTAAAAAAAAAAGACACCACTGTTGAACTTCATCAACCAACCGCAAGCGGAAGAAAACGGGGTAATCCCGAAGATAAACCCACACACCAGTAGTGGATGCTCTATCACAGCCACATATTATATTAAAATTTCCCTGTATTTTTTTATTAATTAGAAAAAGCACTTAGTAACGTATTTTATATTGTCGAAAAGGGTGTGTAAAAGTTGTTTTACAATCAGCATTAGCGTTACAACGTTGCTAGACTTAAGAATGCAAAAACCGTAATCAAGATCAGAATGGATTGTTTTATTGTGTGGAGAACCGAACAATAAAATTTCTTGCGTAAGTAAGGACTTTAACACAACATTTTGTTGCTTAGATCCAGATTTCTCTAGTGCATGGGGTCCATGGTTCATTTCAGCTCGCGTCAAGTAAAATTTTGTGGTGCACAAACGCCATGTGCTTGGTTTTTCTCGAGGTTCTCTTGTTTCTTCCCGCTTTCTTCATTTTAACATTTATTAACATCATCACCATCTTCCTTAGCCTCGCGGAGCATTTACGTGGGAAGTTAAATTTTTAAAAAAAAACTATATCCTGACATTTTTGTTTTGCTTTGAAATTGTACAAATAAAATAAAAGTAGAAAGCATTATTGCAATAATTTGAAAATGTAATATTAAAGTTAGTTTTAGTACCTTGAATCGAACCAATGGTGTACGCAAGAAGTTTGAGGTTTAAATCCTCCTGAGCAAGATATGGAATAATAAACTTTTACTTCGTTAACTTATATATTCAAAAATCACGTTTGTCGTAAAAGAATGAGATTTACTGGATAAACACCCCTTGATGGAATTCTGAATACGCCATTGGTTCGAACTATACAGGATACAACCCATGGAGATAAACTTACTTTGGAATTGTATGAAACTGTTACATACGGGTCCGCTGACATATCCACGGGGTGGGCAGTGGGGATGACCTCTTCCCTCCTTCCCAAGACCACCTTTCTATAGGCGTATATCTAAAATAATGTATTACGTTATTCAAAATTGATCTAAAACTCTTGTATTTTAAGCCTAAATTATTCGTCCGGGAGGTAATCTGCCCCCACCAAACGACGATTTTGGATCCGCTAGTCTGTGGATCCGTCACGATGCACAGACCGATTGTTTAAAACGTAGATTGTATAAGAACATAGAACGTTTCAAACTCAGTGATGATTTCAAGATTCCCACCGGATACGTCCAGGATTCAAGCCCTTATCCGGAAAATTGTTTGGGATTAACTGATGTCCGAGATTTTCGGATTATTTAATGGAAGACCGGGAAATTTCACTGTATTTGGGCAAGCGATTCGGTTGCAAAGCTATCTCGTGCGGACATTTATGAAAAAATCAATAGTATAAGGTATTTTTTAGGAAGAATACTTAGAAAAATAAAATTTTAATCAAAAAATAATTTAGAAAATAAGTAAGACAGTTATAAACCCCATCCCATTCTAATAAATGTCCAGGGTTGGTGTCCAGAAATTCCGGTAATCCTACCTTGGGGGATTTTGAATACACGGAGGGCGAAAGTAGTACTGCAAAAATACTGGTAACCCACAGTAAATACGATTCAAATATGTCTCAGGGGAAATATTCTTCCTGGGTCACCCTTGAAATCACCACTGATTTAATTACTGATAGATGAAAGGGTGTTTGCGCCTAAAGCACATCTGCTTGCGGCAATGTGTGAACTACTGGCTATTGAGAGAGAGAAAACAAGACAGAAGATAACACATTTTGCTTAAAAATAGAATGTTACTACAAAATTTTAGCAACACTGTAAATGAATAATACGGTTAAGAAGTCAGGCCGTATATCGTACGAAAAGAGCAAATTACCCTATTTGTACGTTCAAAACTGTACGTCTGGCAACACTGGCACAATAGTTGGTCAGCAAATAAACAAGAGCTTCAATTCAGGGAGAATAACTTATCAGATGAAAAAGTTGTTTGACTAGTTTGGCTGGAAGGAATCACATTGAAGAGGCGTATGGGATCTCGGAATTATTCTTCAATTCATTGGAACTAAAGGATTCGATCCAGAGAGGAAGGATCGAATCCTTATTTAGAGGAACCGGATTGGAAAACCAAGAAACTCGGAATCAACTTGCCGGAACCAAAAGATTCGATCCGGAGGAACGAATTATTCTTTGGAATGTATTGAAAGGAATCAATTTCGGAAAAGGAACCGAACTGCCCATCACTATTTTATAGTACTCCAATAAACGAAAGAATAAATTTGGGTATTCTATTTTATACCATTTTGTTATATTTAAATAAACAAAACAATAAATTTGTACTCCTAGAGAAAGCGAGAAAAGACTATTTTAACTTGCTCAGTACTTTATACCTATTTTCTACCATTTAAATAAGCGAAAGAATACATTTGTACTAACCAGAAAAAACGAAGAAGGATCATTTTAACTAACTCAGCATTTTATACCTTTTCGTGCTATTCAAATAAACGAAGGAATAAATTTGAGTGGCCTATTTACTTTTGTACCAACGGGGGGGGGGAAGCGAAGAAGAATCATTTTAACTAGCTCAGTATTTTATACATTTTGTACTACACAAATAAACGAAGGAATAAATTTGTACCAACCAGAAAAAGCGAGGAAGAACCATTTTAACTACCTTAGCATTTTGTACCTTTTTGTGCTATTCAAATAAACGAAAGGTTAAAGTTGAGTGACCCGTACAATTTTGTACCATGCGGAAGGAATCGAAGAATGAATAAATTTTGTTGGCTTCTTTACTTTTGTATTAACGATTAAAAAAGCGAAGAAGGTCCATTTTAAACAGCTCAGCATTTATGTACATTTTGTACTAAAATAAACGAAGGAATAAATTTGGGTGGCCCTTTAGTTTTGTAGCAACCACGAAAAAAGAAAAGATCCATTTTAACTAGCTCAATATTTCTGAACATTTTGTGCTACTCAAATAAACCAAGGAATAAATTTTAGTGACCTATTCAATTTTTGTACCTACGAGAAATGCCATTTTAGCTAACTCAGAATTTTATATCGTTTTGTCCTATTCAAATAAACGAAGGGATAAGTTTGTACTAACCAGAAAAAGCGAAGGAGGACAATTTTAACTAGCTCATCACTTTATACGATATTCTACTACTCAAATAAACGAAAGAATAAATTTGAGTGACCTATTCAATTTTTTACCAACGAGAAATGCCATTTTATCTAACTCAGCATTTTATACTATTTGTGCTATTCAAATAAACGAAGGAATAAGTTAGTAGTAACCAGAAAAAGCAAAGAAGGACCATTTTAACTAACTCAGAATTTTATATCATTTTGCAATACTCAAATAAACAAAGGAATAAATTTGAGAGACTTATTCAGTTCTGTAACAACCACGAAAAAAAGCGAAGGTCCATTTTAACAAGCTCAATATTTCTGTACCATTATGTGCTACTCAAATAAACAAACTAATAAATTTCGGTGGTTTATTTTATTTTTGTACCAATCAGAAGAAACGCAAAGAAGGTCAATTTTAACAAGCTCAGCGTTTTATACCTTTCTGTGGGATTCAAGTAAACGAAAGAATAAACTTGAGCCATCTATTTGGTTGTGGTGCTAGATTTTGTATATTTTTGTCACCCAGAGAAAGGGCCACTTTAAAGTAGCATTGCTAAATAAATTTTAATTGCCCCTCCCGTCACTAAGGTTCATAGTTATATGGTTAATGTACGTGCGTTTAGCGAATTAGGTCTTACATTTAGTATCGGTTGACAAAATACAAACGGCGACTCTGAAGTCCAGTTTCCTGGTCACTAACTTCATATTTGAACGTAAGATTTAACCAACCAAAGCTGCCATTGGTTACAGAAGAAAAATATTCAAGTAGAAGAGAGCAGCGTCATTGAATTCTAACATAATTCTGTAGAACACACTCCATAGCAATTAGCGTTACTAAGGGATGAAAACGTACTAAAGAAAAAAGAAGAAATATGCTTGGCCATTTTGGATCACCGCGCTGATAGAGGAAAAGGCAAAAGGAAAACCAGACGGAGAAGAGATCATATCAGTAAAAATCAGCTCATCAAGGAAAAGAAAAGTTCCATGTTGCCCACCTTCTATAAAAAGTGCTGAATTATTCAACTCTCAAAACTATTATAATTTCTGTTGCTCCAGATATTTAAGCAACGTTACAAATGCGTTACCTAACATTTGTATTGTTAGTATAATGAGGGTCCTAAGGTACACTCTATTGAGCGCAAATTTGTTTTTTATATAACATACGGCACCTTACTAGTGTGGAAGGCAAACAGCTATTAACATTACTTTTTAGTGTAATTTCATTAGGCAAAACGTGCTTATATAGTGCATGTTTTTACGTGACGGGAGAGGCAATTAAAATTCATTTAGCAATGCTACTTTAAAGTGGCCCTTTCTCTGGGTGACACAAAGTATACAAAGTCTAGAGATCGCTCAAGTTTAGTCTTTCGTTTACTAAAATCCTCCAGATGCTGAGGTAGTTAAAATTGACCTTCTTTGCTTTTCTTCTGATTGGTACAAAATAAACCGCCCAAATGTATTACTTTGTTTATTTGAGTAGCACAAAATGGTACAAAAATATTGAGCTAGTTAAAAGGGACTTTCTACGCTTTTTTCGTGGTTGCTACAAAACTGAGCTATAAGAAATAAAATACTGAGGTAGTTAAAATGTTCCTTCGCTTCTGGTTGGTACAAATTTATTCCTTCATTTGTGTAGTACAAAATGTATAAAATACTGAGCTAGTTAAAATGATCCTTCTTCGTTTTTGTGTTTGGTACAAAACTAAATAGGTCACACAAATTTATCCCTTCGCTTGTTTAAATATTACAAAAGGTATAAAAATCTAAGCGTCAAAAATGGTCCTTCGCTTTTTCTTCTCGTTGGTACAAAAGAAAATAGGATACCCGAATTTATTTATTCATTTCTCTAAATGGCACAAAAAGGTATAAAAAGCTGAGCTAGTTAAAATGGACCTTCTTTTCTTCTCTTCTGATTGGCACAAAAATAAAAGACCACTCAAATTTATTCCTTCGTTTACTTGAATAACACAAAAAGGTATAAAATGCTGAGTTAGTTAAAATGATCCTTCTTTGCTTTTTCTGGTTAGTATAATTTTTTTTCGCTTATTTAAATGATAGAAAAAAGGTGTAAAATACTGAGCAAGTTAAAATAGTCCTTTTTCGCTTTCTCTGGGCAGTACAAATTTATTGTTTATTTAAATAGTACAAAATGGTATAAAATAGAATAACCAATTGTATTCTTTCGTTTATTGGAGTACTGCAAAAGGTACATAAATTCTAAGCTAGTGAGAATGGTCCTTCTTCTCTTTTCTTCTCGTCGGTACAAAAGGAAATAGGACACCCGAATTTATCCCTTCGTTTGTTTAAATAGTACAAAAGGTATAAAATTATAATCGTTAAAATGGCCCTTCTTCGCTTTTTTCTCGTTAGCACAAAAGTAAATAGGCTACTCAAATTTATTCCTTCGCTTGTTTGAGCTAGTTAAAATAATACTCCTTCGCCCTTTCTGGTTAGTATAAATTTATTCTTTTTCTTATTTAAATGGTAGAAAAAAGTATAATATACTGAGCTAGTTAAAATGGCTCTTCGCTTTCTTTTCTGGTTGGTATAAAAAGTACCCAAATTTATTCATTCTTCACTTTTTTCTGCTTGGTACAAAAGGAAATAGGACACTCAAATTTATTCATTCTTCACTTTTTCTTTGCTAGGTATAAACTTATCTCTTAATTTGTTTAAATATTACAAAATGCTGAGCCAGTTAAAGGGGGCTTTCTTCGCTTTTTTCTGCTTAGTACAAAACTGAATAATTCACAAATTTATCCGGCGCTCTGTTTACAAGTTACTAAGGGTTAAATATTTGACCTTTGACTTCGATGATCAGTACTTTTCGGACATATAGTAGTTGGTGATCCATTACTATATCTGGAAACACCACCTCAATATGTGGCTTGGTTTAGAAGTTATTCGCGTTTAAATATTTGACTTTTGACCCCGATGGTCAGTGCTTTTGGGATATGTAGTGGTTGATGACCTGTTACTAAATGTGGAAACAGTACCTCAATATGTTGCTCTGTTTACGAGTAATTTGGGTTTAAATATTTGACCTTTGACCTCGGTGGTCAGTACTTTTTCGACATGCAGTAGTCGGTGATCTAAACCTGAAACCACCTCAATATGTAGCTCGGTTTAAAAGTTATTCGCGTTTAAATATTTGACCTTTGACCTCGATCGTCATTGCTTTTGAAATGTGTAGTACTTGATAACCTATTGCTAAATCTGGAAACAGCACCTGAATATGCTGTTCCGTTTAGAAGTTATTCGCGTTTAAATATTTGACCTTTGACCTCTATCGTCAGTGTTTTGGGACATGTAGTACTTGATAACCTATTGCTAAATCTGGAAACAGTACCTGAATATGTTGCTCCGTTTACGAGTTATTCGGGTTTAAATATTTGACCTTTGACATCGGTGGTCAGTACTTTTGAAACATGTAGTAGTTGTTGACCTGTTACTAAATGTGGAAACAGCACCTCAATATGTTGCTTCGTTTACGATTTATTCGGGTTTAAATTTTTGACTTTGGCCTCAATGTTCAGTACTTTTCAGACATGCAGTACTAGATCAATGCTTGTGTAATTTCTACTATGTTACATAGGTGTTGATAGAAGGGAACGAGTACATTCCTGCTTTTGGTTCATTTTCTCTGCTTAATAAATAGGGGTTGTAATCTGTGCTATGTTAAATAGTGGTTAAAATAGGCCATAATCTTTTATATATAGAGGGTTTCAAAAATAGGTGTTCGTAGTCTGTGTAATTTCTCCTATGTTAAATTAGGGGTTGGAAAAAGGATTCATAAAAGAGCGAGTACGCTTCTAAAAATGTGTCATAAAAACAGTTTACTATACCTGGTCAAATCTCTGCTATGATAAATAGGGTTGGAAAATGTACTCATAGTCTAATGCTATGTAGCGTTTCTTATGTATATGTTATATAAGGGTTGCGGTATGCCATAGATGTGTTTATAGTCTTTGCTATGTTACATAGGACTGGTGCTAAAATACGCGTTTGTAGTCTCTGTGTTCACAGTGTTATGTATTCTATGCTATGTTACACAGGGGTTGATAAAAGGGAACGAATACACCGCCATTACTCTCTGTTATGTTAGTAGTATTTGCTACGTTACATAGGTGTGCTGTTAAAATAGGGGTGTAAAAATAAGTCAAACTCTTTTATTAGGTCTGCTACGTGTTCGTAGTCTTATTTAATTTCTGCTATGTTACATAGGGGTTGGAATATGTGTTCATAGTCTTTTATTAGCTCTGCTATCTTGGTAGTCTCTGTGTAATACCTGATTGGATTATGTGTTGATTGTATTAAGTAATTTCTGCTATGTTAAATTAGGGGTTGAAAAAGTGGTCATAAAAAAGAACGAATACCCCCCCATTAGTAGCCTTTGCTATGTTACATAGGTGTTGGAAAAATGTGTTCATAGTCTTTTATTAGCTCTGCTATGTTCGTAGTGTCTGTGTTCACTGTATTACGTAATTTCTGCTATGTTAAAATAGGGATTGAAAAAAGTGGTCATAAAAGAGAACGAATTTATTGTCTGTTATGTTAGTAGCCCTTACTATGTTACATGTGTGTTGGAAAATGTAATCATAGTATTTTATTAGCTCTGCTGTTTTCGTAGTCTTATGTAATTTCTGCTATGTTAAAACAGGGGTTGAAAATGTGCTCATAAAAGGGAACGACTACTCCCTCATAAAAGAGAACGAGTTTTCGGGGTGATCGATTTTCCGTGGTTGGACGGTACGTGGGTCATGGCGTATCGTGTGACACTGAAAAATAGAGTCCTTCGGATCAGGCGGGACCTGAGAAAAGTGGAAAATTTATCCCAAAGTTGGGTCAAGTAGCACCCATACTACTCCAGATGTCTGGTAACCGTTGAATACCTTGAAAGCCCCACTTTGTGAGAGGGCATTGATAGTGCGCCCTAAGGCACGAACAATGCTGGGAATGTCTGAAACGTTTGCCCCTGAGAGGTTCTTACATTTTTGAGAAAAGATTAAAATCGCAGGGGCTCCCAACCCCATCGTCGTAACCGAGTCTGTACTGGATTGGCTGTATGGCATCTGGCATTGTCGTGTAATAGAATTGGTAAAGACTCCAGGAGGTGTGGACGTTTGCGCCGCAATGTTAGTCGCAAATGGTGACTGAGGTATGAAGCATAGTATGCAGCATTGACGGTAACGCCCGGTGGAATTTGATGTGACAGGATAATGCCTTCGTGGTCGTATGACATTATCATCATCATCTTCACGTTTGCTGGCTCTTGCCTAAGCTTTTTCAGTCGTAGAGATTCTGTATGGCGTCATTCACTCTACTGACGTTTTAATTTAGTCTCGTAGGATATTCCCCACGTTTCGTCACTTTCAATAATGCGATGCAAGAAGTCATCACCTTCCTCATTGTAACGTTGAAGGTATAGGCGCGCACATTCCCACGTACGCCACTTTTGAATCCCGGTCAGAGCATGGGATACTAGGGACCTGCACGGGCCGGGCCCGGCCCGCGGGCCGACTGTTATTTCTTTGGGCCGGGCCGGGCTTGGGTGGGCCGACACTGATTTCTCTTCAGGTCGGGCCAGGCTGGGGCCGATTAATTGCAATTCTTTAATAATTATTGACTTTCCTTAAACGATAATTGGAATAAAGCCAAACGTTGAAGAAGTGTGCCCGTGAATAATGTTACAAAGAATGCAATAGCTATTTACAGTTTGTGTTGCTTAGCGGCTCCACTTTCACTATATAGGATTGCAGGCATTGCGCGCTAATTGAGCTCTGACCTTGATCTTCACTGAACCCAAAATATGACAAGAAGGGGTGGGAAAGTTTTGCTTGTCGCTAAACAATATTGCCATCGTCACTTCATGCTAAAATCAATTAAGTTAGATTGTTGTTACAGGAAATGGAGTTTTTGTTCTCTCGATGACAGGCAAAGTTCTAGGAGGCCATGGTATCATTCGGGAGGTAAGCATCAGGTTGTGAACCAAGGTTTAGAAAATGTTTCTGAGGGTTAGGTCAAGTTTAATACTAAATTTTGAGAAAGATTGGGACTCGAGCTAAAATTTTTAAAAAATTATCGGGCCGGGGTCGGGCCAAAAACTTTTAAAACTTATCGGGCCCGGGCCGGACTTGGGCCACGAATTTTCAAAAACTTATCGGGCCGGGCCGGGCTCGGGCTGAAAATCTCCAAAATTTTTCGGGCCCGGGCTGGGCCAGGTCTAGATACATTCGGGCTGGATTGGGCTCGGGCCAAAAAATTCGGTCCGTGCAGGTCTCTATGGGATACCCATCTGGTTGCAATTTTCCGCATACCAAGATCTTGTGTTAGCACGCGAACACTGATCTGGAAGAAATGTTCAGCTCCTGCGCCAATTCACTACAAGTCCAGCGCCGATCACCGTCAAGCAGTGTACGTAGTCTTGCAAGATGAATTTCGTCCATAGCCGTTCTTATATGCCCTCCACCGTGTATGTTGTCTGTTGACTGTCGTCCCTCCTGAAATGCTGCAACCTATCTCGCCACTGTCTGATACGGTAGATCAGCTTCACCACAGGCCTCTACTAATCCTCTGTGAATCGTCCTAGCATTTCGCTTCGTGCCACCTGGAATTTTATAAACACGCTGTTCTGCACACGTTTAACATTGCGTTAAGATGGTATTTCACACAACAATCACTTTAGCAATGTCTACTTGCTACACACACCGTAATATGGGAGCACAGCAGCGTTGAACTGGCTCGTACACATCCACGGAACACACTCCGTTCGTCATTTGTCTCCTGCCCACACAACACTCCAATCATAGCAGTGTTGCCAGTTCGAGTTAAATGAGGAGCCTATATGAGTCGGAGTGTAGCACGCCTAACATTCTTTGACAGCTGACAGTTGAAGCTAGTACGTGTGCAAAAAGGTTTGGAAGTCTTATAATGAAATGTAAGGTATTGCGCCGTGAAAACAAGTGAACTTTCCACAAAACTTCGCTACATTTTACAATTTTATTTCGATAAAGGCGCAAATGGTGCGCAGGACTGTGAAGAAATTTATGAGCAAGATACGTTATCAACAGCAACAGCCAAAACATATTTCAGTCGTTTTTGTTCTGGAAATTCCAATGTCTAAGTTACTCCTCGCAGAGAGGCGACCAATTACAGCAAAAATGGAGGATATTCTGACAAGTCGAGTAAGATCAGCATTTCACCAGTCATGACATCGTCAAGGACGTAGACATCTATCACTAAACAATGTTAGACCATTTGGAGAAAACTGGCTACAAAAAGAAGTTCGACGTTTGGGAGCTACAGGATAAGACTGAAAATATTTACTAGATCGAATTTCTACAAGGTAACCAAAAAAGTTCTTAAACAAAGATCAATACAATAGACGGTACCTACCTGTAGGTTTCGAAGTCATCTCCATCAGCATCCAACACATTTTGCCAACGTTACCGGGTGATAAAACTCGTCGGTCGTGGATGCAAAGAAATCCGTTTGTGTGTTCCACAGGTCTCCTTCATTTGCGAATAATCTACCTTGGAGGTGGCAGTCTAGGGAATGAAACAGGTTGACCCAACGTCCGGTGAATGTAATGCATGGCAAGTTACTGAAAGATTCCGGGTCCTCTTTTTCCACATGTGACTTGGAATTGTCGTGCAAGTATAGCGATTAACCAATGCCGGCTTCTGCCGCAATGCACGGTGTGCACCCTTTTTCAACTACTCAGCAGTAATGGTCTGACCAGGTGGAAGAACTCCTAATGCATAACTTGCCCACAATTCCACCATACATAGACACTGACAGGTCCACTTTAAAGTCATACAACAAACACACGCGAACAAGCTGCTTCGATACCTCCATTTCTCTTCGACACTGTATGTGCACAACGTGCCAGTATTCTTGAAGCTCAATGTAATGGTCAGGTTAACTCCTGACCATTTGACAGGCACGTAAGTCATTTCGTTTCCTCTCTCTGAGCGCATGTTTAATAGCACATCAGAAACGGCAAGAACTTTTTGGTTACTTTGCATATGCACAGGTGCAGAGGTGGTCGTGAGGTGTTAGGAAGAGGGTCATGTGGCGACAACCAATGTCTGGTACGCTTGCGAGTGACATAGAGAAGCAAAGGGGTGGGTGTTTAGGTACCGAGTGAGCAAAAACAAACACGCTGTCACTCGAGTATTCCTTGTTGGCTGCCGACAATGTGTAGAGTACCCAGTTGCTTTACCTGTATGTCTTCTCTATCCTATGCAGTTGGGATCGGACTGTTTCAGCGGAAACGGAATCTTTCTGCAAGTTCATCACACGTTAGATCACTGTTGTCCTCGATGGCTCGTCATCCAGCACATGTAGTCGTCTACTGCGAGGTTCATCAGAAAGGTTCACATCTCCCGAACGAAACTTTTGGAACCAATGTTTGGCGGTACGTTCGTTCACAATCTTTTCTCCAAATGCCTGGCATGGGCGGCAGCTGACAGGCCCACTTTAAAGTCATACAATAAAAACAGGTAAACAAGCTCCTTCGATACCTCCATTTCTTTTCGACACTGTATGTGCCAGTATTATTGAAGCTCAATGGTCAGGCTAACTCCTGATCATTTGACAGGCACGTGCGTCATTTCGTTTCCTCTCTGTGAGTGCATGTTTGAGGAGACCTCAAAAACGGCAAGAAGTTTTTGGTTACCTTGCATATGCACATCTTGACTGAAACAAAACGAAACGTACTCGAGCTATTTCTCAAGCGATTGATCACAAGTGATCAAAATATTGTAATCAGTATCTTACCAAGGAACAGAAAGTAAGAGATCCGTTTATTGGTCTGCTCCCCTTTTTAGACTGACTTCTTGTTTCCTGTTCATGATGATTCATTTATGTTCCGTCAGTTATTAATTTTCTTTATCAGAATCAGTCCTCGTAACAAGCCAATAGCTTTTAAAGCTGGTGACAAGCGTCGGATAGATACAGTTCCTATTTCGATCGCAACAGGTGCAATATTCAACGAGTTGAAACCTTAAGTCACTCCCAAATGACCTGCAAAATCTCATGAATCTGTTGTGTACTAATACCCATATTCGCACTCACCCCGCGAATAGTTATACACATAGTATCAGTATTAAAAGTACCCTGCAAAATCATTATGAAATTATATTCTTACAAGAAGACAGTTATAGATATGCGACAATAATTTTGGACATGAGTGTACATACACGTCCATAACAAATTCCAAAATTTCACAGACTAGCAGTGCCGTTACTAGAAATGCAAACAATGTGAAAAGAAAATCGTCCACAAGACGCTAAAATTGTTTAAAAAAGACTAGAAGAATAATCACCAGGGAGAAATCACTAACGTTTTTCAAGGACATTAACTTCATTTTCAAAAGATATTGATGTACTTGCGCTGTCGGATCTTGCGTCTACTCCCCTATCGCAAGTTTCATATTAGTGAGGGAAATCACAGTGAAACACAAAAGACCGGCGGCAATTCGGGAAACAAACGCCGTTTCTTATTAATGACATACACTCGCAGATACAGAACTTTTATTATACACATTAGAAAAGTACATTACATCACTTTTCAACATATTCACCATTCAAATTTAAGCACTTGCATACCTTTGACAGGTTTGAAATTCCTTTAAAAAGAGAAGAAAGAAAAAAAAACGGCCTGAGAACGAAGCTACCCGTTAACAGCATTGTGAAGCGTATTGTCATTGTCGGAACGGTGCGACGCAAGCCACTGTTTCATGTGCTTGAAGAGATTGTTGTCGATTGGTGCCAAATCTGGGCTATACGGAGGATAAGAAACATTTCAGTGGTACTGCTTCAAAAGTTTCTGAGCGGTCCAGTGGTGTGGGGGCGAGCATTATCATGAAACACCCCCACACCACAGTCCGCGATGAATTGCAGCTGCCGATTTTTTTTTTTTCGCACTCAAAAATCGTAATTACCGCATGCACTTCACATTTAGCAGGTTTTTCTATTGGAGCGTTCATTTTCAATTGTTATAGCGGACGAGTGAACTATAACACAACCTTCTCCTTCCATTGCTCATTGTCTACTGAACTATTGCACACAACGGCACAGGACTGACGTCACTCTTCTCGTCCATTTCTTGCACATGTACATACGGAGATTTTCTTAAAATTGTCCTCGTATGTATATGATTTGTAATACGACATATTCAATGAATTTCTTCTTTATGATCAATAAAGCAAAGATGCATATAGACGGATAAGTTTAAAAATAGTTGCACTGGATAAACTATAGTATTAAAAAACACAATTAGAAATTTATATAAGCGCGGGAAGTTTTTACTATGATTAGATGTTCTTTTAGCCTTACCATGAGCAGCCTTAAGCAAGTTGCTGCTCCTTCCCCTTTCTCCAGAAAAAACAAATCTTAAAAGCCAGAATTTTAAGTATGCTACCCTATCATAAGCAATGAAGGAGAGGGAAACAGCACTCGCACTCAGGAAGGCCTCAATACTACCAATACAATCTCGCTGTATCTGTTCTTTTTTCTTTTAAAAAATAATAGATTATGTTAGTGAAAGATAAAGTAAACACACCTATAGAGAAAAGATTTTAACCTTTTTTATAGAATTCAATATTGAGCTTCAATTTCAATATATCAGTTTGCAATTCCAGTGCAACTAGTTATTTTATCTTTATTTCTTGATGTTCCTTCAATATCTGTTAATTTTTTTTAATAAAAGTATTTCCAGCTTCAATAAGGAAGTCGTTTGTGAAAAAGACTAGTTTTCATCAAAACTGTGATAACAAAATAGAATAAGTGTTCGCTACTGGTCGAAAATTGAGTTCTTGTATTTAACAACAATCAAGCAATTCATACTGATATTTGTTTGACCATTTGGTTTAGCACGGTCCATGTAACCTTAAACTAATGCTACCTAAACATGATTTATGAATGTAGTATTCAAATAGGTCAGCTTAGTACATCTACCATACAGTGGAGTTTTCTCGATGTTACCGCGTTTACCGGCGGTAAACAAATAATCGAAGCAGCATTTTTTTTTTTAATTTTGGTTCACTCCAAGTACAAAAAAATAAAAATTTCTTGTCGCTGTAACTATAAGTCTTCACTGCGCTTCAGTATGAAATTGAAACACCACACCATCTAGCAGATACAAGAGTCTGTTGAGTTTACCGGAGGAAGGAGCGAGCAATCAACATACATTTGACTAAGCAGCGTGGTAAGCAACACCCAGACTCATGGGGCTGCACCTGGGATCGGCGGCGAAGTTAATCGCTAAAATAGACTAAAATAGTGATGTCGTAATTTCCTCCTCGTTACCATGGTGATCGCCATGTTTTTTCTAAACAAATACATGAATCGAAAGGAATGCTGTTAAATCTGCTGTTAATAATCACATACTCTTGATTAGACAATTTTAAAATATTTCGAAGACAAAGTAAAGTTAGTAAGAAAGGTACAGATTAAGAATATGGGGGTCACTATTTAGAAAATTGACGAGTGAAATTCAGCAATTCATGAAGTAACATCTAAGGAATCTTCTACAGGGACCACATTTCTGCGTAAAATGATAAGATAGAAATTGCATAAGAAAATGAAATGAAATGAAATTATTGAGTTTTACGTCCCACGGTTATGCCGGTTAGGCTAAAGGAGACGGTGATGATGAGAGATGAATGAAATGGTGGAATGAAGAAAGTGGGAGGAAACGGGATAACCCCGAGAAAACCCACGCACACGGTGTTTGTCCACCACAAAGTTCACTTGGCGGGAGCAGGGTTTGAACCCGAGACCCCAAGCACCAGAGGTGAACGCTCTGCCACTGAGCCACCGCGGCCCCCGAAATTGCATAAGAAACGCTAGCAATTATACGCAATGAACAAAAGCAATTATACGCAATGTAGAAGCTCTAAGGTGGAGACTGAGAAGCTGTCGGCACAATGAGACTAGAACAAACATACGATTTGTCTACAAGGAAAAATCACTGTCTACTTTGACAATAATGTTAATTATATTGGCGCAATCAGATTTCTTACACCCACGCTTTAAAATATGAGTGTATAGTTACAGTGGCTACCAAATAAAGTAACAAAACCATCAACAAAAAAAAGAAACTAGGCTTGTAGCCATATACGTACGTGCTCAGAATTTTTAGTCTGGACCGATTTCTGATCGGTTAAGTTTTAAACACTAATTCTGTAGCCCTACATATATGCAATGTAATGTGTGATACTGATGGTACTAAATAAAGATTTTCCACAGTTATTTAAGTTTAATATCCATTAATAAACAAGTTAAGTATTTTGACGCTTAATGTAACCTCCAAATGTATAGATAAATACACAAAATCTACGGTATCAAAGGAAACATTTCACTTTCAACGCTTGTCATATTTATTTGGTAAACCGTATTATTTACCAAATTGCTTCCTTTTCCTATCTTTTCGTAGTTTCATTCATTGGAAATCTTTTTACATATTCAAGTATTCCTTTTAATCTGTTTGCAATCCAGAAGTTAATACGTCACTGTTTTCGCTTTGTAAATACGTTCTTAGGCCATGTTGTTTAGAAAATAAAACTGCGATCACCATAGCAACGAGAAGGATGTGACGTCACACTATTTCAGTCTATTTACGAGGAACTAAGACTTCTGCAACAATCCTTGCGGAAGGGGAAGCGGTTTCAGTGACTGTTGCGACATTTCATAAACACATTTGTACTCATCAGCAAACGACGAGAAATCTGTTCCTTCCTCCACACAAAGTAAATAATTATATGATTATTTACTTAGCACAATTTATTGTACTAATTAAAATTTGTTTTCTGTAATACCTATTTTGAAATGTTCAAAATACAAAATTAAAATGAAAAATAAATAAAATTAAAAAAAATAAGAAAACTACTAACCGAATTGTTTTTCGTACAACTCACCCGTGTATTGTTTCTATACTACTCTGGGTTCCTTCTTGGACATTGGCTTCCTCCAAAATACTCGTAGAACAGGTGGGGGGCGGAAGGGTCAAGGTGCGAAACGAAGAAAAAACAACAAACTACATTAGAGTAGCATTTGCAATTGTAAGCTTCAGTGTTATAAAAGCGCAGTGGGGCACTGATTCTTTTAAACCTTGGTTTGCTTTTACTGTGTGGAAGCAATAATGTTGAATGTAAGTAGGCTTGTTTGTCCTCAAGAAAAGTGTGAAATGTTGATCTTCGAAGAGCATCATAAGATTGTGATCCAAGACAGCCTTGGTAGACCATTCCTTCTTCTTCCTAAAAAGAATCAAGACTTACTGGCGATCCGTACAAGGAAAGGTTTAACTCCTTAGCTTTGATTTCCATCGAAAAACAAATATTGTGTGTAATGGGACATTAAGTACGCTTCGAACTTTATGGTAATGATATTCCGATTTTAACTATGGGAGACTCGGGTTTGATTCCTGGCAGGAGCTCAATGCAGTTGAGATCCCACGTTAAGCTGTAGGTCCACGTCTCATATAGCCTTGCTACTGAAAAGGGCACAAACTCAAAATCAAATCAAACGACCAGGGGATTGGAAAATGAAAATGAAATCTTTGAGTTTTACGTCCCACGGTTATGCCGGTTAGACTAAAGGAGACGGTGATGATGAGTGATGAATTAAATAGTGGAATGAAGAAAGTAGGAGGAAACGGGAGTACCCCGAGGAAACCCACGCACACGGTGTTTCCAGGAGATTGGAGTTGGTATGCAAATAATTACAAGTGATTACAGGAAAGTAAGAGGAAACATACTTCATAGTTTTATTAATTATTTTATTGCTTCTACCAGCAAATAAATAGTATTCCATTTTATTTATTTATTCTTGTATTCAATGTCGAACAATTATGCACCGAGGTTAAAGGAGACGGCAAAGCTGATGATAAACTAAATGATGGAACGAAGAAAGAGGAAGGAAACGGGAAAACTCTGAGAAAGACCCACACACAGTGCTAGCCCAGCACAACGCCCATTTGACGGGCGGAATCGAACCGGGAACCTCAACACCACAGGAGAGCGTTCTACCATTGAGCTACTGAGGCTCATTATTTGTGACCGGCCTAACATAAACTAAGTTATAATTAGGACTACATTGTGAATACAGTTCTTGCGTAAGTATACAGTTAAGATGCTCAGAAATATGTAATATAGTGAGAAATGATATACAGTTAAGATATCATATACAACCTAAGGTAAACATAAAAAAAATTTCAGGATACGCCACTGATAACCATGAAGTCTGTTTCCAACAAGAAATATTTATTTTAAATAATATAGTTATGACAGATTTTGCTGCCCCGTGTAAATGCACGTGTTGCACATATGGAAGAATCTGCCTTGAGCCTTACTGATGTATCAGGATCCTTTCTTATAAGAGTTTTGTTTCAAATACCAGTACTTGAATGCTTCTTCTCAGCTACATGAAATTCGATAACCTTCTTTATATTAGGTAAGGTTCTTGGAACAGAAATGAATTTAAATTAAAGTATTATTTATTCGTTTTGCTTGTATTTATCCCAAGGCAATATTGTACAAAGTACAACTTTTTTTTCACATTTCATTTGCATAAATCTAGCATATCTACATATGAAAAATAATAAATCATGCCAATGCAAAACTGCATACGCTTTCAATATATCTATGCATCTATAGGTATATAATATAATCTGTCATTTATATATTCACATTATACAATTCTTGAGTTACAAAGGAGAAGAAACCTTGTAGATACCCAACACCTTTACAGAGAACAAAATATCCGATAAATCCACAACCAATACACCACAAATAGTTACATTTTCCTTCTTAAAGTAAAAAGTACGTAATACATAAATCAAAATACATAATGACTATACTGATACTGTCAGAAGAATGACCTAACAAAAAATAATGTCATTTTCCTGTTTAGGTATACATAAACCTCCGAAAAATAAATCCCTTAATAAAAGCAAATAATCCACCGGGCAGTTACTCAAATTGGTCCCTCGTCAACATTATTTCATTAAAAAAGAAACTCTGATCCCAAAAGAGAAACAAAAAATAGAAGTGTCTTCAAAACAAAATGATTATTTAAAAAAAATATATATAACTAGCTAATTATCACCGTTAAACCTATTCAGTCTCAAGTCATTAGATAAGAAACAGGCTTTCAATTCGTTACGAAACTGAACAGTCTTTGTAACAATTAAATGAAAACAAACAGAAAAAGAAAACTGTCTACTTCCTTGGCTGTTGAATCACGTTTGGCCTATTTATATGAGCAGGTCTAGGTTCGTGTGTTGGCAGCGGCTTATCATGGAACGACTGGACAGCTTCTGTTGGGAAGTCTGCATTGCCACGGGCTGGAGCTCCCGATATGGTCTGTAGACTTTTAGGAGGGCTGGAAAAAAAAAAAAAAATTGTAGCTGTTAACTGTGTCTTTGTATATTACTAGACTAAGGTAATCATAACCTGAGCTCTGACAGGTCTAACATCGTGTAAGCTGACGACAGTGTTGCGAACTGTCATAGCAACAAGAATCAAAGCGAACACTTGACAGAACGGTGGAGAAATCGAATTACTTTATCAGTGATTGAATCAGATTATAAGTTGAAATATTTACAAATTAGATTTTCTTAAAAAAAAAAATAATCGTACTTCACTTTACTTCTCAACGTTCCAGCACAACTTAGTTCCACTAGGCCTGACGTTCTTGCTACAGTATTGAACATATATTTTTTTTCCTTTTTACACTTATTTATACAACTCTGTCCATTTGACAAGAATGCTATGGAAATAGAATGGGAATTACATGGTACAACAATCGGTCTACCTTTCTGTCGCCGCAGGGAGTAGGTTTTCGTGGTATTGGAAGCGAAGAGGGTAGTGAGTGTGTCTGTATACGGCTCTTTTATAGTTCAAAGGCAATGACCCGTGATTTGGAATGTCAAGCTGAAATTTGTAGAATTTCTAATGGTCTTTGTAGGCAATTTGTTGACATCCGAAAAAAATATACATAGTCTATATATTATAGAAACCGTTATAAAGAGCTTTTCATAAGGACTGATTTAGAAATTGAATAGTTGGAAAGTAACGAACATGATCCAGTTATGTTTGTATTTTCGTAGAACAGTTTTTTTAAACAATATGTGAAGGGGAGGATAGGTTCAGACCCACAAAAATACATTTGGAAACACTAGGTTGTCTCCATGGTAACAGGACAATGTTGTCGTTTTTATACCTACTCAGTACTGTGAAAGTTTTTCTGTTGTCAGGTTGTTTTGCCTTTTAGTGCTATGTAATCTGTGCTATAATCTCAGTGCATTGATGTGGATATCGTGGTGTAATTATTATTTTCATTCGTCAGTGAAAAATAGTTTGTTTTCGTATTATTCATATAGACCTAACGTATAAATTCAGCGTGTGTATGTCTGTGTGTTTGTGTTTATGAACACAATGGCTGAAGTGCGTAAGAAGTGTGGAAAGGGGGTGCCCTTAACAAGTCAGGCACGGGAATTTGTGTTTAATCTTAGGGAATATTTCCAAAAAGAACGTGACAACGACGGTCGCTTATTGCCATTGAATAAAGTGATTGAAAGAGTAGCTTCAGCTTTACACATCAGCCCAGCAACTGTGAAAAGAATCACAAAAGGGAAGTGTCCGAAAGACCCCGCTGAACCGACGGAAACTGTATCTACCCCAGGAAAAAAGCATAATAGGCCATGTACAGTCACAAATTTGGATGATTTTGACATAGATTCTATTCGACGTCATATCCACGATTATTATAAGAGGAAAGAATACCTAACAAGAAGGAAAGAAAAAAAAACTTATGGCGTCTTTGAAAAAATTGGGCTGTTCAAGGGAGGGAAAAGTAGTCTGAGCAAAATTTTGCACAACGTAGGCTTCACTTGGAAAAAAATTTCCAGAAGAACTGTTCTTCTTGAGAGGGAAGATGTAGTGGCGCATCGTGCCCGATTTTTAAGGGAAATAACTCGTATTCCTGTTGAGGAAATAGTGTGGGTTGAGGAAACATGGGTAAATGCAGGACACGCTAGGTCTACGGGTTGGACAGACAACTCAACTCGTGAGACTTATAAACTCCAATAGGAAAAGGCGGTTGCCTCATTCTTTTACATGCAGGGTCAATATATGGGTTTCTTCCACATTGCATGCTTCTTTTCCAGTCGAAAAAAACAGTGGACTATCACGAGGAAATAACATCTGAAAAATTTAAATCGTGGTTTCAAGACTCTCTTCTCGCTAATATTCCTCCTCGCTCTACTATTGTTTTGAACAATGCATAGTTTCACAATACAAAGGTAAATAAAGCGCCTACCACGTCTACCAGGAAAGAAGCGGTGTTAAAATGGCTTGAAGAAAATCTAATTCCTGGTTTTTGTTCTTCAATGAACAAAGCTGAATTGCTCCAGGTTTTTCGACGTTACAAAGACACGGTAGAACGTTTTGAGATCGACGAATTAGCCAAGACAACAAGACATAAAGTTATCAGGTTATCCCCTTTTCATTGCAATTACAACCCAATTGAGTCGATTTGGGCACAATTAAAAGGTTACGTTATGGAAAACAAGACATTCACCATGCAAATTGTTCCCGTTTAATATTGGAAGTGATTAAAGAAATTACTCCAGCAAAGTGGAAAAAAGTCGTGGATCATACTTGGCAAATAATTTGAACTCCATGAAGGATGAAGGTAGAAGGTGAAAACATTGTAGAAGAACTGGTCATCTCGTTCCAAGACAGTGATAACAGCAGTGACGAAGACGCAACAGATGATGAAACTATGAGTGATCATTCAGAGACATCGTACGGAAGATCTGATGTACAGGCTTTGATGGGCTACTGCGAAGCAGGATGTCTACAGTAAATGGCATTAAACTGTTTACAACTGAATGCCATTCTATAACGTAAGTAGTTTTCAGTTTTCATCTTTTTTTAAAGATATAACATTATGTGTTTAGAAGTTGTGATAAGTTTATTTATCCGAAACAAAAATAAATAAATAAATAAAAAATCAATGCATGTGTGTAGATATTCTAGGGGGCGCATATATATTCTAGAGGGGGCTCAGCACCCCCTTGAACATGCCCGAATTCAACACTGTTTTAGTCTAAAGAACACAACCATAGAATGTAAAACAAAATCATTATTCTTGTTCCTATGAATAGTAAAATAAATTCAATAAAAAGGTGTCCCAAGCCACAGGCAGCCTAAGGAAGAATCCCCACAGAGTTCCACGCAAACTAAGTGATGTGAATTTAAGATTCTAAATTCTCCACGGAAGCAGAGAGAGGTTCGAAAACTGCGAAACTCCACGCAAGCAGAGTGGTGTGGGATTATGAGGCCCTAGAGCTCCAGGCAAGCTAGAAGTCTTGGGTTAGGTACCTCTCAACGCTTCAGGCAAGTTGAGAGAGGGAGTTTGAGCAGCCGAAGATTAATGCTGAATGAGGGGTCCCCTTCTAGTTTTAAATCTGCTCCAGTGTAGCGGTGTCGCTGGTATTCCTTCTTTATCACATGACCACTGATGGTACTCGTGCTCCTGTCGCCTGCCACTGTAGTAGTTTGTAGTAGGACGCGCGTTGTATTGTTAATAAATACAAACACGTATTGATTGATTGTAAACAGAATCATGTGCAGATTATTACAATATTATTAGAATTTAGTGAAAAAAAAAAGTTTTATGAGATATAACTAATCGACAGATCATACTGAGCCAAGAATGGCTGGTTGCATCGTATAGTCAATGTTAGTTGTTGAAGTACAATTATCTCTGAGCCTTACAAGGAGAAAGCAGACTTTGGTAAATGAACTTCGGGGCCATTTTTTGCAAGGTGAAAGTGCACATTTAAAGTGTTCATATTACAAACTTAGAGAGCGCAATGACCTAATATAGCAGAGAAAGAGCGTCTTAAAATTTTCGACTCGCCGTATATGTCGTACGTTGCTCAAATTTATCAAGTGACTGAGTGGCAGAATCTGCAGCAATTGTGACACGTGCCAAGGGTCCCGGGTTCGATTCCCGCTGAAGTTTTTTTTGCTTCAACCAATAAAGTAGCCGCTTGTAGCTACAAGTAAAATGTTAATTCACCATATGTTTGTAATGAATTAAAACAATAGAAATATTTGAATCAGTTGTAAAATCTTTCAATCTTCCATGTTAACTAGCAACGAAATGTAATCTATTTCGTAAATATATTGATATCACGAATTATATTATGGCTACCATAATCGTTATGTAAAAATGTTCTTGGCGCTTCGTGTCTACATTGGTTGAAGCAAAAAACAAAAAAGAAAAACTTGACTCCAGCGGGAATCGAACCCTAGACCCCTGGCACATGAGTCACAAATGCTACTGATTCTGCTACGCTGTCACTTGATAAATTTGCGAAACGTACGACATATGCGGCGAGTCAAAAACTTTAAGACGCTTTTTCTCTGCTATATTAGGTCATGGCGCTCTCCCAATTTGTAACATGAACCCTTTAAATGTGCACTTTCATCTTGCAAAAGTCATGAAGTCTGGAAGCTGTTTAAACATTTATTAGAGATCAGTAGTATATTTAGAAGGTTAATTAAAAGTAAATACCTTGGCTTGTAAACTACAGTACAGGGTGGCCCAAAAGTAGGTAAAAAGTCCCGTACTGATCTGCTCACTATATTTAATATCATTTCTTATTTTTATTAACATTTCTTTATTATTTGTTCTTAATGTGATTTTACTTATACCTTAAGCACGGAACAGTCGAAGCAAATAGATCATAAGATAGAATATTATATACTTGATCAATGCAGGGGCGTATACCTACTTTTGGGCCACCCTGTACTTTACACTACCTAACACAGTGAGTTCTCAAGACATCAGTTCTGACTTGGTGCACTCAAGCGGATATACGGAAACTTGCGCCACACACTAAAAATAACTGGAGGCTCATGGTGACGTCAAAAAATAATCAAGGTATATCAATCACAATAAATTTCTGCACTTATATTTTTTTCCATTCTTTTTAATACATGCGCCTCACATATATCCTATTGATGCTGTTAATTGCTCCATGCAGAAATTGTGGCGTAATAGTAAGTGATCGGTGCTTTCTATATAACTTCAACTGATTACGTAGCACAAGAAAAAAGTATCTGTATCTTCACGCGATTATTAAAAACCTTCAATCCCTTGCTTTAACGCTCTCTTCCTTTAGAAACGAATATTCAACGCAAAATTGGTATTCATAGAACAGGCACTATTAAAATGTAATTTAGTAATGCGAATAACTATAACGGGTTACTTCTACAGAGTATAAGGATGAACTAATTTGAGAACTAGAAGCGTTCTCCGCGTTGGGTTTAGCTTGACTTGCCAGAAGGCAAAGCTCCCGGATCGTTCAAAGGATTGCAAGATAATTATAAAATGTCATTATAGAGTAGACGAATGTTAATATAAAATGATTGCACTGGGCTAACTTATAGCCTTAGCAACGTTCTTGTCTAGATGATCATCCAATCCTTCTTGGATTAACAGAGTATTTGCACAGTCCGAAACCAATATTTCAACCAACTTTAATGTAAAACGGAAGAAAATTATTGTAGGTAAATATGTTCGCATAAGAAGTTTGTAAATAACACATTTGATAATTCTGAATGAAGTTATCTGGCTTTTATCACACGCTTCACCTATAGAAAGCGCTTTTTTTTTTTTTTTTTTTTTTTTTTATCAGCCTGCCTGGCGACAGTAAGTCGGAGAAACACTTGCATCATTTCTGGCGAGAAATTACGCAGTCCGCTAAAAAAAAATTGCACTCCTTTTAATGTTCTTGTATTTTTATTCTTTCGTAGCAAAGAAATATTAAAGAATGAATGTTCCCTAAAGAGTCTTGTATACTTGTGGTAAAAAGTAATTAGAAAATTCGTCATTTTTATTTCGAAATTTCCGGTCTTGTCAAATTCCCTGACTTTTACCAGTTTTCCAGGTTTGTCGCCACATGCGGAGAAAAGGAGATCAAAACATTAGCGCAACATTTTAAGAATCTACCTTTATATTCTACCACAGACTTCGAAAAATAAAATAAATCACTCTTCACACATGGTATGAATTCGAAGTACTTCAGAAGCTAATACAGTATCGGAGAAAAGTTATGTCAAACAGCATTCCGATTTTACGCAAGTTGCTTTGCATTTGTCATTGTTACCTGAGTCAAATGATTCTTGTGAGAGATGGTTTAGTTTATTGAAATAATAAAGAACAATTTGAGGTCGTCATTTAGGATCGGACAGGTTTAATAATTTAATGCTTATTAACAGAAATGGCCCATCATTATAAAATTTTAATCCATCCAGAACAGTGGACAATTGGTATTTCAGTTATTAAACTAAGACCTGTACCTAGACACAAAACTTAATGCTGCTTTGTAAAACTTAACTTACATTGCATGCTATCTTCGAAGGGATAGCCTCACACTAAGAGAAGCTTGTACTTTTTATACTAGTTAGTATAATTTACGGCCAAGACATCTACTCATCACATTAGATCTGATTAGTTATTATTATGGCGCCTGAGTTTCAGAGCTTGCAAGTAGGCCAGAAAAAAATATTTTTCGAGCCACAGACATAACAAATTTCCGAAAGTGTAACTCTACAGAGAGATGGAAGAGTGCCGAATTTCACTACTGTGTTTCGCTTCAAGTAATCGACATAAACACACGAAATTTGGAATCATGAATTCAATATGACACTTTTTTTTGTTTCAAATTTTGAACAAACGGAAGTAGATGCAGAATTTGATATAAGGGACCTATTATGGATTTCTCTCATTTGCACGAATTTTGAAATTCTAGCTTGATTTCCTTGGTCTGCAGGACAAAGAAAGGGGAAAGGTGGCTCAAAATATTATGTAAGCTAATAATACAGATTTAGAAATAAAATGAAATCTTTAAATTTTACATCCCACGCCTATGCTTACTAGGCTAAAGGAGACAGTGGTGATGAGAAATGAGTGAAATGAAGGTGGAAGGAAACGGTAGAGCTCCGAGAAAACCCATGCACACGGTGTTTGTCCACCACAAAGCTCACTTGGCCCGAGCTGGGATCCAACCAAGGACCCCATGCAGCAGAGGTGAACGCTCTGCCACTGAGCCACCGCGGCCCTTTAATACAGATTTAGACTTTTTGCTGTAATGAAAAATTAGTTTGTTAAAATGAAATATACTTTTAAATAATTGTCAATGATGCCCTAAAATAAGAAAAAATCCATACCTGACTGATACTTTTAGTGGTGTTTCCACTGCTTCCGATTCTTTTCCAGGCTTCGCCTCTTTCTCTTTGTCATCTTTAGGAGTTTTATGTTGCGTTATCCGCATTCCACCAGCTTTCACTGAAACAATAAAAACATGCCAATACCTCAAAACAGTTTGTTCTGGCGAACATCCTTTACAACAATTACTACATGCGGATTAGTCAAATGAAACATAAATGAGCCCTATAAAATACTCTGAGCATGATGTGGAACTACCGAATTAACTATATAACCGACAACTTATAGGAATTTAAGTGGGCACATCGTGTCTGGAATCACGAAACAGAATGCGTGAAGTGCAATTGAGACTGGTGTCATCTAATAGTGCATTGCTAGTTGTCTAGTGTGACGATTAACTGAATCTGGCACCCAACAAGACCGGTTGCTAATCGCAGAAAGTACACTCAACCAGCAAAAAATGGATAATACACACTTTGCATGTTATTTTGTCAAGAACAACTCGTCCGGGTTTTCTTTCGCGATGAGAGAACAAATTCTCTGCATAGTACTGAAAACTATTTCAATTGTCAATCCGTTTGGTAGTTACTATTGAGTTTGTACTACTTTCACTGTACGAAATAGATGATTCCAACGCGCAGGAACTCAGGAAACGTCTATTTTCTAACGTCAATTTCGTTGGAATATCCGCTGCTCTATGTTCTAGATTTGTTATCCTATGTTTGGCATCCTTCAGAACATTTTAAGATCCGAAATTTCACATCAGATACTGAGCTACGCACTTGCATGAAGAATTTTGCTTGTCCACATCCTAAGACTTTCACCTTTTCCCAGTATAGTACAGACAATACAGTCACTGCATTCTGTCTTGCGGCAAATATTTTATAAGTCCATGTATGTAGTCACCGGGAATTCCCGGCCACTTGGGAAACACCATGGCTCAGCGTTAGAGCGTTTACTTCCAATGTGCATGGTCCCTAGTTCTATCACCGCCTAAGTGTGGTCGACCACATCGTGCCCGTGGGTTTTCTCGGGGTACTTCCGTTTCCTCCCAAATTGTCGTTCCACCAATTATTTCATCATCATTTACTTGCTTTAATAGTTATCTCCCTTAACCTAAGTTGCATAATCGTGGGACGTTAAATTGACAGATTTTATTTTTATTTCACTTGTATTCATAAAATGGCGAATTCGAAGGGACCCACACACACTGCGACCACTATTTCATTTCGAATTCAAGCACGCACTGTAATGGGAGGAGGATACAAACACATCTTTCAAAATATTTTCCCATAAATGCAATCTTCCCGTGCGACGAACGGGCATTTCAACTGATTTTTATCAACTTAAAATTCGCGATCGAACTTTAAGAGTTCAAGACAAGAAACTTGTAGTAGCTAAAAAGAGAAAACTACATTTCGCTTCTCTACTTACGGCCAAGATACTAATGTATACCTACATTTTTGAAAAATGAATTGTTTTATTAAACTTGGATAACTTACACTATTTCGACCGAAATGAATATTCGGACTCAATTCTGAATTTTTAAAAACTAAACTTCCTAACTTTTACACCAATTGTACCTCTATGTTGAGTGCTCATCCTTGGTGCATGGGATCGGTGGTTGGATCCTAGCTCGCCTCATTTCGGATTTGTGGTGGACAAACACGGCGTGCGCGGGTTTTCTCGGAGTTCTCCTGTTTCCCCACTTTCTCCATTATCATCATATCAGTCTCCCTTAGCTTAAGTGCATAATTGTTGAACGTTAAACAAAAATACGATCGGCGGAATGACAATATATGGCAGCGAACAGGATAACCCCAAGAAAATCGTACAACCTGCCATGAAAAAGGAAAAAAAATGAAATTTTTGAGTTTTACGTCCTACGGTTATGCCGGTTAGGCTAAAGGAGACGCTGATGATGAGTAATGAATGAAATGGTGGAATGAAGAAAGTGGGAGGAAACGGGAGAACCCCGAGAAAACCCACTCACACGCTGTTTGCCCACCACAAAGTTCATTGGCGGGAGCAGGGTTGAACCCGAGACTCCTAGCACCAGAAGTGAACGCTCTACCACTGAGCCACCGCGGCCTCTCCCATGAAAAAAGGCATTTAAAGTTTTATACCTCTCTCGGGTTTACACAAGGGGGCAGACAGAAAAGAACCTAATCTCTATTCTACCCAGTGGTGCTACTAAGCTGGTAGAACATGTTAAAATATCTCCAGTTCGCAGACCCGTTTGTTACGCCCAGACATACCCAGACACAGAAAAATTTAGCTTAACTATCTTTGTTTTCAGAAATTCCTACAGCTACAGGGTTAAACATATATTATCTCAGAACAAGGTATAACCGTTTATTTCTTAACCTCAAATGCTCAGATATCAAGAATGAGAACTGGGATCACAAACGTAGTGATAAGCGTTATTTATATTTGAAACGCATACATACTATTATCAACAATCGTCGAACCATTGCTGGATTAAGATCTTTCTAATATATTTTCTGAAAACTATCTTGGAAAATTAGTTTCCAAAATATTCGCAGTGCTACCTAATTTTGTCACACCACCTTCTATAAAGATGGTGTATAGGTCTCTACTTGTAGTATCCTGTAAAAACTTTGCTTTTGCTTGCCATGTATGTTTTGTTCCCTAAGACTTATATTTCTACATACCTATCCATCTACTCTTCCCCCCTCTCTCTCTCTCTCTCTCTCTCTCTCTCTCTCTCTCTATATATATATATATATATATATATATGTGTGTGTGTGTGTGTGTACATAACCAATTGTTAAAAAAAATAGACCACCACCACTGATGTACCCTACCCTAATATTCCGCACCTCTACTAGCTTTTAATTCGTTAGTAAAACATAAAAAGTTAACATTATACACAGCTGGCCGCCTTATATATATACACACATTAACGCCTCTTTATCTTCGGACGTGTTTCTGTGATAATGTAGTGTACTTAAAAACAGTTAAAAGAATTTAAGGTGAAATATGTCATCTGTAAACACACAAACACCGTTAAAAATTGCATCCTATCCCAAAGCTAGCTTGCAGTGACCACCTAGCACAATTTAGTTTTTTTTTTTTTTTTTGAATTGCATTCACTAACAAACGTACACAACAACGCTAACGCGCACGCTCCCTTTCGACGATTTGCGTCAAACCTTGCCTGTATTTTATGTTTAGAAGCGGAGCGATACTGGTATGAAACCACGACAAGTGCTATTGCAAAGCATACCATTGCCAAAACGAACTTCTTTCCACTACCTTGATGGAGCGAATGTCCACCATCGCTAACGCGCCTGCTCTATTCGGAGCCAACCTTGCACTACCTCGCCAGTCCACTAACTTCGCCCTACGCTGACTCGGTTAGATAGCATCTGTGCTTTTTAGTGGCCACCTAACACAAGTTGGTTTGTTTTCGCACTAGTTTTGGTGCTGGTTTACTTTTGGCGCACACATTTTGCAAAATTTATAGGCAAAATTCAATACTTTGCATGAAAAGACATTTACAGGGAACAAATCTCTGCAAGCCATACAATTAAATACAAAGTAACACACCTGCATTTTGTATACAAGTGTACGATTACTAGTGTAAAAGCCTTACAAGTGCTTTCCTACGAATAAAACAAGTGAATCCATATGAAAGAAGATTGTATTCGAAACTCTTTTCCGACAGTGTATTTCTACACTGTGTACATAAGTTATATTTTATGTTTACAAGTGGAGCGCTACTAGTATGAAACCATAACAAGTGCTACTGAAACTCGTGTAATTGCTGAAAAAGAAAAAAAAATCGTTTTTACTAAATTCCCTTATGCATGTACCCACCTTCGCTGACGCGCCTGTTCCCTTCGGACGCACCTTCTCGCTAACGCTCGGGCCTTCCATCGTCGTTCTGCCCTGACTCGGTTAGATACCTACTCTAGTGGCCACCTAGCATAGGTTGATTTGTTTTTTGAACTGTAGATTTTATTCATATATTTGGAAGCCGTATTTATAAGCAAATCGTAAAAGAATTGTAGTCTTTCAACGGTTACTTTTTGTGGTCCCCTTGAATTTTATCTATGCCAAGTGACATTTTTTTCATATCGCCCAGTGGGAACCTTTTAGGGGACAAGGAGGATATTAGTGAAAGAATTATACTTTATCAAGTTTTTTTTCTCGTGGTGCGACCCCAATAAAAGGGATATAAATACTCCTCATATTAGGCTAAATACAGCCCACAATCCTGTAAATGATATAAGTATGTTCTGTTCAATGAATTACCAGTATATATTCGACTGATGTGTAATGACGATTTCGAAAGCATTGTAAATCATTTATTGTAAGTAATTCTATTTAATGGGTAATAGGGTCCATGTTCCGTTAAGGGGGTCCTAAACTAACCTAACCTAACATAACGTTATATTAAGTAATCAAACAAAAATCAATAGAAAGAAGTGGAGAAATTGCAAATTTCGTGTGGAAGAAATTACTGGACCCCCTTAACAGAACATTGACCAGTAAGAGTTTCGATGGGAGGGGGGAATTAATTAAAAAAAATAAAGGTAGTTGATATTCTTGTTTCGATGTTCAATTATTCAAGAAAATATCGTAGGGGACCTGTACAAACCGTGACGATAAGTAAAAGTCACTTATGTGGGAAAAGAAAGGAAAATAACGAAGACAGAAAATGTGTTCTGCGGAGCTCGAACTCTCCCTTCATTCGCTAACGCTCGCTCGACAATACTGTGTGAATTAAATATTGGTACCTTACCTAACCTAATTTAACGTATAGATCCATAAAACGAACAAATCTGAGAATATCGCACAAAAGCAGATGAAAGAGCTGTTATCCCCCCCCCTCCATCGGGAAACATTCATTTATTATATTAATGTATTTGAAGAGAATTGTAAATTGTAACAAGTAACATGATTTTTGTATATAATTGGTGCCGTCTATTGCAACATATGTTAATGACAATATATATATATATTTTTTAAATCTATCATTCGCTATTAAAACAAGTTATCTTCGCACAAAGATAGCAAGCATAGTAAGACGACTTCCTAGCACATACGGCAATACTATAATTATATTTAGTTCGTATTCATATGCTTATTTAAAAAATGCTTAGTTTACACTTTATACACATTAAAATATATATATATATATAATTGGCATTCTATTGCTGCACTATACTATATAAAATAATAATTAGAAATTTTAATTTTCGTATTAGCACGTCATGATTCACTCTCATTTCATTTACTGTCCGTTTAAAATGTCATAACCCTAGTTCCAACAAAAATATTATATAAAACTGTATGACGTGTGTAGCTTGTTAATACAAAACAAAAGTTACCTGCTGGTGGATGTCCAGCTTTCAATTCTGCTTCCGTCGGCGACGACATAGTGAAACAGTCTATGCCAACACAATACTAAACAATAAGGAAATTAAGATAACAAATATCGACCATTTAAACAAAGGACCTCAAGGTTAAACTCAACGAGTTGAAACGCTTTCAATACGTCAGGGTCACATTCGTTTTCTATTCTATAAATACTTGTGAGTTGGCTAGAATAGCACAGACTACCTCCTATAATTATTTACTGTTTGCAGCGCTGCCAGACCACACAAAACGCGAAAACCGAACGCAATCTAAGAATTCACAGTTTTATCCTCCGGAGGACCGTACACTAACATTTCTCATGGAATCGCGATTCTTTTTAATTAAATACATCACCTTTTCTTTTAAGTATGTCCAGACATGTTTATTCTATTGCCATGAAATTATGTGCAGTGTAAGTAATAGAGCATCATTACAATTATTTCAAAATATATTAATGGTGCAGGATGGCAAAATACATGGCTGGCAGAAAATACATATTCACCAATTATTAACTGTCTACATTGCAGTTATCATCATTCTCAAAAAAGATAATAGACTTCGTGTTCGAGCAACACAGAAGATATCTTGCTATGCAATTTAACTTATTTTGATGTCGAGAAGTCACATGCAAATTTATGCATAATGTCTGGTTAAAAACATGTATATACTATCGAAGTAGTAAGTTTGTTTCTTTTTTTTATTTTAATTATTCATTTTACAGAACGAAGAAAGTTGCAGCGAGCTGTGGACCAATAGGGACTGGAAGATAGGAAAACATTACAGAAGATTACATTTTTTGTTTAAAAAATAAAGTATTACAACAAAGTTTCAAGAAGACCTACGTAGTTCCTACGGTCAAGGAGTTGGACCGCATATTATACGAAAAGATCAAATCACCATATTTGTAGTCAAGTTTGTACAGAGTTGCCACACTCCTAGCTCTGTTGTGGGCTGAAAAATCGAATCGAAAGAAAAAGGGCTGAATTCATTATTTTATACCAGTGCAATGCATGGCTCTATACACGAAAAACATCCAAATAGGAGGATCTCGAACAACCGTGGAAGTACATGAAACTTTTCTCGCAGTAGGAAGTATAAAGGTAACCAAGAAAGTTCTTTCACTTTTTTGCCCACCACATTCAGACATCGATATGTCACCTAACACGTAAATGGAAGATCAAAAATAATCCCCATCAGCATCGACGACCTTCTGCCAACGTTCTTGAAGGCTATGGATTCCATCGCGGTAGAACTTGATGGATCGTGAAGCGAAGAAGTTATCAACTGTATTTTGCACCTCTACTAGGGATTTGAACTGGCGTTCTCTACGATGATTGTCCAAAAAAACGGAACAGGTGATAATCGGACGGCGTAATGTCTGGGGAGTATGGAGGATGCAATAGTGTTTTCCATCCAAGGCGTAGAATGGTGTCCCGGGTCATCCTAGCCACGTGGGGCTTAGCGTTGCCCTGTAAGAGGAGAACCCCTTTGCGATTTAGAAGTGCTGGCTCCAGAGTTTTGAGTTTTTCTTCAGCAGACTCGACTGCTGACAGTACACAGTTACATTGATGCTCTGACCAGCTTGTAGCAGTCCCCGATGCACCATGCTGCGAACAGTCCAACAAACATACAGGAGGACCTTCTTCTGGTGCAGTGCTGGTTTCGGATGTTTTGGAACCGACTCATGGGATGCTAACCAATGGTGAAGGCGTCGTGGAGCTTCGTACAGGACCCGCTTCTCATCACATGTCAACATCCTGTCCAGAAATGGTTCCTTTCTCAGACGAGGCAAAGAAACACAGGTATCCGCTCGCATTTCCTTCTGGCACAGAGTTGAATCGTGTAGGGCCCATCGACGCAAGTTGTAGTGCTTCCCAAGTTGATGAAGTGCTGCCGAATGGTTTCTCCACTCACACTGAATTGTAATCCCAGTTCCTCACATGTGTGGCCACTGTTCGCCTCAATTGCTGCCTGAAGATCTTCATTTTGTACATGTGTTGTTCTTCCGGCACGTGGTGAGTCTTCGAGTGTTTCGTCACCGTCCTTAAACTTGTTAAACCACCGCTACACTGTCCGCATAGTCACGACACCCTCACCGAAGGCCTGGCATATCTCCTGCCCTGCCGCAGTGGCGTTTGACCCCAGTTTGAACTCGTACAGCATGCACGCCTTTATTATGCTTTGTGAAGGTCCCATGTTCACTCTGTCCTTACGCAAGTTCAGAGTGTAACTGAACTGCCACAACCAGGTAGTATGTTGGATATACCCACACCAACAACTGACCGCCTTATCTCCATTCGCATTCAACTCACGGTGTCAGGGCCAATTGAACACAGACCTTTACAAAAAGCGAAAGAACTTTCTTGGTTGCCTTTATATAACAGAAACCGCAAATTACAAGGGAGGACAGTTATGATCTTCGGTATATATTATAAGGAAACCAAACGCGCCTCTATTTCAAATTGAGCAATAAATCAAAACGGTATTATTTCCATATATGAAAAGACATATAACACGAGGAACAAATCAATCATTCCTAGTTCGTGCTCGCTTATTTCATGACTGAAGGAGGATAATAGACTAATATTTGTTAAATGGTGCTGAATTGTGTAGAAATGTACCAAAATTTTCACAAAAGGGGCGGAAAATGCCAGGGTGGTATCAACGAGCTGACGAATGACAAAAGGGCTGAATTTGGTACAATTGTACCAAGTGTGGCAACACTGAGCTCGTATGTCTGTCTTTATGTAGGGGTGAGGTTAGATTTACATCGAAGTTGCACCATATGAGTATGACGTAAGGTCACGTGGTATTATGGGGATAAAGGTGGAATAAAACGAAATCCTGCCATATCGGTGACTATAGCCCTGTAGGGCTTCTTACTGGGCAGCATTGCCAGACTCACAGGCATAATAAACACATAAGAAGGCTGTTTTGTAGACCTTAGGAGCCTTATCATGTAACAGTTTGCGTCAAATTAACACGTAATTGCATTTTAGTTTGCGAATCGACATAACAGTCAAATTGCTTTTTACATTTTCCCGTAGCGTTTGAATTCGCAGTTTATGCGAAGACTTATGAAATAAGACTACCATTATAAAATTTCTAACGAAAGTTATTTACTTTCTGAATATGCATAACTTGTTTATTGTACAGATCAAGACCCGTTTACAGACATTTATTTTGTAAAATCTAATAAACATATGTTATTATGAGACATTTGATAAAAAAAAAAAAAAGGTAAACTGTCCAAGTTTTCTTCAATCACTACAAATCTTCTATGTGGGCAATTAGCGTAACACGGCACACATCAAGCCAATAGTTCATCTCCTATAAATCCTATTGTAACATATTGCGGTCAATATAAGCAATTTATTTCATGCTCGTTTCTGACTCTTACCAGTTGAAGAAACTACCTGCATAGTGCAAACTAAGCTTCGAATATTAACCTTTCGAAGTGCATGTTTCACAATAACATATGTGTATTAGATTTCACAGAATAAATTTCTGAATTCAGATCAATCCTGTATTATGACACTCAAGCAGTGCCATATCAATACACTAAAAGTTTAACATTTTAAACAGTACTCGTGTGATTGCATATAATAAAAATTTACCAATAATATAATTAAATAATTTCCAAAAGTAACTTCTTTCTTTTCTGCTCTTGTTAGAGCAAAATATTTAAAATCCATCGGGACTTTCCCGATTGTTCCACAATAAATGGTGCTTAATCCCTTCAGTGTGGGTGGCGAGTTAACTCGTGTCTTCAAAACTCACCTGCTGTGCGGATGGCGTATATATGTTTTCATTTTGCTTTGGCTATTTTGTATTGCGTATGGCGAATATACTTGCCCATAGTATGAGTAATGTTATTCCGACAATATTTAGCGAGTTTGCGCTCACTTAGGAACCCCAAGAGACCACACAGAAAAATTGGGCCTGATCTTTTGAGGCATTCCCAAATTTTGTGTAACCTAACCATATGATGATGATGATGATGATGATAACCATAAATACGACAATGACAAGTTACAATAGCTAATTAGAAGCAACAAAGATCATAATGCCGAAAATTTCATTGTGATTGCTTGAGAGCTTCAAAAGTTATTAAAAGGTAACAAATTCCAAAGTTCTAAAAAGAACTACACTTTTTTTTTTTTTTTTTTAACAGCGGTTCGCATCTGAAAATTACGCACTGAAGGGGTTAAAGTGAATTTTCCTATGAAATTGATATTCCAGAATTATAATAAACATGTGGAAGATTATAATATGTTCCAAATTATCAGTATTCCCAAAACGGTGAAAAACGACTAAATGTGATTTTTCATTTTTAAAAACACAATACATCACTCTTCCTCTACCCCGTTGTGTGGTGTCCTGTGTGCTTAGCAGATGAACAATTCAGAAGTTGAAGAGAAGAAAGGAGGTGGAGTGCTGGCTTCTGGAAAAACAACATGTAGTTCATGTGCTCCTTCAATAGGTGTTTTACTCTATAAAATCAGTTTAATTACCATTGTTCTTCTTGTTCATCTCAACTATAGGTTGGTGGGCAAAACTTCTCTCTTTTTCCTTGGGAGAGCTATTTTATACTTTGATAAGGTCTCTTCTTGATAACTGCATCTAGATATTGTATCCTCGATCTTCCTCTTCCTGGTTTTCTTTCTGCCTTTCCCTCTATCAGCACATTGATCCCCAAGGTGACCAGAAGTCTCGATTTAGCCGGAACAGTCCCTTTTTTCAACCGTTGTCCCGTTTTTTCTGATTCTCAAACGGGGTGCCTAAATGTCTCGTTTTTAAGCAAAAATGACCCAAGTGGCTTGTAATTATTATTCAAAATATAAATGGTCAATACAAATTCTACACTCTTCCGTATCAACACTTGACACCAGAAATATTGACTAAGTGGAACTCAAATAGTGTATCTGTGGTGGACCAACTCCGTGCACGTGGATTTTCTCGAGGTTCCCCCCACTTACTTCATTTCACCGTTTCATTCATTTTTCACCATCACCGTCTCCTTTAGCCTAGCCGGCATAATCGTGGGACGTAAAACTTAAAGACTTCGTAAAGATTTCCAATAGAGTATCTGTTTACAAGTGCTGGGTTAGAAGTATTTTCCCATTTCTGTTCTAATAACGTACCGTACTCAAATCTTCTAAAAGTTGTGGAATTCCTTCTCTGTTTACCTGGAACTAATGCTCCAAATAAACATATATTTTCGCACATGAATGCTTTGTGAACAAGTGAGAAAACCCAGGTCTCTATAAATATGTGGTGTGATTGGAAAGTTTTAAGACAGTTGGCAACACTGCTCAGGAGGAGTAAATATAATCGTCCGTTAGCATGGAAGCGGTGGCTTGATGTGTCCTTGAGACATGTTGAAACATGCACCGAGATATCTTTATTCAGTACGGCGTAGCAACAAATTGAGTGCGGGCATGTGTGTGTGTCTTGGCGGATTTTTAATTGTGGAAAATGGATGAAAAATTGCAACAACGCGTTTGGTGAAATTTTGTTTTAAAACTGGGGAATCTGCTTCGAAGACTTATGAACTCTTAAAAACAGCTTTTGGAGACAAATGTCTGAGCCAGTCAAACGTGTTTATCTGGCTTCACAGAGTCAAAGATGGCCGCGAGTCAGTAGAGGATGACCCCCGGTCTGGTCGGCCTTCAACATCAAAAACTAATGAAAACATTGCAAAAGTTGGCGATTTAGTTCGCTCGAACCGTAGACTTACAATTAAGGAGGTGGCAGAAGACGTGAATTTAAGTTTCTATGCGGTTCAGTATCAAAACACTTTTCTTACAGCTTCGTTGTTTAAGAGTAAAAAGGGTTAGTACCTACTGGCGTTGCTCTTGTCAATTTACTTATGAAACACGGTATACGATATTTTAACTGAAAAAGACAGTATCCTAATAGTTATACAACCTTTCGTTAAACAAAGTGTTACAAGCAAACAGGAAAACTAACATTGATATACAAATATTAATATCATGTCTTTCCCCCACTTTTATTGTCCAACCGCCGCCACTGATATTCAATAATGAGGTAAGTAGTTTATTAGTAGTATGCATCAATGATTATAAAAAATAATGAATCTATTTATCAATAAATATAAACGAATGAATAAATTATTATATCTAGCCCTTTCTTCTACTGAAAGCGAATGGGCGATTCTCTGGCAAGTGGTCCATTGACAGTAAATTTTCAAAATTAATTTGAAACTATGATGTTTATGTTCTTCTATTAAGAAATAGTGTAACTATATACTGAAACATTTAAAATCTTTTTGTAAAATATATTTACTAGGTTTTGATTACATAAACTTTATCTGTTCTACACCATGTTCAATGCTGTCCACATATCCCAATTTTCAAATAATTTTCAAACTAAATTCTAAATCTGTAATTATGTGAATAATAGCAAAACATATGAAGTGGACCTTTGGCAAAAATTTGACAATTTTGCTTTAATTAATGTTTGATTCTGATAAGCAAAAATCGTAGTTTTCTCATGTCATGTTTTGCTGTCCCGTGGGTAACGGAAAACATGAATTTTTCGTCTTTCCTTTGTAATTGTAGAAGAGAAAGTATTGAAATTTTTGCTCCAAAGTAGAATTATTATTAGCCTGTTAGTGGTGCTTATTAAACTTTTTTATTATCCTCCTTATTTATTTTATGAGGTATAGAAATGTTGTCCCGTGCGTAACGTTAGACACGGGACATTTACAGATTTATGCAAGGAAGTGAATAAAATTAAGTTATTAAGATTTCAATACGTGTTTATTGTTACTAAGATTAAACAATGAAGAATAAACTTTTATATTAACTCAAAGAAACACGAATTTGCTGAGAGAAACTAAATCGAACACAACTAAACACAACTACTAAAAACATCTACGTTAAGTTACGTAGAAACATGAGGCTTAGAAACAAATTATCATGATAAATCACACATTTTTCTTTTCATTAGAAAAGTAGGTATCTAAGTTGGTTTGACAGTCTTGTAGGGGCGATGGGATTCGCTTCAAAAATCTTTAGTTCTGTACAAAAGCCGCTATTGTTCTGGAACTTTATACTATATTCTTTCAACCTTTATCAGCAAATTAGGTGCTTGAAGTATATTTAAAACTTGATCAAATGAGACATAAGATCTGTTTTTTTTTTCATCAAAACTAAATTTTGTACAACTGTTGTCCATGTATTTCAGATTTGTTACTTACTCTAATGTACCCATCTTCTTCTACATCACTTTCACACACACATAGGGTAAAGTAAGGTATGTTCGTGATAAATCACTATAAAGTCGATATTTCTACTAAAAGTTAAAACCTAAGCAAAAAGTAAGGCTGCATATATTAAATAGATAGTGCATACATTGCTTTATACTGTTCCGCTGTATTGTTTATTCTGCATACAATATGTAGTGTGTATCAAGTTAGTTTATAAAATGAATACATGCATAGGTAATTTCGTGAGAGGTAAGGAAAGTTCGTGATAGTGGGTAGGTATGTTCGTGATAACGCTGTAATTAGTACAATATAATAATGCTGATTGAACATAGGAATGAAATATCAGCAGGAAAGAAGCGTCTTGCAGTTGTAAAACGTTTGATACACAGAATACGCTAACCCTAATCGACAGGACTACCTAGGGCCTATCCACTATGATGTGGGTATGTAAATATGCCTCATCAATTCTTAATAGCAAATCACACATGGAAACAAACACACGGATTAGATCCATCACAAACAAAAACGAAGTTCGTTTGAACAAGTTTGTGTAACAGTAAGTCCTCATCAGAACTTGAAGGAGTTGTGGCGCAAGAATCACACATAAACACATGAACACACCCGACCTGTCGTCCTGCTTTTGACAATGCACATGGTATGGCACTAAACAGAAAGAACATTGGATCCACTTATTCCATGTCTTATTATGCGCATTGTCTTCATAGCTTTCACCATACACATCACATTCTCAATCATCATCACGAATTGTCTGTTTCTAACGGATAGGCCTCGCTTTATTGTTATAGGAAGATAGTGAATTCTAAGGTTGATCAGCATAGTTAGTATTTTGCACGTTAGTAGGGTTAGAAACCGAGAGCTTTCTCGGTCGACCAACTTCCTTGCTGTCAGTAGTAGTAGGACTAAGTTCGTTCAGACATTTTGCGGATGAATCTCTCTGCTTTCGTCTTTTGGACGGAACTCTCAGATTTAGTCCGTATCTTTTCTTGAACTCACCCCACCACCATTTATTTGCACATTCACTTTAATGTTTGTGAAAAGATATTTTCTCCCTGCTGATTTAGCAATCTTGTATGCGAGACTCCTGATTTGCTTTACCGTAAGTCCAAAGCCAGCTTCTTGCATATTATCGATAATGTAGTGATAAACTTTTAATTCCAGTTCAGGTGTCAATGCATCCCATTTGCGGCACGCAGCATATGTTTCATTTTCAATATCAGCTAGGCCTTGTCTCTTGAAGAAATCTTTTAGAATACAGCACGGAATTTTCATCACTCTTGAGGCTCTTCACACAGTATAACCTCCCACGTTCACCATTTTAGCTGCCCTCACAAAGTATTTCTGCTCACATGCTCGATATTTTCCTTTCGTGAGTGGTATCTGAAACAACCTAAATAGGTCTAGCTATTCACTATGAATAAATGTAAACATAATATTGACAAAATGGGATCATGGATTTTTACTAGGAGCGAAAAGGTCAAGATAAGCAGGACGTTGGTCTATTGACATACACCGTGTATAGAAAGGAAAGTGGACCACAGTCGAGGTTAGTTGATAGGGCTATAGCCGTACCTAAGCTTTAGGCAATTATTTATCGTTGATGGATTTTTCATTTGCGTGCGCAGTTAATTTAATATGTGAATACCGTGGACGAGGTATTTTTATTGTCATGAAGGACAGGTAATTTCGTTACAGTAAGGTAATTTCGTGATAGCCTCTACACAAGAATCAAACTGATAATTACACGTGATATTTATTAGACTACTATCCTGTAATACGATAATTACAAAAATTTGACCTTCTTAGCAGAAATGAAGCCCTGATTTCAAGCTACTTGGCAACTTGTCTATAGATGCAAATGTTCATTAAGAATTTTACATGTGTTCTTTAAGAGTCTAAAATGTTTAAAAAGTGACACACAGACACACTACTACCACAGAAATTTAAATTAATATATCAGTTATGAAACTAAACACCAATATTTACGTGCCTCGTTTTGCTCTCGTTGTTATCTCATGAAAATAACAGACGTGACACAATCTTCCGCACAATGTAAACAATACTACTTCCACTATCTTTTTTGTTTCCCTTCAAACCTATTTGTGCACATGACCCAGCGGCGCCGGCCTACACATGAAACTGGATCCATGCTCGATCTTGTGGCAAGAAGTGGAAATCTTACTGGGATAAGTTTCTTTGCTACGGTTGGTTAAAAAATTATAACGAAATTACTTATACCACGAATATACCTTACTTTACCCTACATACCGATATTTAATCCTATTTCTGGAAGAACCACAATCAAATTTCACTAGGAGAAATACACGTGTTCTAATATTGTCCATTCTGAGCCCGACAGTTGAAGGGTTAGAATATCATTATGAACATCGTCTTCAAAGTTGTATTTTGAATTAAAGTCGCTCTCATCACTTGATAAATATATCATTCTGTACACTGGCACACCAATCTAACTTGAATTACCTTGTTCTTCTTCACATTTAAGAGTGTTTTCCTCCCCTAAATGACCAACAACGAAACAATGCGGAATGGTTTTCGCAAAAGGAACGTGAGAGGAAAGAGTTAATCTTTTTACTTGTCTATAACGTTGCATTCTCACTTTATTTTTCAGTCTCACATTGTTCCTATGTTTAAGTCTAAATTTTCTATCCCTTTCAGCGCCGCTCATTGATTTTGTTGATTGATTCAGTTCATCACTGACAATATTACTTGGAACAGAATTACTTGCCTGTGAATCCATATTACTTATTAAAAAACTCACACTAAAGCAAATCTTCACTGTAAAGTAACAAAGAATCATACCAAAAACCAACTGTTTCCCTTCAATTCACTTTCCCGCATTTCACCTGACAATGAAGCGTTCAAACGACTCAGCGTTTGGTAGGTAGCACAGAGGATCGAGCAGCTCAACATTTGTACAACATTATGTGGTTTGAACGCCACCAATCAGCACTCAGACAAATACCCCAAAGACATGGTAATAGCACAAAGCGAGTTGCCTAGTAAAGTTCGACTTTGATACTTTGGAATGTAATTTAATTCATTTAAATTAAATTATGGTTGCAATTTTTTTATGCTTGTTAATGTCCAAATGTTAATATTAAAATATCAATCTCTTTAGTAAGGATATTGCACAGTGGCGTATTTACGATTTTGTTTCGGGAGGGGCTTTGCTAACTTTCGGGGGGGCTTTGCCTGGAAATGTGAAAATTCTGCAAGATATTTCATTTACTTTACTATATTAAGTAAGATTTCGGGGGGGGCTTAAGCCCGGAAGCCACCCCCCTAAATACGCCACTGATATTGCATAATAATAGTCTGAGAACAACCAAACAATTGCATGGTTACTTTTCTGTCCCGTGCGTAACGGCGAGTCAAAAAAGAAAACATAATCTGACGCTAATTAAATTCTATTTTCCAATTTAAAAACATAATGCACAGTAAGGAAAATGAATGTAGAACATAAGTGATGGCATATAAAATGAAAATGCTGTCATAAATCGCAGAGAATATCCAATGAATTTGAAGTTGTCAAATGAGCTTTTCGTCTACGTCCCGTGCGTAACGCTTAATTTTGGCTTATAGCTCAAATTTGCAATTGTTTTGAGTGTTTCATTTTATTTAATTCTACACTAATAGTTTTCCTCCTCATTTTGACATACTTTTTATTTTATCTGAAAATATATTTTTGTTTAAAAAAGCAGTTTTTGTGTACAAATGTCCCGTGCGTAACGCTGAGAATCGTCCTAATACATCAGGAAAAAGGTAAGTATATTAACATAAAACAAGATTTAAAACAAAACGTTTATTAGTAGTTAAAAGTATTGTTGGGTAGTACTTAAGTTAGAAATGCTGTGTTATCACTCATACTTGTGTATTTTGTGAATTGAAAACAGTGCTGAGTCCCAAAATGCAATCTGGAAGTCAGATATTTACCCCCTTTTGCCCCATTGCCGATTCGTATGCGTCCCGTTTTTGCAAGTACAAATTTTGGTCACCTTGGTGATCCCATCGGAGTGCCGAATAAGATCGCCAATCATGCTATTTCTTCTTTTCTCTATTATCTTCATGATCTGTCGTCCTTCATTAGCTTCCTTTAGTACGTCTTCATTCCTTTTCCTTTCGGTTCATGATATGCACAGCATTCTGCGCCCACACTACATTTCAAATTCTTTCAGCTGGGAATTACCATTAATGTGATATTAATACAATAGTAACATACTAATCGTTAAATAAGTTTAATATACAGTTTGTTTGCATTGCGAAACTTAGATATATCAAAATATTTAAGTAGCAATCAAACAGAAGTGATAAAGCGAAGTGTACTCAATTATTTCAACATGATTTTTTAATAAAGTACATCTTCATCTATCGTTTCCAAAATTGAATCTAATGGAAAATTCTCTCATTTGGAATAGAGTAAAAGATTGAGACAATCGAAGGATGGAGTTATCCAGAAGGATGTTAAAAGTTTATGTCTATAAAAGTGCTAGAAGACAAATCTCGCATCCGCGACTCGAATTGTGCATCAAGGAGCTATACGCGAGAAAATAGAAAAATAATAAATTTGTTAACGTGTAGTTGAAGTATGAAATAATTGAAGTGTTCCTTTTCTCTCAGAACTCTGCTAAAAGTAACTCTACTCAATTTCTCTCAGAAAAAACTATAAATTACACTGTTCTCGTTACTCAAAATGCATAGTTATTATGTTCAAGTTATTATGTTTAAAAAATCTCTAATGTATCTGACTTATCTATCGAAACTGTTATCTGTTGAAAATATTTAGAAATTTAGGATCTTACAACGGCGTAAGCCTCACAGTATCTCCATTATGCGCCGGTGGGCACATGTAAAATATTTGAAAATTTGGGATCTTACAGCATCTACCACCATATGTCGGTGCTATGCCATCAGTTGTAGCTCAGAATACTTATTAAATGAACGCAACAGAATGGGGATGAAACTGATCCACAACACGGTGTTTAACTGTAAAATTATGGTTGAATTTAAATTAAATTCAGATGTTTTAAGTTTGAAAATGATTAGTTGTGGGAAATAAGTGAGAGAGACAGAGAGAGAAAGGATATAATTAAGAAATAAAGGAAGAGCACTAGCCTGACATTCCGTTATGACTGGTGTCGTCCCGGTCATCTAAATGATGAAAAGTTTTTTTTTTTTTTTTTTTTTTTTGAGGAACCTGGATGTACTGGAGTCAGCCAACAACTGAAACTCAATCCTGCTGGACTGCTAGGGGCGTCGAATTCTCTCTGCGATACGTTTCTACTATGTTCTTCTTCTATACCTTCATGCCACTACTCTGATATTAAGCTAAAAATGTGTCTGCGGCGATGAACCGGCAGAATGGTATTCTCGGGACATGGAGTCGGTCATCCTCCAATGGTGAGATCTGCTTGCCTCCGATGATCCTGCACCTTCCTAAACTTCGTGACGAATACCCCCTGTTGATGTGTCCTCCGTGATTTTGTTTGGTTGCAAAATGATGAGTCTGGAGTTCAATGAATAGGGAAGTATCCAGCTGTGCGGAAAGGTATGCGGAAAGGCAAGAAGGAAACTAGTCGTGTTTATTAACAAATATGTGATTACAGAAGCTGTCTGGAAATGTACAATCTTAATAAAAAGTTTTTATTCCTTTGGATTTTAAAGAATGTTCATGATTCTGTAGAACATAGCCGCAATTTAATAAATAATTGAATTTAGTGAAGTAATTTAAAAGTTTACGCAGTTATCTCACAATCATGTCACTGATTACACTGATACTTCACACTTTATGCATTAGCCTTGTATGTGTTTATAGTATTTAGTAAGCTGCATACTATGTTTTAATGGTATCACATTTTCCCTTATTTTCAATAAACGTTTTTTAATATTACTATCAGGGGTAAAAGTGAGGGGAATCGCGGGCGGACGTCCTCCCTCCTCTTCCAATAAATATATGTGTCGTCCCTCCACTTCCTAAAAAATTACAATGTGCAAAGATAGGCACGGAGGACGTCGTGTGTCCCCATACCATTTCAGATCCACTTTTACCCCTGATTACTATATATTTTAAAGCTCCCTAAAAATCATATTTGCTATGAGAAATATTTAATATATATAAAGTGTAAAGGAAAAGTCGTCATTGACTTCGGGAAGTGATTCCTGAAATCAAAAAACAAGAGAAAAAAAGCTATTGCAGTTTTTCCAATTCAGCTTCGTTTGCGAGAGACAGTATCCATGTTTGACTCTCAAAAGCAATTCTATTCAATGGCAATACACGGAATACTTCACCATAAATCAGAATCCAAACATTATCAGAAAAGTTGCTTGTCAGAAGGTAATGTGTAGCAATAATCTAGGGATTAGGGAGAATAAGTGATGCTATCAGGTTGTCAATGCTACCATCTTGGTAATTAAGTTTGGTTTGTATATTGCACTGTCATATTATTAGGCATCTAAGTATACACTAATGAGTGTATGTAACATATGAAGCAGAGAACATAGTGTTGCCACATGGTAAGTTTCAATCCTTGTTAAATTATGGAATAATTTTCTGGGGAGCCTCCTATTTCAGTGTTACTACTTTTCGTCTACAGAAAAAGGCAGTAAGATCTATTTTTAATCTATCACCAAGGTCCTCATGCAAAAAGGTCTTTCAGTCAAATAAAATTTTAACTGCGCCTTGTCTGTACATATACAAAAGTGTCATATATGTAAAGAGAAATGAAAGTAGTTTTCTTCATGTTGACGATGTACATTCATACAACACACGACAAAAGAATAACATTCACAGCATACCAAAAGTATGCGTGCACCAAAAGAAGTGTTCTTCCTATGTCCGCTAAGTTGTTTAATAAGCTCCCAAGTTATTTGAAGGATATCAAAAACATACGGAATTTCAAAAATGAACTATTTAATTTTTTGTGTAACAAAATGTATTGTGATATTAATGAATACTTGGGTGATAGTTTGTAAAATAATGTAATATCAATTATATTGAAATGTCTTCTTATTATTTAACAAGTCCTATGTACTGATCTCTGACCAATAATGTACGATATGGATGAATAAAAGAATGAATGAATGAAACATACCAGGCCAAACATCAAAAAGAGAACTTTTGTAAAGGAATGTCCAGAGGGGGTAATATGCAGGAATGGGTGGAACAAAATACAAACCGTAAATACGGGTTCCGAAATTCAATGTTTTTCGAGATATTGCACAAGAAAGAAAAGCAGACCTCGACAGATGTTGGTAACCCCAATATCCATTGCATGCATGTATTGAATGGACAATTTTACAGAACCAAATATGTGAATAAGTAATAGCTACCTTATAACACACACACAAAAAAACGAAAGTGCAAACAGTTAAATGGACGTATACGCCCGTAAGTAATCGAAACATTTGAATACTTTGTCTGGACGTTGGAACCTTATGCGACAATGACAATATCTATATGGAGTAAGGCATCCTTTTCAAAGCAGATGCTCGAAGTGACCACCGTGTGCTGCAATGTAAGCGTTACAACGACGAAGCATGCACTGGCGAATACTCGGAAAGATTCCAGTCACTGTGAATAGCATTACAGGCATCATGCAGACGTTACTCCAAAACCTGCATTTCTGGCACCAGGTCAGCATATACCATACTCTTCAGATGTCCCAAAAGATAGAAATCGAGAGGATTGATATCTGGTGACCGTGCAAGTCACGCAATAAGTCCTCCATGCGGAACGTGCGGTCTAGATAGCAGTGTACAGGAACACTAAAGTAGGCCGGAGCTTCATTACGTATGAACCACAAATGCTGGAGTGCCTCCAATTGTACATCTTGGAGCAACAGGGGCAAAGTGTTCTCCAGGAACTGACGATAGCTGGCTCCAGAGTCGGCGTGGAAGCACATGTGACCCAATAGGCCACCCACCCCAGATTGCTGTTGATCATGGGAGACATCCTAATGGGTCTCCATCACAGCCACACTCATCAACTGCTCTTTTTTTTTACAGTATAAGCTTACTTTCTTACTGTAAATACTTATTAGGCGTCGAATTTCTTGTATCATCTCTAACAAAAACAAAAACAATTATTTTTTCACTAGTTAACGGCTGCTTTTCTACTGCCTGGAAAACAGCAAAAGTGGTGCCGCTACCAAAGAAACCCCGCGTAATTTCCTTAAACGATCTACGCCCAATTAGTATCTCACCAGTAATGTCAAAGGTTGTAGAGAAATTAGTAAACCAGCAATTATACGAATATGTAAATCATAATATTATCCCTATTATTCAATCCAGTTTTCGTAAGCATCATAGTACTGTCAGTGTGATGCTCGAGGTAACAGATGGGATATTAAAGGCAGTTGATAACTCTCAAGTTGCAATCATGGTCCTCTTAGACCTAACCAAGGCTTTCGATCTAGTTAATCATAACCTGTTGCTGGTTAAACTAAGGTATTATAAATTCTCTGATACCGTTATAAACTGGATTGAAAGCTACTTACTAGGCAGGAAGCAACAAGTATATCTTAGGATAGCTCAAAATCCCTTATCTTCGTCACTCGTTATAAACAAAGGAGTACCTCAAGGATCAATCTTCGGTCCCCTTTTATTTTCTATTTATATTACTGACCTCATACATTCCATTAAATACTCTACTGTGCATTGCTACGCGGATGACACACAACTTTGCATCATGTCATCACCACAAAATATTGAACAAACTGTAGAACTTGTTAATAGAGATTTGACCTCTATATCTGAATGGTGTACTGATAACGGTCTTGTCATCAATCCCAGTAAGTGTACATTTAAGATTATAGGAACCTCACAACAGTTAAGTAAAATCAAGGCGGCGGATCTAAAAATAAAAATTATGGACACTTATATTTCTTACTCTACCCATGTGAAAAGATTAGGACTCATATTGAATAAGGAACTAAATTATAAGAATCATATATGCACTCAGTATAATAAAGTTATTATTTTATTACGTCGTCTTAACAAAGCCAAAGACTTTCTATCTCAGTCTATGAAATTATATCTCATACAAATTCTTGTTTTACCGTTATTAGACTAGGTGACGCTATATATGGACCATCTCTCTCCGTTTACAATTCTAAAATTATACAGAAAATACAGAACTCGTGCATTAGGTTTGCCTTTAACTTAAAGAAATCGGAACATATCCTACCAGTGCTAAATAGAAACGATATGTCGAGAAGAAAAAACCTGCGCTATAGTTGTCTGATATATAAAATCCTTAAAACTAAATCCTCACAATATTTATATTGTAAATTTACAAAGCGGTCACAAATTCACTCTCACGTTACGCGTAACAGTGAGAAATTCAATGTACAAAGACTTAAACTGAAGATAGTGCAAGGATCATTTTCTACAGCAGGTCCGAGAGTATGGTATTAGAGACGCGACACCAAAAGCTCTTACGGAGTAATTTAATTCATTTCCAAATTCATTAAAATCACATTTGATTATATCCCAGCGACTGGCCTCTGGCACTTACGACATGTACAGTTTTATGTAACAACTTGGCTAAATCCAACAATATCGATACTTTTTTTATTGCATATGACTTGTTTATTTTCTGATTTATTCTTTTACTTGTATTTGTTTCGTTCCTTTTAATGTGTAATGTTTAACGTTGTATTCTTTTGACAAGGGTTAGGTGGTAGAGCAGCTATGGCTGAACCTTGCCCGCTTCAATAAAGACATTTTCATTCATTCATTCATTATTTGAAATATATTAAAACATTAATATCAAACAACAACAGCGATAACTTTGATATATTGGCATTCCAATGTACTTATAAACAGCTTTGCTATCTTAAATAACTCGAATTAGAAATACAAATCACTGAATAAAGCAACGTTTATTTTAAAATGATAACTGTAACAGTTTAGCCAACTGAACATATTGGCTGCTTCAAACACTGTAAAAACAAGAAGTTGTTGTATTTAGAAAGCTGATATGGAGAAGAAAAGAAGCTATGGTGGGGAATAGAAAGTATGGGAAAAGATATGGAGATAATTAAGAGAACACTAAAGAAAATACGGAATGTTTCAACGTAAGGAAAGGGAGTAAGAGATTATTGGATGTGTATGCCAAGGATCTTATAAAATAGAGGATCTGCCCTTACAACAAAATCTTGAAGGCATACGTCACTGTTTCGACATCCCTACTCTGCCTACTCCGCCCAATAGGATCACAATGTTTTGAGCCAACAATCATGGCGAAAACGAAAGTAGCCAATCAGACGTGCCGATGCTCGGTTTGTTTTTGGCTTCATCGATTTAATAGGATGAAGATACATATGGGCAGATCCTCTATTTATAACATCCTTGGTGTATATATATACACACACACACTAGAAAGAACACTAACATGGAAACTTGAACCCTTAATGAAATTTTGTGTACGCTACTTCAAGGCTCTCAAGTTTAATTAGCTAGCTGGACCAGATATTTACGATATTAAAACCAGTTTTACCAGTTTAATAATTTTCGTGGAAAATCTTCCATAACATGAATAGCTATGTTGTACCTCATAAGATAACATGACCAGGACTATTTACAACAGAAATCATTGAGCCAGTGTTCTTTTCTATATTTATTTAAGTTGAATCAATATTAATTAATCCATCATTACAAATTATCTCTCAACTAAACTGGGAGCAAAATAAGAAATTACTTCACATTTGGAAGAACACGTGTTACCTTGTTACAGTTGCATGAATATTTCACTCAGGTGCCCGTTATAACTATTCTCCAGGAATGAGAAGAGATCTTTGCGAAGAAGAAAAGAAAGAAAGCACGAAAAAAGAAAGAAAGCAAGCAAGAAAGAAAGAAAAAAAAAGAAAATGAGAAAGCAAGCAAGCAAGAATGAATGAATGATACGCTCTACTTACGATCATGGGAAGTTTCCTTTTACCAGTTGATTTGGAATTTGTTCAGTCCCGTTCAGTGCCGACGCCATATCAGACATGGACCACAGCTTATCGTAGGATCAGAATTACATGAGCTCCCACCGGGAATCGAATTCGTGTCTCCCGCGCCGATTTTCGTGTATGCTAATCATATACTTACAAGGGAGTTCAAGTTTCTTTTTCGTATAATCGAAAACTGTTTAAAATAATACAAGAGAAAACGACGAAGAAATGAAATAAAGCCGGAAGTCATAATGCACATGGCTCTGTCCAAGTTTGTATTTGAATTTAAGGATCATTATTTGCATTTGAAGCTTATTTTCAGTTCTATCGGTATTGATGTGTACTGTATTTTTACTTTCGAACGACGAAAGGAGGGAAGAAATCATGGTGATCTAAAAATAATAATTCGAAATTTCAATAAATTTTCATGTTTCATAGCCCGTACATACCGAAAAATTTATTTTTCGACATCTGTTCGTCCTGATTTACTGTACGTTCGCCTAGAAGTCATACAATTTAATAGATCGGGACCAAATTTTAAATTTAGAAGTTTTATATGATTCATCATGAGGGCTTTTCAAATTTTCTTCCTACTCCTAAAAATAAGAGTAGTTTACCGAAGGGTGAAAATCAAAATTTGCTATTTTCTCATAAACGTATATATTTTATATATTTGTTTATATATTTTATAAATCAATTTTCCAACAACAATTCTCTGGGAAAAATCGAGGAGTATTTTATTCTTGGAGGGGGGGGGGGGAGAGTTTTGCTTTGAATAGCAAAGGGAACAGTTGTTTTAGAACGCTCTGAATCCACTGTTGCCACAATGGGCGACATTCTTAGACAATAGAGGGCAAGCGTTGCTTGTTTTGTTTGCCTGAAATTGAAAACCTAAGCATGTAATGAAGAGATCAGCATCGACATAATGTCGCTAACTATTGTATTCATACCTTCAATGGGGAACTGAAGCTTTCGTAATTAATTTTGTTCATATTTATGACCATTTACGAATGATTAGATACCTTACTGAAGGTTTGGCAACAGTGCACTTTTAGCTTATTGGTTGTACGCCATACGCCAATTCGAGTAGCGCGGACTATAGTGCTGTTTGGATAGGGAATATGGACAAAAATCCCGACCTTGCCCTGAGGGACAGCTGGGAAAAGAAGACATATTACAGAAACTTAACAACTGGAACTGGCAGTGACACAAATCACAAATATAGACAACAAAAAAGACAGAATAGAAGCATCAGTGCAGCACCAAGCATCCCAAATGAAAGGTTAGAAACGAAAGTAAATTTTCTATCAGAGGAAAATGAGAAGCTACGAAGAAGGTTGAACGAAATCGAACACAAACAGGACTATCTGAGAAACCTGAGCAAAAGATCAAACTTGGTGTTTCGCAATGTCAAAATGAAGTATAATAGTGCAGATGAGAGCAGTTGGGAAGAGTGTGAAAAGGCTGTGATAGATTTGATTTGATTTTGAGTTTTACGTCCCGTTCAGCAGCGAGGCTATATGAGACGTGGACCTACTGATTAACGTGGAATCCGAACCACATGAGCTCCCGCCGGGAATCGAACCCGGGCCTAGGCTGTGATAGAGATGATACGAAATAATATGGGAGTGGAAATACAAGACCAGAATATAGGAAGATCACACTCTATCCCACGTAGGAAGAACAAGGATATAGTGGTGAACTTTCAAAGTTCTAAGAAGAAAACAGAAGTCTTGAATGCGAAAAGAAAGTTGATGGGGACAACTATTGTAGTGTGAGTGAACAATTCTCAGACGGAGTATATATCAGACAAGTACTAATGGATAAAATGTATTAGTCAAAGCAAGAATTCCCATAGCCAAAGATGTATTCAACAAGAAAATATCACTCTTAACTAGCAGCCTTAATATTGAACTGACAAAAAATTTGGTCAAGTGCTATATATGGAGTGTTGGATTGTGTGGTTCAGAGACTTGGACATTACTGAAGTTAGGGAAGAAATATTTAGAGAGCTTCGAAATGTTGAGTTGGAGGAAGATGAAGATAAAATGGACAGAAAGAGTAACATACGAAGACGTTTTAAAACGAATAGGAGAGAAGAGGACACGTTTAGCTACATCCTTCGTAGGAAGGCCAATTAGATTGCAAAGAAATTGTCTTCTTCATACCACCATAGAAGGAAAGATGGAAGGAAAATGAGCAATAGGAAAACACAACTGATCGATGATGTGAAAACCAGAAGAAAACATTGCGGGTTAAAAGAGAAAACTGAAGATCGAGAAACGTGGAAGAAACATTTCCACGCCCGAATCTAAAATAAATAAATAATAAAACAATCTCATTAGTTCCAGGATCTGTCAACCCGCAGAATACTTAATAATAATTATAATAATAAGGCGGCAAGTGGGAAAGTTCGCGGTTTTAGTTTTCGATAAGCTCAAAATAGACCAAGATACATATAAAGTAAACCCAGAAAATAACAGTGTCTATAACTTGAGTAGATCCGAAATCAGTGAGTGTCAGAAGTGAGAAAACTGACATCACTGGAGAGAGCAAACATGAAGAGGTCAAAGGACACTGGAGACAGGGCTTTGTCTGACAAAGGAACATCTTATATTGATAGTAGCGTTACTCAATCAAACAATGCGCAATCGATAGAGGAATCAAGAAAAGTGAGAAATTCAAAGTTTTACGGGCCGACACCCAAAAACGCAGGAGATACAGAAGAAAGAAGGATCTAGAATCATGTGAAGATAGCAATGCAAAAGATACACTGACGCAAAAAGAACTTCAAAATGATTGAAGTAATCAAAATGACATTTACACAACAGCATAGTAAGCAAACATTATATCCACGAACATGCTCTATAACGTCATATGTAATGCAGTGTTGCCAACTGAGCACAAAATGAAGTTTTGTTAAATGGCACGAAACACAAATTATAACATCTAGAAAATCTAATTATGCGTAGAACCATATCTGTGAAGTCTTGATATACAGTGTTGCCAACGTTTGAGAATAGACCTATATGAATCTTGGATCATTTCAACTTATGTACTGTGTTTTGGTACTATTCTGACATTTTCCTTGGGCAAAAATGCTTCGACACTATGCTACGTCAGTTATTTTTGTACTTCAGTGATTATATTCTTGTTTGTTGTATCTTATTTGGTTTCAGCTAGTTCGAATCGTGTTCTAAATCCGAGATTCATATAGGCCTAACTTCAAACGTTGGCAACACTGTACATCAAGACTTCACAGGTATGGTTCTACCCATAATTTAGATTTTCTAGATGTTATAATTTGTGTTCCTTGCCATTTAACAAAACTTCATTTTGTGCTCAGTTGGCAACACTGTATTACATATGATGTTATTGTGCATGTCTGTAGGTACAATGTTTGCTTACTATACTGTTGTGTAAATGTCATTTTAATTACTTCAATCATTTTGAAGTTCTTTCTGCGTCAGTGTATCTTTTTCATTGCTATCTTCACATGATTCTAGATCCTTCTTCTCTCTGTATCTCCTGTGTTTCTGAGTGTCGGCCCGTGAAAATTTGAATTTCTCACTTTTCTTAACTCCTCTATCGATTGAGCATTGTTTGTTGGACAATGCTACTATCAATATAAGATGTTCCCTTGTGAGGCTACCCAGGACAGCCACCGTAGTTGGAAGACAAAACGGTACAAATTATGTAGTTTCTCGTTATTAAGTTTCCGCCATTCCCCATTCCCGTTCCTCTTGGGTCCGAATATTCGTCTCAGGATCTTGTTCTCAAATACTTTCAGTCTATGTTCTTCCCTCAGAGTAAGCGACCATGTTTCGTAACCACATAGGACAACAGGCATGGTTATCGTTTTATAAATTTTAAACTTCAAATTTCTCGACAGACCTCGCGACCACAAGAGATTTTCAACTGAATAATAACACGAATTCCCTGCTTTTAGTTGACATTTAATATCTTCGTGAATATGGGTTTTGCCTATTAATATTGATCCTTAATATTTGGAAGTATCCACTTTATCAAAAGTATTATTTAATATTTTAACGCATTCATAATTTGCCGTATTACGATTTCGACGAAATTCCATGTATCTAGTTTTCTCTGCATTTATTCTAGACTCATTGTCCAGAAAGAGTTTAATAAGACCTCTGTATTCCTTTCTATAGTTCTATCATCTCCTGTTAATTTTACATCATCAACATACATCATAACCTGGTGAATGCCATTCAGCTCTAGGCCCTGGTTGCTATCTTTGATTTTCCTTATAGCGTACTCGAGAACAAAGTTGAATAATAATGGCGACAACGCATTTCCTTGTTTCAGGCCAATTTCGACGTGGAAGCTCGTGAACAAGAATTTTCCTACCCGGACTTTACTCGGGATTCATTTAAATATATTTTAATTACAGACAAGTGGGGTAACTTTGGATCTTTCCTACTTTGGGTACTGTAGGAAAGACGTCGAATTAAAGCAACACTAGGGAAAACTGTAGGGACTAGTGAAAAAAATATAAAATAAAAAAGTTCGAATATCATTTGGCTTAAATATAAATTAGAAATGAACATTGCGTGAATTCATGTTATTGTGTTTTTGTTATAATTATGAAGGTTTATATCCTGATCCGCACAATTCCAATTGCTTATTTCTTAGTCATTACGGATTCACTAGTTAATAAAAGAATCATATGCGCTCATTTAAAACCTACTTAGGCAATCTGTAGGACAAAGGTAATTTAAATAATAATAATAATAATAATAATAATAATAATAATAATAATAATAATAATTATAATCCTTTGCTAACCACTTTTATATATATTAGCAGTTTCGAAAGCGTTTCCTCGTATACAAAATTCTTAGGTATTATGTTTTATTATAGTGTTTTTTTAAGAGCTCTAGAAATAATACAAAAAGGGAAATATGGCAACTACAGATCTGTCACCCTCACCCATTTTCTTTCGACCAGTCGTAAATAAGCTCCCATACTAAGTTTGGTGACATTTTCCACCACCCGCGGTCTGTCTGCATCGGACAGCAACTGTATACGAGGAAAGTGAACAGTCTATACAAGTAAACATACCCCGGTATTGTGCGACTGATCGTTCTGGAAATTAGCTTGCAGCTGTAATGTAATATCAAACGCACCAATGTATATGTAAAACTTTTGAAATTAAAAATACAATATACAAGCTAAGTTTCCATAAACAAGTTCACTTTCAAGGAAATGAAATCAAAAGATGAAAGTGAAAATGACAAAAATACAAAAAACAAAAACAAGGAACTCATACAGGTGGGAAGCCAAAACGAGAGGCATTTAAACTAAACATTAAGTAAACAAATGGTTAGAACGGGAGAGTTGTCAATAGCATCGTCATAGTCAATTTAATCGACCATTAGATTTGAAACCTTGTCAAGGTGGACCTCAGCTTGTACAAACCAATTATTCTGTAAGTAATCTTCATTTAATTATGCTAAGAAGTGACACACAAGAAGTTCCGTGCATGGAGGTCTTCCTCCATGACAGGCTTAATTTGTTTAACTTCATAATTTTTCTACTTAGTAAATTTGTAACTTCCTTTTAATTCAATATAACTTGTGTTAATAATAATTAAGAAGCATCTAAATTAGTATTTGTTTGTTCTACCGAGGATACTAGAAACTATTTCAATTGTTCAGTTATTCTCATGAACTAGATTACTGAAAATTCTCTGATTCAAGAATAACGGTAATTCACATCTGAATATAAGCACAATCCTATAATCATTTACTCAAATTAGTAACAAATCTTTCTATTTTAAAGTTACGAAACACAGCTAATAGAATACTGTGTTCCTGCCCGACCCGACCCAGAATAAGAGAGAATTCTGTCCACCACATTCTCATCATCACCCCTCATGTCAGTCACCAAATTGGTAACGTGGCTCGTCTTTCTCTCAAATACTAACGGCGAGGTTTAACACCCCACCAAATGTTACATTTTGGATCCATGTGAATTTTAATTTATAGCCCAAAGCTGAGCTTTGGCTGGGGAGTCATTTGGACATTACATGAAAGAGCACTATGTTTTTTTTTTTTTTTTTTTTCGGACTCGCCAAAGAGAAGTTATACAATGTCAAATACTAAAAAAAGGTGGTGCTTCAAGGGAGAGGTTTTACAAATTGATTAAAATGTTATATTATGTTTTTAAGTAATGAGGCTTGCTACATAGTGAACATAAAAGGAAGAATATTGATTAAAACATACTAATTTTGAATGCAAAAGAAATTTGATGTACTTACCAACCAACTTTAAATAGGTGTAAATTCATTGCATTCACATCTCTTTGTATAGTGCACTGTAGTGCAGGATATATTATGCAGTTAAGCAGTTATGTATTTGTATTTACCAAGGTTTGTATTTATAGTGTCTGCTGAAGCAACGTGGATAGGTGGCGAAACTGTTACACGTTATTAATTTTTACAATAAATGTTTTGCTCAGAAAGTAGTTTTAAGCGGAAAAGCTTATACAATGGAAATATTAAAGCTTGCCCGGTCTTACTATATCTGGCTTTGGCAGTAATTCTCACAATGTTCGACACATCCACAGATGATCCTTCTGGCTTACACCGTGCAAATAGAGGTTTCTCTCCCAACTTTCTATTTGTTTTCATTAAGAATTTCACGATAACCATTCCCTCGTCATTAATTTTAGTTGCTTGACCAATGCAGTGTTTAGTTATTTTTTCTTCCTCCCCCTCCACAAGAACTCAGCTGCCTGGTTTTATTTCTCCTTCAACTGTTAATTATTTCCTCATCTTGGTGGTGCTTTTTTCCTTAATCCTTCCAAATACTGATCAGCATTACTACTAATATCAAACACTTTCTCATTAATATCGCCTGAATCTTCAGATGAAGAGAGACATTACCTTTCCCTTCTTCTTGCGTTCTCTTTTTTCATGTACTGTCCTATCTTCAGCGTTGCCTCCCCTGTGAGTAAAGATTCCACACTCCTGGCTCAACAGATATTTTCCTTCTTTTTGATGCTTTTTTTTTTTTTTTTGCCACTTCTCATATTTTGAAGTACATCTATGAAGGATGTGCTCACAGGTTATTTTACACAAGATTTACAGTTCGATGTTTAAGTGTGTGGAACTGCTTCTACGCAGAACGAAGACAGCGCTTGTTACATTTGGTCCTACTTCTACCTTAATTGGTTTAGCAAACGTGGAAAGCATTTTCTGTGCAAACGAAGTTTAGTAGGGTTTTCCATTTTCCAGGCGGTGAGTATTCTTCGCCAAGATTCTTGAGGGTCAAAACACATCAAGTGTTTGGCACAAAGGAGTTGGGTTTGGCAAGTGGAAGACATAAAAGATGTCATATTTTAGGCAGGCATCTAGCACACCAGCAGACAGGTGAGCACTCAGATTATCATTTAAAAATACCTTTTTACTAGTTCTTTTTTTTAAAAAGTAAGATAAGCTATTTGAAAGAACTAGTCTTCATATACGAGGGTCATTCGGAAAGTAAAGAACGTTTTTTGTATAAACACTTTAATAACTGATATACAAAGGCGAAATTTGTGTTACATACTATGTGATACTTAAGTTACTTTTCGACATAGTCGCCGTGTAAATTCAAACACTTGTCATACCGTGGTACAAGTTTTTCTATGCCTTCGGCATACACAGTTGCCGCCAAACTGTTGAACCAACCACTAACAGCTTCCTTAAGTTCATCATCACTGCCGTAGTGGCTTCGTGCGGAAAGAATTCGTGCAGCCCATCAATAATGAATCGCCTATCCTCTTGAATTTTCCGCTCAATTCTTCCTTTGAGTTCGTCAGTCACAACAGAAGGCCGGCCCGAGCGTTCCTCATCGTGCACATTCGTCCGTCCGTCATTAAACATAATGCACCACTTACGAACTGATGCTTCATTCATTACATTTCCATACACCTCAGTGATTTGTCTATAAATTTCTATCGGACGCACTTTTCTTGCATTCAAAAATCTTATCACACTACGAACCCCACACTTGGCGGGATCAGTAATTGTATCGCACATTTTACAGTCGCACAGCGAAGCAATAACGGACCGTAGCGGATCGCAGCTGGTGCCAGACTGAGGCTAAAGCATGCCCAGGTCAATAACCCAGCGGCAGCGGGGGTGGGGGAACACGCGCACGCGCTAGCGCAAAACGTTCTTTACTTTCCGAATGACCCTCGTACATCAATTCAACCATGAGAGGACCCATTGAAGCGAGAACCCTTAGGTCCTTCTTCCCTCCAAGACTCGCACATTGACTCTGATTTATACACTGTATGCGATGGAAGAAGGACTCCGCTTGCTGTGCCTGCAAACATTACAGTTATTCCAGATTTTGTTATGTTAATTTTTCTTTCTGCTCGTTTTTGGACTTTTCCTGCAATAGCTCTACGTTTACCAGGATCAATGCATAAAGGTCTCATCATAATTCAGGATGTTTTCAGGTGGTACATTTTCCATTGTCTGCTCTTAAGTTGTTGAAATATGTTATGAGTTCTTCGTCAGTAATTGCTGCTCTTGCATTGCTTATGTTGGGTATAAGCATATTTGTTAAAGGATTTCTTTTCGGGAATGATCTTAACCAGTCTGTTCCAGGATAACTGTTTCTAAATTTAGGGACAACTTTCTGCAGTCTATCTAAATACTGTTTAACTGTGTCTTTAATACAGAGCTATTCAGAGGGAACCCCCATTCAGCACACTTTCTTAAGTAAGCACTCAGAGTTTTTTCTTCTTCACGTGTTAAAGCTGTTTGTCCTCCAGGAGCTTTTGATTCTATTTCTCGTTTAATGTTGAATTTTTCAGTTGTTGCATTCACCAAATCTTCAGTTACAGCTCTTATAGCCGCATCCGTCTGCTGTTCGCTACAATGTTGGTAACTTTGGCTACCCGGTGTACTCTAGGCATCTTTAATTCAGATCAGAAGCACCTGTAAGAGAAGACTTGCTCGTCTGTATAATTTACATAGTACAAAGCGCAACATACAGTACAAAACAAAGGGTTAAAACTATATTATACCAAAAGGTGCCCCCTGCCCCACATCCACATCCACTCCCCCCTTTTGCCCAATGACACTTTTTTTTTTCTTTCTTCAATTTGTAGTTTCTCAAACTGTACCACTTACAGAAATATGTCTTTCACAGGTTTTCTATTTCACTATGTGGACTTTCAGGAAATATATAAGAAAAATTTCCGACAGCATTCGATTTCGTAGGGCAGGTCTAATTTCTGGACCTTTAAAATTTTGACATTTTTCGATTTTGGGAAAAATATTTTTCATTCTTCAACAAATACACATAACCCAAATACATTTTTAGCACTAAAACGATTTGTATTGTTGCAGTCATTTAAAAGATATTTTCTATTGAATTTTTTCTTGCAAAATACCCGAAGTCGCCCCCTACTCAAAGTCACCCTACTTGACTGTAATCTAATTAGCTTTTTCGGTATTCCAAATTCTGTAAGAATGTTGTACAATGTTTGTTTCATACCCGAGTCGTAAACCTGCCTAAAATCAATAAATAAGTGATGATCAATATATATTTCCATTTCTTTTCGAGTATTTGTCGAATGGTAAGTATCTGGTCGATAGTTGATCGATTTCGTCCAAATCCGCACTGATAACCTCCAATAATTTCATCTGCGTATGTGGATCAATTGAGAGGATTTTATAGGATGTGGACAGAAGGAAATGCCTTGATAATTATTACAATTAGTTTTGTCGTCTTTCGTGTGATTTTGGAACAATGATGGATTCTTTCCACACTCGTGGCAATTCTTCCTCCTTCCAGATAAGGAGAATGAGTTTGTGTATCTTGTTCCACAATTTTTCGCCTCCAGCTAAAATTAACTCAGCGGAATTTTGTCTACACCCGACGATTTGTGTTATTTAAATTTCTACATAGCAATTTCTATTTCTGTTCGGTTAGGCTTTGGAATACCTGGTTCTACTGTGTGCCTTTCCCTTTCTCCACGAACATTAGTCTTTGGTTGCGTGTTAAGCAAATCGTCAAAGAAACCTTTCCATATATTTAAGATGCTATCTGTATCAGTGAGAACTGTTCCGTCGGCTTCCTTTAATATGTAAACACGAGGTTGATAGCATCTCTTACCCCTTATACATGTCTCAATCATCAAATTCCTTAATTTTAGCTCTCAAAAAATAGTTTTTCTTTGTTCTAAAAGTTTTGGAACTTTCCTGCTTGATGTCTACGAAATTTTGTGTAGTTATTTCATTCGAATTTTGTAGCCAAGGTAATGTGCCTATTTTTGATGCAAGTTTAGTGCATTCCTGGTCGAACCATGGTGTGTTCCTCCGTATTTTCACGAGTCTCAACTTTTCTTTTACTTAAATTTTAATGTTATATCTGATTTCAATACAAGTATCCTCAACACTAGTGCACTCTGAATCTTCTAAAACAGAGAATTTATTCGAAACTTTAATCTGGTATTCCTCTCTCATCTGGCTCCACTGTAATTTCTTTAAATTAAATCTCTCAGTTTTCAAACATTGAATATTTCCCTTATTCAACGATAATCTCTCTCTTATTATTGCTACTACCAGGTAGTGATCAGTGTCACAGTCAGCTCCTATAAACGACTGAGTATCAGTTATACTAGATTGTCTTTTTGTATCTACTAAAACGTGATCAATTTGCTTGTGTGTTTTTCCGTCTGGTGATGTTCAAATATATTTACGAACGTCGAGATGTGGGAATTTTGAACTCTTCACGATAAGATTTTCGGATGTTGCAAAGTTCACGAATCTGAACACCGATGAACAATATGATATTTTGTGTTTTGTACAAACATGAGGGACAGATATAAACAACTTTATCAATAATTACAGAACTTTTAACAAAATCAAAATGAAACGTTGCAAATTTGGGAGAGCTCCACCTGGGATAACACTATTCATTCATTCATAAAATAATAATAATAATAATAATAATAATAATAATAATAATGTAATATGTTAAAAAAAATTATAATAGAATGCGAAGGCGTTGTTTGGCAAAAATGCTCTGGTATGACAGACCTTGTAATATTGTTCTCTCTTTCTTAAGAAATCTACCATGTGTAACCATCAATGTGAAGTTTATGATGCCCCTCTTTCGGCGACTTTAATAGCCTAAATATGCTCCTCATTTTGACACGTATATAGTATAATGTAGTAGTTAATAAACTTATATGGAACAACAAACAAAACAGTTTATATATAAATAATAGTAATGTATGTATCTGGCGCTTTTCACACAACTGACCGCAAATTTTATTACAGAATTTACGAACCTTGGCTCAAGAGCGAAAAATGTTTAATTACTTGTCGCACGATATAAATGCACTTCGCACATTAACACATTTCATAATGTCTAGAGGAAAGAACGTATTAAACATTTATAAAAACAGTATGAATCTGCCTCAGCAAATAAGTGAACAAGGAATCGGTATTTTTTGCAATAACAGTATTTGTGTAGAGTGATCGTCAATTTACTTCGTTCTCAAGCTACTGTGAACCAGAAGGCGGCTCCAGATTTTCCTACAGAAGTCATTGTCCTTTAATACAAGTAATTTATAGATCATCTATGTATATTAGTTATTTATATATAAAAGCGTATAATACAATATGTAATATATAAAATTGAAAGTCACTATATTTGTGACTTTGTACCTCTTGTATCACCTGACTGATCTCGACCAAATCTTCAACATAAATTAGGTTCGGGCTTGGGACGGTGTTTATCATTTCACTTTAACGGTGCAACTTAGGGGAGGGGAGATGTTTAAAAATTATCGAAAATGACCGATATTAGTGTCGAATCCATAGTTTTTGGAGTCGCTGAAACGAACAACAAGACTTCCGATGTTTAAATCCAAGCTCAGCCTCCACATTGCCCTTTATTTCAAAATGAAACAGGGGCCGCGGTGGCTCAGTGGTAGAGCGTTCACCTCTGGTGCTTGAGGTCCCGGGTTCAATCCCAGCCTCCGCCAAGTGAACTTTGTGGTGGACAAACACCGTGTGCGTGGGTTTTCTCGGGGTTCTCCCGTTTCCTCCCACTTTCTTCATTCCACCATTTCATTCATTTCTCATCTTCACCGTCTCCTTTAGCCTAACCGGCATAACCGTGCGACGTAAAACTTACAGATTTGATTTCATTTTTTTCCAAAATGAAACGTATTCTAGCCGTGCGAAGAACGGGTATTCTGCTAGTTTTAATGATTTGTATTTGTTAGTGGAAATCTTGGTGATTTCTGAACCCTAATCTAGTGCAAAATTCTCTAGACTTTGGGAGCACCACTAATGCCACCACCACTTTGTTTTCTTTCAAAACAAAAAGAACATTTTTTAAAAATAATAATAATAATACAACAAATATTGTTCTTGTAAATAATACACTTTAAATTTATTCACAATTACACAATATACAGTGATCAATAAGCATTATCGAAATTAATCATCTGAAATAGTGCTATTTATAATTATGCTTACACAGGGTTTTGAGTAATTGGCCAAGGGGGAAAAAAAATCTCGGAAGGTACAGGGAAAAGGAGAGGGGAGAGGAATTTTCTTGTACACTACAAAGGCTCAACACATAACTCAGGGTTTTTTCTTCTTTTTTTTACCTAAAAGAGGAAATGCCCGACTGCATTAAGAAAGATTGTAAAACAAAGTCCACACATCAAGTATCTTTTTTTTTTTCTTTTTCGACCTGAATCCGAAGTTGAAACAAGAATATGAGTCACCAATAATTTTCTTGAAGAACATAACACGTTTACAGTAAAGATTAAATCCTTTACACTCATGTTCTGGTCATTACTGACTTATACTTTGTTTCAACCACTATCCAGAACAAATAATGCTACAACAGGACATTCCACCTTTGTACAAAATGACAAAAGCATTAAATCTCCATTAGGGGGAGGGGAGGGAACTTCTTTTTCCTGAAAACACACACACCTTGCTCACTTCTTTTTTTAAAAAGTTTGTTTCTTATTTGAAATACAATCTTGCACCATATTATTCTTCAGCACAATAACCATTTTTCTTTTTTTTTTTTTTTTATCATATATATATATGTATATATCAAGCATTTATTTTTTTAAAAAAATAACACCTGGACATTAAACTGTTTCCAGTGTTATCTTTTTGAACACAACAAAAGCAACAGTAGCAGCATTTTTTTCTTTATTCAACAAACACATTTTTCTTAAATATATATTTACTAAGATTTTTGATTTTCTGTTGACTTTTTCGTGATATTTTTTTCACATTTAATAGAAAATCAAACACTTGCACCATGCTTGTTTTCATTTTAAATTCATCTACAAGAAATTAACGAGCACTATCTATACATAACACTACACCAGTTAACAGAGAAATAGTTTTTTTTTTTTAATTTTAAATTTTAAAAAAAGTAAAATGTCAACAACAGAAAAAAAATACTGTAAATTCTTTCTTAATGAGATATATTTTGACATAACGCGCACAAAGCAGTCATTAGTATATCTTTAATAATAATGTTTCTTTTTTTTCGTTTTTTTTCTCAGAGAAGCATTTAAAAAAGGAACAATACAAGAGTTTGCAGTTCCCAAAAAATAAATGCTACCCTCAAAAAAAATCTTTATTTATATGTATTCATTAAAACACATTTAAAAAAATAATAATAATAAAAATCAGACTCATGCTGCCAACAGAAACAAGGAAGTCTGTCCGTACAATATTATTACATTTTTATTTATTTACTCTTTTTTTTTTTCGTTCATCATCTGTAAAATCTTCTAAACGCTGATTTAACAATACAACTGGTTAAGACAACAACTACAATCAATACAGCAGTCACTCTTGCAAAAAAGAAAAATAAAAAGTATATAAGAAGGGAATTGACATTAAAAAATAACTTAAAGAGACTAGTAACACAAGTATTTTTCTCATTTGTTTTTGTAACCTCCTTACCATGCAGAAGCAATTTACTATAACGGTCAATCTACTACTTGCATTTTCTCACGGAATTGTACTTTTTTTTTCATTATTATTATGCAAAACTTTACCACAACTATGAATCGATTGTTTAATTTGCTTTTGTTTTATTTCTTTAATTTTCTTTCACTGCAGGTCATAACATAAGGCTTTAATTCGAAGCCATATATCATTGTTTAGCTGCAAGTATATACGGTATGGATTATTCATTCTTTTATTTAAAAATCTGCTATTTAACGCTGTGATTATGTGTGTATATATTTTTTTTTCTTTCGGTACTTTTATCATCATCATCTCCAGCAAACGTGGTGTTGTGTCTACAATAATCAAATTATTATTATTACTATTATTATTAATTTTTTATTTTCCACAAAGAGCTATTTCAGCACCTTGAAATACCCATTTTAACACGGTTTTCTTCACAGACATTCATCGTTGGCACATTCACATGTATGTATAATGTGTATATATAGTATGGTAAATATTTTTTTTTTCGCCGTTTGATTTTTTATGTACACAAAATACAACCACGAAGTTGTACACTGATTGAAAAAAATAAAAACAGTTGATCTTCAGCATGTAATAAGAAAAATACATTTTTTTATGTAACTTTTAATACAACGCTGAACCTAATAAAATATATATATTCTAATAAGTATCTTGTGCAATTAATTTTTGAAACGTCAACATTTTTGTGTACATTTCTTTTTTAATTAAAAAAAAAAGAGAAATAAAATTAAATACATTTCATCAATAAATTAAAAAGAAACAAGATATAAAATCAGACACAATCAACAGTTTCCTACATATATATATATATAATATATATACTATATAAATTAGTTGCTTTACTGTAACAAGAATAAATATACAATCGAAGAAAAAACAATTGAAGGACAATCGAAAGATTTTGTTACATATGAGTAGATAACAAAACAAGGTTTTCAGATCTACGACCTCTTTTCGTTTTCCAGAAGGAGGAAAAAATAATCTATATATATATATATACATTTTGTGCTGCTACTGTTCTAAATACATACTTTCCGAGGGAACCAATATGTCTGCAGTTGGACCCTGCTCTTATGAATAGCTCACTCAGATATTTTTCTCTTCTTTCAGAAGCGTACCTTCAAATATCAGTTATTAGCATCACCTTTTATAAAAAATTAATCTTTTTATTTTAAGCTTTGCACCACGTTTCACACACACAATTTCATGTTTTCTTTGTTACTACTACTACTACTCATAATAACAACAACAATAATAATATTAATCGGAACAAAGGCTTAATAATAATTTAAAATTCCACAATAAACGAAAGCATTGAAAATGTTCTATAACTTTCACCACGTCTTTCTCAAAACAATTTCTATTTCTGAAACTAAAATAATAATAATTACTATTATTATTGTTATCATCATCATCGAGGTGAGTCTTTTAATTTTCCAACTCTCAGTCTGACTGAACTTTCGGTAACTGAACCACCATCCGACAAAAAAAAATATATATATATGTATATATATATTTGTTATATGGGAGTGTTCATGTATGTATATATGTATGTATGTATGTGTATGTATGTATGTATGTGTATTTTATATATATGTGTATTTCTGTGTCTGTGTGTGTCAATAATATGCAACACGAGATTACATACAAACATTAGTGAAACGTCTATGCCCATTCTTCATCATCATCATTTATATATATGTACACATTTTGAAATGTTCATGAATGAATGAATCCATTCCTTTTTTTATTTCTATGACTGTCTTTAATAACACTAGTCCAAGCTATTTACACTGGATGTTCAATCAACATTATTTTTGTTTCTTCTTGTTTGTTTGTTTGTTTGTTTTAGAACTCGGTAAAAGAAGGTTAAAGCAGAAAATTGTTAGCACGAGGGAGCACTGAGAAGCAGGCAGCACCACCTAGTGCTAGTCTGAAATATTAACTGTATTTGTGCACACAATAGCATTTGTATTGTATTGTTTTTTTTCTTTCTTTCTTGTTAAAAACAGCTGAGCCGTGCTTGTTTTTATATAATATATGTAAATTATTTTATTTATTTATTTTGCTTTACATTTAATGTATATATTTATATATATATATACACACTTCGACTCTCCGTTCTAGTCTTCTCTCAACATCTACCGAACAAGCAGAAATAAAGATAATACTTATGTTTCTAGACTGTGTTTTGTTTCTATAAACGTGCGGTGGTTGATTTTTTCTCTTCCTTTTATTATTCAAAACTTCTTGGCCGTATTAGTACACGGAGGGAAAGCCCAAGTGCAATTCCTAGGTTACATTCTTTCTTGCATGCCATATGGGTTGACGTCAGGATACGACGTCGGCCAAGACGAGTTTTCTTCTTGTACACCATATTTTTTTTTTTTTTACATGTACACTATAAACAGCAGAGGCGCCACTGAGTGCTGTGAGGACTTTTGGCACATCACTGGGAACAGTAAAGGAAGTGCGTGATATTAGCTACAAGATATATATATATATCTTTCTTCTTCACTGTCTTCATATCGCAAACACCTATCTACGCTGTTGGACTTGTTTTCTCTCTTGATACAATGCTGAAGACGTACTCAAAAGGCTGTAGTCGTGTGTGTGTGAGTGCCAACAAACCTACCAGCACTTCCAGGGATGGGACAAAATACAGCACATTCTTTCTCTCTCTCTCTTTCACTCTTGTTCTAGAGCTAGAGCTAAAGGTTGTGAAAAACCATCAGAAACAGTCTAACACCAAACACGATACTCCTTCCTTCAGGCCATCACAACAATTCATATTGCCGCAAATGCATTCTCTGAATTATATCTCGGCAGTCATTGAACACACGACGGATGTTTTCAGTATCCACTGCGCAGGTGAAGTGAGGGTAACAGTAGTGCTTTCCATCCCCACTTGCAGTACTGATACGCTGGAAAAAGAGAAGAAAACAAATGAATAACTATGCAAAATAATGAAAATACATGGACAGATAAGAAAAATGTATAAGAGCTACTATTACTAACTGAAACAATAGGGTACGTATCTACAAGAGCTACTTTTTTCAACCTCCGCTAAGCCAGCAGAGAACCACGTAAAATGACCAAAGGGGGACAAGATTAAATTGTTCATTGAACCTCATCCCCCAACCCTTCCCCCCACAATCACCAATAGATAGGTTCTATTGTTCAATTTTTGTAAAAAATAAAGAACGTTACAACATATAAAGTACAATCGATGCGCCTGCCAAGAGTTATACTGATCTTTATTATAAACCAATTTTTGGAACATTCCTTTTATTTTGTGCAATGGACTTAAAGAAGTCCATCTAGGTTTAATTTTTTCATATATATATATATATATATATATATATATATATATATATATATATATATATATATATATATATATATATATTCATTTTACGTTACAACAGACTCTTTGTTAACGTTTGAACCTCATCCGTGGGACCGAAGTGATAACATACTCTCATAAACTTTGCTTATACATCACGATAATGCTTCACCCAATGAGACTATCTGCAGACGAAAAAATTTAAAAAAAAAAAAAAAAAAAAAAATGTATGAAATGAGTGTTCGAGAGTACTTTTTACGCCTGGGTTCTAGACTCGTGGGCGGTGCTTCGTCTGAGAAGTGGAAAGAACGACGCGTCATTGCAAAAGATGGACGAAAAACAGGACCTGTCATAAGTTCTATTTAATTATTCGCAACCATTTTTCCTTTTATTTGTTTTTGAGTTCTAAAACGAAGTATGTATGTAGATATATGTTTAGAAAAGAGAGAAAGTACAGTAATTAAATAACATGTGTAATTTCTTTAGTATTTTCCTCGGTGTTCGTTATGTGCATACCCAGCCAATACTAAATTTCATATTATGTTCCTTATATTGAAATCAAATTGCTGAAGTTATTGCTTTCTATAAAACTCTTAATATTGTGGTTCACTGCAGTTGCTTGTGGTAAAGTTGGAACAAAACTTTGTTTTGTTTGAATCACATCACAATTTGCATTGTAACAGCGTTTGTGCGCGGACAGTTTTATAAGCATTCAGATTGCTATTGGTGAAGCTGTCAATGTACAAGCGCTAGATGGATCCCAAGTTCGATTCCCGAGCTTGTTTGTTTCTTTTGCCATCCGCAATAATCATAATAGAGTAATTTGATTTCTACGGTCAGTGATATTGAAATTTCAGAGAACTCAGCACGGAGCTTAAGAGATCGTAATCTATGCCTTTCACGAATCACACGATTCACATGTTTAGCAAAGTCATCTGTTGCCGCAGTTTTCCACCCTTCGCCGCCCTTATCGTGTACACCGGTAAGTTCTTTAAACTCTCTGCAGCAATCACGCACACATCATTTATAGAGTTCCTGCTGTAATCATTACACACTCGATGTTGAATTGCAGCTGTATTATGCCCCTCCTACTGGAACAATCAAATTACATTATAATTTTTTTCTTCCCAGGCGCTCGGTACATTTTCAAGCTCGCTATTATTAGTATTATTATTATTATTATTATTAAGTATTTTGCCTAGTGGCAGGTCCTGGAACTAAGGAGGTTTAAGGTTTGTGCCTCGAAATGTTTCCTCTATATTTCTCGATCTTTAGTTTCCTCTTTTAACTCCCACTATTTTCTTCTATTTTTCAAATCATCGATTAGTTATGTTCTTCCTATTCCTCGTTTTCCTTCCATCCTTTCTTCTATAGCAGTGTGAAGAAGACAACTTTTTGTCAAGATGTGTCCAATCCTCTTAGCCTTCCTAAGAAGGCTACTAGCTAGAAACGTCCTCTTCTCTCCTATCCCTTTTAAAACATCTTAGTTTGTTACTCTCTCTGTTCATTTTATGTTCTCCATCTTTCTTAAAAAAAATCGAAGCGCTCTAAATATTTCTTCTCTAACTTGATCAACTTCTTCAGTCCAATATTGAGGCTGCTAGTTATGAGTGATCTTTTGTTGTTGAATGCTTCTTTGGCTATGGCAATTCTTGACCTGATCTCAGTGCAATAAACGTCTCTCGTCAAAATACTTCTCAGATACTTGAAATTATCGACGTCTTCAAGTTCTTTTTGTTCTATTCTGACCTTGCTAGGCATGTTTTCACGGAATATTGTTATAACTTTCGATTTTTCAAAAGCTCGCTACACCACAATTATTGAGCGGAAGAGTCTGTCTATTGGGTAAGGAGGGAAGCGACATCATAAACAAGTAAAATAATAATACAAGGACCATTCAATAAGTAAAGAGAGAGAGTCTATATTTTTAACACTAATCAATTTTTTGTTTTTTGTTTTTTTGTTTCAGGGGTTAGCTGGCAACCTTGGGATATGCTCTGATCTGCTGTTTCGTAATTTTATGTCAACACAACTTCAAAAATATCAATTCATCATGGCAAGTCCTCTAGAAGATTGCACCTTAGAAGAACAGCGCTCAGTCATTAGTTTTTAGTCGCAGAAGGTGTAAAACCAAGTGAAATTTTTTCTCGAATGTTGAGACAGTACGGTAACAGTTGTATGAACCGTGCGAATGTGTACAAGTGGGTTGATCGGTTTAAAAGTGGCCGAACAAGTGTAGGTGATGAACCCCGATGTGGACGTCCAGTGGAAGTTTCTGGTTTTTCGTTGGAATCGAGGATTGACGGACTTATTCGTGATAACAGAAGAATTACTGTTGAAATGATAACTGAGGAAGTTCAAGTAAGTGTTGGAACTGTTCACAATGTCATTAGGAACATTTTAAAGTACAGAAAAACGTGTGCCAGATGGGTTCCCAGACAATGAGGAAGTTAAGGCAACGGTGCAAAGGTGGCTTCGGGGTAAATCGAAAGATTTCTTCGCCAAGGGAATTAGGAAGCTGCAAGAAAGATGGGACAAATGCATAACTGTAAAGGGTGATTATATTGAAAAATAGCCTTAGTTTTGAAAGATTCAAATAAATCTTTATTAAGCTATAGCAATTTATCTCTTTACTTATTGAATGCCCCTCGTAAAAAGCTTTGTCTTCTCCAGTTTCGTTACCTCAGGTGTTCTGGTAACTTAACAGAGGCTGAAAACAAAATAGCCCTCGTATAAGAATATCCAGAGCTACAAAAATCTGCAAACGATTTCGAGGCACTCCTTACCTCAGCGCATCTACAGAAAATCGGTTGCTACACAAAAGGCATAATGTGTGTAACTCTCTGTTTGTTCATCCTGTAGAAACAGTGTTGGGATAAATTTGTAGTTTGAATCTTCTCTTCCTATTTATGGGTAATGAAAAATCCTTGGTATGTTGTACCACTACGTAAGGTCACAAATTAACAAAGCCTCAACTGACGATCCTGAACTAACACTCATCTAAAATCTTGAACTACAAATCACTCTGAGAACTGATAATGTGACAGAAAATTTTTCAACTTAAAGTCAGTCACTCAAACACCACTTACAGTGTAATAAGATTTGTAAATAAAATCAATAAAAACTATGAACTTGTTATCATTCTGCAGAACCCAACTATTTCGTTACAGAAATGAAACGAAATCTTTGAGTTTTACGTCCCACGGTTATGCCGGTTAGGCTAAAGGAGACGGTGATAATGAGAGATGAGTGAAATGGTGGAATGAAGAAAGTGGGAGGAAACGGGAGAACCCCGAGAAAACCCACGAGCACGGTGTTTGTCCACCACAAAGTTCACTTGGCGGGGCTGGGATCGAACCCGGGACCCCAAGCACCAGAGGTGAACGCTCTACCACTGATATTTCGTTACAGAATCCACCATTTCAAAAAACAATTAGAAAATGAGGAGTAACTCGAAACCGTTCGTAGATTTTATGCTTTTGGATGTTTTAACGTGTAAGAATGTTTATTTACTGTTGTAAGAGCTATGCAGTAGAGTCCTTAAAGCTCGGCACTCCATAGCCCGACAGACCGGATAACTCGGTCACAACCTGGCAGGGAGAAAAAAGTATTTTTCTGAGGTCTGTCTTATCAGGTACATTACTGTATAGTGTGTATTCACTAATTATCATTTTCATGTATAGTAAAGGCTCTATGCCTTCATAAAATACGTACTTTTCCTTTGTTTAAGGGCAATTGGGTAGTTTATTATGCTGTATTCTCAAGCAACTAATACATACAAGTACAGTACTATATTTTCTCAGGAGACACTTCTTTTTTAACCCACTTCCCGATAACCTGGCATTTTCACAAACTCGGCTACCCTTCGGTCTACATTAAGCAGAGCTTTCGGGACTTAACTATATTTCAAACAAGCGATGTAACTAACACAGGTCAATAAGTCGTACTGGCTACCCGTGTAAATGCTTCAAAGTTTCTCGTGTAGGAGTACAATCACAACAAGAAATCAAAAAGGCTTGATGGTAAGAAAAGTTGCTATTGAAATACAGAGCATTATCAGTTCGTTATATGTTGAGAATATTCCCACAGCTGAAATTGTTCAAGTTTAAAGCGAAGACGTTATGATTACATGTACAATTTTGTCTATGAGAATATGTTCATTTGGAGTCACAATAAAAGTACAAATTCTAGTCTGTACCTAAAGGAACACTAACATGATTGCTTTTTTATTTATGTTTCCTGTACAAATATCATACTATTGATTCAAACAATAATGTAATTACTGTACATATGAAAAATATAAAATAAATTATCACAAAGAATACATCAAGTAATACTATCATTATGCTGGGTCAGCCTACGCCATTTTAACTAATTTGAGATCTTGGATCTGGTTGAAATTAGGTATGATAGTTCAACATATCTGTAAACCTTTTATATAAAATGTTGGGTTCCGCTGAGAAATACTTCCAAAATTATGTTCTGTGAAGGTGATTTAAATCAGAAAATGTTGCCCCTATTTGAGTCACGTATCTTCTGAGCTGAATTCAGGATTCAAATATTTATACAACCAAGATAAACTTGTCTCTTAAAAAAAATAAATAAAAATAAATAAATAAATAATAATAAATAAAAAGATACAGTATTTTACATGCGTACTAAAGAGAGAGATTTTGTAAACTTAAATCTGCAAAGAAACGTGCAAGAATTTTTTTAAAGCAATCCTGCTATTGGTTTGGAACACACGCATTACTTTCATATTTAGCACCTAATTTGTGTTACATGTGTTGAAACAATAAAAAGTGAAAACTGTTTGAAAAATGACTAATCGAAGTACTGTAAATGGAACAGGTGATAGATATCCACAGCATACACTATATAATTAGCTTATCCCTAATGATGTCAAAAAATTATCCGCAAATGTAGCTACAATTTTTCTTCATTATTATGCTGTTGTGGTCGTACTACCAAAGTTTGATCCTAATTCCTCCATTTGTCTTCCTTCTGTTGCAGATAGATCATGGACGCTCCATTAGAAGTTTGCACCAAAGAGTAACAATTTTCTTATTCTCTAGCATGACCACAACAGCATAACAATAAAATAAACGACGACAGAGGTCAATGTGAACAATATAAGAAGTTATAGCTATATTGTGGATATTTTTTGACTTACCCTCGTAACTTATTGCACAGTGGTGGATCGCCCCTCCAGAAGACGAAACTTTCTTATTTTATATATATAAATAAAACACTTCCCAGAGTTTGGAGCTCTTAAAGGTAGCTCTAAATAGCAGTATTACAACCCACCGCCCCCCCCAGAAGTCCGTCCTGGATCCGCCCTTGTTATCGCAAGACACTAGGTTACTGTACATTTTACCACATTTTTCTTTCTTTCTTGAAGAACCACAAAATTTAGTATACAGAGTAGGAAGAGCTGTTCATACCTTGCATTCTAGAAATAAATAAATTATATAATGGATATTTCAATGCATCGCTGACCCCTTTGTCAAGGAAAGCACTTATCACCAAGTTTTAGTTGGCAGCATAGCGAAAGATAATGCATGGATGAAAAAGCCAGTGATGCCTTGAAACAGTTCTTTCTCCTCTACGTATTAACGTGTAGAATACTTACACTATCATTACTTTTTTGTCTATTTTTCTGTGTTCTTTGAATAAACTGATATGAACAATGCGATTTTACTAACTTCTTCTTCAACGCTATAATGATCGCAAGGAGTCATGAAGCTTGACCTTAATCTACTAATTTCATTGCCCAACAGAACGCGGGGGTGTGTTCCTGTTGCCAACTCCTACCCATGAAATTTAGCCACTGTTGACGCTCGCGCTATTTGAAGAACATCTCCATAGTGTACAGTGTTGTCAGATTGTCCTTAAATTTTGTTTTGTTAATTCTTTTATTGTTGCTGTTTTGTGTTTTCGCTGTTATTATTGTTACCGTTTCACTCGAGTTTGTGTCATAGTTATTTAAGTGTTGTCTTTTGTTGCTCAGTTACAATGTCTTTAAAGTTTGCCAATATTGTTGCTGCACTTCTCATGGTTGACATTTTCTCAAATGTGCCTTCGGAAGGCAGCTTCAAGAATCGTATCGAAACCTCCGATGTATTACAAGAGAATGCTAAAGCACTGACCCAGAAAAAGAAAAATTAGTGCACTGGCAGTATAGTGATACTTTTCTTCTTACGGTTTCTTTTGGTGTTGTGATAAAATATATCCAATTCCCAAATGTATAGTTTGTACTGTAAAACTTAGTAATGCTGCTACGGTTCCCAGTAAACTGATGCAATATTTATCAACAAAACATTTCTCTGTCAGTTTTGTTGGTTCCTCGAACAAAGACAAAGCAAAAAACATTCACGACTGCTACAGTGCATGTTTCGGAAAAAGTACGGGAAGATAGTTATAAGGTAGCCTAACTTATCGTAAAAGCAAAGAAACCACACAATAGTTGAAATGTTCTTAATGCCTGCTCATAGGGAAATGATAAAAATAGTCCTGGGTTCAGAAGCTGCTATTGAAATTTCAAGAATTCCCTTGTTTGCTGACATTATCGGTCACAGAATTATTGACAAGTCTCATGATACTGAAGAAATGTCTTGAGGACATGTCTACGGGCCCCGAATTCGATTCCTGGTATGAAAACCTTGAAACTGAATGATTCTGTGATTCGGATACCACCTTAAACAGTAGCTCCACGTCTTATATAGCCTCGGTGTTCAAAAAGACGCTGAAACTCCAATCCAACCAGCTTACCGGTAGCCTTGTGGGCTGCGCTTTTCCGCATGTTCCAGCACTAACATGAAATATAATATGCAGGATAGCAAACAGTACTGAAACTCGGGTACAGATTGCGCTCAGGTGCAATGTAGTATGAGCTGTGAGCGCCACATGTGTGCTTAGTTGTGTGTGGAGTAGCATAGTAGGCAGTGGACGCGAAGGTAATGTTTATATTCGAGCAATATTTCCGCTTACACGGTGTGGAGCATGCAGGAGATGAGCGCGCAGGTCTACTGTATTGCTCTGAAACTTTGGCATATGAAGATTTCATCAACAACATATGGTTCAGTCATGAAAGCCATGTGTAACTTGATCGTTAGTCGGTTATTGACCCATTCTTAAATGAATTGCGCGGTTTTTGCCAGTCACTTGTGCTTCTGCCCACGAGTTTGGATATCGCTTGATTTCCCGTGAAACAGATTTTCCATATTCTTCCCACTCCCCTTACCTCATTGCCTACATATGGGGTATGATGAAGGAAACAATTTTCCGAACAGATAATTCCCTACCACTATACCGGACGGTCATTTGTTTTGTCGTTCTAGCAATCTGTGTTCAATAACATATTCATCGGCCTATAGGACCACTATGAAGAATGTGTGCAACGTAAACGTAATGCTCAACCTTCTGAACACATGATATACAGGCGAGACTCCTCTTAAATTTACAATATGTGTTGAGTAACATTTAGCTGACACCCGTTTTACAACATTTCTTATGTTTGAGGATATAGTACAACAAGTAAATAAATAAATGTCAACGATGTGATTTCAGTACTGTTTGTTTGGCCGCATACTGTATATAAGAATTCCAATAATGCCGACGTAGTAATTTGGATCGAACGTACGAAATGTTACGTTCGCTGTTGTCAGGAATAGTCTGTGAAAACAGACAATATGAGATTCACACAAGGCCATGTTGAGTTGGTGCTACGTGCTACATTTTTTGGAAATAATTGTATCCTGGATGAATTATAACAGCTTAGTGCTGTGTAGGTCGTTAGTCAGATGTTGGAATCCCCTTGATTGAGAATCGGATTTACTAAATAAAATTTTTTTCATAATTTTCGATGTTGGTCTCGAAAAAACTATTGGGAAGTTTTTACTTTCTTCCAGTTTAACTTTACAATTTTGAAAGAGAGACTTGGTACTTTCAATATTCTTCTTCCCGAAGCAAACTTTTAAATGACACCTCTACCACCGTTTTCTTTCACAACTTGCTAACATGAGTTAATTATGTATCTAAACAAATTCCGGTCGCTACAACACACGGAAGTATGCTTGCTCAGTTAGCATATCTTTAACAAGATAATGCGTATCCACATACATTTTTGGTGATTGTAATATGTATACTTAATGCAAGTAGGTTTCCTAGTCTTCACAGTGGTTGGTTAAGAATGAAGTTTATCAGTCGCTACTAATAATCGAATCCGGGATCCATGCATACAAAGAGCAAGCATATTAAAACATTTGGATCCATAGAACATGTAAGAAATGCTAAAAAGCAGAAGTTTTCTTGGAATTCAACACGGAATTATCGCCTCTACAGAGGTTGTTTCCGATCTATGGTGACGATTTCAACCTGCACTTACCTTAAAAAGATACCATGTCGCCACAATCGAGGGTGCTCTATTTGGTAGCCCTGAATCTGGGGAATTGCCTGACAGCGAAGTTTCCACTGTAGGAGGCTGGCACACGCAGTATAGTCATGTCAAGCCGCAAAAACTACTCCTGATAGGCTTTCCAAGCCCTTCAACGGTGCGGGATCTGCTGTGAGACAAGGCTCGTTTCAGGAGGCCGAAGGCACAAAAGTCCATCGGTGACTCATCAGAGGACCTCACTGGAATGTCTGTGAATAGAATGGCATGAATTCAAGTTTTTCCTGTCATTTGTTGGAGGAAGAGGCGGGTTGAACGAGATGTATGACTTGACGCCTTGTCTTGATGCACCCACACACGACTCCATAGACATGGGAAATGTCATGGCGATAAACCGGTGTCAGGACGTTAGTCTGATATTGGTGATATTCCCAATTCACCTTCGTATTTTTCGCTACACAATGTATGGTCAGCTTGGTACCTGGTACGAGTATCCAGCAATGATCATGAAACCTGTGCCCAAACTTTCCTTGCATTCAGTGAACCATCTTTGAAAATCCCTCGCACCTCTCGATCAATAAAAAATTGCACGTGGCTCATTCCATCTCCATTCAGGTCGGAAGGGGGGGGGGGGGTCAGGTGACCATCTCCGATTTTTTTGAAAAAAATATGTTTGGTAGTCCTGTTGGAGATATGAAACCTGCGAAGACGATTTTCCCAGAAAAAAAATTGTCTTCGAGTTATGGGCTAACGAAATTCGGACGTACATCAAACGCTCTGGAATAGCTCCCATTTGACATTTAGACTGCATTGGAGATACACTGCATTGTGTGAAGTGTTTTATGTCAACGATATTACCCATTGTGCATGTCAATGCATCGTCTTGTTCGTGTTTCACAATAGATATACTATCTAATGTATATAAAAGTTAGTTAGCATTGCAAATATGTCTTCACAATATAGCACCCAGGGAGTTAAGTGCAGTGATTATCTAAAAAGGCACAAGAACGTAATATACAAAAGTAACACGAAAAATTTCACTGTTGTTGGTAATCTTGCAGAGTTATTACAAAATTATTTTGGATCACAAGTACAAGTAAACAGTGCTGATAACTTGTGCAAAAACTGTTTTATTTATTACAAGGCTCAGATCGAGAAACCAGCTGCTTCGGTTGAACCAAATAGTGCGATCATTATTACGGATCAAATGACTGCAGATGACGATTCAGTGACTTCAGATCCAATCTACGTTTCAAGTAGTGCAGTGATTGGTACTTTAAATAGTAGCATAAGTATACTTGATACGCAAGTGTCACCCGTGAAAAAAACATGGCAAGAGAAGGAAGAAAGAAGAGTCACGTACGCAAAACGAAAATCAGAACTAGAAAACGTGTTTTCGATGGCAGTATCTGGAAAATTACAAGATGCTTTTGGTGTGAGTGTACCGTGTTCCTCAGGAAGTTCGTCCGAGAGTTGCAATAATTGTGAAATGTGGTTTTTCAACATCACTTGTGCAATAGAGAAATCATCCTATCGTGAAAAAGTACAACTTCTCGTATCGTGCCTGAAACCTTCAGTAAACGCACGATCGTCGAACGCATCCCATCTGCGATAAAGTATCTAATAGATAAGTCACGCAAAGTGAAAAAAGAAAAGGTATGTGGGCAACGCCAGATCCGTACCAAGGATCCGCTTACCTCGAGACTGCATTGTCATATTACGTAGATGATAGAAAGACTGTTCTAGACGAAGTCCGAATCAAAAAGATGTTTCTGTATATGAAAACGGTGAAAAAGTAAAAAGGGTTAAAAGTTTTATGACCCGCTCCATTAAAGAAGCCTTCAGATTGATGAATGAAGGTAATCCTGACATAAAGATGTCTATTTCTAAATTTTACTCTTTACGTCTCAAGTGGGTTAAATGTCAGCCGGTGAAACAAACATGTACATGTATTTATTGTACCAATATAAATCTCATATGTACATCCCTGAGCAAGCTTACTGAAAGAAAGATAGTAGATACAGATCTGTACTCTTTGTGTCTCTGTGGCGATCCTACCGAAAAGTGTTGGTTGCAAGAATGTGAGAATTGCCCAGGACTAAATGCAATTTCGGAACAAAGTTTCGAGATACAAGATACTGATGAAATCACGTATGCACTATGGGATAGCGGAGATCTTGTGAAAGAAACTGGAAATCTAAATAGATTTTTAAAGCATGTAAAGTACTGGATTTCAAAAGGAATAACTCATAGCTATATTCGAAAAATCCAGGGAGAAAGTATAGCGGAAATAAAAAGATCTACACTTCTTGAAACATCCTTGGTATTGCATTTCGATTTTGCCGAGAACTGGTCTGTTGTTTTGCCAGATGAAATTCAAAGTTATCATTGGCCCAATTCACAGATATCTATATTTACGTGTGTAGTGTACTTCAATGGCAACACAACAAGTTATGCGGTAGTGAGCAATGACTTGCAACATGATGGTGCTCATGCACTTTGTGCAATCAAACTGATACATCAAGATGTTAATGAAATCACCGACTCATACAATGAATTGCTCATAATTTATATTTCAGATGGAGCAGCTTTTCATTTTAAAAACAGGTTCCAGCTGTATGAGCTTGAAAAACATTTCCAAGACGATTCAACCAAGAGAAGATGGATCTTCTCGGCAACGGGACACGGAAAAAGTGCATGTGACGGTATAGGTGGGCTCTGCAAACATTACGCAACAACGTTTAATCTTCGAAATGACCCGGTAAGAGCTATAAGGGATTCAGAATCGTTTGTCAACACCGTTTCGGAACTTATCAAAGGCACAAGGCTTTTATTATTAAGTGCACGTACTATTCAAGACTTCAGAAATCAAAAATCACAAGAGTGGGCCAATGTTAAACATGTGATTGGTATTCAGTCTAGTCATTTTTGGCAGGTCGACAATACAGGCATATTCATGGCAAGAAGCACGAAACATGTACTTGAAAAAATACAAGTAGCTGACAGTTCCAAAAGAATATATTATACTCTGAATGACCTTCAAATTGGAGATTTTGTTACTTGCGTCTATGATAAGCAGTGGTGAGTGGGTCAAGTAGTTTCACTCTCACAGGAATTTTGCGATATTACAGCGTCTTTTATGACTCCTCATGGACCTGCAACTTTCTTTAAATGGCCAGCTGAAAACAATGAGTGTAACGTTAATTTGAAAGATGTTCTTAAACTCACTCCGCCGTCTCCTACTTGTGCCTCAGCACGCTATCACAAATTCCTTCCCAAAGAAGTGATGCTGGTAGAAGACCTCTTTGCTTCAATATGACTTACAGAGAGAAGCCAGTATGTAATAATTAACTATGCTATTGATTAATTTTTCATGTTATTTATACATACCACATAATTGTTTAAATCGATCACTTTGTGTAACATGTTAAATTCCATATATATATTCTAGTGTACATTTATATAAGAATATTGCATCATTGCACATTTCGATTTACTTCTTCAAACGATGCAAAATTAAAAAGAAAAAGAACTATCACGCCAAGCGTGGTTGCATACCCGGCCCCTGTGCAACACAATATTTTAAAAATTTGCGAAAAATTTAATACACAAATATCTACTTTTCTTTTTGCATGATTCATATAGGAAACAATGAAAGATCGTTCAGGCAGATTTTCAGATTTTTTAAGAATGGCCTTTTGGAGAAAATCCGCCCTAATTTCTGGCGAAAATGACGTTTTATCATACTTTCACTCACGTTTTCTCACCCATGTGCCATCGTAGATGGCAAACAAAATTATCTATAGGGATTCCAGAAGGAGTATTATATTGTCACAATAATACGGTTCTTTTTTTAATCCTTCATACGGAAAATAAATGTCAAAATTCTTACATTTTACTAAGCTTTCCGGTGTTTACAAAATACTCTTGTTGGACTGTAATTCGAGCTTTTTATATCAGAACCACAAATGTAACCTGAGCACTTTTAAATAAAGAAAGAATCATCCAATTATTACAAGTAGTTACTGAACTACGTGTCTTTCAAGATTTTGCCCATCCAGTATCTTATTTAAAATAGCGATCTTCGTCCGAATTTCATTAGCCCATAACTCGAAGACAAAATTTTTTCTGGGAAAATCCTCTTCGCAGGTTTCATATCTCCAACAGGGTTACCAAATATATATATTTTTTTTTTTTCAAAAAAAATCAGAGATAGTCACCTAGTCAATTTTGCATATATCTGCCTGAATTGAGATGGAATGGGCCACGTGGCTTGTGACAGTCATCCAGATAAACATATGCCTCGTCAACTGTTAACAACCAACTTCCACTTTTCACCAGCCAGGTACCGCTCATACAGCTTTCGACGTTCCTGGATGTGTTTTGGCAAGAGCTTATGAACACGCCCCTTCCGTCGCTTTACCAACCTCAAATCGTTGTGAATGATGGTGTGCATTGTCTTCAGTGATATCTATAGCCGGTTCGCGATACTTCTCTGTGCGGGTGGATTCTCCCTGGTGACCAGAGCCCCGAATTCTAGCTCGTGAGCAGCTAGTGGCAGGCCGGGGGTTGGCCTGTTTCTGCCTACAGGAATCACCCCACGTCTCGCTTTACCTGCCCTTTCAACACCCCTGATATGCCATTTTTGGGCACAGTGAATCTAAGTTCCTTGTACAGTTTGATAATGGCACTATAACTGTAGTTCACGTGAGAAAGGACCGTTATGTAGCCATCCCAATAAGCACTTATTTTCGGCGGCATTTGTCCCGATATGCACTTACCACACCTGTCACGCACAGTCAATGGTCCAAGGTGCCCACACGACTGGCAGCTTCCTTCTCTTGCCGTTTGGTGGTGCTGCACAAGGTGTGTAATTTCATCACCACAGATCGGAAACAACTTCTATATTAACTATTGCACTAGTGAAAAAGGAAAAAGAGAGAAAATACAAACCAAAAATTCATCCCGGATGAAGTACTTGGCACGGACGACCTCCGGGTCTTCCCCTGGTTCGGCTTGGGCATCCGTGGGAGTTTGGTATCGAGCAAAATCTGCAAAATAATCTTCCAACCGAGACTTTCCAGCTTTAATTTTTTCTGCTAAAAGATCCTGTTTATTTAAAAACAGAATCACTGATATCGTCCTCAACCACCTGGAAATGAAATACCAGTCATTAGATAATTCGTAAAAGCATGAAATGCAAAATCACAGTTCAGATTTAAAAAACTTTTAACACATTATAAACCCACTGTACTAAACGCTCCTTAAGTTCTTCTTTATTACTTGAAGCCGGTTTTGCGACTCTTCCAAAGAAGAAACGAAGTGGGATGTCTAAAGGTAATTATAAAATGAAAGAACTTACGGTACAATACTTATTAAAAGCTGTAAAAAGTGTTCATAAAGTATTTAAAGTTCTTTTTAAAGTTTTTAAAAAAGTAAGCGTTGTTTTGGCTTGTAGTTACACACTGTAATTGCAAAGTGCAATTTTAAACTTTTGTTGTTGTTGTTGAAGATTAATCCTACAAGAAATTCAATTAAAAAGAAGTCCCTATAGTCACACCGGCCCGATGAGTGGGGGAATTATCCGGTTTCATCGTGGAAGCACCAGACAAGGTGATAACGGGCGCTAACCACTGTCCCCTGAGTCCCACAGTACATTAGCTCTTCCGAACACACCGGTAGACCCCGCCCGCCGCCACGGATGATAGCCAGCTCATCGTTTTATAAAGATGTAGAAAACTACTAAAGAGACTCGCTGACCATAGACGCAGGTTCGTGACCGGGAAGAGAAAAGAGGAAACAGAAGATGAACGTCGTATTGGGATCGCCGGATACGCTGGTCGACCCCCAACCTATCGACGGGCAGCCAGATGGCTGCAGAGCAATGCAGTCTCAACCATGAATATGCTACCATTGTGCCCTAGAGGAAAGGGCAGAAAAAGAGGCCCAACTCATAGAAGATCTGGCTATGGTGTAAGAGAAAGCTTTACGTATTATGGCCAAAGAATCGCCCAGCACCAGAAGCCACAACCAGCTACTGCATCAAACGAAGCAACTGAGAGCGTCCCCCGCGCCGAGAACTCCCCGGGCCACTCAATATTCAATGGGCCTTTAAAACCACCCTTAACTGGACAGATGAACGGGGCAGCTCCTGGAAGACTGGCATGAGACGCAGCAAAACACCCAGTCACCATAACTCCTTCTAATCCTGGTTCCTATTAAACGTTAAAAAGTTATGTAAAACTGAAAATTGGATTAGGATTAAATAATTAAAAATCTGGTTATTTTGAAAACCTAGAGATCTCTTCTTCAGTCACATCAATAAAGTCTGGACGGATTTAATTTGCTTATAATTTTCATAAAAATGCTCATAATGAAATCAAATAAAGTGCAAACGGTAGCGGAAGGATTAAATTTTTAGTTGGCAACACTGTTAGATAAGCGGCAACTCTGAACACGTTGAGAGAGGGAGAGGGAGGGCAAGGGTCAGTTTCTTTTTTGAAGAGGAGACCGTGAATGGAGATTCGTACCTGGATATGTAGCAGAAATACCTCATTCTGGAACTGGAGGCACGTGGAATCCAGAACGACATCGTGTTCCAACAGGACGGGGCACCCCCTCACTATGCAATCAAGGTGAGACAGTTCCTTGACGAGAAATTCCCTAACCGATGGATTGGCCGCGGTGGCCCGACCGCTTGGCCGCCAAGATCACCCGACCTTATCCCCTACGACTTCTGGCTTTGGGGTCATGTGAAAACGGAAGTTTATCAAAGAAGCCAAGTGGTTTGGAGAACTTAAAGGACAAAATCAGGGCGTCTGTGGCTGGCATTTCGGATCAAACACGGCGGAACGCTGAGTGGATTCCAGCGCCGCCTACGCGAATGTGTGGACGTAAATGGCGCCCAGTTGGAGGTGTGGCGGTGAATGAACTGAGCTGGTGCAGATTACAGGTAAAAATTTAATCCTTCCGCTACCGTTTGCACTTGATTTGATTTCAATATGAGCATTTTTATGTAAACTATAAGCGAATTAAATCCGTCCATACTTTATGAAAACCCTGTATATTAATATTTATTCTATATATAAATACTTTCAACCTTGAATACTCAACAGATGGCAATTCTTCAGTACCTGACAACTTATCATTCAGACACCCTCACAAATGTGCTTGAAACTAATTTGTGTACTAAAATCCTTTGATTGGCATTTTTTTGACAACTGAATGTAGCACTCACAATTGAGAGAGTATCTGCTGAAAGAGTTAATCGTTGAGGAAGGAAATTACGAGAAAGTAGAGATCATATATAAATAGAATAAGGGGTCACATAAGTATTACTGTAAAATGAACAATTATAACAACAATGGACGCATTAAAAACAATGGACGATAAGAATGCTTTTGTGAGGAAGGAAATAATATAGTATATCGTTCAACATAAATAGAATTGGTAACAGAAAATGTGGTTCGATTAAAGAAAGAGAAGGCTATTGGACTTAGATATCTCCATTTAAAGGCATACATATTAAATGGCCTAAATAGTGATACAGAATGCATTTCCAACAAGTTTAATACTTATGTAAATATCAGACTGTTAAGACCAGCACCCCTATTTTCAGTATTAGGGTTGGTAACACTGATGTGCGCGAGAGACCTGAAACTGACAGTACCTTTCTGCCTCCTTGCATCCACTATCCGAAACATGTTTTGAGTCAGTTTGTTTTTATTGTTTGTTTGTGTCGAGTGGATATCTTAAATTGTAATACTGGTCTGTCATACCGATCTTTACTGTAACGTCTCCTATTTTCTAAAACTTCTCTTTTAGTATTTATTTTTAAGAGTGACTTAAGAGGCTACTTACAATGGATGAACCCTCAATGTCTCGAGGTCCGTCCAGACAGAGATCAAAAAGTAAGTGGAAGATCTGTTCTAAGCACAGCTGATTCAGACTATATTAGCGTATTTGAAATATGACTTTTGAAACAGATAGTGATATCGCCGACAAATGACGACATTGTTGAAGTGGACGACTCAGATGCCGAGCCAGATTGTGTTTTGCCTAATGAGAAAGGATTTAGTAGTGACAATGAACTGTTGCTTGAAGATGAACTAAAAGAAAATGATGAACCTATAAACCAACAAAGGTTATCAGAGTTTACCTTATATGTGGACAACTGAAGAGCCTCCCAGAACTGTCAAAACGCCAGCTCGAAATATTGTAAAGGGAGGAATTTGTACAGATCTCTGGGAACAAATCCAAAACCAATTGATGTTTGGAATTTATTGTTTGCGCTAATCGCTGCCTTTACAAACCAAAAACTAGCGATAGTCAGAAATTCTCCTGGGCCTACAACAGAGTTGTCTAACTACAGGAACACAGATGCTACAGAAATAAATGTCTACATTGGTTTGTTGCATTTGTCAAGCATTTTTAAAACAAGTAATGAAATAATGGAATCCTTATTTTCAATAACAAACCGATTTTTTTTTTTTTTTTTTTTTTTTTTTTTTAACTTTATCTCTCACACGCTATAAGGTTTTGACTGCCTGTTTACGTTTTGATGATGCTAATACTAGGTTGGAACGCAAAAGTACAGATAAGGCTGCTGCAATCAACTCTCAGGAAGCAAACACTTTATCAGAGTACTTAACGATTGATGAGATACTGGTCCCATTTCGAGGTAGATGTAGTTTTAACGCGTATATGAAGAAGAAGTATCTGTCTGACGGTAAGAAGTCATATTTATGCAAGGCCTTCATTTATATTAGTGCTCGATATGATGGTGTTGAGCTTACAGAACAGGAGCAGAAGATTCTCATGAAACCGACAAAGTCCGTTGTTGGACTGTGTACTCCCACTGAACAAAGGAATGGGCATATTACCACTGACAATTACTTCAAATCAATAGAGACTGTAGATGAACTAAACAATAGAGGATTGACTTACGTAGCACAATGTAAAAGGGCAAGATGGTGATTCCAAAAGAATTTCTTCCAGACAGTAAAAGACATATGGGTTCTTCTATATTCATGCCTTCAACGAACAGACGACTCTTGCATCTTTTATCGCGAAGAAAACTAGGGCTGTTGTGCTGATATCATCGATGCATCTGACTGCAGATTTAAATCCTGACAACGACAAACCTGAAATAACTTGTTTTTATAATGAGATGAAATGTAGTGTCGATCTGCTTGATATGAAGTGTACCATTTATAGCTCGAAACAGAAGAACAAGAAGGTGGCCTTCAGCCCCCCCCCCCCTCCTTTTTAAAAATCGATTGTTGAATGTGAGCAGCCTGAACTCCTTCATTTTGTTTTTAAGATATCATGACTCACATCTGTTGAACAGGTTTGAGGTTTTGAAGAATTTAGCTTTGGATCTGATAATACCTCATAAGCGATCACGTCTGAATATCCCACAACTTTCACGTGACATCATAGAGTTTATCATGAAAATGTTTCGTGAAGAACAAGAAAAAAGGATGCACCCTGGAGTACCTGACGATAAACTGCCGAAAAAGGAAAACGTGCACCAAATGCCCTTATGTGAAGGAAAGAAAGACTACGTACAAGTTCTTCAAACCAATGCCTTATGTGCAGCTGAAAAAGTATGCATTGACTGTGCGTCCGAGTGCATCTAAAAAGGATATAGATGCAAACGAGAGCTGCGACATGAGAGTTTTTCGTATAGCTAATAAACATCATTATTTTGAACACTAAACCATATATTTTTACTTTAGAAGCATTTTAATGCTCAAATTTCTTTAATTTGTATAGGTTTATACGACAAATAATAATAATAAAAAGTTTAAATACATAAACTTATATAAGGAATAAAACTTCCTTTTGTCCATAAAACATTGCTATGCCTTTCTTGGGATTTATACAGAACATTGTTGTTATGCCTTTCTTTTGATTTATACAGAGTTAAACCTACAACTATAGCAAACAAGGCTAAAAAACATAGACTGGTCTCAGAGACCAGTCTTCACCTTAACGTAACAAAATTCGTGTTTAGCTAAAAGGTTAAAGAACGAAAAGGATCTTTCTGGAGTCGGTAATTTCCCTGACCATAACCGTGTATTACTTCAAGTGCAACCCAACTAAAAAAGGGTAGCCAGATAATAAAAGATAAAAACTGATTCATTTGGAGTGTCGAGGAGTAATTAATGGTGAGATCATTGAGTAAAATGTTTCTCGACTGGAGCTGAGATGGCTGGAATATACAGAACAAAGACACGACAATTATCTGGCACAGGGAACAGAAAAGCTGGAAATAACAGGAAGAAAGAAGAGAGGAATATCCAAGATGACATGGAAGGACAAGGTAATTTTAGGGAGAGAAGGTAGAAAATAGAGGACGTCCAGGATAGAAGAAAAAGGAGGAAAAGAAAGACGGAAACACCGATCCTATAAAACTTGAGAAAAGGCGAATACAATAATGATGATTAACAGATATCTGAAATGTTATAGATGTTTATAGATCAATCCGTTAATACCATCTGCATAAAAGCCTGAGGAGTTGAGGCAAACCAGGTTTCTTATTCATTAAAGACTTCCTCCTGATCTAGAAAATTCCTCCTCTCCAGATGTTTCTTCATATTTGGGGAGAAAGTAATTGGACGAAAACGGATCAGATGAATACGGTTTGTGGAGTAAACGTTCGTATCTACATTGGCGCACAAAAGTTAGTATTTCTGTTGTTCGATGTGCCGGTGCAGTGTCCGCTATAATATGTTCCTGTGATTGAATCCACTTTTAGTAAGTAATCAATCAAGATCACATGCTTATGTTCCAAAACACGGGCTATGACTTTAAATGCTGCACAATGTCTTTTCAGGGGTGGGAGTGAGATTGGTTTCCATGTGTTACTCACTTTGCTTTCAGGGTCAAATAGTATAAACGCGGTATTCATCCGTAGTCACGAATCTGTTTACACAAGCATCCCTGACCTTGTGGTATAGGTCCAAAATGCTTTTGTGGACACTGCATATGTTGCTGTTTTGGAAAAAGTGTGAACAATTCACCTTGCTATTACTTTAATCATACGCAAAATGTAGCGCGAACGGAACAGTCAGACGTCTACCTTCTAGCGCTAGCTACTCAACTTTTGCCATCACGCTTGATGTATAGTCGTTGAGGGGTAACCAGTGATGAAAATTTTCCCGGAAAATTTTCCGATTCATAAAAACATACTCCACTTATTCCTACATCGTTGTATAGCCATGATGTGAGGTGGAAAATTTTCTTCTATATTTTTCCGGAAAATTTTCCGTTCTTAACAAATATCAGTGATCAAGTAACAATTCCCCAGTATTCATAAATTGATTAAATTCATGTATAGAAATGTTAAAAATTGAAAGATTGTTTAAAGAATCTGAAAATTTTCATGGCTCAGACAATTTTCAGTACTATGTAGGAACAAGTGAAACAATTTTTCATGAATCGAAGAATTGTCTGTCCTGCACAGTGATGAAAATTTTCCGGAAAATTTTGAAACGGAAAATGTTCCGATTCATAAAAACATCACTTATTCCTACATCGTTGTTTAGCCGTGATATGAGGTGGAAAATTTTCTTCTATATTTTTCCGGAAAATTTTCCGTTAACAAATATCAGTGATCTAGTAACAGTTCCTCAGTATTCATAAAATTGATTGAAATCATGTATAAAAATGTTGAAAAGTGAAAGATCGTTTAAAGAATCTGAAAATTTTCATGGCTCAGACAATTTTCAGTACTACGCAAGAACAAGTGAAACAATGTTTCATAAATCGAAAGATTTGTGTCTTGTATGGAAAAATTGAAGAACTTTTTATGAGTCGGAAAATTTTCATCATTTTGAAGCAAAAAGTAAAACAACTTTTTGTGAATCGGAAAGTTTTATTGTTCTATAGAAACAAATGTAAGGAATTTTCATCATCGGAAAATCTTTATCACGATGTAGAAACAAGTAAAAACACTTTTCATAATCCGGACAGTTTTGTATATTATGTATAGTGATGTTAGGTGGAAAATTTTCCACTATATTTAACTGCACATTGAGATATACAATTCCTATAGAGGAAAATTAGACAGCAACAAATTATAATTTTCCAATTAGATTTCGGGAACCATAAAATTTTCTAATATTTCAAGTTGGGAAATTTACATAGTGTTTCTCTCTCTCTCTCTCTCTCTCTCTCTCTCTCTCTATTATATCTACTTATTTATAAATGTCGCAGAATGTAAATCTATAAAAGTAGTAAAGCTATGAGAAAACAGTCTTATGCGTATTAAACTGACGAAATCTAATATTGTAAGATCAAAGGTGGATTCTGAGGGAAGAACGCATTGAAGTTTTTGAAACATTCTTGAAATGAAGAATCGTTAGATTTTCACATGAAACTTTTTAAGACAATATTTATTTCCAATAAATTTTACGGCTAAACAACGATGTAGGAATAAGCGGAGTATGTTTTTATGAATGGGAAAACATTCATGACTTTTAATAAATTGAAATTTTAAATAATAGAATGGGATATTTGTACTCTACGAACTCATGTTCTCTGCATTTGGCATACATACACACACACACACACACACACACACACGAGAGAGAGAGAGAGAGAGAGAGAGAGAGAGAGAGAGAGAGAGAGAGAGAGAGAGAGAGAGCGGAGTTGAATTGAGTTGATTTTGAGTTTAACGTCCCTTTTAGCAGCGAGACTATATAAGACGGGACCAACTGATTAACGTGAAATCCGAACTACATGAGCTCCCGCTGGGAATCGAAGCCAGGTCTTCCATGCCAAAGGCGCGTATGCTAGCCGTTTAGCAACGAAGGAGCTCGCAGATGAAAAGAGAGAGAGAAACACTGTGTAAAATTTTACTTCCCAACTTGAAATATTAGAAAATTTTCCGGTTCCCGAAAGCTAATTGGAAGATTATAATTTGTTGCTAACTTGCCTCTACAAAAATTCAATTTTGTAGCTGAATGTGCAGTTAAATATAGTGGAAAATTTTCCACCTAACATCACTATACACAATATCCAAAATTGTCCAGCTTATGAAAAGTTTTTTCTACTTGTTTCTACACCGTGATGAAAATTTTCCGATCTATGAAAATTCCTTTCACTTGTTTCTACAGAGCAATAAAACTTTCTGATTCACAAAAAGTTGTTTTACTCTTTGCTTCAAAATGATGAAAATTTCCGACTCATAAAAAGTTCAATTTTTCCATATAAGACAGAAAATATTTCTATTCATTAAAAATTGTTTAACTTGTTCTTACATAGTATTGAAAATTGTGTGAGCCATGAAAATTTTCAGATTTTTTAAACGATCTTTCCCTTTTTTACATTTCTGTACATGAATTCAACCAATTTTATGATTACTGATGAATTGTTACTTGATTACTGATATTTTTTTAGAACGGAAAATTTTCCGGGAAAATATAGCGGAAAATTTTCCGAAATGGAAAATTTTCCACCTCACATCACTAGGGGTAACCTTCTCTTCGGTCACCATGTAGACTTGCGCGACCACATTTGAATTCTCTCTTCTAATATTTCACTGTATCATAAGGTGGGCATTCTTCACCACCTACAGTTGCCATCTCTTCACGCCAATTTTCTTTAAAGTGAAGGAATTTAACTACAGCTCGGTATTCGATTTTATCCAATATTCTGCGCCGCTTAATTTTCTGGCTGTAACATCAATTCAACAGAACGTAAAGAAAAATTAGTATACAAACAATGTTCATTCAATAAGTAACCGGAAAAGTTACCAAAAATAAATAAATTAAAAATAATAATGAAAACTTCAACAAAGGCTGTGATTCTTTGTTATTTTTTGGTGACCTAGAACTATTATCAGATGGGCTTGGCACACCTGCATCGCTGAGAATCAGTGAAACAAGATGGCGGCACCCTTGCAAGTTTGCACTAGCTTGCAGCAGCGGAGCGTCTGTTAGCTGAAGGGTTGAAACCAATCGAAATTCACCGTCGGATGGCAGTGCAACATGGTAAAAATTGTTTGAGTCACAGACAAGGGGACCAGTGCACGAGTGGGCAGGTTAAGTTCAAACGGGGTGTAACAAGTGTTGAAGATTCGCCATGCCCAGGACGCTTTGTCTGTGCAGTCATGGAGAACATTGCGCGAGTTGATATAGGAAAACAGGCGTATTACGGTGAGTGATATTGCAGCAAGGATTAACATTAGTGTCGGATCAGCCCACCAAATTGTTAATGACGTACTGATATTCAAGATTACTTTCAGCTAACAAAAATCTAATGACACTCTGTCGTTGCACGTTGGTGCAAACCTGAAAGGGTGCCGCCATCTTGTTTCACTTGATTCCCAGCGATGCAGGTGTGCCAGGCCCATCTGATAATAGTTCTAGGTCACCAAAAAATAACAAAGAAGAACAAAGTTTGTCGAACTTTTCCGGTTATTTATTGAATGGATCTTGTATTAAGAGATGCCAACTTATCATTGTGTTATTTTTTACATCACTAGTACATCTTTATCACAGTGGGGATAATAACTTTCTGCCCTTTCCTCGTACTGTAAGGGATAGAAACGAAAGGCGCACATGTTGAACAGGAAGGAGAAGTTTAGCTGGTTGGAAGAATAGTCTAATAAAAATAGGTTAAGATATTGTTGGACATATAGTTGTATTGCTAGTGACCCTGTAGTGTTAAAGTGAAAATGACTGTAGACCAGTGATGACACACAATTGTTTTGATAGACGTAAAAATTGGAACTAGCTTCCTCTTAAGTGGCTCCCAATAACAATTTTGACACATTCAGAGTTAGAAATATTCTATATTCGTGTCGTTCCCCTCAATTTTAACATGCCAAAGACGCCCACGCTCACATGGTTCACATGTCCATGGGAAAAATAAAGCAAGGCAATCATTTTGCTTTTAGTAGTCTGTATTGATAATTAGTGAACATAACCATCCTTCTGAAGTCAGAAACCACCTAATGCTTACCGATTGTTCCAAATGCTTTTGAACAGTTCCAATGATTCTCGAAGCCTATTTTGACTTGGGTCCTCTCGTAGAACCATATTGTAACTGCTACATGCCGTGACAAATATAATTGCCGTGACATCATTGAAGCACTGGATCCATTTTCTTCTTTCATCCCGTTGGCCGCCTACGTCGAACATACTGGAAAAGAAATGGCAACAATCAGTACAAAGAGAGTGATCAGTGACCACTGTCGTCCGTCACTGTATTACACACGCAATATCACTTCTCTAATATGTATTACCTTACATGTAATATGTTACAATCTAAATATATGAACGGTACTCCAAGCAGTGTTCGAAGTGGAAAAAAAAAAAGCAGAGGCGGTATGTTTTATTACGATTTTGACTCAACATACCAGCTATTTAAATATGGTCTTGATCACTGAAAAACCAGAAACGGTATGTCCTGATTACTGAAAAACCAGAAACGGTATGTCCTGATTACTGAAAAACCAGAGGCGGTATGTCCTGATTACTGAAAAACCAGAAACGGTATGTCCTGATTACTGAAAAACCAGAAACTGTATGTCCTGATTACTGAAAAACCAGAAACGGTATGTCCTGATTACTGAAAAACCAGAAACGGTATGTCCTGATTACTGAAAAACCAGAAACGGTATGTCCTGATTACTGAAAAACCAGAAACGGTATGTCCTGATTACTGAAAAACCAGAGGCGGTATGGCATACCACCGCATACTCTCTCACTTCGACCACTGACTCCAAGACATATCTCAGATTTTGTATACAGCTTATGGATGTTAAGAGTTTCTTTTTCAGACATTATCTTAGGTAGTAGATCCGTGCATTGGTTTAGCACATGCTATTTATTATTGTTACACACTGAGGATGATTGAACACATTATGATAAATGGAGGAATCTCCTTAGTAGCTATGGAGGGAATAATATCTAGAGGAAGTCAGCGATTGAAATATACGAACCAAATAATACAAGATATAGGAAAGAAAAGCTACAAAGAAATTAAAAGTCTGGCCCAGGATAGGGAAGGGTGGAAAACTGCGTGAGATCAATCAAGAGATTGCTGACCTAAGATACGATGATAATTTATTACCGGCAGCGTACATTTTAAGATAGAAGAAAAAAATGAACATGGTTTCTTCTTGTTTTCATTCGATTTTTGTTAGGATCGCGCTAGTGGGTTTTATAAGACTGTAATGTCTTTAGGATTATGCTAGTGGATCTTGTAAGATTGTAATATTATCAGGCTCGCGCTTGTGGGTCTCATAAGACTGTAATGATAGTACGTCCGTCCGTTGCTCCACATGGTAACTTTTGAACGAAAGAGAAACTTTTGAGTTCTGTTCTTTACAGTAGACAGCTAGAACTACAAGTGGAATCAATCCGTAACGGTCACTTGAACAGTGGTTATCCATTCATTCATAAATGTACGTTTTGCGCAACGTTAATATGTAACCCTCATAATATTTAAAGAGTTACGGGTTGCACAACAATTTAGGCGGAAATATTTAGATATTCTTAATCCTTATTATCAACGCAAGCCCTTTCATTCATAAGTGTGCGTTGCGCGTGACCCCTTTTACTGTCTTTTAGCAGAGTTTATTCTAAGGCTCACCTTATTGAATCACACAAATATGAAAATTCACTACATTTTGATTTACAAATAAATGGGGTATAATCGATATAATAAAATTATTTGGAAAATTTAATTGTTGCATGGTGGAGTTAGTTCTCGGATATAAACCTAAATAGTGGTTCGGATCCCATTTTAAACAGAAAGTCCTGTCTTATACAGCCTCGTAATAATGGGTGTTCATTAGGCTCAACAGCTATGATCGTATTTTTTCGAATACTGCAATTTATAGCAGCATTGCATTGTCGTAAATGATACAATTAGTTATAAAAATGTAAGTTATCATTTAGTTTTAACAATATGTAAAATACGTAAAATCATTTCTGATTTCATGGGGGGGGGGGGGGGGCAATTGACGGTTGTCGCACGCACATACACAAGTTTCGAAAAGCCACCTAGGAGCAGGACACATATAGGCACACCTAATGTCACTAGGACAAGACCACACCTGAACCCTCTTCTCGGCGCTCCTTGACTGCTTGCTGCAGAAAGCTGCTTTCAAAAACAAACTTACGAAAGGGAAGCTTTGGCTAACGTAGCAAAACTGCTAATAAATCCTTCTTCTCTTTTTTATAGAAGAGGATAAATCTATACTTTTGGACAAAGTTAAAGGCCTTCTTCCATAACCACAACTCATTCACCCGCAAGCCCCCCCGCCTCCAATTCTAGGGAGCATGTGAGCTGTCATTTTTTTCAGCAGTCAAAGATACTGCCTCGCGGTATACTTTCTTACGAAAACTGATCTTCACCTGGTATTCATAAAAAATAAAACGACAAAGAAAGAAGGTTAAAAGGGAAGGAACTGAGGCAGCATTGGGTTTCAGCAAGCAGGCACTATAAATCTTTACCATGTGTTACGAAGTCTAGCAGGGGAAAGCTTAAGAGTATTTTCACAATTCCTAAAAAAAAAAAAAAAAAAAAAAAAAAAAAAAAAAAAAAAAAAAAAAAAAAGCTCTTTATCAATGTTTTATACTTACACCTGCTTGGCTGCATGTATTACTACACTTCACCGGCGAGTTAATTCTTTGTGGAATCCGAATTACCGTAATGAGTTCAAATTTTAATGCTCTCTAATTGGAAATCGAAGCCGGGACCACTTACACAAAGGCAAACGCGTTAGCCATTAGATGAAAGAGGAGAGCCGAACATGTTAACATTCCGTCTGAAAGTATTTTACGTAATTTAGTAATCTGTTAATTCTGAGTGCGTTGTTATTTACTTAATAGTACTCCAGCAAAGCCAATGTAAAGGAGCGCCAGTGATAACAACAATAAAATTTAAAAATTAAATGAAATTTTACGTTTTACGTCCCTTGGTTATGCCGGTTAGGCTAAAGGAGACGGTGATAATGAGAAATTAATGAAATGAAGAAAGTGGGAGGAAACGGGAGAACCCCGAGAAAACCCCTGCACACGGTGTTTATCCACCACGAAATTCACGGCGCGGGCTGGGATCGAACGCTCCACCACTGAAACAACAAAATATGTTGTTAACAAGGATCACTCTTTTGTTTGCAGGCTTCCTAGCTATGGCCAGCCAGACGACTTTTAAATCGATTTAGTATGGTCAGCACATCGTTAGTCATCATATTCATTATTGTTGGAAAAAATAGATTTTAAAAAATTGAAGAGGCACTCTAAAATTCGATAAGCAAATTTACGACAGTTTGTTGCATTTTTCGAAATTTAAGCATGAAAATTTATATCGTTTTGTCATCGATAACATAATAATAATAACATAGCGTAGACGAAATTTTCATTCACAAAGAGCAAAATGGATATTCTTAGAATTGAGATTTTGCAAAATGGCCAACTTAGTGCTTCGATACGTAGTTCAACGGCTCGCCACTAGATGGGAGTACTATTTAAACGAACGTAAGAAGACATGTTTTACCAATTGAATACTAGATGGCAGTAAATGACTAGTTACTAGAGTTTGAAGGTTGCCGGATACACACATGCACATACAGTTCTCAATGTATTTTAAAAGAACCTTTCGTTTGAAACGGATCAGTGGTCTACAGAAAACAAATTTACGTATTAACTTGAAGGTTGATTTTAAAATGAGATCTTTTAAACCCTCCAGTCGGCGGCGGAGCTAAGCTGTCTAAGGGGTTTTGCAACTCAAAACATTGCGCCTGTCTGAAGTTTTCACTGATTCCTTATTTCTTATTTATTATTTTTGATCAAAATATCCAATACATTTCAGTCAAAAATTTTCTTACAGGCTTTAATCTGGAGAACTACACATAGTGTTGCCAAACCCAAACTATCACTTAACTCGGTATGGTGTGCTTATTTCCCAGAAAATACGAAAACTCGATTTAGGCGCCGTTCAAAAATTTTGTGGCCCCTGGTCCAAAAACTAATTTTTGGCCAAGATCGCAATCTTTTGATCTATTTTCTTTATCATTCCCAAAATCCTTGTTAAAAAAAAAAAAAGTCTGGCAAAGAAAAGAATTACTATGTCGGTAACCTTTTTGCTTTTATCTGTCTAAATTCAATCGTTTTGAAGGAATTAGTATGCTTTTAAAAGTGATTAAATACTTAAGAATTGTGTAAGCGTATATTTTTTTCTTAAGACGTTTTCTGCTTAGCACCCCACAGCAGTTACGGTTCAAATCTCCGCCATTTTACATTTTTTTTTTTTTAATCTGAAGCAAAATACAGACTTAAAATCTGAACTACACAGCGCCCTAACTGAGAAAATATTATGAAATAAACTGGTAGAAGTTTTTGTCATACGATTTACAGCTAAGAAATACAGAGTGGGCGTATGTCACTTAACAAAAATGCATTTGAAATGAATTATTTATAATTTAAATAGTTTATAAGTCTTCTCACAACGTATTATTCACGAACTACTTATTGTCACGAATAATGCTGTCTACGAAACGAGTTAACAGTAAGAGATTGGAGTGGGAGCGTTATACTGCAAAGGTCTTCTACATTCGTTAATGTCTAAATTTCAGTAACAAGACTGCCATGAAAGAGGTTGATTTTAGAATGAAATCATTCAATCTCTTCAATTGTCGGCGAAGCTAAGCTGATGAAGATACAGTTAGTGTGCTGAAACTGTTACGTATTTGTGTTTTTATATATTTTTATCACATTACTCACTTTCTCATCGAATTAAAAAAAAATAAACTTCTTTAGTGATTCGTCACAAATCCTATGCACTATCAAAATTTCAAGTTTTTACCTTAAGAGTCTTCATCCCGGCGAAATTAAAATACCGCTAATTTTACAGTAATTATGTGATATCTTCAAACAGATAAAAGATAATTGAAATGTGGAACAAGAGCGCCCTAGACAATATTATTTTGCGTGAAGTACCGTTATCACAAGTCACCTAGTGGCTTTCCGTTTTCAGCTGTTTAGAAACGCGAAAATAAATGCCGATTTTCAAAATGGCTCGAAATCGAAAGCAGGTGAGTCAGTCGTGATAACGGTTTCTCATGTAAAATAATATTGTCTAGGGCGCTCTTGTTCCACATTTCGATTATCTTTTATCTATTTGAAGATATCACATAATCACTGTAAAATTAGCGGTATTTTAATTTCGCCGGGATGAAGACACTTAAGCAGTTGGCCCGCGCATTTATTAGTTACTCATTCAATCATTTCTTGTTTTATATATAGATATAATCCCACATCAACAAGTTGTTATTCTGCGAAGGGATATCTCTTACCTTAACAAACCTTAAAAAATTAGTGAAACCAGCATCTAAAATACAAAGGATGATCAGAAAGTAAGGTTACAAAGCATGTACTGAAACATGTATATATTTCATACAACCAACACCGCCAACGGATAGTTATTTTCTAATATAGTCCCCATATTAGTTGAGGTACTTGCCGCATCATGGGATGAGTTTGAAGATTTCTTCCTGGTAAAAATCCTGTCTTTGCGTGTTCAACCACGTCACGAAGTGTTTCACTTCCTCATCTGAAGCGAAGCAACGGCCTCCTGGATGCTCCATTAAGTCCGGGAATAAGTGAAAGTCGCTTAGAGCGAGGTCTGGGCTGTAAAAAGAGTGGCCGATGATGTTCCAGTGAAACTGTGTTCAAATCTGTTGATGATGTGCTGAGTCGGTCACTGCGCTCCTAGTCGGTGACGTTTTTCTCTACCACTCGCAAACTTTCCACACTATTCTGCGACATGCTGACGAGACAGTACAGTTTCTCTGTAAACCTTTGCCTACTGCTGGCGAATTTCAACCGCGGTTATGTTTCGTCCACAGAAATCGAATAACTGAGCGAAACCAGTTTTTAAAACGAGTCGCCATTTGTATTTACTTACAACTAGCGTCATATGTGGTGAGTGGCTCAAACTCTGCACAGTTGCCAACTTCCCTGTATTATTACAATTACCGCACACTCCTCATTCCTCTATAACAGACGGAAGTCCAGAAATATCGGCCTTGTAACATTAGTTTCCGATCCTCCCTCGTATTGAAGTATGATTTAACACTTCAAGGAAATTTATAACTACATCAACCAGTTGTTATCCTATCACTTTTTATAGGAATGGAATACCTCTTACCTTAACAACCCTTTACATTACAAAAAAAGGTAAAACCGGAAATCAGCATCTAAAAAAATAAGCATTAAAAAATAAGATATTTTGGTTACTTACTGGAAATTAACTTTGTCTACTTGAAATCTTGTTTCGAATATTCCTGAAGTTAGAACTCTACACCTCAGGATATCCTGTGAAAACAAATAAAGAATAAAATTAGTGCATAATTTACGTCGAAGAAATTTCAATATTTACTTTCTGTCTACCTTTTCAAACTTTTTGGAACAACATGCGACATAGTCAATAATTAAATCATGTAGTGATAAGCAATGAGTTAAAACCTGTTAATTTCGCTAGAGTTAGAGTAGCGTTTCTCAAACTTTTATCAAGTGGTGACCACTTTTATTATTATGAAGAATGTTCTACGGAGTTCCCCCACTCTTGCTGCTGCAAAAAAACATTTTTTTTTCTTTTTAAAGCTAAACCAATAGGATCTACATTTATTCTTCTGCTTTCATATAAGTTAAAATATCTTCTATTTCATACTACTACAAGTGCCCGTTCTTTGGACGAACTCAACAGTATGCAACCTGCAATGCAATATGGGTTGTCTGAAGGGATATATATATATATATATATATATATATATATATATATATATATATATATATATATATATTTATATTTATTTATTTATTGAATGTTCTAAAAATGGCACCTACGGACAACAGTGTGCTATTCTTCAGGTCAAAGCGAAAATCCTATAAAATGGTATACCTTCCTGAATCTTGGAGGTTTCCCCCTAGGTGTCTACGAAATTTTGTGTAATTATTTCATTCGGATTTTGTGGCCAATGTAGTTTTGCCTGTTTTTTCTTATCTGCTAGTTTAATCAATTCCTGGTCGAACCATGGTTTGTTCCTACGTATTTCCGCGTGTCCCAATTTTTCTTTTGCTGAAATTTTAATGCTATCTAATTTCAATCCAAGTATCCTCAACACTAGTGCACTCCGAATCTTCTAAAGCCGAGAATCTATTCGAAACTTTAATTTGGTATTCCTCTCTTACCTGGCTCTCTTCTAATTTCTTTAAATTAAACCTTTCCGTTTTCAGACACGAATATTTCCTTTATTCAACGATAATCTCTTTCCTATTATCATTGCTACTAGGTAGTGCTCAGTGTCAGTCAACTCCTCTAAACAGCTGAACATCAATTATGCTAGACTGTCTTCCTTTATTTTCTAAAACGTTATCAATTTGATTGTGTGTTTCTCCGTCTAGTGAGGTTGAAGTACATTTATGAACATCGCGATGTGGGAATTTTGTAGTCTTCACGATAAGGTTTTTGGATGTTGCAAAATTCATGAGAATAACACCGTTGTCATTACTTTCCTTATGCAGACTTTCGTTCCCTATAACTGGCTTCAAAATATCCTGTCGTCCTACCTTCGCACTGAAATCCCCTAATACGATTTTCATATGGTATCGCGGGGCTTGGTCAAATATCCGTTCCATCCAATCAAATATCCGTCAAATATCAAACAGTGCTGCTCCACAAAAGAAAATTATCACAATGATTATTTTTTTTAAAGGTAAGAGTTTTCGTGTCTGCATGTCAATTCCAGAACTGAAACGTGGCATTCACTAAGAAGTTGAGAATTCCCTTAGATATGCTGCAAAGAGTAATGAGTGACCTCAGCAAGAGGATTACTGAACGTGTACAGCGGAATGGCCGCCATCTGCAAAATGTTACTTTTGGGCAAGCACGTTTTCAGTGGAGCATTATTTTCTTTATTTTTCGCCCCACTATTTTCTGTTTGGTGACTTAAACTCACAAATAACTAAAGGCTTTCTTGTCTAGTTTGTATTCCAACTTGTTATACCCAAATAAATTTCATCATAGTCTCGTAATAAAGTTTTTAAAATCGCCCGATACACTGACACACCTTGTACCTGTGTAGGAGAGACAGTGAAGCACGATATTTCTATAGGACGTAGAAGGGTTATTAGATGTATTCGTTTTGCTGACGAATTGGCGTTTGATGAGGAATCTGAACAGAAAATTAGACATGTTAGAAAACTCGAAGAAATGCTGCGAAGAATATGATGAAAATAAACATTAGAAAGACAAAAGCATTGATAACTGAAGCAAAGTGGTCTTTATCAACTACACAAGCAAATAATAATATAAAGTAGAACAGGTGACTATTGTTTATTTAAGTTTTACAGATCTTTACGTCCATAAGAAATACACAAAAATTATACACTTTTCCCAATTTTTAATAATATAACGGAACACTAGCACAAGACGACTGAGTGTTCACTAATCACTCCTGATAATAGATATCTATAACTCTAAAACGGACAGTAGCTCTTAGTATCTGCTAGGAATAAGACAATGTGCCTACATCAAGTACATGAAGGATAGAAATGGCGAAAGAAGTTAAGGTAGTAATGTGTATTCGTGAATTTGTGAATAAACAGCTATCATGTGTCGTATTCTACCGAAAAAGGACAGAAACAGACAATACGCACAAGCAACGATAAATGATTAAGAGGCGTTCCGAAATGTGGGTGGAGAAAAGATTGAAAAAAAATACAAGGAGACACGATAATACACCGACAAACTGAAGGAGGTGATAGTAGACATTAAATTAAGCAAAAAAAAAAAAAAAAAAGACTAATGAACGTGAGTACAAAAAAAAGCACTATTTCCACATGAGAGGCCTCGAAAAAATGGCAAAGAACCTGATACAATGTCGAATATCTCATGAATCCGAAAAGATACCGCTGTTGGTCCTAAAGATTACATAGGAAGTCGCACCCGACAAATGCTATGGTGTCCAGATGGAAGTGGAGTTGTCGATCCATAATGGGAACCCCAGACGGGGAATCCTTAACAAAATATAGGTATCAGACTCAAAAATGAAATGAAAAAAAAAAAAAAAATGCTATAGAAAGCATGATGAGATCCACAAACAGCCATCATGTATGAACAGGAGCCCCAAGCAGACGCATGGAGAAGATTCCCTGGGTCAATGTAAAATCACACAGAGGCAGTAAGAGGTATCAGTCATATTACTGAGACACGAGATGTTACTACCCCTCCTTGATTAACCAGTTTACTTCACAGGAGCAATACAACACTAGCATGCCGCGAGATACCATAGTACATGCAAGCAACACAGTTACGGGATCCAGTAACAGGAGCAGGATAGAGGATGGGAATGGCGCGCCGAAGTGGGTGCACTAAAACTACGGTACGAGTTCAAAATTTCCTTCATGCGACGATGCATCAGTAATTGGCCTATACATTCGAAGGTTCTAGCCTGTGCCCAAAAGTTGCCCATTACTTGCCAATTACCCATTTGTGTAGGTTGTGCTGATTTTGCACAGGTCCTGATTTCCGAGGGTCTTCAGTTACACTTACAGAGCAGTCAAGTTCATTCAATCTGGCAGACGAACCAAAACTTTGACCAATTCATTTGCCACAGTAGTCCGGTCCAAATGTCGGCGAAGTGCGGGAGAACCTATTACAAAAGAGTCACACAAATAGTCGTACGTGCAGGGCCGTCTTCTCCAAAAGGTCTGGAAATGTTTCTTGCAAGAACTGTAGGCCAACTCGGACTCGTGAGGTGTTGCAGTAACATGTGCGAATTAAGTATCATTTAACATACGAGCTTAAACACTAACACGAAATTGTTGGTACTGATGGGTTTGGACACGTGTAGATTATCCCCCACACATGCATATCACGGAAATTGGTGATGTCATCGCGATAGAAGGCCATTTCATTGGTAGAATACGGATAATACAAACTGCTCATCGTTGATGGCCTACTGCTGGAACCAACAACAAAACACTGGAATATACCTTGCACACGTTACTGATACATGATGTTTTCATATAGGACAGATGACTTACGTTATGAGCTCTGATCACATCTGGAGCTTATACTGACTCGGAGAATACCTTGCTTGATTGGGTGTTCGTGCTTCATATTGTCGTTCTTGGTTCAGAGTCGTCTCTTCCACTTACAATGTCACTATCTCTTTCTGATGAAGGTGCACAACATCAACCGTTGCATGATGGGGCTGCGAATTATTGTCGCAGAATCGTGTTCTCTCCTATTCATCGACCCATGTGCACACGTATACATTAAAACTTTTCCAATATCACCACTGTATCTACACAACACATAGTTACTTTTATTGTTTACACTCATACTGCCTGCTCATGAACGTATTGGGGTACAAGGTACCAGCTGAATAGTGTGAGGAACACTTGCGCCCTAGTGAATCTTCCAATCATCCGCTGCTACACAGCGCTACATCCCATGTCACACCTTCCTCCTAACGCTAGGTTTTCGTTGTTGTATTGGTCAAAACGCAATTTACTATCATACCCCGCTCTCGCACTACGTTTCCTGTGTGCAAGTGGCAACACTATCTATACGTTCCTCACGGCATGCTAATGTTGTATTGTTCCTGTGGTGTGTACTGCTTGATCAGGGGGTGGTACGGTACCATATCGCGTGTTAGTAACAGGATCGATCCCTCTTTCTACCTTCTACGATTTTACGTTGGCTCCGGAGGGCTTCTTCCTGTTCGTACATTGCCATTGTTGCTGATTTCACCACGCTTCGTATCGCCCTTTTTCTGCATTTTTGCCTAATATACCAGTTTCTTGTTGGAGATTCTCCACCTGTCTATGGGAATTCCCACTTCGTGTCGACTGTTCCGCTTTCATCTGTACACCATTGTATTTGTTGGGTAAGACTTTATAATCTGAAGGGCTAACAGCAGTATCTTGTTGGTTCATATGATAGTGGCATGATATCAGCTTCTTCACTACTTTTTCAAGATCTTTTGCATTGAAACGGTGCCGTTTTCGATACGTGTTCACTGGACTTTTTTTTTTCTTTTCTTAATCTAATGCCTATTGTAATCTCCTTCAGTTTGTCGGTGCATCCTTCAGTTTGCTAACAACAGCTAACAAATAGTCCTATTTATTGTATTACGAGAACAAATTTATCTTGGAACTTTTTAGAACACATTATGTATAATGTTTGCAATAACAGTTAAGAGAATAGTGAAGCTGACCAACCTATAATATTTACTGCTACGCATACACAACAAATCTTTGGGTTTTCAAGTTAAAAGACTTACCTGTTCCGTAGGTGTATAATCTGGCTGCTTTATAATGTGGACCTTGTCTAGGAAGCTGAAAAGAAAGGAAGACAAATGTTAGAACGAGAACTCTCAAAAATTAAATTCAAAATATCAATATGATTCGTTCAATAAATAGATTACAACAATAATTAGAGAGTATGTGCCGTAGTGATCTTTACATTGGTATTATAGAGTAAAATGAATGAAAAAGGGATTTAATTTAAGATTAGAAACAGCGCTGTTTCCTTCTATATTATTATTATTATTTTGGTAACCTATTCACCTTCCTTTTTCCTCCCTGTATTCCACTACAGTATATTTTTGCGATAGAGAGTTTGGTGTTTTCTTAATTTAAATGATCTGGTATTATGGTTAGTCTTTTGTCAATGTCATGTGATTGATATATTTAAATTTGATTGGTTGTTTACCCTTCCGATGAAGGAGCCTTGAAAATAAGTGATCGGGCCCGTCATTTGTTCTCTTCGCGAGGTATGTGTTACACCATATTTAATATTGTGTATAGTATATTTTATTTGTGAATTTAAAACCTATTCTGGGTTTTTCCGTGAGTATATAGAAAACATGTAGATAGAAAATTGTTAAATATTCTAATTGAACCATCAGTTCAAATATTGGTATTGAATTTCTATAATATAAATATGTGTATTTCAAATATGGTTTATGCTGAATATGTCTTGTGATAAGGCAGGAGCCATCTTGGACTTTTACTTCATGCAACATGTGCCTGATAAAATTTTTCAGTAATTACGGTGTATAAATTTCTTGTGGTTTTTGCACGAATCGAAATTGTTTAAATCTACTAGTAGTTGAAAATATTTTTCAAAAACGGACAAACTTTTACGAACTTTACAAATTCGTTGTTAGATTCAACATTACGTTTATTAAAAAAAAAAAAAAAAAAGAATTTGTTAATATCTGATTTTTTTTTTTTTTTTTTTTTTTTTTGTGTTTATCAAGTAGAGTTATGTTCCTGCAACCTTTGAAGACTTATTATTATTTGTTGAACTTTAGCATACCATTCTCTTTCAGTAGCTTACATTTTTACGTGCGTTAAGCGGCGTTGTAAACCACATACCTGGCCCGGGAAACTCTTCTCGGAGGGGCTACTTGTTTGAGTAGAGGGAGGGGAACGTAAAACTTTCTTTCCTGATTTTCAAAGATTTAGTTTTTCTGGGAAGGGACGGTAATGGCAACATTACCCACCTTGGCTGTTACAAGTAATATAATGTTTTCCAGTAGAACTAACATACTATACATTGTTTTAATGCAAACTGTGATCAACATATTGAACACCATTCTCGACACTTCTTGGAACGTGTCATCAATTGCTTCTCTTTTTCAGAAGTCTTCAACACGTGAGGATACAGAGCATACGCTACAGCAGCGGTTATTGACCACGGAGATTATTTGGATTCTCTGACAGATCAATTATTGGTTTTAGAATATGGACCCATTTTATTATAAAGTACTTTTTCTGGCAGTACACAAGGACACAGTATAACAGCACTTCTGCAACTGGTAACTGTTTTCCTTTCTTTTTTACGACAAAACTATCACTTGATGATCCAAATCAGGAAAAAATACTTCGATTTGGTATTGGATATAATTAATTCATTAAACATATACTGCTGTTTTTGGCAATTGCAACACCAATATGGGCAGACGGGTACGTGTCCAAATTCAGGATTGATGTGACAAGGCATGACGTACAAAGGATTACAATTTCAGAGGAATGGAGTGTGTGTAGAACTAGCAGTGTCCTTGGTTTGTTACAAGTAGTACTGCAAAAGGGCGGTTTAGGGGCTGGAGCATGAACAGAATATAAATCGTATGGCAGAGAGTTACTACGCCTCGACAGCATCAAAATATGCAATATTAACAAACGACTGCGTTTGAACACATGATCGGCCATACGAGAAATTGGTGCTCACTCGTATAAGCCATACCCCGCTACGACTGTGATGCGAGTGTGGCAGCAATGTTCCACACTACAAGATAAAAGACATCCGGATTGCCGTGATAGCTGTACAACATCGTACAGAGTGTTCGCTCGAAGCAACAGCATGACCTCTGCATTGGCGATTTGACGACGTCTCACAGTGGTCGGAGACTGGCAAAAAGCGGTCAAAAATCGATTTTGTCAACTTCGACTCCTTTAAAATCGGTATTGATATTTGATTATAAGAATATATCCTGCTTCCAAATCCGAAGTTTCAGGACATAATTATATTTTCGCTGTCTATAAAATTCATGTAAACATGAACAAATAAAAGTGCCGAAAAATCAGTAAAATATTAACCAAACAATATGATACAGTATGTTTTAATCATGTATATCGTTTCAGAGGTCGATGAAAGAGGTTGAATAGTACATTGGACTCAAATACTTATGTTTAGTGAAGAGTTTCATTTGTTATCTATTGTCATATCATTAATATGATAGATTTGTTAGTGTTACCGAAAAGTCACATATACGCTGATGTTAGTAGCTCTGCAGTCTAAGCTTATCCTTGCTATCTGCAAAATAGGGTTTATTGAATTGAACATGAGCAGTACAAAGGTACATGAGCAGTACAAGCAGCATGAGCGAGTAGCTGCAGCCAAGTACAGCTGAAGGACTCAGCCCCATCTAACTGGAAATGCATGGTAAGTAAGATTGTTGTGATCGCAATCGAGATCCGCTATCTGAGCGTTACAAAGGGGAAAGGTGTATTGTCTTGTACGTAATTTGGATTGCTTTTCGTCTCTAAATTAAAGTTGTAGTGAAAGCCTCATACATAATTGCAGTGATAAACTATCAGTCATGTGGAGCTGCTGTATATTACACGTCAGTGCAGTAGTATATAAGAAGATTCTATACTGAATCGTTTAATCTTACCGAAACAATGTATTCCTGAACTAATTTACAGTCCAGTAAGTATTAGTGTTTCTTCGAAGATGGTGCGAGTGAAAAACCGCGAACTTTAATTTGTATCCTAAGGCCGAACACACATTTGTTTTACACCGTCTTTTTATTAGCTACACATACAATTAAAGGGAGAGCATATTGAATCTGTACACGCTTCTTGGATGCATATTAACACCTGTCATAACTTCGTAATGGTTAGCGATGTCCAATTCACATAAGGCGTCAACAAGTTGTGTTTTCAATTTATAAACTGTACGTATGATTCACGATGGCGGATTTCAAGCTGGCGACTTTCATTGTTCTGTGTCTTTCCCAATTTCTCCTCACCTTTATTACTCCCCTACATTATTTCTTTGGTTATATTTTGCACTATTTGACATTTATGTGAGGGATTTCCGCACTTTTGGACCACCCTGTATATATAACTGCACGTATTGCAGCAGGGATTCTTCGAATCACTTTCGCAATCGATTTAGAAATGGAAATTACGTATAGAATGATAGAGAGACGTCCATCAACTTCCATTGTTTCGGAACAAACTATTTTTGTCCGCTTTTTCCATGTTTCCAACCACTGTGAGTCTGCTCAACGCTGGACATCTGATAAAATGCCTCTGACTCCAGAACTACAAACGCTTCGAGATACAACGGTCGCTGGCGTCCTGAGTGGCAGATGGTCATGTTTTCGAACCAGTCTAACTTCAATCTGTCTTACAATGGTTGCCGCATAAACGTTATCGGGTTGACATTAGGGGTGTTCGATAAGGCTGAGAACCTATCGAACTTCGGGAGTGAAAATTTATCGAATTGTCACCGGTTACTCGAAACCGTTCGAGTATTTGAAATTATCGAAGTTTCGGGTATTATCGAAATTTCGAGTATTATCGAAGTTTCGGGTATTATCGAAATTTTGAGTATTATCGAAGTTTCGGGTATTATCGACATTTCGAGTATTATCGAAGTTTCGGGTATTATCGAAGTTTCGGGTATTATCGAAGTTTCGAGTATTATCGAAGTTTCGGGTATTATCGAAGTTTCGAGTATTATCGAAGTTTCGGGTATTATCGAAATTTCGAGTATTATCGAAGTTTCGGGTATTATCAAAAGTAGTGATGGACAGTTCGGTTCCTTCACCTCTGCAATGATTCCTTCTTGCAGTCAAACTAGTCAAACAACTTTTTTCATCTGATAAGTTATTGCAAAGTTGCATTTGTGAGGAGAAATGAAAGCGTACAAAAAGGGATTGCTTTTTTCGTTCGACACACACGAACACACAGGAAGTTCAATTTCTTTCTGAATTTTATCTCTTGTTTGTTATTTGCTGACAGCTATTGTATCAGAGTTGTGAGACATACGGTCTTAAACGTACAAATAGGGTAATTTGCTCTTCATACGATATACATAGTATACACCCAAAACCTCAACCATATTAATCACGTACTATGTTGCTAAAATATTGTAGCAAAATATTATTTTTAAGCCAAATGTGTTATCTTCTGTCGTGTTTCCTTTTCATTAATGACCACTAGTTCACACATTGCCGCAATCAGATATGATGATGCTTTGGGCGTAAACTCCCCCTTTAGGCTTTCAGTAAAATAAATGTTAGTCAAATCAGTGGTGATTTCAGGGGGTTGCTCAGGAGGAATATTCCCCCACAAACATATCTCTGATCATGTTCACCGTGGCTTACCAGTATTTTTGCTACTTTCACCCTCCGTTTTCAAAATCTTCTGGGGTATGATTACCATAATTTCTGGATATTTTTAAGTATGGTGTGTGTTTATTGAGAAGTTAAGAAAAGTCTAATCTAAGTTCCAAAATTGCTTATGCTCATTTTCTATACTAAAAATATATTTTTATATTATTGTATTAATTATTTCCCTGAGTAAAGTATTCTTGCGAAGAACACCTTATCGCTATTGATTTTTCCTAAATATCAGCACGACTGAATTGCAAGGCAATCACTTGAGCAAACACAGCGAAATTTCCCAGTCTTCCATTTTCCCTAAAATTTCGGGCATTAGTTAATCCCAGACAATTTTCCGGACCGGGCTTGTATCTAGGACGTATGGTAAGCCTATCCCGGGGAAACCTTGAAATCATCACTAAGTTTAATGAAGATGAAAAACGGAAATAAATCTATTTCCTCGACAGTGAATATACAGGGTGAGCATAAAATCTTGGCCTGATTACAAAAATTTATTACAGAAGAACCATTTGACATAATAATGTAAATACTGGTCAGTTACATAGGTTAGTATTACAAGTTTTTTTAAAAGACCACTTACGTTACTTATGTTACTGATGGGCGATTTGCTTTCGTGATACCACAGCACGCATTACACTTTCTCCTGCTTCGATGCCATTTCGCCAACTAACCCGCGCGCGCCAAGTAACGTACTGCGTCACTCTTGGGTAGCACTAATGCCATCTATTGGTCTTAAAAAAAACTTGTAATACTAACCTATGTAACGGACCAGAATTTACATTATTCTGTCCAACGGTTATTCCGTAATAAATTTTTATAATCAGGGCAGGACTTTATGCTCACGGTGTACAGTGTAGCATATGTTCTATACAGTCTGTTTGTACCTTATGATGAATCCACACACTAGCAGATCCAGAAGCATTGTTTGGTGGAGGCAGATTACTTCCTGGACGAATAATGTAGGCGGCTTTAAAAACGTAATAGTTTTGCATCAATTCAGAATAACGTGGTGCATTATTTTATACAGTGTGTTTCAAAACAACACCGCCAACGTTTGGGAGGCGATTCCTGACATAGGGTTGCCATATTACCTGATTTTAGCAGATAGGCCTACCACCAGATTTTCAGGTCTTATATTCGTCCCCCGCTTAATCATCTCTTAATCACGAAAAACCACCCGCTTTTTGGGAGTGGAGAAAAATCTAAGACGACTTTGTTGATAAAGTGTTGTTATATTAAACGTAAACCGCTACATTTCTGTGTCAATCTCAATCGCGAGTGGACAGATGACAGAAACAAGATGAACGTAGAAACTATCAAATTATTACTATTGGTTTTGTACAATATGAAAGACGTATCATGCATAGAACTTTAAGATAAGATTTTATGCAATCGAAATTTTTAAAAGAAAGTTAAAGGGAATGAAAAATGTAAAAAAATTGGCATAATCATGCACATTTTGGTTCAACCCATGAATACTAATGTATGATCTCATGGGTGCGTATTTCTTTGATAACATTCTATCCAGTTCAACTCAACAAGTCTATGCTGTTACGTAATTTATATGTTCAGCTAGTCTTTATATATTCAGGAATGATTGCAAATTGAACTACGGTATCCTTAGCACTTTGTTTAGATTAGATTCATTTTTTCTTTTAAAATGTTTATACTGTATTTCATATATTGTGAAACTGTGGTAATGTCGTATGTTAGTATGATTTCAAGTAGAAATCATCTTTGAAAATGATTAGAAATTTTATAAGAGATGGACCAAGACTCCTAAATATGTTTTAGCTTTCTTACGATAAAAGTTTAGAAATTATTTTGTATTTCTTAGAGAGAAAATCGTATGAACATCTGCCATATATCGCTTTTTTTTTAATCAACTTGTCTTACAGATATCCTTATTAGAGATATCTTACTGTAATACTTATTTAATACTTACTTTACAATTCGAGACTCACATTTGTTGAACTTAATAAAACATTAAAGGCAAAAACTAAATTTGCTTTACTTTAGTTTTGTTAGAAAAGTACATTGGAAGTGTCACTTAACAAAGAAATCACTAAAAAAAATGGCCAGAAGGATCGTCAGTATTTGTAATACACTAGTTCACATCAGTACTTACGGTTTAGAATCCCCCGCTTTTCTAATTTCAAAATATGGCAACCCTATCCTGAGACGATGATAAAACAAAAAGTATAGACCAACATGGGTTCACAAATGCTTCCTTTTGGAGTTATAGGCTGCCGAAAACATGAATAAATGAACTTTATATGTCCATAGCTCCAATACTATGGGATCTACCGTAGTCGGGTCAAAATATTATATGAACTAGTATGTGCACTAGGTATATGACTTTTTTCAAATTGAAAAGCCTGGGGTGGCAAACAATGAACATTTGCCTGCAAACCTCAAAAATGTATTTGATTTTGTTTAATTGTAAAAAAAGCTCCCGCACCTACGTTGATGCTGTTTTAGCATTAAAAGAAAATTCGTCTACTTACACAGTCTTCATTTGGCACTGAATATTCTATACAGTACATTAGTAAAATGGTTTTAAATTTGTGAATTACTGTTAATGAACTTGCTGTTGAGATATTTGTCACTTTTGCAAGTGTTGTGATGCTCTTGCGTCACTTTCACAGCTCGCTCGGCCACTATATTTGAGCGAGACACATCCAGCATAGAACGTTCTTTTACCCAGTGAGCGGAAAAACACTTTAAAACTTTAGAACACATTAGGTCGGAGATAGCAGCATGCAATTCATTATATGTGTCCTCTGTATAGTGCTGAATTGAAGATCATACCTTTGTCCACCTATTTACAATGAAGTCGCAAGTACGTTGTAGCTGATCTCTCCATTTTGGAGGAGAAGAAAGGCAACCATGCATAGATTGCACGTGAATTCTACCTAGCATTGTTGAGGGAAGGTAGCTTCTACCAGTTCAACTGAGGCCAATTGTTCTTCTTCCGGTAGAAATTATATCCTTCACAAAGTTCAAATAAAAACCCAAAATCATTTCTCCATCCTGGGTTTTCATGTGGTGGTACCTTTCCTCTGCCAGAATAGTTTTCTTGTAAGTCCTCATACCCAGCCAAAACATCTTCAATGAATTGATAGTTGAAGCTGGATGACCGTGATTTTATTGGGAATATTGAATCCGTCCAGTGACGCAGAACCTGTTCAAGAATATGGTGCTCACATCCTATAAACTGAGGTTCATCAAAACCCATTTGTTTAAAATGTCTCTGGAGTATAACAACAACACCACTTTTGTGCCCTATATTCAATGCTGTGATGTCAGAAATGATCATTTTAATACTCCTCCATGCATTACACTCATCCAACAAGGCTTGCAGTAAGATATAGATGTTCTCGGCGGATCTGTTTTCCAAAAACCAAAACTCCAAGGCGAAGACTTCTTTCACAATTCTGCACATGATTATCTTTTCTTCCTATTCTGGTCCCATCAAAATACAAGCAGAATTCCTGTTCACCGAAAATTTCATTTAGCCGGTTCTTCATTGTTTCAGCTTCCTTGATCACTCGACGCAAAATCCCCGATTGTGAAGGTGTGGGTACATTTATTTCTTCCTCAGCCAAGTTCTGAAGAACTTTCGCTGCTTTTCTTGTACCTAGGTAGACAGAGACAGTTTTGACACGAGTTTGGCTGCAGATTTTGTTGCTTGATACTTACGTTTCGTAGGGGGAGGTTCTTCTGAAAATTTAGTCACTGCTGCCCTTATCTTCTTCAGTATCACTGATACTCACATGTTGCACTTGGCTTGTACACGGACCAATTGAGGTACTTCTCCTTTTTGAAGGATGGATAGTTTTATAGAGGCAACTTTCTCTGTAGTGTATCCGACTCGGCCACCAGATTCAAATTGTTTTCTATACAATTCTTTGTCTTCACTGCAAAGCCAGTTTCCTTTTTCTTTTGTAATATCGAAGACACTAGTGAGAGATTTTTCAAATCCCTCATTCCTCCTTTTTCTATATTTTACGAACAACTGTATCAACTTGGCAACTTTTGCTGAAATTTGCTGCATAGTAAGCAAAGGAAAATTCTTCTTTTCCCAAAGTCTACACAGTTCTTAAGAGATTATCTTTATTCTATCCGACTGCCCTTTCAGTTCATCGTACAGCCCCAAATATCTACCGACTATGTCTCTGTTTGTAGGCATTTTACACATTTCACTCATGTCCGTTTTCATTTCTCGTATGCTGGGACGGCGTTTTCTACATGTTATTAAATTCTGTGTCCACTTTTTCCTAGCTGATTCAACTGCTGATTTTGATATTTTCGTTTTGAATGACATTTTTCAATATAAAAATAGAAGAGATCGTAATTAGAAAGACAATTGAGGGAAGCACTGTTGTAAATACGTATAAAAGCAAAGAATACTAAAGTTTTATCACCGGCAAATCAACCTACTAGGCTCGTAACACCAATAAAGCTGATTTGCAAAAGTGTTTAATGTGCATAGTATAAATTAAAATTTGGAAAATAACTTGTATCTGTGTTGATTACTTATAACATACAACAAAACACAATGTGTTATTTACATAGGAATCTTTGAATTTCTGCGTGCCTGATGGGTTGATGTGCAGACAAAGATCTCTACATTTTGATTGTAAATATGCGATAAATAGATTACATTACCACACTTTATATTATACCAATGTCTATTAAACCTTTCCTATATGTCAGACTTCTTTTCATTATCATGTTTTGCGAATCAAAAATTCTTATCATATATCGCTTTTTTCTCTTACCTCGCATATGACAATAGATTAGGTGCGGTACGTTTTTCCAACCCCGAACGAAAATAACACCAGAGAAGTAACGTATAGGCAAAAGTTCATTAAATACAACATCAGGAAAATTAAAAGTTTGTAAAAAGTTAAAAAGTCATATCCCTAATGTGCACTATCCAAATATCCAAGTTTCAGAATGATCCAAATATCTCATATGATCTTTTCGCTGATATTTTCACTACAGTAACTAGAAAACACTTTCCAGTACCTGTTCAGCTTGAATTAGCAGTATAACCTTGTTTCCCATAGAAAAATCTGATTACAACCGAAGTGCAATGTAATCGTAATCGGTTTCAAAGACATTGGCTTCTTGTTTCTTAAAAGAAAGAAACAATGATAAGTAGTCTATTGTATGCAGGACACGACAGGAGAGATAGGGTCTAATATTTCTTTCAACAACTGCAAAGCAAGTAACTGCACGACCATCTCTCTTTGAAAGTCTGTTTGCAGCAATATACAAAGCAGCTGAGAGAATTCTTGAGGAAATAATGTTTTTCTTTTTTTCCTTAAGAAGTAGTCGGAAGTTATTTTAATTTGATATGGAAATTGAATCAGAGCCATCGAAATGTAAGTCAGAGCATGTATGTCTTTATCCCCTTCATCCCTTTTGTCCCACCCTGGTTCGATCCCCGACCAAGTTAGTTTGTGGTGGACAACATCGTGTCCGTGGGTTTTCTCGACGTACTCCCGTTTACTCCCATATTCTTATTCCACCAATTATTCCATCATCATTCACTTGCCTTAATCATCCGTCTCCCTTAGCCTAACGGGCATATACGTGAGACGTTAAACTGGAAGATTTCATTTAATTTCATTTTCCTTTAGTCTCTGTTCTGTCATATGTAAAGTTCTCCCTTGTGCATAGTACCATGCCATGAGGGCATATAAGGAGTGTGGAGTTAATTCTCCAAACTTTCTTGATCTCAGTCATAGATGAATGTGGTGTTGTTGGAACAACGCTTCGCCCGCATCCCCTTCCCCTTCCCAGGTACGCACTGAATCTGAGGTTGGTAATGTCCCAGAGCCGCACGGCATCTTATATACAAAATTAAATGTCGTAAAGTAAGCAAGAGCAACAGATATTTGACACATGCATTTAGACCAATCCCCTTTAAAATCGGACAGTTCATTGGAAAGTTATCGTAGCTTTTACACGCCTACGCTCAAAGTAAGAACAAATACTTGAATTCGGGAAAATTCCCCTTGTCATATGGCAACCAAAATAATAGGTGTCTGGTGAAAGCAAACGAGAACATTTTAAAATGATTTCCATCAAAATCGGACAATCCGTTCGAAAGTTATCGTCGGATGCCACATACAAACAGACAGACAGGACGGCCTGTAATAGAGAGCTTCGCACCCAAATTTCTCAAGGTTTGTTTCACGAGAACTGGTTTATTTCACAAATACTCGAAGGCATTCGAGCGCCGGATGGTAAATTTTCTAAACGGAAGTTCGATAAGTCCTCAGCCTTATCGAATTTTCTTACCTCTACCGATATCAGTAGCTGTCTCAATACAAAACTTTAAATTAAACCCTCGAAATCATCTGCCTGCCCCGTTATTGGTGCAATCGGCAAAGTGACTATTAGTAAGACTAATGGTGTCTTGGATTCCAATTCCATTCGGGTGATACATGTTTTCTCTTCCTCTTTCTCTTTTCTGACAGACTGCTTAAACCTTGTATGGATCTGTGGGGGAAAAAACTTTTCCTTCACTTTATTGCTAAGGAGGGAAGTTTTAAAATGAACACCCTGCATATATGTAATACACATTATATACAACTATGATAACCTCGAATACATTGTTTCTTCCGAACACTCCGATAATCCCGAACTTTTCAAAATATTCAAGCGACTTGACTAATGCGATTATATTGATATATTTCTGTATTTGCTGCTTTCAAACAATTCGAGACTCTCAAACAGTTCAAGTGTCTCGAAGTTGTCTAATGTTTCTTACATTTAGAGTGCCTCGAACATTTCGAGAGTTCCTAACACTTCGGGAGTTCCGAACGTTTCGAGAGTCTCGAACATTTCGAGAATCTCGATCATTTCGAGAGTCTCGATCATTTCGAGAGTTTCGAACATTTCGGGAGTCTCGAACATTTCGGGAGTCTCGAAAGTTCGATAATTCGATAAAATTAAAATTCTTTATCGATGAAACGGTTTTGAAATTTTATCGAATTGTTATCGATTACTCGATTATCGGAACAGCCCTAGTTGACATCCGATAACTGACATGCCCATCCTTATTGACCGTTTTTCAATCAAGCGTTTGGGAAATATATTGCAACATTCCCTCATATTGGAAGTGAATACCACGTGTCTCATATTGATAAAGTCACGTGCTTTAACATTATTACCAGCATGCAGACGACGGATATCATAGTCACCGACGGAACACGAAGAGGATTCCCTTCGACATCCTTCCACAAGCTCCGCCTCCGAAGACTGGCTATATAAGCGGACACTCCAAGGCAGAAGACAGCAGTTTTCAACTGGTCATTCCTCACCTAATATTTCTAGCTGCAACAGGCAAGAGGTATTTCTTTCTCTCCAAGCTGCAACGGGCAGGAGATTCTTAACCATACCGAGACTTTTTTCAACAATAATAATTCTTAATATGTATAGTTACATAATGAAAATTGAGATCTGTACCCCTCCGGAACAAAATAATTCATGTACAATGGCGAAGAAATATGAGAAGGATGTGAAATTGTATTAAGAATGATGTTTGACATGTGGAGGAGGCTTTTATTAAAGTAAGATGTTTCCAAACTATCTTATTTTTTCGAAACCTGATAACTATTTTTGTATATTTTAGAACTTCTCTTTGTACCTATTTTACAAGCTCTCAATATCTTTGTAAACAGAAAAGTGAGAAGCGAACAGAAGTTAAAGGATGAAGTAATGTTCGATTCATTTTACAAGTAGCTTCGGAAAACGGGAGATCCAATCGCTCGATGGATGCGGGACAAAAGACCTCTGACATTGCAAGAAAACACGACAAAGGGATCGGCAACACAAAAGACCGAGTCAGATTTGCATGAATAACGGGTCCTTGCTCAAAAGCTCGGAGAACACACAACATAGGCTTACAACTTAGACCAGAAAAGCACTATTGAGACAAGGGATTTATTTTACAATATAATTCCAATATTCACCAACAACATCCCATTATTATAATAGAAAACAAATACACAGCACTAATTCAAAGGAGCTAAGAAACACAGATTGCGAGTGCTTGTGTTTTCAATATAAAGGTGTCACACACAGTAAATTATAGCATCCCACCTACGGCTAAATGTCTGCACTCATATTTTATCATAAAACAGCCAACGTAAGAGACAGATAATGCAGCAATACACAAACATCCGTAACTTTACCCATTTATATTCGGCGGTTTATTTCTATACATACATTGTTTTTGCACTTGATTGTGCCATTCTTACCATTTTGACTTGGAAAGTTAAATGAAATGAAATTTTGAGTTTTACGTCCCACGGTTATGCCGGTTAGGCTAAAGAAGACGGTGATAATGAGTAATGAATGAAATGGTGGAATGAAGAAAGTGGGAGGAAACGGGAGAACCCCGAGAAAACCAACGCACACGGTGTTTGTCCACCACAAAGTTCACTTGGCGGGAGCAGGGTTTGAACCCGAGACCCCTAGCACCAGAGATGAACGCTCTGCCACAGCCACCGCGGCCCCCTTTGGAAAGTTAAGAAAGAATGCTTTCTTTGCAATTCTCTCATTATAAAGGCACGGAATCGTTTAAAATTATTATTAAATTTTCCGCACAATGTAAAATTATATTATTCAAGATTTTTTAGAACAACATTTCTCAATCTATTTTATCCAGCGACACCCTTTTTCATTAGGTCTTCTTGCCGGCAATCAGCAAATTTTCTTCTAAATGGACATACAAACAATAAAGAGTACCATAACTCGCAGTATTTTAAAAGCTACTTATAATGGAAAATATTTTCCTCGGGTTTGCTGACCACCTGAAGCACAGAACAGTCAAAGAAGTTCCGAAAGGGTTTTAAGTAAATAAAGACCACGTAGCTCTCCAACACACAGCGGTGAATTTAAAAGCATAGGAATTACTTTGTGTCACGGTATCCACGTTCCAAGATAGTCGTGTGGGCAATATTATCAAAAATGGAAAGTAAAGCTTCTTATGAATACAGATCGGATGTTAAACAAAATGCCTACTTGTTGAAGTTTATTTGCCGGATCTATGCTTCACTTTAAGAGCCTACCTTACTAAATATAAATCCAAAATTTACCAATTTTCTTTTGCTTGTTTATTCATAAGTGAAAGGAGATAATAAAATGCAACTTACCACAATCATAGATAATGTTATTCTACAACAGAAAATATGAACCAGAAGAATGTTCAGTGTTGCCATCCATAGAAATTACAGTGTTGCCAGAATAACAATTCCTCTATAATCTAAGTTAAGGTAGCGACTAGAAGTACGAACTCAACTGTATTTGATTACGTATCATGCTGTTTTGGTTTGCGGTGAACTACTTTTTAAATAGTAGTTGTATTTGGTTTGTAATAAATAAAATAATTTTAACATACAGTTATTAAAATTACATAATAATGTTATTAAAAAAGTAGTTCAAAAGCAAAATACGTAATTCAGAGCTGAGCAATGGGTGTAGAGGGGATTCCCTACAGGATAAAATTCCCAGACATTTTCTCAACAGAATTTTCCGACATACTCTGCCTTCAAGATGAGTTCAATGTAGGCAAAAGATAAACCTTGAAAACAGTGGACACGGAATGCTTCGGTAGGAAGTGTTAGGAATCGCCAGCTCCACCTCGGAATAACGCCTGCTGTGGTGTATTTTTTTTTCACGGTATATTTCACGTTTTTCAGGTGAAACAGGACATAGCAACACCCGTTATTCCGAACACGAAGGATCGTGGTGCCGCTGATCCCTAACACTTTCGTTTTCATTACTGTCATTACCATGTTCATTACTGTCAAGGCTTATCTTTTGTCTACTTTGGATCTCCTTAGTCAGAGCGTTATCAGAAAATTTTGTTAAGGGCATGTCTGGAAATTATATCCTGTAGGGAATCCTCTGCATACCACTCTGATGGAATATGTATTTTTTGATTGCGAATGACTTGCTTTACGCTGATAAGGACTGCCGCTCCACGGTTTTTCGAATTGGAAATACCGCGTATTGAAATTTAGCTTTTCCACGGTTCTGGACAGCCCTAGCTCAAACTACGCATTTTTTCCCCCTACAAGTCTATATGAACTTTTTCTCTTATTTCGATGTAAGGAATTGTCTCTTAGTTTGTCAGTATATATATATATCATTAACACCCTGTATATTATAAAATGTATGTATGTTCCAGCATAAGTCTGGAACGTCTGGAGCAATGTCACCAAACCTGTTACATATATGATAGTAGAATCTGAAAAAAAAAAAAAAAAAAGGACTAAGATTGGGGCGTGAGAAGAGGGTTAAGTTTAACAGCAACCTTGAACAGATTAGGCAACACTTCGTAACTTAAAACAGTGCTGGATGCCTACACAACACGGGTATCTTTTTCATTAAAACGCATAGCCTACAGGGGTAGGGGTTCAAATACCTTGCATAAACCTATCATCTCCGTGCGAAGAACGGGCATTTTAGACAAAGGAAATGCCGAAGGCGTTGCTCATCGTGATTTGTTTTACCCAGTTCTTTATTTTCGATTATTTTGCAAGAACAGTATTGTTTCCATGTGAAAAATGGGGATTTCACGTAGTTGGAATTTAATAAATCTAGTAACATCCGAGGAAACAGAGAGATTGCAAAGATTCTTTTATAAAATTGTGGTACAAAGATATATTTATCAATTGACAACTTAGAAAAGTATCTCGCTAATGATTCCTTGTGGCGAACAGTAATAATATATTAATTTTAAATACTTTTAAAAATATCAACTCATTCGAAAACGACCAAGAGATTCTTGCTTTCGGACTCGAACGTGTAAACTTCTATAAGACTTACGACTACCGTACGAAGTAGTAATAATAAAAAAATATATGAATAATTTATATACAAGTAACACATGGAAAGAATTCCATGCTGCTTTCTTTAGATGTTCCCTCCAGCATGTTTCTAGATTATTTGGACACTACGTACCGCACGGCTTAATTTCAGTTTTTGTATGCCATTATGTTTATTATTTCGAGTTAAATTTTTCTGCTTACTTGTGTTACCCATCTCGTCTCGTGTCATTTAGTGAATTAATGAACAAAATGTATGCCTTCACATTTTTTCTTCGTTTAATCTGGAAACTACCGAATCCTTCCACGTTATCTGAGGTTCACGAAGAGTGTGATATAACATTTAAAACATATACAGGGTGTTTCAAAACAACACTTGACACCAAGATAAGACAAAGTACAGACCAACCTGGGTGCACAAATGCTTTCTTTCGGAGTTATAGGCTGCCGAAAACACGAAAAAAAATGAACTTGAAAAGTCCATAGCTCCAATACTATGGGACTTACCGTAGTCGGGTCAAGACTTCGCTTAGGAGCTAATATGTGCGCTATCCAAAAACACATGTTTCAGAATCCTGCAACACTCACGCAACTGTTTTTAATAGAGGTAATTTGGCTACGGGCATATAATTTGAAGTACTGACGAACTACCTCGTCCAAAATTGTAGCGGAAGCACCACAGGATTCTGAAAGGGAAATCTGGATACGGCACATACTCAGTTCCTAAATGAAGTCTAGACCCGACTACGGTAGGTCCCATCGTATTGGAGCTATGGACCTTTAAAGTTCATTTTTTCATGCTTTCGGCAGCCTTTAACTCCGATATGACGGATTTTTGCGCCTAGATTGGACTATACTTTTTGTCTTATCTTGATGTCAGGAATCACCTCCCAAATGTTGTCGGTGTTGATCTGAAACTCCCTGTATATTATTGGAGTATATTGGGTAATGACTTTTGTATCTTTAAACGTTGATAAGTGCTCTTCATTGTGTTCGCACGATCACCTTATCAATTTATATTTTTATATATGAATCATGTAACATTGAAACGTTGAGATATAAGGCATGGGTGAACTAGTCATGCCTACGATGTTTGTGATATTGTGTATGTGTGTGTTGTCTCGATACTTGTCTCGAACTTGAAAAGGCACTTTTCACCTCGTTAGCAACATTAGTACTTATTTTCTTATATGTAAGTGCTTGTTTTCCATGTTTTGGTGCCTGTGCATCCGATCTTTACCGAACAGAAAATACAGGTTCTACAAAACCCGAGGTCAGGTGAGGCAGGTGGCCAAGTATAAGGTTTTACTCTATATAAAAAGAAACAACAATCGAACTACGACACTTCTATCTCCTCACCTCCTTTGATCAAACTCATCACCTATTACATCATAACTTACCCATTTCCCAATTCGTCTTATTTCCTCCAGCTACAACACCCACCACCTACTACTACGGCGACAAGAAATTCTCTTGAAGCGTTCATGACACGTGTTGCATCACGTGTGGGGCCAAATAACATATACATACATACTATACAAATGTTCTCTACACCATATTAAGTGATTTTTTTTTCACTTGAAACTACTACATTGTTGGCATCACATATGACATATGCCATTCGCGTCTTACGCCATGCAAAGTCTTTCTTGTCTGTCTATTCTCGGCAATGCCGGATCGATTGCCATGCGATCTTTATGTGTGACACAGCTTCACGGGACGTAGGGGACGAGAACAGAGTGAGCAGTCTTGTTCAACAACCCAGCCTTCTCTATCGCGTTGAATGTCATTTCTTCTTTATAAGAGAGAGAGGGAAAAAATTACAAGTGTCCCGAAGACAGTGACGTCGACAATGTATAATCGAATCGGCTATTAATCTTTATGGATCTCGGAAGAAAGCTGCAGGTTGCTATCACGAGCTCAAAATTCTACGTAAGCTCCGTATTTAAAGCTAAGCTTCGCCTATACAGAATTCCCTATACAATTACCGAACACATATCTTTTTCGCAATCTGGAGATTCTTGGTTTGATTCTAAGAACCAATCGTTCTAGCTGAACTTCTAGCTGCAGTGTTGCCAGGTCATAAAAGATTCTATTAGACCAGATCATAAAATCCACTACAATCCTAACAATCTCGTTAACGTGAAATCAACCAGATACCAGGTGGCTCAACGTACAGCGCTCACTTCTGGTGCGAGGGGTCCCTGGTTTGATTCCAGGCCATGTAAGTGTTCCCGTCCTCCACGACATTTTCATTCCACCACTTTTGCCTTAAGGCATAATCGTAGCATTAAACTACAAATTTCATTTCATTTCATGAAGTCAATCGCTTTATTCATCGCCCATTTAAGCAAACAATTAAGGAATAATTAACACTTCTGACCAGAGTATGTACTTAATTTAGTAAAATTAAAATACAGTGTAACGTTTCGACAACTTAACGTTATCTTCATCATACACTAACTGAAAGTGTCGTCTGATGAAGATATCTGGTCAGCAGTGTTAATTATTCCTTTAGTGAGTTCCAGAGTCATGATGGATAGATCAACAATTAAATTTATTTATGACAATGTTTCTATGAGCTAGATCAATTGTTCTTATAATGAAGCTGCAGTAGCAGATTGCTCATCTCTGGTGTAAGAAGCCTTTAATGAAATTAAATGAAATTGTTTGAGTTTAACGTATTTACCAGTATGGGATGAATAACCCAAAAATAACCAGAAGTTCCCCACATCACCCCCCAAAATAGGACATAATGTAAAAATTTCCGAATACATCACTATTAATTCTAGGATTTTGGTTCGTATATCATTCTCTTCAGAATAAAGCAATCTTCCAAAGCGTACCATTCGCATGTCCGTATCTTATATCTGAAAAGGGGAATTCGAGGAAAATGTGATTTTTTCTGAAAAAAATCCATTTTTCTAAAGTTTAGGCCCCTCCGGCCCTGTGAATGATGAAAGAAGGAGAAAGAACCCATAACACGTGTACTGTTTGATGGTCATGTCGATGACATGTGTTCTTGGATTCCATAAAACCTTTTAGACAGCGTTTGCGAAAGAACAAAATAAGCCTTTTGCATTGTATTATTGAAGGTCAAACAGATGACGTCATGACTCCTACCAACTTGACGAGCTTCTTAATACATATGCGACTCGTTTCGCAATGTATGCACGGCTGAACAATAAACAAAAATCCAGCAGTGAAAGGTGTTTTATGAGTGTTTTAAAACAATACACATGTACAGTCATGAATTCTGTACGATTAATCCATGGGTAGTATACCTTCAAAACTATCAATAACGCCTTATTTGACTGTCGCCAACGTCTATCAAAGCTACACCTGCTTACTTTTTGCTCTCTCTGTATGGTTTATTGAGAATATGAGCAGCAACCTGTGACGTCACAGAGCATCCGGTTAGAAATGACTCCTCTACTTGAACGTCAACAAATAATACTCGTAGTTGACTAATTGGTGTTTTCGCTTTGCAACCAGTAGTATCGTGTTCGGATCTTGGAGTTAACATTTCAGGTGATTGATGAAAAGGTTAACATTTAATACATACATGGAGATAAATCTGCTATCCGGACAGCGATATATTGTACAAACATACGGAATCCGTTTTTTTTTTTTTTTCAGAAATATGTACGAAGCATACCTTATCCATATGCAACATACATACTGCCTTTTTCCATTTAGATGTTACATCATTCCGCTGCAGGATGTCTGACATCTAACAGTCTTTCGTAGGAATTTAGGATTTAGATTACTGGGCTTTCGACATCTAAGGCCATTTAGCCCTTCACGTTTTGAGGGATGACGTCCCTCGGCGAGCACACAATCCGGGGAAAGGGAAGAAAGAAAGCGACCTTTGGCCTATAAGTTAGGAACTACCCCAGCATTTGCCTGGTATGAATGAGGAAAACTCAGGAAAACCTCATTCAGGGTGGCTGGCCTAAAAAAAAAAGTTTTACACTTTTCCGACCAAGTGCCCCCACGGGGAATCGAGCTCGCATCGAAGGCGAGGGTGTTAGCAATTACGCTACGCGGGGGCGAACAGTTTTCCTTATATTACATATGTATTATCTTACATGTCAGCTATATGTTATATACGTCCATATGTACGTGAGATCCTTACTGCTCATACACAGTTCGTTCTTTCATATGGAAAGTACGAATGAATTTAACACCTGTACGGAAAGTATCATAAAACATACAGTAGTACGTTAAGTCCAAGAGCTCACTTGGCAGGAGCTGGGATCGAACCAAGGACTCCAGGCACCAGAGATGAACGCACTACCACTGAGCCACCGCGACCCCGCTTCAATGGTTTAACTCAAACGTTTCTTCTCGTGCCGAGACTATACGAGACGGAATCTACAGTTTAAAATGGGATCTACACAGACTATTCGGAGAGAATCCAAGGGTTAGCAAAGTCACCGGGGATCGAACCCGTGGTGACGCACACAGAACGCACGCGCGGTAGCCACCTGATCACATCAGGCTCTTCCCGGAAGATGACACGCCTTTTCAAAGTGTATCAAACGTTTCATGTGCTAGCAATTACGAGCTTCCTGCGACATCGGTCAGGGGATCTCCATAGAGAATTATCGGTTTGTAACTGTATGCTCCACCGTAGTTCCGGGCTGCCCAGCCGATTGTATCTATCGCACCTATGCCTATGCTCTGAATGAAAAGCCCTCCCCCATCACTCTATTATTTGCACCCACATAATCTTTAATGACCTTGGCAGGAACGCATGTTTATTTCTGCACACTCCTTCCCCTCCTTGCGTCTCGCAGCTTTGCTCAAAACCATTTTTAGTGCGGCAGTTCTATAAATAACTACCTCCCTCAGCCAGAGACAGAGGGTGAGTTTCGGTTCAATTCGGGAGCATTCGCGTACATTCGAGACGACCTACTTTGGCTCAGCATGGGGCGGCCTATTAGTGACAGTTGTATCAGTGACTTTCGGTGGAATCGGAAAAAAAAGAGAAAGAACACATATTGAGTTCGATGTATTCGCTATCCTTTCACATACCGTTATTTTCAGATTCTGTAGAATTGTGTTAGCATCAGTCTCAAATAAACTTGTAAGCATAAACAATTTGTTATGATCTCAGTCAAGTGCTCTTTCGTAACCAAACGGTTGGTGATAGCGGGCTTTCCCTATTCGAAGTTCTAGGTTCGATTCCCCAAGTTCTTATTTTGGATACTATTCCGAATCTAGTGCTCCGGATCCTATTTTAAGGAGATAAAAATTATCCATCAATCTAACCTTCGCTTTTACTTTCTATCATTTCTTTTATTATATTTCCGCTTCTTAGTCCGTTACTACTTAGTCGCCTACTCCATTATTGCGTATAAAAGTTGTAATTTCCATTTTGCCTACAAATCGCACACAGCCTAAAAGTAGCAGCAGTAGAATTAGGAGTGCCAGAGCTCCAATCAGAATCATCTTTTACTCTATAACTTTTAAAAAAAATGATTTTCCTAATTATCTAGATTACGTCAAGAACTAAATTAACTAACTATCGCCTATGTAACCAGAAGGTTCAATGCCGCATTCACAAAAGCACTTTACTGATGTCCATAGCTAACTGGATCCAGTTTTTACTTTGTATTCCTATTTATGCGAGTTTCATCTTAAGGGGACAGACTACTAAAAATGATACACAAGCTAATCATTTTTCTTTTGCCTGTTTTTCGTAAGTGAAAAGAGATACTGAAATGTACCTTACCACAATAATAATGTTTTTCTACAACTGAAAATACGAGTCAAAATTTTCAGTGTTGCCATCCAATAGAAATTATACTGTTGCCAGAATATGAATTACCCAAAAATCTGGGTTAAGGGGGCAGACTACTAAATATTTTTGAAAAACTAATATTTTTTTCTTTTGCCCGTTTTTCGTAAGTGGAAAGAGGTAATAAAATGTGACTTACCCGAAAATACGAATCGGAAGAATTTTCAGTGTTGCCATCCATAGAAATTACAGTATGACCAGAATTTGAATTACTCAAAAATCTAGGTTAAGGCAGCGACTAGAAAAATGAACTCAACGGTAATTGATGACTTAAGTTTTCTTGGTTCCATGTTAACTACTTTTTAAATAACGTTTGTAATAAACAGTAGTAAATAATTTTGTAATAAACAGTAGTATACAAGTATTATTTAAAAAGTAGTTAACAAGGAACCAAGACAACATGATATGGCATCAATTACCGTTGAGTTCAGTTTTCTAGTCACTACCTTAATCCAGATTTTTGGGTAATTTATATTTTGGCAACAGTATATAATTTCTATGGATGGCAATACGGAGAATTCTTTTGATTCGTATTTTCAGTTGCAGAGTAACATTATCTGTTATTGTGCTAAGGTACATTTCATTATCTCTTTTCCCTTACGAAAAACGGGCAAAAGAAAAATGATTAGCTTTTGTATGGTTTTCCCCTTAATATTGTCCTTTCATTTACGCCTAGGTCGTACTAATAACCAATTCCCGACTGTTTCCTATTAAATTTTTGAAAATGTACCTACCTCTTTTTTTTTTTTTTGTTTGTTTGTTTCAATTACGAAAGGAGAGAAGGAAATATGATGAAAAAAAAGGAAACGAAAAATAATTTACAGTACAATGTTTCATGGCTCATGGATACCGGAAAAGTGATTTTTCGACATCTGTCTGTCTGTTCGTCTGGATGCGCACTCGCATAGAGGTTATACCGCTCTACGCATCTAAACCAAATTTTAAATTTACGGTTTTTATGTGATTCTCCAGGAGAGCTTTTCGGATTTTCTTCCAACCCCTAAAACTAAGTGCAGCTTACTGAAGGGTGAAAATAATTTAAAAAAATGCGATTTCCTTAAAAACAGCTCTAACGATTTTGTTTATATTTCATAAATCTTTATTATTATTATTATTATTATTATTATTATTATTATTATTATTATTATTATTATTATTATTATTATTATTATTATTATTAACAATACTATACTGGAGTATGTCATTTTTTGAAAACACCATCGAGGTTTTTTTAAATGATTTTGTCGGTAACAACTAAGATTATAGTATATTGCAGACACGAATATATATTGTAAATAGGATCATCATATATACCTTTAAGCGGAAATTAAACTGTCCATGTTTTCGTTTATGACAGCTCCATTTAAAACTATAAGAAACATTGTAACAAGGACGAGTGAACCCCCCCTTAAAAAAAAAAAAAAGCAATTCTCTGAGTGAATGACAACTGCACACTTATATGCGATACCGCATCTTGCAGGCAGTTCGGTGGTGCACAATATCGTGTCCGTAAATTTTCTCGGGGTTTGCAGTTTCCTCTTACATCTCCCTCCAACGCATCTTTCGTAATCATTCACTTTCTTTGATTATGGTTCACATCGGCAGTTTCATTAGCCTACAGAGCATGGACGTGGGATGCAAAACTAAAGTCTGTTGTTGTTGTTGTTACTTGAAGTTTTGCATCTCTTTTTAGCAATGAGATTATATATACACCGGAGAATTACGGTTTACATGAAATCTGAACTACCATAAAGCCTTCAAACGGTCTCCCACCAGGAATCGAACCCAGGATCATGTGAACCAAAGGCGCGCGTGCTAGCTACTACACATGTATACTATACCACATTTTATAAATTCAGTAATGTAACGCCTATGACATCTCGAGAAGTTATAGCCTGCAATAAAACAAACAAAAAAATGTACATAATTATCAATTTTGTTCAATATGGTGGATCATGAAGAAAGAACGATTATAGGTGAATTGGTGGAATGATAATGTCCAAGAAAACGATGGATACAATGTTTTACACCACAAAATCTTATATAAATTGGGATCAAACCAGGAGCCCCTGACTCCAGACGAAAGCCCTTTACCTCGTCTCCGTTATAGCCTATAATGCTTTTACTTGTATATTTATTTACAGAGTGGCCCAAACGTAGGTACACACCACTACAATGATCAAGTATAACATTCTAACTTATAGGTTTATTTGCTTTGGCTGTTCCCAGTCTAAGTATATATATATAAAAAAACATTAAGAACAAATAATGAAACTAAATCTACCTGATGGAGATTGAATAATAAGAAATGATATAAAAAGCAATGCGTTGATCAGTACGGGACTGTATACCTACTTTTGGTCCACTGTACAATAGGCGAAAAAAAACAAAGAATGATCAAAAAGGCCTCTTCCGCCAACTGTATTTTAAAAAGTGGAAAATAACATGGTCAGACCATTATTTACAAGAAATTGTATCCTAAGGGACGTGATAAGAGTGTGTAGTAGAAGGAAAACCAGAAAGAGGAAAATATGCCAACTGAAAAACTGTGTGAAAGCGGATAACTCTGGAGTAAAAGGCTAACTAAAAATTACAGCGCATGGAATCTTGACAATCTGTAGCAAGTGGATAATACTTATAAACAAAATAGGTATTTTTATGAATCTGTCAAAAGAACGAAGGAAAATTATTTTTGAAATGCCATAGCTCGAAACCTATGAGAATTAGGTATTCCAGATGTTTTTATAACCTAATGTAAGCTCCATGAAATATATATATATATATTAGAATCAGGTATTTCAGAAGATAAGTCTAGGTTCTGCAGTCATCTAACGCAAACTGAAAGATTCCCATTCACTATTGTATTAATCTCTTCGGTTTGATGCTACGCCTAGACTTCTTTAATATCGTTGGAGGGACTTTTTTTTTCTTTATATATTGCAGTATTTTTACTTTCTTTTTCTATCACATCTTTAAGATAATTTCTTCTCAAATAATGTGCTAATTAATTTGTTAACACTCCTATAGTCTCCAGAAATGATTAAATTCGCGACCTCGGCTTTCGGTTTCGACATCAGTAACTAAATGTGACCTAGAGTTCGTGCGAACACGATTCCCAATAACACGGGCGCGAGATCGAGCAAGCGCAAGTCTATTTGTGAGTGAGCACGCGCGAACCCCGATTGCAAAGCGACCATCTCCGCCAATCACTAATTTTCTCCATTGTTCTCCATGACCACATTGGAACGCTTCATATTTTTTTCGAACACTCTTTCGGTATTGGACTTCGTTTTTTACATCCCCTATTATGAAGAAACATAGCTTATAGGAAGTGGTATATTTGTAAAATATGACATTGGGAAACAATGCGCAATGAAGTCAACATCGAAAGGCCTAAAGACATGAGAATATACCGTGAAAACACGCACTTACGGATTGAAGTAGAACAAAGAAAGCTTTAAGAGGCGGATTAGTTTAAATATTTGGGAAGTCTTTTGGCAAGAGACGTTTACTTTGCCAGAGAGATCAGGTAAAGAATTGTCATAGCCAAAGAGACATTCAACAAGAAAAGATCATTCCTAACAAGCAAGCTTCACACTGGACCAAGAAAGAAAAAAATGAAATGAAATCTTTAAGTTTTACGTCCCACGGTTATGCCGGTTAGGCTAAAGGAGACGGTGATGATGAGAGATGAGTGAAATGGTGGAATGAAGAGTGGGAGGAAACGGGAGAACCCCGAGAAAACCCCCACGAGTACGGTGTTTGTCCACCACAAAGGTCCAGACGGCGCGAGCTGGGATCGAACCAGGGACCCCAAGCACAGGAGATGAACGCTATACCACTGAGCCACCGCACCCCCGGAGAATGCTTAGTGGAGGGAAGAAGCGAAAGTTATTTCCCCTTATTGGCTACAGTAGAACCCTTAGTGCTAAGAAGCAGCATTTCTGTTATCATTCATATGATTTTTGTACAATGAAATATTCAATTATCAATCGGCAACTATCATTTCTGTTTTAGCCCCATTCGACAACAGAATTTGCAAGACTACGTCTAGGATGTAGTCACTTGAAAATAGGAGGTTTATAAAGCAAGTATTATGTCTCACTAAACTGATAACAAAGAAGATAACATTTTTATTAAGTAGATTACCTTCTCATTGTGTTCGACAAGACCTGAAAATATTTTTTTTTCATATCCCTGATAGAATAAATGTAACTAAAACTTCTCCACTGTATAAATTATATGATGCAGGTAATAGAATGGAATCCATGGGCTTGGATATATTTCAATTTGAATTTAAGATTCACAAGCGAAAGCGTTTTCTGTTGTTAACTGATAAATTGTAGAATGTTTTTGTACGTTGTAACTAGAGACCGGATGCTAGACAAAATGTCAATTCTTTAATATTAAAGATATGATCTAAAATAACGTTTTAAAGTTTATTTGGGGAATTATAGTTTCAATTTAAGCTAATTTTATTGTGCCTATTTCGTCCCTTCCTGCCTATTCTATGCATTTTCTTCAAATAAAACTTTATTGGGGAAAATATATTATTTAGTATTTCAAGAAAGGATTCTGACTCTTCCGAGAAATATGAGTGTTATTTGCAGTGATAAGATGCCGTAAAACTCTGGACTGCTATGTATACTGATAAAGTGCTGTAAAACTTCGGACTGCTGTGTGTACTGATAAAGAGTCTAGCATTTGGACTATTATGTGTAGTGATAAAGTGCTGTATAAATGTATTTATCAAATATACATGGAATACATGTCAAGATTCGTTCTATATATACACACTAAAAGAAGATATTAACAAACAGATGTGTTTTTATATTCTTTAAACATAATCTATGACTTGAATTCGTTTTTTTAATTGTATTGAGTATCTATCTATATTATTTCGAGTTACATTTCAGTGGTTATTTTTTAAATTTTAAGTGCCTATTTGCCTGCCTACTTTCCAGGTTTTTAATGCCTAAACATTCAGTCCCTAGTTATAACAAAAGAATATTTATTGTAATTTCACGTTACTAATAATAGTTATATATTTGGTGTTGCATATCCTTTGGTAATTATCTGTATTTTGTAATTGGCTTTGGATATTATTGTCATATTAAAACGAAAGCTTTGAAAACGTTCCTACATTTTTATTAAAATCTCAGTGAGAAAACTCTCTACCTACGGTTGTGAGTAGTAAGGTCTATAAACGGGAAATGGGTATTTTTGAACATCATGTGTACATCTGCATAACACAACTACAAAATTCTCGGGACTGCCGTAAGAGTGATTGGTGGCCGAATCTGAGAAATGATGCTATAAAAAGACGATCAATTTTGATTAAATAATTGGGTGGACGACTTAAAGGAGTTTACTATATCTGAAACCCAAGCTTCAGCAATGATAGCAGTGTTCCGAATATCCAGTAATTATTCGTGTAATTTCTTTAAAGGAAGTGTGGTTCAACTTCTGATGTGTAAAAAACAAAAAAGCAATGAAATCACGGTTACCAAGAGAGTCAGTGATTTGGAGCTATCACACCGACGACCTACTATTCGATGTGCGGGAGTCTGGCTAAAGATCAATAGCAGGTGGAGGAAGGCGAAGAGTATACACGCACGTATTACGTCCTACAGGATCCATCATCATTATTCCAGGGCATTCTTACACAAACAACTCCGAGACAAAATAACTTGGACGCAGGGAACAGTCCGGCCACCTGTTTTGAGGGTCCACTTAACACAATTGCTATGTTAACACAAACGTAACGAAATGAAATCTATAAAACTTTAAATGAAACGAAATATACATAGTACGGTTTCATAGAAAATGTCATACACAAATGACCAGCTTACGGAGTAGTAATAGCACATGATGTCCCTCGTGGCTAAGTGGTTAGCATTCCGGATTTTGGGTGCAGGAGATTCGGGTTCGATTACCGACAGAAAATTTGATTCGGGTTTCACGTTTGACGTTGAAAAGGAACGTTGAACTTCAATCACAGAAACAAATAATATTACATGATTCTGACTTTACGCACACACGTTCTACCGAAATAAAGGAGTAGCAAGGTTTTGAACATTTTATGGTTTTCAAAGTCGATTAATTGAATTTGCGTACATATATTTTGCCACTTTAGCAAATACTTGTTATCTGTATTGCAGTTTCATTCCAATATATACCATTCCCTATAACAGACATGTTATGAAAACAATCTAGGGCTACAACTTATACGAGGAGCACTCAAAAAGTTTCCGGAATGTTCTAATTACAGTGGTGCATTTGTGATGCAATCTCAGTGAATCGTGTACAGCGCAGTCCTTAAGGTTGGTTTAAAGGGACAAGTTTTGCCGATAGATGGCACTACAGTCTTCGTATATCACCTATATATATATATATATATATATATATATATATATATATATATATATATATATATATATATATATATATATATATTACCTTTCACGAAAAATTCACGATTTCTCTTACAAGTTTCAACCTAGAGAATTCAAATTTTTAGAAAAGGAACTTCATAATCTATCGAAGGCAATAATCCGTGCCGATTTTTTTAAATTTAGAATTTTGTTCATTGTTGGAATTGCTTGATTGTTGAAATGATTATCTAAATCTTTAACAATGGCACTGTTTGAACAATAAAGAAAATTCTAAATAAAAAAATCGACACGGATTGTTCCCTTTCATAGGTTATGAAGTTACTTCTCTAAAAATTTGAAATCTCTAGGTTGAAATTTTGTAAATTTTCGTGAAAGATGAAAAATACATGGGAGAGATATAAAGATTGTAGTGACATCTATCGGCAAAACTTGTTCCTTTACACTAACCTTAAGCTGTCTAGTTACGAATATGACAAGTGTGGACAGGTCATAACAGTCAGTTTACGAGTAGTATATAGCTAAACGGAGTAATATGTGATGATTAATTGGTGTAGTCTCGCGGTGCCAACAATGCACAAACATCCAGTTCATGTGCAAATTGGGGAAATTTACTTCAGATACTTACTTTGATAGTCTTAAAATCAGTTTACCGTATCAGTGCTTTAAGAGTCTTCATCCCGGGGAAATTAAAATACCGCTAATTTTACAGTAATTATGTGATATCTTCAAATAGATAAAAGATAATCGAAAAGTGGAACAAGAGCACCCTAGACAATATTATTTTACATGAGAAAACGTTATCACAATTCACTTATCTGCTTTCGATTTCGAGGCATTTTGAAAATCGGCATTTATTTGCGCGTTTCTAAACCGCTGAAAACGGAAAGCCACTAGGTGACTTGTGATAACGGTACCCCGCGCAAAATAATATTATCTAGGGCGCTATTGTTCCATATTTCAATTATCTATTTGAAGATATCACATAATTACTGTAAAATTAGCGGTATTTTAATTTCGCCGGGATGAAGACTCTTAAGGAAAAAGAAGACTTTCGTCGGCTTTTTCAGCAATGGCAGAAGCGGTGGAGGACGTGTGTATGTTCCGATGGCGCCTACTTTTAAGACGATTAAGCACATGTGTACTTATATTGTGGTAATAAAGAACCACAATTAAATTCCGGGAACTTTGTGACTGCCCCTCGTATATTTCAAACAACGAGGTCACTTCTAACCTACGTAATTGCTTTGGTCAGATTTTTAGGATTTAGGATTTAGATTTCTGGGCTTTCGGCATCTAAGGCCATTTAACCCTTCACGATTTGAGGGATGACGTCCCTCGGCGAGCACACAATTCGGGGAAAGGGAAGGAAAGAAAGGAAGCAGCCTGGGACCTGTAAGTTAGGTACCACCCCGGCATTTGCTTGGTGTGAATGAGGAAATCCCAGAAAATCCTCATTCAGGGTGGCTGGCCTGAAAAAACGTGTTACACTTTTTCGACCGAGTGACCCCACCGGGAATCGAACCCGGGACCGCTCGCACCGAAGGCTAGTAGGATTTTATCCCTATTTAAGTTGTACGTACTTTCAATGAGGAGATAGTTATAATGAGGAAATTCAGGTATATTTTGTATACTGGAAAGTGAAAATGAAAGTTTTAACTCAAGGTTCCGCAGTTATGACTATGATTTAGGATAAAGAAGAGGAATTAAATGAAAGATAGAAGAGAATGATGAAGGAAGAATTGGATACAATAATTAGAAGAAAAGGAAATAAGAGCAGGACGAAACCTCCAACTATCATTTTGGTCAAATTTCCAATTTCCCTTAATGTCAACTAACTAGATCTTTTCGTAAACAAGTAAGAGAATAAAGTAGGCCAGCGGGAATCGAACCCAGAATCCCCGAATGCGAAGCCAACGCTCTACCACTTGAGTTACTTCGCTCGAATATTGGGCTAAATATCGTGGATTCGATTTCCGCTGCCGACCATCCTGACTGGAGTAAGACCTATTATTTCGATAGCACTAAACTGTTCACATTAAATGCATTAACTACATGAAGAGCCATTTGCTCTGTTAATTGGTAGAAGACGATGAAGGGGGCCTTTCCAAAATGACTTTTCCCATCCAGGATTATGTAAAGGATAAAAAAATGACGCTTCAAAAGCGTTCATAAGTTTCAAGATACGGACAGATGTACAATACTGTGTAGAACGAGATCTTGTAAAACGCTCTAAATAATAAATGAAAGTTTTGGTGAAAAAAAATACGTCCTCAATTACCACGCATTTCATCGTAAAATCACCGTGGTTTTATTTTCTTTTTTAATACGCTGCACTTTTGCCACCTTTGATATAAATCAAAAAAAGAAGGAAAATTGGAACTTCAAAATCGGATTCATTACTATAGAACTGCGTATGAAGGGACAGCACACACAATTCAAATGGCATTACCACATCTCAAAGTCGCTAATAAGTCCAAATGCCCCACCCATAAGAGAAAGAGAGAGAATAAGCCAGCCTCACGCCCAGCAGACTTAAGAAATTCCGTTGAATCTCAATTGTAAATAGAGACTCGCAAATACTTGACCTTACCTTAAAAAACAAGTAATTATGCGAATAAATCCATAAACATAAAGCAGTCAGTTGTAAGCTTCAAAACCATAATTAACAAATGCCTCGTGTACAATCATCTCTCAACTAGTGCTCATTAGCAAGTCTTGCCTTCCATTAGAGCTCAGTGCTCAATGAAATTATACCCTGTTTACAATAGTTTGAAGGTTAAAAATGTCGAAGAGAAAAGGCTTCTAATAAACGCTGCTGTTCTATATTTATGAACGAATGCATCTGATCAACCTATATGCAGCTAGCCCATATTTTGAGGCGCATACAATGCAAACAAAAACAAAACGCAATTGCCCTTAGATTGTTACTTAAATTCTTACTACCAACTGCCCGTTCCATCAATATCTCAACTGTTGCAAACCGACCCGGATTTTGAGCAATTACCCGCACAGGGCATCAGAACTAATCAATGTACAGCAGGGTTAGTTGGTTTAAACCAGCTATTTTTTTAAAGGAAAAAAACAATTGGTTTAACCCCCCCCCCCAAAAAAAACGAAAAATGTTCGTAAAATCTTGATGAACACACATTTGTGGGTTATCACGTTTCACTCCCGTATATTATTTGTATTATATTCAGACCTAAATTTCCTATTCATTACTCAAAGATATTACACTTCAAAACCAACTTCTTTTCTTCTTCTTCTTTTATTTTTGTAAGTTTATGAATGTTTCTCTTGTGATGTTTTACAGTTTTTTATTATTGTTATGCAATTGCAATCAAAGAAAAACCCTAATTCTTATTTCGTTTTAATAATGTTTACCAGTGATAAAACTAATTGAAATGCTGTACTTTGTTAGGGGGGGGGAGGGTCATACAATCCCCACGAGAGGCGTTTATTTTGAAGTCAGAAGTATCTTTGATATCTATTTATGCATAAACAGATCAAAGTAGACTCAAATAATTCGTATCTTTATTCACTTTTCTTACTAATATGCAAATTAAGTCGTTGTATTTCTTTAACTTGGACTAATAAAAGTCGTAGTGAACTAACTTGGACTGAATTAGTTCTTTTGCACTCTGCAGTATTTTGAAATTGTCCATACGTGATTCTGTACAATGGTTTCACTTGTGCAACTGTTTACCTTTTTGTCTTTCTGAAATGACTCTTGACAATTATATATATTAACATGTAAAGATTAGTACAACTTATATTTATCAGGAGTTCTTTCTTCGTGAGTGAGTCGGCAGACGTATTGCATTTGTGGCCAATTACACTCGGTTTGGAGTTTAAATGCTGGACAATTTCTCTCGGATGTAAGCCACGAAGCAGTTTGAATTCCGCTTTAAGCTTATATGATCCCTTCCAGCAGAACCCGGTTGCTGCATATTAATACCAAGGCGAAACAAACTTATTTGTGCCCATGTGATATAAATACATAGAGCAAATCATTTAAACAAATCAAAAAAAAAACTGGTTAAAAAACGGGATAAAAACAAAAAAAAACTGTTTTTTAGTTCTTTCAATAAAAACCATGGTTTTTGCCAAACCTGATGTACAGTGAAAACAAGTTTACTTTATCACCTATCTAACTTAGTCCACTAGAACCTTTGTCTTGAACTGGTAACATATCCGGTAGAATATGACTGAGTTGGGTAATCTCCATATGATGCAATGTTTTCAAACATACGGCAGATCTACAGTGTGTTGATCTCACGGATGCGCTTTTCTTGTAGAAGTTCTCTTATTTTCAGAAACAGATCGTGATGACAAGGACTCTCAAGCCTGTCGAGTAATGAGGTTAATCCAAATCTTTTAACATCCACAAGGATCATTTAAGGTTCCCCAATACTGTCTTGCGTGAAGTATTAATGAATTAATGTAACGCTTCATTACTTCTGTAGGACAAATCATGATTCCTTGCGAGTAAACATGATCCTTTGTGACGCATTTGACGCATGTACAGTAGTGTAAATAAAGATAGCGGCAAGCAGTGGATCTTGCTATGGAATGACGGTGTATAATGAAATTTCTGTGAAGAAGATGAAATCTGCTGAAATTTTGCGTAGACTGCAAGGGGCAAGCACAGTATGGTGAACAAACATGTTTACGCGGGCAAAAGTGTACAAATAGTGTGTCAACAGTTCAATGAACCGGAGGGAGTTGGTAGCAAATAAATCGCAGGAACACCATTCGCCCAACAGCAGTTACCTCAGTGAACATGGTGCATGCTGAGCAAGTTTTCCCTGAAGATAGGCGAGTAACAGTGTGAGACAGCGCATCAAGTCAATAGCAGTTGGCAGTGTGAAGGCAATTATTTACAACCATTTACTCTACCGTAAGGACTGCGCAAGATTGTTAGCAGGGGCGCATATGTCATCTCGTGGCAGGTTTAGTGCAGAAATATTGGCGCGGTAGTTTATTTTGCCATAAACATCGTCTACATGAACAATTTCCATGGTGGCATTTCGTATTCTGATGCAAGCAGCATTGGTGACGTCATCAAGATGGTCGCCATTAAGAACTGTAGCTCCCATATTTTTTTGTCCGATTTTGATGAAACATAGCTCATTTGAAAGGTCTTGCTAAGACAAATAGAAATTGTTATGTAGACTTTTGACATAAAACCAAAGCTTTCGAGATAAGTGACGAAATGTATTTTTTGCGCCATTTTTATAGTTGCATATATGTATTTACTGCAAAACAGTCACGATATGATAATAATGTGTGTATTTATCATATTCATTTTAATTTGTTTAAGAAAGAAGGAGATCTGAATGAAGGGACACTAGGAGTGTCCAAAAACAGTGTGTTTAGAAGTAAGGATGGAATGTCCGCGAATATTCAGCCGTCATCTGCATAATGACCTCGTCGTAGTGCGATAAACTTTAGTTATTCTTTACTGTGTAAGTGCCATACAAAGGGAACTTTAGTTATTCTTTACTGTGTAAGCGCCATACAAAGGGAACTTTAGTTATTCTTTACTGTGTAAGTGCCATACAAAGGGAACTTTAGTTATTCTTTACTTTGTAAGTGCCATACAAAGGGAACTTTAGATATTCTTTACTGTGTAAGTGCCATACAAAGGGAACTTTAGTTATTCTTTACTGTGTAAGTGCCATACAAAGGGAACTTTAGTTATTCTTTACTGTATAAGTGCTATACAAAGGGAACTTTAGTTATTCTTTACTGTGTAAGTGCCATACAAAGGGAACTTTAGTTATTCTTTACTGTATAAGTGCCATACAAAGGGAACTTTAGTTATTCTTTACTGTGTAAGTGCCATACAAAGGGAACTTTAGTTATTCTTTACTGTATAAGTGCCATACAAAAGGAACTTTAGTTATTCTTTACTGTGTAAGTGCCATACAAAGGAAACTTTAGTTATTCTTTTCTGTGTAAGTGCCATAGAAAGGGAACTTTAGTTATTCTTTTCTGTGTAAGTGCCATACAAAGGAAACTTTAGTTATTCTTTACTGTGTAAGTGCCATACAAAGGAAACTTTAGTTATTCTTTACTGTGTAAGTGCCATACAAAGGGAACTTTAGCGAAGAATCCAAGATCATCTCAAAAACTTTTGGATTGCATAAGACTTTGGAGTGATTGTGAGGATAGTGACTACCAAACACTTGCAAAGTATTTAGAGTGTACGACTTCAGAAGATATTATTCTATGTAATGTAAAGTAGCACCTTTCTTGTTACAAAAGGGTATGCTACACATCAAGAGTATACTTGACAGACTGCAAGTGAAGTATAAAAGTGAAGAGAGAGGGATGCAAATTAACATAGTGATAATCAGGGGCGGATCCAGGTCTGACTTCTGGGGGGGGGCGGTGGGTTGTCATACTGCTACTTTTAAGGGCTCCAAACTTTGGGATGGGTTTTATTTATATATATAAAATAGGAAAGTTTCCTCTTCTGGGGGGGGGCGATCGCCCCGATCGCCCCCCCCTGGATCCGCCCCTGGTGATAATGGTGATGTTTCAACATGTAGTACCTCCTTGAACTTCCTTGTTCAACGAACCTCCTCGAACAAGATCGAGTTAAGCAATACTGGTTGTTTCTTTTGTGACCAACCGGGAACAAGAAATCATGCGTTACACAAAGTACGTACGAAAAGAGTAGGGAAAAAATTACATGATGCAGTGGAAATGGGAATAAATCAATCATGGAAAACAAAATTGAGTGGGTTTATTAACCCTGAAGATAGTCACGCGTATGATGTTGTTTATCATAAAGAAGGTTTCAATAAACATGTGGGTTTCCCAAACATGTGGGTGTGTGGAAGATAGTCAACTGTATGATGCTGTGTATCATTAAGAATGTTTCTATAAACATGTGGGTGGGTTTCGAAGTGAATTTCTCTTCGAAGTTCAGAAAAATCCGGTGCAACCGTACCAAATATTGTTGTTTTAGCCAGTCAAATAAAATTCGTGAATTGCCTTTCGGAGGCTCTCTCGGATGGCAAAGTTATTACAATGGCAGCCGCAGAGAATTTTTATCAGAAAATATGTTATTCTAAAGATGTGAAAGCGGAAGATGTAATGTCAAGAAAATCTGTAAAAACATTTATTGAAAATGAACTTTTCGACGTAAATCTAACATTTGGTAAACCCTCCAGAAAGAACCATTCAGAGCGTATTATGTTAAAATCGGTAAGTTCAGGCTATATCAGGCCCGTATCCAGGTGGGCCGGCCCCCCCTAAAATTTTCACAGTAGGCTTGCAAATGAACTATAATATGGTTGGATCCCCCCCTACATTTTTGGGCTGGCTACAGGCCTGGGCTATATCATATAAGTAAAGCGATATCAGAAGCTACGGAAGTATGAAGGGAAAGATGGAGGTTCTATATCAAGCTGCAAATATACTCAGGAAAGCAAACCGGTGGCGATCATAAAATAATTTATGGGATGTCAATATGGAAGGAGACGGGAGAATCCCGACAAAACCAACGGACACAATGTTCTCTAATGGCTTGGGATCGAACTCGGTGGTGAACGCTGTAGCACTAAACCGCTATGCTCTCAAGTTAAATATTTTGAAATTCTTTTAATAATTGTTTACACAACATACTTTGACAGCATTGTTCACTAGGAGTTGTCTTACGTAGCTGTAATGTTCCATGGCAGGTATATTAACTAGTTTACTTGAAACAGCTGGGACCATGACAAACTAAGAAGCTGTTGACGCATATTTTAACAACCAACAATGGAAGGGGAATGTAACTGTTATTATATATTTCTTATGAACCGCATATAAATATACGGAATTCCGCATATAAGGGCATTTTGATGCACGGAATACGAAAGCTGGTTTACTTTCAAAGGCGAGAGAAACATAATAACTATAACTTGCATCACCTGAATCTCTGCCACACGGAATTTGGTATAGGAGGCTTTTTCTCTTCCAAGAAGATGAATATATAAGGATTGCACAAGTGAAAGGAGACATTGGCTATAGTAACGCTATATCTAATCGAAGTGGGGAAATATGTTCGCAGATAGATGGCGCGGTGCGATTCCCAATTTGCACTCGTAGCGAACGCGCTGCCTGCTGTCTCCTCAGTTGAAATGAAAAATGAAATGAAATCTTTAAGTTTTACATCCCACGGTTATGCCGGTTAGGCTAAAGGAGACGGTGATGATGAGAGATGAGTGAAATGGTGGAATGAACAAAGTGGGAGGAAACGGGAGCACCCCGAGAAAACCCACGAGCACGGTGTTTGTCCACCACAAAGTTCACACGGTGCGAGCTGGGATCGAACCAGGGAGCCCAAGCACCGGAGGTGAACGCTCTACCACTGAGCCACCGAGCCCCCCAGTCTCCTCAGTTGAAGACAGTTATTTAGCGAGGTTGGGTGCATAATGGATTTCTCCAGATTAGTGCAACTAGCTGTTATCCAATTTCTTTGCACAGGAATCGAGCACCTCAGAAAACTACCCTTAATACACCTTCGTTATGTCCCCATATTACTCCCCTATCTTCGGACCCTTAAAAAATATCCCTCAAAGGTCAACGGTGACAGGAAAGTGCAGAACACTGTGCAGCAATGGATCCGTCAGCAAGCAACGAGCTTCTACAATGAAACAATACACCCCCTTCCCACGCACTGAAACCAATACCACTGGCAATTAAGGTGGATCACCACCCGGAAGTCAGTAAATATTTTAGCTCATTCCCTTACCTACTGCGCAATGAAACGTTACACATTATACATATACAGTGGTGTATTTAGAGGGGTGGCTTCCGGGCTTAACACCCCCCGAAATCTTACTTAGTATAGTAAAGTAAATGAAATTATCTTGCAGAATTTTTACATTTCCAGGCAAAGCCCCCTCCCGAAAGTTAGCAAAGCCCCTCCCGAAACAAAATCGTAAATACACCACTGTTGTACTATAAGACAAAGTTATGTTTCAGCTATAACACAAGACACTGATTCATTTCGTTGTATCTTCTGATATCGAAAAAGGTATTAGTTTTACAATGAGCAGACAAGATGGCACTTGCTGTTCGATCTTACTAGAAGTGCTCCATTTTATGAAATGTTGATTTGAATGTGTACAGTACTTGAAAGTAACGATCTTATTACGAAATAGATATACTTTTTGACCATTTTTCCTGTTATGTTTCACATTTTATTTAATTATTAATTTACATTTAAGGAAATAGATTTTGAGAAGAAACTTGTGCAGACGCCATAATGCATTGTTGCTAAATTCGTAGATTCTAGAGTTGCATTTCGAGAAAAGGAACTTAGCTGTGAATTGCGGTAAGGGTTGAAAATTAATTACTCCAGTAAGTATCCAAGCAAAATTCCATGATTACATTCTTTATTACCTGGCACCAGTAAACACTCGACACTACCTGGCAACGCCGCACTATTCAAGCAGTGTTTAGCATAGCACCGAGAACACCTAGTGATCCACTTTAATATGTGAAATGACACGTAGCTACAGATAGCTTTATTCCATACATTCTGTAGTAAATTATTCTTTAGATATAACCGTGCCCTTATTTTCATTTGGGTAAACCTTGTATCATTCACTTGCATGAATTCAATACGAAGATACAGAAGCGGAAGTGAAATATTATCCACGGTAACATCGTAAATAATATTAAATGGATATGGAAATTTGGAAGTTTGAGGAGTTGTCACAGTAAAAGAAAATCAACAATATACCTTAATCTGAATTTCAAACAACATATCAGTAGCTATTACTTTCAAACCAGACTAACCCCACCAACTGATAAATTACACAGAGCTTTCTATTCGAGTTTACACAAAATTAGAACTGATCTCAAAGAGAACAATATGCTCTAGTTCAACAGGTCATCAATGGTGTTCTGAAAATCATACGAATGCCCCTGGAGAAGTGCAATCTCCCTGCTTGTTGTGCAGTATAGGTGAAAAATAATACAGAAAAGCAGTGCATAATGATGAATAGCCGATAAGAAAAATAAGTCTATTATCTCCGTCTGCATTATATGGAAGGCTGGATTCCATTGTATGAAGCAGTCACGCATTTCGTTCGTGATCACACTGCATCCTGTGTCCACCGCGTATTTGCTCTTCCCCTTTCACTTCGTTACGATTGGCCTTCTTCGTCCTCTACGACTATAACGGGAAAAATATAATGTTTCAACACTTAATGTTTCATTAATAGACGATACCCCTCCTGATAGTATACACAGTAAGGATCTTTACACACTACTACCGGGATAATAAGATAAATATGATCAAACCCTAATAGTGCCGTGAATTGATTTTTCTTGAGATATTGATTTTGACTAGATCTGGAAGACTGAAAATTTAATCATACAGAACGGCTATTCGGGGATGCGCTTCCGATGCCTTACCCCCGCAGCGAACGCGACCTAAGTGGCTACTCAGTAATTTTACTTTCGCCAGAGTTATAAATCATACTGTGAGCCAGTCAGGGTTCTCAGGTCTTTTTTTTTTTATTATTATTATTTATTTATTTCCCGTTCTGGAAGGGTAAAATCAGAATGACCTGCTTCAGTTGGTTTCTTGTGTGTGTGTGTGTCTTCCTAAAATCCCCTTCCCTGGCAACACGTCTTTCTTTTTTTTCCCCTCTTCCTTTAGACATATTTTACTGATTCCGAAACAGAGCCGGTCTATTGTTCCGAAACGCACCAAATACGCTCGAGCCGACATATTCTGCGCGTTTTTATTGCTTTCGCGTTCGCAGCGCATTGATTAGCCATCTACAGTTCAATACATGGTCAATGTATTCCAAGAGTATGAATGAGCCATAAAAGCGCGTTGCGAACGCATTGACTATCCGAGTACCATAGTTTTGTTCTACAGGCCACGTGACCCCCCAGTGGATAACTTTTTCTGCAGTTTTATATGGTAATATTTTTTTACTGGCCTATAAATCAGTCTACTCAGATTATTTTCCGAATTAAACATTCCGATTTCTTTATTGAGCATAACATAAGCACAATAAAAGACGTGGGACCCGCTCATGCAATTCACCCTTATACGTAACGTGTTGAAAATACAGTATCAGACGGATACGGCCTTTATGCTGAAGAAAATGGATGATTGACGAAATTGAATATGATCATGAAAAAAAAAATGGCGGAATGAAACTGTCGAAGAACCCTGAGAAAACCACATGACCTGGGTCTACCTATGAGTTTTCTCTCGCTTTCTCCCATATTCTCATTCCACCCATCTCTATATAATCTACAAAAGAAATTTTGATTGATTGATTGAGGTTTAATGGATGTGAGCATCGAGGCTATGTGTACTGTCGCGATTAACACAAGTACTCAAAACACGGACCGTCGTAAATAAAATATTAAAATGAACATATCAAATTATAAGAAACATAAAACTACTACAAAATAGAAATAAAAACCGGAAACGAAGAGATAAAATAATAAATACATACTTGAAATTTGGACGGTATATATGATCTGTAACGTTAAGTACTATTACGGAATAAAAAAAAAAATGTCGTAGGAGTAAAATGGAGGTTGTAAGTATTATGTATCCATATTTCATCACGAAATTAGACGCTTGGCCTTTTCATTTAAAATAATTAAATGTGTGTTTCAGCATTGTCTGATATTTGACCTAGAAGGGGTGGGGGAAGAATGGGAAGAAAAAATGGTTGGGTTGCAACTATACCCCGTTTTTCAAATGGAGGCTGAATTGAATTCAATCGCAAGGTATGCTACGTTCAGTGTGTCTTCCAGACATGTTTTTGACGGGGCACTGCCCCCCGGAGCTCTGAAAGTGCCCCCCCCTGGAGGAGACCAAAATAATACGTCTACAATATAATAATAAATAGAACAGAACCAGCAGTGAGTCCCCCCGGAATACTAAGTGTGCCCCCCGGAACATTTTTTTCTGAAAGAACGACTGGCTAGGAATTGACTCAAAAATGTTGATCTATTTAACATTTACGTAATTAAAAGAAAACACATGATGTGTTATCAAAATAGGATTTTCACAAAATGTGAACACTAATTTTGTTATTACATTATGCACAGTAGTTGTTACGCCCGAGCCCATTATAGATTAAAATGTTGCTCAATTTTGAAAACTGTAATTACTTGTTTATTTTGAGTTTGCCTACCAATCAACACGTGGTTGCACGAATAATTGTGCTCAAAACAAAATATGGTTTACGGTCTTTGTTCTTAATCTGAAATAACTCAAATGAAGACAATTAAATCGTGGCAATTAGCTTTAAATCGACAGCGACATCTATTTGCGTCAGGCAGACGGACAGTCACATATATCAGTGTGGATATTTACTATTAAGTATTAGCATGTGCATGACGCATAAACGAATAAATGTATCTTTTATAATTAGGGTGTGCAAAGTTCTAAGGTTGGGAGTGATTTACTCCCTTATACTTGACAGATTCCAGCTCAAAGTAATAGTCCTGATTCGGAGACAACATTCAGAGCCAGTTACTAAAATCCACTAAATAAAAACCAAACTACTTGGCGTGACAGCCCTTTGTGGGTCTGAGCCGCTCTAACGCCATCTGTTAGCAACCAGCTGAACTAAGTCCAGTCTAATAACGAGCACGTGATTCCCGGCGAAATTAAAATACCGCTAATTTTACCGTAATTATGTGATATCTTCAAATAGATAAAAGATAATTGAAATGTGGAACAAGAGCGCCCTAGACAATATTATTTTGCATGAGGTACCGTTATCACAAGTCACCTAGTGGCTTTCCGTTTTCAGCTGTTTAGAAACGCGAAAATAAATGCCGATTTTACAAAATGGCTCGAAATCGAAAGCAGATAAGTGAGTCGTGATAACGGTTATCTCATGTAAAATAATATTGTCTAGGGCGCTCTTGTTCCACATTTCAATTATCTTTTATCTATTTGAAGATATCACACAATTACTGTAAAATTAGCGGTATTTTAATTTCGCCGGGATGAAGACTCTTAACAGCTGTATCAGGAGCTTACTAGACTTGTGACCGTCACGTCTTTTCTATTTATGTGTGATACCCTAGTTTGCCTCACGACGCTGGGTGGACGCCGAAAATCGGGAAACATTGTCCGAGAATCGAACCAGAGACCACGAGGCCGTGACTTCAACGCTCTGATCATCACCAAACTACGGTGTCCCATAAAATTAACTAGATGGATGAAGAAATGCCGAATATACACTGAATCAAAATGAGGATATTCCGTGCATTTGTTATGGATTCATTACTGAGAGAATTTAGTTATTTGAAGCATGTTACTGAAGTGTGCACTCAACAATACTTCTCTCCAGCAATGATTAATGAGTAAAGTAAGATTCCCCTCTTCTTGCCTGCCATCGTGACTATCAGCAACCAGTTTAGTGACTCCCTCGACATTAATGTCGGTCATTTTGGACATCTGGGGCCTTATGCACGCACAGTCGTTCTGACACGTGGTTAGTGCCATACTAAAGAATTGGACTAACATATGTTTCCTGCGGTAGTCAGGCCTTTAGTATGAAGCTAATCATACTTCAAAACGAGTATGCATAAGGCGCCTGATGTTTTTCACCTCTTCTCGCTTCCATGCCAATGGAGGCTGAACGTGGACTTAACAGAACTGGGAGTGTGGACTAATCATCTCGCGACCCCGAAAACTATGGTTTATTTTTACATGCCATCTCCCTATTAAAGGAAGGGTTCTTTATACCCACAGTTAGGGACGTACGTAGGGGGTGGGTCCTGGAGGTCCGGACACCCCGAAATTTCGACTTTTTTGTGTAAATGTAGTCTAATTTTAGGGTCAATTTTAGGAATTTTAATATAAAATATTTTCATATTGAGTTTGGACCCCTCTCGAAACAAATTCCTGGGTACGCTACAGCCTACAGTATTTCTTTTCAGATTGTAGGTCATATATATATATATATATATATATATATATATATATATATATATATATATATATATATATATATATATATATATATATATATATATATATGTGTGTGTGTGTGTGTGTGTGTGTGATAGAAAATACCCGTACCCCCTTAGAATGAAAATTCTCATAAATGCTCGGACAAGTATCCTTTTATTTTCAATGAGGAATTTACGTATTGAGTTTCATCTTTCTAACTTTAAGAGCTGGTGAGATACACAAGTTTTGGTACATGACTGGGTCATTGGTTAACTTATGTTCTTAGCATGTTACTTTAATGAAAATGCATATCCTTAAGGGGGAGAGGGTGTATTATGACCCCCCTCAGGAATGCACTTTCATCAAAGTAACATTCTAAAAACAAGTTAGCCTATGGTCCACTCACCTACCAAAAATCACAGAAATCGGTGCAGCGATCTAGTAGTAGTTCGGGGACAAACATGTTTACGTTTCATTTTTATTATACGAGGGGTGATCGAAAAAAAGGTTACAAAGCCTACTACGGGTTATGTGTAAGACATAGCTGAAAGATCAACACACTTGATGACAGAGGACACTCAACAATTTCAACAGTTTTTGTTCAACTTCTTATTACAATGGGAAATAAAGCTTTCTATACCATTTGCATAAAAATGCACGTCAAGTTGTAGCCATCATTAGGCAGCGGCTTTGACATCATAACATGCCAGATAATGGTGGCCAGCCACGTTTTTTTTTTCCTCTAGAACATGGAAAAGGCGAAAATCACTGGGGCTAGGTCAGGGCTGTAGAAGGGGTGCTTCAGTCATTCCAAGCGTAACATCAGTGGTTGAAGTTACTGGGTCTACCATTGTGTCCAGGGTTGTTATTAACAATATTAGTCTGTCTTTCTTTGAAGGCACAACACTACTTCAATACATGCTGCTTTGAAATTTAGCCTTCTCCATACACATCTACAATCTTTCTATGAATGTCAGCACGTGTACTATTTTTGGCCCACAGGAACCGCACCACTGACCTCACTTTAATTCTTGACCAGTTTTCGAGACAAGTCAACATTTTTAGTGTCCGCTTCTCGGGTATACATGATCAGAATTCAAAGTCATCAAACATGCACCAAGGCAGACGTGTTATTAATCTACAAATAAATCTTCGTTAACTTACAGTGAATAACAAAAATTTTATGCTTTCTAACCTTTTCTTTTCGTATATTGTCCAAAGATGGGTCGTATATCCATCGATACATACATGGCACTGCATAAAAATCGGCACAAAATAATTTTAAGGCGATTGATGCATGTCATTAGTTGCCAATCAATAATATCTGACGGTTCTTATTCTGGTGAAACAGATTGATTATTTGTTGTATGTGCAGAAAAAATGTTAACTGGTAGATTGTAGGTATATAGTGCCGTCTGTCTTCCTACACTAACACTGATGCAGTGACACAAACTTGTAACAGTGCCTCACATACAAAATTTGTAGAAATGAACGGATAAAGCTTGATTTCTTTGTGTTGGCGTATCATCTGCTCTCATTTATCTGTTGGTCAGGAAGTTGTACTGCACAGAAAAAGAGAAAAAATATATCAACCCGACCACCATCTACGTTGCTCTGTAAATTTTTACCGAGACACATGAGGATGTATGAAGCGCTTGGCGCATTCTCGGGCACTTCTCCAAAGGAATAAATGACGTGCTCACGCAAAAATGAAAAGTACGGCAATATTTTGGAGTGTTACTTGCTATCCAAGACGAACCATCTGCAGCAGCTAATCCGTCCCCGTCCCGCCCCCTTCATATATATACGCCATATGTCATCCCTTATAAATATATGGGACCAAATTCAAGGCGCATGTTCGGCACATTTTCAACTACTCACACGTACATACAGTACATGTAGTAGCGAAAGTGATCAAACAAACAAAATTACACAATAACAAAAATTCACTCTTATGAAAATTATTTTAAGGTAAATTAATATTCTACAATAAAGATTATTATTATTATTATTTTGGTAAAAGCTCATTAATTAAAACTTTAAAAAATTATGAAATAAAATCTTTAAGTTTTACGTCCTACGGTTGTGCTGGTTAGGCTAAAGGAGACGGTGATGATGAGACGCATTTCATAATAATAATAATCTCATTTTGGCCGCAGTTTGGAACAATTATTTTTTGAACAAAGGTTATCAAGTTGTGAGAAAACAGTGTCTCAGAGAGAGTGTGTATTGTGTGCGCTTAGACATTTTTCCTCTCTAAATTTATGTACACTCATGTCCAAAATTATTGTCTCATGTCTATAAATATTTTGTTGTAGGAATATAATTTGATAACGAATTCGCCCGGTATTTCTTATAATGTTAGTATGTGTACAATTGGTAAAGACATGTATGTGGCGAATTTCATGTCAATAGAGCAGTAAATAAGAACAATATAACGAAAATAACACTTTCTTGTCCATTTAGCAACATTTTATCTTACTCCTGATAATTTTCGTATTTATAATTCTTTTCCCATGAAATTTACTACAAATATACATTTCCCGACTATACACATAGTATCAGTATTAAAAGCACCCTGAAAAATCCTTATCAAATTATAGTCTTACAAGAAAACAGTTATAGATATGCGACAATCATTTTGGACAATATAACATCGTTTATCCGGGCCTCGCTGATTCGGATCAGATTTGTAGACTTTCTTTTTTTAAAATTAATGTTCACATAGGTAATAATTGTTAACTATGACAGCAACAGCGCAACTATAAGTACGCCAAACATTCGCTTGTTATTTTGATTAAATGTATAGTTGCTGCATAGGTTGTACAATAACTTATGGTAATACTATACATAAAATACTTTTTGTCGAGTTTAAGAAAGCACTTAGTGCTTCATTCAAACGACAGACGTGTCTGAAACAGAATAGAGTTGACCAATTCTTTAAGAAATGAGAAAAAATATCATAATAAGAGGTACGCCTGCTTATTTAAGGATTTGATTTGCTTATTACCCATATTACCCGGATTATCCGAACTTTCGATTTTCCGGATTGCTTTTGGTTTTAGTCCCGAAAAATCAGGTTGTGCTGCATATGGTTTTCTCTATTTTCGACAATTCCTACATAAGTTTGATCATAAGGCCTCATTTTTCAATTTAAGTCAGTGTTTCGTGTTTATTCCTAAATGCGAATTTAACGAAACATTTTTAAACGATGAACCTGTAGTTGCTCTAAGAGAAAACATGTTTTGATGTAATAACTCTATGTCCTATAGAACCCGGAGGCTCAATGCCGCATCTACAAAACCTCTCCACTGACATGTGTCCTTATTCAAAAGGGATCCAATTTCTACTTTGTGTTCCTAGTTCTCGAATTGTATCACGTGGTTCACATTTGCCGCATGCTTTGACTGCACTCTGTATGTTTTCACGTTCTCTACTCCACAATGATTAGACGACAGACTCTTGTCTTTCGGTATTGTAGGGTATGGACGATGTCCAAACAACAATTTGTCTTTCCTTGTTTCATTATTCCACGTATTTCTCTTCTGGTGGCTTAACGGAAATTGAAAAAAACAACTGCCTCGTACAGCACTACGTATGTTCGCGGTAAGTTGGCTGGCATCGTCGTGCGGTCTGAGGCAGTTCTCAAACTTTTTTCAAGTAAAAGTCACGTTTATTAGTCAAAATATTCCATCCCACTCCTGCTCCTTTCGAAAGCAAATTTGTCAGTTTTTAAAAAAGCAATTTTAATATCATATACAGGGTGTGTCATTAGTCTCCATACAAGATGACTAATGTTTATTTTTTCATTGAAGGAAAACTTAACGCCAAAGGTTATCTTGACATGTTGAAAAATGACATCTTCATGTCAATCTTGGATGAGAGTGGGGACTTCCCTGCATTTTTTCAGCAGGATGGAGCACCACCCCAGTACGGCATTGAAGTGCGCCGATGGCTGGACCAGCAGTTCCCTGGGCATTGGATCGGTCGACGTGGTCCGGTGGAGTGGCCACCAAGGTCCCCAGACCTCACTCCATGGATTTTTATTTGTGGAGCCACCTGAAATCAATTGTGTATCAGGAGAAAATTCGGGATTTGGATCATCTTAAACAAAGAATCAGTGCAGCTTGCAAACAAGTAACAAGTGCAACATTGACAAATGTTCGTCGGAATTGGTTGGAGCACCTGTTATTTTGTCTCAACATGCAAGGGAAACATGTGGAACATATTGTATAACTGTAGTGTAGTACTATCATGATTTGTAGGGATACTTATGACTCCCCATGTACTTTAAAATTAACATTAATGAAATTTCCCTAATTTTATGTTGATATTAAAAGAAGAAAATTTCATTTTATAGTACTTAGAAGTTATTAATACTTAGAAGTTATAAAATACGCCTATACTAGGTATAAAATAATTTTGCAAATTTGGAGCGACGCGATCGACCTTTATTGATTATTCATAGATTTGTTTAGTGCATCCATTGTTTTTCGTGAACAAACACGACACGCAAATAGTTGAATCTGGCATATCAGCGAAAAAAGCATAATGCCTTTGAAAAATTGTGTTCACAGAACAAAATGAAAAGGGCTTCGCCCTAGTTTCCAATGTTGAAAATTCTATTTTGTATTGTCTACAATGAGAATTGGAGCGCCAAATGCTTTTCCAAGCTTAAATCTATGGGCATTCTCTTCTTCGGTGATTATTTTTGAATGGTATATTTAATCAGGACATGCCACCACGTACGACACTCAGCGCGCGCTCTCGAATCAGCATGTCAAATTTGGTTAAGGGTCTACACTACAGCGAAATTAAACTACCGCTAATTTTAGAGTTTTTCTGTAATATCTTCAAAATAAATAAAAATATTCGAAAAGCAGAAACGTAGTGAACTAGACAATACGATTTTGAATGTGATACCGTTATCCCAACTCATCTATCTGTTTTCGATTTCCAACTGTAGATAGATTTAGTATTTTTGCGGGTTCTGTAAACAGCGGCATACTAAAAGCAGATACGTGAGTTGTGGTAAAGGTATCACACAACACAAAACCGTATTGTCTAGTTTACTACGTTTCTGCTTTTCATTTTTTTTTTTGTTTGTTTTGAAGATATTAGAGAAAAACTCGAAATTAGCGGTACTTTAATTTCGCTGTAGTGAAGGCCCTTACGAACGGTTCACACATGTCGGAGTGCCGAAGTCGAGTAAAGATTAACTTCCTTCTATAAGCGATTAGAATTTGTATAATATTTACTTATGTATGACGTATCTCTCTTTTAGATTATCAACTACAAAGTAAAATACACATTTCACTTTTTTTTTCTGATGTTCCAAATAAGAGGACCCTGAAGGGCAAACCTTGAGGACAATTTGTGGTCCGTGGACCGCGGTTTGAGAAATGTTGGTGTAAAACATTGAGCTCGTATTCGTAAAATGTCTGTCGCGGGTTCGAATCCCACTTAGGGTGTAAGTGCTCTTGCACTACTCACTTCATCCTCATTCTCATCGTCTCCTTTAGCCTGACGAGCAAGCACAATTGTAGCAGATAAAAACAACAAAACGAAGTATGCAGGTATGCGACAATGACTGGAGTCGGTGTTCTTATAATCTTCATACGAGGAACGAAGTAGTACAAAGTTAAATGAAGTTTAAAAGCGCATCCTCGGGCATGTTTTAAGATATTTTCTTTATTAACCTACATTAATCATGTGAAGAACCATCTGGTATGGTCGGATTCATATCTGCTATGCATATACATCTCTTTTCGCACTTGCGATCTTCCACTCAGAGCACTATAGTTCTTACTAGCTGCCTTAAAAAAATAAAATAAAATAAAATAATAAAAAAATAAAAAAAACTTTTATCACAATTGGTGCACTGCTAATAAGTGATAAACAAAAATTCTAAAACATTCGGGGCAGTTTGTCTTGCAAATCAAAACTCATTTGTGTTTATAGTGAAAATTCGTCACAAAGAACGAAGAACCAAAGAGGAATTCCGAAGAAAATCCAGACCTCATTCGTGGCTAAGCGGTTAGCGTACGCTTCTGTGGCGTGGGAGATCCGGGTTCGATTCCCGGCGGGAGCTCATGTAGTTTGGATCCCACGTTAAGCTGTTGGTTTGCTGCTGAAAGGAGCGCTAAACTGATAATCATCAAAGAAAATCCATATACACCTTAAAATCTGATCCGTTTCGCGGAGAATAATATGATCAATTCACTATTTAAAAAAAAAAAATAGGAATGGGGGGTAGATCTTTTGTCAGTTATGCAAACATGTATGTACAATTATGTACCACCTGTACATTTCTACTCCCAGTAGAACGGGGTGCAGGGAAGATGTACAGAAAAAATCTTTAATTACCTATTTACACGGATCAGGTGCAGCCATATTACCGTGGGGCATTGCTTTATCGTTTTTTGTCGATGAGCGCTAAATCGATTCCCGGAACGTGTCTGCTTCATGTTATGGATGGCGAGTTTGATAAAGAAGGTAAACGACCTTGTGTCAGGCACACGGACAACATTTTATATATACACACAACTTTTTATATATATACCGAAACCACGACCTACGATCTATAACACTCCACTGTGTTATCAAACCAAGACGGTTTCGTTTAAGCAGTCCGCAGCAAAAAACCTGCAACATGAGTGTGTAAGTTTATTGTAAAACTACGCCTAACAGCGTAAGGAATCAACATAACGTCTAAGTGGCACGAATCACGCCAGGAGAAACCTCGGCGTCATCCCTTGAACACTTATTTCGGAGCAAAAGACTTTGTCGTTTCACAATAAACTTACATGCTCATGTTGCTTTTTTTTTTTTTTTTTTGCTGAGGACTGTACCTATTCCTAGAATGCTAAACTGATTTTAATTAAAAAAAAAGATTTCTCGCTTTGTCATGGATTTTTTATGTAGATCAATAATGAAACCGGAAGTTGTAATGGATATCTATCACTTCCGGTCTTAGTAGAGTTAACGACAGAGATGAAATGTATTCTGGGGGGGGGGGACTACTACAATTTAGGGTATAGTACTTTTATGTTCGTTTGGGTATGAACATAACTTAAGGAACCTTCGTGATGTGTATCCTTTTTAGATAATTCTAATTATACAACATGTATCCCTACATAGCATTTTGTTTATCTATTACTAAGTGCGAAACTCTATCAAGACTACTTCCAAAAGTCAAGTATATAACTTGAAAAGAGAGACTAGCAACTTTCGATACGAGAAGAAACAATCTTATTTCTCGTCTTGCCTCGTGGGTAACACGACTTGAAATATGTTCACTTCGTACTTCCAGGTAGCGACTATCAATTAGACTTCGCCAAAAGATGTAAAATATTTAGTTTTAACTTCAGGGTGTCCCCCAGAACACAACCCTTTCCCAATCAGTTCTTTGTTTCTAATAATACTGCTTCTTTTTCTCATATCGATTCTTACACGTATCGACACAGTTTATTTTCTATATTCTCCACATTCACATTTGGAAATTTGTTGTTTTTATATAGTAAAATTTCTCAGTTTTACGTCCAACTATTATGCCGGCTAGGATAAAGGAGACGATGATGATGAAAAATGAATGAAATGGTGGAATGAAGAAAGTGGGAGAAAACGGGAGAACCCCGAGGAAACCCACACACACACTATGTTTGTCCACCACAAAGCTCACTTGGCGCGAGCTGGGAACGAACTAAGGACTCTATCCACCAGAGTTGAAAGTACCACTGAGCCACCGCGGTTCTGTTTTCATGTAGTGTCTATGTTTCTGCACCGTAGAGTACAATAAACCATACGATATATATATATACATATATACAATCAGTATTCTTAAGATTAACAACAAATACTTTTCTTTCTAAATGTTTCTTTTGCCATTTCTGTATTTGCTTCACCCGTTCGGACTTGATGTCTTCACAAATATACCGAAAACTAGTCACTTCTTCTACTCGGTTGCCTCGATACGAGTTCTATGTTTCATACAAACAACTTCGTTTCAATCTCCGAAATGAGCTATGCGTTTACGAAATACGACAGTGGAGATAATCCCTATGGCAGGAGAGGCTCACAGACGGAAGTGGAAGCCAAGTTCAACAGACGACGTCCGGCTGTTAATAAACCATAATATTGCTGGAAATAGTTTGCAAGAATGAAATGGAACCTAGCGTCCAAAGATTATGTCCTGCAGTCAATGATTATGAAAGATGATAATGTAGGAGGAACCAGGAGAACACCGAGAAAACATACGAGTACAATGTCATTCCCCACAAAATCACAGTCCTGGTATTAAACCAAGTACTACTATAACCACAGAAGAGCAATAAATACTGTGGTCCCAAACAATTCATAGAAATAAGCACATGTTAAAGACGGTTACGATTTTAAAAAAGAAATGGTGAGACGTTTAAGAAACTATATTGCAGATACTGGCGGATACGTGCAAAGCGGTTTCAACTAAGAAAATACATTATTCTTCGGTTCATTCACTGGATAACCGTTTAGAACAGTGATCGCCAAACCGTCGATCTCGAGCTACTAGTAGAGCTTGTCTATACCACCTGTGCCCTCGAAAACTTTGCGAACTAAGCTTCGCCTCCACCCCCCCCCACTCTCTGGCGTACGAAACCCTCCCTTTCCTTAGGGAAAAGAAGTGAATAACCTCAGCTGTGTTGCCAATATGTCATTCAGTTGTTTGGTCTTGACGAATGAAGATCGTAAGCTGCTTAAAGTGGCTAACAAGACGAAGCACAGCGAATTCCATGAAATAATTCATTGTGGCAACGCTTCCGCATCCAACAATTGAAAGATCTCGGCCGCAGCAACCTGTCCCTCCTCGTTCGAGGGAGGCACGGGAAATCACATATCGATAGCAGCGCCAGCAAGGGCACAGTTGAACTAGAAAGGCTCTAGCTCGCAGAGACATTTTCGGTAGATCGCGTTAACGCTCCGGTTGGCTAATTTCATATTTACTAGAAATGTAAATGAAATGAAATGAAATCTTTGAGTTTTACGTCGCACGGTTATGCCGGTTAGGCTAAAGGAGACGGTGATGATGAGAGATGAGTGAAATTGTGGAATGAAGTGGGAGGAAACGGGAGAACCCCGAGAAAACCCACGCACATCGGTGTTTGTCCACCACAAAGTTCACTTGGCGGGAGCAGGGTTTGAACCCGGGACCCCATGCACCTAGAAATGTAAGTTTATAGGCAACAAACAAATGTAAGATTTTTAGAAATTGGTAGTTTTTTTGGATTGGTAGCTCTCAGTAAAATTTGAAAAAGGCACAGTAGCTCAGAAGCTTCTTAAGTTTTGCGACTACTGCTTTAGAGCCACCCTGTACAACATTTGCTACATTTTACAACTATTTTCAATCAAGTTCCACATTATTTACTACACTTTTTAATTCTCGGCTTGAAAAAAATCTCATATTTTTATAACCCATTTTTGCAACAGAAAACTCGGTCATCTAGTCTAGTTCACAAACTGCTGATGTCGGATTGAAAAAAGAAACTAATAGTGATTGCCATTATAGGGCTTCGAGACACGATAGGGATTCGTCGCGTACAAGTATTTTGGAACAAATGTCTAGACATCTGATGATTGAAAATATGCACACAAAGAACAAGAGAACTCAACACTATAAATATTCTACAGACATCAATATATTTTTATTTTTTGATGCGTGTGTTACTGTTTATGAAATTTAAATGTATGATTGACAAGAAATCCTAGACCCTGATTGTATGTGTAAATGACTATTATTATTATTATTATTATTATTATTATTAGGGTTCGACGCTGGTCTAATGGCTAACGGAAACATCTTTGGTGTATGTGGTCCCGGGTTCGATTCTGTCAGGGAAGCTATTAGAAAACCAGAAATTACGGTGGTTCAAGTTCCACTTTAAACTGTAGGTCTACACCTCATATAGCCTCGGTGCTAAACAGGACTCCAACAAACGAACAAATAATAATAACATATAAGTTTTCTGTTTAATTAGGATCACGAGATAGGACTTTCAGGGCTTTACTCTTAGCAGGTTCGTTACTACACACGGTAACTCTTGAACGAAAATGAATTATGTTTTTTGTAGCAGCTTGTAATTGTGTAACTGACAGCCAGAGCAATTCCAATTATCTCCGTTAAAATTTTCACGGGTAACTGTGGCTATTTACATCCCGTTCAAAGTCTATAACTTGGGCAACCATAAAGCATAAAAAGCAGTAAAAGCATAATGGATTTTTTCACTTATGGTTGGTACCATATCTGTGATTTTGACCGCTTTACATATCCAAATTTGCTAATCTTATAAGCATAATAAACCATAATTTACATAAATAAAGCATAATGCTTAATGCTTTTTATTGCAAAACCCTGTGTGTGTGTGTGTGTGAGTACAACAAAGAAAAATATATTAATATACTTTATGCCAAAGAAAAAATGATCAACAAAGATTATCAATGCTTCAAACAATGGAAATCAACTGTCAATTGCCTTTTCGTGTAACAATGGAAACTTCGAATTTCTCCTCGTCTGTGCACCTTCCTCGCAGAAGGATTTTTGGTTTCCTCACTTTGTGTTAAAAGGCAGGCAAGACTGGTTGTGCTTATTCTACCATGTCAAAATCACGAGTTTTTGCAATCTCAGGGAGGAAGTGAATTCTCAACTGACCATTTCACAGTAGAAGGCGGTAATCTATTTTGTACTCTTTGTTCTGAGTTCATTAAATATGAGAAGTCTATTGTACAGCTACATGTTTCTTCTTCGAAGCGCCGCTTAAGTAAAACCACACACACATTGTCAATGCTTGCGTAATAAAAACGTGTAAAATAAAACAATCTATCTATTAAAATGCTACAGTAACAAATAAGAGCGACCGAGCTCTAACCTATAACCTTAGCTTTCAAACCTTTGATTTACGGTTATTTGTGGTTTCACGTTTATAACCAAGACAAATATTTTTAAAAGAGTGTACTTTAAATAAATTAAAGAAATATTTTTCACAAAGTTTATCCTTTTAAATTATTGTTCAAAGGCCTTTGCCTTTAATAAGCCTTCTCCGAAATAAATGCAAATGAATTGTGCTGCTATCTTTGGAGCTCTTTTAAACTACCCGTATATGTTTGTGTCCAATCCTTTCGAGAATGAGATCTCGGAAACTACAGGCTCTAGAAAGATTACGTTTTCACTGATCGATTGCAAATTTCATGTAGATTGTCCAGTTTTAATTGAATATTAAAAAAAAAAAAAAAAAAAACATGGGCACTATTTCTTTATTGCATTTTTACGGGTACATTGGAAGTATTGAAATTAAAAAAAAAAAGTAAAGCATCACATCCTACGCATTATACATTCCAACACCACACTATTGTATATGGGGGTTGTATATGTCTCAGGCGTTTATTTCATAGCCAAATAATAATGGAAAAGGAAGGATAACCATTTCTCCAGTCTAAGATGAACCTTTTTTTTTGGGGGGGGGGGTGTTTTGCCCAATGAACACCATATATAACTGACATTATAATTAATTGTGTATGTAATGTATTTGCTTATTACCAGGGCCCGGATCTTGTTGACCTAAAATTTTCTAAAAAGTGACCTATAAAATTACACTAAAATTCCTCTAAAATGACCCTAAAATCCACAAAAATTGCCCCTAAAATTTGTTTTTTAAACGTTTATTTCGTTAAACATGGTCATTTTTGAATATCTATTAGATTTTAATTAACGTTTCTTATTCATATTCACAAAGTTTTGTTTCAGTTAGTTGCAGTTTATTGATCAGTCCATTGTACGGCATTATACGTACTGAAAGCGTCAATTCACTCCCGATTTGAAACTAGGAAACACACTTAAAGAATAAAAGTTCGCAAGTGTAGACTGTATACATGAGAATAATAGATAAACACACCGTTTAAAATCTTTGTACGTCTTGTAAGCCATTGTTAGTTATTCACGTGTTCACATCCTTTGTGGTCAATGATCTAAAACCATCTGTTTGGCCACCGACCAACCCCTACCCCTAGTCAATCAGCTACAGCTTAGTGTTCATTAGCTTCTTAGGAATGCAGTTTTCCACCCCAATAATCAGGAACCAGGAAAAGAGATAACTTCGTATTTTTCAAATCCGTGAACAGTGCTCATTTTAAGATTTCCTTATGTAGAAGAAAAAGACTAAAAAGAACATAAGTGACCTGAAAGTTACCTTAAAATATTAAAAAATGACCTGAAACTTCAAAACGGCAAAAAGTGACCAAAAGTTGACCCTAAAACAATATACTTTTAGAGCCTTGAGTTGACGGATAACGTTTTTATTTGAAGTTGCCTTGTCCTATGCATAACAGAAAAAAGTTGACTTGTCAACAAGATCCGGGCCTTGCTTATTACATACTGCATGCAAGAAGAAAGAAAACACTGGTCATACATGAATTAAAAACTCCAACCGGAAGCAGGCTCAAATCTTGCAAACGGTGCGAGATATTGAGAAAAATAATCGGAAAAAGTCTCCCCTTTATGATACCCCATGGCTTTTTTTTTAATCAATACGTCTTTCACTTGTGTCTGTAAAGGGACATGTACAGATGTTGTAAGGAATGATAAGGAGATTTATGCTCATATGCGGATGATGCGCTATGTAGAGAGCGCAGGTTCAGCTAGTATGTAAAATAAAACAATACATAATATACAACTGTATAAAGCATAAAGTTGTTTGCCGTATCTATAACACACACTAGCTTTTATGCAACCTGCACAGTAGCAGAGAAATGCTGGTTGCTTATAATAAAAGGATATGAAGCTTTTCTTACTGTAATAATCTCGGGCGAGTTTGCTAATTGATTGATTTTGAGTTTAACGTCCCTTTTCAGCAACGAGCCTATATAAGACGTGGACCTACTGATTAACGTGGAATCCGAACCACATGAGTTCCCGCCGGGAATCGAACCCGGGTCTCCCGCGCCAAAGGCGCGTACGCGAACCGCTACGGAGGAGCTCAAGTTTGCTAATAGAGTCAAACCGTTAACATCTTCACGGGTAACGGTGGCTATCTATATCCCATTTAAAATCAATAAACCTCTGGCTTCTATGCAACCTGCACAGTAGAAAAGAAATGCTGGTTGCTTATAATAAAAGGATATGAAGCTTTTCTTACTGTAATAATCTCGGACGAGTTTGCTAATTGATTGATTTTGAGTTTAACGTCCCTTTTCAGCAACGAGCCTATATAAGACGTGGACCTACTGATTAACGTGGAATCCGAACCACATGAGTTCCCGCCGGGAATCGAACCCGGGTCTCCCGCGCCAAAGGCGCGTACGCGAACCGCTACGGAGGAGCTCAAGTTTGCTAATAGAGTCAAACCGTTAACATCTTCACGGGTAACGGTGGCTATCTATATCCCATTTAAAATCAATAAACCTCTGGCTTCTATGCAACCTGCACAGTAGAAAAGAAATGCTGGTTGCTTATAATAAAAGGATATGAAGCTTTTCTTACTGTAATAATCTCGGACGAGTTTGCTAATTGATTGATTTTGAGTTTAACGTCCCTTTTCAGCAACGAGCCTATATAAGACGTGGACCTACTGATTAACGTGGAATCCGAACCACATGAGTTCCCGCCGGGAATCGAACCCGGGTCTCCCGCGCCAAAGGCGCGTACGCGAACCGCTACGGAGGAGCTCAAGTTTGCTAATAGAGTCAAACCGTTAACATCTTCACGGGTAACGGTGGCTATCTATATCCCATTTAAAATCAATAAAACACTAGCTTCTATGCAGTTTGCACAGTAGCAAAGAACTGTTGGTTTCCTATGAAAAAAGAATATGTCCTTTCATTGTGATCCCCTTTATCAAAGTTTATTTAGTCCTGTTATCAACCTGTGAACCTGTCCTTTATTCTCTGAATTTCCTAGTTACCAGTTCTTTTAGTAACAAGACTTGGGCAATTTTAGCCTAGGTCCAATGCAAAAATAATTTCCTGAACTTACAGTAAAGTCACAGTGAAAAAAAAAAAAAAATACGTACTACCATAGTAGTCAATATCTTAGGCATCCAAACTACGTTATACATCAGACTACAGAGTCAGATGGAAGTTAGGTTCGTCTATCCAACGCCAGGATTCAGAGTAAAAACACTAATAATGAGAAAAGTTTTTCTTTCGTAAACAGTCCGGTTCCGATGCTGCAGATGACGGTAGATTCCTAACCGATAGGGTAGTTCCCTCCACCAGTAGCTACAACTGGTAGATAGAATTCTATGCATCGTGTTACCCATTTTCGGAAGGATTCATTCGTTCTATTTGGGTATTTCGAACGAATGAGATTAGTAAAGCTGCAAATACAGAGCGGATTCAATATATAAATGTCACGGTATGTAAAGAAGAACGAGCCCCACAAATTAACGAAAAAAAGCCACTCTAACTTGTACCAAGAATAGGTTCTAATCCTTCCTTAACTCACTATTCAAACCGGAATCTATCAGTCTGGTTTTAACACTCGTCATAAAGCAGAAACTGTTAAATAGCGTGAAGCAGTTTTTTTTTTTTTCAAATTGATTCAACGTTCTTAGCCTTCATTTACCTGTAAAAACCGGAAGTGGTAAAAAAAAAACTAAAAAGCAGCGAGATTTTTTTTTTAAAATACAATATTCCCTCATATCTCTAAACAAGAACACGTACTTCACCACGAGCATCATGAAGGGTCTTCACTACTGCGAAATTTAACTACCGCTAATTTTAGTGTTTTTCCTGTAATATCTTCAAAACAAATAAAAAAAAATATTCGAAAAACAGAAACGTAGTGAACTAGACAATACGATTATACATGTGATACCGTTATCACAACTCATCTATCTGCTATCGATTTGCAACTGTAGATAGATTTAGCATTTTTTTTTTTTTTTTTTTTTTTGCGGGTTCTGTAAATAGCTGCATACCAAAAGCAGATAGGTGAATTGTGGTAAAGTTACTACATGCAAAATCGTATTGTCTAGTTCACTACGTTTCTGTTTTTCGAATATTTTTATTTGTTTCGAAGATATTACAGAAAAACTAAAATTAGCGGTAGTTAAATTTCGCTGTAGTGAAGACCCTTAAGCCGACAGAAGCCTGATACGAAGAAGTACGAAAGAAGACACGGAGAGCCACGAAGGACCCTCCACACGCCCCGCCTCCAAAATACGGCTATAAAACAGCACGTTGATTTCAAGAAGACATCAGTTCCAGCTGATTATTGCTATCTTTCTCTTTGCAGGAGAGGTAGGCAGGAGAGACTCCCTAAACTTATCTCTACGCAGTGTTGCTAGGTCCTCAAGTTAAAATTTCCCTCAGGAATTCTCAAAAATTCCCTTTTAAGATAAAATTTCCCTCATTTTATTCACCATTATATATATAAAAATATTTTGAAGAGAGCATTATTGCGTATCTATGGATTCTTATACTGTGCTTATATCTCCACAACATACTTTTGTACTTTTGATCTGTTATTACTTCAATGTTATCTTGTATAATGACATCCCCAAGCCAGACCGCCGAAGGCTTGTGGGAAAATAAAGTGTGTGCGATTCTGGAAAGAATGCCACTGTCTTTCGTCATACTGCCGCAGTGCTTAGTAACATTAACATTTGTTGAAAAGCTAAATTTCCCTACATTTTCTCTCATATTCGTAAAATCTCCCTTTTTCTCTCTACATAAAAATTTCTTTGCTAAATCTTCCTACGCCGCGGGAAATTTCCCTCAATCTAGCATCACTGTCTCTACGTTGCTGTGATCAAAATGTTCCTATCCTACCTACGCGCTGTACTGGGCAGGAGACACTTAATTCACCTCCGCGCTGTTACGGGGAAGAGGTCCAACCTCGTAGAGAAAGAACTATTAGAGGAAACTGTTTGTAGCATTGTATACAAAGAACTTGTATAGAACTTTTTGTTATAAAACGGCGAGGGAGAAATAACTCGCGTACGTCTCTATCATACATTACAATTTGTATTTAGCGTTCCAAGGATAACTTCCTTTCCTGCCCTCTATTCAAACCGGAAGTGGTACACATCTACGATCTCCTGTTTCAATACATCACCATACAGCAAAAATGGTAACAGCCAGTAAGACACGATCCTCTAATAAAACCGAAAGCAGTTCTTGTCCCAACATAGCACAAACTGTGAGAGCGAAAAATGTTTTTTTCGTATTGATTCAGCAACTGAAGAAAAGGTTCCCATTTTACCTTTCTTTTGACAACGGAAGTCATATCTCTATTTTCCGGTTTTAATATTGAGTCCCCGTAATTTGTAGGTCTACTGTAATTTCAGAACGTAAAATAAAACCAACTTTTAAAAAAATCGTTATTGACTGCGATCATTAAAGAAAACTCTACGAAGTCCTTTTTTAAAGAGAAAGAAAAAACAAGAGGCATATGCACACGCGCGGTGCTGCACGTTCCAATCTGTAGAGTTCTAAGAAAATCATTTACCACCCAGAGTATTTAAACAAGGCTGGCTTTCAGGGCGGAATACCATCAGATCATTTCTCAAGCATCGTTGCTATGCAGATATACGTCTACAACACGCGAAGGCAGAGGTTTACTTCTATTGCCTGCTTGCTCGCCTCTCCCACCACTACCAGGAGAGAAGCGGGAAAAAAAAAAAAACTCCCTTCAAATTTGTTGAGGAACTCTTAATTACTGCATTCTGATCTCTATCTTATCGCATTTTCCACAGACACTTTAACCCAAACTCTCACACAATAAAACGTTGTTACCAACACACATTTTTTGTCTCAGTTCTTTTAATTTGGCAGATTTTCTTTCTACCCAGAAACGGGGATTCATGATACTGGTAAAATTTCATTTTAATCCATGAATGAAAGTAGTATAATTAAGAATTGCTGTTTAAGTGGAAGCGTGATCAGTTTTTAAAGACTAATCAAGTCTTTGAGCGGCAGCCTCCTTCCTCTTACTGCTTAGAACTAAGGCTAACAAAATCTCCAGTATTAGATCTTAGGAAAAGCTATAAACCTTAGAAAAAGCTCTGAGTGATTAGATCAAAATGCAAAGAAGAATGAAAAAAAATCCAGGAAAGGAGTCAGGACTAGAAATATCATACCAAATTTAAAAACAAGAGAAAGGATGGGCCATATAAGAGGTGATAGAATACATATATCAGGACATGGATCATTTCAAATGTATTTGAGAACATTAAATTGAATAAACGACGATAAACGCTTTTGCGGTGATCTTCACACTCTGGAGCATGTTTTCTGGTCTTGCGAGAGATGTGTAACAAACGATGCAATAGAAGAAATAAGGAATGAATTGGAACAAGGCAACATAAAAATGATAATAGAAGATGATCAAAAACTAGAAAAATTTAGTATTTTTGGCTAGACATGTTTTAGAAAACCTCTGGAAAGAAAGACAAGAAGAAAGAAGATGATAATTTTTGTGTGATACACTAAAAACTCGACAAACAAAAGATAAAATTAAAGAAATTTGATACCAAATAAAAAGTTCAGCTCTGAGGAAACCAAGAGCTAAAAACTTTACACGTTTAGTATTTTAGTGTTAATGTAGTGTTATAGTGCAGAAGTCCAGTGTTAGTGTTCTGTTTTGGATTCCAAAATGTACTCTAATGAGGCGTGTTTAAGTAGTTACGAAAAAAGATATATTTTTCGTTAACAATTTTATTGTCACATAAGAGCCGGTAGCATAATCTACTTTTCAACATAGCTTCCACCAATATTAAGGCATTTATCGTATCGTACAACAAGCTTTTGAATACCATCCCCTTAGAAGTCTGTCGCCTGATCTGACGACTGAAACACGGCCGGTTTGACCTCATCATTGTCGTTTCGGTAATTTAAGTGTTGAGTCACGGTTTCATTAAAAATAACACACACACACACACTTCTTGAAACTTGAGAAAACTTATCCAATAACGACGAAATTGTAAAGAGTCTGTTCTCTTTCACATTTTTGTCAACTTTCTGTACCAAGTCTTCAGTGATGAGATACGGTCGCCAACTTCGTTCCTAGTAATAAACATTTATGTGCCAATCTTTAAAAGCTCTAACCCATTTTTGTACTATTCCATGGCTCATAATGTTTTCTCCATACATTTCACTGATGGGGCGATAAATTTCAGTTGCTTTCACGCCTTTAGCACTAAGAAAACGAATCACAGAGCGTATTTCACAATCGGTGCATTCATTTCGACTACTCATAAACAAACGTGAACATGGTCAAATGTTCCCGTAATGGCGTCTGTGACTTGTCAACATATACACCGCATGCGCGGGATGTCGCCGCTACAGTGGCCGAATTTCAAAACTGTACTTACTTTACAAAACACGCCTTGTATTTGTTGCCCTTATTAAATCTACGGCTTGAAGGTAACAGCTTCGTGTGTTAGGATTACCATAGATCGCTATACAGCAATCAGCAGTGTCAGTACAAGTCAAGGAATGAATGTAAACTTCTTAATAAAACTATACACCCCTTACATACATGCAACCCACACAACTCTGTTGCTAGAAAGGTTGACTGACAGCCAGGGACTTATAAATTTCCTCCCAGAGGAATATATGGGGGGCCATTTTTAAAACTTTTTTTAATGATTTGGGTTCAATTCCTCGTTGGAGCTTATATAGTTCGGATTCCACGTTAAGCTGTAGATTCATGTCTCATAGAACCTCGCTGCTGAAAGGAGACAGTAAACGAAAAATCAAATCTTATCTTGGGATCAACTACACGGATCACCTGTATCAACGAACACAATTCCTAAACTTTTGCCCCTCAATATTGGTGACCCTTTAAATGCTAGTTCTTGAGGTTTTGCGTCTCGCGGACGGACAGATGGTAAACCAAATGACTTAAAAATGAAATTTTTTGGACATAATTCAAATTTTGGCCAAGCTGTAACTTTCACCATCCACTTTAATTGAAACAGTATCCAAAAGAGAACAGGAATGGTTCAAATATTTTCCATTAATCTTATTCTTCCTGTGAGAAGAGTGGCCAATTCAGCTCTCTTAAATAAAAGATTTAGTTCAGTGAAGACGACGTAGAATCACACGTCTCCTTGGAGAAATCGAACGTCCCACGCTCGATTTATCATTACATCACATCACATCGAAACATAATGATCGCTGTCATAATTACTATCACCGTGCAAATTGTCCTTCATAACAATTAGGTCTCTTGTATTAATACTTCTTGAACTGATGTTATTAATACCTTAACAATAACGTTTTCAAACTGTAGTGAGTTTGCATTCATACATAAAAATGCAGTGGTTCTCCACTGGTGTGTCGCACAGTCCCACAGTATAATGTCACGAAATGTTAGAAGTTATGATTCATTGAATAATTAGTTAGAATCAATTTTGAGACACACTGTATTAGTCAACGCTTCCAGTCAAGGGGGTAACAATTCTCAATATTACATAGTCACTACCACATCGAAACCTATAGTCTTAAACTAATTTAATTTAATTTATATTACCATTAATAAAAACAAAATCAAGTTGTGTGTGTCGGGATGCCGTGAGCATTTAATCTAGTGTGTCGTCTGTCAAAAAAAGGTTGTGAATCATTGCACAAATGTGTAATGAAATAGAGAAAAATACAAATATTTGAAAATACAGTATCGTTTGTGTTTAATCAGAAAAAAAATACAAGGCGGCATAATTATATACCAATCGACAGCTGAACAAATTGATAAGGGTGAGTAAATCCTCATGTGCAGTTTTCGAGAAAATAAAGAATACTTGTTTTTCTAAATTTAAAAATTGATGCTGTACGATAATTACGCTACCTGTTAATATGAAACCGAAAGCCTCATTAAACAGCATAAAATATGAAGAAATTATTATTTTTTACAACTTTAAAATCACGACATAAAACACACAATTGCTGAACAAGACTGTACTATTCATAAAAATAAATACTATACATGTTACGTTTCAATCTTCTAACCGAGATCCTCATCAGACATACGTGTGATGAGGATCTTAGTTGGTAGATCGAAACGTAACATGTATAGTATTTATTTTTATCAGGGTGTCTAATTCCAAAATGAAATTTCGTGACTTTTTCGTGACCTTTACTTTATCAAACAATAACATTTCCTAACATTCAAGAGCAAATATGGGTGCAAATAAGGCCGAATTTCACATGCACGTGATAGACAAATGCTTTGCTTGCGATTTAAAAGCGTCTAAAGCCGACCATAGACATTTTTGATGGTAAATTTTGACGTTTTATAGAACAAAATTTTCCAATCTGTGCTTATATTTGTACAGATAAAAAAAATTCCTGACCCAAAAGCTAAATTTCATGACGTTTTCTTGACTTTCATGACCGTTTTCTGATTTCGTGACTTTTTCATGACTCGTGACATTTGTGACCGATAGACACACTGTTTATGAATAGTACAGTCTTGTTCAGCAATTTAGTGTTTTATTTCTGTTCTTATTCGCAAGACGTGCAGCAATGTTGTGTTGTCAGTTTAAAATCAAACTGGCAACACTGAAAACTGTTTACAGGGGATGATTCATCTAAGAGCATCCCCTGTAAATAGTATTCAATGTTACCAGTCTGATTTTAAAGTTGTAAAAAAAATCATAATTTCGTTATATTTTATGTCCCCTATGGGGGACGCCGGGACCGACATTGTTATAGAGGGTGTTTCAAAACAGCACTGACAACGTTTAGGAAGTGATTTCTAACGCCAAGATAAGACCAAAAGTATAGACCAACCTGGGTGCAGAAATTCATCATTTCCGAGTTACACGCTATCGAAAACATGAAGAAAGAAAAAAAAAAGGAAGTTTAAAGGTCCATAGCTCCAATACTATCCTTCTGCAACATTTTTATGGAGGGAGTTTGCTCACGAGCATTTAAGTTGAAGTACTCACCAACTACCTCTATAAAATTGTTGCAGAAGGATAGTATTGGAGTTATGACCTTTCAACTTTCTTTTTTTCATGTTTTCGGTAGCCTGTAACTCCGGGATGGATTTCTGTACCCAGTTTGGTGTATACTTTTTGTCTTACCTTGGTGTCAGGAATCACTTCCTAAGCGTTGTCGGTGTTGTTTTGAAACACCGTGCATAACATTGGGCGAAGGGGATCCGCTATAACGTTTGGGGATATTAGCTAGTTTGTAGTAACAATATGCTTAGAGTACATTATTGGTCTAATATATTGACCCCCCCCCAAAAAAAAAAATGCTATCATCTTGTGTCGGTGAAGTAACAAAAACATTAAAGTTTTCCCATCATAGGTGGCGCGCGCCCTTCTGAATCCCCACTGCCTGGTATGTAGTCTAGAACCAAAAAAATACCCATAATAATAGGTTAACTCGGGAAAGTACAGCAACAAAGGGCAAAACGAGCCTGCCATAAGGTCTAGAAGCATTTGACTCGACTCAGTGTGTCTTAATTCAACTTGGAAGAAAGAGCGATGCGTTTTCTCCTCTTTAATCTGCATAGTCGTTCATTGCAAAGAGCAGGGGCCAAGGGTAGCGGCGGGAAGGTGCACAATGGTCGAAAGAAAGGAGGTGAGTGGTGGAAAAGATCACGTGAGGTATGGTGGGTGGGGCTCCTCCCTCTCACAGTCGGCCGGGGTTGAGCTCTCTCTCAGGATAAACCCAAGCAGGGCAGGGTTGGGTCTCAATCAGAAATCGATCGGCCGCCTGGCTTCTTCCAGTCTTCCACGGAATCATACACGCACCATTCCCCATGCTATTCTACACGGAAAGTGTAAATTTCGCTAGATTATTCGACACTTTAAAAGAAATGCACTGGAAAACATTATTCATGAATCCACCGTCTCCAAAAAATCAACACTCCGGGTTATTCGAACGCTACTTCATGCATCGCTTCGTCTCCATCGCAACTTCACCTGTTCAGCAGCAGACGATAAATGAACTCTTCGTCACTTAAATGGCATGCAATTCTAAAATTTTAAAGTTTCTTTGCTTAGTGTTTCACTTCCCCTTTCAGCACAAAGTTTACCAGAGTTTACTTTTTGTGTGTGTGTCCGTATGCAACACCGCAGTTCGGGATCCGAACCATGACTGGGCCTTGAACCTAGACCATCATACAAGATCAATCGTCATCCCGCCACACCATCCCGCCTTCGAGAGAACTGGATATAATGACATGCACCTCCTTCCCTCACACTCCTCGTATGAAAGGACAGGCTACAAAACAAAACAGAACAGAACAGAAGCCGAACACAACGGCAATGCACTTGGTTCCACATTGAGAGGTTCGGATTCCAATCAATACTTTAGAGAAACTTTTTAAGAGCCTGTCTTACTAAAAATAATGTAAAAGTTACCATTTTTTTTTTTTTTTGCTTGTTTTTCATAAGTAAAAGGAGATATGCAACTTACCACAATCATAGAAAATGTTATTCTACAACAGAAAATATGAAACCTGAAGAATTTTCAGTATTGCCAGAACAATATTTCCTCCAAAATCTAATTTAAGGCAGAGACTAGAGGAATGAACTCAACTGCATTTGATTACGTATCATGTTGTTTTGGTATCCTGTGAACCACTTTTTAAATAATACTTGCATTTAGTTTATAATAAAATAGTTCTAACATATAGTTATAACAATGTTATTTAAAAAGTAACTCACAGGATACCAAAACAACATGATACATAATCAAGTGTAGTTGAGTTCGTTCCTCTAGTTGCTGACTTAACTTAGATTTTAGGGGAAACGTTACTCTGGCAACACTGTAATTTCTATGGATGGCAACACTGAAAATTATTCAGGTTCATATTTATATGTAAATAATTTCTAAAAGGGAGAACCACAAACGGAAGCAGCTCGGCCTCTCCCTGAATTGTTAATAATGACTATTAAGTAACAGTTTTGGATAGGGATCCGCACGAGACAAGATTTGTGACTGTCTCATCTCGAAAATGTGCTGTAAAAGTGATATATCGACTCAAAAAATGTATATTTCTCTATTGGAAGAGCCGTGTCTCGACTCGTCTCGTGCGCATCCCTAATTTTGGAATCATATACATATGAAAAAATTCTAATTCTACCCGTTTACCAAATAATTTCAACTCGCATTTTTTTCTAATTACAGGTTAGAAGCAACGATGGCATTTACGAATACGATTTTTACGAAGCATCGGCGCAAATGTGTTCAATACTGCAGCGGGACGGGTAAGATGGTGCCCATATTCTTTTTAAAACAATGTTCAAAATATTAATGAAATTGAAAGAATCAGGGGAGCAGTGATGTCTTCAACATTGAGAGGTGGGCAGATTTGAGGCTTATTCGGGGGGAGGGGGCGGAGATTAGACTCATATTACGGTAGATGAATCTGGTTTCTGAGATGAACCTGTTGCATATTATATATCAGGTGATGCAGATGAAGTAGTGAAAATGAAGCAAGTCAAGGGACATCGATTTCATCTCACTTTCCTTTATAACGGTCGGACACAAATCATCACATCCCCCCCCCAAAAGAAATCAAATCGGATTAGTGGGAGGACAGTCCCCCAGTTCCACGATTCAGGGGAACATGTCTCAGTCATCCCCCCGGGATTTGTGCCAGTGTTGCAAAGGTCGACAAGAGAGCAGTGACGGATCTAGGCCAGGGCCGTGGGGGCCAAGCCCCCCAATTTTTTGAGTGACAAATAATTTAAGCTATTTATATATTTTTGAAAGTCCATGATAAACTCATGATATACCTATCATAGTCTGGGTTCTGGCTGCACCCCCCAGTTTTTACCTTCTAGTTCCGCCATTGCAACAATTATGATAAAGTACTTCTCAAAAGAAAGAAATGAGTGCAAATGAACGTATGAACACGTCTGCCAAACAATGCACAGTATGTAGGTTTCGAGAGAGAAAGAACTTCCACCAATGATGAAAACGGTTACAGGAGACCCCAAAATTATGGTTATCCCTCAAAGTATTATTCCAGTGCACAACTAATTTTTCGCAGATCGAACAACTGAACATAAACTCATTCATCACACATTTAGGCTTCAGTTTTGAACGCTTATACGACCACAACAAAGTTCTGTGAATCACATTTGTACTGTTCTGTAAGACGAACAGAATCTCCGCAAGACACTTTTCAAGCATTTCTTAACTGAGAATGGTGACCTACAAAATAAGACTTGCAATCGGCGTGCATTCTGTGACAGGTCACGGACTAATCAAACGCCCCTTGCGTAATGCACGGATAATAATTAGCAGCCTACCCGTTCCCTGCTCATCAGCCCGCATCTGATCGAATTTACAATATTCAAGGATAATGCTTAAAACGGACAGGCTATACTAAAAGGCAAGAACGCTGCGACAGAGCTTTCTAAATTCGCAATCAAATATTCTGTACAAAAATAAAACTTAAGTCTCTTTCCAGGACTACCAAAAGTCAAATCTTTCTTGTTTGGATTATGAAATATTATTAACGGCATTTTTTAAAAAAGAAAAATAAAGGTTGTAAATGCTGGTTTAACATGTATTTCCATCAACGTATGAACAGCTATAAAGAAGCTATTTTGGCTCTATCTCTTGCGGATGGCAAACTTTTTTCACGAACGACAAAACGAAACTTACCGATGATTCAACCAACCACACGCTGTTCCTCATTGGACCACGAAAACCCTGAGTCACACTGGATTCACTCTACTTATTATGTTCCTCGGATACAGTTAAAATTAGACACTTTGGAACACGAAACGGAACAGGTGAGCACGGGCTGCCTGCTCTTCCAATACATAAGATCCACCAACTTAAAAAGCAACAAAGAAAGATGGTTTACTTACTATTTTGCACAGTCAATGAGTTGATATTCATTTGACCTTTCGTAACACGCCTGAACTCCTTTGTCTTTCCACAGTACCTCTGTATGCTCGTAGAATTCCTGAAAAAACAAAAGAACGATCATTTGATGTCTTATATACTTGACATTGATTTCAGGAAAGTAAACACAACTGACCAATAGAGAATGCACTGTTACAATGGTTCCTTACTTTTATTAGGTCAAGGATGCCTAAAATGCTAATATCTTGGAATTACAGAAGAAAATGGTCAATTTGTACGGAGTCGGTAAAAAAAAAAAAAATGTGTATACACAATTTAACGAAAGATTATTACATGCTAGCATACTAAACTTAATTATCCATGACAAGGTTAGGATATACGGGGTGTTTCAAAATGAATATCGGGGTTTTCATTTATATAACAATGAAATATTTATTACAATTATGAAAGAGCAACTCAAACAGTTTGTACGCACGCATGCACATGCACTGTTTCCTCTCTTTGCCATTAGAGAGCGCTAGTAGCAAAGATGGCAACTAGCTACTGCATGACGATGGAGAATTTCTGGATCGTGTCGTCTTCAGTGATCAATCGACATTTCACCGAAGTGGAGATGTGATCACTCAATGTTCGCATCTGTGTGTCAGCAAATCCCCACGAGATAGTACAGTTGCAACGAGACTCCCCTAAATTGAATGTTTTGTGCCATATCCCGGCGGAAAGTTTATGAGCCTCAAGTTCGGAATGGCCTCCACGTTCACCAGATCTAAATACTATGCGATTTTTAGCTTTGGGGAGTCATAAAGGATAATGTGTATGTGCCTACACTAGCAATTGACCCACCTAACTTACGACAGAGGATTGAAGCAGTTGTAACAATTACTGCAAAAACACTGATCAAGGTTTGGGAAGAACTCGCCCATCGACTCGATGTGTGGCTTGTGACGAATGCTGCTCACGTTGAACACTTAGCATAAAAATGTTTTAGCTCCATTTTTTATTTGATGTATTATTTATTAGCATAAAAATATTTTAGCTCCTTTTTTTATTTGATGTATTATTTATATTTGTACGTTAAATGTAATAGTAACTACAAAATCTTAAAATCCTGATATTAATATTGAAACACCTTGTATAATAAAGCACAATACAATTGGTAGATTAGATAGAGTTTACCGTCAGTTTTCAGTACAGAAACTATATGAGATATGGGAGGCTCGTCCCGTAGCTGCCTGCATCAAAGCAACGCAAAATCTGCGTGTTTGCGATAATGGGTACAACAGTTATAATTACTTTTTGTGTTTCGCACTGCGTTGTGTTCCGCAAGTTCTGCGACGGAATAAGGCCCGTGGACTTACACTTTTACATGAAATCCGAACCACCGTAGTTCGTTCCCATTTGAATACTCTCTCACGGGGAACCAAGCCTTGCACCCCAAGCACCAAAGGTGTATGCGCTAGCAGGCACGGCAGCACAACACAAATCTCTTGTACTTGTAGTTATTGAGGGTGCAGTTACCATTAACGGCCAGATATACAACCCAGCGAGTGGTCAATGCGTTCGCAAGAATTAATGAACATACCACTACAGTTTATTCACGACGAATATGAAACCTATTCTTGGGAACCTGATTCCAAATTGTATAAACAATTCTATATCTTAACATTTTTGTTTTGATACTTGTCGACAAACGGAGAGAGAGGGTCGCCGTATAAAAACTTCCCATACTTAGGGATAGCACTGCTGGAAACCTATCAATAGAATATTTGACACAGTATGTTGAGAATGGTGGTGGACATGTGGATAAGGTTTTGTACTCATGCGCATTCACTACACAAAAACAAATATTAATACATTAAGGGCTTTTGAAAAATGAAATCTAAGTTTTACACCCCACGATTATGCTGGATAGGCTAAAAAGAGACAATGATGATAAGAATGAATGAAATGGTTCAATAAGGAAAGTGGGAATAAACGGGAGAACCCCGAGAAAACACACGCGCACGGTGCTTGTCCACCACAAAGTTCACTTGGCGCTGAGATCGAACCAAGGACACCATGCAGCAGAGGTGAATGCTCTACCACTGAGCCACCGAGACCCCTAACAGGCTTTCGAGATGTAAGGGTTAAGAAGAATGTAATTTAACTGCATCAAAGGAAAAATAAAAGGAGTTAATGGGAATAATAGAGAAGGAACCCATAATACTAAGTGCAATAAGAAGAGAGGAAGATAACGTGGTTGGGACATTATCTGAAAATATCCTGCGATAACGGAGGAAGGAAAAAGATGTTACCTACGGATGATAGCACATGGAAGGTTGTCAGTTTCTGTTAAGTAACCAGCCAGTAATATTAAGATATCGATAACCAATGATGATGATAACAGTCTCATTAATTTTCCTATTGGTTCACAGACTCTACGGCCACTCTATAGAATAACCAAGTCTCTATGTGATTAACGTTGGAATTACGAGCGTGCCGCGACATATAGAACACCGTGTCGCAGCTGAAAATCGTTGTTGCACTTCCGCACGTAATCAACAATCCACAACAGAATTGATGAGAGAAATAAATAAATAAATTGAGTTGTATGCGTATAGACATACTATTTCTGGTGAAACAAGGTTAACGTTCATAACGTACCGAGTCGAAGCCCGGAAATCCGGGAAGCTCCACCTACATACCGCTCTTTTGTATCGGATTTCAGAGCACGAGATCTACGTTCAACAGAGAAAGGGGGAATCGTGTTCGTTTACTGTGTTCGCTTCGCAACTCGACACTCTTCTTTAAACATCACACCCACAGAGACAGAAAAAAACTAATACATTTTTTAAATTACACCACCCAACGCTCAAATATGCCTATTTAGTGTTATTTTAATACCCAGTACATTCTAGTGGTTTCGCTTCATAACTTCCTGGTACGATTTCAATCTCATTCAGTTCAGGAATCCTTTATTTACCTACGAGTGATCTAGTGTATGTGGATAATTACGGAATATGCTCCTGCTCTACCTACTTCCGGGTTCGATTCCCGGTAGATGTATAAAACTTTTATATTTTTATACCTCTTTCTTACAGAGTTGGCAAAAAACATGTTTTTTTTTTGGTTTAAATAATTTGCTCTATGTATTTATATCACATATGGACAGAAATAATTTTGTTTTGCCTTGGTGTTATTATGCAACAACCGGGTTACGCTGGAAGGAGTCATAAGCTTAAAGCGGAATCCAAACCATTTTAACTTACATCCGAGAGAAATTGTTCTCCATTTGAATTCGAAACCGGGACTAATTGGCCACAAATTCGATACGTCTGCCGACTCACTCACGAAGGTCTCCTGATAAAAATACGTCGTACTGTTCTTTACATACTTGTTGATATAATTATCAAGAGTAATTTCAGGACGACAAAAAGATAAACAGTTACACAAGTGAAACCATTATACAGAATTACATATGGACAATTTCAAAGTACTGCACAATACAGAAGAATTAATTTAGTTCAAGTTAGTTCACTACGACTTTTATTAGTCCAAGTTAAAGAAATACGACGACTTAATTTGCATATCAGTAAGAAAAGTGAATAATGATACAAAATTATTTGAGTGCACTTTGGCTCTGATCCATTTACACATAAATAGATACCAAAGACTTCTGATTTCAATAAATGCTTCTCGTGAGATTTGTATGACCCCCCCTAAAAAAAGTGCGGTATTTCGATGTATTTTATCAATAGTAAACATTATTAAAACGAAACAATATTTAGAATTTTCCTTTGCAATTGCATAACAATAACAACGAACTATTAACAAAAATCACAAAAGAAACATTCATAAACTTATAAAAAAAAAGGTGCTTTTGTAGTATAATTTTTTTTGAGTAATGAATGGGAAATTTAGGTCTGAATATAATACGAATAATATACGGGAGTGAAATGTGATAACCCACAAATGTGTGTTCATCAAAATTTTACGAACACACACTTTTACGAACATTTTTCGTTTTTTGGTTTAAAACCATGGTTTAAACCACCTTGGTTTAAACCAGCCAACCCTGCTTTTTTACAAGCAGAACCTAATTAAAAATTGTTTCTACCTAATTAAAAATTTAGAAACGAAAGAATCTCATTAGTTGTTAGAAGTGATCTCTTCCTATTTTTCTGAAGTTTAGTACGCTGTACCCTTCGATTGTACTTTCATACTATGTTTGATGAAGGCAATAACCTGTAGCACAGATTTGTAGTAATACATGTTTGCTTTGGTAAGATTTTATTAAGGTCACTGTTAGTACGTTCGTTCGTCCACTGTTACTCCACACGGTTGAACAAAATGGATTATTTTTCAATAGTTATTATCTCGGACCATCAATGGAATCATTAAGCTAACATCACGGGTAACGATGGGTGTCCACATCCTGTTTAAAATCTATATTGCCTACCTCCTATGTAACCTACAAAGTAACAACGAAATGTTGGTTGCCTACAACAAAAGGATATGATTTTCTGACTGCAATTATCTCGGTCGAGTTTTAACATTCTCACAGGTATCAGTGGCTATCAATGTCACGTTTAAAATCTCTAGCTTCTATGCAACCGGCACAGTACCAAAGAAATATTGGTTGCCTATAATAAAAGGATACGAAGCTTTTCTTACTGCTATTATCTCTGCTGAGTTTGTTAATTGAGTCAATCCCTTAACACCTTCACTAATAACGGTGGCTATTCATATCCCATTTAAAATCTATAACACTCTCTTGCTTCTCTGCAACCTGCACAGTAGCAAAGAAATGTTGGTTGCCTCTAATAAAAGGATATGAAGCTTTTCTTACTGCTATTATCTCGGCTGAGTTTGCTAATAGAGTCAATCCCTTAACATCTTCACTAATAACGGTAGCTATCCTTATCCCATTTAAAACCTACAACATTCTCTAGCTTCTATGCAATCTGCACAGCAGCAAAGATACGCTGGTTGCATATAACAAAATGTTGTGTAGTAAAGTGGCTATTCATACATGGAATTGCGAGATTCTCTTTGGTGCCTTCAGAAGAGTATATTTAACTCTGTAATGTTAGCTAAATCGGAAAACTGAAGTTAATAACATGATTTCTGAGAAGAATTGTGTGAAGTAATCTGGTTCAAATACCAGGTAACATAATTTATATTCTATATTTTTCCTTGTTCGATTGATAACAATACTAAAATGGTGGTAGACTAATTTTTTTAAATTAATATACAGAGTGGACCAAAAGTAGGTATACAGTCCCGTATTGATCAGCTGACTGCATTTTGTATAATTTCTTATTGTTATCCGTAATTTCTTTATTATTTTTAATGTCTTTTTACTTATATCTTAAGCTCGGAACAGCCGAAGGAAATAAATCTATAAGCTAGAATATTATACTTGATCAATGCATGTGTGTATACCTACTTTTGGGGCACCCTGTATTTAAAAATTAAAAAAATAAGTTTTAACATTAAAAGCTGAGATCTGCATGCAATTGAAAGTTGTTAAAAGTTTTGGGGAAGGATCTCATTGATTCTTAGAAATGACTTCTCCTTTTCTGAGATATATAGGCTGTAGCATTTAGATATTTCAAACTGTGTCTGATGACAATTATACCTTGCTAAAACTGTAACACTATTATTTATCAACTGAGATTTGCACTGCCGAAACTGTACTATTATTTATTAAAAATGATTTACATTACCGAAACTTATTATTATTATTTACTAAAAGTGATTTGCGTTAGTCAGATTTTCTCTCTTAAGGCAAAGAAGTCCCAAGTTTCTAAAAATACCGGTTATTGTATAATATACAATTGTAGATACTGAGATTACATGGAAATTAGTCGTGCTAATTTTTCGTTAATTACGATCAACTTTCGATCTTCTTGTATTTTAATAATGCGGAAATGGGATATTAAGAATTATTGCAGGGGACCTCCAAGGAACACTGGATAAAGTTCCTCTACTATTAACAGGCCATATGCAAGAGATTTTCTTTGAATGCTTCACTCAGGGCGCAAAATTTCAAAGCTAGACGCATTTGCCAATCCAAAACTGAGGTCGCCAGTATCTCTCACGTACAAATTGTGAGAGGTCCTCCCCCGCCTCGCTGTTTTTAGTTTGACAAAGATATTATATTAGGGCATACAATTTCAAAACTAGACAATTACATTCAGGGTAATCAATTTTGAATTAGACAATTCATATACATGTTAACGAGAGAGAGTGGGAATGGAGGGTCGAATTACAACGTTGTGAAGACTTTGCATTTTGTTTTCCCTCACTCAGTGAGAATTATTTTCGTGCGAAACAGAAACTGCACAGTCCTGTATAAGTTTAGACAAAAAAACATTCCTATTGAACACTGGTCGCCAGATATAAATTTCTAGTCGCCAATTGAGACCTGGCGACCGAAAATTTTGTGTCCTGCTTCACTTATACACTTATATTTGATCAGTTGCCCTTCCTTGATTTGAATTACCAGGAAAATCAAGGTATTACTCGTTTTCGTTTTCCGAGAACAAGTTGGGATCCCATTCCAGATTGGCATACATGTGAAAGGAAGTGAAATTTTTAAGTTTTCATTCATACTTTTTAGAGTAAAACACAGTTACACAAGGTGGATAATTTAAAAAAGAAATGGAGGAACAAAAGTATTGAACGAAATGCGAGAATCAGGGGACAGAGATGGAGTGGGTCAGTGGGTCATGGGTCAATAGGGCGTGACTGCATTGTAGACATCATCTGAACACTGGTGATTTTATCTACGTTTTACTTTTGATGCCTCCATTTTCTTCCTTTTTCATTTCCTTCTATTTACTAAGTGAAAAAAGAATTTCAGGCACTTTTGGATATCGATATTTGTAATTGTAATAATAGTAATAGGACTTACTACTTGTCTTTCGAGACTCAGTCGAATTTTACATTTTTTTTTCTTTCTTTACGTTGGCCTACTTTACCCTGATTTGCGACTTCCAAATTTCATCCTATTTTCCACTGAAAAGTATAGATAATTCAACAAAGAAATAATTAGACTACGATAATTTAATTGAAATTCTTCGTAATTTTGCCTATTACAAACACTTTACCATTTTATATCGTAAAGGTCAGATTCATCGGTATTGTGACAGAGCGGTGCTTGAGCGATTGACCGTAGAAATTCAAACTTCGATTAGTGAATTTCAAAACCTTGTTTTATTACAAGTGTAAATACCCTTCAGTCCGTTGAAACAAGAGTATGGATCATGGGTCAGAGTTGATGACAATGGTTTTGGTGGGTCGAAGTGGGTCAAATTTTCATTAACCCACGCCATCTCTGCGCGGAGACAGCCGACAGAAATGATGTAATCCATCACAATTTCATATGGGCTAGAATCGAACCAAAAATCCCTCGACTGGAGATAAGGGACCTACCACTGAGCCATCGTGCTTATGGAGGTGCATGTGGTTTGGATTATCCTCTTATAAATTATAGATGAACGTGCCATGTCCCCACAAATACTGGCTTTAGTCTCCAACTAATCACAAATCACTTGCAGCGTAAGCGAATTGACTACGAACACCATCGATTTTGATTATTGAAGAGACCCCTCCTCCCCGTCTCTTTGGGTTAACATCGAAACCTGTCTTTTCTAGGAAACGAACTCGATATCAGGTCGAACATAGTCGAGAGTATTAGCCATTAAGACACATTGAGGGTCTATTGACTGAACTGATAATAACAATGTCACAAAATGTGTAACTATGCCAACGACAGACACTAAGTGAGATGATCGATCTGTTAACACCCGACCCGACTGAAATTAGGTTGCGAAACGCTCGGAGCAATGACTGCTCCCAGCAGCCACTAGCGAGTACCCCACGGACCAATCCAACACTGCAGTGTTTGAAAACGCTTCCGAGGTGAATCGAATTGAAAGGGCAGCGACCTTCCCACCCTGAATCATCTCCCAGATACAGGGGGCGGCACGTGGCCATGAAATTTAAAGACAAAAACAGACTCGTCATCATAACATCGTATATTATTCTATGGAGTTAGTGTACTCCTGTATCGTCCTCAATTCTTCCCCCTCACCCTCTCTTTGTTTTCCAAAACTTTTAAGAATCAAAGATTAGTGAAATATTTGCTATGTTTAATTTTCTTACTAAGTAAACAAGTAACTAGTTAATGTTTCTGAGAAGGTCTTCATTCTTGCCTAGTTTGTAATCTACGCCTAGGATATCCTGACTGATCTGGATTTTTTGAAACTTCCAAACTACGCTATGCATTAACATTGGAAGTCTTACAGAACGGCTATGTCCGTCGGTACGTCTGTGACAAGATATCAAAGTAAAAACGTAAGGAAGATCTAGAAATTTCTTGGATGGATACAGCGTCACAAGAAGGTTCCTTCTCATTCGTTAACCATCCATTTAAACCGGAAGTGGTAGAAATCAAATGTTTCCGATTTCAAGTTGATAGCCATAGAACAAAAATGGTAATAGTTAGTGTCCAACGGTTTATCTCAATCGATCGGCGTCAAAAGAAAATATTCGTAACTACCTGCGACACTCTACCGTAATCGGAAGTAGAAAAAATATTAGCACTCTCAGTTTCAATACTAAATTTCATACAGCAAACTCGGTAAGAGATATCGAAAAGCGTTTTTTTTTTTTTTTAACGCACATTCAGCGTTCTAACTGAATTTTGTCTCGACTTTTCTCTCTTTAGACCGAAAGTGGTAAAAAATCTACGATTTCCAATTTGAACGCTCATCACAATGGATGAAACGGAAATACATATCGACAAGCAGTTTTTGATACGGATTTAGTGCCGCAAGAATATAATGCACGTCTGAGTTTATTCCTCTGCTGCTAACTGGAAATAATAGACATCAATTACCACACCTATTTTAATATTAAACCCCCAAGAGTAAAAAAATATCAGAAAGATATTACTTGCTATCTCTTACTGGATTAAGCGTCCGAGGAACAGGTTCTATCTTTGGTCTTATTCCTCTACTCCAAACCGAAGTTATAGACGTATTATTTCGAGTATTGAATTCGTACAATTTGAACATCTATCGTAGGTTTAAATTACGAAATGAAACTCACTTGTTCTCTTAATCCCTACGCCATGGTGTATTATGTACAATGAATTGGTGGGGAGTTTGGATACAATCACCTATAACTGTCTTCTATCGATAAGGTATTTTAACCTAGATATGAGATTTAAAGAGCTTCAAATGCAAAAGACCTGGACAACAGTTAACAAAACTCAACAAAATGGAAAAAGAGTTATTGTATTAGTCCACTATAGACCAGAAGGTATCGCCGTTGCCTTCCCGCGCTTGGACCTGCTTGTCACTGGGGGTGTGGCAAGAGGGTAGCCAATCACCACCAACCCTCTACTACGCTCAGAGAGCCACGAGTAACCAAGCTGGCCACTCCAGATAAACGTCACTACAAGTTTTCGCGGCAAGCCAACGATGTTATACCTTCCGTACTATACGAACCCTGACCGTGCAATTCAAAATCAAGATCTCCAGTTGGCAAAGTAGGGACTTATCCATTCGTCTACACATTCTCCACAATTTCTTTTGTGAGAAAGTTGAATGGTGAATGAAAATGATATGAAATCGTTCAGTTTAATGTTCCATGATTACGCCCTTTAAGCTAAGGGAGGTGATGATTAAAGCAAGTGAATGATAATGAAAGAATTGGTGGAATGAAAATTTGGGAGGAAATGGTACGCTGAGAAAACCCACAGACACAATGTTGTCTTGGCCGGAGATCGAACAAGTGACCCCACGCACCAGAGGTAAGCGCTCTACCAGAGCCCCCATATCCCGCATGGTGAATGAAACAAAGAAAATGTTAAAATTATCTTTGTTTTGTTTCCCTTCACAATGATTTTGCTTAAAAAGAAGACAGTGAGACCGGTGGTTCAGTGGCAGAACGCTAATTTCTGGCGCGTGGAGTCTGTGGTTGAATTCCAGCTACCGCCAAGTGGGTTTTGTGGTGAACAAACATTATGTTCGTGAGTTTTCTTTTAGTACTCCCGTCTCTTCCTACTTTCGTCATTCCATCATTATTATCTAACTTCATCGTCTGCCTTAGTCTCGGTGCATAACTGTGGAACGATAATCTCAAAAAAGTAGTTTACTGACTCAAGTTATGCTATAGATTAGAAACTTGTCAGTTTATCGCCGCACAATGTAAAGTCGACATTGGAACCTAGTTTCACTAAGATCCTGATTTATATTAATCTTCCACTATCATCTACCTAGAGATACCTTTTCTACAAAAAGTACTCTGAGGTATTTAATTTACACGCCCCAGATTATGACTAAGCTAAAGGAGGTGGATGATAAATGAAAGTAAATTATTACACAGTCTCACACACACACAAAATACAAGTTTCGTGGCCCGGACCCCCAGTGCATGGATTCGATGTATTTTGTTACACAAAATATAAATTTCGAAACCCCAGGACGACTGACCGTGTCAATTTTGTTTTATGGGCGAAAAACATGTCTCTTCCCTATTCAAAATCGCTGAAGTTTTTCGCACATAAGAAAAAAACTGACACAGTCAATCGTCCTGGGGTTCGAAATTTGGATTCTGTGTAACAAAATACAATCCATACTCTGGGCTTCGGTGCACAGAATTTCTTTTTTTTTTTTTTTTTGTGTGTGTGTGTGTGTGTGTGTGTGTGTGGTTGTTATCAAAGAATTGGTGGAATGAGAATGTGGAAGATAACGAAAAATCCAAAGAATGCACATAGACACGGTGCTGTCCATCACAAATTTGTATGATCTGGAATAGAACCAGACACCCTCGTACAAGAGGTGAACGCTCTACCACTGATCAACCCTGCGCTGCATGCTGGAAGAACAGTAAAATTTTATAAAAATATCCCCACATTATCTTAAAACATCATATGCTTCAAAACGATTGCTGTGAGACGTGTAGAAGTCCAGAAGCAAACTCACCATAGAAATCTGAGAGTGATATTTGACACAGAGCGCAACTGGCATACGGACACTTTTTACTATTACTAACCGAGCCACGTTTGAAAGAATTAAGACATTAATATTTAGAGAAACTCGATGCAAGGCACGTCCAGCGTATTGGAAATGAGCTATATTGCTTTGGATGGCCGACAATTGTTCGAGGAAAGGACCGCACAACGGATGTAACCAATAAAAGATTTCACATTACCCCCGCCTACTTGGGAGTAAATGACGTCATCAACTCCATATCAAAAACGCCTGACCAGTATTTGATCGTCACGGAATTCTCTCCATTCGCAGACGAGGCTAGCACGCAACATGCTCAAGAACTACAATATTTATTATTGATGGCACGGAACAAACCATCTTTACACAGATTTAACCAAAGGTAACTATACGAATGGAAATAAAATACAGTGAAACCTCCGTTAACGGACACCAGACACCCATAATAGGAAACTTTTCATACCGGAAAAACTACATTAATTATGAGGGAGAATTTCCCTTGTACGGACAGACTTCTTTTATCACCAACGTTCTGGGAATCTCTTCATAACGGATAGGAATTATTCTCAACTCCTTCTTCTGGGACTCTCACATATCGACAAGGACCCCAAACATTTTAGAAACCTTTTCATAACAGACAGGAATTATTCTCAACTTTTCTTCTATGGACACTTTCAGATACAGACACGGATCCCAAACGTTTTAGAAACCTCTTCATAACGGACATGGATTATTCTCAACTCTATCTTCTATAGCTACTCTGAGATACAAACACGGGCCCAGAACATTTTAGAAACCTCTTCCAAACGGACAGCAATTATTCTCAACTTTTCCTTCTATAGACACTCTCAAATACAATCACGGACCCCGAACGTTTTAGAAACACCTTCAAAACGGACCGAAATTATTCTCAACTCGCACGTACTTAGCAGAGAAAATATTTTCTGAATTTGCGATTAAATTTTCAATCGATCCATTAAAATCGTCTAACAATTAGAGCAAATTTCGATTGGAATCTAGTGTCTGTAGGATTACACGGCAGACTATTACAGAATTTCCCCCAAGAAAGTCACAAATAGTCGTGGTTGGCTAGTTTTGTTTACAGTTTCTATATTTAATAATGTTCTTACTGGTTACTTTTACTTTCAACACAGTGAATAAGCGAATGAAGGGACTGTTACTGAAGTAAAACTTGCACTTCAGAAGAAAATTATTGCATAACCATTATATTTTGCAGTACGCGCCATATAAACATAACCCCCAACAATCTCTTTTATTTATTTATTTATTTATTTATATACGGGAATTTTCACATCATTCGAACAATAAATAGGGGATATGGTGGCTCAGTGGTAGAGCGCTTACCTCTGGTGCGTGAAGCCACCGGTTCGACCCTCGGCCAAGTAAGTTTGTGATAGACAATATCGTGCCCGTGGGCTTTTCTCCCAATTCTCATTCCACCAATTATTCCATCATCATTTACTTGCCTTAATCACCCGTCTCCCTTAGCCTAAAGGGAATAATCATGGAATATTAAACTGAAACAATTAATTACTAGACGATGAGAAAAATAGAAACAAACTGACAATAACAGCGTGATTCACAGTTCGTTCATTTCATCACAGGATAAAATGTCTGTCCATTTTATCTTCTCCATCGTCAGCTGAGCCCCATTTGTTGAATTAGAGATCCAAATTTGTGTCCTGGTTTTCGAGTCTTTATTATTATTATTATTATTATTATTATTATTATTATTATTATTATTATTCAAATAATTTTATTTTTCAAAATTAAGGCATACATTAAACATTTTGTGATGAGAAATTTTCAAGATATGATGAAAAAAAAAGCTTTTTGAGAATCGAGACGACAAAAAAAACTTTTGAGAATGCAGTCGGGGAGAAAACACCTGATTTCTCGTTTCGTCTTGTAGGCAATACTAGTGCTTTAAAAAAAAAACTAAATTAAATCAATCTTCTCGGCGGGAGCTCATTTGATTTTGATTTTACATTAAGTTGTAGTTCATGTCTCATTGTAGCCTCGCTGTTGTAAAGGACGCTAAATTTAGAATCAATTAATCAAATCAACCCAATTATCACCTGACGGCTGCCCATGAGACAAAAGCTGATGCTCTCGGGTCAAAACATTGTGTCGTGAAATTGGTGTCTCATCTCCGAAAGTGGGTTTCTGTTGGAAGACCAACTCGTATCTCATCTCGTATTTCGTCACGAAAATTCTCATCTCGTGAGCACCCTTAACTATTGGCTCCAATTATTGGCAGGACTGGGGGATATGCTACTGTTTTCGACCTTTATCTAGCTCTCGAGCTCCTTCATGGCTAATCGGTCAGCGTATGTCTTTGGTGTGGAAGACCCGGATCCGATTCCCGGCGGGAGCTCATGTGGTTCGTATCCCAGGTTAAGCTGTAGGTTCACGTTCATATAGCTTCGTTGCTGAAAGGGACACTAAACTGATAATCATTAACTTTATCTAGCTCTACAAAACTCCAACTACCATTTGCTGTACTAGTATTTCGCTCCTTGAGACCTAAGTCCTTTTTTTTAGTAGCGAAGTTCCGGACACAGCAATAAGATGATTTTATTAAGCGAAGGTGTACTGCCTTTTAAGCAGGTCCTGGGACTAATGAGGATTTTTTCTTCTCAATTTCAGATTTGAGCCTGGAAATATTTCTTCCATGTTTCTCGATCTTCAGCTTCCTCTTTTAACTCCCAATATTTTCTTCTATTTTTCAAATCATCGATCAGCTGTGTTCTTGTTCTTCCTATTCCTCGCTTTTCTGCCATATTTCCTTCTATAGCGGTGCGAAGAAGACAATTTCTTCGCAAGATGTGTCCAATTGACCTTGCTACGAAGGATGTTGACTAAAAGCGTCCTCTTCTATCTATTTTAAAACATCTTCGTTTCTTACTCTTTCTGTCGATTTTATCTTCTCCATCTTCCACCACATTTCGAAGCTCTCCAAATACAGGGTTTTCATAAAGTCTGGACGGATTTAATTTCCTTATAATTTTCATAAAAATGCTCATAATGAAATCAAATAAAGTGCAAACGGTAGCGGAAGGATTAAATTTTTACCTGTAATCTGCACCAGGTCAGTTCATTCACCGCCACACCTCCAACTGGGCGCCATTTACGTCCATTCATTCGCGTAGGCGGCGCTGGAATCCACTCACAGCGTTCCGCCGTGTTTGATCCGAAATGCCAGCCACAGACGCCCTGATTTTGTCCTTTAAGTTCTCCAAACCACTTGGCTTCTTTGCATAAACTTCCGTTTTAACATGACCCCAAAGCCAGAAGTCGCAGGGGGTAAGGTCGGGTGATCTTGGCGGCCAAGCGGTCGGGCCACCGCGGCCAATCCATCGGTTAAGGAATTTCTCGTCAAGGAACTGTCTCACCTTGATTGCATAGTGAGGGGGTGCCCGTCCTGTTGGAACACGATGTCGTTCTGGATTCCACGTGCCGGAATGAGGTAATTCTGCAACATATCCAGGTACGAATTTCCATTCACGGTCTCTTCAAAAAAGAACGGTCCAATCAGATGATCATAGGACACAGCGCACCAAACGTTCACTTTAGGGCTATTCATTTATTTATTTCTTTAAAAGACACACACACCAATACAGCTTACAACTTACTTTTAACAGTCAACATTGGAACAACAATGAAAACAACAATGGATGGAATTTGGTAAGAAACTGACCCTTGCCTTCCCTCTCTCAACGTGTTCAGAGTTGCCGCTTATCTAACAGTGTTGCCAACTAAAAATTTAATCCTTCCGCTACCGTTTGCACTTTATTTGATTTCATTATGAGCATTTTATGAAAATTATAAGCAAATTAAATCCGTCCAGACTTTATGAAAACCCTGTATTTCTTCTCTAACTTCCGTAATGTCCAAGTCTCTGAATCATAAAGTCCACTGCTCCATATCTAGCACTTGACCAATTTCTTCCTTAGTCCAATATTAAGGCTGCTAGTTAAGAGTGGTGTTTTTTTGTTGAATGCTTCTTTGGCTATGGCAATTGTTGACCTGATCTCTTTGGTGCAGTACGCGTCTTTCGTCAAAATACTTCCCAGATACTTGAAATTACTGTATTGACTTTTTCAAGTTCTCTTTGTTCTACTCTGACCCGTAAGGGCGCATTTCCACGGGATATTCTCATGACTTTTGATTTTTCGATGTTGATTTCCATTCCATATAGTTTCCCAGTGTCAACTATTTTGTCAATCATCTCCTGTAGTCCTTCTTCGCTTTGAACAATAATAACCGTCTGTATATCTGATCTTCTTGGCCCTCCGATTTTGATTTTATATTGTAAAGAAAAAATATCAATAACAAAACATGGGAAGGATTTTTTAAAAAAGTCAAGAACGATCTTCAATTGGAAGTATCATTCCAGTATTCGCCTGGTGACACTACGGAAAACAACAGAAACAGTTTCATCAGGCCCAACTGCGAACAAAGAACACTTTTAGTTACGAGATCAGTGTATGGCATTTTATGGCTGCCTCCTCTAATATACAGAACATTATTATTGAAGAAAAAAGCAAGGCAATCGATTAGGCTGCAAAATATCAGCTTGGAAAATGAACCAACAAACGAAATAAATCAATTTACCATATACTGCATTTCATAATATTTTTTTAGCCTCTTTGTTTTAAGGTGCTTCCACACAATTAGTTACGAATCATCCACTGCTTACGTTAAGAATTACAGAAGTTTTCATTCACTTGTTCGAGCCTCACCTACGGAATGTATTTCACATTTTACGGTTCCTTTGGCCGTTTTAGTTTACTATAACTGTCTCACCTACTTTACAGAACAATTACAGAAGTAGGAGAGAAAAAATACATTAGGTGACTAGCTTTCGATAACTGGGTAGTATTATTAGTACTGATACGAAGTGCGAAAGTGAAATAAAAGCTAGAATAGGATTGGCGAACGAAGTCTTTAGGAGGAAGAAAATTAAATTTTGTGGAGTCCTCGAATAAGGAGTTGAGAAAAACTCTCAAAATATTTTGTGTAGAACATTGTACTATATGAAGGAGAAACATTGACATTACGCAAAAGCGATAAAAAAAAGACTAGAAGACCTCGAAACGTGGGTGTAGAGAAGAATGAAGACGATCAGCTAGGTGGAACGGAAAACAAGTTACGTGTTAGAAATAGTGAGGGTTAAAATAACAATTTTAGAAGTGTCTGAAAAAAGGAAGAGAAATCGGTTGGATTATTAGCTGAGAAGGAACTATATGATGAGGGATGTGTAAAAGGGTGTGGTGGCAGGAAAGAGACGTAGAGGCGAAGAACGCTACAAATTCATGGACGATATCAAAACAGAGAAATCGTACGTGAAGGCGAAGAGGTTAGTGGAAGAACGTGGGGCATGGAAGCTTCTCAGCTGTGGCAATTGACCTGCCAATAATGGCAGACTACTTATGATGATGATAATTATAGGACAAAAACACAGAAGACAACAGACTAGCCTGGAAGATATCACCTTGGAAAATAAGATAAATGAAATAAACCAATCTAACATATTGCAAATATTTTTTTCATATTCTTCTGAAAATCTTGTCTAATTAGAAGGCTTCACTAAATTCATGACTACTTTTCTTATGAAAAAAATCAGTGAAGGATATCAAAATTTTAAAAAAGACGTTCATACACCATTAAATAAACCTTTGTTTTCAAGACCTTTCATATAGTGGATATATCTGGATATCCAACAATTATAATATCATAAACTGAATGCCCTTTCCTTAGCTTAGAAGAAAGGGTACTGAAACTATTATTAGATGATTGTAGATATTATCTGGGTCATTTCTTAATTTTTTTTCAACGAACTTAAAAAGTTCGTTACTGAATTAACTATATCTGCGTGTATATGTGTGTATGTTATTAGAGAATTTTTCAAATTTGAACCCTCCATTCGATAAAACATCAAAAACTATCCGAAAGAAGTGATGGAATTTTCCGCATCACTGTTACCGTTTCCGAGATATTGGCCCAAAAAATTTCGATTTCGGGAGATTTAAGGAGCCATATCTCGGGAACGGTAAGTCATAGAGAGATCATATCGGTGTTGATCAATACCTAAGAGGATAGTGGACATTTTGGTATCAAATCATAAGAGATGACCACTGGCCAACTGGCCACCATTCTCCAGATATTGACCAAAGAAGTTTGGGGAAGATTTAAGAAACCATATCTCGGGAACCGTATATCATTGAGATATAATATTTTGCGAATTTTTCAGTTTTGAGCCCTCCATTTTAAGCATGTGTCTTCGTGAAACAATATATCTTAGAACGTTTTAACAGAACTCTTAAACAAAACATGTGGAAAAAACTTAATACTCAAGGAAATTATAAATGGATAGGTATACTACAAGAATTGTTTAGTGATTATAATAAAGTACATAGAACAATTGGTATAAAGCCTGTAGAAATTAATAAGAAAAATTAGCTCTTTTTACGTTCGTTCTGGCAATGCTCTTTGAGCATTCTAAACTGGTTTATATTCTCACTTACTAAAATTGCAAAAGTGTCTCGGGAAACGCCCTAAAATGTCCAACTCCTAGACGCACAAGCAAGAAATGGCAAATTTCTAATTTCTTCCCATGAATACTGGAGTGATAGGCAACCTCCCACACAGCAGCGGTAAGAGTGGTTGCATACACCACAGGGTAACTACAAAGGGCTTTTTCAACCAGTTTAACAAATGAAGGACAATAATTGATGTTCTTTATTGCGAGCTGTGCCTTTCAGCAAACATAAAAGTATAATTCATCCATTTTGTACACTGAAAATTACATTTTGGAAGTGCTATGGTGCCTAGTCGTAGTAAAGTGTCTAACGCGTTTGTTTTCTGTGTGAGTGGTTCTGGATACGATCTTCGCCGGTGGTACTTGACTCGGATACAAATCCAGGTTGTGGAGGACACGGTAGCTGAAGTGTTAGAGCACTTACCTCTGGTGCGTGGAGTCCTAGGTTTGACCTCCGGCCAAGTAACTTTATGGTGTCGTGGGTTTTGTCGGGGAATTCCTGTTTCCTCCTACATCTCCCTTAGTATTCTTCCATCATCATTCTCTAGCCTTAATCATCGTCTCCCTTAGTCTAACGGGCATAATCGTAGCATTTAAAACTTCAAATGTAAAATTTTATTCTTGAAAATTGGTATTAGAAATGTTGGGAGAGAAAAGGACAACTTTAGACATTATTAAGAACAGGAAGAGAAATTGATTGGATATTGGTTAAGAAGGAAATGCATTATGAGGGACGTGGTAGAGGGAATAGTGGTAGGAAAGAGGGAGGGGGCGAAGGAGATTACAATTAATTGACAATCTCAAAGCAAAAAAAAAAAAAAAATCGTACGTGAAAACGAAGAGGGTAGCGGAAGACAGTGGTACATGGAAGCATCTCAGTTGCGGCAAATAACTTATCAATACTGGCAGAACACCTATGATGATGACGATCTAATAATAAAACACAATGGTCTGGATTATTCTAATCTTTTCTAAAATTTCTGTTTCCAGCTGACTTTTCCTGTATTTTTCCTAAAGGCATTAACGCCAATACCAATGAAATCAGATAGTATTAACAAAATACAATAACAAGAACGAGTAACTGTTTTCAGATATTGTCGTTCTGCCCAGAAAAATGGGTGCATATTTTATAACATCTTAATTGCCGAACACTTCCAAGATTCTCCACTATATAAGAAGTCTCAAAAACAATTAATTAGCTCGGTTAATAATATTTGGTAAGGACTGAATGCAGTACTTTCAACTTTGATTTAATTTGATTTTGAGTTTCGAGTCCCTTTCAGCAGTAAGGCTACATGAGAAGTGAACCTACAGCTTAACGTGGGATCCGAACTACATGAGTTTCCGTTGGGAAACGAACCCGGATCTCCCACACCAAAGGCGCCTATGCTAATCGCTTAGCCGCGAGGAGCTCTACGATACTTTCAAAAATCATCGTCTTGTTTCTTATTATGTGGGCCTGAGATATTCCAATGCTATGTTTTTACAAACCAGTTGAACTAAGAGTAGCCTACTAACCAACACGTGGTCAGTGCGTTGTGCCGCTCCAACAGACTTACCTGGAGCTTTCTTGACCTTAGCAGCCGTCACTTCTTTTATTCACGTCTTCCCAGTTTGGCTCACGCCGAACATTCGGAACCAACAGCCGGAAATCGAACCCAGGACCACATGAACGTGAGTCCAACGGTATTTTAGTTTAGCCGGGATGAGGCCTCTTAATGCAGACAAACATCATGTTTTGAGCATGAGCGGATTTAGAGATTGTCTGCTGTGGGGACGGATCCTCAAGGGTTTGGAATATTCCTAAATCAAGTGGGGTTAATGCAGGAAATCGTTAATACAGAAACTCAGTTTTTGAAAATTTTCTTGTATATTTCTCTACAATACAACATTAGGGAATTTTTTAATTTTTTTTTTTTTTTCAGAAAGTGTTCACGCGGAATCAAAGTCTCTAAATGTCCCTTCAACGTAGCTGAGGAAGCTCTCCAATGGTTTTCAGTCATTATGTAAATAGAAATGCAATTTTTTTTAGGTAACTTCTCACTGTATTCAACATTTAAATAGCCAGTACGTCGAATCAAAATCGTAATAAAACATACCACCTCTGCTGTTTTTTTTTTTCAACTTCAAACACTGTGTACAGGGTTAAAACTTAGGAATGGAGGATATATTCAAACCGGAAGTGTTAAAAAATCAAACATTTCCGATTTTAACTTGATCACTATAGAACAAAAAAGATTATGAATATCGAGAAACTGCTCCTGCAATCGAATTAAACGTCTCAAAAATGCTTTTTATCTTCATTCTTAACTTTTAATAAAACTGGAAATGACAGAATTCACAACTTCTTTTTTCAATATTGATCTAGATCAGGGGTTTTCAAACTGTGCGGCGCGCCTCCCTGGGGAGGCGCCGAAGGAACATATTTATAATGCAACACGCATACTTAAGTCTGCGTCCTTTTTGTTTAGTAATACATAGTGGACTGAGCCTTTGTATCAACTCTGTTCCACATACGATCAGAGATGACCCTTTCACTTTTGGCTTAAACGTGTATAATACTTGTTAGATGGCCACTAATGATTTTATTACTTTATCTCTGTAGAATATAATGTCTTCTAAAATGTCTTTGGAATTTCGCGCGACGCCATGTTGGTTGATTGTTTCTGTCTCTTAATTTTCTGTTATTATTTTTGAGACGATTCTTTTGAGTTTTATATCTTTTCTAAAGTACTACCGCCATTTACGAATAGTCTTGTTTTATTTTCATTGGTTGAAGCCACTTTTCAGATGTTTCAGTTCGGCTTGATTCACTTCAGTTCGACATGTATTTATGTTGTTGCCACACTTCATTTTTCACAGGGGAGGCGCCATCAGATTTTGGTGATTGAGGGGAGCCTCAACTGCAAAATGTTTGAAAACCCCTGATCTAGATACAGAGACAGCGAGAAGCATTTTTTTTTTTTTTTTTAATCATCGATTTACCGTTCTAAGAATAGGTAGCATTTTCTCTTAATCTTCTATTCGAACCCGAAATGGCAGAAATCAACCATTTCCTGTTTTAACGTTGACCGCTAGAGTAAAAACGGTAGGAAGAGGTAGCAAGAAGTAGTTTTCTATAATAAATTAAGCGTCTTAAGAATATATTCCATGTTCACTCTAATCTCTCTACTAAAGCCGGAAGTGGTAGAAATGTTATAAACGATTTCAATATTGAGTTAATATCATCATAGAAACTAAACTCTTTCACGTGGTGTACACGTGGCTCTGTTACTTCTTAAGTTATCTTGGGAAAGAAGGGTCATTACTCGACTAACAAAATCGCTGGAACTTGAAAAAAAGTTCTCATTCAGGGTGCTAGTTTTTTTTTTTTTTTTTTTCTGGAGAATCTAAATATTTCCTAAATGTAATATCATATAAATGTGTATACTTACTGGAGGGTAGTCAAAGTCGTGTTGAGAGGCCACATCCTGAATATAGTCTACTCTGAACTGATTATCGGGCTTCTCAAGAGGAATGGGCGGTGTTAACGTGCTCATCGCACCAGTGATCGTCTGGAAAAGAAAGAAAAACAAAAGTTCAACAAGTTTCCAAAACAATCAGCTCATAATAAGATAACTCTACAGAATTCGACACAATGATGTTCCAAAACTAATTCACCGTCAAAACATTGTCTAGGCCAGTGGTTCTCAACTTATTCCTATCACGATCCCCATTTTATCACATCTCTTTAACAACGACCCCCTTATAATTTCTGATTTGTAATAAGCTTGTGTGGAATTTTTAATGTAGCTATTACGGAGATCTCACGATATCCATCTATTTCTACTATTTCTTGTATATAGTGGATACAGTAACTTCCCTAAAAAGCGGATGGATTAAAACCAAATTTGATCAGTTCATTCATATTACAAATATCGAATCCGATCCGTCATACTGTTTCAAAATGGAGGTACTTTGAAAATGTTAAAACTTCATAACTCCCTTAATTTTCAGTCATTATAATAATAATAATAAAATAAAGTGATTTCTAATTTTGATTTTAAAGAAACTTGGACAGTTGTTAGAAAAAGTTGAGTATTTTAAATAACTTGATAGATAATGTGCGTCACGAAGATTGAATCGGACATTGGTGCACTACTGAAATTACACCCTGCTCAGGTATCATTAGCTTTCAATTTTAATTGTATTTCGATATTGAGGATTTATTGTATTTGTATTTTTCTGGTATTTCAATATGCAGTTCTCATTAGTTTTACAACGCACCTCTTTCATTTAAATTGATTTTTAAACAACTCTGCACCTGTTGAAAATGTAAGTAGACTTTTTTATTATTATTCTTAACAGCAGGTATAAAAATAAAAATATGCCTATCAGAACAAAATTCAAAATAGTATTATAAAATATCTTCCAGTAATAAGATTCTAATTATATTTATCTCTTTCGCATATGTTCGCGACTCCATGAAATCCTCTCGCAAGCCCCAGGTTGAGAAACCTTAGTCTTAGACAGTGGTACCTACGTGGCGCATATATTTATGCAGCACAAGATATGCCATTCCAGTTATCACCGTGGCGTACACTTGACAACATAGTAAATTTGCTGTACTTTTTATTTTAATGACCTAGTGCTGGAAGAGCGAAAATTTAGTACCCATTTTACACTAGAATTGATTACCCGCTTCGCTGGGTTGAAATACAAACTTTAAATGTACAACTCCTTTATATATATATATATATATATATATATATATATATATATATATATATATATATATATATATATATATATATATATATATATATATATATATATTCTTCCTCTCCAAGCTGCAGGGCTGAATTTGGTTTTAAACGGCATCGGAAGTGTCACTGTTCGTCTCAACGACCCCCAAAACTATGGGTTCGATACTAATATCAATCATTTTTACCTCTCACCCTCTCCAGAAGTTGCGGAGGTGAATTAGGATTTAAACTGCATCGGAAGTGTCGCCGTTCATCTCAGCGACCCCGAAAACTATGGATTCCAGACTAATACAGGTTATTTTCGATGATTTTTAAATATCTCCCCTCCCCCTAAGTTCTACCCTCAAAGTGAAATGATAAAAAAAATCCTAGACTTGAACCTCATCTATGTTGAAAATTTGATCGAGATCGGTCGGGTGGTTTACATGAAAGAGTTTTTGGTAAGAAAATGATAGTATTATTGGCACAAAAAAAAATCCAAGGAAGTGAAAAAACATCACATAATATTAAATTGGATTGAAATGAGTTTACCCTTTCTTTCAGCACATAGTCTATATGAGACGTGGAACTATAGCTTAACCGGGGGAAGCTACACCATTTTAAGCACTATAGCAATCATAGTTGCCACTTCGTTCTCAAAATGAATTTACGAAGTATGATCAAAAAATACGGTGAATAATTTTATTAGAAACAAAGTAATAAGTTTAAATGGAATTTGATTTGAACTCCAAAATACTGTCCTTGGCTAGCAATGCATTTATCCCAACGTTGAATCAATGACTGGAACCATTTCTGGAAGGCTTCTTTTGAAAGAGGGTTCAACTGCTCTTAACGTGCTCCTCTCAATGATGTCAAAACTTTTTCTTTTGAGCATGGTTTTAAGTTTTGGGAAGAGTCAGAAGTCGCATGGTGCTATATCTGGAGAGCACGGATAATGTGGACAGACAGGAACAATTTTTTGGCCAAAAACTCGCGGATTAAAAGCAAGGTGTGGCACAGTATGTTTTCGTGATGAAGAAGGAAGCCATTTGCCCATTTAATCGGCGGTTAAAATGTTTCTCACGGGCCCATACGAGATGATTCGGGCTTCGGAAAGCTCTCAAATAGTCATTCACCTGTTTGACCAAATCATTTGTGCCACTTTTTGTACGTTTTCTTCTGTTTTTTGAAGTCAAAGGAGGTCTCGATCGTTGCTCGTTTTCAACAGACTTGACTCCTTCCGCTTTTGAATCGCTCATAGACCCTACAAGTTGCAAACAGTCTTCAATGCCACTGCTTCATCGTCACACACAGATTTTGACATTTCATGAGATTTTTTGGCATTTTCAGATTAGAACAAAACTTAATGTTGGCGCGCGACAGACACTCTTAACACGTCCTCACTCTTCTGTCTCTGGAAGCCAACTAACATATCTGTCACAACTCGTTCAAACTCGACACTGACTATACCAATGGTTTACACCTTATACTTCCAGAAAATTCTTGACTAAGAAAAGCACCATCGGACAAGCGAGACTGTAATGTATCTGAGAAGGTATTCATGACCTCCGCAAGTCCAGACTTTTGACTTCGAGAAGATGACAAACAGCATGAAAATACTACAGTTGATTAATTGACTCACAAAAGCGTGCTCGTGATGGATCAACCTGGGTGGTGAAGAGAAGGCAGCACTTTTTTCTTCGCTCTTGGCTTAACGGGAGTCGGGATATACGCACTGAGATGACCAGGATCTTGAGTTTCCGGATTATACTGTCGGACCAGAATTGAACCTAAACAGTCATGATTACTTAGTTCCTGCATAGGTTAATTTCTAAATTTGTCTTAAATTCCTACACTCGAGGGTTCATTTCGTTCCCTCCCCTTCTGGATCTTTTTGAATATCACGAGAACGGTCGTACTCATGCTCAATTCGCTAAGTGGTCCGGCCTAGTTATGTTACGTGTGGCACAACACTCAGGAACAAAAATAAAACTCTGGTTCAACATATATCAATTTTTTCGTCGGCCACTAAGCTAAATTAATATCGTTTTGCTGAAAAAAAATAACTGGAGGCCCAGCTCCCTTTGAAAGGTATATTTTCCAATCATGCATACAATAATTTAGTCTTGTGACTCGAAATAAGGACCGCCTTCCCCAATGATCTAATGGCTAGCGCGTGGGCCTTTGGTGTATGGGATTCTGAGTTGGATGGATGAAGAGTTTTGAAATTTGAGTGACACCTTGAACTGTCGCTTCACGTCTCATATAGTCTCGGTGCTGAAAGAGATGCTAAAGTCCAATAATAAAAAAACAATATAGAAAAAAAATAAGCCAATGAACGTTTACATATTGCTTTGCTTTAATTTCACTTTTCTTTAAGACTATAGGGCATTTTCAGAAGCAGCAAGTGGCCAGAGTTCGGGTCAAGATTGTGTCGGTGTCGATAAGTGAAAATATTGGAAAAAGTTACTTTTTTAAAAATAAAATAAATACACATTATATATATATATATATATATATATATATATGTGTGTGTGTGTGTGTGTGTGTGTGTGTGTGTGTGTGTGTGTGTGTGTGTGTGTGTGTGTGTGTGTGTGTGTGTGTGTGTGTGTGTGTGTGTGTGTGTGTGTGTGTGTGTGTGTGTGTGTGTGTGTGTGTGTGTGTGTGTGTGTGTGTGTGTGTGTGTGTGTGTGTGTGTGTGTGTGTGTGTGTGTGTGTGTGTGTGTGTGTGTGTGTGTGTGTGTGTGTGTGTGTGTGTGTGTGTGTCTGTGTCTGTGTCTGTGTCTGTGTCTGTCTGAGAGAGAGAGAGAGAAAAGAGGAAACAAGAAACAGAGCAAGTAGACATTAAAAATCTCAACAGAACTCCTGTTAGATCAAAACATATCACATCTGTGAAATACTCCTTGGATATCTCGTTGAAAATAAAAGGAAAAATTGGAGCACATCACAAGAACTATATTGGTAGGATTTTTTATTTCTTTCTTTTTTTTTCGTGTTCAAAATTTATATACGCCATTAGGATCAAAACCCTGCTTGGTACACATTTGCTCTTTCCCAATATCGATTAACCATATATCAACAAAATCCCACCAAAAGACATGAAAAGTCAAACGACTTGTAAGCTGACCGAGACTGAACGGTGTAAACCTATTTCTCATCTGGAAACAAAAATACGCGCTGGGGATAAAAAAAAAAAAGTACACTGGAGATGGGACAAGGTACAATAATATGGTTATTGTACATATTTTTTCTGACTTCTACTGTAGGAATTTATCATCATTCAACGACATACGGTACTTTAATTGTACGTACTCCAGCCTGTTACATAAGCACACTGTAAAGCAGCAAATTCATCCAAATTATACGAATTCAATACAATTACCAGGAGTGGGGCGGATCTACCATTTCTGCTTTGAACAGCGGGACAACAGGAGAGACAGAACCTACGTAATGGCGTGAAACGCTGGATTATGGCTGAAACCAGGGCCGTGCCGTGGAAAATCAGAGCCCGGGGCGAGAGTATACGACGGCGCTCCCATACATATACTTCAAGCAATTTTCCTATCTTTTTTCTTTTTTCTCCCGAATTTTTCGCCCCCTTACTTCGGCGCCCGAGGCAGTCTCCCCGGGCCCCCCCACGGCACGGCCCTGGCTGAAACACTTCCTTTATTATGATATATCAAAAATCCAAATACCGAATTCCATCCTCTAACATTAAAGGATTCCGAGATTTGGGCATATAATAATAATAATTTGCATTTCCATGATCAAAGTTGAATTCTCTCCCGGCTCCAAAAACAATCCTTCCTTTGTGGTACCTTACGTCACAAATCCTACCCACTCTTAAAATTTCAAATTCTAGTTTGACTTAGGTTTAGGTGTTGATCAGTCAGTCAGTCACTTAGTCAGGACGACTTAACTTAAATACATGGATTACATAACGTATACAGCAATATATATCGGGTGATTTAAAAATAGTGCCCGATAATGTATAGGTCTCGGGTCCTCCTCAGGAGACGCGAATTGCACTATGTGGCAACGTCGCAGATAAAGAACCATAGAGTAGATCTCCCACTCCATCAAAAAGCTACATCGATTCTACCCAAATTGCTGTTCAAGTCGAAAAGACGTTGACACTAGCACCACCTATTAGCGTAACAATCGATTTGTAGAGCAATGCTAATGGTTCCAAGTAGGGATGGGCAAAACCGGTTTTTATATTAAAAAAACGGAAACAGTTTCTAGAAAAACTGAAATCCGAAAAACCGATATTTCGGTTTTCTCCAAAACCGGCTCGGTTTTCACTGAAACACATTTTTTTCCCATTGATTTTCTTGGGCCATAATTTATATAGATTTGATGATTTCTCACGACTTGGAAACGTAAAAAAAGATACTTTATGTCCTCAGCTTTAATTGCACAAGAATTACAACCGAAAACACAGCAGGTGTTAGGCATTTCTACTTTACTTCACAGACACAGCACGCGCTGTACTAACATGTGTTTTGTACTTCACACTAGTGTTTTTTTCAGGGAAAAAATTCCGGGGGGGGACACTTAGTATTCGGAGAGGCACATTATTTTTACCCAGTACTATTATATTTATTATATTATAGACGTATTATTTTGGTCTCCTCCGGGGGAATCTCTCAGAACTCCGGGAGACAGTGCCACCCTAAAAACATGTCTGGAAGAAACACTGTTTCGCACAACAAACGTAGTTACTGCTCTCTCTCTACTTTTTTTTATACTAATGCTATAGGAAAAACAACTTACAAAAACTTCCCTCAAGAATTCAACACAGAGCAAGACAAATCCAAAACACAATCTATTAAATCCAATGCACTATTAAAGGTTTATCAGCTGCGTACAAGGGAGAGTGGTTGCTGACTCACATTGAGTTTCTCGCGTATCCCACCCATGACGTCACCATTTACGATTCATCAAAAACAAATGCCTGTAGAAGCTGAACGAGACGGCCTATCAAGATATTAAAAAATACGGGTCTCTTATTTTTTGTTACTCTTTCTTTTGCACCAAACTTGTTTTTAACTCGAACTGCTCCTTTAAGATTTCTGGCAACTATTCTTAATTTGAAAATATATATATTGTTTCTCAAATGTGGCGGGTTTACACAGGTGGGAGGCCCGTACCGAGTAACGAGCTCCTATCTAAATAGAAACGTTACACTTCCCAAAATCGCCTTAGTTTGGGCGGCATTTTGGTCAGAGAGCGGAAACCTACACACTTGGAAACAAATTTAACACAACACTCAAAACAATGGTCCTCTTTTGTGCGTTATTGTCGTCCGCGCGGAAAACAACTCCGTTCCCAGGAAGCCACGGCACAACCCTGCAGGACGCCACGAGCCAGGTCGCGTGAGTCCATTCTGCCCGGGAGGAGGAAGGAACGAAATCGGCCAAACGTAGGCTGAACAACCTGTAGTTCATAGTTCGTTCTCTTCAGCATGAAACAAGCTTTCCATCAGCATGAAACAAGCTTTCCAGAAGTGCTATGTATTGGGACCCGTAATGTACTTGAAACAGGGAAAATTGGAAACGTGGCCCTTTCGAAAAATACTATACAAAATAGGAAAGTATGTAGCAAGTTTTGTATTGATAGACGGAACAGATATGAGGGAATAGCCTGTATACCAATACACGCTTTCCTCTCATACATATTCTCATACATACATAAATAGCCTCTGTGCCAATGTATCCAGTAGCCTTCTTTGCATCCAACACATTTTTCTGAATATCTTATTTTGCGTTTGCATATTTACTTTCCTGATAACCCTCGTAGATCCCTATAGTTTGGAATTTGACAGTTTCACAATAAAACGCACCTGTATTACTCCCATCCTTGCACATTACCTTATTTGCTTGTAAAAAGCTTGTTAATATACTGAAAATAGCCGGATACCACAAAAACCAACTGATTCTTTCTGTCCGTACAACGACGCTTAACTGATCTAAAATAGTGACAAAAATGTTGTTGAATATATTGTTTTTTTTTTTTTTCATTCTCATGGATCCGAACCACGAGCTTTCACATACATCCTTGAGATTATGCACGCTACCTTCAAATATCACGTTTTCCGACTAAAACGCAATCACATTCTCACGATGAACGCAACAAAAACTGCATTATTCAGTATGGAATAATCTTGTCTTACAGGCTATTTTCTCAGTCAAACAACAAATAATGTCAAAAAAATATCATTCCTTCTTTGGCATTAGAATATGTAATAAATTTATATTTAGCCCATGAAAACAAGCTACATAGATTTGGCGTACGAGATACGACTTGAAGGTGTCTCGTCTCAAAATGATGTGCAAATAATGTCTCGTCTGAAAAGGTGTATCTGAATTATTTCGCAAGAAGTCACGTCTCAAAATTGTGTGAAAATAAATGTCTCGTCTGAGAAAGTGTACCTGTTGCTGTCGCAAGAGCTGTTTCGTCTTGTATCTCGCGCAGTGATAATACGAAGGAGTAATCTTGGGGGATTCACCTGGAGCTACAAAATTTTCCCCACGAAAGGCATATCTGCAACGGTGCTCACGTAGATTACTAGTATTTTTGCTGAGTTACGTTTCACCTCCTGTATATTGAAAATCCCGCACTAATCTCAAGTACTGTAGTTTCATGGGCACCCTATTTTACATATATCTTTGGCTTGAGTTTTCCCAATTTGTCTTGAACCGTTCTTGTTAAGGAATTATCATTATCTTTACGGGCCTTTGACTTTACATTTCAGCAAAAAAAAAAAAAAAAAAAACTAGGCGTGTCCGGAAAGTAAGTACCCTTTTAAAAAAAAAAGATACTTAGGTTTGTTCAAGCCAAATTTATTTTTACATGAAACAGCACACCTTAAACTATTTCTCAATGTAGTTTCAACCAATATTCAAACACTTCTCAGAGCGGCCGATCAACTTGTCCAAACCTTCCTCAAAGAAACATCCGCCAGTGAAGACAACCATAAGTCTACAGCTTTTTTTTTTTTTTTTTTTTTTTGCATCGTCGCCACTTTCAAAGCGCTTACTGCCGAGCTCACGCTTCATGTGCAGGAACAAGTGGTACTCAGAGGTGCCAAATCAGGGTTGTACGCTGGGTTGTCAAACTACTTCCAATCGAACTGTCGAATTAACGTTTGGGTGGCACCAGCAGTATGGAGACGGTCATTGTCACTGAGCAACACAATTCCTGTGTTCCGCATTGATAGTTTCACCCCCTTGGTACGGTGCGTACTTGCCGGACACTGGCAGGATATTTTGTTGAAGGTTTGTACAAGTTGGTCACCCGCTCTGATAACTCTTTGAACATTGTTGGAAATTATATTGAAAAATAGTTTAAAGTGTGCTCTTTCATGTAAGAATAAATTTGGCTTGAACAAACTTGTTTTAGTATCTTTCGTTCAAAACAGGTACTACTTTTTCGGACATGTCTCGTATTTATTCGTTTGAAGTCTCCCGACTGGATACGAGTTTTTAGTTGTTTGACTACACATTTCAGTTTCAGGGTATACTGAATTTAGTTATCTACCATGAACAGAAACGCACTTTTCCTGAAAATAACTTGCAACTGCTTCTTGAATAGTATTTACGTCTTAAACAATAAAGGTAATGAAGTGACAGTAAACATCAATCTACATTGATTTGTTCTAGTATGCACCACATGCAAATGGAGGCTCAAATTTTATCACAAACATTTTTCAAATTATTGTACTGCTATATCCTTTTCTTAAAAAAAAAAAAAAAAAAAAAAAAACTATTCGCTTGATGTATCGCATGCCCTCATTCCTATTTAATGTACTGATTCTCAACTTTTTCAACCCTAGCGCTTCCTTGGCTGAATGTGATTCTCCCTCGTCATATTAATCGAATCCATCCATACACAAGTTTGAACGTAGAATTGGACGAAGCAATCTAAGAATCAGAAAAAAAAAAAGTTTTAATTTTTAAAATCAGCCTTGATGAATACATATGCACTCAAAGAGAAAGAGAGAGCGCACAAGAAAGAGTGAAAAAAGAAAGAGCGAAAGAAAAATGAAACTCAATCTTTAAGTTTTACGTCCCACGGTTATGCTGGTTAGGCTAAAGGAAACGGTGATGGTGAGAAATGAGTGAAATGGTGAAATGAAGAAAGTGGGAGGAAACGGGAGAACCCCGAGAAAACCCACGAAAGAGCGAAAGAAAGAGAGAAACAGACAAAGAAAAAAGCTGATTTTAAGTCTAGAAAATCCGAAGACACGAGATTTAGCAAGTTTCTCTATCATACACGAGATTTTCTGCACCAGGCTACATCCAGGTTTATTGCCTAGTTACGAACAATCTAATCTATACAGCCTCAAATAGGCGGAAATCACATGTGTCCTTCTTTGGCATGTCTAGGATAAATAATATCATTATTTACTTTGATAAACATTATTATCTGGCTATGTTTGGACACTACACAGTAAGGAAAAGTCCGCAACCACAACACGGGTTTTCTAGAATTGCACTTCTTCTGCCGTGGCAGGAGTAACGCCACGAAAGCCGCCTGTATCCGGGATTTGTGGATTTTCCTTTTAAATGCGCTCGATTTTTCTTTCCATGATTACAAAGTGGACAAGAAGCGTATAAATTTGGTGACATATAAACATTGACAAGGAGACATTGTTTGGCATACTCTGGGATACTACTAGGTTAACAGTGACACCATCCTAACAGTTATGTTTTTCTTAATGGCACTATGTCAGATTATTACGCATTTCAAATCTACATGTCAAACGAGTACATACAATATCACATTTCTTGTTCAGTGTTGCAAACCAAGGATGCTAAAGTATCACAAACATCCATAATTTAGTGATATCTACAACAGTAATAACGCAAGTGCGACGGACGGGTCAATGTAGAGATGCAAAAAAGCCGGCTCTTTAGAATCGATGATTTTTTTCACATAAAAAGCCGGCTTTTTTGGAAAAAAAAACGAGAATTTTGGAAATTTTGGCTTTTTTCATTTTCATGATTTTTCTATCTAAATAGCTTTCTTATAGTATTTGGTCTAGGAATTAATTCGTGCGGGTGGACAAGAGATGGCGCAACGAACGGAGCGTCCCACAGTTCCGTGTATCCACACATGTGTTGCAAACTCCTGTCATCGCGTATCGTTCGTAGTATAGGGCAGTGGATTAAAGCGTCAACAACACCAGTTTGTAGTTAAGTGAACATGGCGCAATTTGTGCCTGATAAAGTGTTTTTGCGGGGTGTCCTGCTGCATTACTTTAACATGCAGAAAAGTGCGACTGAAAGTCATCGTATTTTGGTGGAAGTGTATGGTGACCATGCTCTAGCTGAGCGAACGTGTCAGAAGTGGTTTGCACGGTTTAGACGTGGTGATTTCGGCTTGGCAGACCAAGAGCGAGCTGGACAGCCAAAAAAATTTCAAGACGAAGAATTGACAGCATTGCTCGAGCAGGATTCGTGTCAAACGCAGGAACAACTTGCAGCAGCATTAGGCGTTGATCAAACAACAGTCTCCAAACGCTTGAAAGCCATGGGAATGATTCAAATATGTCACATTGGGTTCCACATGAATTGAAAGACAGAGACGTTGAAAGACGAAAAACCATTTGCGAATTGCTGCTTCAACGACAGAGCAGAAAGGGGTTTCTGCATCGAATTATTACGGGTGATGAGAAGTGGATCCATTACGAGAACCCTAAACGAAAAAAGGCCTGGGTGAAACCAGGTGAACCAGGTCCATCACAACCAAAACGAGATATTCACTGTGCAAAGGTTATGCTGTGCATATGGTGGGATATGAAAGGTGTGGTGTACTATGAGCTGCTGCAACCGGGTGAAACTATGAATGGAGAACGTTATCGACGACAATTAATGCGTTTGAAGCAAGCTCTGGCCAGAACACGACCAGAATGGGAGAACAGACATGATAAACTTATTGTTCAACATGATAACGCTCGCCCACATGTCGCAAAACCGGTCAAAACCTATTTAGAAAATGTCGGATGGGAAGTTTTACCCCACCCGCCGTATTCACCAGACGTTGCTCCTTCGGACTACTACTTGTTCGATTGCATGAACAACGATTTGATTGGACAGCGGTTTACTTCTTCAGAAGATATCGAAACATGGGTCTCTGATTGGATCGCTTCCAAGGATGAGGACTTCTTTCGCCACGGAATCCGTACATTGCCTGACAGATGGGCGAAAGTGGTGGCTAGCGATGGACAATATTTTTCTTAAGGTATTTATGTATTTTGTGTTTGTACTACAGCTTCAATGTGTGCGTACCAACCGCACGAATTAATTCCTAGACCAAATATATTCTATAGTTAGATAAGAATTCCATGACCTAAATGCCATGTTTCGCTCTAAAATTCACCAGCAAGATGGATGGAGCACATGTTTTACGAATTAAAGCTAACGTGAAGAATGTAGTATTTGAGGACAATTTTAGAGGCTATTTAACTTTATTTTAACTTTTGAGTTATCGACATTTTTTTCTCCTCGGGATCATTTCAGTTTGTCATCCGTGTTTCATTTCTAAGAGCTTAGTACTCTAGCTTCTAGCGCAAAAGTTAAACTTACGTTTTTCTATATATCCGTCAAAGCATACGTTTTTCAATATATCCGTCAAACCGTACTTCCACATTTCTGTTATACTGTAGCTGTGCAACGATTTAGCAATAATTTTGCGGATACAACCTTGAATACTAATTTATACAAATAATCAGTAGCGGATTTAGAAAAGTAATTTGGGAGGGATTTCTCTGATTGTTTCGTTTTCTAAAATGTCTTAATTTTATTTGGGAGGAGCTTGAAGTTTATGAGTACAGGCATAACTAATATTTCGTTTCGTTTATATATTGAGCGATAATCTTCCGGATACAACCTCATTGAAGATCATTTTATACTGAGGATCAGTGGCGGATTTAGAAAAAGTATTTTGGGAGTTTTTTTTTTTCTTACTAATGTTTAGTTTTTCTAAACATTCATAATTTTTATTTGAAGGGAGCTTAAAGTTTATGAGTAAAGTCATGACTAATAGATATTTCGTTTGTTTTAGACAATAAGTAATTTTGGGAAACAAGCTTCAGTCCGAAAGACCGACTCCCCTAACCTTCGCAAAACCGTCACTGCTGGTAATTAGTAATAATAACGATTTAAAAACAATAAGAAAGAAAGTCGGCCAACTCACAGTATACGCACTATTTCTACTTCACAGATGGAATGAAGAAAAGCTTTGTCAGAATGGTCGAATGTTGAGTTGAATCCCGGACTTCCCGATAGAAGCGCAAAAGCTCCGCTCAGTCATGTTTGTTGTGCAGTTGTATTTATCTTACGTTAAATATATTTCGTAGTACTTTTTTTGGGGGGAGGGGTGGTGGGGTGATGAGAGTTCCATAATGATATGAAGGGTGTGAGCCAAGAACATGATAACTAACAAATTTTCAATTGCTGAGTTATGCAGCACCAGATAGACAGCAACGCATACCGCTTTGTTTAATCCTTCATGTATAGTCTTATGTGAAAAATTAGCTTTCCGACTTTCAAAATGGATTGTGCAGCAGAAAATCTCTAATTTCTTAAAATAGTAAAATTGTGGGTTGCCATGTTCTTGCCTCATACCTTTCATATGTTGAATCCCTCTTGTTAAAAATTCAGAAAACTTGAGGACTGAGTAAACCGTGATGGCGGTTATATAAAACTGTAGAATTTCAAGAATATACAAAACCAAAAGCTCTAGATGTACAGCTTTTAAGTGTATCATATAAATCTAAGTATTTTTCTTATGTTTTATTTTAATTTTATTTGGTTCCAAAAAGAAGGCATGGAATATTTTGAAAAATACTACATAGAATTTTGCTAGTTATTTGTGTATTTTTTAAAATATGTATTTACTTTTAGGGTTAGCTGGTTTACACCAGCTAGTTTTTTCTTTTTTCTTTTTAAATAAACAACTGGTTTAAACCAAAAAATAAAAATAAAATGAACGAAAAATGCGAATCGTGTGAACTTCATGGTGACGTTTCCCCACATCAAACCATCTTCATTAGTTTTATTTCCTTTTTACCTTTTAATCAAGGTGTCCCATGTTAAATTCTCGGTCGAACCACAACCCTTTTTTCATGCGTAAACAAAGTAGCGGTTCGGATGTCACTTTAAGCGAAAGTCTTCTTGATAACCTCGGTATTATGTAAGGATGTTAAGCCTGAACATACGAAACGAAACTAAATTGTATGTTTCTGCATGCCTGAATGCCTGTTGTTTTATAAAGAAGCCAAGGTTACTTAAATATATTGATAGAAATTGGCAAAATTTATCGATTGCCTACGTAGCTTCCAACATTAGCTTAGATTGGACTTTCAATATGTACGTACTAAATTTGTAATTTAATACCTCAGTTTTAGCGTACTGATTATGATATGTTGACCTTTAAATTTTACATGCAAAGCAATAACAGCATTTTTCCGTTATTGTTTTACATTTAGAGTAATGACGGGATTTTCCCGATGGCTAGGGCGGGAGTTTCCCAATTTAAGAAATTTACTGACCGGACTTCTTTAAGCTTATGTGACCTCTTCCAGCATAACCCCATTGTTGCACAATAACACCAAGGCGAAACAAACTTATCTCTGTCAATATGTAATATAAATACATAAAACAAAATATCTAAACCCAAAAAAGCCTGGTTTAAACCAAAAAAAGCTAGTTTTAAAACTTCCCCCAAAAAACGGGGTTTTGGCATTTTCAAAAACAACCACGGTTCTTCCCAACCCTGCTTACTTTTGTATGTAGGAGGTTAAAAAAATATTATTATATACATTGGTTAATCCTTTGGAATTCATAATGTAAATATGTTGAGAAGTAAAACTGTTTGAAATATATTTTCGAAATTCGTGGTTTATTTTCGAGGTTTTATATTATTATCGACATCAACCACTAATTAAATGACTTTTTGTGTTATAGAGAAGCGAAACAAAGTCTGGTTTATCAATTTAAAGCAGAATTTTGAAAAAAGCCCAAAATTTCGCAAGCAAAAAAGCGAAGCAGAAAAAACCGAGTTTTTTTCCAAAAAAGCCTGTTTTTTTTTTCGAGTCCTTGCATCTCTAGGTCAATGTATATCTACTGTACTTAGTGTCAAATTCTATGATAATGATACGATGCATTTCGAATAAGAAAACACAAGAGATTGAAAATCTGACTTTTTTCGAAAGCCTTTAACTCGAAAAAACTGCTTAGAAAAGTTACTCAAACATAAAATATAATTATGTAGTAAAGTTACACAAACAACTGAAGTACCTCATTCAATCACTAAGAACAGTTTTCAACAGATGTACCGTTTACAGTAATTTGATATATCAAACCGTTCTAAAGGTATGGTACACACTGGTAGAGTCTGCAACATGGTTCAAAATTATGTAATTCCGAGAACTTATAACTACAGCTGCCAAAAATTATCGTTGTGGTACAGTGCAATTAGATTCAACACGGACATTCAAAAAAAAAAAAAAACTTTTTTAAAATGATCATGATACTCTATTCAGCAACTCAGAAAAAGTCCCCAAAAAAATTACGCGTCGGGTTCGGTCACTATGCCACTATATTGGGTAATTTATTTCCAACGCCAAAAGTTTTTTATGGAAACCATAGCATAGCTGACTATAATACAGGTTTAAATACATCAGAGATATAAACTATATACGTCGTTGAAAAGATATTTAATTAGTTGCTCTTATTATGTGAAAATTGAGGAAATTTACACTTTCCCGAAAGAAAAAAAAAACCAGAGAAAATCCACAAAATTTCCTAAAACAGAAGTGAAATTTTTGGATGTTTAGAATATTGTAGGGAGAAGAAACAAAATATGTGCAAAATTATTGGCTAAAATCTTTTCAGTGAAACATTAAAAATACAGAATATTAACATCTTCTAAAAGCTATGATTTTAAAATTAAATTCGCGTAATGCGTTAAATTCCCTCTTGGCCAAATATTGTATGACTTTCACCTCTTTATCCACAAGTTTTGAGTGAAGTTATCAATGACTGGCATTTGAAAAGGCTTCAATCTCTCTTACAAAGCCCGATGTTGACTGTTTCTGAGAAGGGAAAATGGGAAAAATCTAAAATTCTGAGGATTTTTTTAAATTTTAAAATTGCTCTGTTCTTAGCATTCCAAATTAGTATAGGAATCTGACATGTATACAAAATTATTGAAACAAATCATTTTTACTAACGTATAAAAATTCGTAATGTTTTGAGCGAGGATAAGGTCTAGAAACTAATCCTTTATTATATAGAGTTTTCACACTTAGATAATTTTCATTTAAAATTAATTTACTTTTACTTGAATCTCGATCTATTCCAGACGAGGACGTTTGGCATCTTAGAATATCTCTTCTTCGATGTCACTGGCATCTTCCTTTTCGAGAGCTAGTAAATTCCCATCCACTTCTACTTCATCTTCTATGCCCATATTGGTACATCCATGTCCTACACAGTATATACACATGGCTGAATATTTTAACATACCACTCCGGCACTCATAACTTCCTTCACAGTAGTCGGTGCAAGAATAGGGATAAGATGAAACAGGTCTTCAGAAGCAGTGGACTTCGAAGTTGATATGGGACGAGATAACCATTGACTACCTTCCAAACCTAGCGTACAGGTTCCGTGTTAACACTACACCATTGCTGCACTTAATGAAAGACTCAGAGTAAATGTTATAGGCGGAAGTACAGCTAAGTTAAATTGCAAATGTATAGACTGTTCGGTAACTGCTTTCACATATACTTGGTGACGTAAGATGTTCTATATCCCGATCTCCTTTGACCCATACAGTGACAAAAAGAAAGATTCACCTGCTTTAGCTAGAGCGTCAGCTGATACTCGACGATTATTGGAAATACAGTAAAACCTGTCAACCTGGCCACCTCTCTAAGTTGTTCACCTGCTTATCTTGGTCTTGTTTGTGTTGAACCTGCATTGCCTCAAAAGACATTCGTTACTTATTACTCTGTAAGTTGGCCACCTGTCTATCTTGGAAGTTGGCCGCATTGAAGCAATGTTTATCCTATGATGATAATGATAAATTTACCTGCGTATCTTGGCCATGTAAAATACGTTTTGTTATTTTTCTTAACTCTTTCGTATTCCCATATGAGAGCCAAGTGTTCTATATTTGTTACTGGACACAGAGAAGCATAGATTCCCATGACCTGTTTTTGGAGGACAATCAGAGGATTTCACCAGAACACTACCCTGAGGGTTGGTGAAGGAAGATGTGAATAAGGAAAAGCACTACTGAAATTCAGGAAATGGTTGTACATATGTGTTTACTCTGTCTGTTTTGGTAAAACCATTAGCTATACCGGCTCCTTTCGTCAGTGGTGAGCTTTAGTAATCCCGGAAAATTCTCAAGGTTAAAGCTAACCATCTCAATTGTCATTTTTTGGCACCTGACTGCTTGTCGAAAGATAGCGGAGGTTTTGAGATATGAATTCCCTTTTCGTTCCAAGGTAAGCACTCGTAAGCTCATTAACAAAAAGTAGTTAACTACGAAATTAGAATGTGCATATGCGCCAAAAAGAATAAGACATACGTCTAGAATGAACCACTATGAGTATTGAGTAACTTTGTTGTTAATAATTGATTTGCTACTTTTCAAAAGGTATCTACGAAAAATATTTGTCACTGCCGAAAAGAAAAATCATATAAACCATATAAATTGTTCAATTTATAATTTTGCTTTTCTTGTTTTCAATCTGAATAACTCAATGTGCTACAATATCACTTTTAATAAACTGCGTATATACGTTTCGATTTTATGGTTGTTTGTTATTGTGTTTTCAACCCGAATAATTCAGTGTACTAGACTAGTTTTCAGGAAGAGAAAGGTACATATAATAAATATACTGTAGTAATTTTTCTAGTACTGGTATTGTTATGATTACCCTCTATAAATTATTTAGAAGTATCCGCTGTGCCATTGTTTATTAAAATTATACAATCCAAGTAATACTAAAAACCCTATTCTAAAAATACACCAATCACACTCATTTTCTGTAAGTTGGCCACTTTTCAATGGAACTGATGGTGGCCAACATAGGTACTTAGTTTCTCTCTCAGTTCCATATTACATTGTAACTTTTTGTAAGCAGAGATTTTGCCTTTTCGGTAAACTGACCAAACTGAAACGCATCCTGTGAAACCGTATACTATTAGAAGAAAGTCCTTCATCTCACCTATATCATCTTGAATAGCACCAATGTGGTAAATCTTGTGCGGGCGAGTCTTCGTTCCTGGCATCATCATTTTCAAAGATCTGTCAAGCAGACAAGAAAGGCCAACTAAAGAACTAAAAATCTGTCTCTTCACCAATCAAACTTACTTCAAGGTCTTTCTTGGCCTCTGTGATAGCCGTGATTACAATCATCACATCAGCATCTCCCTTGGCCTGGAGTACCTTGCGGTCTGATTTCAGAAGATGCTTACTTAAAAGATGAATTAATCTCATTTTGTTGCTGTCATTTAGGAGAAATTCAGAGTGTCCTACAGTAACAGTATTATTCTCCATAATGTGTAACAATGTATGCAGTACATTGCTCACTTTTTTTTTTTTTTTTTTTAACATGGGTGGACGCTGTTATAGAACACGATGCAAGAGATACCCAACATCCATTATATAGGATACACCCTGTTTTGAGGCACTACTTGGTGTTTTCTGGGTCGAAGCTCACGTCAAAACGGATATTATCGATGATTTTTTCCTTGTTTCATTAGACCTTCATTAAATAAGGAGGGAGGGTACGCAGATAGTTCATATTTGAAGATCTCAGACAACTGTTCTTTAGATCTAACTGTGCATACCATGTGGTGCAGAAGCTGGTTTGGGTTTATATAGAGTGATTCATTAAGCACAGTCACTGATCTTGTTAAGCTGCCCAAAGACTTCACACTTGACTTGTGTTTCAGATGAATATCACCGAATTGCTTTCCCTCACTCTTCTTCATCGCAGCAAGTCCAACTTCTAATGCCTTATCACAATATATTTAGTTCGTTCAATAATGATTGGTACTCCTCCTACACTGGTGCCAAGTAGCAGTTGGAAATATTTGTTGATGTATGCATTAAGATAGACTATAGTACTATCAAACCCCACTAAATGGTTTTGTTTCTTTCCGTAGGTAGCACATTGTAGCAGCAGTTGTTCCAACTTGCCAGAACGCTGGTGGACAGCGAAGAAACAGCATGGAAGCAGACACATATGGCCAACGGTGGACAGTGTGGTTTCTCTGGAAGGAAGGAGTGAATACTGCACAAGGTGTGTTCACAATGGGTGCCTCATGACCTCACCGTTGCACAGAAAGAAAAGCGTGTGGAGATTTGCCAGCAGTTGATGCAACAGTACAGTGAAAATCCGACCGAGTTCTTTGAGCGTCTGGTCACCGTCGACGAAACTTGGTTCCTCTACGAGACTCCAAAAAAGAAACGCCAGTCCATGGAATGGAGGCATACTGGAAGCCCTCGTCCCAAGAAGGCACGGATGGGACTATTCGTGCGGAAACAAATGGCGACCGTTTTCTGGGATCAGGAAGGGACACTGCTGGTGGAATGGCTCCCTCCCAATACGTTCATCGACAGTGAGAGATACTGTAGTTCACTGCATAGACTCCGCCGACGCATCCAACAACGCCGACAAGGAAAATGGGGCCGTGGCGTTCTTCTTCAACACGACAATGCACGACCACATGTCAGTCGCCAAACAATTGTCACAGTATTATAGGGAGCTAGCTTGTTTACCAGCGGGGGCTGAGGTAAAGGGGGAAAATTTCAGCAATTTTTCTGCCTGACTCTTGCAATACTCCCTTACCCTCCTATATGTCAGCGTTGCCAGGGTTAAAAATTTGTCACATGAATGTCATTCTGAAGAGTTAGTGTGAGTTGGTTATTTGCTGTGTGCTGTTGTGGCTGCGGTTTTGTTGCTTATTATTCATTTGACAATGGCTTCACAGCGTAAGAGAGGGCAAACTATGCAGAGCGAAGCTAGAGAAGTAATAAGGAAGGCCATAGTGCAGTGCGACGAAGAAGGAAGGGAGAAAAAACTGAAGCATTTGTTATCACAGCCTAATTTGCGTGTGTCCACGTATAAAGATATCTTCGATAGGGATTGCATAATTGCATAAACTCTTTGAATTAAGTGAGTATTAGCTGAATTTTTTGACAACGCACTGGCAACCCTGCCCAGGATCGTCGAGTGACCGTTTCTTGGCGACGGGGTGGGGAACCTGCCAATCAACTCTGAATTCCTCAGCCTCGCATTAAAGCTAGCTCCCTATATTACATGAACTAGGGTTTAGTGTACTGCCGCATCCTCCATATTCGCTGGATCTGGCTCTTAGCGACTATGCTTTATTCGACACAATGAAAGAGGGCATGAGAGGTAAAAAGTTCAACACAAATGATGAACTCCACACATTTGTCCGCCAGTGACAGAGAGATACCCCCAAAGAATGGTTTGCTACACAAATAAGGAAGCTTCCAGAACGGTGGCAAAGGTGCATAGACATTGCCGGGGAATACTTCCAAAATAAACTGTAATAGTTTGCTCAATAAATGGTTCTTGTGAAAATATATTAATTGTAGTGCCAATCATTTCTGAACGCCCCAAGTACAATTTCATCAGCTAGCAAATCAGTTGATATTGATTCAAGTTGAGGTGATCCCTCAGATAGATTATATTCCCAGAACCAGCTGATGAAACAGACATCTTTGGCGTCACGAGTTTGACGAGACTTTCGCAAGTCAACATGCTGTTCTGAGGAGACGGATAACATGAGTGAATTTTCCACAGCTTCCACTATTTTTAAAGATGCAAGCATGGAGTGAGCCCATGTAGCAATAGTTGAAGGTGAAATTCTTCGTCCCCGGGTCAGATCACAACTACTTTTCATTGTTCTTATTAAAACCAGTTCAATTGTTAGGTCACTCCAAATTCCGCACCAAAACTTTTCCTTTGATTAATCATGAAATAGCCTTGTTTTACAAATTTCTGGAATTCTTCTTTCGGTAAAACAGATTCTAGTCCTATCGGATATTATGATGTAGTGTTCTGTTCGAATCAGGTCTTTGACCCGAAGGTCCTTCCGCAAGGTGAACTAATGATGGTTTGCCATTGCCTTCCATAGAATGATGATGATTAAGTGAATGAATATGCATTGTTTAAAAATTTAACCAATATTACAACCACTACGAAAAATTCCAACCTGGGAATTGGATTGGCTTTGTGATTAAAGACGAATTTAAAAAATGATTGTGGACGTTAATTTCTTGAAATTATTTCTACATCCAAAGAGTATATATATTAAAATTTCCCTCAAATTATCGGAAATTTCCCGTTTTTCTTTTCTCTAAAGACGGCAAAATCCAGATTCGTAGAGGATATTGAAGCCTCTGCAAATACCTACTCTCTGATAACTTCACTTAAAACTTGTGGATGCACAAGTGAACGTCTTACAACATGGGCCGAGAGGGAATTTAATGCAATACGCGAATCTAATTTTAAAAATCCCAGCTTTAGAAGATATTAATATTATGTACTTTTACTGTTTTACTGAAAAGTATGTAGCCAATAAATTTGCACATATTTTATGTTTCTTCTTTCTACAATATTCTAATAATCATCCAAAAATTCAATTTTTCACTTCTGTTCTAAGAAATTTTGTGAAATTTCCCTTTTTCCCTTTCGGGACAGTATAAATTTTCTCAAATTTCGCATAATAAGAACAACCAATTAAATATGTTTTCAACAATGTATAGTTTATGACTCTGAAGTATTTACAACCTGTATTATAGTCAGTTAAAATAAATGCTATGGTTTCCACAAAAACTTTTGGCGTTGGAAATAAATTACCCAATATGGCGGTCATAGTGACCTAACCCGACGCGGGATTTTCTCTGCGTTGCTGAATAGAGTATTATGATCATTTCAGAAGTTTTTTTTTTTTTTTTTGAATGTCTAGGTTTTGCTCTTTTTTGGTCTAATTGCACTGAACTATTGGGGTGTTATAGAAGCAAAAGGAAAAAAAATGATAGTTTTAAAAACTACACAAATACACCATTTTAAGACATAACAATTTTTAACATTTTTTCATATCTCCAGAACAGTTTGAGATATCAAGTTGCTACGTAACCGGATATGATACTTGTAAGCATTTTTTTTTTCGAAATCAACTTCTTTGAAGCAAGTCAAATTTTTAATCCTTTGTAATTTTATTTCTAGTCAGGCCCGTAGCCAGCCCAAAATTTTAGGGGGGGCCCGACCCAATCATATTGTGCTTCATCACCATATTATAGTTCATTTGCAAGCCTACAGTGAAATTTTATGGGGGCCAGACAAAATTTTAGGAGGGGACGGCCCCCTCTTGTCCCCCGTGGATACGGGCCTGTTTCTAGTTATTCGAAATACGTCATATGATGACCTAACATTCGACACTAAGGTACTTTAGATATGCATTATCCCGTCTCTTACTTGCATTATTAGCCACTTGTCCCTCCTCTTTAGAGGGTAGTACAGAAAAACACACATCGACGGCAGCGCTAGAAGGGCCACACTTGAAATAGAATAGATCTAGAGCAGCGTTTCCCAACCGGTGTGCCGTGAATGGGCCGCTGGTGTGCCGCGAGGAATCGAAACAAAATTATTAATTTTATATCACTAAAATTCCAAAACGTAGGGGAAAATGTATATTTGTATTTTACATTACTATGAACCTCTACTATGAAAAATCTACAATTTTAAGTTTCATACTGGGTTACTGTTCTGTACATTTCTAATGTTGAAAAATATATTTATCATCATTGTTAGGACCATTATTGCTTCTTTATTGTTGCAGAATATTTCGTAACTTGAAAATTTAAAATATCATTCAATCCTTTCGACAAATTCCCTACATTTCTGTTTTAAAAGTAAACGAGATTTGTTTGTTTGTTCGTTATTTAGTGATCTTCCTTCTTAGTAAAAGGTTGGATACAGTTTTTAAAAAGAAAGCGTATTTTTAGAAACCATAGTTAAATATTTCATTGCAATTGTTTTCTATTTTTAAATTAGAATGAAAAATAAGCATAATGATTTACCAAGGGAGGAAAAACAGTGAAAGAGCTTTCTTCTCTGTGAGGAAGATCAATAATCACAGAAAAAAATACCTCTGTGTTTTATATTTACAAATAATAATATCTATAAGTGTACCGCGAGAATCCAAGTAACACCCGTAGTGTGCCGCAAGTTGAAAAAGGTTGGGAAACGCTGATCTAGAGGATACATACAATGAAGCGTCTTACCCTTCCGGGGGCACAGTTGGTGTATGTGGGGTCCCTGGTTCGATGCCCGGCCAAGTAAGTGTGATGAACAACATCGTATGTATGTGTGTGTGGATTTTCTCGAGGTACTCCTTTTCCTCCCACTTTCTCATTCCGCCAATTCTTCCATAATCATTCACTTACTTTAATCATATGGTAGTCTCCCTTAGCCTAACGAATATAATTGTGGAACGTTCATTTTAATTTTTATCGACAAGTCTCCTACCATGAGACACTAGGGAGTAACCAGAAAAATTTAAATAGCCAGGAATGTCGTGTGATATATATTAAAAAGATCATGGGAAAACAAGCAACTTTTTAAAGGAAAACCTTTCGAACGGGACCATCTTGTAACTGTACCAAAATACAAAAGCAGATTGTCCTTTGTTTTCATAAATGGTGTCCCATGCGAACAACTTTTTCCCTACAAAAGTTGTTTCCATAATGTTATCGACGATGTATCAGACGGCATTCAGTTTAGAGGCCGTTTAGACGTTATGATAAATCATCAAGGGTAGAGATAAATTTCAGAAATCATCACATCTAAATTAGTTTATCTCATGATATCTCTCCTGCATATGATACGATGCGATAAGTTCGACATGTTCAACTTATCGCATGCAAGCCAGGTATAGCCCCCCGTAGAGAAACAAAGGAATGAATAGGTCACCGCTTCCAACCCTTCTTCGCTGCCAGCTTCTTGGAAGGAAAGCGGAAAAAACAGGTTTTGCTAAGAATTTGCTTATACCTGTCGTCCTGTGATCTGGTCTGTTGACAAAAAGGAAAGAAATATCTTTTCTCCATTTTCTGTTCATGAAATGCGAATAGTTTTCCAAACTACGAAAACTACAACAAATTAGCCGTTCGATTTGGTTTGCTTTGATTTATGAAATTTAACCTCGGCTAAAGCAAAGGTAGATCCATAGTTTAAAATGAGATAAAACCGACTAGCACCGAGAATTGAAACCTAGACCGCATACATCAGAAGCGGCACGTCCTTGATTGAAACTTTTGTCCATATCTTCGAAACAAGTCATTATAAACCTAAAATTAAATACAGTATTTGCAATAATTCTTCCACATAAATTTATTGGGGACCAGAGATGGATACATCAACCATGGTCTACTAGTCTACAAGTAATTATGAGAGGTAGCCCACGTCGGTCTGTCTTACTGTTTGTATCAATCAAGCATACCAATCTCGATGGACTGATTGCTAGTTTCTGATAACAAATGAACGTTTCTGAGAAAATCAAAATGAATTAATTATTTTTTTAAATATTTAAATAATCTTAATTTTATGAATCGTATTTCCTTTTTTTTTTTTTTTTTTTTAAACTGTCCATTACGTCCTCATTATTAGTCTATATTTTAATCAGTAGATCGCTAGTGATTTCAGAAATGAAAAGTAGCGCTCAAACTTAAGAAAGGTTAGCCACCCTTGTTGTAAAGCTATTCAATATTGTTTTATTTTTCAGTTCTTACTCTGGTTTGTCAATCAAGCGTTTTCGTGCTTACCTCCTGTTATTGCTGAACGGGACGTAAAACCTAAAATCAACTCAACTCAACTCAATTCCGAATTCAGAAATCGTATATAGATACTTCATAACTAGAATTTCGAATTTTGAATATATATATATATATATATATATATATATATATATATATATATGCTTCATACTTATTTCACTTCTATATAAATTGTATTTTAATTTACAATGTCATATTAAATATTTTAACCAAAGGCGAGCTCTTTAACCAATAGTAACCATTAGGCTAGAAAGGTTTATCTTCTTCCAAGAACACATAAGATTATTATAATATAAACTATGGGTGTTCTAAAAATGGTGCCTACGGACCACAGAGCACTCTTCTGCAGGTCACAATAAAGCGAAAATGTTGTATGATGAAATGCCCACCGGGGCCTCCTTCAGGCTCTATGGGGAATCAAAATTTTACTATGTGGCAACGTCGCAGAGTAACTTGAAGCCATTAGCATTACTCTACGAATACAACAAAGCGTTAAATCGATTGCTTCACTAATAAGAGATGCCAGTATCAATCAATATCGACTTTAGTTGCAGCTCAAAAATAAATTGAATGCTATTCAATTGTAGTCCTTAATTAGCTATGGTCAAGAAGATGGATTTAAGTTGTTTTGTGTGTGGTCAGCTCATTGGTTTCCATCATCTTTAATTCTGGAACTAAATATAACTAATTTTATTTTTCGTTTAGAAATAAAATAGTCACCTTTAGCTCGTAACGAAAGAGAGAGCATAGTGCAAAATGTCACTATGGCATTACATTTCGTTATATAAAGAAATGAAAAAAAAAATTCATTTATAGTTGAAAATGTCGGAGGTAATTTGACAAATATTATGAACAGTTCTATAATATGTAGAATTAAGTAATGGTTTATAATAAAATAAACTGCAATGAAATGCAGGGTATATGAAGTTAGCAAAAATATTTGCCTCTATGAGCTGAAATACAAGTTTATTGAATAGATGGGGAAATTTCACCTTGAAATATACACCATGAATTTGATATTCGATAGAATTTGAAATATGTTAAGATCATGGGATCATTTATCATAGGATCATGTTTTATATCTCATTTTGTTCAGAATAGAACATCCTTTCCAACTGTACTACTCCTTTGTCCGTATTATACACCAGAAACTGGAAAATCGAGGAAAACTGGGAGATTTTTCGATTTTTCGAAATTTTTGCATCCCTCTAGTTCGAGCCTGGGTTCACGTAGGGATATGAATTTTTTATGAAAATACGTAGTTATGTACACAATACGTGTGCTAAATTTAAATCCTGCAAAATTTACATTATATATATAATTTACTGCATCGTTACTATTTGGCCTAGAGTCATGGTTCAAACGCCATTTTCTTCAGTATAACAAACCCTTTCCAACGATACCACTCACATGTCCGTATCATACACTTGGGCCGGAAAATTCGGGAAAACCCGGTTTTTTAAAAGGATCCCCCCGAAACACTTCACCACTTTGGCCAGTGGCGGCTCTAGCCCGGGGGACCTAGATCTAGGATTCTCTGAGGGGGTGCACCAATAACTACCAGTACATTTGAATTAAATTTGAGTTTTTTTTAAATGCTTTATCTGTGATGTGAATGAGAAATTCCTTTGGAAATGCTAAGTGTCTGATTTCGATGAATTCTTTTCCTTCAGCCTTCAGAAAATTGACTTAAACTATTTATTTTGCAAAGCTCTCTGCTAGCTTCTTACTTTAGGTAGTGTACATTTACAACGAAATGAAATGAATTTTTTTAGTTTTCAGCCCCACGGTTATAACGGTAAGGCTAAAGGGGACGGTGAGAATGAGAAATGAATGAAATGGTGGAATGAAGAAAGTGGAAGGAAACCCACGTACACGGTGTTTGTCCACCACAAAGTTCACTTGGCGGGAGCAGGGTTTGAACCAGGAACCCATGCACCAGAGGTGAACGCTCTACCATGAGCCACCGCGGCCGATATATTTACAACAACGCGGGGGTGCACGTGCACTTTTGCACCTCCCTAAATCATGCCCTGCCTAGGACCCCAGTTTTTTGAGTCAAAAAATAATTTATTATTTATATATTTTTGAAAGTTTATAGTAAAGTCATGATATACCTATCATAGTCTGGGGTCTGGCTGCTCCCCGATTTTTTACCTTCTACATCCGACACTGACTCTGGCCCGGCCCTGGGTTCACGTAGGGATCTGAAAATTTCTTGAAAATACGTATTACGTACACAATGCGTGTGCTAAATTTCAATCTTGTATCTTGAAAGCAAAGGGATGAAATTTTTTTTGAAAGTCTGAATTTAGGCCACACACGCACGTATAACTAACCGGTTAGCGTACGCGCCTTTGGCGTGGGAGACCCGGGTTCGATTTCCAGTGGGAGCTCATGTGGTTTGGATTCCACGTTAATCAGTAGGTCCACGTCTCACATAGCATCACTGCTGAACAGGACATTAAACTCAAAATCAACTCAATCATATTATAAAAATTTACTGCGTCGTTACTATTTGGTTCAAACACTATTTTCTTCAATATAACAAGCCCTTTCCAACGGTATGACTCACATGTGCGTATCGTACACCTAAAGCGGAAAAATTGGTAAAAATCAGAATTTTTTCTGGAAAAATCGCCCCCTCGGAATAGTTGCGACCCTCAGCCTCGGGCCCGAGTACACATGGATCTAAAGAATTGAGAAACAGGCCTACTCAAAGGTGCACACAATCCGTGTGCAAAGTTTCAATCTGGTATGTTAGAAACTAAAGGCTTGAAAAAGTTTTGAAATTTCCTCAAGGATAAGTCACTTCCCTCTGTCCCCACTTGGCGCCACCAAGATGACCATCTGATTCCAAAATGCATCCTTTTTTTGACCAATAAAAAAGCCGGCCTAAATACCTGTTATAGAACCTAAATAAGCGGTCAAAGACAACACTTACGCCATGGTATCTAAAGATACCATGAATCCTAAAAGATTTAACGAGAAGTTGCGTAGTTACGGATTAGTATACAAGGTATATATATAATTTATACTTGTTGTATGTTTAAATACTTGGGACAAGAATGTATATTTTATCTTTTAATTTAGATATATTCTGTGGACACAAATACAAAAAATGAATTAAAAACCCCAGCAATAAAATGACACTCGTCTTTCAGCTTACTACTAACGATTCTTAAGTGTCTAAATAGGCAACACCGTTCTATATTTCTTTTCTTTTTTAAACATAAACACAATTATATCATTGCTACGGACATGATAATTGCAAAAGCTGCATAATAGTTCTTTTCCATTTCAAGCTCTTTATTTTACTACGGCGGGAACACAAATTACCAAGAAACAGGAATTGTCCTTTCACAAGTGGCAGGTAGAAACGCACACACACACACCACAAGCAAACATCGTGGCCCTGTATTTTTCTGAAATAGTTCACATAACCTCCGAAAGATGTCAGACTCTATTGACCTCTGTGAGGAATATCTCCGAGCGATATCGCCGTGTGTGAATAGAAAATATCTCTCTTGCATATGATAAAAAAATCTCCACCCTTGATGATTTATCATAACGTCTAAAAAGGGCCTTAGAATTTTCAGGTGATCCCCAGGCTCTCATGAAAAAGCTCTATTCAATGTAAAAGGAGGTTGTCACGTTAGAGGAACTTGTAGCTGTCATAAAAAAAAAAAAAAAAAAAAAAAAAATCTTGAAACCCTACCATATTTCACCGTGTACACAGTCATGAAAGGGTCATAAACATTTTTTTTTTTTTTTTTTCATCTTGCAAGCAGTTGAACGATGCACAACTTTCTGGGACGCCTTGCTTGCTACCTGCTATCGCCCTCCCGCTGACATAAAAGAAAAACCAGTTTCGCCGCTTCCGAAACAACGGATTCTTTTACACAGGGAAGGGAAGTGCGCCAAAATACACGTTTTTAATGAGGAGGTTAACTGTTTGTCCACTAGAGTGCAGTGCTACATGTGTGTAGAAACCTTTCTTGCTTTCAAGAAGTTGTAACATGTAAAGAGTAAATAGAAAGATCGGGTTGCGTTTTTTTTTTTTTTTTTTTTTTTTATGACAGCTACAAGATTCATTTAACGCCACAATGTGGCTTAATCTACGTTGTTTTATCTCCAGTCATGTGGACGTTTCATACCTGGTACACATGCAATGTATTGAAAAATAATGAACCCATGTCTGGAAGACGATTCCTTAATCAAATGAATAAACAAAATTTATTTAACGGTCAAGTTGTGAATAATACGTTCATTTGCCTGCATCACATTTGATTCTTACTGGAAGTGCTACCCTGCCTATAAACAGTGGTGCTTACAAAAAAATGTCCCTCAGGGGACTTTCAATAAATACATGGGGTGTAATAATACTGCTGAAATATCTAGTAACCCACACTGAGCACGACCGAAGATACGTGCTGGGGGAAGGAGATTTCGTACCTCCTGTGGAATCCCCATCCCTTCTGAAGTCATCACTGGCTATAAAATCTAAACCAATGAAAGAACTTAATGCACATAATATAAAATGTGCAACAAGTGTCTGCCAGCATTCTCACACTTCCTCAAATGTTCTATCCTGTTTGTTCCAATTTTCTTCAAGTACTACAAGACCCGGAACAGTCGTTGAAACTGTTCTCTTTCAATGACCGAAAATCTCAGATTTTCAAAACGTAACTTCGAATTTCAAAAGTCTACATATGAAAATCAGGTCAGGTGACCGTAATGGCCCTTTTCTGACAATCAAGCGTCTGGGAAACACGTCACCTAATGAGTGTTATTATTATTACTTTATTGGATCATTTGTCTTATTATGAACCATGCAGTGTTGTATAACGATACTTGTAAGTGTACACTTAATAACCACATTGTAGAAAAAAAGTTAACGATTGATATAAGAAACATGCTTACCAATATTGCATCCCGTATATTCTTTTTAATGTCTTCTATTTTTTGCTTCTTCTCCCTGGAAAGAAAAAATAAATCTTATTAAATGCAAATTACGAGATAAAATATGATGATAATGTTAAATATTAAAATGTTCTTAGAATCAAATTAAGTTTCCTGTAGTTACAATCCATCAAAGACAATAGAAGAGCTGGTTATTGTCAACTAATGTACCGTATAGTCAGCACAGCTTTTCCCATCGTTATTCTGCCTTCCAGAAATCGAAGTTCGCTAACTTTTTTTTTTTATTTCAAAATTTAATTTTTAGTTTAATGTCTCAGAGTTGTACCTTTTAGACTAATGAAGAATTAGGATTGGTGGAAGTGAAAGATATTGGAATGGTGGAATGAGAATGTGAGACGAAACAACTCCGACAAAATCCCTGAATAAGGTGTTGTCCACCACAAACTCGCATGATCTAAGAACAAATCAAAAACTCCTTGTACCATAGATGACATCTCTAGCGCTCATCCAGCTTTCTCTATACGCCTTAACTCCCCAAATGCCATACGATATTAGATCAACTATATTCCACCGGGAATCAAACCCAGAACCATACGCCAAACATTTGGCTATACGAGTGAACACATCATCAGATATACAGAAACATAAGTAATTCAAACATTGTAAAAAAGAAAGTGAAATGACATCTTTAAGCTTTACGTCACACAGTTAAGCTGGATAGCCTGAAGGAGATGGCGAGGAGAAATGAATGAAATGGTGGGATGAAGAAAGTGGGAGAATCCCAAGAAAACCCACGCTCACGGTGTTTTTCCACCACAACGTTCACTTGGCGCGAGCCGCGGTTGAACCAAGGACCCCATGCACCAGAGGTGAACGCTCTACCTCTGAGCCACCGCGGATCTGTACATAAAGAAATAATTTATCAGACACTCCAGCGGAAGTGATTCATTCAACATCATACGAACAGCAATAGATCCAAGATGAGTCAATCACGACTGCGAAGATATTGTGAGGAAAACATTCCTGTATGTAACATTCAACATTCTTGTAGACTTATCATTTGAGTTGGCTCTCAGCCTGAAAAAGGATACGGTCTCATTAATAAAAGCCAAAATTTTTACGACAGGAGTTATCTTTGCCAGGAAGTAGGGGCACAAAGGACCTTTTCTCTCTCGCACGAACAGCCTACTCAACACCCAACGTTGGCCCGATGGCTACTTGCTACTTACTCCTCGCCGCCTGTCGACTGCCAGCGCCAAGCATGTCTTAGCCAGGGGATTCATCAGTACTGCCAACCGCTACTACTTGCAATGTAAGCACACCGAACAAAAAGTTAGTCAGCTCGCAGAACATAAATAAACAGGAAAAAATCAAAAAGTAGGATCAACGAAACTGTTCTTCACTTTCTCCTTGCCAGTGACGCATTGTCGAATCTTTCCTAAGCATTTTAATACTAATTTCATCATCCTACCTTGTGTCACTATGAGATTGCGAGAGTAGAAGTGAAGTTGTGTTTCGTACTTCTTGCGATTTTCTGGTATTGTGAAAACGAAGACTTTGGAAGAGCAGTGTGCGTCTGTATCAAATTTTGTTTTAAACGGGAAATATAATTACAGAAATTTTGAGTGTTCAAAAAAGTGTAAGGGAAAAAATGTACGAGCCCAACCCGACGTTATGCATGGTTTCGACATTTCAAAGCAGGTAGAACATTCATCGTAAGCGAAGCAAAGCCTGGACACTTACCTTTTTCATGTGCCTTGACGCTCATCTCAGAACATGCGCGATGTTGTACGCAAAAATCTTCGTCTGACCGTTTGCGAAGTAGCTGAAAAAGTAGAAATCGGAAAATCTGCCTATCATGTGGCTGGAATCCACACTGCTGAATAACAGCTTCTGTAGACAAACAGTACAGTGGCTCTGTGCAAAGGAGCATTGTCGTGCATCTTTCGCCGATATAGCTGGAAATCAACCTTTCGGACCTTACTAAACAAACATCTTGGCATTCGAAGGCGGCGCTCGAAGTTCCCTTTAAATGCTGCTAGCAAATGAGAGGCCAGCGGCATTGCCATGTTTATTTTGTACACATCCACGTCTATCGTCTGCCACCTGATCGCGCTGTAGTTTTTTTGCTTAGCCATAGCCACGCCCCTTAGCATTCGGCAACATCGCGTCAGAGCTTGCGTTTTATTCGTTTAGCTGAAATGCCAAGATGTTTATCACAGGCTTTAAAACTGAAGAAAGATAAATGACAACGCCCTTCTACTTTAGTTTTATCCTATGGGAGGATGATGCAATCATTTCACAGAGGTACATCATCCCACGATTACTGCACCACCTTTAGGCTTATAATAGAATGAACGTCCCTCGTACACACATTTTTTTTAATTCTACAAGACAGTGATTGAACGGGTCATTTCGGTCACGATTTCTGTCCGGGTCGTCCGAATCGTGATGTCGCTTTTCAGATTGAGACCCAGATCGATCCAGGAGCAACCAAAATATTTGTTCAGCTGTGCAGTATTAATGCATGATTTTATAGTGGATATCTTCTACTCCAATTCGAACGTTCATTTATTTGATTCCGGATCTGACATTTCTTAATCAAAATACCATATCTTGAATAATTCAAATTTAATTTCATGTTTATTCGTCTTCCCATGCTAGAAAATTATAATACAATGGTTTCTGTACACAGACTGTAAAAATATTCAATGAAACTCCGTTCCGGCTCAGCGGTATGTTTTATATTCTACACAAGTTCTATAGATTCGCTTGATTACACTTTGACGGTCCCTCGTAAGAGAAACATGTAGGTTATAATTTTCTGTAATTCAGACGCATTTACATTGTTAAATCTTGTAGTTATCTTTCAGTGCAATAGTTTCACACACACACACACACACACACACACAAAAGCTAGAAATAAAATTATAGATTTAGTGAGAAGATACAGAGAGCGAAAGGAGGGAATCTTCTTTGATAGAATTACTTTAGTGGCCTCACATATTCTCCATGACGATGCTTCGTTGTTCCCGAATCACATCGAGTCTGCAAGAATCACCAGGTCATGGGTCTGACTGGCTCTGGGCAGTGACCCGTTCCACCAGTGCTAGAGGAATCTAAGAGTGATTTTTTTTAAGACGTAGTGGTTTCAGTACACGAAATCTGCAACAGCAGAATCAATGTTTTATTGTTAGTTAATAATATTACATATATATATATATATATATATATATATATATATATATATATATATATATATATATATATATATATATATATATATATATATATATTTGATGATAAATATTTAAGAAAAAAGAAATCTTGAGCCTCAAAGAGTTAATATCAATGGCTGACATAACTAAAAATTTATTGTACTACATTTGTTCGCTAGTTGTATAACTGTCTTTTCATTACCTAAGCCACATTAACTACAGCTCAACAGAAATCAGAGACGACTTTTCGCTGGTGTAGTGGCTTTGGTTCACGCGGTCCCGGGTATCGATTTCCTTAAGAACAGAAAATGAACCTTGAAAAGGTTCCGATTACACCTTACTCTTAAGTTCATGTCTCATAACCTCAATGCTAAAAGGGGCGCTAATTCCACCCAAGAAGTGGAATTAGAGCCACAAAGGCATTCCCCCATCGGAAATCAGTTTGTTTGCTTGTTGAAGTTCAGCATCACTTTTCAACCCTGAGGCTATATGATATATGGACCTAAAGTTTAAAGTGAAATCCGAACCACCTCAATAGGCTCAATACTCACCTACCGGAAATCGTACTGGTGACCCGCACACCATAGCCGCACGCGCTAGCCACTAGATGAGCATGAATAGCCATCTGGCAACCGAATCCAAGCCTCCAAATTAAACGATAATTACTTTAGTTACCAGGAGTTACAGCGTAATTTAATCTGAGAAATATATTGAGGTGCCTGTCCTTCTAAGGCTTGAAATCACCCTGAGTTTCCATCTTTTGTACAGGTCAATTTAGGGATTTAGGACTTAGATTTCTGGGCTCTCAGCATTTAAGGGCATTTAGCCCGCCACGTTTGAGGGATTACGTCACTCGGCGAGCACACTATCCGGGGAAAGGGAAGGAAGGAAGCGGCCTGGGACCTATAAGTTAGGTACCACCCCGGAATTTGCCTGGTGCGAATGAGGAAAACCTCGTTCAGATTGACTGGCCTGAAAAAGCGTTTTACACTTTTTTGATCGAGTGTTGTGCAGGTCAATATGGGAAACACTTTCTACGTTTAAAAAAAAAAAAAAACTGTCGTCTGAATAGTACAGCAACTCGTACAGAAAGCAAACACTATCGATGAATCTACAAGAATTCAACCCTAAAAACAGAAGAAATGCCTCGACGGAAACGGAGGGATGAACGCTCAATTCTTTGCGCTCACATCTGTTGAAATCATTTCTATACTTCACAAAGAGTGACTGAACCATACTCAAAGAAGTCGATTACATTTATTAAAGATATCACTTGAAGTTAGAAGAGACACTACTTTACGTCAATATACGGTTGTCGTAACTAAAGTCTCGACGAAGTCTTAAAGATTACTTACAGTATTCGTTTCATTTTCTCCGCATTAACCCCAAAAGAGTGTTTAGTAAGTGAGGCCATTCCTAAGACACTGATGTCCAAAATAAAGGGAAAGAAAAAAAAACATCGCTAGTTATTCGGGTTCCATTCTGGTGGCAACTATTCTTGACTGATGTTTTTCCCGAGTTTTTTCTTAGACCAACAGATTGCCAGAATCCTTAAATATGCTATAGACCTGCGAAAAATTTCATTTCCTTTTTTCTTGTTCTTAAAGTTGTTATAGAAAAAAAATATATTCTAAACTGGCATCGTAAGCTGTGTGTGGAAGCTCAATTATTTTACTAAGCAAGTTCAGTATGCAGTTTCGAAACAATTTTTCACGCAACGAAACACAAAATTGACCAAGATTTTATTATATATATATATATATATATATATATATATATATATATATATATATATATATATATATATATATATATCCCAGCACTCGCTTCACTAAGAAAAGCCCTTAAAATAACACAATCAGGATGGTCAACACTCAGTTTCAAGCCGCGAGATCGCTACCACGCTCGCTCTGTACAAAAGGCGTTTATTTTTATTTTGTGAAATTGAATGCCGTTAAAATTGACAAGCGGTGGAGGGAGCAAACGAACAAGTGGAAATTAACCTACTCTGTTACAACTAAACTCAAAACGAAATCTTCAACAGGCCTCTCCAATATTACATCTTTGATGTGTGGTCAAAGAGACGTCTGTGAAGTTGTCCCGCCCACCTAACGAATTTTCTTTTTTTTTATCTACATCGTTAGTTTATCGTTAGTTTACGTTAGTTTTGCTAAAATTATCGTTAGTTTTGCAAAAATAACGATTTTATTCGAGAAATAAATGGGCAGGCCAACTTTACGGTTTCCCGCCCACAAACGAATTTCAAACGTTTTTCATATCACATCGTTAGTTTTGTTAAAACTATCGTTAGTTTCGCAAAAATAACGATTTTATTTGAAAAATAAAGTTTCCCGCCAACTGTGAATTAGCCCGCCCATATTGAATTCTCATAAAATTCCAACTCATATCGTTAGTTTATCGTTAGTTTACGTTAGTTTTGCTAAAACTATCGTTAGTTTCGCAAAAATAACGATTTTATTCAAGAAATAAAGTTTCCCGCCAACTGTGAATTAGCCCGCCCATATTGAATTCTAATAAAATACCAACTCACATCGTTAGTTTACGTTAGTTTCGCTAAAACTATCGTTAGTTTCGTTAAAACTATCGTTAGCTTTGCAAAAATAACGATTTTATTCGAGAAATAAAAGTTCCCGCCAAATGTAAACACAATTACATAGCAGGCATACGCCTATCATGTTCCCTCAGGTACAGTACATGAGAATGTGTCCAGTATGTGCCTTATATACTTCTTATGTATGCCTGTTATGTAAATGTGCTGTTAGGGTTTACATTTGGCGGGAACTTTTATTTGTCGAATAAAATCGTTATTTTTAGCAAAACTAACGTAAACTAACGTTAAACTAACGATATGAGTAGGAAGTTTAAGGGAATTCAATATGGATTGGCTAATTCACAGTTGGCGGGAAACTTTATTTCTCGAATAAAATCATTATTTTTGCCAAACTAACGATAGTTTTAGCAAAAGTAACGTAAACTAACGATAAACTAACGATGTGATAGAAAAAAGTTTTGAAATTCATTTGCGGGTGGGGAACCGTGAAGTTGGCCTGCCCATTTATTTCTCGAATAAAATCGTTATTTTTGCAAAACTAACGATAGTTTTAGCAAAACTAACGTAAACTAACGATAAACTAACGATGTGCGTTGGAATTTTATGAGAATTTAATATGGGCGGGCTAATTCACAGTTGGCGGGAAACTTTATTTCTCGAATAAAATCGTTATTTTTGCGAAACTAACGATAGTTTTAGCAAAACTAACGTAAACTAACGATAAACTAACGATGTGATATTAAAAACTTTTGAAATTCGTTTGTGGGCGGGGAACCGTGAAGTTGGCCTGCCCATTTATTTCTCGAATAAAATCGTTATTTTTGCAAAACTAACGTAAACTAACGATAAACTAACGATGTAGATAAAAAAAAAGAAAAATTCGTTAGGTGGGCGGGACAACTTCACAGACGTGTCAAAGAGGCTTAAGTTTTATTTTTAATAAAAGCCTCAACAACGTTCAAAATGTGTCGATATACGCTCTTACTACCGACAACATGTGATCAAATATGGCTTAAGGCATCTTGGTCATTGCATTTAACACATTCGTTCATAATGCCAAACGAAAGACAATGTTCAACAATCTATCACGAACTGCAAACTGTCAAAAAGTGTCTTACACCCCTTTAACCAAAAGCTATATAAAAAGACCTGAAAATGTTTCTCGACAATGTCCTACACTTAAAGAAAGATAAATAGAAGTGAATGGAATGGACGCTAGTAATGGTAGTTAAATGGGTCGACATTTACCTCCAACTCCCAAAATTTGTAGTAACCCAGGAATAAAATGCACTTTATATTATCACCTTCATCCTAGCTATTCTGCTATTATTGGTAGGTCACCAGCCACAACCGAGAAGCTTTCATGCACCGGGTGTCTTCATATATGGCTTTTTTTTTTCGATACCGTCCATCAACTGTAGCCTCTTTCGCCCCCTCCCTCTCTATCCTTCTACCACATCCTCTAGTACGTCCCTCATGATACACTTCCTTTCAAGCCACTGCCTCAACCAGTTTCTCTTCCTCTTCTTAATAATATCTAAAAGTGTTCTTTTTTCTCCTCCACTATTTCTAACATTTTCTCATTAGTCTTCCGCTCGACCCAGATAATTCTCTTCTTTCTTCTCCACACCCACATTTCGAAAGTTTCCAGTCTTTTCTTGAGTAAGTCCATGCTTCTGCCCCATACAGTATAATACTCCACAAAAGTATTCTATGAGTCTTTCTCTTAACTCTACCTTCTTCCTCCTAAAGGCTTCTTTCGCCATTCCTATCCTTCCTCTTGTTTTACGTTCGTACATCGTGTCAAAACTAATAATACTACAGGCATCGAAAATAAGTTACCTCTTCTATTTCCTCTACTTTTAAGATATCGACTGCTTCGTTCCGATCACCATGGGTTTTGTCTTTCTAACATATATTCATCTTATTCTTCACAGGCTTTTCTTAAGTTTTCTAACATTTTACTGACTTTCTTTTCAGATTCCGTAACAAGCACCGTATCATCTTCAAACCGTACTCATCTAATTATTCTACCTCCAAGCGAAATATGGTTTTCATTTTTCACAACATCCCTATCGAGCTCCTCTTACAATTGCACTGTCCCCTATCATTTCTTACCATATTCTAACACTTACTTCTTGGTTCGTATATAAGTTTCCTACGATTCTTCGATCCTTCCATTTTAATCCAACCTTATGTACAACTTCCAACATCAATTCCCAGTTCACACAGTCAAAATTATATTCTAGATCAGTAATATCACATACATATCTTTTCCCTTTTCTATAAATCTTGTACCGATTACCCTTATAGGCCACACGCATCTCTTGTGCCCTTACCTCTCCTAAACCCGAACTGCTCCTCCTCAACTTCTTCATTTGTCCTTTCATACAATCTTCTGTTCAGTATTCAAAGCAAACTTTTGTTGTATGCGATATGATACTAATAATCTATATAGTTTTCACATCTCTCTGGGTTCGATTAAGTGTTTCTTCCTGACCATTTTTTTGGGGAGGCACTGCCCCCGGAACTTTAATTCTAAAAGAAACACTGGTTCGATTTCTTTACCAACTGTATCATGATCATCTTCAGCTAATCTTTTGACCACTCTCCTATTTCATTGCAGAGTCGGATCAATTCGTTTTTGTCCTTGTCTCTCACATTCTTAATGAGTTCAATGTGTTACAAACCACAGTCGCTGTTTTATATTATTAAGAAAACTGCTATTATAGATGTACCGAAATAGCCTTAACACCTGAGTAGTGGCAACGCCGCTGCTAGCTGTCGTGACCTTCTCTTGCTAACTCTATAGTCTTTCTGAAGTCAGTCTCTCTTTCCCAGCACAAAGAGTATATGAGGCGTATAGTTTCTAAATCCGCCATCTCCAATTTTCAAAAAAAATGAGGTAAGTAGATTTACTGGCATTCCTTTCGATGCCCTACATCAGCGTTTCCCAACCGGTGTGCCGCGGCACACCAGTGTGCCGCGAATGGACCGCTGGTGTGCCGCGAGGAAATCGAAACAAAATTATTAATTCTATAGCAACCAAATTGCAAGACATAAGGAAAAAATGTACATTTTTGTATTTCACATTACTATGAATATTTTTATTTCACATTGAATTTCTATCATGAAAAAATTACTGTAATTGTAATATATTATTCTACATCTATTACTGTGTAGCAGACAGCATTTCGGCTCGTATACATTTCCACGGTTAGCTGCTATGTTACGCTTCAATTGAGAGTCATACTAACACTGAGAAATGGAAGCACTTGTACGGTACGCTTCAAGTGAATGTTTGTAGAACACTCATTCGCACGTGAATGACAGAACAACACTTTGTTGAACAACTGTGTTTTGACTTCGACGCATCGCAAACTGTGTGATTGCAATAATATGCACCGCTTTTGGTTAAAACAGCAAAATTAAAACTACAAGACATTTGTTTGTTTGTTCGTTATTTAGTGATCTTCGTTCTTAGTGAAAGGTTGGATACAGTTTTCGAAAAAAGAAAGCGTATTTTAAAAAAACTGAGTCCTATATTTCATTGCAATTGTTTTCTATTTTAAAATTAGAATAAAAAATAAGCATAATAAATTAGCGTAGGGGAAAACCAGTGATCGAGCTTTCATTTCTGTGAGATAAGTAATCACAGAAAAAAATTACCATGGTATTTTATATTTGCAAACAATAATAATAATAATAATAATAATAATAATAATAATAATAATAATAATAATAATAATAATAATAATAATAATATCTATGAGTGTGCCGCGCGAATTCAAGTTACACCCGTAGTGTGCCGCAAGTTGAAAAAGGTTGGGAAACGCTGCCCTACATGATGGTGAAAAGAGTTGTTTAAAATGTCGCCACCTCCACCCTCAATTACTGCTTTAAAGTTCAGGGTATTCTTCAAAAGCCGCCATCTACACTCAGCAGTGTGTTTGTAAACCCCATCATCTCGATTCTATTCTATTCTATGCTATGAATTGAAGACCGACGTTAATGAAAAAAAGTTGCAAGATGTTGTTCAACTCCTAACGAAACACTTCGGGGAGAATTGGCGTGCTAATTCAAACTTAGCCATTTATGTTGATGCTGAAAAGAGACTGACTGCTTCAACAGAAGAAAGTGTAGATGAGGATTAGGTTAAATGCCAGTGTTTCGAACATGATTCTGATGAGAAATATATCTGAAAACAGTGTAAAGATCACTTTCAATCCTTTTCTTGTTGGTAAAGGTGGCATTTATTCCGAAGTTCCCATCCTGTTATGTCAGGCTATGTTAGGTTAGGTCCCAATGGGTTAGATTAGGTTAGTAAGGTGAGGTTAAGTAAGCTTATGTTATGTTAGGAGACGATATTTCTAAACGGGCTGGGAAATTCGGAACTTGACCCGTAAATGTAGCTAACGTACTATGATTATACCTTCATTTTTTTCCCCTTGTTTGTGCACATTATAATGTCACCCAACAAGTTAATATCATTGTTTAGATTCAGTTTATCTCCATCTACTGTTCTGTTCTGAAATAGTTATCCGAAAGTATAATAGTAATGACTTGGAAGCAAATAAATCCCAAAAAACTTTAGTACGTTTGTTTCAAAGTCCTCCATCTCCAAAAGTTGTTTTCAAAATCCGCTATCTCCAAACTGCTTTCTGCAATAACCGAGAAATGGGATGAGAGAGATTTTTGTCATTTGGTAGTTTTAATGAATGTCCAGAAAGCAGTAAAGTATTTATAAAAAGAAAATTTTATCTCACATAATCTCTGAGTTATCAGTTTTTCCTGTTTTTCTCGAAACCGTTTATGAAGGAGATGGCGGATTTAGAAACTATACGCCTCATATAAAAGACGTACATTACAGCTTGAAGGGGGTAGATCGTTCACCTCTGGTATGAGAGGTTCCTTGTTTGACTTCAAATCTGGAGATAACATCGTGTCCGATTGTTTTCTCCTGCTCCCACTCATGCTTTCATCCCACCAATTCTTCCAACATATACTCTAGTATACTGATAGATATGCAGTAATCTGTTTTCTTCAGCCTAACAACGCACTTAAGCACGAAAATTTAAGCTAAAAGGACCCCGCACTTTTCTTATGGAAAGTGGCTTTCGGCTAATGTTGTTGAAACTTCGCTGGTCGATAGTTCTTAACATGTGGATCAAAAGTCTCAATGGGCACAAAGACCGAAATTCACTCCTTCCCCCCAAAAAAACCGCCTCCAATTAGCTGGGGGGGGGGGATTGAACTGATTTCAGCATGTAAAACAATTTGTTGTTTTAATCAACTCAACAAGAACCCCAAACAACCACATGTTAGACTATCAAACTACCCCACTTGACATCGCCCTTTGCCCCCCACATACCCCCCCGCGAATTACCTTACGGATGTTCCATATTACTGTAGTTTATAGTTGCGCGTATGTGTTGAAATACCTACAGTTTTGGTCTCACCGCCGATATAATGGGTTTCACGTATCGCTGATTACGAATCTGAGGTGAGAGTTCTAGAATTCAAGATGGAGGATCAATATGGCGGATCAAAAACACAAAAATCCTGAATGTAGCCACAAATAGTTGTTTACTAGGGTATTTTGGGTCGTTGGTTACGAATCTGAGGTCAAAATTCTTGAATTCAAGATTTCAGATCCAATATGGTGGATAAAAACGTCGAAGCCACAAATCGTAGTAGACTAGAGTGTTTTTAGATCGCTGTTTAAGCACGCAACCAACATTCCTTAATACTTCAGCCACCATGTAGAATTATTCTGCACCCTTGCCCCTTTACCAAAACCCACCACAGATATCTTAATGCTGAACGGTGTTAAAATAATTCATCAATTATCTGTTCATTATTTTCATCATTTCGGTTTGCAGCATGTAATGTGGTACTTAGCAATGAGTCATCGGGATATCTAATATTCTGTAAATGTCGTGCATGGCCTAAATACCACAAGACACTTGCAACGTGCGCACATGTACCTAATGTACGAGCACCGCTTTGACATGTACAGTAGTAACCTTGAATAACATTTTGATCATAATCCTGGTCATCTTCATCATTGGCTACATATGCTATGAAAACTTGATGCTTAGTTGCATTGCGGAACCTTGTGTAGAGACGTATGCGCAAGAATCCCGGTTCAGTTACGTTTTCGTCAAGCTGGAATTGCTCATCCTTATCTCGTATTAGTTTATCTTGGACGTAAGAGGATGAGAGATCTACTTGATATGTGCCTACAGTGAAATCTCGCAAGTAGTTTAAGTTAAGTACAGAGAAATCAATTAGGCCTTGATCATTTAGCGGTACCCATTGACCGTTCCTTCTAATAAGATTATCTACCTCCACACTTGCTTTAACAACGTTCGGCATGATTGACCTATTTCTCATTTCTCTAGCTAATTCAATGGTTGCATCTTGCATGAAAATAACGGGATGATATCTGTTCAAAATAGCTCCAGCTATGCGATAGAAACTATTCAGTTTCTTTGCATGTTGCAGATTCAACGTTTGTGCTAGAAACTTAAAAACAGATCTTAGATGCCCGTTTCTTGCCTCGACTATCCATCGACTTTTAGTAACTAGTCAAGAAGTATTCGCATCTTCTGTTGATAGTTGTCTTTCACGTGGTAGTAGGAGTGCGGGCATTCTATGATCAATTCCTAAATATTCCAGTAAAGGAATTGCATCGCGTCCTTGTTGAGTTGATTAAAACAACAAATTGTTTTACATGCTGAAATCAGTTCAATCCCCCCCCCCCCAGCTAATTGGAGGCGGTTTTTTTGGGGGAAGGAGTGGATTTCGGTCTTTGTGCCCATTGAGACTTTTGATCCACATGTTAAGAACTATCGACCAGCGAAGTTTCAACAACATTAGCCGAAAGCCACTTTCCATAAGAAAAGTGCGGGGTCCTTTCACTTCACACTTTTCTGCCACGCTGAACTTCTACTGGAAATCCTATCTGAGTCCCCCTCCTCATTTAAAGACAAAAGGTAACAGTTTACTCACGGGAGGATCCTTTCTGCATAAACGGAACGAAAAATCTAAGTTAACACTTTTACATATCATCATTATTATACCATTCTGCCATATTAGCACATTACTTGCTGCAACTGAAAAGTTTCCACGCTCCACAGTCTTTAGCCAACCTCTTCCTCTTCATCTACGATTTTTCTGTTTTCATGTCGTACATTAATTGTAGTTTCTTTCATTCACTCCCTCCCTTTTCTGCCACCATACGCTCTAGCATGTCCCTGATGATACATCCCTTCTTAACCGATGTCCCAACCAGTTTCTCTTCCTCCTCTTAATATCTAACATTATTCTTTTCTTCCCCACGCCTCATTCGTTTTCCACTCGACCGAATGAATTCTCTGCATTTGTTTCAACACCCATATTTCTAAACAAGGTTAAAAGTGGATTTGAAAAGGTAAGGGGACGGATGACATTACGCCGTCCCCCCGTGCCTATATTTGCCCATTGTAATTTTTAGTAAGTGGGGGAACGCCACAGATATTTTCTGGAAGTGGGTGGCCGTGTTCCCCCTGCGTTCCCCCTCACCTTTACTTCTGTTTCTAAAGCTTCCAATCGCTTTGAATCATTTTTGTGTAAGTCCTTGTTTCTGCCCCATACAGCCCAATACCCTATACGAAGCATTTTATAAGTCTTTTATTTAACTCTTTATTCAAGGTCCCACAAAACAGTCTTTTCTTCCTCCTAAAGATTTCTTTTGCCATTCCTATCCTTTCTTTTATTTCAGATTCATATCGTCACTAATAATACTACCTAGGTATCGAAAATTAGTTACATGTTCTCTTTCTCCCCTCCTATTTCTATGTTTGACACCGACCTCTTCGTTCCAATCACCATGGCTTTTATATCTCTAACATTTATTTTCATCCCATATTCTTCACAGCCCTTCCTAAGTTTTCTAACATATACTCTTACAGTCTTATTGAAAGAAAAAGAAAGAAAGAAAACGAGCCACCTTCTCTCTAAAACGCTATATTATCACAACTGTACTTATAACAAATTGAACTTCCTTATGGCTATAAGGTTAACGCACACGCTTTCGGCGCGGAAAACTCGAGTTCGATCCCGACGGATGCTCATGTGGTTCAGATTCACATGTCACATATTCTTGGTACTGAACGGGACGCTTAACTCCGAACTAACCAGAAAACCATCGTATTTCGGCTTTGAAATAAAGAACATATTTGTTTCATTTTTATAAAAATGTATAAATGGCTTTTTAAACAGAAACCAGTGGCCAGGGTATCTACAATAAGACTGTACAGATGTAAGCAAATTCCTACCCCAATCTTTCTACTTTATACGAATATTTAGACACAAAAACATTCATTATAAATATCCTGAATCTGAAGCACCTATTCCTGTATGTTACTATGGAACCCGCCACGAAGTTCATACCTGCCTTCCATTCAAGAGCATATACGTTATTTTAATAAACAAAGAAGAATAATCGCGAAGCTCTATTCAAAGTATCGATCGGAGTCTCTATTTCACTAGCACGTTTGGAGCAGGAAGCAAATATACGGAGTCTTTGAATGCTAACATTGTCCGTTGATTTTCAACGCTCGTTGCTTACGTAAAGCTTTTAAAAGTTAGTTTAACTCCAGTACAAACTAGATCGTTCTCACTCAGGTTTAACTACATTCGTCGTTCATCTCCACAGACGAAGGACCTTTTCACATTAGGACAATACGGAAATTAGTATAAAACATTTACATATTCAATACAGAACAAATTATTACTACTTATACCCACGACGCTATTGATACATTTCTGCAGGAAATACTATTTAATCAGTATCTACGGCTATTTGGATTGGGACTGGGATTTACTAAAATCTTGCGTTCAATGTTTATCAATATAAACAGCTCTCAATATACAGGGTGTCCCATAATTATGTATACGATGTTACAAAGACTGTGTGGTAAAGAAACTAGCAACATAACTTGAACACAAAATTGAATATAATCTCCTACCTTTCCTTTCAAGAATTTTAATTTCTGTTCTCCATGGCATGATCCACCAATGCAGCATCCAAATCAATACATGCCTGGAGACGAAGAGCAACGTTGTCACAACCAACTTGACAGACCCGTACTAAAGCCTGTGAGAAACATCTTGGCATTTCAGCTAAACGAATGAAACGCAAGCTCTGACGCGATGTTGCCAAATGCTAAGGGGTGTGGCTATGGCTAAGCAGACGAACTATAGCGCGATCAGGTGGCAGAGGATGGACGTGGATGTGTACAAAATAAACGTTACAATACCGCTGGACTCTCATTTGCTAGCAGCATTTAAAGGGAACTTGGAGCGCCGCCTGTGGAACTCTTCTGTGATAGCTTCCCGTAGTTCGGCCAAAGTGCGTATGTGATATTGATACACATTGTCCTTTAAAACATCCCATTAAGAAAAAGTAAGGTGGTTTCAAATCGGGAGATCGAGCTGGCGGACTGGGTATGTCAACCGTTCCAGCGGTTTGGGGAAGTGTCGTTCAGCCCCATCATCCTGTCTGGTATACACTAACAGTTCCAAGTCCAGTGATCATTATCATCACTCTTAGGCTACAGAGTGATGCCACATCGAAACTTTTTGTCTAGAATTACAAATACTACAGCCAGTCGATCATCATATACATAATTACGGGACACCCTGTGTTATAGAACTTACCATCACCCGTAAAACAGGACCGATAAACACACGACTGCCGCATTACTTTCGGTTCGTAGTCACTTCTTGCGGGACGGAAGTTCAAATGTACAGAATTTTAATAAATTGTCAACTTGTAGCCACTTACAGCAAGTAGGAAAAACGAAATACGTAAAGTAATTGCTGAAGTATTTGGTTCAGACTGCGCACATCGATATTCCCATATTTTGTGCTATGAGATATGAAAATATGGGAAAGAGACCCTCTGGTCTAGTGTTTAGCGCACAAGCCTTCGATTAACATAGTCCCAGGTTCGATTCCCTGTGGGGGAGCATTGAAATTAGAATGCAGAATACACTAAACAAATCATTTCCAACTGGTTGATGAGGGAGCACGTCTACATGGGAGAGAGAGAGAGAGAGAAACAGGGAGAGTCAAGGGGAGCAATGTGAAGAAAGAGAAAGTGTTGAGAATGTATTAATAATTACAGATTCACGAGTAGGAGGGGCGTCATTTGGGTATTCACTTGAGATGTAAGTAATTTTAATGAATAAGAGATTTACACTGAAAAATGTGAAATTCTGTGTATATTTGAGTTTCCCTCTCTTCTTCCAAGCAAAACGTTCAAAACCAATCATTACGTCCTTCGGATACTCCCACTTCCCCTATTCTGGTCTCATTGTCCCGACTACTAAATAAACTATCAAGTAATATCTATTGTCATTTATTTTAACCTAACAACATACCAATGAGGTATGGTTCAAGCATTAGACGACAGGCAGCTATAAACTAGTAATTCTTTCGTATCGCTCGCTTGGAACAAGGATACCTGATACAATTTTAAGTTTGGAACCAGTGTATTTAATACCATTTTATAGATACTATCTAGTTTACTTTACGGATTTTTTTTTTTTTTTTATATTGCTCACTGTATTTAAGTTATTCACTAACATTTTAAAAAGTGGTGAGAGCTTAGACCCTTAACGAATTACTTTCGCTTTTAAATACGAGGTGCTATCTAAATCCTGGAATGGCCACGTAATTCCCCGTAGGATAATTTATTTAGCTCTAAGTCTTCAAACACTACAGAGATTAGGAAGAGCAAAGCTATTATATTATAATGAAAGGACAAAACAACCGATTTCTAACTCCCAAATCCTCTGTAGGTGCGAATTCAATAGTACACAAAGCATGAAAAAGTATTATGACTGGACCAGGACTCGAACCAGTGATCTTCAGTGTATCATGCTGTAGCGGACTGGGTAGCGTAGTGGTTAAGACATCGGCACGGTACGCCGAAAATCCAGAGTTCGAGTGACGGTCCAACCATCCACTTTTTCACTCTGAAAATCATTGAATTCGTACCTACAGAGAATTTGGTATGTTAAAAATCGGTTGTCTCCTTTCATTAATATAATAATACAACCGTCAGAGGCGTTCTGTATATGGACACTGGATTGTCCAAGCACAACAGGAGCTTGCGATACAAATCATGTGGTCTGAGTGAAAAAAAAAAACAGACTTCAAGGGCAGTAGCGTAGCCAGGATGGGTGTTTGGGGGGGGGGCAAGTGCTGTTATAGGTACACATAGAAAAATTAGAAATATCAAAGTACCAAAGTACACTATCGGACCTCTTTGAGGGGGCGGCCCCTCTGACCCCCCCTTCCCTACGCCACTGTTCAAGGGTGAGAAGGTGTATTGTTATTCTGGGTAGCGTAATGATTAGCGTGTCGGTACAGTACTCTTTAGACCCCGTGTTCGAGTTCAGGCCCAGTCACCCAGTTTTTTACTCTTTTTGTATCAGCAAAACTATTTATTTACGTAGCCTCCAAATCACACTATAAATTAATACATCATGTAAGGCCACTTTTCATAGAACAGACAGTTTCGTACCGCACGGATCTCGTCTCCAAGAAAGCTGGAATGCCGATCACACTATAGGTCTCGACTGAACCTGTAATGGTTTTTACTAACGCACATGCAAACCTCAAGGTATTCAAGTAAGTTGTTAGCTGTATACTGTGAATCAACAGATTAGTGTATGATCTCTACGGGAGGGGAATGGGTCGAGGAACGTAGTGTTTTATTGTAAGAATTTCTGGTGAAAAAAAAATCAGCTACTGAATTAAGTTTTTCTACTTAATCAATCGATTTTATGTGATTTCTGAATATTCGCGAAACTAAAAATTGCGCTAAAAGATTATGAATTTCTGTCTCGTTATCTAGCACAGTGGTTCCCAAACTATTTTGACTAATGACTATGAGGCTCGGAGGCCGGGCCTACCCTGTTTTCTACCGTATATTTTCTTTATCTTTGGTTTCTTAGTCAATACTTGGAAACACTTGGGAGGCCCTTCCGTCTGAGCCTCACCAGTTTGCCAGACAGGCTTACGGACTGTGTTGCTCAGAGAGCGAAGCTATTAACGCTGGGAATTGCACGCATTGTTGGGAAGGTGCGAAGGCTCGCCTCTAGGAGTTTTCTTTTAGCATTGAAGGCATTTTTCAATGCTAATATGTTATAAAATGATATCCTTAACCCAGAGTAAGATGTTTCTGTGAACAATTATGTGTTTCTATTAGTGATAATTTGTTAAATTTAGATATATACTCTCAAGAGAGTAGCTTTTTTTTTTTTTTTTTTCTACATGGGGCCTGCACCATAATAGCTTGTAGAATGTCAGATACATTAAACATGTATATAAATTTACCAAACGCTACTGTACAGGACAAAATAATATTTCTGTGTAATTTTAGATGGGTTTTCCAATACATAGAATCAATGGGGTATTTACGATTTTGTTTCGGGGGGGGGCTTTGCTAACTTTATTCCTGGAAATGTGAAAATTCTGTAATATATATCAAACAATACGAAGTTCCGATACAAATTTCGGTTGAGTGCTTAAGTCCGGAACGCACCCCCTTAAATATATAACTGCATTGAATACAATATTAAATATCTTGCGTTAATTGAAATGAAGTTCCTTCTGAGCATTAACATTTCTAGTTAAGTCATTATCACGTGATGCGAGTAACAAACGCTTATCCAAGAAATATGACAGTTAACTTAAGAATGTACTTACTTTTTGCTCCCCCTCCATTTTCAAATATGCAGGAAATGAAAACAGCAAATAAGGAGGAAATTCCCCTAATCTTCCCTGCAAATCCCAGACAGAAGAAAATATGAACTACACTTCAAAATATTTGTAGTGAAGCCAAATGGGAATATTCCATTAATACACATTGCGTGTTTTCTTCTATGTAAATATTTGTTGAATAATAATAATAATAATAATAATAATAATAATATGTAAACATGCACATCAATTTAACTCTAAACAGTGTTAGAAACACAGCTAACAAAATTCCTTAAAATAAATAGATTTGGTAGTTTCATTTGTGTAACTCAGTAAGGAAATAGAATTATAACCATAATTTTAAACATTTAATGATATATTAACTGTTATGTTATTAGTTTATCGGGCCTACCCTACTTGTGGGATTACGCTTCGCCACTGCTAACACATTTTACTGAACATACACGACATCGCGACACACTTTTCTTTTTAAATTAATAATAATTACTTGTTCCCTCCAAGCCTGGGGCAGATCCAGGGGGCGATCGCCCCCCCCCAGAAGAGGAAGCTTTCTTATTTTATATATATAAATAAAACCCATCCCAAAGTTTGGAGCTCTTAAAAGTAGCAGTATGACAACTCATTGCCTCCCCCCCAGAAGTCGGTCTTGAATCCGCCCCTGCTCCAAGCCATCGCCAGCGACATCTCTTGGCATCAGTAGGAGACAGCGCAGATACCGACACAATTAGCCTAACTGTGAACTATTAGGGAATAGCGTGACTGACAGACTAAGAGGTCTTGTGTGTATAACAAGGATTAAGAATACATAAATATTTTAGATAGATATACCGTGGAGTCCCGACTATCCGAGGTCCCGTGTTACCCGATCTTCCCTGCAAAAAATAATAATAAAATTAATATTAAAAAAAAAATAAAAACTAGTCCGGTTACAACGACAAGCAGACTGCAGGTGTTTCTTCCACTAAAAAAAGTAAAAGTAAAGCTCACGTAAAAATAACGACCCGCCGGATGATGTTGGCACACTTAAGAGGGCTAGCTTTAATTGTTGCATGTCTTGAGTTGCAGTTTGACGGCACGACTCTATATCAAACAGCAAGACGACACGGCACTAACTGACATTATACTGCGACGTCTGTGCAATACAGTGGCGAAATACAAGCCACTTTAATGAAGCAAAAGACTATGAAAGTTGTTTTTTTTCTATAAATATGTGTATGCTAAACAGTACGTTACTTGCATTATGTTTTATTTATATACTTATCAATATCAAATATCATACCACATTTTATTTACTGTATTATAGCTAATTCCTTATGTATGTATGTACGTATAATTATATGTACTGTACTGTATGTTCAATAAAATAAATACAGTAATAATAAATAATGTAATAAAGAAAAATGAATAAACAACAATAATAAATACTGTACAAAATTATATATGTATTAATCCGTGTCAACCGAGTTTTTGCTTATCCAAGGTAGATCTGGTCCACATTAGCTCGAATAATTGGAACTCTACTGTATATGTAACCCATAATTCTTAATGTTTTCAAGTTTACATATTACTCAGAGATCACGATTCATAAATATAATATAAATTTTGATTCTATAGTACTTAGCATTGTCGTTGCCGCTGGGGGCGTTGACTGACACATTTTGTCTCAGGAATGATTTTAACTAATTATTGAATGTTTCAAGATTTTTTTTTTTTATTCTAAAATTTTGCGACACACCCTATGACGCTACACGACACACCGGTTACGAACCACTGATCTAGCATAATCATGGTAAAAGAAGACAAATTGATAGATTGTATTGCTCGAAATGGGAATATAGTCTAACCCAAATGCAAACGTACAAAAAGGGATTGTTTTGAATATCATAACTGCCAATAAAATCTATATTTCTGAAGTGTGTTTTTTACAGGTACATTTCGAAAATTGATAGCTTCTCATTTTGGAAACTGAAAAATGTAGGAGTTAAATAAAGAGTAGCCAATGGAGGGATGAGGTTGCTGCCCCGATTCTTGACCTCGTTTGATGACCTCTTAATGCTGAGCCACCTCTATCAACAGAAAGATACTTTTGTAACCCAAGTAAATATGGTGGCAACAATTTAATGTGGTATTCTAAGCCTGCGTTTCCCCAACTTTTTTCAAGTGAGGACCATTTTTATTGGTCAAGAGTATGGACCTGCGAAAGCAAATTTATATTCTTTTCTGTTCTAAGCAAAAATAGTTCTAAATGGAATTTCCTTAATTCCACATTCATATTAATAATAATAATATAAAAAATACTTGAACTACCTCGTGGCTAATAGTTTGCGGGACGTGGGGGAGACGGATTCGATTCCCGGCGAGTGCGGGAGCTCGTGTGGTTCGGATCCTACGTTCAGCTGTAGGTCCACGTCTCATATAGCCTCCCTGCTGAAAGACGCTACAATCAAAATCAATCAAAAATATTTATAGGTTGTTTATTTCAAAAGTAATCCATGACTATCAAGAATATCTATATATATAAAAGAGAACGTACAATTCTTTGTCCGCTCATCACGCTAATACGGCTGAACCAATTTCTTTCATTTTTGGGGGGTTATTAGGATTTGGACCCTAATGGTTTTTATCATATCACTTTAATTTTTAATTACCAGTGTCTTGAGATAATTGACCATTCAGGTGTCCACAAATCCTTTGTTAGTTCATCATAGGTAAAAATAAACGTATTTATATGCAACCCGCATGACCGTGTCACTCGGCGGGTTAACATAAATGACAGGCGATATACAGCGGAAAATAGCTTGAATCTTCTGTTTAAAATTTTTTAATTGATTTGCTTATTTTTACAGACACTTTTACAATATGCCAGCACCGGGATGACCGCAGCGAAGCGGGGCGGGTTAACATAAATGACAGGCGATATAATGTTAAGATTTACTGCAATCTTCTATGGTTTTTATCATATCACTTGAAAGCGAAAAAGAAAAAATTATCTAAGTAACAAAGTTTATTGCGTTCCGGGGTGACCGCAGCGAAGCGGGGTGAACGCTGCTAGTTTTCTAATAATAATTTTCGTGTATAAGTGATTTCTACCTTATTAATCTATATCTGTTTGGTACTGACAACTACAGTACGTGATACCCAATTTACTTGAATTTTTATTTTATTTATTTATTTATTATCTTTTTCGGGGCTAATGTTTAATCTAAGACCACAGGGAAAATCTCGAGGACCACAGTTTGACCTCATAATAATTAACTGTTTAAAAAAAAAATAAAGTGACATAGTAGAATTTTACTTTGATGTGATTCGTTGTGTCCGTCTTACGACACCCACCCACGACAAAGCTACGTGGTATGCCATTATACTACTCCTGTATTTGACTACAACGCCCCCACCGTTTTTATATAGCGAACAAAGTGCTAACCCTTCAATTTAAGCATCTAACTGCCGCCACTGCAGACAGCAATTTCGTAAAACTAATGCTGCACAAATTATCAATGGGTGTTGAAACACGCCAATACTATGTAGTGCGTCGGCATCTGATCGCAGTTAAAGCGGCGTGAACTGGTGTTGCTTAGCTACACACGCACCGACGAATTAACACACATCGAAGGGAAACCCGACAAATGGAGCAACGAACGAGATATGGCCCAACTACTCTATGAACTGTGGCGTAATAATTTTCGTACGGTAGGCTACACTGGTCAGTCCTCACTGCAGTTTCAGTGTTACGTAACCCCAGCTGAAAATAGAACTTCACAGTATCGATCCGGCAACTTATCAATAAGCTGGGCTGACGGCGTGGAGCGGAGGGAACGAATACGACGAAAAGTGAAATTAATGAGCACTCGTATGCCGAGAGAGGGGACGGTCAGTTCGACATTCTCTAGCACCTGAAAAAAAAAAAAAAAAAAACTGAGCGGGGGAACGGGGAGACAGGAGTTGTGTGGCCACCTCTCGGAAGATAGTTCCGATGAAGGAGACTGAAATCATTAATTGGACCAGACACATACGCACACACACAGAGATAGAGAGAGAGAGAGAAATTATATAGACACACACACAGAGATAGAGAGAGAGAGAGAAATTATATAGACACACACACACACACACACACGAATTATAGGTATACGTAAGCATCCGTATAAATACACTACGTACCGCTTTCCAATGCCATTGAATTGTAGTCGCTTCTATACAACATGCACGCACATTAGCTACAGCGTTACATTCTGAGATTGTATTTTAAATCAATGTAACACCTAAAATAAAGCGTCATATACAATACTTTTTTTTTTTTTCCATTGGTGTAAGTAGCGCCTTCAATATGATACAAAGCACACTTCGAAGTTAAGTGTTCTGATGTTTCCTGGTACAGAGGCAGCACAAATATCCAAATGAATCAATGGGTTTGGACCCTAGTTTTCAACCGTATAGCCTTCCTTGTTGAGTGTACCCGCGGCACACTAAGGCACGCGTAAAAATTTCTCAATTACTAGTCTTTTCTACAATATCCCCGAAAAATAAATATTTTAGGCCTTTATAATATTTTCTTGTTTCTTTTTATTCAAATTTATATTCGACTAGCAGAATATCCGTTCTTCGCACGAGAAGAATACATTTCATTTTGGACATAAAGGGGTGGATTTGGATTTAAACGGCATCGGAAGTATCACTATTACTCTCAGCGACTCCGAAAATTATAGATTCGATGCTAATATAGGTCATTTTCGATCATTTATATATCTGTCCCCCTCCCACAAGATGCGGAACTGAATTTGGATTCAAATGGCATGGAAGTGTCTCTGACCCCGAAAACTGGATTCAACAATAATTTCGATCATTTTTAAATATCTCCTCCTCCCCCCTAAGGTGTACCGTCAAAGTGAAGTGATAAAAACCATCTCAGACCAGAACCTCATCTACGTTGACAATTTGATCGAGATTGGTTGGGGGCTCAAGAGCTAAGTCACAACTATAGTGACTTTCATTTCTTTTAATATTATATACAGGGCGCGAAATTTCAAAGTCAGACGCACTCGCCAATCCAAAAATGATGGTCGCCAGTATCTCTTCCGTACAAATTATGAGAGCAGTCCCCCTCCTCCCACACACACGGAATTAGGTTTGACAAAGAAAGACTTTACATTTCGTGTTTTCTTTCACTCAGTGACAATTATTTTCATGTGAAACAGAAACTGCGCAACACTGTGAGTTGAGGCAGAAACCATTCCTACTAAACACTGGTCGCCAGCTCCAAATTTCTAGTCGCCAATGGCGACCTGGCGACCGGAAATTTTGCGTCCTGGTTATTATATATATGTATGTATATGTATAGGGCCTATATATATATATATATATATATATATATATATATATATATTAATTGCTTTTGTTTTTCACCTTCAGTGTGGCATTGCCTCGAAAATTCCGCAGCACACACTTCGAATCTCGCGGCATATTGGGTTAGAATTCAAACTGAAAAAAATGACAGCAAAGTGTAATTGCATTAGGAGTTCGAAGCGTAAATGTGTCCAAATTCGCGAGTGCGTGCCCCATGAGCAATAATGTAGAACAATTAATTGTTTCACATATGATACCTCGTCTTCTGTAGAGATTTAAATTGCATCAGCCTAGAAGTGACGAAGCCGTTACTATCTTTAAGGTATGTGTCACATTGGTATTGTGCGTTTAAGAAAAGCTTGCGTCTGACAGCTGGACAAAACTTGTGATCCGTTGTAGGCGATGTTGTCAAAGGCTCTTCAACAACTGATACAAGACGACGCAAACTTTAACAACGTAAAACAAGTCATAATTCTATAATCGTAGTAATATGACAGGATGGTTTTTAACATATGATTTCAAGTGACAAACTTGGAAAATTTTCACAGAAAAAACGATAAAAGTTCGGTCAGTGACGTTTGGCTAGAAACAGACTCAGTGATTGGTGAATAATTCTCCCCTTCGTTTCGTTTACAGTACGTGCAGCTATCTGACAGACATCAGCTTTCATGAAGCGCTCAACAACTGTAGTATAAACCACACAGACTTTTACTGTTGTCAACATTGATTATTTCCCCCTTCGCTGGAAAATATTATTCGAACAGTCACACCGGCTGACATTTCAATCGGTCTACAGTACTAAACTGGCGATCGCACGACATATCAGCTGGAAGCTGGAAGTTCGATTAGGATTGGAATTTAGATTTCTGAGCTTTCGGTATCAATGGCCATGTTAGCCCGTCACGCGTGAGGGATGAGGTTCCTCGGCGATCACACTATGCAGGAAAGGGAAGGAAGAAAGGATTGGTGAAGGAAGGAAGCGGCCTGGGACTTGTATGTTAGGTACTATAACAGCATTTGCCTGGTGAGGAATGAGGAAAACTCAGGAAAATCTCAACTGGGATGGCTGGCCTGAAAAAGCCTTTACACTTTTTCGACAGTATCGTCACTGGAAATCAAATCCGAGACCACTCGCACCAACAGCAAGCGCGTTAGCAACTACGCTATGCGGGGCCACAGCTGGGGGTTCGAAACCCGATAAGGGTGAATGGTAGATAATGCTCGTTTCGTCCGTCATTTGGTTTTCCCCTGTAAAATCAATGACAAGGACACTATACATCGTACAAGTTCGCTAAACTTATCCGATATGGATCAAACTTGGTATGTTAGCTAACCTTGGCCAGCTATATATGCCAATGAACTATTATGGAGTGTAGGCCTTTGGTTCGTAAGTTGAACGCAAAGTAGCAAGTAGTATACACCATATGAAGCAGTTTGGTTAAAATATTAAAAGCAACTGAATGGCATGCAAGAAACGTGACTTACTTTGTACTTCTACTCTAGTATTTTTTAACTGTTGAATGATATACAACCAACTCGACTTTTAGGTCCGGCTAGGTTGCACAACACCAAGGAACAATACATCAATAATAACTAGGGATGGGCAAAACCGGTTTTTATAAAAACCGAAACCCGAAAAACCGACATTTCGGTTTTCTCCAAAACCGGTTTCGGTTTTCTTCAAAACCGGTCGGTTTTTCACCGAAACCGGTTTCGGTTTTCTCCGAAACTGGTTTCGGTTTTCTCCGAAACTGGTTTCGGTGAAAACTTTTCGAAAACATAAAATATTTCTGTGGAAATGAATTCGCTTTCCGGAGAACAACGAAACACCATTCTGGTCAGAAACAGAACAAATTTTGAAAAAAAAAAGGAATCGGTTTTGAGGAAAACCGAAACCGCACCAGGTAAAAAAACGAACCGGTTTTGGAGAAAACCGATAACCGGTTTTTCTAAAAACCGAAAAACCGGTTTTTGTGTCCACCACTAATAATAACCACCTATGACAGTTCTCAATATGGTCTACTTGCGTACCACCGAGCAGCGTTCACCAAAAGTACGCGTGTCACAGGCTGAGAAAATGCGTTCTATGGGAATACACGGGGACATATTTTCGGACAAACTGGATCGATCACCATCAACTAACTGAATTTCTATCTTTTGGCCCTCCAGATTGAAGAGATCCATCAAATTAGCTCCTGAGGTATTATGTCTCCCGGGCAGACGTACATGCGGACAGACACAGTAAGTACATCAAGGAGTTCTGAACGACTAAACTCTAAAAATCAAATAACTATTCATTTGTTACAGTCTTATTTAACCAAATGAAAGAACCGTGGAACGTTCACAATGGAAAAAATGAAATGAAATCTTTAAGTTTCACATCCCATGGTTATGCCGGCTAGGCCAAAGGAGACAATGAAAAATGAATGAAACGATGGAATGAAGAAAGTGAAAGGAAACAGGAGAACCTCGAGTGAAACCCACGTACATGGTGTTTGTCCACCACAAAGCTCACTTGACGCGAGCTGAGATCGAACCAAGGACCCCATACACCTGAGGTGAACGCTCTATCACTGAGTCACCGTGGCCCCATCTCACAAATGGAATAAAAAGAATTATTTGAGCAGATAAAAACATAACTAAAATTTAATAATAACAATACAATCTGGGAGTCGTTTTGGATTATCGAGTTACTACAGAAACGAATTCCATAGCAATCACTCTCAAACCAAATGAATTCAACGTATACATGTAATCTAAGTTAACGCCACGACATGATTCGGCTCTTAAAAGAGCATGAGGAAAAAGTTCTATCCGCATTTCTAACCACAAATGTTGGTTATATTGCAGTAACACTCCAAGACCCGCAGTGGTAAACCACACGACACAATGGAACTATATATAAACCATATGAAAAACAAATTACTGGCATTTACTTCCTTTTCTACCACCAGAACGCGATGATAAGATCGCTTAGATTATTTATGAACTAATCATAACTGCCTTTAAAACGCATTTTAATATTACTGTATTTATATTAAGTGATATAGGATTACAATATTAAGATTTTAAGGGTATAAAGTAGTAGATAATCGGATCAATTTCAATTCAATATTCGGTTGTAGCCCTTCGTATTATACAGGGTGATTGTCAATGCCGGTATGTTCTCTGACTACAGAAGAAAATTTACTGTCAGTTATCTTAACCCTCGCACTACCCAGGTATTATTTATAACGCGGACTAAAGTCAAAATGATTGGAGTCTATTAAGTCCTTGTGCGACGGACTCAACACAATTCAAGTACTCCTCGAGAAATTCTAACTCGTTATCTTTAAAAGTAGGAATTCCCAGTACAAGGCATGTATCTTTTTTTTTTTTTTTTTTTTTTTTTTTTTTTTTTTTTTTTTTTTTTTTTTACGTTTTTAAGCTTCCTTAAACTATCAAAATAAGAATTCCACCTTGTACGATAAGGTATTATGGGAGACACACCAACAGTATCTTTAGAAAACTTCGCATGATTTCAGGGATTTCGAAAGCAAGTTCCAGAGAGAACTACATTTTGCGAAGACACGAGTGTTGATGTGTGTGTGATAGATGCTTTACTATCAACGGATCCAACAAGGTTAACACTATGAGCTGGCAATGTAATGAAGAACTACGTTCTCAAGTTTCTCCTACATCCACAATATTAGTCTGAAGATTCCACCTCATTATCATCACTAACATTTTCTTACTCTTCAGATAGTAGGCTATACTGTGTGCAGGCTCGTAAATTGCGTAATATTTTATTCCCAAGATCAGACCTATTTTGTATGTTGCATCTTATGCAAAACAACAAAATACACTACAAAACCTATTTTAAATATGAAATACAAAATTGTATTTTGTATTTTAAATAGGTATTTGAAATACATTCATTTGTAAAAGGTCCCAGCACTGATTATACTGCCATCTAGGAATGACACTACTAAATGTCAGTCACATCTACCAAGGGGATCATCTGTACCCACTAAATTAAAATGGCATATTTATAACACATACTAACGTTCAATTTGCACCACGCTTTAGCTAAACGGATGGAGTAGTAAATTTTTCTTCTTACAATTTTAAAGAAATAATTAGAAAAGTAATTACAAAAAAAAAAAAAAATACTATCGTTGGCACAAAGTCCCTCCCCCCTTCCGTTACCAGTGCGAGAGTTACCCTTACATCAATAGTCCAATTATGTTTACCTGGCGTCCCCTTCAAGAACCCTGAGTACTTTATGCTCCCTCTTCCCTGCTTGCAACTACTTGGGCTAACTCCTTTTGCGATTTCAAATCCAGCAGCATTGGATTCTCAAATCTTCAATACATTTAATTAATAATCAATAGTTAAGAAATCAAAGCGTATGTTGGGACTTCTTTATCGATTTATTGAACTATGCACTGTGGCATCATTAGCAACATTCTATAAAACACTAGTAGCGCCCAAAATCTCCCATATGGGCCATGGGTGCATCTCACACATCTCTCTCGATTTAATTCTATTGTCAATTTCTTTATTGCTATAGTACGTTTTCGTATTTGCACTTTAAATATTACCTGAGGAGAAACTCTTGCGATACCTTAATATCCAGACCCCGGGAGTACGCAGAAATAACAATGATTTGAAATACCTTCATAACATTGTTAATGAGGACTTAAGATAGGAAACCCTACTTCAAGAACTATCCTTACGTGTTCCTTCCCGCAAAACCCGGAATGCCCACCTCTTCCATCTTGCCCGCCCCAGGTTGGCAATTATACAGAGATCCCTTTTTCACAGAACACCTAACTATTATAATCATCTAATAACTGATGTCAACCAGTGTTCGACAGAGTAGTTAAACGCGTATTGGCCAAATAATATTACTTTTGCATTCTCTGTGAACACTGCTATTGTTATTGTCATTGATATTTATTTCTAATTTTTTTTCCTGTTTGTTAACATTTCCCTGTGTAAAATGGAAAATTTACTCTGTATCTGGGAATTCGTTCAACAAATAAATAAATAACAGTAATAATAATTCTTATGAATTTAGATATATTTCCAGTAAAACTCCGCATATGATTGTCGTACACTCTTTTATCACTCTTTTACCCGAACGGAACCCATAGTTCTTACTCAATAGTTACTTTGTGACTGTATGGTATTTTAATTTAACGTCTGTGCTACAACATTCGTAATATTTGTAATACTAATGTAGTTTGTTTCTGTTAGTAATTTGGACACCCCCTGTCCGCTCTTTACACACACACACACACATCTTTAATTGATAACCACCGCCCTACACATTCAATTTACCATCTGGGAGTTTAGAAATTTGAGGTGTACGCTGTCAATACGTGGGATCTCTCAATCACTGCAGCAGCTGCTACGGAGACTGATGGTGAATGGCACAATGTCGGATGAAGTATTTCATAAATCTAAACTGTTCATGAGTATATTGGCTATTAACGGAGCTACCCACAGCTCATCATAGTTACTATAACTTAGCCATAGCTAACAGTTCAGATATATACACATATTCTAATGATATTACCGTAGTTTACAGGACAGAAGAAAAACTGCATACTTTTTCAGGACCCTAAGCATATTCACTCAATATTAAATTCCAAACTGAGCACGAAAAAGATATTTTAATAGTCTGGACTTTCCGAATTTGATGTTCAGCAAATTCAACAATAAATGAACAGGGTGTTTCAAAATGAATAACGGGAATTTAAGGCTTTGTAGTATTTATTACTTTTAACGTACAATTATAAACAATGTTTCTTTCAGAAACAATGTTCCGGGGGGCGCACTTAGTACTCCTGGAGGCACTGCTGATACTATTCTATTTGTTATATTATAGACGTATTATTTTGGTCTCCTCCAGGGGAGCTCTCAGAGCTCCGAAGGTCTGGAAGAAACACTTATTACAAATACATCAAAATGAAAGAGCAGCTCATTTTTTTTTCTATAAGTGTTCAAAATTAAATTAAATCTTTTAACTTTTACGTCCCCCGCTTATGCCGGTTAGGCTAAAGGAGACGCTGAGGATGAGAAATGAATGAAATGATGGAATAAAGGAAGTGGGAGGAAAAAGGAGAACTGCGAGGAAATACGTACACGGTGTTTGTAAACCACAAAGCTCACTTGGCTCGAGCTGGGATCGAATCAAGAACACCATGCAACAAAGGTAAACGCTCTACCACTAGGCCCCTACAAGTGTTCAGAGATGGAGTGGGTCAGTGGGTCAAGTTTTCTGGGTGGGTCAGTGGGTAGTGGGTCAACAGCATGTGACCCACTGTGACCCACCACCCACAGTGACCCACTGTGACCCACCACCCACAGTGACCCACTGTGACCCTCCTCCCACCGTGACCCACTGCGACCCACCACCCACCATGACCCACTGTGACCCACCACCCACCGTGACCCACTGCGACCCACCAACTCAGTATGATCTACCAACCCTCTCTGCTCACTGCATTGTAGACAGTATCTTCTGAGGACAGGTAAATTTGTCTCCGTTTTACTTTCAAGACATTCACTTCCCTTCCTTTTCCACTTGTCTCTGTCTACTTATCTGAGGTGAGTATATCTAACCAAGTGAAAAAAGAACTTCGGGCACTTTTGGATATTGATATTTTTAATAGTAATAATGGCAATAGGACTTCTACTACTACTTGGCTTTCGAGACCTGTGAGTTTTTAGAGCTAACTATTGGAAAAAATACATTTTTGAATCACGGTAATATATAAATTATTATATAAAAAAATGAATGTAACTATGTGTGCCTGATCATTACGGTCAAATTGCAAAGTCAAATGAAATTACTTCTGGTATATAGTTAGGCCTTAATCCAAATTGGGATGTTATATTGCTTTTATTATAATGCATAATATCCTACGGAGGTAGTGAGGATCCGAATTTTTGCGGAAAAAATGAGTATCTCGCAAGCCGTTAAACTTACAGAGATGAAATTCAGTGAATTAACTCTTTATTGAAAATAAACAGTGTGTGTCCTAGCATTTTTTAAAATTCTCCTTTATGGGGGGAGGGGTTTCTATATATGGAAAATTGGTAGAGTTGGTTTGTAAAAATGATCGAAAACGATTGATGTTATTTAAGAAAAAAATCAGAAACAAAAAATACAGTGCTTGGCTTCATATATCCATTGCTTTCTGCTATAATAATTGCTGAAGCTAATGTTTATTATATGGAGCGCTTACAGCACAGGGCAATCAACCCATGAAGTTGTGAGAAAAATAGGCATAAAATTTGTACTGTAAGCTTAATTACATGGAAATTTGAAGTTTGGATTGTACGCGTAATTGTATGGAAAATTTTACACTTTTTCTCCCTTTACGTTGGTCTACTTTGATTTGGAACTTTGAAATTTCATCCTTTTTTCCACTGAAAAGTATTGATAATTCAACAAGGAAATAATTATATTATGATAATTTAATTGAAATTCATCGTAATTTGGCATATGGCAAACAGCAGTGTGGTAACTGAAGTTGAAGAAGGAGGAAAATTCACATTCAACTCTGAACACTTTCCAGAAACCTTGTTCCCTTTCGCTTTCTAGACGGGGGAGGGAACTTGGTAATGCTATCAAACCTTCATGTGTAATTACAAAAATTAAATTTATAAACAAATAAGAAATCATCAGTTTATCAGGCTTTAATTGATAATTTATTCACAAGATTCCCTATCAAAGGCGTGGTAGATGAAGTTTCTGTTCTACATGGGTCGACATTGCATACTGACATGGTCGATATGGAAAAGATGTTGTATGGTGATAGAGAGATGAAACTTCTTGCTGAGTATTTCAAAACTGACCAAGAAAAATCGTTATCAGACTTAAGTCTAACAAGTAGATTGTCGATGAGAAGTTGCAGAAATCGGGTAGAAATATTATTAATTTCCACGACAGAGTGCGAATGGGGATTTCCCCTTATGAATTTACAGATGACTAATATTAGAAATAGACTAAGTGCTCAAACATTGTCTAATTTGTTGCTCATCAATGTTAATGGTTCACTCGAAAAAAAAACTCGAAATAGACGAGCTAGTTATTTCTTGGCTGAAGGATGGACATCATTCCACTGCGGATGATTTACCGCCAAAAAGTTACCAACAGGAAAGAAATCCGATTTCAGATTTGTTTTAGGGTGGAAAATTACGAGTTACGGAAAATGTATACTTGTATTACTAATGGCTTATTTGTGTTATTCAACTTTGTACCTAATTTTTAGTAAGTCTCTTCTTTGCTTTAGGTAAACTACTTTGAATAAATATTCATAATAATTGCAATTATGCATATCTGTAACTTAAATTTAACCTGGTGTTTTAGTGATTACACAAATTACAATTATGAGCATACTTTATGGAGATGCTCTCACATAGGGTACCCGAGCACCTTTATACCCTATGAACAACTGATTTTTCAAGTCTTTTGTGAGAAAAATACTGTGAACTGAGAAACCATAACCTTTTCCATATTGTACAGGGGTATTTTCCTGCGAATAGAAGTTTCTTGTGGAACGCGTTCAGAAATTAACACTTGCAAGAATACTCTCTTAGTACAAGTATATTTTAGGCACACACTTATTTCCCCCCACCTCGAACTGTTTCAATTTCCTCACTGACAAACACTTTACCATTTTATATCGTAAAGGTCAGATCCACCGTTATTGTAACACAGTGGTGCTTGAGCGATTGACTAGAAATTCAAACTCCGATTAGTGACAATTTCACAGTCTTGTTTATTACATGTGTAACAGTTCAGAAGAGGCCGTGGATCGTGTTCAGAGTTGATGACGATGGATTTTGGTGAGTCAGAGTAGATCAAAGTGGATGAAAGTGGTTCATGGTGGGTGGTGGGTCAGAGTGGGTCACCGTGGGTGATGATGGGTCATGGTGGGTCACGGTGGGTGGTGGGTTAGAGTGGGTCATGGGTGGTGGGTCACCGTGGGTGATGATGGGTCATGGTGGGTCACGGTGGGTGGTGGATCAGTGGGTCGTGGGTCAGAGTGGGTCATGGTGGGTGGTGGGTCACGGTGGGTGGTGGGTCAGTGGGTCGTGGGTGAAGTTTTCATTGACCCACGCCAACTCTGCAAGTGTTCAACATGAGCACCATTCGTCACACGGCACACACAGAGTCGATACGCACGTTCTTCCCGAACCTTGATCAGTGTTTTTTGCAGTAATTTTTGCAACAACTGCTTCAATCCTCTTTTTTAAATTCTTCAATTTCCTTAAAATTTTCTAGACATACGTCACTGGAACTGGTAGTTCATAACTAGACTTTCGACTTTATTTCTTGGGGCTACATGTGAAAGACTTTCACTTTATTCACACTTTCTTCGATCACTCTGGTGTTCCCATTACTGTTCCTTTTGCACAAATAGGGAATAGTACCGTTTTCAAACTGATGATACCAACTACGGATGTTATTATCACTTGGTGGATTGAAACTGAACTTAATACGGTTAAGCACGTTGCACTGTAACTACAGATTCAGTCTTTGCAAAATGTGAAACACAAAAAGCTTTCTGGTCACTGGTCACCATCTTTGCTACTAGCGCTTTCTAACGGCAGACAGAGGAAATAGTTCATGCGCAACCATAGGTACAAAACTGTTTGAGTTGCTTTTCATTTGATTATTTATAACTGTATGTTAATTTACTCCTTAAAACCCCAATATTAATTTTGAAACACCCTGTATTACTACGATGTACACGAAACTAACCGTGTGTAATTTTTATACATACATACACACACAAAAAAAAAGAAAAAAAAAGAAAAAAAGAAAAAAAAACGGCTCACTCCAATAAGATAAAGTCTAATTTATCTAAATTTCTTTTTAACGGTATGTAAGATTAATCTCAACTGCGGATGGTATGATCAACTGGAAATCATACTTGAATTTGGTAAAAAGAATGGATGTCCTAGGAAAATTTGGATAAATTAAGAAAAAGGGCTTTCGACTTACTTTGTATATTTTACATTAGCACAAAAAAAAAATGTTACATTTGGATGAAGGCAACCTCGACAAGAATTGGGATTTAATTATAAACAGTTTCATTTAAAAAATGCAAACTTCCGTAACTAAATTTTTACGGTAAAACATTTTTTTTCACATTGGTATAACGTGATGATATCTGTCTATGGATCAAAACAGAAGAAAGCCACTGAAGTGTAGTTTAACATTCCAAATTGTATAAAACGTTAAGTGCTTAAGTTGCTTTATATTGATGTCGCTAAGTTGTGAGTTAGCATAAATAGAGATTCAGACCATTTCAATTGATGTTTCCTCATGGCTAAGAGGTTAGCGTACGCGCCTTTGACATGGGATTGATTGATTGATTGATTTGAGTTTAACGTCCCGTTCAGCAGCGAGGCTATATGAGACGTGGACCTACTGATTAACGTGGAATCCGAACCACATGAGCTCCCGCCGGGAATCGAACCCGGGACTCCCACGCCAAAGGCGCGTACGCTAACCGCTTAGCCACGAAGGAGCTCCGCCTTTGGCATGGGAGACTCGAGTTCCATTCCCGGCGTGATCTCATGTGGTTCGGATCCCACGTTAAGCGTGGATGGCAGTGGTGTCATAAGACACAAGGTATCCCCGTAGTAAAGTCTGAGGTCAACTCAGTGGAGAAACCTCGAGCTTGCTCTTCATGTCAAACTCTTCTTGAGTTCATGTTAATCTGGATGCTTTTTCACCCTCCTTCATACCAACAACTAAGAAAGAAAAATGGCCATTCACTATCGAGTGCTTTCTTTTCTCTGTGTTCATCACAAACTAGAGCATAATTTTAAAATTCTAAATCGCCATCTATACAGAAACTGGAAAAATATGAAACCAGTGCTGCTGAACGGAGTACGACAGCCCCTTGCTAGTCCTCACAAATGCATACAAGTGTATCTCTCTCTCTCTCTCTCTCATATATATATATATATATATATATATATATATATATATATATATATATATATATATAAAGAGAACGTACAAAATCCTTTGTCCGCTCATCACGCTAATACGGCTGAACCAATTTCTTTCATTTTTGGGGGGTTATTAGGATTTGGACCCTAGATGGTTTTTATCATATCACTTTAATTTTTAATTACCAGTGTCTTGAGATAATTGACCATTCAAGTGTCCATAACGTACAAATCCTTTGTTATTAGTTCATCATAGGTAAAAATAAACGTATTTATATGCAACCCGCATGACCGTGTCACTCGGCGGGTTAACATAAATGACAGGCGATATACAGCGGAAAATAGCTTGAATCTTCTGTTTAAAATTTTTTAATTGATTTGCTTATTTTTACAGACACTTTTACAATATGCCAGCACCGGGATGACCGCAGCGAAGCGGGGCGGGTTAACATAAATGACAGGCGATATAATGTTAAGATTTACTGCAATCTTCTATGGTTTTTATCATATCACTTGAAAGCGAAAAAGTAAAAATTATCTAAGTAACAAAGTTTATTGCGTTCCGGGGTGACCGCAGCGAAGCGGGGTGAACGCTGCTAGTATATATATATATATAAAGAAGTCCTGACTGACCGATCAACGCCGAGGCCAAAAAACTTAGGTTAGAAACTTAAAATCTGGAGAACACAAAGGATTTGTAACATGAGGTATCACTAACAAAGAATGCTTGCAAATTCAACGTGCAAAAGAAGGGTATGTGGTAGCAATTATTATAAATTGTGGTCGGAAATTTTGGGTTTCGACTTTTCATTTGAAATAGTTAAATCGTGTTTAACCCTTTTGGGATTTTGAGATTTTTAAGCTAAATTTTAGACTTTCAGTCAAGCAGCTATGGCAAATGGTTCGTATCTCATTCTCTTCAGAATAAAGTAAGATTCCAAACGGTACCATTCGCATGTCCGTATCATATACGTGAAAGGGGAAATTCGATAAAAATGGGGAATTTTTCTGAAAAATTCGTTTTTCAAAAGTTTAGGCACCTCTGGACCCGCTCTGTTAGCGTAAGGAAATTATAGAGGAGGTAAGGGAGAGGAGGATGAAAAGCCATAACAGTGTACTCGGTTGGATGGTCATATCGACGGCATACAGTATTGTGTATATATATATATATATATATATATATATATATATATATATATATATATATATATATATATATATTCTGTGTGTGTGTGTGTTCTTGGGTCCCATAAAACCTTTTGGACAGTACTTGCGAGAGAACAAAATAGCGTTGCGCGTTGTATTCTTGATGGCCAAACAGATGACGTCATGACCCCCACTAACTTGACGAGCTCCATTTCAAAACGCATGTGGCTTCTTTCGTAATGGATGTTCAACTGAACATTTTTTTTTAAATCCAGCAGTAATATGTTATATGAGCATTTTAAAACAATTCACTAACCATAAACCTCGAAAGGGTTAAATGTTTTTTGATACTTGGGTTAGAAGGGAAGAAAAATGGTTTAGTTCACTAAGATACCCAAAGGTGGTGTTCCAATTCATACGAGACTTCGAGGTCAGAGAAATTGTGTGTGACAAATGGAGGACGACGAAAGAAAGGCCCGCAGTAACACTCTGGGAGCATTTTTGCTAGTCAGCATATAACTTCCAGCAATTTTAGCACGAACGTACGTCCATAGTACCTAAGCATTTCTTTAGGAAGTATCTAGGACAGGTACCTTTGGGTAGATGTAAAAAACGTGGGAGAATACAATCCAGTAATACCTTAGAACTCCCTCAGCTACATTTCTTAAACACAGGATCTCTCCTTTCTTCGGCGATGAACTTTCACACTTGTTAAACCATATATTAGTTCACCCAACATACATATGCTCTAGTTACCAGTTTCAATTATTTCTGTACGTTCCATCTGACTAATTCACACTATACTAGTGTAAATCTTTGTTTCTGTGCTGCCAACACCATGCAGATGTAGTATATAATAATCTACAGTGATTTGGTAGTTCTCGGCGTTATCAAACCCTATTAAAGATGCCAGTCGCGACATCTTTGCTTATGATTTCCTGTCCTCTCTAAGCTCTATGCCCCCAACATATCCTTTCCCTTCACGTGATGTGAATGCCGTTTTTAACAATCCGACAGAACTCAAGCAGTGCTTCGCAACAGGATATATGCAATTTTACAAACTTAATTGCAATTACTACTACCACTATATATCGTACGAGCTTAAATTATAGCTAAAATATCTTCCATGCCAAATATAGAAGTCAGAGGGTATAGGGTACAAGCCTACTGCAGCAATTCATAATTTCTTTCATTTTATTCATGGTTCACCATGTATTTCTTTAATGCAATGATTGCATCTTCTTTCCTGGAAAGGAAAATATATTTATAGTAATTCTGAATTGGGCTTATAAAGCTCAAGCAATTTATGATTATTTATTATAAGCAATTTATGATCATCATCATCATCATAGGTATTCTGCCATTATTAGGAGCTCACTTGCCGCAACTGAGAAGCTTCCATGCTCCACGGTCTTATGTTTTAATATAGTCCATCAGTGTAGCTGGTTTTTCCTGACACCATACCCTCTAGCACTTCCCTCCAGATACAGTTCCTTCTTAGCCAATGTCTGAAGCAGTTCCTCTTCTCAATATATATATAGCCCCCATTCCACGCTCAGGTATACACTGGATAAAATGGGCTTCAATCCTGCTTTAAAGGGGGTTGCCACGTTACAACTTGTAGCTGCTATAAAAAAAAAAAAAAAAAAAAAAAATCTTGAAACCCTACCATTTCCACCATGTACACATAGTCTTGAAAGGGTCATAAAACATTTTTTTTTTTTCCATCTTGCAAGGAGTTGAACAGTGTGCAACTTTCTGGGACGTCTTGCTTGCTACCTGCTATCGCCCACCCGCTGACATAAAAGAGAAACCAGTTTCGCCGCTTCCGAAACAACGGATTCTTTTGGACAGGGAGAGGTATTGCGCCAAAATACACGTTTTTAATGAGGAGGTTCATTGTTTGTCCATTAGAGTGCAGTGCTGCATAGGTGGAAATACCTTTCTTGCTTTCAAGAAGTTGTAATATGTACATAGTAAATAGAAAGATCTGGTTGCAAAGTTTTTTTTTTTTTTTTTTTATGACAGCTACAAGATTCATTTAACGTGGCAATGTGGCTTTGCACTGGATAAAACGGCAAACTATGGTTTAGCCCTTCCCTTGATCATGTCCTGGATCCGCAAAGTGACCATGTTCGTTACTTCATAGCTCTTGAACCACGACACCGATCTCGATCACATTTGGCACGTACATGAGGTTGTTTTTATCACTTTGACGGTGCAACTTAGGGAAGGGGGAGGAGAAGGTATTTAAAAATGATAGAAAATGACTGATATTAGTGTCGAATCAATATTTTCGGTGTCACTGAAACGAACCGCGACTCTTCAGATGCCATTTAAACCCAACTTCATCCCTTTTTAAGTCCAAAATGAAACGTATTATCCCCGTGCGAAGATCGGGTATTCTGCTAGTAATATCTAAAATTATCCTTTCCCACATCATTTCTAACATCCTCTCGTTCGTTTTCAGCTCAACTCAGCTGATTCTCGCCATTCTTCTCTACACTCACATTTCGAAAGCTTCCAATGGTTTTTCATATGTTTCTGTTCGCCATACAGAAAGAGCACAACTCATTTAAATACGCGAAAATGTTAAGTATCATAAATAAAACAAAATGCACATACGAGTAATATAAACTCCCCTAAAATATTGCCATGCTGGCAAACAATAAGAAAAGATTACAAGTTAGAATATACAAAGTGCATAGCAGTAAATCCAACATGAAGATCAACAAAAGCAAGACCAAACTGAAGTTTAGCGTCCCTTTTACGACCCGAGGCTATACAAGACGTGGACCTAGTTTACGGTGGAATCCCAACTACCGTAATGTGTTCAAATTTCCAAGCTCTACCTACGGGAATCGAACCCGGGAATTCATGCACCAAAGATGTGCGCGCTAGCCACTAGACCAACCGGGACGACTACAACAGAAATTATAAAGATGTACAAGAAAGCAACCGTAAAAATACATTACTTAGTGAAAATGAAATATTATCTTACTTAGAAGTAAAAATATGCGATAATATATGAAAATAAGCTGTAAAATCCAGATTCACTGAAGCGAAGAAAGTACATGAGGATAACAACTGGTAATATCGGCATGAACTGAAGAAAGAGTACGTATCGGTGTGACACATGAACTTCACACGAAAAACACAGAAACTATTCAAATAGGAGAATGATGAAAATTAGATGGATGCATACGGTATCGAATGAACGAGTGCCGAAAATGGTAAAACCGAGAGTATACTAAAAACGACTTTAAACAGAGGAGACAGAATTCATCGTGCCAAACGATATGGCCTGTAAGACCAAGGGAGACGTCATTATAAGTGTTCTACCGGTATTTGGGAGGTCACTTGCTGCAACTGAGAATCTTTCATGCTCCATGGTCTTCGCTAACCTCGTCGTCTTCATTTACGATTTCTCTGTTTTGATATCGTCCATCAGTTGTAGTCTCCTTTGCCCCCTCCCTCTCATTCCTGCCACCATACCCTCTAGTACGTCCCTCATGATATAGTTCCTTCTTAGCCAATGTCTCAACCAGTTTCTCTTCCTCTTCTTAATAAATATCAGACATTGTTCTTTTCTCCCCTACCATTTCTAACACCCTCTCGTTCATTTTCCGCTCGACCCAGCTAATTCTTTCCATTCTTCTCCACACCCACATTTCGAAAGCTTACAATTACTTTCCATAATTTTTTAGTAATGTCCATGTTTCTGACCCATAACTAACTCTATGGCCTACGGAACCGGGAGGTTCAATGCCGCGTTCACAAAACCTCTCCATTGACTTCTATCCTTAGCCAATTGGATCCATTTTCTATTTTGTATTCCAATTTCTGCGAGATCCATCTTAATATTGTCCTCCCATCTGCGCCTACGTCTGCCTAATGGTTGTTTTCCGATTGGTCTTCCAGTCAAGACTTTGAAAGCGTTTCTACTTTCTTCCATCCTCGCTACATAACCTGCCCACCTGAGCCTCCTAGACTTGATAAACCTAACAATGTTTGGTAAACCGTAAAAATTATGTAGTGCCTCGTTATGAAGTTTCCGCCATTCCCCATTCCCGTTTCTCTTAGGTCCGAATATGCGTCTCAGGATCTTGTTCCCAAATACTTTCAATCTTCCTTCCGAGTAAGCGACCATGTTTCAGAGTCATACAGAACAACAGGCATAATTATTGTTTTATATATTTTAAGCTTCAAATTCCTCGACAGAATTCGCGACGACCAAAGATTTTGAACTGAATAACAAAACGAATTTCCTGCTTTTAGTCGACATTTAATTTCTTCGTGAATATGGTTTTCGTCTTTTAATATTGATCCTAGATATTTGGAAATATCCACTGTATCAAAAGTATTATTCGATATTTTAACACATCCATAATTTGCTGTATTACGATCCCGACGAACTTCCATTTGGTTTTCTCTGCATTTACTTCTAAACCCATGTTCCTGCAAGTGTTTAATAAGACCCCTGCATTTTTTTTATTGTTCCCCTATTATCCCCTATTACATCATCAGCATATGCCATAACCTGGTTAACCCCATTCAACTCTAGGCCCTGGTTGTTATCTTTGATTTTCCTTAGAGCGTATTCCAGAAAAAAGTTGAATAATAATGGCGACAACGCATCTCCTTGTTTCAGGCCATTCTCGACGTGAAAGCTCGTGGACAAAAATTTTCCTACCCGGACTTTACTTTGGGATTCACTTAAACATATCTTAATTAATCTCATTAGCTTTTTGGGTATTCCAAATTCTGTAACTCCTAACTGAATCGTAAGCCTTTCTAAAATGAATAAATAGTTGATGTCCTAGAGTATTGTATTCCTACTTCTTTTCGAGTATTGTCAAATGGTAAATATTTGGTCGATAGTTAATCGATTTCGTCTAAATCCGCATCGATAATCTCCAATAATTTCATCCGCGTATGGGGTCAGTCTTGCTAACAATGTTTGAAATGATTTTATAGGACGTTGACAGAAGAAAAATGCCTCGATAATTATTACAGTCAGTTTTGTTGCCTTTCTTGTGAATTGGAACAATGATTGATTCTTTCAACTCCAGTGGCAATTCTTCCTTGTTCCTGATAAGAAGAATGAGTTTGTGTATCTTGTTCCACAATTTTTCGCCTCCAGCTAAAATTAACTCAACTGGAATTTCGTCTACACCCGGAGATTTGCGTTTCTTTGATTTCTTTATAGTGATTCAGAGAACAATACTCCACGGAGCACTTTTATGAGTTTTTGCTCAACTCTTTATTGAAGGTCTCACAAAATAGTATTTCCTTCCTCCTAAAGGCTTCTTTCGCCATTCCTATCCTTGCATTTATATCATATTCACATTTCATATCATTAATCATACTACCAGGTATCAAAAACTAGTCACCTATTTTATTTTCGCCCCTGCTACTTCTATACAGAGTGGCCCAAAAGTAGGTTCACACCCCTGCATTGATCAACATTCTAGTTTATGGGTTTATTTGCTTCAGCTCTTCCGAGTTTAAGATATAAGTAAAAACACATTAAGAACAAATAATAAAGAAACTAAGTGTACCTGATGGATAACAATAAATAATGATATAAAATGCAATGAGCTGATCAGTACGGTACTGAATACCTACTTTTGGGCCACCTTGTATTTGACCTCCAACGCTCTCACTGAAAATTCTTCAGGTTCATATTTTCTGTTGTAGAATAACATTATCTATGATTATGGTAAGGAGTGTATCGAAAAGTAGTTAGCAACATTGTGGGTGTCGGTGTACACTTTCGAGGCTGCATAGACGGCAAAACCTAGAAGCACCTGGTCAGTTGAAGTCTTGTAAACGGATAGCTGCGTGCTTGTTGCTGTGTTCCGAGTTGAATGGGAAATGTCGAGTGAAACGGGAAGTGAAGTGGGAAATCCTGCACAATTGGTGCACCGTCAAAGGCACAACATACAATCAGATAGGAAAAAAGTGTGGGGTTCATCATACAACTGTGAAACCTGTCATTGAGAAATTCGGTGAACATTACAGCTTTGAAGATATACCGAGATCCGGGCGAAAAAGGGGTACCAGAAACCCTGGACTCGACCGTGAAGTTGTGCGGTTGATACACCAAAATCCATCAATGTCTGTGCGGGATTTGGCTACCAAAGCAAGAACGTCCATAGGAATGATTCAGCGTATTAAGACCGGACATAATTTGAAGACCTATAAGAAGCAAAAACGTGCGAAACAAACACCAAAGCAGAGACAGACGGCTCAAACAAGAGTCCGCAAGCTGTATGACAATATCGTAAAGTCACCAGAACGATGTGTGTTGATGGACTCAAAAACACTTCCGGTACCCCAATATTATACTGCACGCAATGCTGGGGATGTATGTGCTGCGTAGAGGTACGTTGACGTGGAAAAAATTGGGAAAAAAGTACCGGTATGGCAGGCAATCTGCTCCTGTGGTTTTCGCTCCGGTATTTTTTATGCAGAATCCACCATAAACGCGGAAGTGTACCGAAAGGAATGTCTACAAAAAAGAATGCTGCCATTGTATAAAAGGCATGCAATCTCCCCCTTGTTTTGCCCGACTTAGCAACAGCACACTATGCTAAGACGACAGTACGGTGGCTCAATGAACAGAACATCGAGTTTGTAAAGAAACACATGAATCCACCAAACTGCCCACAACTCCGTCCAATCGAAAGATACTGGGCAATTGTCAAACGCAACTTCCGAAAGAATGATAAACCAGTGCGCAACATGGCGGACTTCAAGAGAAGCTGGGGTGCAGCATCGAGGAAATGCACCGTCGAGACTGTGCAACGGTTAATGGCTGGAATTAAACAGAAACTACGTTCATATGTACGACGGGACATGTACGTTGTATTTTCTTTGTCATGTAGATACATAGAGGTTCTCTATTAATAAAAATGTGGGTTTGCTTCACTTTTTATCTTTTCTTCTGAATTTCCTGACATATGCAATGTTGCTAACTACTTTTCGATACACTCCTTAAGTTACATCTTATTTCCTTTTAATATAAAAAACAAGCAAACGGTAAATTTTGTATTATTTTTAGTAAGTCAGACTCTTAAGAGCTATCAAATTGTAATATAATGACGCGAGTTTTCAACTAATAATACCTCGTGAATAATAAAAAAAAAAAATCAGCAATAACAGCCCAATAAAATTGATATTACAAAATATCCATGAAGTGTACCGTAAGGTGAAATGCTACCAATCAGAACAAACCAAAAAGCGAAATCCTCACACAGTAACACTTGTCACTTATGTGAATGACTTGTAGAAAAAAATGCTATCACGAGATCTACACAAGACGGATTTTTGACGGCATGTTCTTGCTTTATCTTCGATCGTTGTGTGTGAGTGAGTCAGCCTCAGCCCATCTTGTATGCTACGACTGTAAGACCAGAGAGAGAGAGAGACTCTTCGTGGTAACTTTCCCACAACTCGACCAAATAAGGAAGTCCCTCGTCCGGAGGCGAACACTGACAAGACACCCGCTTTCTTTCGGATTAGCGTCGTGTCGTCATTTACAGCAAGGACCTTCTTACAAGCAAATGTAATAATTATAAAACAAAAAAAAAAACAAAAAAAACTCTCGTTTCTATCAATTTCCCCGTTATAAAACGCGGTTTCAACACGAAAACAAAATTATCGAGGACACATATGACACAGAAAAGCTATCTATATAATCTATTATCAAAATACAAGGTAAACGATTATGTTCGCCAATGCCTTATGCTCTGTAGAAAGAAAGTATTCTTTTACAGTTAGTGCACTATGTTAACTTTTCCATTTCTTTTTATTTACGTATCTTTGTGTGTGTACAGGGTGTTTCAAAACAACAACGATAACGTTTGGGAAATGATTCCTGGATTCCTGACACCAAGACAAAAAAAAAAAAAAAAAAGTACAGACCAATCTGGATGCACAAATGCTTCCTTTCGAAGTTATAGGCTGCCGAAAACATGGAAAAATGAACTTTAAAGGTCTATAGCTCCAAAACTATGGGACCTACCGTAGGCGGGTCGAATCTTCACATAGAATATGATAGCACTAATATGTGTGTGCTATCCAAAAAATACATGTTTCAGAATTCTAAGGTACTCACGTAACAATTTTTATAGAGGGAGTTTGGTTATGGGCATATAATTGAAGTACTCACCAACTAGGGCTACCTTTATTTAAAAAAAAAAAAAAAATGGTGTAGAAGTACCGCAGGATTCTGAAACCCTTCACACCTGAGACGAAGAAACAGTCGAAACAATGGATTGAATGGGGAGAATAAGCTCCAAAGAAAGCAAAGACAGTTTCATCTCTAGTTTTTTGAGATGTGCTTGCTATAATTTTCATTGATTATCTTCAACAAGGAAACACTATCAATGCTGAGTATTATGCAACCTTACTGCAACGTTTGAGTGATGAAAAAAAAAATCACCGCATCTGTCGAAAAAGAAAATAATGTTTCATGTTGCTGCACCAGTTCACATACCCGTTGTCGCGATGGCAAAAATCAATGATAAAGTTCGATTTGCTCCCTCACGCACCACATTCGCCAGATTTAACTCCGATTATTTTCTCTTTCCAAACTTGAAAATATTTATTTATTTATTTAACAATCATCAGATACAGCTCAGAGGCCATTTTATACTGGATATCTAGCAACAACAATAACAATGCAAAGGATTCGGGAAGATATCGGCTAGGACCTATTTAGTTGGTACCACCCCGCATTTGCCTGGTAGGACTGAGGAAAACCCTGGAAAGCGCGAGTCAGAATGGGCGGCAGCGGGAATCTAACCCGCGACCTCCCGAATGCGAAGCCAACACTACCATTTGAGCTATTTCGCTCGGTGGTAAAAGATTTGCCAATAATGAACAGATGCAGTCTGTAGTTAATTGCGATACTGAGGAGCTTGATAGTTCAGACTGTTAAATAGGGCATCAAAACATTGGAACATCGCTGGGAAAAGTGTATCGAGCCTAAAAGGAGACTATGTTGAAAAATACTTTTTTTTTTTTTTTAATTTTCGTGTTATCTTTGATAAGTCGAATACTTTTGAGACTACTCTGGTATAAAATCTATGATGATACAAAAAAAAATTCTTATCTTCCCATAAAATCAAAGTTTTTCCTCATACAAAGAAGCCAAATTATTCGAAATATCCAAAGTCCGAAGAATAAGCTTTGTGTTGATAACTAATTCCTGGTCTCACGTCAATGCATCGACTCATTTGTCACGCTCATCTCATTATTCGTCTTCCTGGCACGAATTAGCAATCACCCCCTCCCTCCGCCGTTAAAAAAAAAAAAAAAAGATCATGTTCATGCAACGACTGATCACTTAGGCACTCAAGACACGAAATACCATTGCTGAGTTTGGGTCATACGTCGGATGCGTGATGGCTCTCATAGACCGAAACATGTCATCAAACAGTTGAAGACTAAAGGAAAGGCGAACTCGCTTTTATAAGGACTTCACGACGTTCTTCGTACTCCACATGACAAGCTTTCTTCTACCACTCTATTGGATGTTCGATTTAATCGGTTTCCAGTACAAGTGGAATAATGTAAAATGTTTATGCTTAATAGCAGCCGTTTACAACAGCAAGCTTTGATATCACTGAAGTTTCTCGAGAGCTACTCAGTCTGAGATAGCGAGAAATTTATTTTTATTAGTGGTGAGCACAGAAACCAGTTCGGGTTTTCTATAAACCGGTTTGTTTTAAAGCTTGACCGGTTTTGCTCATCCCTAGTTTTGATATGGATTCTGCCTCCATCTCCCCCTCCCCTTATTTTAATTAAACCGGAAATAGTATAGATCAGTAGCATATGCAGGAATTTATTTCCGGGGGATCCAAACTCAATATGAGGGCATTTTATATTAAAATCCCTAAAATTAGGCTAAATTTACACAAAAGTCGAAATTTTGGGGGTCTGGACCCCCAAGACCCTTTCCCTCCGTACGTCCCTGGTATAGATCTTCCGATTTGTACTGTATCCTACTTACGCTTTCATTATCACAACACAAACTGTAAGAGAGCGAGAATTTTTTTTTTATTTTTTTTTTTTTTATACAGTACGGATCAGAGTCTCACGGAGATATCACAAGTTTTTCTTTACCCTCTAATGAAACCGGAAACTGTAGATCTTGCTATTTCAATATCAGAGGGTAAATTGTTACGAAATAGCGACAAATGTCTTTTAGATATGGACTTCTTCAGAGTATGAATAGTAGATTCCAACTTCGCTCTTATCGTTCTATTGAAACCGCAGATAGACTTACTACTAGGGATGGCCCAAATTTCCGGTTCCGGCGGAACCGGTTTTCAGAACTACATCTTAGGAACCGGTTACAGACATGGATCTGAAAACCCGGTTCCAGAACCGGATCTTGAGAACCGGTTTCAGACCTGGATCCGAAAGCCCCCAAAGACCCGTAAAGGAAACACAATGTTCACCTTCAAAACACAGCAAAGAGGACCACGCGCTTGTGCCCCCCGCCCAAACCCGTTTGTGTCACCCAGAAAAATATTTGCTCCACCAGTGGGTGTTTAGCAGGGTTGGCAAAAACTGTGTTTTTTTATTTAAAAAACTAAAAAGCCAGGTTTCTTTTAGTTTAAACCAGGTTTTTTTGGTTTAAATAATTTGTTCTATGTATTTATAATACATATGGACAGAAATAAGTTTGTATCGCCGTGGTATTATTACGCAACAACGGGGTTATGCTGGAAGGGGCCATATAAACTTAAAGCGGAATCCAAACCGCTTCTCGGCTTACATCCAAGATAAATTGTTCTCCATTTAGACTCGAAGCCGGGACTAATTGGCCACAAATGCGATAAGTCGGCTGACTTACTCACGAAGGACTCCTGATAAAAATACATTGTACTGATCTTTACATACTTGTTAATATGATTGTCAAGTGTCATTTCAGAAGGACAAAAAGATAAACAGTTGCACAATTGAAACCATTATACAGAATTATATACCTAGGTATAAATTGGGAAATTCGCGCCTAAGACATTGGGAAAATCCTGTATTATTTTAAATGTAAAGCAATAACGAAAAAATCCCGTTATTGCTTGCCATGTAAAATTTTATGGTCAACGTATCATAATCAGTACGCTAAATGTGAAGTATTAAATTACAAATTTAGTATGTGGATATCATTCAATTAAATTAAAATTGAAAGTTCAACCCAAGCTAATGCTGGAAGCTACATACGTAGCTGATAAATTTTGCCAATTTCCATCAATATATTTAAGCAACCTTGGCTTCTTTATAAAACAGGCATTCAGGCAAGCAGAAATATACAATTTGGTTTCGTTTCGTGTGTTTAGACTTAACATCCTTATGTAATACCGAGGTAAGAAGAAGACTTTCGCTTAAAGTGACATCCGAACCACTACTTGGTTTACACTTGAAAGAAAGGTTATGGTTCGACCGAGAATTGAACATGGGACGCCTTGATTAAAAGGTGAAAAGGAGATAAAACTAATGCAGATGGTTTGATATGTGGAAACGTCACCATTAAGTTTATACGATTTAAAGCATTTTTCGTTTTTTTTTAAACCATTAAAAAAAAACAGCTGGTTTAAACCAGTCGACCCTGGTGTTTAGCCAAATGAGTTTGCCAGTTTGTCTGTTTAGCCAAGGAGTTTGCCAGTTTCCCAGCCAAGTGTCCGCCGCCTGGGTACCTGCCTGTCGCCTCCTCCATTTCAACTAGCAAACTGTTCACAGCTTGCCAGCAGCTCGGGTTTTGCGTAGGCATGGCCACAAAGTTCCGGTTCCGGCGGAAGAACTGGTTCTTGGAGATTCGGTTTTCAGAACCGGTTCTTGGCCTGGATCCGAAAACCCGGTTCCGGACCCGGATGCAGACCTGGATCCGAAAAACCAGTTCCAGAACCAAATCTTGGGAACAGGTTCAAGACCTGGATCCGAAAAACCGGTTCTGGCCGTATCTGCTTACTACCATTTCTGGTTTTAATAGTGGGTTGAATTCCATCGTACACAATGCAAAATAGGGCTTTCTTATTCTGAAAATTTAAAAAATGACATTGCGGCGCTACGTCAAGTCACCAATGTACATGTTCCCCAGCCTTAGGCTCGTCTGCATCTCTTGGCTTCATGAGGCAGCGCAGCTGGCGACAACTATGACCGTGAATTATTAGGAGTGTGATTAACAGACTAAGGAGGTCTTGAATTTATAATAGATTTTAAACTACGATCTACTTACTACAAACTATATTTTTACCAAGGATCTCGATCCTTGTTACCTGAAGTAAGGGTGGAGTAGATCAAAGGAATTCTAACAGAGCTAACCAAATGACTTCCGCCTTATTTTGAAGTCATAAATACAGTCCCTGTATATGCGATGTCCTAAATTACCGGTTTGAATTTACCTTTTTTATCCGTACGGGAAAGAAAATGATCGGTAACTCCCATCTACTGGCTTGTCATACCGAGCTAAGTTAAAGTAAGCAGGCTAGAACCTGCGTTCGGGCACAACACAAACAACATTCGATTCTATACTAATTATTTCCAACTGTCTGGCATACAATGTATGACGAACGCGCTTTAACAATCTTGGAAAAGTAGAAAGAAACACAATGACAAAGGAAGTGTTGACAGTGTACTCCTATGCTAAGGGACAGCGTTTCTGGATTTGGCGGGAACATTCTGCGTACAGAGCTGTTACAAAACAAGAACATTGAAGAAGCATCCCGTCAGTTAACAAGTGTAAGCCATTCTCATTCGCTTAAAAAAATCTTCAACGGCTATTTTGTGTATGTTTTGTAGTTTTATCTTAAAATACACGAACAATGTTAAATTTTTACTGCTAACAGATAAGAAATGTACTGATAGATAACGAAAGCAAGATTGGCAGATCGCTCAACGAGGCCAGGTGGCGAAAGAAGTTTATAATTAATTAATACTACAAAAATCAACGACACTCAAAAGCCTAGGGACAACTAAGCTACTCAGAAAATACACATGAATGATACTGACGCTAGTGGACAAAAATTAGAAGCAGATGTAAATCTTAATAAAAGAGGTACTTCGTTAAACAAAAAAAAAAAAAAAAAAAATCCACAGTCAAAATGAAAGTTACGAGGTGCGCAAGAAAAGAAAATGAGGAAAATGACTATCAAAATAGGAAATCACTTGGTAGAACAGGTCCAAGAGTTCTGTTGCTTAAGAAGAAAAATAACACGTGATAATAGATCCAAACGAGATGCAAAATGACTTTGAAAAGACATCTGAAGAAAAAAAATTGGAGACATCGATACAGAATTGAAGAAAAGTCCGAGGAACATACTATGGATGGAATGAGTCCAGGGTTAGCTGGTTTTTTTTTTCAAAAAAAAAATGGTTTAAACTAAAAAACAAAAAAAAAATGTTCGTAAAAGTGTAAGTGTTTGTAAAATTTTGATGAACACACATTTGTGGGTTATCACGTTTCACTCCCGTATATTATTCGCATTATATTCAGACCTAAATTCCCCATTCATTACTCAAAAAGATTATACTACAAAAGCAACTTTTTTTATAAGTTTATAAATGTTTATTTTGTGATTTTTTGTAGTTGTTATTGTTATGTGATTGCAATCGAAGAAAAATTCTAAATATTGTTCGAAGAAAAATTCTAAATATTGTTTCGTTTCAATGTTTACTATTGATAAAATACATCGAAAATGTCGTACTTTTTGTGTGTCCGTGGGGGGGGGGGAGTCATACAGACTCCACGAGAGGCATTTAGTGAAATAAGTATCTTTGGTATCTATTTATGTATAAATGAGTCTGAGCCAAAGTGGACTCAATTCGTATCTATATTCACTTTTCTTATTGATATGCAGATTAAGTCGGTGTATTTCTTTAATTTGGACCAATAAAAGTTGTTGTTAACTAACTTGAACTAAATTAGTTCTTCTGTACTCCGTAGTACTTTGAAATTGTTCATATGTAATTCTGTGTAATGGTTTCACTTGTGCAACTGTTTATTTTTTTGTCCTTCTGAAATTACTCTTGACAGTTATATTAAGAAGCATGTAAAGATCAGTACAACGTATTTTTATCAGGATTCCTTCGTGAGTGAGTCGGCAGACGTATCGCATTTATGGCCAATTAGTCCTGGTTCCGAGTTCAAATGGAGGACAGTTTCTCTCGGATGTAACTCGAGAAGCGGTTTTTATTCCGCTTTAAGCTTATGTGATCCCTTCCAGCATAACCCGGTTGTTGCATAATAACATCAAGACGAGACGGACTTATTTCTGTCCATATATGATATGAATATATAGAGCAAATTATTTAAACCATAAAAACCTGGTTTAAACAAAAAAAAACTGGTTTAAACCAAAAAAAAACTTTTTAAAAAAATAAAAACCATGGTTTTTGCCAACCCTGAATGAGTCGTTGTATGGATCTGAGGCATCGACTCTAGAGGAAGAGGAAAAGCAGGGAATTGAAGCTTTCGAAATTTGGTCCAGTGAGGGATGTTGTAAAACAGATGAGTGAAAACAAAAAAAAAAAAAATCAAATGAGAGGGTATTTGGAAATGATAGAAGATTAACGGAGTATACCGAAGACTATTTCTAAACGAAGAAATATGATTGGACATATTATAACAGCGTTTCTCAAAATTTAATTTCAAGTGAGAACTAGTTTTATTGGATTAAAAGTTCCAATATATTTCAAGCAAAAATTTTCTTGTAGGTCTTATATCTGGAGAACTACACATAGTGTAGCCAAACCCAAACTATCACTTAACTCAGTATGATGTCCTTATTTCGTAAAAGATAAGAAAACTCGATTTAGGGGTCGTTCAAAAATTTTGCGGTCCCTGATCCAAAAACTAATTATTGGCCTCGATTGCAATCTTTTGATCCATTTTTTTTTTATCACTCCTAAAATTCTAGTTACGTAGAATGTTCTTTTATTACCTCAGGAAGCAAATTTAAATATTAATGTTTTGAGCATATGCCAGTATAAGTTATCTTTTTACAATATTACTTAAAATGCCCCTTATTTGCATTAGTAGTATTGTATTTGTATTGGTATTACTAGAAAATTGTATGTCTTTTTAAATAATTGAAAGCTATCAAAGAATATTTTATAATAATAGCTACAAGGTGTGATCAAAAAGTAAGGTGAATGTAGTTGCACAGTGCCATCTATCGATGTTGTACACATTTCAACTAGTAAACCCGGCAGCCTAAACCTTTTGTACAGTAAGTGTCGACTTTGAACGAGTTGTGACATGTTAGCTGGCTACCAGAGGCAGAAGAACGAGGGCGTGTTAAGAGGCCTCATCCCGGCGAAATTCAAATACCGCTAATTTTACAGTAATTATGTGATATCTTCAAATAGATAAAAGATAATTGAAATGTGGAACAAGAGCGCCCTAGACAATATTATTTTGCGTGAGATGCCGTTGTCACAAGTCACCTAGTGGCTTTCCGTTTTCAGCCGTTTATAAACGCGAAAATAAAAGCCGATTTTCAAAATGGCTCGAAATCGAAAGCAGATAAATGAGTCGTGATAACGGTATCTCATGTAAAAGGATATTATATAGGGCGCTCTTTTTTCACATTTCGATTATCTTTTATCTATTTGAAGATATCACATAATTACTGTAAAATTAGCGGTATTTTAATTTCGCTGGGACGAGGCCTCTTAAGAGTGTCTGTCGCACGCAGTGGCGTATTTAGGGGTGGCTTCCGGCCTTAAGCCCCCCCCCCCGAAATCTTACTGTAGTCAAGTATATGAAATATCTTGCAGAATTTTCACATTTTCAGGCAAAGCCCCCCCTTCCCGAAAGTTAGCAAAGCCCCTCCCGAAACAAAATTGTAAATACGCCACTGGAAGCACGTCAATATGAAGTTTTGTTCTAATCTGCAAAAGTGTTAAAGAAGCTCACGAAATGTCATAATCAGTGTATGGCGGTGAAGCGGTGCCACTGAAGGCTGCTTACAAGTGGTATAAGTGATTCAAAAGCGGCACTGAGTCGGTTGAAACCGAGCAATGATCGAGACGTTCTTCGAAGCCAAAAACAGATGAAAACGTGCAAAAGAAAATGGCACAAATGATTTGTTCAAACAAGCGAATGATGATTCGAGAGTTTTCCGAAGAACTAAACATCTCGTATGAGCCCGTGAAAAGCATTTTAACCGCCGATTAAATGGGCAAATGGCTTCCTTCTTCATCACGAAAACACGCAGTGCCACACTCTGCTTTTCATCCCCATTAGATTCTCACCTGTAGTGTGTGACACGCAATTCACTTAAATCTTATTTATTTGTCTTCTTTTTGGGGAGAGGGGGAATAATCTTCACTCTAACTGGACCATACGGACAGAATCCGAAGATCAGCTGTGGTCCGAAAACTACACTGAGTACTACTGCATTATGAGATATGGATGAATGACGCTATTATGTACAGAGTGAATTGCAGAAGGAAAAATAGTAAGAGGAAGGCCAAGATTTTAATAATATACGGATCATATACTACAAAATCTAAGGAAGAATATGGAAAATGTCCAGCAGAATAATAAAGAAAGGAAAATGTATGATATCAGTCGAGACAGTTGGCCAAGAACAGAAAGGGGACAATTCTTACGTCAAAAGTAAAAGTTCAGAGCAAAGAAGGCAATTCTTGTGTCAAAAGTAAGAGTACAGAGGACATCTGCAATGCTTGAATATTTATGATAATGATAATGATGATGAACTGTGAATTTCACAGGAAAATTTGGCATCGGTTAGCCAAAACTGCAAGACAACATTCAAAGAATGTAACCGGACGGCAGTTTGAAATGGATGGCATTCCTCGTGCATGCGTTCATCTCAGGAGCGAACCATGCATAGGGAATCAGTTCATACTCATGTGTTACACTGGCATTGAATATCACGCACTTTTTTTTTTCCTTTCTTTGTTCGAGGAGTTTCCAAACGAAAATACATCTCTTCTTTTCTTTAAGTTATGGAAATAAGTTACATAACCAAACTCGTGCATTGTTAATCGTTTTTCCCACATCTGTTTTTAAGACGCGATAAGTGTACGATAATGAATCACATGTATTGGTTCGAGAACAACTGGCAAGTGTCTTACGAACTGGACTATTTTTGAGGAGATGCAATTGCACAACGAGGACTAAGTAAGACCTAACACATGAGCTCTAAAAGTCTTGTGTGTGGGAGGCTGCTGCTCTTGCTTATTTGTGTTTTGTGTTTGCTGAATAGATATGCATGTACTGATTTATTTGTTGCAATATGTATATTTCTTACAAGTATGCCTCGGATTTCTATGACGTAAAAAATGGCAAAAATATATAGATAGATAGATAGATGAAACAACGCAACTTCCAGGGGCGGATCCAGGGGGGTGCGATCGCCCCTCCCAGAAAAGGAAACTTTCTTATTTTATATATAAATAAAACCCATCCCAGAGTTTGGAGCTCTTAAAAGTTGCAGTATTACAACCCCCCCCCCACAAGTCCGTCCTGGATCCGCCCCTGGCAACTTCACACTACTAGAGTGCTTGATTTTAGCCATCCTCACACTATAGTCAGTGACGTCAGGTTCTCTGACAAAATAGTCTTCAACGGATGTCAAATACCTCTCATAACTTGAAAATGCCCGTACGCTCAGTTAAAAAAAAAAAAGTAATAATTTCAGGGGGAGGTCCAGTGGGAAATTCTCCCATCGTTCTCAATATGGACTACCAGTATCTTCACAGTACTCACGTTCATTCCCCGATGTGAATGGGAAAATAGTTTCTCTGATATGCAGCAAAGAAACTGGATTTCATGCGGAAATAAAAATGAAAGCTTTTTCAGTCAGTTTAACGTCCCACGAATATGTCCTGTACGCTAATGGAGATGGGTGATTAAGGCAAATGAATGATAGAATGAGAATGTGGGAGGAAAAGGAAACTAACGGACACGATGCTGTCCACTACAAACCTACTTGGACGGAGATCGAACCAGGGACCCCATGCACCAAAGGTAAGCGCTCTAACACTTCTGGTACGGCCGACTCAGTTTCAAAGTCTTCATTTTAAACTAATGCGTTGATAAAATGAAAAAATGTGTACATTTACAGTGTACAGATATTTTACACTATTAGATTGGACAATGTAAAGGTGCGCCAATCGTCAATAGATGGCGCCATGTTGTTTCAAACGTATTCTACAGTATTTCTTCAATTCCTGTTACACAAGGCCCAATATTTTCAAAATTAAAGTAATCTTCAGAGAATAATTCGTGTAATTACTTTCTTATTATTCTGTTTCATTCACTGGTAATAATGCTTTTATTAAACTTCCAAACTATACTAGATATGCATAAAGTGTCAAGTCCGTCCGTGTTTCGACAAGTATCAGAGTAAAACGATACCGGTACGAGTTAGCGAGTAGCTGTTTCTCGGAATCGATTTATCAGCCTAAGAATGAATTCCATCCCTTCGAATTTCCCAAACTCCTTCCTTAGTGGGAACCTTACATCAAAAATCCTATGTCCGTTCCAAATTTCAAGTTTCTAGCTTATGTGGTTTGACCTAGGCATTGATCAATCGATCAGTCACTCAGGACATGCGCGTCGACTACGTGGGTGCTCCAGAGCTCCGGTACCCACAAGACTGTTAGTTTGGTGCTGGGTTTGAACCCGTTTCTCTTGCGTTTAAGTCAGCCGTGTTACCGATTGAGCTAGGGCAGCCCTAACTTATCCTTCTAGTATCGGCCTATTTTACTTGGTCACAGCACAGTCCTTTATGACAGTGTTCATCAAAAATTTTAGCTAAAAATAAAGCAAACAAATATCGAGACTTCCCTGACAACGCATAGGTTAACAAGTCCCGCCACTGATATTCACCCACACAAATTTTGGAAGTCGGACTCAGGATTTATTTTATATAGAGACACACTAGCTTCAGATAGCTAGGAACTTCGCCCCTAGACCCCGCATTTGCTTGTCCTACAGATTCTCATCATATTCCTATTATAACTACTTTTACGGGATTTCGAGATATGACCATCTTATTATACGGAATGCAACTCCAAGTACTTTTTCTTCCTGCCTTTTTCTTCTATTCTAAGGGAAACATCAAGAAACTGTGAAAAACATCTTTAACTAGCATGCCTCTACTCTTAAAAAATTCGAGATATAGCCCAGTGTGGTAATTGAAGGGGAGAAATTCCCAGGCACATCTGAATACTTGCCCGGAACCTCGTTCCGTTTGTGATTTCTAGGAAGGGGAACTTGGTAATGACTAGAGACCGGATGTTAGGCAAAATGCCTATTCTTTAATATTAAAGATATGATCAAAAATAACGTTTTAAAGTTTATATGGGGGTTAGTTTCGATTTGAGCCAATTTTATTTTGCCTATTTCGACCTTTACTGCCTAAATAATTGCTTTAGTGCCTAATGTTGCCTATTCTATGCATTTTCTTGAAATTAAGCCTTCATTGGGAAAAATGTAATTTATATAACATCAATAATACACACATATATATGTGTGTATATTAGGTGTTTGTAAATACAAGCACGTGGTACGTTGCAATATATATACAGAATGAACTTCAAAGATATGCTCATACTTCGGGAAGTGACTAGTGATATCAAAAGAACACAAAAAGTCCTCGTGTATTTTGTCTAATTCCGTATTGTGTACGAGTGACAGAGTGCCAACTTGGAATCGAAAATCGAATACTGACAATTGGAACGAAACCGAAAGATGTGCGCATACTTCGAGAGGTGATTCGTGACATGAAAAGAAGACAAAAAGTCCTCTTGAATGTCAGGAATCATCTCCCGAAGTATGTGTACGCCTTTATGTCTCGTTCCAATTGTCAGGATTTGATTTTCGATTCCAAGTTGGCCCCTCTGTCACTCGTACATGACGTCGAATTCGACAACATGCAAAAGGACTTTTTGTCTTCTTTTGATGTCACGAATCACTTCCCGAAGTATGTGCTAATCTTTTAGGTTCATCCAGTATATATGGAATGCATAACAAGCTTATATATATACAGTAAAAGAAGAGAAGATATTAACAAACATGTATGTTTCTATATTCTTTGAACGTTATCTATGACTTGAATATATTTTTTAATGGTACTGAGTATTTATCTTCATTATTTGGAGATACATTTTAGTGCCTATTTTACTGCCTATTTCTTAAATTTTTAGTGCCTATTTGCCTGCCTATTTTCCAGGTTTTTAGTGCCTAAACATCCGATCTCTAGTATTATAGGGAGCTAGCTTGTTTACTTGCCCAGGGCTGTCGAGTGGCCGTTTCTTGGCGACGGGGTGGGGAACCTGCCAATCAACTCAGTTATTCAACTTTGTACCTAACTTTTAACAAGTATCTGTTCTACCTTTTGCGTCTAATACTGCTTTTTCTAAACTAGAAGTTAAACTACTTTGAATAAATATTCAAAATAATTGCAGTTATGCATATTTGTAACTTAAATTTAACGTGGTGTTTTGATGATTACAGAAATTACAATTATGAGCACACTTTATGGAGATGCTCTCACAGAGGGTAACCAAACACCTTTATACGATTTGTACACTCATGTCCAAAACTATTGTCGCATGTCTATAAATATGTTGTTGTGGGTATATAATTTGATAACGAATTCGCCCAGTATTTCTTACAATGTTAGTATGTGTATAATCGGCAAAGACATGTATGTGGCAAATTTTGTCAAAAGAGCAGTAAATAAGAACATTAAAACGAACATAAAACTTTCTTGCCCATCTAGCAACAGTTTATTTAACTCATTCTAATTTTCGTATTCATAATTCTTTTCCTATGAAATTTACCACAAATATACATTTCCCGATTACACACACAGTATCAGTATTAGAAATACCCTGCAACATAATTATCAAATTATATTCTTACAAAAGACAGTCATAGATATATACGACAATCATTTGGGATATGTGTGTGCATTACAAAAACTGATTTTTCAAGTCTTTTGCGAAAAAAAAAAATACTGTGAACTGAGAAATTATAACCTTTTCCATATTGTACAGGGATATTTTCCTGTGAGTCGAGTTTCTTTTGAAATGTGTTGAGAAATTAACATTTGCAAGAATACTCTCCTAGTAGAAGTATATTTTAGGCACACACTAACTCCGACCCTCCCCACCTCGAAGTGCTTCAATTTCCATACTGGATATAGCCATGTTATTTTAACAATTACAACCCCCCACCGTAATTTCTTTCTAATGGAAATAACGAAAAACGCTGAAACACATCTTTAATTAACATTTATCTACTTTTAAAGGATGTCGAGATATGATCATGTTATTTTAACAATTACAACTCCGACCTTTTTCTTCTTTTCTAAAGATACCGGTAACATTTTAAAGAAAACGCTGAAACATGCCTTTAATTATTTTAAATTAATGACCAAAAACACCAATTTTCATGCTTCTAGGCTTAAGAGATATCAGGATACATCCTAGAGCTCCTTGGTGGCTAAGCGGTTAACGTACTCGCCTTGGGGCGTGGTAGAGCCGGGTTCGATTCCCGGTGGGAGCTCGTGTGGTTCGGATTCCACGTTAATCAGTAGGCCCATGTCTCATATAGCCTCGCTGCTGAACAGGACGTTAAACTCAAAATCAACTGAAAAAAATCAACCCGAGATATATCCATCTTATTTTAATAATGGCAACCTTGATTCGTTTTACTTCCCACCTCTTTTCTTTTCTTGTAGGGGAAATATCAGAAACTCCTGAAGCACGTCTTTAATTATTTTAAATGAAAAGTTTGAATGCCCAATGTCTATTTCTAACCTTAACGGATTTCGAGATATGGGTATCTTATTTTAACAATTGGAACCTCACTCCTTTTCTTTCAACCCGTCTTTTTCCTTCCCTTTTTTAAAAAAAAAAAAAAAAAAAAGGTTAAAATTTTCAAATTTAAATCAATAAATCAAAATATCAAATTTAATGTAGCCAACATTAAGGAATTTTGAGATATGGCCATCCAATTATAACAACTCTAACTCACCTAAAACATATACAGGGTGGTAGATAAATCCACCGAAAAACTTTGGGAGCCGATTCCTTATATGAAATGAAAGAAAAAAAAAGTTCTAATAAACATTGGCTGAAAAACGTCTCCTTTCAAAGTTATGATCCATTGAAAATTCGAAAAATCATTTTTCAAAACTCCCTAACTTATAAACTATAAGACCTATCCCAGGCGGTTTAAGGAATTACACAGGAACTAGTACGTGCTCTATCTAAATATCCATGTTTTACCATCTTCCGTTATCGGTGAAAGGAACTGTAAAAAGGAAGTTGAAGTATAGGGATAATCCTTTAAGTATTTGTGGTGCGTTCGTTTCGCTGGTACCGGTGAATTCTGAAACATGGATATTTAGATAGAGCGTATACCAGTATCTGTGTAATTCCTTAAACCGCTTGGGATAGATAATATAGTTTGTAAGCCAGGGCGTTTCGAAACGTAATATTTCGAATTTTCGGTAGTTCATAACTCTAAAAGGAGACTTTTTTTCGACCCATGTTTATTAGAACTTTTTTTCTTTCATCTCGTATAAGGAACCGCCTCCCAAAAGTTTTTCGGTGAAGTTACCTACCACCTTGTATCGGGGCTGTAGCCGAGAGAATACGGCAATTAGCCTCTACTTAATCTTAGTTATCACAGTAGTAAGTATCTACTTCAAGGCATCAAGCAATCTTGTTTCGTTTACATTTATTTATTTACTTAATAGGGTAATAACTTGAGTGATGAAGTGATGGTATCACATTCTTTTCAATCCTATTCTTAGCAGCTGGCCAAGTATATTGATCATGCGAAGATTTTTTTTTTTTTCACTATTCTGCGATCACAACAGAAAGAAATGGAAAGACTACATCAGTTCTGTCTCTGTCCATGTTCGTGTCATTTTGATCAGTAACTATCAAAAGCACCGCTGGTGTGTAGGCTCCTTGGTTCAATCCCCGGCCAAGTTTGTGATGGACAATATCGTGTGGATTTTCTCGGGGTACTCCTCCCACTTTCTCATTCCATCATTCACTTGTTTTAATCAAGTCTTCCATAGAATAAAGGTCATAAGCGTGGGACGTTAAACTGGAATATTTAATTTTATATTCAATACGAAAGCTTTGTTTAACTGCACCCTGCTTACCGCAATTCTCTTAAATCTTTATTGCACATAGAATATAACTTTCTACGTTTCTCTTACCAGTGGGTTGCTTCCTTATTCATAGCTACACCATTGTTACTAATGGAGTGATTTATCTAAGAATTATCAAGAAAATAGCCTAAAACGCTTTTAGACTATAAAACAGCCTATATTTCAATGGAATTATTAATACATACATCTTCCATTCATTAAAAGAAATGTTTTATCTGCAGGGCTTGAAAAATCTTCGCTGCAAGTACTCGCCAACCAGAAAATCTACTAGTCAGACCATCTTGCAGGCCAGTGTTTATACAAATAAAGAAAAATCACTTTGCGACACAGTAAACATATCAGTACACTTTATTCCTTTATTAGCATCTCTCTTACAAATAAAAAAGAGAGAGAGAGAGACATCTGCGACTATTCTTGAATTCACGTTTTTGATTAATCGGACTTTACTTGCCACTGGCGACTGGATTTTTCACGCCCTGCTTATCTGTAATGTACACTCATGTCCAAAAATTATTGTCGCATGTCTATAAATATGTTGTTGTAGGAATATAATTTGATAACGAATTCGCCCGGTATTTCTTATAATGTTAGTATGTATATAATCGGCAAAGACATGTATGTGGCATATTTCATGTCAAAAGAGGAGTAAATAAGAACAATAAAACGAAAATAAAAATTTCTTGTCCATTTAGCAACATTTTGTTTTACTCATTCCAATTTTCGTATTTATAATTCTTTCCCTATGAAATTTACCACAAATATACATTTCCCGATTATACACATAGTATCAGTATTAAAAGTACCCTGCAAAATCATTATCAAATTATATTTTTACAAGAAGACAGTTATAGATATGCGACAATAATTTTGGACATGAATGTACGTAGCCTCTATCTTTTATGCCAATCAAAGAGGTTTACAAAATAGCGTATACCCTGTGAAAATTTCAGGACTACAACACTGTAAATTTATATTCAAATATTCGTGTGAGGATTCTTTTGTGTGTGTGTGTGTTTCCGATCACCCTATACAACGCAAAGATAAGCACCCGCCCTCTAACTCCAAGACCACGTGTGTTAGCCAATCGGCTACGAATGTACACAAGCGATTAGTGAATAAAATAACATTACATACAATCTTACGTATTTCAATCAGAAATATCTAAAGTTAAAAAAACACACACTGAACAAAAACCCACCAACTACAATACCATACCAAGTTCGTATCAAACAGAGAGGACATAACCTAAAAATATATTCTTCGCTGGCCCATAACCTCGTTACGATCAATCATACTGCATCAACTACGCTCGGAGAGAGAGCATCAAAAAAACATCCGGTGCATTAATAACCTTCATAAAGTATGGAGCAGTGCATAAATCGAACATGTCAATAAAGGAACAGCGTGTTATGACTAGATTATAGCCAGCTCTTCAATACAGCGCGCACAGATTCAGTGGCTTTGGAGTTGCGAGGCCTCGAAAACTGAATCATCACGCAAATAATACGAATAGAAATTAATGTAGCGTCTTTAGGAGTCATCCAAGCGGAATTTCCAGAGTATGTTGCAGTTTCTAATACATTAACTGTAACATAAAGGGTATTACTGACATTTCCAGAACTTACGTACAGTGCTCTAGAATTAATGAAAGTAAAATAAAATGAGATTTTTAAGTTTTACGTTCCACGGTTATGCCGGTTAGGCTAAAGGAGACAATGATGATGAGAAATGAATTAAATAGTGGGATGAAAAAATTGGGAGGAAACGGGAGAACCCTGAGAAAACCCATGCACACTGTGTTTGTCCACCGCAAAGCTCACTTGTCGCGAGCTGGGATCGAACCAAGGATCCCATGCACCAAAGATGAATGTTCTACCACTGAGCCACCGTGGCCCTTGCACTGAAATATGGAAATTTTAAACTATTACATTCACCTGAGAAATAAGTCATGATATATAGTCGAAACGTTCGCATGACTAAATCGCTTTACAGGCTGCTTCCTGTGCGCGTGGACCTGAATTCGATGCCCGGTAAGGAATACAAACACATGTACTAATTACGATTCCATTTATTACAGCCTATCTCATACTGCTTCAATGCTGAAAAAGGAAATCAACCTTTTGCAGACAGCTATCAGTCTTTCCTTAGACAAAATAAAATGGACGTCTTTAAAAGCCATCTAAAGCCTGTGATTGGCTCCTGATTGACTTAACTGACAACTTAAACGTAAATACGGCTTATAAACTACACCTGTCCTCGATGGAACAATCGGCTGTGTGTTTATATGCGACGTATATCTCTAAAGGGATGAACTCGACTCTAAAGGGTTAAACTCGAATAAATTAACAACTTTGCCAATCTGTTTCTACATTTCTTTCCACCAGTCTTCTCCCCTACAACTTTACCAAACTGATTCAACATTTCTTTTCACCAGCCTTTCCCAGTTCAGTAACCTGACCGTGTGCCTTTGGTGTGCAGGTTCCAAGTTGGACTCCCAGTCGATCATCAGATACACTACAGTGGTTCAGATCCCACTGACCAAGACAAATACATATAAACGAACACATCGAGGCTAAAAGTATGAGACATGGGCCTACAATTTAACATGGGCTGACTGGCAAGTACTGTGTCTGTCTGTCGAGAATGTAAACCTTGCTAAGGACGTGGATGTTATGCATTGTCTATCCAGCATTCACGTTTTCACTACCATTCACTTCTCCAGTAAAAAGTAGGAAGTAAAAACCGCCGGTATCACATCCGTAATGTCATTTCCTAATTGCATGCACGATCTAAGCAAACAGCTACCTTTTTAACTTCTATCAAGTTATAAGCTTCAAATTAATATAATTTTTTTTCGCTATTCGAAGAACACATAAACAGGTTGCATATTTTATACGGCGGCAAAAAAAAAACAATCACGTCTTTCCAGTATATTATTCTAAGCAGGAAAAAAGAGAGAGAAATGCACGAACTTAAGGTTATTTTATTTTTCAATAACAGACACCGACCAACAATGATGGAACTTAATTTCAAAGCCCCCGAAAGAACCACCCCAATCCGGTAAAGCGAGAATATGTTCTCCTTTTTGCTTCATGCTAAACACGAAAGTTAGAATAATTACTTTAGTTCGCAGACAATTAATGCAAGTAAACTAAATTTCCATTTTTTGATTATTAGAATAATTAAAAATAGTCCTTCATATTCCTCGTACCGACTACAGGTTTTCTCTCGAGACAGTATTCTACACTAGGAAAATGAACGCAAGAAAAAATTAGTAACTGGACCAAGAATCGAACCCAGGTCTCCGGCTTACCGTACTGGTATGCTAACTACTATATTTCCGATTGATTGTAAACAATCAGAGCTTTTAACTAAGCACAATTTTAGAGTATATAATGCACAGCGAGGCGAAGGCTTAGGTTGGGCGCAAAAACTAGGTAATTTGGAAGCACAAGTATTGTATTCCACTAACCTCAAATTGGTTGAACACCGTAGTCACATACGACTGAACCTACTATTTAAGTGGTCTCCGAACAAGGAGGAAGATCATCTCGCGTAGGACAGGTAGCTTTGCTTTTACACCATACCACCTCACTTTTCATTAAGACCCGGGTTACAAAGACCGCACGTCTGATATCCCAGGAGTTTTTAAATGATTGATTCGTATTTACGTTAAGTAATCAATGAGGTTATAAAAAGACATACAGTTCAAAGCAGGATCTGAACAAAATTCCCATCGGAAATTGAACCCGGAACCTCATGTACCAAAGACTGCGTTAACTATTGGACCAACGTGGAGTCAACATCAAAATATAATGAGAACTGATGCAACTACAGACATTAAGCTTCGGAATATTGTCAATACGTCATATTTTTTGAGTTTTAAGAAAAGCGAAATTTCTCTGCAATATAAATAAATAAATAAGCAATATTTTTTTTTTTTAATAAAGCTTTTAATTTTTAAATTGCACATGCACCACGATCACTGTATTTTAGTTCTAATATATGATAGCCCATGGGACTGTGCAACACAGGGGTTGGGAAATCCTGCCGTACAGGATCTTTTTATTATTATTATTATTATTATTATTTATTATTCAAAATATTCATCTTTTTTCTTCACAAACCAGTACTTTTATGTTTCCATATATTTTAGTGGGAAACGAGAAATAGAACAAAACTGTTTGTACATAAATGAAACAAGAGGCGTAAACAAGGGGGAGTTTCAGGATTTTAATCCTTTCTTGAACAAGATATGCAAATACAGTAAAACCTATCATCGACGTACTCTTTATTAAACGGAAACTCGTGTTAAACAGAAATATTTCATGGTTCCATTAATTTACTGGTGAAAATCGTGTTAAGTGACTTCCATTAAACGGAAACTGTATTACGCGGACAACAGAAATCAAAATAAGCGTCTTCACGGAATATTTCAAGTTTCAAAGCGCAGTATTTAGAAAGGTTGGGAGGTTAGATACATTTTGAGCAAAACAGACAGTGACGTGCAAAGCGAAGCAGACACGACAGATACGCATGCTTTAATTGAGAATTATTTGGAAAATCTGAATGGCAAAGAGGAGGTGGAGGAAGAAGAGAAATAAGGCATTGAATTGAAAGGAAAGTGTAGGCTAAAGACATATATCAAGATTCTGTCAAAAGTTTAATGGAACTGTAACATTTGCATTACGTTGAAATGACACTGGTATGCTTAGCATGGTTTCTCAGGCTAAAATCTCTGCGGAAAGTTGAGCAGAAAAGCAGCGGTGTGTACAGAAAACTTTTCTTGACTATTCGAAAAATGAAGTTAACGTGTGTACAGTATTTTTTCTGTTCTTTATAAGTTTTGTGTGTATTAATACGTAGTAGAAATAAATATTGTAAACTGACTAAAGCACGTAGAGCATCTTATTTTATCTCAGTATGCACATTATACGCATGCACTTATTTTTAGCATAGGTGTATCTTCGTTAACCAGAAACCTATCTTTAATGGGAATTTCTGCGAGTCCCGATCGATTCCGCTACAGACAGGTTTTACTGTATAAAATTTTACCATACTAAGAAATGTATACAAACGCCTGAAGTTATATGAGCCTGAACTTCCTTTGGCAAATTTAGCCACTATTTCCGCCACTACTGTTTCATTTAAATTAAAAATTGAAAAGAAAAATTAAAAATGTTTCAGGCAGTTTTACAAGTCACTGCACCTCTAATGACGTGGAGATGTGTTTAAATTATTTTTTAAAACAAAAATAATTTCTGCTCTACTCCTAAACTTACACATGGAAATACTTCTCTAGTCCTTGGTTCAATCTCCAGCGAAGCAAATACGCAAGTTATCGTCCAGGACAAGAACTTGCCTTAGCACCCTCCTGACCAACCAAACCAAAACGCTCCCCCGCCCAATATTTACCCAATTTTGCGCGCTCCCTATCCGGCGGCCAGGGCACAAGCCCCGTTCCCCCCCCCCCCCCAGTTATGTCACTGTCAATCCCCAGCCATGTAAGTTTGTGACAGAAGACTACATCGTGTCCGTGAGTCTTCTACAGGTTCTCGAATTTTCAGCTCACATTCTCACGCCACAAATTTGTTCATAAATCAATCACTTTCATTATACTAATTATCCGTCTCCTTTAACCTGAAGAGTATAATGGATGGATATTAAATATTTTCTTCTCAATTTTATCCACCCACGTCTCGTATAGACCTTAGGTTCTTCATACATATTAAAGCATATGAAAACTTTCTCAATTGGTACCGTGTATTCTCCGCATTGAAAAATTTGCAGTTAAAAAATCGTGCCTTATGTGTGCAACGTTCCAAAAGAAATACCTAATAAGAGTAACAGAAAAAAATCCATCCTTTTCATGGTAGACTCCAAAAGGTTCAATGATAAAATATCTTCTACCATTATATAAGAAACCTATGTAACTCAAAATGGAAGTGACTAACTTAGTAACTCTTGAACCATTTTCAACATAGATGAGGTTCGGACCTGGGATGACTTTTATCATTTCATTTGGCGGTGCAACATCGGGTAGAGACAGGGAAGGAGATATATAAACAGGCACGTAGCCAGGATTTCGTAATAGGGGGGTCCGAGATATGAAATACCGTGGTTGTCGCACCGGAGTTTGATTATTCCAAACTCTTTTATTAGTAACATACATTGGTTCGTTTAGTCTGGATTTCGTAATGGGAGGGGGACAGTGTGACATGAAATATTGTGGTTATCACACCAGGGGCTTCATCAATCAACCAGTTTAATATTTTACTGGAAACACATATTGGTTTGTTAGAACAAGAAAATGAGGACATGTTAGTAAGTATTTTAGTAGCAAACTATGAAGAAATCTCGAATCAAAGAATATTAAAAACATTTTAAAAGATTTTACAATATCTACATTTCTTCTTCTGTTCATTCAAATATAACAATTTTCCTTTCATTATGACCTCAACTATTTAAAAAAAAAAAGTGCGTATCCAATAATGTAAAACATTTTACAATATCTGCGTTCCTTTCTCTGTTGAATCAAATGTTAACAGAACTTGCTTTCCATATAACTTTTTGTTTCTATTATTCCATCAACTACTGTCTGTTCCAAATGACAAGTTAAAGGAGCAGTTGAAAACCGTTTCTGAAATAACATGTTTCATCTACAAAGAAGCGATGAGGAAAAATTATTTTTATTTTTCGCTTTTTATTTTTAACTCTCATTCTTCCTAATTCTCGTTCCTTTTTGTTTCATCCTTCATTATTTTTTTTAAATTTCTGGTCTTGAAGGGGCGGCGGTCCGGACGGTGTCCCGACAAAACGTACCAGCGACAAAACGTACCACTTGAATTTTCGCGACAAAACGTACCACTTTTGACGACCTGTCATAAATGACAACCTATCATGGATTAATTAAGGCATTTCTGATATTTATTCCACGATAAAACGTACCACTTATATAAATTACAACCTGTCATGGACTAATTAAAACATTTCGGATATTTAATCCGCGACAAAACGTACTACTTCATGTTAAGAAACTACTTCCTCACGAGCAGGTAAAACAACGGCAGTATAAGGTTGAGAAGAACAGACAGGTAATGTATCGAGTTGTCAAAATGCAGAAACTCATTGGTAAAAGAGGACTCATTTACAGAGGAAATATAGCAGCCTACAAACTGAAAGACACAGCTATAGATCATGGAAGCTTTTTGGATATTATTCCTTTCTTAAGCAAATTTGATCTTCCGCTTAAAAGTAATTTAGATAAGGTTACCGAGAAGAGTCATATACGAGGAAGTAAGCAGGATAGTGGTCGCATAACTTTTACTAAACACGGTGAATTATGTTTTGAATGGTATCAGCACACTTATCAGAGAAGATATTTCGAAAGAAGTCTCTCAAGCTTCAATATTTTCTGTTCTATTAGACATTACTCAAGATATAGTAGTTTCAGGTCAGTGCTCTGTTGTTTTACGGTATGTTGTTAAAACAAAGTATTGTTGTCATTGTAAAATGCATATCTACCACAGGCCAGTGTCTTTGCGGTTTACTTCTGGAAATTCTGCAGAAGTTGAACCTTGATATTAAGAAGTGTATTTGAAATTCAACCGATTGGCTCAAGTAACATGCAAGGACAATATTCGGATTTTTTCAATTCACCTATGATCAGTTACACGTGTGATTCAGTTGATTTTGAGTTTAACGGCTCTTTTAGTAGCGAGGCTATATGGGACGGGACATACTGATTTACGGGAAATCCGAAGCACATGAGCTCCCGCCGGGAATCGGACCCAAGTCTCCCACGACAAAGGCGCATACGCTAACCGCTTAACTACTAAGAAACTCAGTTACACGTGTGGTATTATACTCAATCATGTCATATGTGATCTGACAAAAAATTGCATTGATTCTGTCTCATTGTTCTGCTGAATGACTGTGCGATATTTATGCGTGAGTCTTATCAGCGAATGTACATTTGGAAGATCAAATGTTAATAAAGGCGTCTTACAGTTATTGCGGAAACAAGATGGTAGAAAACACACTGTTTTTCAGAAAAAGTTTGGTCATTTTTCGAACCCAAAAAGTGCTTTGTATATAGAGTTTACCATAACAATTAAGAAAATTGCTTCTACAGAAAATATCAAACCAAAAGCTAGGTGTAAAGCGAAAGGATATATAAAAGATCTTCTCAAGTTCAAAACAATTCGGACTGCAGAAATGTTCCTTAAGATATTTCAAGTGACGACCTCTCTGTCAAACTATTTCCAAATAGAGGGCGCTGCTAGTGTAGTCCTATCGGATGGAGCAGATTACTCTGTTCCAACTGAAAGAGTAGAGAGATGATTTTGAATCCGTTAAGAATGCAGCATTAAGCTTTGCAGAATGGGCCAATAACAAATTTGAAGACTTAGTACGTGATTTTTTTTTTTTTTTTCTATTGACCTATCGACGATTCGCCTTCAGAGATGGACAAAGATTTTTCCTGTGAATATGGAGATGAAGCTGCTTCTATCCAATGACCAGGTACTGCATCGTAGCATTCAACACAATATTGGACATGGTAGTTTTGAGTATTTCTTCAAGATTCAAGAAGCAATGTACTTTATGGTTTATTTGGACCTTAGCCACTTCAACCAAGTAACATAACTTCCAGACGTGCCTTTCGATAAACTTACATATTTTCTGAAAAACTTCAGTTAAGAAGTTTCCAAGGATACTATAAATGTATTCTGTTGGACTTTTGAAGGACGTGGATATCCTTTAAAGCCAGTCTTGATGACGAGCACAATCGAGGAAAAATGACTGTGCTGATGGTGCAAGTGATTCAGAATTAGGAGAAAATACATTTGTTTACAAGGAAAGCGAATGCAAAACGTGTTGCAAAATTGTCCAATGTGCTGCTTTTTAATATTGCAGAATTGTAATTTGCGCAGTAATACTTATCCAGGTTTCCAGCATACACATTTTTATTGACTTTGCCCGTAACTCAGGTAACATGTGAAAGAAATTTTTCAAAATTGAAATAAACTGAAATACATTAAAAATAGGCTAACAAGTACCATGTCTCAGAAACACTTGAAAACATTTATGTTGATGTCTATTGAAAAAATATTTCGAATGCAAAAGTGATAGATACAGTGGCATCAAAAACTAGTACACTGAAACACCTGCTAATTTTCTAATACAGTATACGTTCTTCTTGAATTTCATATAATATTTTGAACAATTCAGAATAATATACTGATGAAAGAATATCAGGTTTTAATTGTCAATTGTTAATACTATTGACTTACTGTAGAAAGAAAACTGTGCAATTGATTTGTGACATTGAGATGATGGTGGGTGGCCCTTGTGGGAGAAAGCGCCCGCGCCCCTCTATTAATACCTATTCGTCTCTGGTCCAAAGCCTAGATAAAGTGTGATGGAAATCAGCAAATATTCAAATATTGCATATGCAAGATTCTTGCTGGTCTTGGTCTGGTGAGAATCTTGGTCTTAGTCTTGGTCTTGCATCGGTACTTTTCTCACCACCAATCTGTTCAACTTTTAACCTTATTTTTGGCCGATATATATATACCGTACTTATATACCGTCCTATCAAGTGGTACGTTTTGTCGCCTGACATTATTTGATGGCTGATTGGAAGACTCTTCGCAAGTAGCCCTCCAGGCAAGTGGTACGTTTTGTCGCTTGTCATTATTTAAAGTGTTTTTAGAAAACCCTTTACAAGCAGCCCTCAAGGTAAGTGGTACGTTTTGTCGGTGGTACGTTTTGTCGCGTATTCGGTCCGGACCCCCCGGACCCACCCCTTGGCTACGTGCCTGTATAAAAATAATCAAAAATGACCGATATTAGTGTCGAATCCATAGTTTTCGGGGTCGATGAAATGAACTTTGACTCTTCCGATGGGGTTTAAATCCAAATTCAGCCCATTAATAGTAACATTTAATTTTTATTTATATATATTTCTTATTATTTTCTGATTTTTAATAATACAGTAGGGCGTCGAAAATCTTAACTAATTGGGACCACAGGTAGTTCGGATTTTCGAAAATTACCAGGAAAATGCCATTTAGGCTTAAATATACTGTACGGTATGCTCTTTTATCGATGCAATGATTATACACTACATACAGTAATTACAATACCGTACATAAGACTATTTACATTTGAATGTTTCTGAAGAACCTGCTCGTATACTAAATTACACTGTTCTTGTAACTCACACTTAAAACTTAACTTTTATAGGCCTAAGGAAAAATAAAAATATGTATGACAAATAATTACAAGTGAATGAGCTTTTATAAAAACATTGACTTCACACAAAGAAAGACTCAATTAGCGTACTGTCACTAGCTTCTAGGGACCGCGTTCGGATTTTTGACGTCCTACTGTATTTTGTTTGTTTCTATCAAACTGAAAGCGCTTTAGCAATAGTAAACAATGAGTGACCAACGGAACATATTAATTCTTGTTATTTTAATCCAGGAAAGCGGGTAACTGACCTAGTAAATAAATAAAGCCGCTATTTCTATAGTTCTGTTTGCGCTAAATCATAATCCTCCTCCTTTCAAGAATAAATTTCTAATAATATCTCCTAATTTAAGATTTTTAACAATATTGGATAATGGGAAAATTCCGAAAGCCTATCTCTGAGTTACAATTAGCTGCAGCAGCCTCCCGCATAATCACTCTTATTCCAGGGTGAAGAAAAATATACAATGCATGTTCGCGGGAATACGGGGAAAAATGAAAACATTTGGAAATTTTTTTTAGTAAAAACTAATTACGACCTTCCTCCTTAGAGAGTAACCTTTCAAATTAAAACAATAACCACGTTATAAGCAAACTGTTTCGTTCAAAATTAGCTATGAGCCAGTCAACTCCCTTCTTAATTGATTTTAGCACCAGTTTTATCAACCAAGTACTAGGACTTAGTTCTACAATTGATTAAAATATGTGACCTTTGTTCATCATTTGAAATAATTTTCCAGCTTTGGAAACACCCTCAATATTATACGAATCCTACCATCAACCGCGGATTACTTGTCGCTAGTTGAGACAGTCAGAAGTCTTCCTCTACACGTAAGTTTGGGCTTAACACATTGCCTGCTATGCATGGGCGTCCGAAGGGGGGGGGGGGATTTCTGGCTCACGAAATTGTATACGTAATATAGCAATCAATGGGGGCGAGCCCTCCCCTCCTAGAATTATTTTGGGCGTCCTTGCTGCCATGTGTATGACATTTCATATATATGGTGTCTTGCTTCAGGTCCGTGTGCATGCTATTCCATACATAAGCATTATCTTTAATCTGAGCCTTGTGTATAAAAGTTCATACACAGTTCAAGCAAAATTATATGACCGTTAAACAGCAATTTCGTACAGGTAAAACGTCACCACTTGGTTTAGTTTTAATTCTTTTGATATATTATGCGTATACATAGTGCGGCAATTTGAAATCGAGACTAGAGTTGTAGAAAAAAAAATCGAGTGAACATAGAAAGTTTCTTACCTTCAAACATTCAAAATACGACCTTCCTACATTCATACATCGTTGTGCCTTAGCCATCAATACACAGGATTGTTGGAAGCCCTTTCGGGGGAATGCTGTTCAAAACCCATGTTATAGCAATCTTGATGACCGTTACGTCATCAAATTGCGAACATTTCAGCGCAGACTTGAGAGAAAATAATCGCACGGTAACAGATCTGGTGAATAGGGAGGGTAGCACAATACACAGATCTTTTCTGACAAAAAAAAACTTCATAGTCACTGCCTTGTGACTTGGGGCATTGTCATGCAGCAGATGCCACTGATCACCCCGATACTTGGGCTCACACGTGTGACACGTTGCAGTAACCTCAAGGTAAAATGAAGCATTAACTGTCTGTCTTGTAGGAACAAATTTCTTATCCACACCACAGTGCCCTTATTATCGTAAAAAAAAAAAAAAAAAAAAAAAAAAAAGTGAGCAAAAACTTGATTTTGGATTTTGACAGGTAGTTTTTTCCTTCTAGAGAGTTAAGATATTTCCATTCTGCAATCTGACGTTTTGTCGACGGGTCACGTTGATAAATCCATGTACCATCCCATGTAACGATCTTCAGTTTGTCTCTATTGGCGGTAGCAATCATTCTTTCCAGTGATCAACCCTGTATTTATTTGCCTCCGTTAAGAAATGACGCATGAAACTGGCACAAGCATTCCTCAGATAAGACTGTGGGTTGTTGTTTACTGGACAGTTTCTTTATTCACGTGCAACCCCTCAGCAAGGATTTGCAGTGTCGTATACTGAGCGTGTGTTCCTGTTTCGCAGAAAGGGGTTCTAACTGTTTTTTCACGCTCAACGTTGCCATGCTTCGAAGAACAGAAAAATAATCCAATGCATGTGTTCGTGTTTCGCAGAAAGAGAAATTTCACTTTTTATATACGTTTGTGGAAAGCCTGTACTCCAACAAAAGTACGCTGATATTTTTATTAGATGTTGAGAAACCGATTCCATCGTAAACTGTAATCACATATACAAATTGCAATAAAATATTATTTCATAAATTATTGTGCAAGTCAAGATGGCTGTTATATCAGCACATCGTAAAGTAAAAGAAACAAAAAGGTAGTGACAATGGAACATTTAAAATTTGTCAATGTCTATTTTCATAGTTATTATATACATTGCACGGAAAGTATTTCGGACATTTTTTTCAAACCCTCTTCTGCTTATTGCAAAGCAAAACTCAGTCATTGTACACACTCATGCTTCAGCAAATCAAGAAAAAAGCTGAAGATTGCTGCTTCCAGTTTCGTGTGCAAGAATTTATGACTGATTTTGAACAAGCGACAATAAACGCTACAAGAGAAACATTCCAGTAAGCGACATTATGCGTTTGTTTCATTTTACCCAATCCACATAGAGAAAAGTACAAGATATTGGATTGACTCCACTTTACAAAGATGATAATGATATGAGGAAATTGGTTAGGAGAGCGGATGCACTTCCACTTGGTCCTCTTGAAGACATTTCTGATGCATTTCCATATATACAAGACGATGCACCCGACATCCCAGAGGCACAGGTTTTCCTAGACTATTTGCCGGACACCTACAAGTATGCTGACCTAAATGTAACCTTCCACCTGTTAATACATCAAAATTTGAAAGTTTACTTTTTTACATTGGATTGTTATTTAACTCCTTACGTTGTACTAATTATATTTTTATTAATGTTCCATGGCAATACGAAACCAATTTGATAACAGCGATAAAAGCACGAACCATGCGTAGGTTTAGCATTTCAAGTTTAATAGAAAGTAGACATAAATCATCCCTATATATACAGATTTATTCTACTTTTGAAGAAAGCACTGTCCGAGAATGAGGCTGCTGGAGGCAGGCAATTTCACTTTTCGGAGATTGTGGAGACGTTTAGACAGACGTACTCGGCTTCTTAAGACTAGGTTTAGGTTTGGCGAGGTTGGTCTTATTCCATACTTAAATGTAGTATCTCATTGCATTCATTCGGATAGTTGAAATTACAATCCAATGAAAAAAGGTGATATTAAGAGCCTCATCTGTATACTAAATTTATTACATAAGCTTCATGCCATTATTGTTCATTGCAATTTTTTCATTATTATTATTATTATTACCGTATTTATTTGTGTCTGTGTGTTTGTAACTAGTTTTTGTTGAAGTAAATCACGATTGCACTTGTGCGAGAAGGCTCTATTGAGAGCCGCACCTCTCTGGATTTATGTTTGTGTTTTGTTCATTTCACCAAATATTTCTAATATTGAGGTCCTATCAAAACTTTTCATGCGATTCTGCGAAACAGGAATGGGTAAATTTGGCAACGTTGCATAGCTTTATGGCATTCTGCGAAACAGGGGGTAACCCATTCTGAGTCAACGTCCTCACTTTCTCCATCAAATCCTGTTCTCGTTGTCCTTGTTGCAGCCGGATGTTCGTCGTCTTGAATGGACTCTTGTCCATCCCTGAAAAGCCAGTCATGCAAATACACGCGCATGGATAAACAAATGACCCCATACACCTGTTGTAACATTTGATAAGTTCTTGTAGCAGTCTTACCCAAACGAACACAAGACTTGATGTTTTTTTTGCTCTTTGTTCCGTGCTGAACTCATGACGCAGCTCAGCAACACGCATCTACATTCATCACGCCTATACACGTAACTGTCAGTTAAAATCAATGCACTTGGTATCAGTTACTTATAAAATATTCCTCTTTTGTTTGTACCACAGCTCACTTGCACAACTGCGCCACCTGTTGAAAATAAAAGTCAGTCTCGATTTCAAATTGCCGCACTTTGTGAATTTCACTCACAGTAGCTCCGGAACGTGGCGTAGAAGAGGCAAGCATTTACATAAATGTTGGCAGTCAATGTGTTAATAACCTGTTAAATATAATCTAAAAATTCCAATCTTTATATCATCTCTCCCACACTTCCATTCGTCACTACGACCTCACCACCACTCAGACCGCTGGTAGACCGATTACCTTTAGTATTACGGTTTCCCTGGTTCGATCCTAAGTTTGTGGTCGATAACGTCATGGGATTTTCCCATGGCGGATAAATTCTCCCACATTCTCATTTCCTAAATTATTTCATGATCACTCAATTAATCATTTGTCGCCCTTAGCATACAGAGAATAACCGTGGATCGTAAAACCACAGATTTCAACTCATTATTTTCGGGGTGTGTGAAAGAACTTAAAAGAATAATTACTTGATGTGGGAAAAAAAAAATATATTCAGAATACATTTTCACAATGCGAGAAACTTTCTGAAACAGCTTTCTGAAAATAGTCTCGTCAGTCATGGAACTTCGAATTATGAATGGGAAGAAATACACGGTGAATCAAGGGTAAAATATGCTCATTTGTGATGTGAGGAGTCCCTATTTCAATCCCAGATCATGTGAACTTGTGAAGGACAAAATTGTGTCCTTGGGTTTTTTTTTTTTTTTTTTAAGATTCTCCAGTTCTCTCACATTCTCATTCCACTATTTTGAAAAGCCTAATAAACATCAAATAAATAATAAGGCACACAACAGAATTTTTCTTTTTCTATGCAACCTCAATTATCAAGATAAGTTTAAACCTTTCGTGGCATTTCCATTTCAAAATACTGTACGTATTACAGAAGAAAACTGAAATTTAATGAACGGTATTTATTTTAAAAGTAAACAAACAATAGAAAATAAGTGTCAAGGACGCCTATAAACCGAAAATAATTACAAAACATAACTGTTATTAGAAAGTCAATCTCTCGTGCACCAAAGCGTGAAGCGTAAAATAGTTATTTACAAGTTCATTATGCGTAATTTATTATATGCATAATGTAATTCATAAAGTTTAAGAAATGCTAAACAGCGTAATTAACACAAATTATTCCCGCGACGCAATATAAAAAACGGATGAAGTAATGATAACTGCAGCTTAATTACAAAGGGTTCCGACTTCAGTATCCGGAATAACATTAATATTTTTTCGTAACTTCCGCAGCAGCATGGTGAACAATTATTTCACAGATCTTCAGATACTACCTGTGATCAATTTACAACGAAATTTATAACAATAATTCTAAAATGTTATTCGAGTTTAACCAACTAACTCTTATGACTTATGGAACTCGGAGGTTCAATGCCACGTTCACAAAAACTCTCCACTGACTTCTATCCTTAGCGAGCTGGGCCCAGTGTCTACTTTGTATTCTTATTTCTGCGAGATCCATCCTAATATTATCTACCTAGGTCCTCCTAATTGATCGTTTTCCGACTGGTCTTCCAGTTAAAACTTTGAAAGCGTTCCTACTTTTTGCATTCTGGCTACATGACCTGTCCACCTCAGCCTCCTAGATTTCATGACCCTAACAAGCTATAAGTTATGTACTGTCTCGTTATGAAGTTTCCGTCATTCCCTATTCCCGTTCCGAATAATTCGTCTCAGGACTTTATTCTCAAATACTTTCAGTCTACGTTTCTCCCTCAGCGTAAGCGACTATGTTTCGCAACCATACACAACAACAGGCATGACTACAGTTTCCTATATTTCAAACTTCAAATTCCTCGACAGAATTCACAACAAGAGATTCTCAACTGAATAATAACACGAATTCCCTGCTTTTAGTCGACATTTAATTTCTTCGTGAATATGGTTTTTCGTCTGTTAACATTGATCCTAGATTAGAGTTTAAGTTTTTTTTTTTTTTTTTTTTTTTTTTTTACAAAAATGTTCGAAGTACGTGGCCAACTGATTCCCCGTTAGAGTTCGATAAATACATACTTTAATGAGTTGTATACTAATGTACTAATAAAGAACGCTGAACTCTTCTACAAAAGCAAAATCTGAAATGATGCTGGTGATCCAAAGACGAGTCATGTACACTCATGTCCAAAATTATTGTCGCATATCTATAAATCTATTGTTGTAGGAATATAATCGGCAAAGACATGTATGTGGTAAATTTGATGTCAAAAGAAGAAACTATTTTTTTTCTTCTTTTAAGACTTTATTTTCGAAAAAATTAAACAGAAAGATGCAATATTTCAATGTCTGTGCTTAGATATTCTAGTGGAAGCGCATATACATTCTGGGGGGCTCAGTCCCTTCTTGAACATGCATGAATTTAACACTGGGTCTAAATACGTTGGGGCTCCACATTCAGCTGCTCTTCACGTCTCATACAGCCTCAATGCTAAAAAAATTAAAAAAAAAATCCACGGTCAATTCCAAAGCAACCGATCATCACTATAACTCATCAAATTACTGAGACTGATGTCAAAACTTCGTGCAAAACAAATCAATAATTAAAGGAGGAATCCGTACCTTTTTAGTAATTTCATTCATCAATCTTAGAGTCGAAATGACAAGTAGCCTACGTTTAAAATAACAGACAAATTCTGACCAAAGCATATATTAACTAATAAATAATAGCGTTACAGTTTCGGCAAATTAACTTTGCCTTCATTTATATTAACTTTGGAGATAATGTGTCTGATGAAGGCAAAGTTAATTTGTCGAAACTGTAACGCTATTATTTATTAGTTAATATATGCTTTGGTCAGAATTTGTCTGTTACAAGAAGTTCCAAAGCTAGAATGAGTGGCATTCAGATAGCCTACGTTCTGAAATTCGAGTCGAAACTGTTCACTATCCTCGTAGGCAATACTAGTTCAATCAAGATTTAGATTCCAAACACTGTTTTAGTGTTACACGAACCATACTGTAAAAACTATACATTAACAAAGTTCTCGTAAATACAATGAAAGAGTATTCACCGACATCTAAGGATATGCAAGTCCTTATACAATATACTCCAATTATAAGTACGGTTTAAATACAGCTCATAAAATTCAATACCTACAATCGTACTCTAACGTAAGATTACATACTGCATTCTTACTTAGCTTTTCCTTGTAAATAGATTAGATAAGAAATAGTCATGTGTCATTAAATGATTTAATGCTTTAGGCTTAAACTATTTTGTGTACACACGGAAAAGAAAGTATTTGACAATTGAGAAATTTTCTTTTGCCAATAACTCGGGAACAAATGAATTGATATGGATCTTTCTGTTGTTATCCTTAGAATAGTTAAAACTTGACAACTTGCCAAAGTCAGTACTCTAATAGGTTAATTTATTGTTGAGTTATTAGGAAAAGAAATTTTGTCAACTGAAGAATACTTTCTTTCGTGACTGTACGACTAGGTAAGTGCTTAAACTTTTTAATGATATTCAGTTATTTATTAATTAAGGAAATGATCTCCACATCAAAAGGTAAGGCACCGCACTTTCTATATGAACTGATTTCTAATGAAATGCTTTCGTCTAATTTGACTAATTATATACCATTATTTGTGTTACATTACTTATGCCTATAAGAAGTCAGAAGTTTTTAGTTACTAAAATACCTTACCATTTCATATACCCGAAAATGTAATATGTTAATATCATTTACTATCAGTTCTATGCTGTGAACGACTTTTATGTGCGTTTGAGTATGAACATAGATTAAGGAACCTCGGTAATGTTTTTTGTAATTAATTAATCCTAATCATACAAGCAATATTTAGCACTACAAAGCATTTAAATCTTCTATTACGAAGTGCAAAATTCTACCAAAAGTACTTTATACAGCCGAGTACATAAAAATTTATTAAACGAACCGAGACAAGCACGTTTCGATAATTGAGACGAGTCGAGAAATGACGATTTTTCGTCTCGTGGACAATACTATTAAGTTTTGAGGCATTTTATTTTATATACCAGCAATAAGCTTATGTTTTGGCGTTCTGTTCAAACACAGATTCTAGCCCACTTACTATAATATAGCTAGATGAGCTCACTAAGTTAGTACATCATGAGTAGGATGGCCAGTTCCTTTTCCTGAGATTCAGAAAACGTGATAGACTGAAAATTAAAAGCTGAAGAAGCGAAATTGGTTGGGAATTAAGTTCATGGAGACTATGTACAGAAGAAGTGTGTAACTATGGATTTATTATACAGGTAGTTAATTAATATTCCTTCTACACAAAGCAAACTGATTTCATGTAAATGTCAAAGAGCTAAAGCTTTCGGAGAATTTACCAGCAACACGCTTCAAAATTCTACCTCATTGGTGTATAACGAAGGAGGGGGGGGGGAAGGTTCCAAAACAGACATGTACACGTATGTACAAAATTATTGTAGCATGTCTATAACTGTCTTGTTGTAAGAATATAATTTGATAATGATTTTGCAGGGTACTTTTAATACTGATACTAGGTGTGTAATGGGAAAATGTATATTTTGTGGTAAATTTCACAGGAAATGAATTATAAATACGAAAATTAGAATGAGTAAAACAAAATATTGCTAAATGGACAAGAAAGTTTTATTTTCGTTTTATTGTTCGTATTTACTGCTCTTTTGACATGAAATTTGCCACATACATATCTTTGCCGATTGTATACATACTAACATTGTAAGAAATACTGGGCGAATTCGTTATCAAATTATATTCCTACAACAACATATTTATAGATATGCGACAATAATTTTGGACATTAGTGTACCTTACTGGGCTAAACGAGAGATAAGGATTTAGGAATAAGATTTCTGGGCTATCGGCCCTGTTAACGTCCGTAGTATGAGGAATGACGTCCCTAGGCGATTACACTGTTCGAGGAAAGGAAGAAAGTGGCCTGGGACTATAGCCTATGTTCGGTATCATTACGGTATTTGCCTGGTATGAATGAGGAAATGCCAGGAAAACCTCACTCAGGATGGCTGGCCTGAAAACGCTTTCAACTTTTTCGACTGAGTGTCCCTACCGGGAATCGAACAAGGGACAGCTCCAAGGATGTTATAAAATAGAGGATCTGCCTATACGTTTCTCCATCATATGAAGTCAATGAAGCAAAAAAAAAAAAAAAAAAAAAACGAGTATCATCTGAGTCGGCATGTCTGATTGGCTACTCTCGTTTCCGCCATGATTGCTGGCTCGAAACATTGCGATCTTATTGGTGCGGAGTGTGCAGGGTAGGTGTGGCGAAGCTGTGACGTATGGCTTCACGATTTTGTAGTATGGGCAGATCCTCTATTTTATAACATCCTTGGACAGCTCGCACCGAAGACCGAGTGCTAGTGACTACACTACGCCGAACCGCTTGGGCTGAACAAAATGATATGAGTAAGTGCACATTCAAATGCGCAGTTTTTGAAATTTCTTTTAAAATCTGAAAATTGTTCCTTTCGGATAACCTCGTGAACTATTATGATAATAGTGATGTTGAAGTATACTCTCAACAACCAACCTTTCCATTCTGACACTAGCAATACGACAGTACATGCTATGATTAATGAAATACAGTAGCCCATAATCATGATTAACTCTCTTTAAACTTTAATTTTAGTTAAGCTTAAATACTGTCCAAAGACCACATATTAATCGAGAGATAATATCGAGCTGACCAAAATTATAAATTTGTGGGGAAATTCTGATGTGTAGTTTTCGAGAAAATCGAATTTTTATTGTTTTAAAAGAAATGTTGTTTATTGCCAACAATAACTGCTCTTGGAATATACTGTTACTTTTTATGTATTGTATACATACACAAAATACACTGTTGAGTGTCTCTTGTTGTTTGTCTTCTTGGCCCTTTCTATTTCAAGTGTGCCCTCGAAAAATATGTGAAACTACTTCGCCCACACACTTACGGAGGAAACCTTTCCTTTGCTTAGGGGAAAGAAGCGAATGACCTAGGCTGTGTTGAAAATTTGTCATTCAGTCGTATGGTTTCGATGAGTGACGATCGTAGACTACTAAGAATAGCTAACAAGACAGTGCATAGCGAAGTCCGTGAAATAATTCATTGTAGAAACGCTCCCTCATCAAATTATTGAAAGGCCTCACGGCTAGAGCAACTTGTTCCTCCTCTTGCGATGGAGGTACGGAAAAACACACAACGACAGCAGCGCCAGCAAGGACATATTTGAAAATAGAAAGGCTCTATGACGCACATACCATCAGGGGCGTCCGAAGAAAATTGTCTAGGGAGGGAATTTCCATGGTTGCAATATCACGTCTGGTATTTAATATACGTGGTTTGCTGTATTACATGTGCATCTTCGTGAGGCAGAGGGACTAAGCCTCACTCTTCCCTTCCCTTTGGGTGCTCATGCAACTCATAGATTTCAAGGGCCTTCAGACAAATTTTCGACATGAATTTCAAAACTTAAAAAAAAAAAAAAAATCACAATTGAATAATGAAAACTTAAAATAGATATTTCCCCACGGGCCCCTTGATGTATATTGGCATTCCACACGTCTTACACCTTGTGAGTGGTCCACGGGCGTGCCCGCCGGGGGGATGCGTCCCCCCAGAAATTTTCCAGGAGGGGATTGTCCCCCCCCCAGAAAATTGGATAGCGGGATTCTTCCTCAAATATTTCGGCAAAAATGATGAAATACTGAAATGGAAACGTTGATTGTCAATTAATGATTTATGGAATAGGTAAAGAATTAAAATTTCTTTGAAGAAAATTCTGCAACAATCATCATAATATATAATTGAAGTACAGAACGTAGCGAGACTGTGGTAGATACATCGAAAATTACTATAAAGCGTGCACACGTTCAGTTGCAGCAAAAAAGGTTTTGAAATAGACCTTTATGAAAATGGTATATTCTAATTAAAAGCATGTATGCAGTTCTTAGTGCGTCTTTTTATTTTGTACAGTTACCGATTTGTGCAAAACTTACAACTTGCTTCCAAAGCAAAAATATGTCGAATCCTTGGCTTAAAAGACGTTTTTCTTTGTGTGCGGATGTGTAGATTCTTTTCGTGTTCCAGGCACATAGCCAGGATTTCGTAATGGTGGGGGTACCACAACACAATGTTGTCTTTTAACTGCTTATTTAGGTCCTATCATAGACATTTAAGCCAATATTATTTTTATTGGTCAAGTCAGACATGGACCAAAGAACACCCCAGATGCGTTTTGGAACCAAATGGTCAACTTGGTGACACCAAGTAAGGGCGGAAGACGTGACATCACATTTTTCTATGAGGAAATTTTCAAAAAAAAAAATCCCGCCCTTAGCTTTCAAGATATCACTGTAATTTTGCACACACGCATTGTGTACAATAACTATTCACCATTTTTTTATTATTATTATTATTTGAGATCTCTACGTCAACCCGGGCCAGGACCCGAGGGTCCAAAGGTTTCAAGGGGATTTTTCGGAAAATTTCCCGGATTTTCCCCAATTTTTCGTTTCTGATGTAAGATATGGGCATATGAGTGGTGCTCTATGAAAGGTTATTTTATTCTGAAGAGAATGAGGTAATTTTGCACATGTATTGTATACTTAGCTACGTAATTTTTCCACTTATTTTGAGATCCCTACGTCAATCCAGGCCCGGGCCAGAGGTGCAAAGTTTTTGAAAAAAAAAGTTCTTTCCAAAAACTCCCGGTTTTCTCCGATTTTCCAGTTTCAGGTGTACGATACGGACAAGTAATACCGTTGGAAAGGTTAGTCTATTGTGAAACAAACGAGATATGAACCATAATCCTACGATAAATAGCAATGAAGCAGTACCTTCTTGACTGAAAGTCTAAAAATTTACCTCAAAAAGCGAGGATTCTAAAAGGGTTAACCATACGGGATTCTCCAAAGGAGACGTTCAACGATCAATCTCTTTGGATTCAATTTTGCAAATCTATATGTATGTCAAAATATGCGAAGTTCATATATGACAAAACACCCAACAACCACGTGGAGGTTAAAAGATCACCATGCATAACTAACAATAAACTATTAAAAAATCTTATATTAAAAAGCTTCATTTTGTGTTTGCTTCATTTCTCGATAAGTACTGATGTGTTTATTGCACGGAAAACAAGATTTTATCTTGAAGAAAACACATTACGCTACTTTTATTAACTTATTCGCACTGACGCAATTTCCAGTGACAACATGCCGATGCTCGTGTGCAACGTATGGTTTATTTCCTTCAAAATACTGAATGCAGAGCGAGAAAAATTCTACTTATAAGGCAACAAACACTTTGAAAATCAAACATCACTTGACAGCTTAAATAGGGAAAGAACTTATTTACAAATTAAATATTTATTACTCTTATGAGGAACGAAATAGCAGCAGTCAATCAATTGTTAACGCATATTAATTTCCCTTTTGATTTTATTTCCTGAAGAATATTAAATGAAAGCCTTCTTATTTAGTAATTTCCTGTTTATTGTATTTAATTAGAAACACTTAAAATTCATCGAGCATAATGGTTTAAAAAAAGAAAAGAAAATATAAAGAAATTCTCATGAAAAAAAGTCTTGCATTATAGCAACTTTTCTTAAACTTTTTTTCTATTGGGGACCACTTTTATTAGCCAGAATGTCCTACGAACCAAAAGGTTTTAAGAACATATATTATACAGTACACTCACATTTTTAAAGCAGCATTGGTCAAAATTACAGCAAGTTTATTTGGTACTAACAGAAGAAAACACTAAGTATTTTTAACCCTTATGAGACCGATGCTGAAAACGGCACATACAGGGTTGCTACTTATTTAATCCTCTGCTGTGTAAACACTAATTAATATCAGAAAGATTTTTTCTAAACCAAATATGGTGGTATCAAAGTTTATCCTATATTTTTTTTTTCGAGTCTCGAATTTTCCTCTCAAATTTGTCAAATTTGCCCAAAGTCAAAAAATCGATTTTTTTAAAAAGTTTTTCAGTATACCTTTGGTTTTAGAGAAACCTACGTAGGACTTGTTAGGTATATACCTCATATGGATACCTAATTTTTTTTCAGATCAATATGAACTTGCTATCAGTGTTGCCAATTAAGGAAATTATTTTCCTATTTTTCGGTCAAAAAAGTTACAATTTTTGAAATCTATGTTTATAAATCCATACCTCTACGTGTGAACGCAACTCAACTTACGCCATTCAATACTTACTGAACAAAACAAGGTACAGATCGTTAGAATTGGGAAATTAGGTGGCGCACGAAAAATTCGAATTTAGGTTCTAATCTTTGATTTTTTTTTAAAAAAAAAACTTTTCTGTTTATTATAATCTATCTTACTTTGATTACAAGCTTCATTTCTTACATATGGACATGATACTTCTAGGATATATTAATGGTGTACCAAAGTTTATTTTCATCCCTACGTTTTACTCTCATTGGCAACACTGCAATCAAAATTAGCCATAAAATTGTCACATCCTTCTTCTAAAAAAAACAAGGTCTCAATCATATCAATCGAGTAAATAATCTTTGAGCTATATAATTCATTACACGAAAATTTATGAAGTCAAAAAATGGCTGGTCTCGAAAGGGTTAAATATTTGGAGCCTGTAAAGGATATTCTATAATAGTACATCTACATAAGGTGTCAGAATTTCCATAATCTTTACTTCATTCCATTGTATAACCTAGTATCTGCATATAGTATACCTCTTTTGAGATTCTCACAGGTGTAATATGTGATGCGCAATGTAATTGTAATTTATTTTTTCCTATCTTTTTTTTGAACTAATGTTCAATCTAAGAGGACGACCGTTATACGAAATGCTGCATTAGAGGAATATTGATTGTGATATGCTGATGAAGCTGTGTTTCCCCTCAGTTCTCCTATATGTGGTATTCCTAATCCTAATCTTTCCCTTCATCCACTTCTCTCACTTTCCGTATCCCATATACCCTTTGAACTACAGTGATAAGGGAGCAATTAGCCAACATATCACTATTCTACTGGCTTAACTGTCTCCATCCCGCCCAAAACTATGTTTATCTGATAAGTGTGTCAGAATCAGACTTCAGGTAGAACACCCAAACAAGCCGAGGTAAGGAGTAAAATATAAGAAAGAAATATAATTTAGTTTATTTTAAGACATTACACAAGAATAGTTAATATATAATCAATCTAGAACTACGCATGGATAGGATTTCCTAACAAAAAATAAAACTATAAACTCAAATTTACGTCGCACGCTTGACTTCTTGCAAGATATTATAATCAAAATATTTATGCGATGTTACAAATCTAACAAAACGTAATTTGTTTACGATATTACCAAAATTTTTTTAAAAATCATTCTTTGCATTGTTTCATACCTGATACCATTTGCAATGTTCTAAAAACTTCCCTACACCTAAAATAATATTAAACCTAAATTTGTAATAATTCTTAACAAAGATGCAAGTTGTTAATAAATATCAGCCTCGAAGACGAGTTTACGGGAAAATTATTCACTAAACTTTGCTTCTGAGAAAATTTCCCAAATAGGTTTAATCAAGATGTTAATTTATGCCAAACCAGGATTAAACTACAAATAAAAGACATAAATAACAAAGACCGCGGTGGCTCAGTGGTAGAGCGTTCACTTCTGGAAGGTGAGGGGTTCCTGGTTTGATCGTAGCCTTCGCCTAGTGAGTCTTGTGGTGGACCAACATCGTGTGTGTGGGTTCTCCTGTTTCCTCCCACTTTGTTCATTCCATCATTTCATTTACTATGTCATCATCATCTTTAGTTTTAGTTCATAATCGTGGGACGTTATACAAACCAAAACAAAATAATAGAACTTGTAAAATATACAAAGTTCTTGTGCAGAAATGAATAAATGTTTTCATAAAATTTTATACATCTCAGTCTTTACACAATCTGCACATATAATGAAATAAAACAAATTATTTACCTTTCTGCTGTGCACATTGCTTACTGTTACTAATATTTCGCCTATCTATCTTGCTGCAGGCTTCATCAGAGTTTCAGTTTATTATGCACAAAACTACTACTTCCTTATTTAAAATTGTTTAGGGCATACATTGTTTTAAAAAGGGATGAAAACTATTGCTGACCACAACAGAACACTGTAATACTTTTCAGGATTTTTTAAATACCAAATATACATAAGTATATATATATTTCCCAACAGTCTTAATTATGATAAAAGAAGTACTTATCTACATAAGTAAGCTGAAATTTTGAGAAGTCCGCAGCTAGATAGGCAGATGAAATCAGTGCCATGTCGTAGAAAATCAGCGCCCAGGGCGGGAGTATACAAACAGCATACCTCCCCCCTTCATACCTATGAGTAAGGTCGCCAACCGTAAGAAAATTTTCTAAAACAATTACTGCTTTTCCTTGATTTTGAGCACTTTTCCTTCCATTTTACATATATATGCCTTTTACCTCCTAAATTTTACGCCCACTTACTTCGACACCTGGGGTTATCGCCCTGCTCGCCCCTCCTCCACGGCACGGTGCTGGACGAAATATTAGTGATAATAAGCAATCTACACACAGGAAGGTACATAACTTTTATTGTATTTCATTGCAATCTTTCCATATTTTAATAACATTCCTCTTTTACTGCTTACATTTCTAGAATTCACAATTTTTTAGCGGAGATAATGGACAACAGATCAATCAAAAAATCACTGATCAAGTGTTGTAAGTCCTGTAATTCGATCATAGATAATCAGGTGTATTTGAATCACACTGAGTAAAGGCAGGATTGTCTGAGGAGCGCTTTATCATGTAAATGAAACATAACACATCATTTACTTTTTTGGATGGCATTTACTATCTCCCCCAACTCGTTTCATGACTCCAGAACCGAGGACCTTGTTTTTGTTTAAACTGTGATAAAGGTAGAAAACAACAAGCCCTGCGAGGCTTCTAACCCCCTTCGCTCGCTCAGTTATATTGTGAAATAAGTAACACTGTTGATCTTATAAGTGCAAGATTGGGAGAGATACTAAATATTAACCACTTCTTCTAACTATAAAATTGATTTCCTTTTAAGCATTTCCTTACTAAGGTTCACACGGAAAATAGAAACAAGGAAAGATAATGTAATACCAGTGGCAACGTTTTAGAGAGGTCTCATTAGTAAAATGCTACAACCTAAGAGGAGAAAGCTTAAAAAAGCTGCAAAATTTTGTATACATGACCTAAGACATTAGGTTGCCTTATAGAAATGAAATTTTAATTTTTACCGAAGTGACTTCCCTCAAGAGACGCCTCTGTTTAATACCAGGTTAATGGTCCGTCCATAGTTCTGATTCCCCTCCGACAACTTCCCATCAAATCCATTCTTCTACTATCATTTACTTGAATTTTCATTCGTTTCGTCTAGTTTGCACAGTGTGTAACCGTGGAATATCAAACCGAAGATTTTATCCAAAATCAAAACGAATACTAAATCAAATGGGCAGTCGGTGCTTTATAGCGTTGAAGAATGAAAGAAAGAAAAATCCTAAACATAAAATATATAAGAGTTTATGGTGCACAATGTCGTGTCCATGAAATTTCTCGGGGATTAAGTTCCAAAGTTGGTCGTCCATTTGCAACAATATTTTGACATTTTACATGAAAGAAATGCATAATTTACTCGTGTGTGTGCTTGATAATGTGTAAGGAGAGTGGAAGTTATGTTCATTTGTTTATAAGCGGTTATAAACATGGAACTATTTGGCAAGCGGAGGGGAACTACTTCGTGCAAGGTTACCGCTTAGTTGGATTGTGGGAAAGGGAAAGTAGCAAGCATTTGTATTGTGAACAGGGCTGCAGGTGTACAGAGACACTCTAGTTGGAATCCATACGCAGCGACGAGAAATTACACTCTCTTAATTTTAACAAAATTGGTCCAAACTTCCTTAACCCTAAGATAACCCGATCCTACCCTACCCTACTTATTCCTATCTTACTCTACTCTATCATACCCTTTTAAAAAGGTCCTAAAATTGATGATTTTTAATATTTCCGTAGCTATTATTATACTTTTTGTCGAAAACCAGGCAGACGACCAACTTCGGAATAAACGCTTTTCTCACAGTTTCCCGTTTCCTCCGACATTATCATATCAGGAATTCTTTCATCGTAATTTAACTTCTATTCACCATCCGTCAGCCTAACCATGAAACGTTAAATTAATTAAAAGATTTCATTTTCATTCCAATATAAATACGACAAAATGAGAAAATCTACAGATAATAAAAAGGACAATGCGATAGACAGAGATAGTGCTGAAAACTTAAACATAATTTATGTTTTACGAGGCTTTATGAAGTGGCAACATCGATACCAACGATCATAATGAAGAGAAACATACGCAAGAGTAGATGTTTCATTAAAGCAGATTAAAACTAAAAATGTTTAATAGAAAAAAAAAAAGAAAAAAAAAACTATGGTAACAAATTCGCCGATAATGAATGAGAAAATTTTTGTATATAGTAACCAATTTAAATACCGTAATCTAAACGTAAAACCAATCTACCTGCAAAGAATTTGCGACAGAACTTAGCACACGAACTCACTACTACCCACACACTTGTATAATCTTCTGCTGACGGATACCGTGTACGGAAGTACAACCATCTGGTTAACAAAAATTAGTTCGTAATTACTTTCTGGCTTCCTATATCGCTCTTATATATATGTCTTTCCATTATTACGCATATTTCTTAGATAAACAGCAGCAAATGGGTTGCTAGGTTTAATTAAAACTTAATTCGTCAAGCGGATTCTGGCGTAGCCTAAAGCCTGTGTTAAAAAAAAAAAAAAAAAAATGTAAGAAAATGAGAACTTCTTGATATATCGTGAACTACATAAAGAAAAAGGCTCTTTGTAAAATTTACCTGGTCTCAGCTATATGATTTCTACGCTGTAATTCGTTTTAGCCTAGACTCAGTAGCTACTTACTATTTTATGTAGAAACAAGAACTTCAGAAATTATTTAAAAAAAAAAAAAAAAATGCATCAAAAGATTCCGGTCTTTGGATCATGGGCTAGAAAAATTTTTGAACAGATCCTAAATCGAGTTTTGGTATTTTTTACGGAATAAGCACACCATACTGAGTTAAGTGATAGTTTGGGTTTAGATACATTCCGGTTATATATAATTCCCCAGATATAAGGCCTACACGAAAATTTTTGATTGAAATATATTGGATGTTTTGATGATTTTTGGATCAAGGGCCTCAAAATTTTTGAACGGATCCTAAATCGAATTTACGTATTTTTTATGGAATAAGCAGTCGCCCGGGACGAGTGGTTCATCTGTGCGGGCGAGTATTTAATATCATACCGAAGGTAAGTATGGGATGTGGCCAAGTAGCTTTTTTCTTGGGCGAGTAAAATTGTGTTGCTTGTTTGCATTCCTGGTTTGGCTACATTATATATAGTTCTCCAAACATTAGGCGTACAAGAAAATTTTTGATTGAAATATATTGGGTCTTTTGATCCAAACACAGTTACAGGAATGTTCACGTTCATAAAGTATCGTTTTTATGCGATATTTTCCTTTATCAATCGAATTTCAAATCTCGTATGAAATCACCACACACACACACGTACGGAACTAACACCTTTCTAACCGTACACTCTGTTCGAAATAATTTTCCAAAAGAAGCTAGGCGGAAGAAAACTGTTAATACACATTGCCACTAAAATACTTGAATTTTCAGAAAAAAAAAAAAAATCTGTTTAACATTATCATATTTCTTCATTGTTTCATATTCACGTGCTAAAACAGAAACCAAATACATGTACTTCCACAAGTCACTGGTACCCAGAATTTTTTTTTAACAAATTTTGAGTCTCGCTTTTAAGAAAGAAAGAAAAAAAAACAGAATGAATGCTAATGCAGATAGCACTCTGCATATTGCTACTGAAAATAACGTAAACATTATGAGAACCAAACATTCTCGAAGCTAGACAAGTACTATTGAAGAAAGAAAAAAATACACTGAAATTTAACTTTTCATTATCTTTGACGTCTTAAAAAACTTCAATGCAGATAATTCTCCCTTCCCCACACTATAATGAAATTTTCTTCACGTTTCCAAGAATCAGGCAAAGACTATGCTATATAAATACAAGCAGTATATACAAGTAACAATTTGAATCCACACAATAAATTTCATAAAGAGAGATGATAATTTGCAGTGCGTTTGAATAATTTAATAATCATAATAAGATTTTAGTACCTACCAGTATGACTTTATTTAAAAAAAAAAAAAAAAAATCTGTACTTTCCATTTCATTTAATATTAACAACAAATACCATGCAAACAATTATTTCCTTTGAATTCACTAAATCAATCTATAAATTTAATGCCCTTCTGCATTAACCCTAAATTTATTCATGGTTAAAAATAGTACATTGATTAGCACCTCCTGGAATATTGCACACATTCTAGAGGGGAGGGGAGTCACGACAGGTGTCAAGGGAAAACATTCGGGCACAAACAGTGTAACACCTTGACTATGAAATAATAAAGTCTTATTTCGTACATTCACTGATCAAATGTATGTCAAAACGAAAATCACGTACACGCACATACACAAAAATCATATTTTGGAATATGCAATAAATTCAAATGAAGACCTGTCACAATTATCGTGTTAAAAACGAATTCCTTACACACAACATATAACACTCTGACTAACACAAACAATAAGTCAATAGCAATTAGTCTTTCTATAATTTCAATTTTTCGTGTGCTATGATTTATTACAACTGAACATTCTGGTTCTATCATGCAAAAATACATTATTAATTGGATGCCGTCCACACCCGGCAACCAGTAACAATTACGGAAGAATACAAAATGATTGTTGACTTACTCAGGGCTAAAACCGTCGACATGTAATATCCTCATCTGTTTTACAATTGTGCTTTTCCCAGATTCTCCGGCACCTTAGAATAAAAGAAAACAAAAAACCCTATTAGTGATCATCATTTACACAGAAACCAGGAAAGATCTTGAACAGCTCAATATGGCTGACATAACTAAACGATTAACCACGTACTGTATACCGAAGAGTTCGATATTTACCTAGCAATAAGAGTCTATGTGTTGCTCTGTAGATCTGTTTATCCTTCTGTATTTGTTGATTTATTTTTTTGTTCTGAATCTTTTCTCGCTTTCTTTGGTCTTGGTCCGCTTTGGAGCTCCCACTTCCAAAACAACCCATGACATCGGGCCAGTTATCAAGAAATATGGTGGCCAGGCAGCACCGATCAGGGTCGCGCTGCCTCTTGCTATCGACAAGATTCCCTATTTTGTAAACAATAATAGTACACACTAGTCACAAAAATACTATCTACACACAAACACACTACTTTCAACACCATTCATCCATCGAAATGCCGCAAACACCACCGTTTTTAAACGAAAAACAATACATAAGGAACACCCGACAACTCGCACGATACAAGACTTGCACTTCACTGGCGAAGGGTGGGTAAAACAGTGGTGCATTGTGGGAATCACAACCTTACCGAACAGCTGCTAGTGAGAATCAGGATGCGCGTAGTCGCGAGTCAAATTATTTAGCAGAAGATTAAGTAATTGCAATTTTAACGTCTATAATTGTTATCTATTTAATGACTGTAAAACTTACAGAGAGAAATAAAGTCTGCTAGTATATCGGTTCCATCTAATGCTTGGGAATTTAATACAGCTTGTTAAATAACATTTAAAATTTACCGGTACTGTCACTTCTGCATTCATGTGTAGGTTGCATCTGTGTGTGTATTTAGTTTATTTGTGTTTGTATGCGAGAAAGTCGAGGGGAAGAGGTGAAAATGCAAGATAAAAATAAATAGTAAATATAATAACGGGTGACAGCGATGATCTAACTCTATCTTAAATTAATGGTTTTCAACCGGTTGGCCGCTCTCCTCATTAGTCTAGTGGTTTGTGTCCGTACTCAGCGCAGGAGGTCTCTGAAATGAAATTCAAGTTTTACGTCCCACAATTATGCTATTTAGGCTAAAGGAGACGACTGATTAATGAAAGCCCACGGATACGATGTCCACCACAAACTTGCGTGACCAGAGATTGAGCCAAGGACCTCTTGCAGTACAGGTGGGCACTCTACCACTGAATAGGGTTGCCAACTCTCGAAAATAAAAAACCGGTACCCTCTCAAAATTCCCTATGATATAGGTCTAAGTGTGAAGAATCTCTATTCTTACCCATCCATGGGAAGGAAACGTACTATCATGGACAAAAGTGCATTAGCACCTGTAGTCTGCATATCCTTAGTGCATTTACTGTACTAATAAGCTTAATAGATACATTGTGCTACAAATGAGAACCTGAAATCAGCATTGATCATTTTATTGTATTTACCAGTAACTGCCACTTCTTTAAAATTATCGAAACAGATGAAAAAAAGTATATTAATCTTTACGTAACAATTTTAGATTTGGAAAATAAAATTTATTCTTTAAACTTATACTTCAACTACAGGAAATTGCTTTAAGAAGTCCTTTATCATTCTTAATAAATGTATAAAATTCCTTACAAGTAAATTTCAAATTTTTCCTGATACAGTCTCTGTCATCTCTTTAAAATTATCCAAACAGATGAAGAAAATACATTAATCGTTGATAGTTGGTGAAAGATGGCAATTTTGGATTTACAGAATGAAAGTTACTTTTTAAATCTATACTTCGAGCTAGATACAAATTTGAAAAAAAAAACTATCATAAACGGGTTGGTAAAAAGTTTATACTGGTCACCGGCTTTAATCAAAATAACAGCAGGGGCCGCGGTGGCTCAGTGGTAGAGCGTTCACATCCGGTGCTTGGGGTCCCTGGTTCGATCCCAGCTCGCGCCGTGTGGACTTTGTGGTGGACAAACCCCGTGCTCGTGGGTTTCCCGGGTTCTCCCGTTTCCTCCCACTTTCTTCATTCAAGCATTTCGTTCATCTCTCATCATCACCGTCTCTTTTAGCCTAACCGGCATAATCGTGGGACGTAAAACTTGAAGATTTCATTTCATTTTTCAAAATAACAGCAATATTCCCGGCCAGTTGGCAACCGTACAACTGAATCACCGTGTCCCCACGAGGTCCCGGGTTCGATTCCCGATGGAAAGACATCTATAGAACGCACCACAATGGTCCGCATTTAGGATTACCAGATGTCATCTTTTATCCGCACATGTACTGTCAGTGATTTATCCAGAATTTTAAACTTAATGGGGGGATGTTCAAAAAATTCTGGAAGGTGCAATCTTGCATTAACTTTTTTTTTTTAACAAATTTTAAAATTTCTTGATAAAACGAACGATCGGCATTTGATTTCCTTTCTCAGCCAGAGCCAATTAGCGTCGACTTTCTCATGCTTGGTGTGACATCGAGATAAAATCGTTGGCAATCGATTGATCAAACGTTGTTGTGATGATCACAGCAGTGTAAAGGTTGATTTTCATTCAATCTTGCGTTGCGTGCTTTGCCTGAAAATTTATCTTGTCGAAAGTAAGTTGTTTTATTCTATTGGCACTTAAAACAAGAATTGAAAACATTTTAAAAACCAAAATAGAAAGATTTTTAATGGTGTCTTTCCGTTCTACCGAAAGGCCTTCCAGCACTTTGTAGAAAATATTTTAAATGATCTTGTCTTTAGGCAGAACTGGAATTCCAGTTTTGCCTAATCTTCCGAGATGAGGAATTCTGTCCAGGGAGGGATTTCTTCAAGAGAATTTTTCTTTAGTAATTGTATCAGATTTTGTAAGAAGAATAACTATTTCTTTAAGTTTTATCATATATTTTAGATGTTATTCTACTTGTTCTTCTCGAAAAAATGACTAGATACAGTTCTGTTATTAACAGGGTTATTCACATCTATTTCAGTAAAAATGAATGTGATTTTTTAAAAAAAAAAAATACCTGCAGAGAAATTGAAAATTAATTGACACAGTTGCAAGAAATCCGTTTGACATTGTAGCTGAAACGCAGGTATTTGAAAAAAAAAAATCACATTCACCTTTACCAAAGTAGATGTAAATAACACTCCCGATAAAGAACTGTACCCTCGTCGTTTTTCCGAGAACAAAAAGAATAACATCTAAAATGTATTATGAAACTTAAAGAAATAGTCTTCTTACAGCCTCTATTAGAGTTACTAAACAGGTTATTATGAATGCAGGACAAAATTCAAGAGGACAAACCGCAAGGAAAATTCAGACAAAACGGACTAAATCCAAGCGATAGAATCATAGGCGCAGATTAATGTATTAATGTATTAAAGGTATAATAAATAGGAATACCCAGAACTTTTCATATTGGTATGTGTGAAAGTAATTAAACCTAATCTGCCATTTTACTATAACACTTTTACGTTTTAGGGGCCGCGGTGGCTCAGTGGTAGAGCGTTCATCTCTGGTGCTTGGGGTCCCGGGCTCGATCCCAGCCCCTGCCAAGCGAATCTTGTGGTGGACAAACACCGTGTGCGTGGGTTCTCCCGTTTCCTTCCACTTTCTTCATTCCATCATTTCATTCATTACTCATCACCGTCTCCTTTAGCCTAACCGTCATAACCGTGGGACGTAAAACTCAAAGATTTCATTTCATTTTCATTTTTTACGTTTTATTGAGTTTTCATCATTTTTTTAAAAAAAAGGAAAAGTTATTTTAGTTGAAAAGATACAGATAACATTTTAGAATATATGATAATTGAAGGGAAAAAATAATCATATAGGGTGTGCACTGGTACATCCAATATATACTCCTGTGATTTTGTCCTTTGGATTTTGTCCTCGTCAGAATTTTCCTTGCATTTTGACCGCTTGGATTTAGTTTCCGACCTCGTTACTACAGCCGTTACATATGTGAATTCCGATCTGCATACAAACACGCTAGGAGTCAAGCTTTTTGGTGTTGCATTTCCCTAAAAATTTCCTTCTCGCATAGAATCTCCTGTCTCCAAAGATTAGGCAGAACGAGAATTCCCGTTCTGCCTAAATATAACATTTGAAATATATTCTACAAAGTTCTGGTGGATTTTAGGCAGAACGAGAATGAATCTTTTTAATATTGCACCCTAGTTTGGGGGTGTAAGGAATTTATTTCCGGGGAATGTCCGAAAATTTTAGAGGGGTGCTGGGAAGGTGTAGATAAATCCAGGGGCGGATCCAGGGGAGGGCGATCGGAGCGATCCCCCCAGAAGAGGAAGCTTTCTTATTTTATATATATAAATAAAACCCATCTAAAAAAAATGAAATGAAATATTTTAGGTTTACGTCCCACGTTTATGCCGGTGAGGCTAAAGGAAACGGTGATGATGAGTAATGAATGAAATGGTTGAATGAAGAGAGTGGGAGAAAACGGGAGAACCCCGAGGAAACCCACGCACACGGTGTTTGTCCACCACAAAGTTCCCTTGGCAGGGGATGGATGGGCCATGAAGCGAAGAAGGTTTCAAGTGCATTTTGCTCTACTAGGAATTTAAACTGTCGTCCTCTAAGGTGATTATTCAAGCAATGGAACAGGTCATAATCGGACGATGCAATGTCCGGGGAGTATGGCAGATGCAGAGTGCTTCTCATCCAAGGCGTAGAGTTGTGTCTCAGGTCATCCTAGCCACATGGAGCTTAGCGTTGTACTGTAACAGGAGGACCACTTTGCGATTTAGAAGTGCTGGCTCCAGAGTTTTGAGCCTTTCTTGAACACGGCTCAACTGCTGACTATACACAATTGCATTGATGTTCTGACCAGCTGGTAGCAGTCTCCGATGCGCAATGCCGCGAGCAGTCCACCAAACTCAAAGGAAGGCCTTCTTCTGCTGCAGTGCTGGTTTCGGCTGTTTTGGAACCGGTTCATGGGATGCTAACCAATGATGTCGGCGCCGAGGAGCTTCGTACAGGACCCACTTCTCATCACATGTCAACACCCTGCTCAGAAATGGCTCCTTCCTCAGACGAGACAGCAAAGGAATACAGGTGTCTGCTCGCGTTGCCTTCTGGTCCGGAGTCAAATCATGTGGCATCCATCGACCCAACTTATAGTGCTTCCCAAGTTGATGGAGATGCTGCCGAACGGTTTCTCCGCTAACACTGAATTGTAGTCCCAGTTCCTGACATGTCTGGCCACTGTTCGCCTCGATAGCTGCGTGAAGATCTTCATTTCGTACATATGTTCATCTTCCGGCACGTGGTGGGTCTTCGAGTGTTTCGTTACCACCGCTACACTGTCCGCGTAGTCATGATACTTTCAATAAAGGCGTGGCATATATTCCGTCCCGCTGCAGCGGCGTTTAACCCCAGTTTGAACTCGTACAGCATACAGGTCTTTATGACACTCAGTGGAAATCTCATGTTCACTCTGTCCTTACGCAACTTCACGATGTAACTGAACTTCCACAACTAGGTACTACGTTGTATATACCCACACCAACAAGCAACAACTGACCTTCACCTTATCCCCATTCGTATTCACTTCACGGTGTGAGGGCCAATAGAACACAGGACTTCCACAAAAAGCGACAGATCTTTCCTGGTTATCTTTATATGAAAATAATGGAAACATCTAGAGATGTCTGGGTTGGCAACGATCAGGTGGCGACCACAGCGCCGGTCTATTAGTGGTGGTGTTACGGCAAACTCTGCACTGCGTGAGAAGCAATAGAACAGCAGTGTGCAGTGAACTGAGCGGACAGTGATAATGGAAAATAGCCAACCTCTCTTATTTCGAAATCGAGCAAATTGTTGGTGCCCGGTTATATGGTGCGAGCGTGTCCAAAGTGATGTCCTACAAAACTCATGGCAAAACCACATCAGCGAAGAGGGAATGTGGTCAGAAGAAAAAAAAAATTACACTAACAGGTCCAGCCGAGCATTAAAGCATATTGTTACCCAGAACCGTCATTGGACTGCGTGCAACGACCGGGTAAATCAAGCGGCACTTCCCACAGCCTGTACCGACAATCACAGCCTGCCGCGAATTACATGACATAGCCGTACAGGGTTGGGTTGCACGGATGACGCTTTATATCGACGTCAATGATGCGGCGAACTTGCTACACTGACCGTTGATGACTGCAAATGTGTGATATAATCGGTTGAGTTATAGTTCAAGGTCATAATAGTAAAGCATAACACGAAGAAAAAAATCACAACGCAGGCTTTTTCCAGACGTAGAAGTCGAGTCTCAAAACTGTACCGTCAGAATTCATAAGATAAACCAGTAGTATGTATATACAAGTATTGGCAGTGGCGAGGCATGAGGGGAGACAAGGTAGACAATATCTATCTTTAGAATTTTATATGCTTTTTAGATTTTTTCCTAATGTAAAATCTCCTATATATATATATATATATATATATATATATATATATATATATATATATATATATATATACGTTAAAACTAGATCCTTGTTAAAAGCCTACTTCCATTAACATCACTGTATTGGATCCATATTCCTTGCATCAATCTATAGAATTTCGTAAACTACAACGCGCGCGTGAAATGAAGGGCAAACTCTTGGGATTTAGGTCAAAACCCCCACAGCCAAAACCCCCACACTCAAAAAATGTCAAAACGCCCACACGATCGGTCATAACTCCCACACAAATGGACAAATCCCCCAAACGCACGAACGGTCAAAACCTCCACAGCCAAAACCCCCACACTCAAAAAATGTCAAAACGCCCACACGATCGGTCATAACCCCCACACAAATGGACAAATCCCCCAAACGCACGAACGGTCAAAACCCCCACAGCCAAAACCCCCGCACTCAAGAAATGTCAAAACGCCCACACGATCGGTCAAAACTCCCACACAAATGGACAAAACTCCCACACATAGCAACGGTCACAATCTCCACATAAATGGACAAAAACCCCACACAAATGAACAAAACCCCCACACAATCGGACAAATCCCCCACACTCTGAAAATATCGTGATTGCACGTCTTTGTTGCGGCTCTTTACGACGCCGACTTTAGTGTTTCTGTCATTACAAAACAGTGCAAGAAGAATAGTTGCAACATCGGTTTAAGTGGAATAAAAAATGTTATTAAAAAGTACAAGGGCAAGACATACAACCAGGATCATTTCAGAGTGTGGGAGATTTGACCGATTGTGTGGGAGTTTTGTCCATTTGTGTGGGGGTTTTGTCCATTTATGTGGGGATTGTGATCGTTGCTATGTGTGGCTGTTTTGTCCATTTGTGTGGGAGTTATGACCGTTGGAGGTTATGGCCGATTACCAGTGTGGGGGTTTTGGCTGTGGGGGTTATGACCGTTCGTGTATTTGGGAGATTTGTCCATTTGTGTGGGGGTTATGACCGATCGTGTGGGCGTTCTCACATTTCTTGAGTGTGGGGGTTATGACCGTTCGTGTGTTTGGGAGATTTGTCCATTTGTGTGGGGGTTATGACCGTTTGTGTGGGCGTTTTGACATTTCTTGAGTGTGGGGGTTTTGGCTGTGGAGGTTTTGACCGGTTCCCAACTCTTGCTGTGTAGAATCCCTCAAAAGGTGTGTCAAAAGGCGTTCGGAATTCTGCCTATTACAGGGTTGCCAGACTAGTTTATTTTAATTTACATTTGTAAGTGCCATAATCACCGCTACTTTCTTCTTGCTGTTGTTATCACTGGTACAAATCCCGGGTGGATGAGGAGGACATGTCCCCTCCAAACTTGGAATATTGAACCATCCTTCCAATAATTCAATGTAAAATGTGCTTTTGCGGGAGAAATGAGACGATTTGTGTCCGATTGCCACAAAGGAAAGTGATATGAATGTGATGTCCCCTCAGAATAAGCCTCAAATCTGCCCAATGTTGAAGACAATTCTGCTCCTTGATCCTCCACAGCATTGTTTTTCAGCTTTTGAACATCGCTTAAAAAAAAAAAAAGGATTATGGGAGCAGTCTTACCCGTCCTCCCTCCACCCAATATTGAAGACAGATTTGCGTCGCTGGTCGTTGTTGTTGTTTATTTTTTTGAAGATCCCTCTGTAAAATATTAAATTGTTGTAATATGCCTTTGAAGAAAGATTTTTCGTATATATTTTGTCGTTTTGTCTCAACCCCATATCCACGGCGGTTGATGATGAGCGCAAGAGTCTTGGTTTTGCAGTTTTTGCAAGTCTTGCATGCAAGACCAAGACCAGGAAGTACGATGCAAGACCAAGACTCTTGCGCAAGAGTCTTGCACAAGTACCGGTACTAATTGAATTTTTTTTGTAGAATGTAAAAAAGAAGGGAAAAATCATTACATCTCTTACTTGAATTTCTTGGCTTCAGTAAAAATGCCGGTGGAGTGAGTGTGTTCCAAGTAGTTTATGCAATCCGTGTGAATCGATCTGCCCCTGTAGCATACAACAGCAGTCATATGTCGTTTTCAGAATGGGTTATTCGCGTTTTCTGTAGATATTACTCGTTTTCAAGCCACACAGATGTCATCTTGCGCCATGTGAGTTTTTTGGTGGACAAACACCATGTGCGTAGGTTTTCTCGTGGTTTTTCCCATTTCATCCTATTTTCCTCATTCCACCATTTCAGTTATTTCTCATCATCACCGTCTCCCTTAGCCTTGGTGCATAATTGTGAAACGTTAAACTAGATACTTCATTTCATTTCAGAGCATATTAGTGGTGTTCTTCTTTCAAAACTAAAGAATTAAATTAAATTAAATTAAATTAAATTAAATTAAATTAAATTAAATTAAATTAAATTGCTCTTTATTTCAGCGGGTGAGGTTCAGCCGGAGGCTGCTCTGCCATCTAATCCTTGTCATCATTACAAAGAAAAGAAAGGAAAAAAAACAAAAATACAAATAAGATACAAATAACAACATAACATGATACATTCAATAATACTAAGGATAAACAAAACATTCAGTAAATGTAAATGTTAAATAAATAAATAAAAAAAAAAAAAACTCATACTGCTAGTCTAATTTCATACTGTAGTAAACCTTTCATGTGTGCCAATGCTTTGTCTCTGATCTCTAAATAATAATGTTTGGAGTGACGATTTAAATGAATTGTATGGTTTGTCAGTGATTGACTTTGGTACGGAGTTCCAGATTCTTACTGCCGAAATTGAAAATGCCTTCTCTGTTATTATTAAAGAATGCCGGGGCATATTCAGTTTATTACTTCCTCGGATATTGTACCGGTGAATTTGTGATCTACATGTTAATTTATGATGCAAGTAAGGTGGTGTTTTATGTGAATGTTTTTTATATAGTAAACAACAGTACCGGAGATATCGTCTTCGGGACATGGTTAGTCAAGTTCCGAAATATTGTTTTCGTCAAGTACCGGCAGAATATACGGAGATTTTTTTGTAATATAAGAGCTACCATATATTGAATCGCAGTAATCGAACAGAGGCAAAATGAGAGTGTTAACAAGATATATAGTCTTGTTTCTTGCGACAAATAGCCTTTTAATTTATAAAGCTGTTGTAAGATGCACTTAGCTTTAATACACTGTTCAGAAATATGCTTATTCCAGCTAAGCCCTTGGTCTATTATTAGGCTTAGATCTTTTACAAAATGTGAAAATGGAATATTGGAATTTCCTACAGTTACTTTTAGGCCATCAGGGTTGACTTTGCTCAACTGATGTGATGTTCCCAGTACAGTGAAAACACATTTTAATGGATTTAAAGGGAAATGTAGTATTGAACATCGGTAATTCCGTACACCATAGATGCCGACTACATCGGTATAATTTTGGTTTCGAGACTCAAACAACCGTTGGAAATCTTTAATGTGTGCTCATAAAGTTAATATCGAAAATAGCACTTTCATGACATTAAAAAAACTTAGTGCATGTGACCGCAAGTTTGATTTCATGGCCAGGTGCTTACGCATTGAATAATTGATTATCAATGTAACTTTTAGCCTCCTTAGGTATACGGCACATCGAGGATTGAGCGATATAATATTATACTACAACAATAAATTTATATTATAAAATTGAAAGTGATTATGTTTGTGACTCCTAATCTCTTGAACCACCCGACCGATCTCGATCAAATTCTCAACATAGATTAAGTTTAGGTCTGGAACGATTTTTATCATTTTGCTTTGACGGTGCAACGTAGATGAAGGGAAGGGGGAGATATGTGTAAAAAAATAAAAATAAAAGTGTCTGTCTTTGTGACTTCGTTACTCTTCAACCATCCGATCGATCTCAATAAAATTTTTAACATAGATGAGGTTCGGACTTGGGGTGTTTTTTTCATACATTTTGACGGTAGAACTTAGAGGAGGGGAGGGGAGGGGAAAATGTACAAAAATAAATAAAACTTAATAACTCTTGAACCACCCGACCGATCTTGATCACATTTTCAACATAAATGAGGTTTGAACCTGATATGGTTTCTGTCATATCACTTTGACGGAGCAACTTAGGGGAGGATCAGGAGATATATATATATATAAAAATGACCGAAAATGACGAATATTAATGTCGAATCTATAGTTTTCGAAGTCACTGAGTTGAATACTGACACTTCCGATACTATTTACGACCAAATTCAGCCCCGTAACTTGGGGAAGATACATAAACATAATCAAAAATGACCAAATATTAGTGTCGAATCCATAGTTTTCGGGATCGCTAAGGTGAACAGTGATACTTCCAATCTCGTTTAAATGCAAATTCAGCACCGCAACTTGGGGAAGGTAAAAATTATCGAAAATGATCATTATCAATGCAGAATCCATGGTTTCCGAAATCATTGAGATGAACAGTGACACTTGCGATACCGTGCCTCGCAACATGGGAGAGGAGGAGATATATTTACATTTATTGAAAATTACCGATATTTTCCAATGCCGAATCCATAGTTTTCGGGGTCTCAGAGATGAACAGTAACACTTCTGATGTATTTTAAATCCAAATTCAGCCTCGCAACTTCGGGAGCAGGAGGGGAGAGAAATATATAAATAATCGAAAATGACCTATATCAGAGAGCGCTTTAGTAATAGTAAAAAGTGACTGCTTAACAAAACATATTTTTTAAATTTAACCTAACGAAGTGGATAATTGATGCTTGTAATCCATATTCACAAGTGATACTGATTTTGTACAATTATCCCAAATAACTTGGAGTTTGATCCCGTTATTTTGTATTTCTAATATAGGTCAAAAATAATTATATGAATTGAGTTTACACAAAAGACACAGACAATTGAGTCGTTTTCAGTTTTCACTCGAATTATTCTAAAATATTAAGAGGTTTGGTTATAATAATTATTTTATTTCTTTTCTCTTTTTTGGTCAATGTTGCTAAACATATCATCATTATCATCGTCATAGCTATTCTGCCATTATTGGAGGTTACTTGCTGCAACTGAGAAGCTTCAATGTACGATGGTCCTCTGCTAGTCTCTTCGTCTTGACGTAGCAATTTTCTGTTTTAATACCTTCCTTCAACTACAGTCTCTTTCGCTCCCTCTCTGTCTCTCTCTTCTTCCACCATATCCTCTAGCACATCTCTCATAATACAGTTCCTCCTCAGTCAATATCCCAACCAGTTTCTCTTCCTCCTCTTGACAATATCTAAAAATCTTTTTTCCCCTACTGCTAATATTTCTAACACCTTCTCATTCGTTTTCCGTTCAACACAGCTAATTCTCTCCTTTTTCTCCATGTCCACATTTCGAAAGCCTGCAATTTTTTTTTTCATCGCTTTTGCGTAATGTCCATGTTTATGACCCATAGAGTAGTATTGGAATCAGTAAAACAAAATCTCAGTATTTAATTGGAAGTTTGTTCAGTACTAGGATTAGCTAATCGTGGTTGAAAAAAAAAATCTGACGCCTTTAGAGTGTAAACATGATTTTACAATTTATAGTATTTCTATAATCTGTACCGTCTTGATTTTCTTTCATACATCTCAGGGATAGCCTCCCCAACTTGGGAACCAATGGAGTGTTGGATCTGTTAAAAAAATATAAAAAGATTACGAAACGTTGTGATTTATCTTATAAGTAGTGAAGCGTGGGCACCCATTAAGAAAATAAAGGTCATCATCTATGTTGTACACTATCAATTACGTACACGAAGGTAAACTATATTACATTTAGAAACTTACATTGCATTTCAGTTACTATTGGCGCATTGTAGAATTTATTATCCCTTATATGCAGAGTGAAATTTACCTATGAGAAGCATAAGATTTGTTAAAAGCAAGACTTGCAAGACTCTTGCAAGCAAGACCAAGACCAAGACTAACACGTAAAATTGGATGTGCAAGACCAAGACCAAGGGTTCCGGTGCAAGACCAAGACCAAGACAAGCCGGATCTTGGTCTTGGTCTTGCATTTGCTCATCACTAGCGGGGGTGTAGGGGGTCCGCCCCCCAAATTTTGCTGCTCCCCCTAAAATTTTCACGGTAGGCTTGCAAATGAACTATAATATGGAGATGAACTATAATATGGTTGGATCACCACCCCCCCTTCTAACTTCTACCGGGCACCCCTTAATTTTTGGACTGGCTACCGGCCTGTTTTGTCTTTTGTGTGTCTAACATTGTGGATAAAACCAACAGAAACTTCATATTTGCATTGGCAATTTTACATTGGCATATTGGGTATTTCGTGAAAGTGACAAGTAGAAGTGAGGCGATTATGGCGAACTTTTTTCTGTGTGTGCGTATGTGTGTGCATTAGTGTTTACATTATACTGTATTCATGCGCGGTAGACTTCAAAACCATTAAAATTTCATACTCAAATTTGAAGTAGTGAATCTACAAATATTGGTTACAATAGATTAATAAGATAAAACCTGTTCCTCGGACTTTGAATGAATATCCAAAAATCACTACTCGCTATACCTTATTGTTTGTTCTATGGCTATGGCAATAAATGTTGAAACTGGAAATCGTTTATTTCAACTGCTTCTGGTCTTGATAAAGTGTTGTGAGTCGTGATGGTATGTATTATTGAGACAGAATCGTTTGCAGAAAACCTCTTGTCGCTATCTAATACTATTTTTGTTCTATGGCGATAAATTTTGAAACCGGAAATGGTTAATTTGAACCACTTCTGGTTTGAGTAGAGCGTTAATAGAGAAGACAGAATCTATTCTTTTAACGCCGAATCAATTGCAAAAAAAATGCATCTCGATATGTCTTATCGTTTTCGCTTCATGAAAATCAGTTTTGAAACCGGAAGTGTTAGTATATTTCAACCACCTTTGGTTTTGGTAGGGTGTTGTGGGTTGTGACGATATGCTCTTTTGAGACACTGAATCGATTACAGAAAACAATTTGCCATTATCTACTACCATCTTAATTTTATGACGATAAAAGTTGAAACCGGATATGGCTAATTTGAACAACTTCCGGTTTGAATAGAGGGTGAATGAAGGAGATTGAACCTATGCTTTTGACGCTGAATCAACTGCAAAGAAAACCCTGCATCCCGATAGCTCTCACTGTTTTTTGCACTAAGAAAATTAGTTTTGAAACCGGAAATAGTAGTAAATTTCAACTACTTTTGATTTTCGTAGAGTTGAGTTGATTTTGAGTTTAACGTGCCGCTCAGCATGAGACATGGACCTATTGATTAACGTGGAATCCGAACCACATGAGCTTCCGCCGGGATTCGAACGCGGGTCTCCCACGCCAAACGCGCGTACGCTAACCGCTTAGCCACGAAGCAGGTCTTGGTTTTGGTAGTGTTCAGTATTCATGGTAAGTCGCCTTGAGACGCTAAACTGTTTGCGAAAAAAAGACTTCTCGCTATCTGTTACCGTTTTTATTCTATGACGATAAACGTTGAAACCGGAAATGAATATTTTGAACTATTTTCAATTTGGAGGATAAATCCTATCCTTAGGACGATGAATCGATTGCATTCGATATCTCTTACCTTTTTTGCTCGAATTTCTATCGACAGACAAAGCCGTTCTCGAAAACTGAAACGATATCTTTCAGTTTAACGTCCCACGATTATGCTCTTTTACTCTAAGGGATACGATAATTAAAGCAAGTGAATGATGATGGAAGAATTTGTGGAATGACAATGTACGAGTAAACGAGAGTACCCTGAGAAAACCCACGGACATGATGTTGTCTACCACATAGTTACTTGGGATCGAACCAGGGACTCTATCCACCAGAGGAAAGGACGCTACCACTGAGCCACCATGTACCCCCACCAAAGCCGTTCTATAAGACAGTTATGTATAGCATAGTTTGGAGGTCGTGTCTACCCAACTTTTCACGACTCATTTCGCCACTTAACATAAGTAGAATTAGTGCTACTTGTATAGTAGTTAAGTAGTATAGTATAGTAGTTATGTTAGATTGTTTAGATTCTGTAAATAATTACCAAATTAGGACTATTCTAGCTTGTATCTAGCTATTAATTTCTGTAGATATATAGCGTCTTATGCAGAGTCGTTTTGACGTATGATTAGCGTCATACTAAAGGCCTGACTACTGCAGGAAACATAACTTAGTCGAACTCTTTAGTTGAATTGATTTGATTTTGAGTTTAACGTCTCTTTCAGCAGCAAGGCTATATGAGACGGGGCCTATTGGTTAACGTGGAATCCGAACCACATGAGCTCCCGCCGGGAATCGAACCCGGGTCTCCCACGCCGAAAGCACGTACTCTAGCCGCTTAGCCACGAAGGAGCTCTCGAACTCTTTACTATGGCACTAATCACGCGTCAGAACGATTCTGCATAAGGTTCATAATTATTTTAGTTATCGACATAGGTTAGGACAGTAATGTTACACAATAGAACAGTGTTGTAACTCAATGTGAGCTTAAGATAGCTTGCTTCAGTTAAAATCATGCAAGCGTAACTTAGTAATTATTAACTACAGTAGCCTATATTCTTTATTTATATTTTAGGCTTCAAGTGAAGAGCTTAATGATTCTTGCTAGATGTAATTGTTTACAAGTGAGTACCCATTCAAAATTATTTTGCATTGTTTCTCATTTATACGAGGGTGATTCAGAAAGTGATGCTTCCAAGATGATACCTTACTTTGTGTTTGACAAATAGCATCGATACAGGTATCAGTGGAAAGCTTGCAATATCAGCTACAAATGGTGGCATCATTTTTCATTTACAATAATCAGTGCCGTCATTTACAATAATTCTTTCATCACACATAAGAAATGAATAACAATATAAATATGCAGTACGGAGTTCGGGTTCAGCGGGGGCCCGGTGAGTTGCACCACTTGCACTGTCGCTATTCTTTACTGAGCACCACTAACTTACACAAGTTTCATATTTTAAGTCTAAATTTCAGCAGTGCACCAGAATTGCTTTCTTTCAGAATGTTAACCAAATGAGCTGCAGCGCAAGGTAAGTTTATAATGCTTCTTACAAAGATGAGTTAGTGTAGCCAAACGAGGTGTAGCCCTACAGCTTTGAGATAATTTTCATACATCCTGTGCTTGAAAATGAAATGAAATCTTTGAGTTTTACGTCCCACGGTTATGCCGATGAGACTAAAGAAGACGGTGATTTTGAGAAATGAATGAAATGGTGGAATGAAGAAAGTGGGAGGAAACGGGAGAACCCCGAGAAAACCCACGAGCACGGTGTTTGTATAACACAAAGTCCACACTGCGCGAGCTGGGATCGAACCAGGGACCCCAAGCACCGGAGATGAACGCTCTACCACTGAGCCACCGCACCCCCCATCCTATGCTTGAATACGACGGAATAGTATCTAAATGTATGTAAACTTTTTTTAAAAATAAAAACCAATCTGAGGGCCCTCGGGAATTGCCGATCCGCCAACCTGGCCAGACCGCCCCTGCACACAGCAAGAACAGTCCTCGATTATTTTCATGAAATGCTTGATAAGCATGTGTTGATTAACCGTTATCCTATAAATTGCACGGGAAGGGTTCGAATGGCTACCGATATCACCTGATATGACTCCATGTGACTATCATCTTTAGGGTTAAATGAAAGAGTGTTTAAGACGAATCCTGCAACAATTCGTGAACTAAAATAGGGGATAGAGACAAAAAAAAAAAAAAAAAACGACATTCTGGCGACACATCATTCACAGTGATGTGCAAGTTTGTTCTCAGGTTGCACTAACGTGTAAGACATTAATCCAGCCTGTCATGGATGGAACTTAGAAGGCGAAAAGTACCAAGTTAACTGGTATGAAGGGTCTCTGTCATCTGACATTCTTCTGCCGGAAAATGACGATACTTCTGAAGGTGAGGATGAAGTTGCTTCAATAGCTGTGATAGTGAGAGAAACTCCGATTATGCATAGTAAGATCGGTATAAAAACAATACTTTTAGCGGAACGCAAGATCGAATATTACATTATTTCTCCTAACTACTAAAGTAGCAATAGTTTTAAATTTACTTAATCAGTGAAAGAATATTACGTTACAGTACTTACAAAAATATATTTAAATGCCTAGATACAAATGTGCCTTTTACATAATGAACAAACTTCACATAAAAATATTTCATTTATTTGTTACTTAATCTTTGTTTATGATTATATTACATTACAAATCCATATTAGTAAATTAAAGAGGTCAATCTTCACTCATAGACCAATGGGGAGAACACATTTTATTTACTCCAAGTTTTCCATAAACTTTGTTGTGTGTTAATATTATCCATAACCTACATCTGAACACATCCCTACAACAGTGTACTGATTAAGAAGTTCTTGGTTTCGAGAAAAATGCTCTAACTGCAAGTACTATCGCTTTGTCCAGCCAAAAGCCATATTTAATTCTTCACAATATTAGGAAATTATCTGTGTTTACAAAAATTTTATTTCCCTAACGTTTTAAAAGTTGTTGGGTTTAAAACATTCACTATATTACAAAAAATCATAAAATGTAACTTTCAGGTTACATATCAGGAAGACTATTGGAGCTACGAAATATATTGGTATTACACAAAACAAAGGGTACTTTATTACGAGCTAATTAACTTACTAACTCTATGGCCTATGGAACCCGGAGGTTCAGTGCCGCGTTCACAAAAGCTCTCCACTGACTTCTATCCTTAGCTAACTGCATCCAGTTTCTACTTTGTATTCCAATCTCTGCGAGATCTAACTTAATATTGTCCTCCCATCTGCGCCTAGGTCTTCCTAATGGTCGTTTTCTGATTGGTCTTCCAGTCAAGACTTTGAAAGCGTTTCTACTTTCTTCCATCCTAGCTACATGACCCGCTCACCTAAGCCTCCTAGACTTTACGACCCTAACAATGTTGCGTAAACCATATAAATTATGTGGTTCCTCGTTTCCGCCATTCTCCATTCCCGTTCCTCTTGGGTCCGAGTATTCGTTTCAGGATCTTGTTCTCAAATACTTTCAGTCTATGTTCTTCCCTCAGAGTAAGTGACCATGTTTCGCAACCATATAGAACAACAGGCATGATTATCGTTTTGTATATTTTAAGCTTCAAATTCCTCGACAGAATTCGCGATGACAAGAGATTTTGAACCGAATAGTAACACGAATTCCCTGCTTTTAGTCGACGTTTAACTTCTCCGTGAATATGATTTTCCTCTGTTAATATTGATCCTAGATATTTGAAAATATCCACTTTATCAAAAGTATTACTTAATATTTTAACGCATCCATAATTTGCTGTATTCCGGTCCCGACGCACTTCCATGTATTTAGTTTTCTCTGCATTTACTTCTAAACCCATGTCCCTGCAAGCGTTTAATAAGATCTCTGCATTTCTTTCTATTGTTCTTCTATCATCCCCTATTAAATTTACGTCATCAGCATATGCCATAACCTGGTGAATACCGTTCAACTGTAGACCCTGGTTGCTATCGTTGATGTTCCTTATAGTGTATTCCTGAACAAAGTTAAATAATAATGGTGACAACGCATCTCCTTGTTTCAGGCCATTTTCGACGTGAAAGATCGTGGACAAAAATTTTCCTACTCGGACTTTACTCTGGGATTCATTTAAACATATCTTAATTAATCTAATTAGCTTTCTCGGTATTACAAGTTCTCTAAGAACGTTGTATAATGTTTCTCTCCTTACCGAGTCGTACGCCTTACTAAAATCAATAAATAGTTGATGTACCGGGGTATTGTATTCCCACTTCTTTTCGAGTATTTGGCGAATGGTAAATATTTGGTCGATAGTTGATCGATTTCGTCTAAATCCGCACTGATAATCTCCAATAATTTCATCTGCGTATGGGGTCAGTCTTGCTAATAGAATATTTGAAAGGATTTTATAGGATGTTCACAGAAGAGAAATACCTCGATAATTATTACACTTAGTTTTGTCGCCTTTCTTGTGAATTGGAACAATGATTGATTCTTTCCACTCTTGTGGCAATTCTTCCTTGTTCCAGATAAGAAGAATGAGTTTGTGTATCTTGTTCCACAATTTTTCGCCTCCAGCTAAAATTGACTCAGCCGGAATTTCATCTACACCCGGAGATTTGTGTTTCTTTAATTTCTTTATAACGGTTTCTACTTCTATTCGGTTGGGTTCTGGAATATACGGTTCTGCGGTCTGTATCTCCTTTTCTCCACGCACACTAGTTTTTGGTTGCCTGTTAAGCAAATCGTCAAAGAAATCTTTCCATCTATTTAAGATGCTATCCGTATCAGTGAGAAGTGTACCGTCAGATTTCTTTAATATATAAGCACGAGGTTGATAGCCTTAAATTCGTTGATTCCCTTACACATGTCCCGGATGTTTTTATTTTTACTATTATCTTTAAGTCCCTTAATTTTAGCTTTCAGAAAATCACGCTTCTTTGTTCTAAAAGTTTTGGAAGTTTCCTGCCTGATATCTGCAAAATTTTGTGTAGTTATTTCATTCGGATTTTGTAGCCAGCGTAATTTTGCCTGTTTTTTCTTCTCTTCTAGTTTTATGTATTCCTGGTCGAACCATGGTTTGTTCCTACGTATTTCCGCGTGTCCCATTTTTTCTTTTGCTGAAATTTTAATGCTATCTCTAATTTCGATCCAGGTATCCTCAACACTAGTGCACTCCGAATCTTCTAAAGCCGAGAATCTATTCGAAACTTCAATCTGGTATTTCTCTCTTACCTGACTCTCTTCTAATTTCTTTAAATTGAATCTCTCCGTTTTCGGACAATGAATATTACCTTTATTCAACGATAACCTCTCTCGTATTATCGCTGCTACCAGGTAGTGGTCAGTGTCACAATCAGCCCCTAGAAGAATTCTCTACGACGCTTCGTTGTGTTATATTTGTTTAAGAAAAGTATTGCACATTGGCGCGGCAGTCAGGTGATGACATCATTACTCAGATCCCCACCACTCCCCAACCTTGAGAGAAACCTTTTCCAAGACTATAGAATATGTTAAATCTTAAGCACTTAACGAAGTTTATGGTAAATTTGGGATAAATAAAAATAGTCTACGCATTTTCCTTTGCATAATATTAGAGGTCAAGAAGATAACACCATGTGATACATAAAACCGAATTACTCATTCAATTTTTAAGATATTATAATGAAATGAATATGGTTGGAAAGCTCAAATTCTGCTCTATCACGTTTGTTTCAGACCCTTTTCTCATATCTATAATGGTTTCATAGTTATTTGCCAGTAGATATTTATAATAACGCAAATGAAACTAAATTTTGAGAGAATCATGCGCCATTTTTAAAGATGTCGGTGATGTAAATAAACGAAAATGACATACATTTTTAGACACGTATATTAGCTTCAATCTGATATACGAACGAAGTTTCTACCTTCATTGAGGGGAAAGTTATCCTCAGTTAAAACTTGTGTTATGAATTCCAGCGGCAGCCATGTTGATGACGTCATTACTCTGACACCCACCAATCACCAACGTTAAGAAAAGCCTTTCTGAAGACTGTAGGTTATGGGTAATCTTAAGCACATAACGAAGTTTATGGTAAACAGGGGTAAATATAATCTGTTTTAGCTCTTGGTCTATATGGGATCACAAAAAATTACTAAAAACACTGGTAACACTGAAAAATTTCACTTTTTCGAAGCACTATTAAGGCAATAGAAGAAAGCACTAAACAGTTATTCCCTAAACACAGACAGGATCGGTACGTATTATGTCACTTCATTTCCCTCGAGGTAGGGCTGTTTTAAGCTTTGGCGTTAATATATATCTATTAGCTGACTTATGGTGAGGGGTGTTGAAATCTGTGGAATTGTTTGCTCTTTAGTTGTATGAATGGTATTAAATGTGTCCATTGGAATTGGTGGAGATGTATCTAAACGAGGTCTTTCGGATGTTTTTGGTACCGAGCGAACACAGAGATATAGTGTGTATAAAATAGTAAGAGTTGCGAATACTAAAAAAGGTTGCTATTATAACAGGGATATAAAGATGCTTTATATGGGAAAGTTCGTGATGCGAACGGCATGATTTCTTGGTCACCCTGTTAAAGTGTAAATTTTGTAAACTATTTGCACTAAACATATGTATTTAAATGAAATAATCCAACGTCTAAATGCCAATGATCATGATGATGATGGTCCTGAATTCCTAGTCATCCTGTATAACAGCGATCTTGATTTTGGAACATCCTGTATAATGTAATTGTGATCATGATCTTTGGAGCATTCTGTTAAATGTTTATATTGCATAATGTTGGTGACAATATGTAGTTCACAGTGGAACAAAGAAAAAAAATATCGAGGAAATATAGAATCATAGGTTAGTCGTCCTTGTAAGGATCAATTGCCTTTTAAACGCGGAAATGCAAATTTCAGCATTCTTTCATTTAGTTGAAAAATAATGAATCAGCTTTGTAAAACAGAGAAGTGGAAATGTTTGTATTGCTATGAAAAGTGTTTTTATCTGTCTGAATGCTTGTCTTCGTGTTTCTTCATCCCAGTGGTGAGTACTTTTACCTTTTTTCATTTAAGAAGTGACAATGATTAAAATGTTTTGTCATACCATGTTCTTTGCCAATTGAGTTAAATAATTTAGATGTGTTTATGTTCTATCCTTCTTCTTCTTTTCATGCTACCAATTGAAAGAAGAGAAATATTTAAAAGATGAGATATGCCAAATCCTATTGTGTATCTTTCGTCTTGCGTTTTGCTGTCACTGTTTCTTTTTTTCGTTTTAAGTGTCTTCGTTCGTGTAGAAAAAATATCTATTTATCCTCTTGCTGAGTATCGTCTAAGTCTTCATAATACGACTTAATTCTATCTTCAGAAATTTCCTGTATAGGTTGACGATATGAATCAGGAAACCTCATCCTATAAAGGTTTGGATTGATTCTTCCGAGTATTTCTGCTGGACCAACAAATTTAGCTGGAAAATTTTCTGGTACTTCAATCTGACGGTTCAGGTAGAATATAAGTACATCCTATCTCTTGTCAAAGTTAGTATGTTTATGCTTAGCATCGTAATATTTATTTCTGCTTCTTATAGCTTGCAGCTAGATTGTCCTGCACAATTCCACCTATTTTATTCAAGTGCTCCTTGTCGACACATAACGTCGGGATTGATACGGACGCAATAACAGAAATGGTCTTAGGTTCGTATCCGTGCATAAGGAAAAGACTTGAATACTTGGTTCCAGCCTGTACGAAAGTATTAATCGCAAAAGTTATGTATGGGATTAGCTTCGGCTATTGGTTTCGATTTTCCTTTACGAAAAATTTAAGAGCATTCTGTATAATTTTGTGGAATGTCTCCACTAACCTAGAGTTTTATGACCATATGCTGGACAAAATTTAAATTCAAATTTGTAGAATTGTGCTAGGTTTTGTAGTCTCTTAGCATTCTGTATAGGGTGTCAATCTAAATACAGATACGAAAAGCTCCATATTTAAGAATGATTTCATATATAAGAAATTGTTCAATTTCTTCGGCTGTGATGTTGTCTACAATCTTCGTCACGCAAAATCAGGTGGACATCTCAACAGCCATTAGTATGTGTTTGAAATTTCCTTGTCCGATCGGTATTTTTCCAATGGAATCATAGTGCCACGCAGTAGCGATAGTTGTAGGAGGATGATGGTGTAATTGGCCTGTTGGCTTGATTGTTACCTTCTTGAGTTTTTGGCATAGATTACACATCCTTATTTTGTTAGCTATATAAGCTTTCAAGTTAGGAAAATAATACTTTCTGAGTGCCGACTGGTACGTCTTGGTATATCCGAAGTGAGGTGCCAATGGGTTGTTATGAATCGCATCAAACCATTTGCTTAGTAAAGATTTTGGTACACAAAGTAAATATAGCAATCTTAATTGGGGATAATTCTCAGTCCTATATAACAGTCCATTTTTAAGGGAAAAATATTTTGCGGCACGGAGTGTAGACAATTTATTAAGTTCTTTATTTTCCAAGTCAGTGACGATGTCTGAAAATGAAGGATCCTTCCTTTGCTCTTCTGTCAAATTGGGTAATGTCATGGATTGGTCAATTTGAAAGGTGTGTTCCAATGACTGAGAAGCAATCTCTAGCGTCCTCCGTGTCCGAAAAGTTATCAGTTTCGTTTTCTTCATCCCGTTGTATGTCTTGTTTCTCTTCTAAACGACTAAAATATCTGCAGGATGCTGTAGACTTTTAATGTGGTGAATTTCGAAATTATAATTTGTTAAAAATATCTTGTAGCTAGTGAATTTTCCGACCTTGTCGAGCTGGGATTTAGCGTCTATGAATAACTTGAATTCTCTATTCAGTAGAAAATATCGAAATTTCCTAAGGACGTATATTAATGCATATAATTCTTTCTGCCATGTTGAGGCTCATCGTTCGCTTTTGGTAAAGCGACGACTACAGTAGGAAACAACATGTTCCTGGTTAGTTTTAGTGTTATAACATGCTAAAATTCCTCCTGTTGAAATCAAAGATGCATCAGAGTACACTCGGATTTCCAATGACGGATCGAAATGAAACACAGATGGATCCTGAATAATATCCGTTTTAAGTTTCTCAAGTAGCTGGTATGCTGAGTTGTCAATTTAAATTTTGAATTCTTTTCCAAAAGAACTTGAAATGGTTCCACTTTTTCCGTAAAATTTTTGATGAGCGAACTCAAGGAAGAGCAGAGTCCAAGAAAATTATTTAAGGTCCTTTTACAGGTTGGCTTCTTAAGGTTTCGTATTTTATTGGCAATTTCGGGGGGAATTTTGATCTTTTTGTTACTAACTGTAAATCCTCAGGCATCCAATTCTGAGTATAGTAGGTGGGTCTTGTTCGAGCTAGCCCTAAAATCGTGTTTTCTTAGTCTTTGGAAGAGTAATTCCAAGTCAGATAATTGCTGTTTTCAATTTTTGCTTCCTATAATGAGGTCATCTGCAAATGCAGCAATACAATGTGGTAAACCATCTAAAAGCATGTGTATTGTTATAGTCAGCCCGCTAGCTGATGTAGGATGACCCATAACGCAGCGTTGAAATTGATACGCCATCCTAGTATGATTTTCAAAAGTCGTGTATTTTTGGCTTTTAGGGTGCAATAATAACTGGAAATATCTGGATTTTATGTCAATGGTCGAAATGCAAGATTTTCACCTAAGTACATGTAAAATGTCTTCCGTAGACTAGAATGGTATGCTTAGATATTTTGTAAACTTATTGCATGCCTGTAGATTCAAAACCAGGCGAAATTCTGAAGCATTTGGTTTACGAACTATAAGAAGTGGCGACGAGAACGAGCTGTTACTACCATGAAACGAAACCATGAAAGTAACCTATGTCTGTTGGTGAATATGAAAAGACATCCCTGTATTTAAAAAGCAGATTATGCACAGCCTTTTTCTGTTCATCCGATAAGTCCGGGTTTATGTCAAATAATTTAATATCAAAAAGTGATTTGGTTTTGTCCAGCCTATCCTGAATTTCCTGTTCAGATCTATAGAAAGTTTCATTGTGTTCGTCTACTTGGTGATCACCCTGTATGTCTACTTCTTGCAAGTCCTCCTCGACATATGCGATCGGTATATTTTTTGCTAATGTAACGAGCCTATTAGTTGGATTTGATATTAATAGTATGGAATTATTTCTAGGTACTTTAGTAGGCAAAGTCTGTAACTCGTATTTCTCCAATAAATTCTCTAAAGGAGATACCATAAAATACTCAATATCCCTTTTTCGATTTTTGACATTAATGGGTAAAAAGAAATGTGTCCCGGCTGGTATGGTAATCTTTCGAGTAGTAAATACATCAGCCGATTTATGCTGTTTTATTGAATGAATTGCACTTGTTGATAATTGTTCTTGAGCATTAGCTTCAATAGGATACGGCGGTGGCCGTAGTTTCTTGTATATTGACAATGTATTGCTTTGCAAGTCAATTTTATCCTGCAAACGATTTAGAATATCTTCTCCAAATAAAGGCAAGAATTCTCCGTGTTCTAAAATTCGGAAGTACTGAGAGAATGTTGTCCCGGGACCAAAAAGGTCCATGCATGCCGGATGCGAACGGGCGTGTCCACGGGTTGCGGATAGTGGAAAGGCTCTCAGATATGGGGTTAGCTGCGAAATAAGCAGGAATGACCTGACGAATAAGCAGTCGCGGACAATACGGCTAAGGGAAGAAAGGGAAGAACTGAAAAAAGGGAGAAATAAGTAAAGAAAAATTGCCTCAGGAAAACTTAGAAGCCATACCCCCATCACTGGAAGAGGTACAAAAGGAAATACTATGGTTAAAAAATAACGAAGCGCCGGGAGAAGATGGAATGGAAGCAGAACTACTGAAGGGAGGTGGGGAAATCGTCGCAAGAACATTTCTTGAATTAATAACGGAGGTGTGGGAAAAAGAGAAAATGCCTGAGGGGTGGCATATGGGGATAATACACCCCATACATAAGAAAGGAGATAAGACAGACTGTGGAAATTATAGAGGAACAACGTTATTAAATGTAGCATATGAAGTATTTAGCAAGATACTAGCGACAAGACTAGAACACTGGGGTGAAAACATAATAGGAGATTATCAGGCAGGATTCAGAAACCAACGATCAACAACTGACCAAGTATTCACATTACGTCAAATACTAAAGAAATTCTACGAGTATGACAAGCCATTGTACCAGATGTATGTAGATTTTAAGTAAGCATATGACAGTCTGTACAGAAACAAGATATTCGAAATAATGGAAGAATTTGGTATCCCAAGGAAACTAGTCAGTCTAACCAAAATGACCTTAAAATCTACAAAATGTAAAGTAAGAATAGAACAAGACTTGACTGAAGAATTTGGAGTTAAGAGGGGATTAAGACAAGGCGATGTAATTTCAACAATACTTTTAACATAGCGCTGGAAAAAGTAATACGACAGCTCCCTATTAACCCAGGAGGAACCATTTTAAATAGAACAGCTCAAATTCTAGCATATGCAGACGATATAGCAATCCTAGCACGGAACACACACACACACACTAGAAGAGAATTACAAAGTAATGAAAAATAAAGCAAGAAAAATAGGACTAGAAATGAATGTAAATAAAACAAAATATATGAAACTCGAGGATTCCAAAAGGACCAATAAGGAAGGAGATTTAAATATGGATGGCCATACAATAGAACGAACAAGAAAGTTTAGGTACCTGGGCACGAAAACAATAAAACAGCAGAGGAGATACAGGAAAGAATAAGAAACGGAAATAAGTGCTATTATGCATTACAGAATGTATTCAAATCTAGAAACGTCAGCAGAAAAACAAAGTTAAGCCTGTACAATACCATAGTAAAACCAATAGTTATGTATGGTTCGGAAAGATGGGGAATAAACACGAGGGAGGAGGAATGGCTAGCGAGATGGGAAAGAAAAATCATGAGAAAAATATATGAACCAATAAGGGAGAATAACGCATGGCGCATTAGAACGAATTTAGAATTGCAAGAACTATACGACCAACCAAATATAATAGCACGAATCAAACAAGGAAGACTAAGATGGGCAGGACATGTACAGCGCATGCAGGAAAGTAGAACTGCTAAGAAAGTGTTTGTAGGGAAACCAGACGGTCAAAAGAGAAGAGGCAGGCCCAGAAAAAGATGGATAGACGACATAGAAGAAGATGTAAAGAAATTAGGAATTAGAGGCTGGAGAAGAAAGGCAGAGAATCGAGAAGAATGGAGGAGAGTGGTTAGGGAGGCCCTTCAAGGGCTGGAGCGCCGACCAGTAAGTAAGTAAGTAAGAGAGAATGTTGAGACAATTCTGAATTTAATTAAAGCTATATAATGCAAATTTATGATAGAATTTTCAATTCCTCGTAGATTGGTGTTAAGAGGAATCAATTTTGTGAATGGCGGAATCATTTATTTCGGCCGTAGGCCAATGAACTTCCTGTATCAATTATTACGGGGTATTTTTCGTTGTTAATCATTACAATAATTAACAATTTGTGTTCTTGATTTAACAATTTAATGTTCTCTCTCCTGTCGGTTACTGGAGCCACAGTATAAAGTGATGTCATTAATTGTTTATTAGGGCTAGTACTTGCGACTTCTTGTTCTTTTACTTCCTGTCTTTCGGCCGTCAGAATATATTTTTAAGAAAAAATGTCCTGGGGCCTTCCTAGGCGTTTCTCTGCTTATTATTCCTATAATATGTGCTAGAAGAGTGTCCTTGTTTATAGCACGTACCGCAAACTGTGACTGTCACAGGTTTAGGAGTACTATTATTATTTTTATTGCCATTTCTAGACGTTTTTCTTCCCATTTCTGTGCTGGTTATTACGGCCGCCCCGTCTAAATTGTGAATTTTTAATAGTATTTTGGGATACTAGAAGAGAATTCGGCCATTTGATTAGCTAGTTTACTAAAGTCTAATGAATTATTAGCGATCGATGTACCAGATGTGCTAGGCGCAGGGGGGTCAGGAGGGTGTTGCGTATTACCAACTTGGGAGGGAGGATTTGAAGATAAGTGAGTTTGTGATGCACCCTGTAGCTGTGATGCTGAAAGTACATGAAATACTGCGGCAGGTTGTTGGTATTGATGCCAATTAGATGTCGGATTACATAATGAATAAGTTAGTTGTTGATGGTGTGTGGGGAAGGAAGCGCTAGCAACTGCCGAAGAATTTAAACTGATGACTGGTGAATTTTGATCACAACGTGAATTAGATTGCTTGCTGTAGCTCTACATAACCACGTTTTTTCATTAGGTCGTGCGCCTTTTCCAAGTTAGGTAAGTGTGACTGTAAAGCTTGAACTATTGTAAATGTTTCTAATGTGATTTTTTGTAGAAAATTTTTCCTTAATCCTAATGATAAATAATTTATTTTCTGTTTCTCGGTGGCCTGACGCATAACCTGTCGGATAACACGTAATTTCCTTTTAAAATACGCATATATTGATTTGTTTTTGCCCTGTTGAACCTGAAAAATTTCAAATTTAGTCCTATATAAGGTAATTTTGGCATACTCAAGTCGACTAATTTAGCTTTTAATTGTTCGTAACTGAGTAAATCCAATTGGTTCTGTGCTTTTAACTGCAATACTAAATCAAGAGCCACGTCCTGAAGCTACATAGGTAATAGTTCTTTTTTCTCTGTATTCCAATAATGTAATAGCGCAAGATGATCAAATAGCATAAAAAATCTATCAGGGTCCTCTGTAACGTGTCCCAAGTATTTAGTAAGGTATGGGATATTGAAAGAAGGGCGAAAATTCTGTTTCATGTTTACATCGTCCTCCGGAAAAGTGTTTTTTTCCTGACCTAGTATGAGGCATGCACTAAAATAAAGTCAAGTCCGATTCACTAATTTCAAAAGAAAATCACATACTTATGAGAAAAGAGTTCACTTTCAGTTAATAAAAACACTGTCCGGTAGGGAAGTATGCAGATCAAAACTGAGCCGGTCAAAGCCTCGACCATGTAAAACTTTGTCCCATATAGGTTGTAGGTAGAACGTTAATAAAAAGAGTGTCCGGAATCGACTCCCACTACCGGCTTTTATTATGAAAGTTCCACTATCAAAAGTACTTTTCAAAAATCTACACAGATAATTTCTCTAAGTTTGCAGGGTTACATATAAGTAGTCTTTGACCGAGAAGTCGCAGACAGGATCTCTACAGAGCCCCGAAGCAGGATCTCTACAGAGTTCCCTGGGCTAAGCAGCAAAGGCTGACTGGGCCGTCCGGATACCCGGAAATTTCCGGGTGGGCCCTGCTCTCTGCAAAATCACTTAAGATACTGCTCGATTAGTTATAACTAATTCAAACTCCGTTTTCGTTCATAGTAATCAGTGGCGTAACTAACGGGCCCGCAGTGCTAGCGAAGGAGGGGGCACTAGGAAAAGGGGGCCTCTGCTCAACCCTAGCATTGTTTGTGGAAAATCAATAAGACAATAAAAAGGTCTCAGAAATACATGTAAATTATTAGCTTGAAAATGTAATCTCCTCCATAATTTATTTATTTAATAATGTGTTGTACAATCGATAACATATAAAGAGCATGGAGCTGATTCTCCTACGGTAAAGAAACCGAGTTAGACATAGAGTTGTTGGACACGAGTGGTGGCGATAAATGATGGTCCTCTGAGCACGGCGGTGATGTCAGAAAACAGGCCTGAAGCTCCAGAAATCGGACACCTAAATTTCGAGCTTGAGTCTCTTCTATTCACCAATGAAATATTTAGTTCTGGAACATCGGGGGTGGCAATGGAAAGGTCGTGATTCCCTGAGCACAGCGGTGATGTCACAAATCGAGCCCGGATCCTCATGTCCCCAGATATCGGGCCTCGAAAGTATAGGGTAGGGTCCCTTTTATTCACCAATGAAACATGGAGTTTTTAGACGTGGGTAATTCCATTCGAAAGGGTCGGTTTCCTCTGAGCACACCGGTGATGTAGTAAATCTGGCCCCGGGCCAGAAGTCCAAGGAGGCGGGCCCCAAGATGTTCGTGCTTTATTCTCCATGCTTTTTGCTCACAAAAGTAAGTTCCTTTATTATCCTGCCTGAATGTTACTCAACCGAACATTACAAAACAATACTGTTAGGGTTGACAATGACACAAGTAGTAGGTGAGTCATTTGATGGTGCTTCCAATATGAGAAGTGAATTCTCACGATTCAGAGCTATATTCGAAATGAATCACCACAGAGCATATATATTTGTTGATATTCTCACATTCTGAATTTGTGTATTACTAATGGATGTGGAAGTGTTGTAGAAGTGGAAACATTTTTTTGGCAATCTGCAACAGTCGGCTACTTTGGTAAATGAATCTTACAAGCGACTGAACATGTGGAAATCATTCATCACTAGTAACCACGTGGGACACGATAAAATGCAAAACTTCACAAAATGGACGAGATTCGGTTGTGGTCCAACAGTCGAGTGCAGAAAGATTATTTGGATTAATTGTTATGATGAGGCAATTGTAAGTTCTGGAAAATTTGATGCACAAATAGTGGTAATTTCTCCAGGATTAATCTCATATTGGTTGAAATTCGAGTCTGTGGTGCTAGGTATTTTCTTTGTTCACTTGTTTGATATAATTTCTCCAGTTTCTAAGTACCTTCAGACAAAGGGAGTGGATATGCTAGCTGCATTCCACATGGTAGAGGACATCAATAAGGAGTTGAACAAATTGGTGCTTGAAGAAATTGTTGATCAAGGGAAGCAGTTTGCTGAGTATCTGAATGAAGTACTCGAAACATTAAACTATGATGATGAGGTAGAGGTAAAGTGAAAATTTACGAAGAAGCGAGTTCGAAAACGAAAGTCATTTTTTTGACGAAACTATGGTAGACATACAATTACCAGATGAAGCAGCAGCTTTCCGTGTTGGTATATTTCGACCTGTGCTCGACGAAATCCAGGGTAGATTAAACGATAGATTTAGAAACAAACAAAAATTAATCTTTGCTGCTTCTTGTCTTGATCCTCGCCGATTTACTGATTTACTAAATGAAGGTTTCCAGAAGATGCTTTGCAGGAGATAGCTGAAAAATATTTAGCTGAGCATGAAAATTTGAAATCTGAATGTTGAATTTTGCTAAAATCTTTGAAATGCTCCAGAAAGCTCTGCCATACTAGTGTGATAAAGCAAATAATACATACAACCTGACGTAGATGTTGCACAATGTGACAGTTCTACTGAGTGTAGTGCCTCGGAGGGCGAAAGTAATTCTGATAAATGCATTGCCTCTATTTCAGAAGGCCAGTCTTATATCAGATGTGCAACGAAAATCATCCGTGTAAGCATTGTTACTTGTGTTGGTACAGGTTGCTACTAAGATATAACATGCATGTTTCTACTTTCTAAACACTGTTTTCTGTATACAAATATTTGATAACTCTTTCAGTTACTTAAGTATCATGTGAGGATCATTCCGTTATCTTAATTAAATTAATTAAAACTCGTACGCGTTCGTCTTTGCTAAATCATATTCTGGAATAATTTATGCTTATAGACATTGAAAAGAATGCTCTGCAAAAAATATCCAACAATGAAATTGGGAAATCTTCTGTCTTTAGAAAAATTCTCCTGTAAAAGTTGGTTTGATAAATGAACTTCATTATTCACGTATTTTATAAGAATTGCAAAACGCATCAAAGACATGACTGACAAATGCGTTATCACCTCTATGTAGTCAATAAGTATGCGAATTTTTACATCAAAAGTTCGTCCTGTTCGTTCCGTTTTGCTTTCTTGATTTTGAGAGAATAATTCCTAACTGCCGTTAGTAGAAAAAAAAATATTTTTGGGCTTTAATGCTATATATTACAGTAATGTTCTAATTTAACTATAGTGTTTAAGAAGTCAACAAGAAATCATTTCTTATCAAAGTCAGGGTGCTTTATCAGAAGTGTTTTAAAACCGTTTCTCTATATTTTCTGTTTTCAAATGTTACTTTCTTTTTCCTCACCTCTATAATTGGATGGTTACTCAATGTTCATCAATATATATCATGTAAACAAATCTACAAAGCTAGATTATTATTTTACGCAATAAAATTAAGTGTATTATAATTTATTCACTCATTTGCTTGTACCATTCATGAAAATTAAATTCCTCATAATTTTGAAGATGGAACTGTATCATATTCAGATCTCTTTCTGTATAAACTAAGGTTGTCCAAATGGCGGCCCGCAGACCATTTTCTGCAGACCACAAAGCTCTCACAACATACGATTGTTATTACTGATAATATTTTCATTTATATTCATTCTTTTAATGTTTCCACTCTTCTTTCGAAATAAGGCATCCATTTAGCCAACAACAAAAGGACCAGACATCCAAGGCAACACTGGAGTCAGTAATGTAGCTATAGGCAAGGCATCATTGTTGAAAGAACGATTACTTCAATTAACCAAACCAAACCAACCATACCAATTCACCATGAAAATTGTGAAGAACCACTTCAGAAGCTGCCTTGGAGATTTTTCTCTTTTACATCTTCTGCGGCTCGCAACAACAGGATTGGATGTAGATATCCCAGCCCTTGTAAACTCTCCTAGTCATCCTCATTTATCACATTGAATGTAATATTTCAAGTACATTTTTATATTTTTCTTTTGTAGTATAATAATAATAATAATAATAATAATAATAATAATAATTATATATATATTATTAGCTGCGGCCCTTCACCTTGTTAGCAAAGACGGTTATGGCCCTCAGGCTCATTATAATTGGACACCACTGGTATAAACAGTCGGTACTTTGAAGGCACATATACGATTCATTGCAAACATTTTCAGAGAGAGAAAGTAAAGAAAGCGAAGTAATACTTAGCTGTATATACCGTGATGGGGTTCAGGAAGTCAACACTTACGGTTACTTTACTGTTAGGTTGCAGATGAATTGATCCACTATGGGCTACGTTATTCAAATAAAGTAAAACATTACATTGAAGTTTTTCTGACAACATTGTTAGCGTGGACAGCAAACTGTACAGCGAAAAGAAAGATGGAAATTGAAGGGTTAACTTTTTAAAAAACCCGTTCTAGTTGAAATGCTTATACAGATACAGACAATGACTCAGAGAACCAGTCGTATTAACAAATGCTGAAACAAATCTTCAATTATGCGCTTATTCACCTACAAATCACCTTCACTAACATGTCGACTCACTAGGAGTATCCCCAGCGTGTACGATAAACATATACTTACGAGGGAATACGTACTGTATATCTCAGATTTTGAGTATAGTTTCAAAAGTTCATTTCCGTAAACTGTAAAAGGCTGTGATTACTATGCTAATTATCACAAATTAAATGCAACTTTTGAGTTGCATACACACAAACTACTAGGGAATGAAGACCATGTGCTAACAAAGAATACACTGGAAAATGAATAACATGTTATAACAAAACTTAAAATAAGATGATAATCGACACAAATGTAGAGGATAAATATGACATGTCCGAACTTCGCCAAGTATGGTAGAAGAAGCTATTTGTTTACTTCTTCTTGGCCAACCGCCAAGAACATTTATAAATCCATATGTGGCTTTGTTATACGCAATTAGTACATTCAAATTCACGAACGATGACGAACTGAAGAGTACGAAGGTAGAGTTGCAAGTAACAACCTTGTTCAACTAAACAACGTTGAAAATAGTGGATAATTAGGTGGTAAGTAGAAATGACCAAAACTGAATAGTTCACATAGATCGTTTCGAAATACAGCTAGAAGATTAAACTTACAAGAAATTACAAAAATCTGTGAAATTTGGAGTTATACTGAGCATAGTTTGAGGGGGGGGGGAAAGCGAGCATCCCCGGTGGGGATACTTCAGCTGACTTCTTTGGGGGGGGACAAAATGAGATTGAGGGGGAAATCCCCCTCATCACCCGGTAATTCGCACCCTGAGTGTAGAAAAGGTTGGACGAACTGTTATTTCCTCAATAAAACGTTGAAAATGAAGTATACAGTATATTGAAGCAGGATGTCGTTGCAGAATGAAAGCTTTCGAACATAATTAGTAGATTACTGATTTTATTTATTTATTTATTTATTTTTATTTTTATTTGAACTCAGTTCTTATGAAAGACATCGTTGAGATGTTTTATAATTTTTTGCTAACGACATTTAAGATTGTATTGTACCTACATAATTTCTACATTGTTTTAGAACCAAACAATAGTTCATTATTTAAAAAATCGTTACCATGTATATCATCGTAATTGTTTAGACAATGTTCTGATGTGAATTATATGTGTGCTACTGAAGCTCCTCCAAAACATGCAGTTTATGATTCAAAAGTAAAAAATTGGTTTTACATTGGATCCATTGGGGTCCGTGCTTCGTGAAATCATCATTTTGATGAGTTGTTCTTTTTCAATTAAGATCAAACATATAATTGTAATTTTGGGGAAAAAAAATATAGACCATTTAACCCTATGGCGTGGTTTATGGTGTAACAGTTTCTGATTGTAACGAAGATAATAATCAAGCTGTTTCGAAATCCACTTATTATTATTATTATTATTATTATTATTATTATTATTATTATTATTATTATTATTATTATTATTATTATTATTATTATTATTATTATTATTATTATTATTCCTTTTTCTAGAATTAAAGATACGTGCACACCATGAATACGTTATTCTACGCGTGATGGGCTGCGAAGGCAAGCAGTGTTGCCACAGTCCTGGCTCTGGAGTGGGCTGAAAAATAGTACCAAATTGAAACAAAAAGGGCTGAATTCGTTATTTTATACCAGTGTAATAAATGGCTCAATAACATGAAACTATTATCTTTAAAATTTCTTAAGTTCTAGAACATCCCCCCCCCCCCCGTCTCCTGAGTCCAAATCAAGAAAGTGCTCTTTTAAAAAATACTTTTTAAAAACATCCAAATAGGAGGACCCCGAACAACCATGGAAGTAGATGAAACTTTTCTCGCACGAAGGGAGTATAACAGAGGCCGCAAATTAAAAGGGAAAACAGTTATCATCATCGGTATGTATCATAAGGAAACCAAACGCGCCTCTATTTCAAAGTGACCAATAAATCAAAATGATATTGTCGCCATTTATGAAAAAATATATAAAACAAGGAACAAATCAATCATCTCGGAGTTCGTGTGTAAACAGTACGTTATAATAAAATATTAAAATATAAATTATTGCATTTTATTCTCGCTTATTTCACGACCGAAGGAGGATATCTAAAACTGTAAGAAGAATATTGTGCTACTTTTTGTTTTCAAGATTTCAAGCTAAAATTTCCACCACATTGCTATTTCCTTGTCTCCTTCACGTGCGGCGCGGATACGCCCATGTAGCGTAATTTGTTTCTTGGCATAGTTCGAATTTCGAATTATCCACACAAACGTAGCGTTATGCAGTGTAATGCCGCAGAATGAATGTTCAACAGGGTTTTTTAAGAGTCCAACACACAGTATGAGTAACGTGAGATGTAAGATAAGTCTTACTAACACTTGTAAAAGTATTTATTAAATGGGGCTGAATTGGGTAGAACTGTACCAACTTTTTCACAAAAGGGGCTGAAAATGTCACCGTGGTACCAACCGGCTGATGAGTGACAAAAAGGGCTGAATTTGGTAAAATTGTACCAAGTGTGGCAACACTGAAGGCAAGCGTCAAAGAAGTGGTAGAAATTAGTATGTGCTGCTATCTATTGTTCTATTTCCTTTTTAATTCACTTAATACACTCTTCTTCTAGTCTTCAAATAGACTTAAATTGAAATATTAATTTCGTAAACGCAAAAACTATTAAAACAAAAAGAAATAGTTTTATTTTTCTTTTTTTTTTCTTTTTTTTTAAAAAAAAAGGAGTGCTGCTTCTGCGTATCGCCAGCAAAGAGTCCTGATTTATTATGATGTGACTTTTTTCAACAGTCACAACTGACGTAACATATAGATCCTGAAAAAAATACAGGAGGGAACTAAGGAAAATCTCATGGTTGTTTCGACTTTAACAGAGCATTTTTTCGGACCTAGGGCAAAATATTTTCACCAAGTACATGACGGACAACTACTGAAAACTTAAAAGTAAGGTTATTTTTATAGGTAACTACAGTGATTTTCCTTTAATGTTTCAATTCTCAGTTTTTGATAACAAAATCACCATTTTATACTTTAAAGTAGTGGTTCTTAACATGGGAGCAGTGATACCAACCTGGAACCTTAGAAAATCTCATATCGAAAGACACAAATTCCAATTTTGCCCTTAAATTTTCCACGCGCAATGCCAATTGCAAAATTTTCAAAAGTTATAAAATATGAAAATTAAAACTCCTATATGTCACTTTCTTCAATATTTGATGAATTATTCGTAAATACCGATTTTCTAAATTCCTTACAAGTATTTTTCTTAATTAAAAGACACTTTTGAATTTGTCGATGAAAACAATATACATTTTGTTATTAGAATTTCGTCTTTTCCTCATGCTTTTGTGTCAAAATCTTCTACTGAATGTAGTGAACTAAACAAACGTCATTCTCCAGTTATTTCGTGTGGAACATTTAAGGTGGATAACCACCCGAAAGTCAATACATATTTTAGCTCATTGCCTTAACTACTACGCAATGAAACGTTACATATTATAAATATTGTACTATAAGATAAAGTTATGTTTCAGCTACAACACAAGACACTGATTCATTTGGTTGTGTCTTCTGATATCGATAAAGGTAACAAATAAAAGAAAATATTTGATTCGTTTTACAATGAGCAAACAAGATGGCACTTGCTGTTAGATCTTACTAGAAGTGCTCAATTTTATGAAATGTTTATTTGAATGTGTAAAGTACTTTAAAAGTAACGACCTTATTACGAAATAGACATATTGTTTGACCTTTTGTCGTGTTATGTTTCACATTTTATTTAAATATTAATTTATATTTGAGGAAATAGATTTTGAGAAGAAACTTACGCAGAACGCCATAATGCGTTGTTGCTAAATTTGTACGTTTAATTCCTGGATTCTAGCGTTGCAGTTCGAGAAGCGGAACTTAGCTGTGAATTGCAGCAAGGGTCGAAAACTAATTTCTTCAGTAAGGTCCACGCAGAATTCCATGATTACTTCCTTTATTATCTGGCACCAGTAAACACACGACACTGCCTGGCAACGCCGCACTATTCAAGCAGTGTTTAGCATAGCACCGAGAACACCTAGTGATCCACCTTAACAACTTGGTAGTTTGTTGTTTGGTAATTTACTTTCGTCCGTTCATGACTTTCTTTTAAAATTCCAGAGTACGGTTTACATTTTTTCTTTTTTTTCTTTTTTTTCTTTTTTCTTTTTTTTTTTTTTTTTAAGATTCACAAGTTCCTGTACAAATCACTTTTACACTAACATACACTTTCCACGAAACAAAATTTGGCAATCAACACTGATTTCACGTTGATTGAAGCGTCATTAGCCTACTTTGAGGGGACTCTGAAACATAAAGGAGTTATTGGGGTGATAGATTATTTAGCGGTGTTTGATAGAAGGGATGTAACGGAGAAGATGGCTAATGTAAGACAATTTATAGAAACAACGTTTCTTTCATTATATATAATGCCCAGTGGCGTAACTCTGTTTTATGCCCCTCCCCCGCAAGAGAATACCCAGGACCGCTGCCTTAACATTTTTTGTGGAGTGATAGATAACATAATAAATAACCATATTATTTATTTATTTATTTATTTATTTTGACTTATTTTACATGTCGAGGTTAAGGCCATGGTGGAAAGACTACAAGGTGGTTGCATGCGCATGTCGCCTGGAGCGCTGTCGTGGCTGTGACGTCATCTAGTTTGCAAGAGACAACGGGAAACGGCGCGGCTTTAAGTGACAAGTGGAAATTCTTTGTTACTTTGTTCTTTTAAATGATATCGAGAATGCCTAATTGTGCAATGTACGGCTGTAGTAATTATTACAGAAAAACTAAGGGAACTAATATAAAATACTTTAGATTTCCCCAAAAAGAGGGGAATGTCTCCAGAAATGAATTTTAGCTTGCAGGCGACAGGACAAAATAAACCTAAAATATGGTAAGTTTTACATAAAAGTAATAAATAAATGCAATGGCAAATGAAATTATAAAAAAGCGATTTATTTACGTACTTTCTTTTTAGTATTAATAGTATGTAATAATAGTATATAGGGCTACAGTAGCTTGTGTTGATTCTGCATACAAAAATCCAACAGTATGATTTAAAAAGACGATCTTTGAGGTAAGACCCGGATTCGAAATCATGAGGGAGGGGAACCGACAGAGGTGATCATTTCTATCATCATTTCCTTATACATAAGCTATTGAGACAAAATTTTCCCCACAGAGACAGGCATGTAACTCGAGAAGGGAGGCACGATGATCTAGGAGGCTTACCTCCCTCGAGTTACGCATATGGAGAGCATTGAACGCGTTACAGTAGTTTAGGTCCCATTTCATTCTGGAGGTCTGCATTCCCTGTAGCCTCGATGCTAAAACGGGACATTGGACTTCAAATTAACTAACGAATGGAAGGTTTGTAATAACGATTAACGGTTACAAAGATATATATAACAATATATTTGATCAAGAGAATAAAGTGTCCACCTACCATGTTAGGGCGACATTGTCGGGACATTTTTACACTCAAATTTTGAAATTTTTGTTCATTTTAATCATAACTTTGGATAATTACATATACATATTTAGGGGCCCCCTCCAGAATTATAAAATTAAGAATGATTGCAGTAAATTTAAAAATATGGTAGATTCTCAACCAATCAAGGAAGCACGGTGGCTCAGTGGCAGAAGGCTCACCTGTGGTGCAAGGGATACTGCCCGCTTCTCGGTCAAGTGAGTTTCTGGTGGACAACATCGTGAGTTTCTCGGGTTACTCCCGCATTTTCATTCCACCAAATTCCACATAATCATTCACTTGCATTTATCTTTTGTCTTCTTTAGTCCACGGGACAGAAAAGAGAAAACTTATCAAGGAAATTAAGAAAATTGTGTAATTTTATGGTTTATGTGTTTTCTAGTCTAGCTGTAACACCCCTACATCGTCTTCACTTACGCCTAGTACTTTGTTTCTTGCTTGAAATAGTCAAGTTGCAATTTCTTTGTTTGAGGTGCTTTGTATATGCATATTTATTTTTATATATTTTAGAACATAATAGTATATGTAACGTTTTATTTCGTACAAATGTTTAATAATACAGTTTGTTAGGGCGTAAATTTTGACACTAATATTCAGAGAACTGTCAGTTTCACCAAACCTTTTGTTCAAATACAAATTCTATAAATAAGCGATCAGCGGTTTCAAATAAGATGATTTTTTTTTATAAATCAAAAATAAAAACGATGTTTAAAATATTAAATAAGTGCGTCCCTGCTCAATAAAGTTTTTAACCTCCCCTGAGATTCTGACGAAACTTACGTGGTAGCAACGTCTTAAAAAAAAAAAAAAAAAAAAAAAAAACTGTCCAAGCATAACGAAAATATACGTACGTGCATTTCTGTTTATGAAAACCATGAATTCTCCCTTGAGATATTCTCAAAATTTATATGGGGTTATCAGTAAAGAATTCTCTTTCAAGCAAAATAATAATAATAGTAAATCAAAACCGATCAATGTGTTACGAAAATATACTTGAACATACATAAATATATAATAATAAAATGCATTAACGACACACTGTGTTATAGATTATTCAGGTCTATACATACTCGAGCAAGGATGTTATAAATAGAGGATCTGCCCATATGTATCTTCATCCTATTAAATCGGTGAAGACAGAAAGCAACCGAGCATCGGCACGTCTGATTGGCTACTCTCGTTTCTACCATCGTCTGATTAGCTACTTTCGTTTCCGCCATGATTGTTGGCTCAAAACATTGCGATCCTATTGGACGAAGTGGGCAGAGTAGGGGTGGCGAAACTGTGAGGCATGGCTTCAAGATTTTGTTGTAAGGATAGATCCTCTATTTTATAAGATCCTTGTACTCGAATGTATTACACCAGATATTTAAAAAAGAAAAGAAAAGAAAGAAAGAAAGAAAAGAAAAGAAAGAAAAAGCAGAAAATGTAGTGAGTAATATTGGCTTGATCAAGCTTCAAAATTGTTTAATATGAACTGATATTGCTGTTTCTTTTGCTATTGTAAATATCTTCCTTTGAATTCACTTAGCTTAAGCATTGATTACATTACGTTTATATAATTATTCTTTGTACTAAAATATTTACTTTGTTTGAGATCACTATAAATAGAAGAGAAGTTTGCGTGTAAGATACCAGCGAGCAAGCGCTTGTTAAAAGTTCATCTGACTCTCGCTGGCCACGTCTGCGACCGAGATGACGTCATGCGCCAGAGCGACAAGAATGCAGCACTGCATTGCATCCACCTTGTAGTCTTTCCACCATGGTTAAGGCTATATGTAGCCTTATCTACCACCTAAACATGACACAAAATTGAAAAATCAAAGGATATAGCTAACAATAGCAAAAGAAAAAAAAAGTTAGAAAGTAAAAAAAAAAACACAAGAAACAGACTGTCACTTGAACATCCCCCCCCCCACACACACACAAATATAATATAGTGCCACACGAAAGTACATACATGTTATAATATGTAATAAGTGTTGAGTTTCATATCTTTATGACAAGCTTCTCTATTGGCTCTTCTGTCTCTGTGTCCATTCAACCCTGCTTCGATAACAATAAATTATAAACTGCTCTTTTAAAAGATGCTAAAGATTTTGACTCACGTACCGAGGTTGGCAAAGTATTCCAATCACGACACGTTGAAATTATATATGATTTGGAGGAATAAGTTGATCTATGAATAGGAATTGCAAGTTGGCTATTAAAACGTGATCTTGTGTCCCTCTCATGGAAATCGCTTAAAAAGTTAAGGTGTTTTAGAAGACAGGAAGGTTCTGTAAAAGTAAGTGTTTTATACAGCAGTACCAACGAGTGCAATTTTCGCCGTTGCTGCATCTTCAGCCATTGCAGCTTTTTAAAGAATGGCGTAATATGATTTGAGAATTTTAAGTTAAAAATAAAACGTATACAAGCATTTTGTACTCGCTGCAAACGCTTTTGTAAATGTATATCAGCGTCAGTTAAGGCGGTGTCACAGTACTCGAAATGTGGTACCACTAAGGTTTGAACAAGAGTTTTTTTCAACTGTGTTGGTAAAAAGTTTTTTAATTTGCTGAGAGAATGAAGAATTCCAAAAGCCTTCTTGCATGATGCGTTAATTTGATCGGACCAAGTTAAATATTTGTTAAGTATGACGCTAAGATTTTTCACAGAGGAAGAGAAGTGAATATTTACGCCTTCTAAAGTTATATTGGGAACAAGTGAAGCATCTATTAACGTCGTTGCACGTTTGGAAGTAATTAAAATTGACTTTGATTTGACTGGATTTATAATCAAACAATTATTTGCTGACCATTTAGCCAAATTACTCAAGTCTTCGTTCATCTTTGTTATACAAGTATCTATTTGCTTTGGTGAAGAAGATAGATACAATTGAACATCGTCCGCATACATGTGATACTTACAGTGTTTTAGAGATTGTGCTAAGTCATTAATATAAAGGCAGAAAAGAAGAGGCCCTAAAACACTACCTTGAGGAACCCCACAAGGAAGGTTACGCTGACCAGAAACTAAGTTGGCAACCACCACATACTGTTTTCGGTCGCATAAGTAATTTTGGACCCACTTAGCAGCTGAAGTAGAGAAACTAAATTTTTGTACAAGTTTCTGTAGCAAAATGTCATGGTTTACTGACTGGAATGCTTTGCTATAATCCAGTAAGGTAAGTATGGTTATCTCTCTCTTGTCCAAAGCAGAACGTATATCATCAGTAATACTGGTAAGGACTGTAGAAGTGCTGCAATGTTTACGAAACCCGAATTGAAAAGTGTCTAAAAGGTTATAAGTTCGAAGGTGCTCACATATTTGATCACTTACAATATATTCAAGAGCTTTAGATAGGGCAGGTAATATTGAAATAGGCCTTAAGTCTTCTGCAGATCGAACATCCTTAGTCTTAGGGAGAGGCAGGACTCGTGCTGTCTTCCACAAGACTGGGAATTTTCCGGTAGTAAGGAAAAGATTAAATAAATTGGTAATTGAGGAGAGGATTACCCTGTACCCTGTGAATAATGGGTTAAATGCATGCAGCTACTAGGCTTAAATATTCATAAATGGAAACCACTTTGTTATACATATAATTTATTCAGTAAGCTTCACAAAGAAGATGGACTAACTTCTTTGCAGTCAGTGACGTCAGGTTTCATGAAGAGTAGCAGGAAATAATTGAATGGTTTCCTTCTTGTTTTCCTGTCAGCAAAATCCTTTATTAACTACAGCATATTTTTTTTTAAATATTTATTTATTTATTTTAGCTTCGCCCGCATTTATTGAGAGTAGTGCTAGATTACTTAAGCTATTTTGGCCCATTCTGCTTCTTACATAGTTTTATATTAATTTCAAGTTTGAAAAGGACCTCTCCGCAGAAATGACAAAGACAGAGACCGTCAGAAACAACAAACACGCGGTAATAAGTTCTGAAAAGCTAGATGCCAATGACTTGTATTTCAGAATTAAAAATCTTGTAGGTTAAACATAGAATTCTGAACACTTATTTCAGATAACAAGACTATCCATGGCTTTGGATTGAATATTATAACAAAAGAAACACTGACCAAAGCTTCAACACCCACTGTATTTTAAACTATAATGTGTAACGGTTTCGGATATTTAACATATCCTTCATCAGAAGGTATATTATCCATCAGTTAAAGCTTCCTTCGTCCTCTCCCTCTTCTTCCTGTCACCATACACTCTAGTACGTCCTTATGATATAGTTCCTTGTTATCCAATGTTCCAACCAGTATCTCTTCCTCTTCTTAATAATACCTAAAATTGTTCTTTTTTTCCCCACCATTTCTAACATCCTCTCATTCGTTTTCCGCTCGACTGAGTTAATTCTCACCATTCTTCTCCATATGCACATTTCAAAACCTTCCAGTTTTTTTTTTTTTTTTTTTTTAATAATTTTTGCGTAATGTCTATGTTTCTGACCCATACAGTACAATACTCCACACGAAACATTTTATGAGTATTTTTTCTCAATTCTTTATTCAAAGTCTCACAAAATACTATTTTCTTCCTCCTAAAGCACACTTCATATCATCACTAATAATAGTACATCGGTATCGAAAACTAGTAACCTGTTCTATTTTCTCGTCTCCTACTTGTATATTTGACACCGACTGCTTCGTTCCGATCATCATGGTTTTTGTTTTTCTAACATTTATTTTATTCCCATATTCTTCACAGCCCTTCCATAAAATTTTCTAACATCTTATTGATTTTCTCTTCAGATTCCACTCCAAGAGCCACATCATGTGCAAACCGTATATACCTAATCATTCTGCCTCCTACTAAAATGCTGTCTTCCTTGTGTAGGCTCTTTTTCACTATCTTTCTAGATAGATACTAAATATTTTTGGCGAGAGATAGCGTCCCTGTCGCACTTCCCTTCCCTATTCTAACATTTATTCGTTTGGTTCTTATAAGTCTGCCAAACCCAAGTAAATGGTCTTGCTTTTGCTTCTGGGAGGACTCGAAATATCTTGTAGGTAATGTTTGGACGTGGGCCTAAGGTTAGTCACCTTTCCCCCTATATGGTATTTTAATTTTCCAAAAGTATGTTGACTGCTTCCTCTCTGCCTGGATTATACAAAGCAACGTCATTTCAGATTTTGCTTGAGAGGAGCAAGATTGTTCATTGACATAAAGGTTTCATGTTTTATTATCAATATATTAGTACATAATTAATTAAAATATGTATTTCTAAAACTCAGGGGTGGAGACAGTTGCTTTCCTCCTCCCAAATGATGCCCTCTGATTACATCTGATTTCTGAGAAAGTGTCGTTTTCACGAATTTAAATGAGTCCTTAACAAGCCAGATTTTGATCTCAATACAATTTCATTTCTTTCATTCATTATTTATCCTCCATTCTGTACGAACATGGAAATAATTTTCCGATAGTACATGGGATTCGTCATGGTTAATTGAAGCAGTACACATATTAAACACATTTGTTAAACATAATTCATACATGTATACATTACAATAATTTCAAATATCATTATACCACTATTACAGCATACCTTATACATAAGTGGACCTATCTTGTTAATTTGGTATTACTATTTACATTGTGACTATTTAATTGATTATATTCATCTATTGTATAGAAGCAATGCGACAATAGATAGTCTTTTATTTTATTATTTATTTATTTATTTATTTGAATGCAACATTAGACTTGATTTCCTTTAATGTGTTTGGTAACTTATTGTATAGCATAATGAAAGCATAAGTTCATTCGTCAGCAAAAGTTCATTTCCACCTCTTATATATTACTTGAAACTTAATTTTTAGAACGAATAGATCTATCTGAAAATTATTTTCGATTTCTTCGTCCTTTCTACGGCCAAGAAAGCCGTTTCCATTTCAAACTTTTCGACATAGCAAGAGATATGGGGTTGTAGTATTTCTTTTGCTGCCTACGATTACTGGACCAGAACATTAGAAATATGTATTTAATCTATAATCCGTTGGAATTTTACAAGAATTGATTTTACAAATGAAAAATTTAGATGTTACGCGGAAGCTGTAATTGGATTTTAAATGTCAAATAAATCTAACATATCGTCGCATGAGAACAAGAGGAACGGAACTCCATTATCGTAGGTTTACAGGCGAGAGAAGCTACATTACAACAGATGATCGACAAGGAGAACAGATGGCATTACGTTCCATTAACACCAAGTGGGGCTTTCAAAATTATGTCCAAACATGTAGAAAACAAAAACCGCATTTTTGGAGTTACGTTTCTCTGGTTCTCATGCGACGAGATAAAAGAGGAAGTGATCTTTGTGATTGAATGACGGGAAAATGGTACGACCCATTTGAAGTGATTTTTGGATATAGTTTCAACTACCTCAAACTGGGTTCCTACCATAACGAAGGTGAGCGAATATCCGAAGATTCCTCTGCTCTATTTTATTCTCAATGTATAAATCACACGATCCACTCCTTGCTCAATGTATTACTTTTGAGGTGAACAGGATCGAATTTTGATGTTTTCAATAGATAACTCACTCTATATTAGGCAACTACCATATATATATATATATACTGTATTTAGAATTCATTGTCTGAGGGGGGAAGGGAAGTGCCATCAATTTTTCTTTACATCTTCTGAACCAATAGCATTATCGAAATGGTACTTCATTATTGAATAGTATTCAAGATATTGTGGGAGCGCGTACTCCAGATGATCACGACCTTTAAATGTTTGACCATCTTGGATTGAGTCCATTTTCAGATAATTCAATTCATAGTCCAGTGAAATTTTTCATAACCTCAATTTTGATTTTTTAAAATTTCAATATGTCAGAAGGCATGCAAAAGGGAGTTCTCACATATCTTCCGAACGCTTTGTTCGGTGGAATTGTTCTTTTATCACTGGTTAGTCAGTCTTCTACTATAGACATCAACGCCAATGGAACCCTATTTTCCCCCACCATTTCTTATATCGGTGTCTCTGGTGCAAACACTTCTATTTTATACGTTTGTTTCCACAATGGCAAATTCAAAATTTCCACACGGTAACTATAATTATCATTAACTCCCTGTACATTTATTTGTATTGGTAGCTTTCTTTGACGACCGTAAATGATAAAGTGTTCTTGACAATCTTTGTTTCTTAAAATCTCTGTTTTTTCAACAGGATCTGCAATCTTTTGTCTACAACTGGAAATCGCTATTTTTGTGCTGCAGTTGGAACGAAATAAGATGTTAAATCGAACAACTTTGACTGAAGATAAACATATGCAATCACACATAGCATTCTGTCAACAGACTATGGAGTTTCCAGGAGCAGAGTGGCTGGAATCCAACAAGGAATGTAGAATACTTTCCTTAGATGATGTTTATGAGCGATTCACATTTTGTAAATAATTTTATATTGTCATCTACGTGGAGACCCCTAAACAGAAATTTGCTATTCTGCAGGAAATAAAGTTGCAGTGTGTGTTCTCTATAACTAAGTGACAATTGCTTTTGATAGACCAGAAACTATCAAATCTTGGCGAAACTCAATTCTATTAAGTATATGGTCATCTTATTTGGTTCTTACTGTATCGTCAGAAACAATTGTGTTATTGTGATTGGGAAAATAAGTTACAAAGGTGTAAAATGAACAAATTGTTGAGTGAAATCGACTCACAGATGTCGCCATATCCAAGTGATTTGGAATTTCCAGGGGCCACATATTACTCCGCCAACTACACTAAATATTAAATATTACAAAGTGGTCTGTTGTTTCTGAGAGCCGAAAAAAATTGCAAAAGAATCAATAGCTTAAAAAAGCACATAAATAACTTATGATTCTCGCTTAATCGCTGGTGATAGTACTCTTGATTAATTTGATCAACCAACTATCTGTGAAAATTGAAAAAGAAGTTGGTAGAAGAATAGGCCACCAATGGAACGTCTCTCACATGTCATCTGCTTGAAAAATTCTGTTACCTGAGTGTTCTGAGAACGCAATACCACTACACCATACAACGAGATACTTTGTATCGGTCGATAATTACCTGTATCTTGGGCAGAAAGTGCTTCTACACAAGCACTATACCTGATATAATGTTACTTAAAAATAACAAAAGAAGAATGTTTTTAAGATATAAGAAATATACATTATTATTGTATAGTTGGTTGCTATGTAGTTGTTTATGGATATATAATTAACATGTATGATTGCAAGACAGTTTGTGTGAATATACGTTAAGAGAGAATCAACGAATAAATTATCTAACACTTATCATGGACTTGTAATTTCCGTAGAAAAGGTGATAATACTAGTGAATATAATTACGGAAGATATTTTAAGGTGTACACGATTACTGCCACTAAAGATTTACTTATATTATTAGCCGAACCAGGGTTGACGACTACCTTTGGTGAGTCGTTGTAAAATTTTTGGTTTACCTCACCCGGGATTCTTGTAAATTCATATCCCGAAGTCTAAAGTAAGGGTGAATTTACCTCTGTAAGAAGGTTCATGAATACGAACTCAACTATTCTCAGAAGTGGCAGAGTAATCACAAGAAAAATTATGATCGGTGAGATAGTAGAAAATGAAACTGTTGACAGTGTTAACAACGAACAAAATATAGCTCCCATTACACCCGAAATGTTGACATTAGAAGACAAAATTTTATTGGCATTACAGCGACAGGAACAAAGCCGAAAAGACGATTTAGAAGCCATGAAGCAAAATTTGACTCAGATGTCCAACGAATTAAAACAGACGGTACAGCAGAAATCCGAAGAATCAAGTAGACAATATGAAGAATTAAGTAGACGATTGGAGCAAATAGATCAAAAATCAGAAGAGACGAAACAATTTGTTATCCAGGCTGTGAGAGACATCACATTACAGTTTGATGAAAAGCTAAAAGGATTATCTGAAGATTGCCAGGATAATTACAACCATGTAATCCAAGAAGTCAATTGTGTAAAAAAGGATTTGGAAGTAATTGAATCTTCTGTTCATCAGCAAAAGATTCAGGTCACAGATAATTCTAACCAAATACGTGCAAATACTCAATTGATATCTACCTTACAAGAGGAAATTAGGACGTTACAGATTAAGGACAACGCATATCACAACAACATGGTTAATGATCGTTTGGAGTTCCCTTGCTCACAAGAGATGACCTCGCATTCACCTGCAGCAGATCAACGTGGACCTTACGTTATCTCTTCTTCAAGTAATCCATCCGATGAGGACATTATTTTGGAAAGAATTCATCCAAGGAATACAGATGGGCGTAAAAGAGATGGTGGAACCACGCATAACGCAGTAGGTAGAAATTGTCACTCAACACGAACACGAAATGGTGAAAGGAATGTAAAGTTAAGTGTAAAGATGAGCGAAATACGTGCTATGAGTAAGTTTAGTGGTAAATGTAATGAAAATGCTACTTCTTTCCTAGAAAAATTTCAGGATGAGTGCAGTATAATGTGTATAGATAAATCGCAATATATGAAATTAATCCCTCATTTATTACTCCCACCATGTTCTTTATGGTTTAAAGCAGTACGAGATCACGTCAATACATATGAGGAATTCAAAGCCGCGCTGATTGCAAATTACGAAAACGACTTTTTACTTGCAAACAGAGATGCCACGATTAGAAACCAACCTTTTAATCCTCGTTTGCACAAATCTGTTGTTGATTTTGTTGTAAATACGTATAACGAATTAAAAGTCGTAAATCCGTTGCAATCGGAATCTAGAGTGATTGCATCTATTCGAAATCTACTACCGTTTAAATTACAACAGATCCTGTTTTCTACGCAGTGCATGAGTTTTAATCACTTATTAATGCTTGTCCAATGTTATGAAACTCAATATCAGGCACTGAATCATCAAGCGGGAGTAGGTAAAATTAAAAACAATTCAGATCACCTTGTACCTGTTCGTAATCTAAATATCCGTAATGCAGACAATACGGAACATAACTTAATTCGAGCAAATTTAAACAATCAGAACGAGCAAAATAGGCAAAGATATGTTGGGAATCCACCTAACCTAACCAATCGTGACAATAATTATGTCAGATCACTTAATCGAAGTAGACTCAAAAACAGTCGAAATACATGGCGAAATTCCAGAAATACAGTAAACTACATGGATAGACGTAATCGTAATTCAAGAGATGGCACTTCGTATCAAAATCAAAACAATGACGCAATTCAGGTACAAAATAATGCGGAACATAATCACGATTGTGCAGTACAATGTACTTTATTAGAATCATATGCAAGTACGAATTTAAACTGACTGCAGTTGATGTAGTAAGGGTTAAGTCTATATCAGTTATAGATTCTTATGAACATTTATCTTCAAATTTATGTGTTAATGACAATAATGAAAACAACCCTTATGACTTTGAAGTACAACACATTAAAGGAGTAGGTAATGGATCCGTAGATATTTTATTGCTTCTGTTTCAATAAATGATAATTTTCAAATGATTTTAATTCTTTCTTGTTAATGTGAAGAATTATAGTTCGATTCATAATTGATTAAAAGCAAAGGTTATTTATATTATAGTGATTTGTGTTGAAACTTAATTATCAAGGATTATGTTAAGTATAAGGTTCATTCTATTAAGCTAGTTATTCGACGACTGTCTTCATGCACCACCTTATATGTTACTCGAATAAGATCCTTTTGTATCATGACGCCTTATTGATATAATGTATACTGTAAAATATCATCTAAAGTAATTACTATATAATGCGCCCTAGAAAGACCAAACATTGTTATCATCACCGTTTTTAATAATGATTGAAACTGTTGATCATTGTAATGTGTTTTAAAATGAAATTATTTCTTACGTTTTTGACTTCGTACCCTTCGTTGATTATATTAGTAAGCGACGACGTTTTTATAATAAAAGATAAATATTAATGAAATAGAAGACTTGTTATAAATGTATTTATATGAAGGAAACTTAATGAAGTTATATACGAGGGGCGATCAAAATGTAAAGGACACAATCAATATAATACCATTATTATAAACGGGCCAGTGGTTCTTAAATATAAAAGTCAAGCTACCTTGTAACTTTTATATTCAGTCCCATCATCGGGCGACATTTTATACAACGAGATACTTTGTATCGGTCGATAATTACCTGTATCTTGGGCAGAAAGTGCTTCTACACAAGCACTATACCTGATATAATGTTACTTAAAAATAACAAAAGAAGAATGTTTTTAAGATATAAGAAATATACATTATTATTGTATAGTTGGTTGCTATGTAGTTGTTTATGGATATATAATTAACATGTATGATTGCAAGACAGTTTGTGTGAATATACGTTAAGAGAGAATCAACGAATAAATTATCTAACACTTATCATGGACTTGTAATTTCCGTAGAAAAGGTGATAATACTAGTGAATATAATTACGGAAGATATTTTAAGGTGTACACGATTACTGCCACTAAAGATTTACTTATATTATTAGCCGAACCAGGGTTGACGACTACCTTTGGTGAGTCGTTGTAACCAAGTGTTTGGTTCTCTTAAAGAAGCTGAGTTCATGGACACTATGTTTTATTTGGAACTGGTACAATGAAGTTGAAGATTTAGGAGTGTTCATGACTGATTTCGCCGCCGGATTGATTTTAATGAGACAAGAAGACAACAGAGCAGCAGTAAATTATTGTAATGTCTAATTTATAAAAATGTAATGTTTGTCAGAAAAAAGAAAAAAATTAAACAAAAACCCTCTAGGAAGATTGGTGGTGACTGGATGGGCAGGCAGGGGAGTAGACTGGCGGACAGGACGGATGTTTGGGCCGCTGGGCAGAGGGTCCGGAAAGGGGGAGACGGGCTGACGGATGGGTTGAGGGGGCCTTGGAAGAGGGGAGGATGGGGGTGTGGGCGTTTGATTAGGTGGGTGGATATACATAACATATACACGTACGCACATCCAAACACCTACATTCCTCATCACCACAGACACAGATGCAGCGAGGGACCACGCGCTTCGATCCTGAAGAGTAAGTATTGTAGCATTTACAGACTTTTACACAACGATTTATCTTCATCGGATACTTCTTCTGCTTTCAGATTCTTCTTCAAATAATTCTTCTGCTTTATTCAATAGGTGTTGAAAATGTCTTCGTCCTCTTCTCCCTGTATCCAATAGTTTTTACTTTTTTATAATCTCTGTCTATCTCTCTATGGTAACTATCATTGACTCCTCAATTTACATATGTTCCAATACTATTTCTTCATTTTTTAACGAGTTTCATTAGGAAGTCTCTTAATTAGAATATAGAAGAGTGAAGAAATGAAGAAAAAGTGTCACTATTGGTCATAAATGAATATTCTACTAGAATGTTATGATTGGAGAATATGCTATCAGGTCAAAGCCTGACTAGTATCGAGAGATGAGAAAAAACTTAAACAGGGGACACGTCCCACACAAAATCATTAGGAAGAAGCCAATGGATACAACAGCTGTAATCTAAAATAACGGACAACGAGGAAAACAATTAGGATGATGGAGTGGTGAAAGGGTGGAGACAGTGTAGTAAACCAAATTAATAAAAAATATAAATAAATAAATTAAATAAATAAATATTTTTTAGATAAGTTATAGTAGGTAAGAAATATCAATAAAAAGTTAAATAAATAAATAAATAAATAATTTAATTAATTAATCATAACTCCTCCCCCACCATCACCATCATTATCATTATCATCATAACCCTAATCACCAACCACACTGTCTCCAGTTTCCTTCCACCTGCATCTTTTCTCTTTCTGCAATATTTCATATTACAATCGTTGTATTTACCTGCTTCTCTAGTGATTTTCTGAGTGTTGTGCCTCCATTTTTAATGTTTTTCTTCTCTTAATACCTACTGAAGACTTTGACCTCACTACACATCCTTCCAGGCTAACGTTCTAGCACAAAATTCAATATGGTGATAGTGACACTCGTCTGGACTTTTCTCTAGTATTCTTCCTTTTCTTTGGCCTTGAAATATTCTGATGACGAGACTCTCACTCTTGAAAGCTAAATCCTTTATTCTTTCAGTGTGCGTTTGTTCATAAACATCTTATATGTCTACAGATGGCACACAAACATTCACACACAAAGTTGGCTCGTGAGGGAAGTCACACTGGTGAAAGTTAAAGTTTTATCGCTTCAAACTAAAAGAATGAAAGTTATCTAATGTACAAATTGTCCGCGGTGGCTCAGTGGTAGAACGTTCACCTCTGGTGCATGGGGTCCCGGGTTCGATCCCAGCCCCCGCCAAGTGAACTTTGTGGTGGACAAACACCGTGTGCGTGGGCTTTCTCCTGGTTCTCCCGTTTCTTCCCACTTTCTTCATTCCACCATTTCATTCATTGCTCATCATCACCGTTTCCTTTAGCCTAATTGGCATAAACGTGGGACGTAAAACTCAAAGATTTCATTTCATTTATTTTGTACTAATTGTTGTATTCAACACTTAGTACATTAAGAAAGTTATCTTCTTTTACTTTCAAGAGAAAAAAACTATTTTTACCGGTACCACTTCCTTCACGAAGCCTCTGTTTGCACATCCACAGTTCTTTCGACGAAGAAGAAAGAAGAAGAAGCCTTACCACGACATATTATCTGTCTGTCTGGTTGGGCGTCTGTGCTTCTGTCTGACCTGACGCTGGGGTTCTTGATATCTGTCCTGACGCCTGAATCCTAAATGTTGATCCCGACCTGATGCCCTTTGTGCCCTTATAACCGCCCCGAAGCCAGCCTTCTCCTGTGCCTACTTTCCCCCTATCTGTCTATTCTTTCAGCCACCCTATAAAGCCGGTGGGTATTCGGGGTGGAAAGCTGGTAGGGAATAGGGAGGGAGGGAACTGGTAGGTGGGACTGGTGAGGTGGGTGGAGGGAAATAGCTCTCCCTGAAAAAGGAGGTAAAGAAAAAAAAAGCATGCGTGTTTCCATTTCCTGGTGTTTTGTAGTTAAAGAATTGACATTACTAATATTTATTAATAAAAATATAAAGTAGGTAAAGTAACTGAATACTACACATGTATACACAATTTGATTGCTTGTTTTGGAGTTAAATTGTCTTACAATTTCTGGTATGGTCTTCCCTTAATAGATGTCGGTAAGGTTTTTCCTCAACAGATAACCGTAACATGCGACATATAAAAGTGAAACAAAATGTCCGTGAACACTTGACCTTTGAGAATCGAAGTCCCTTTTAAAGTGGGATTTCAAGTTCCAAAATGTCGATAAATTTAACATTTGATTTTGAAGTTTTAGGGACGTTGAAGAATGTGTTGTATAATAGAAAACCAGCTGCGAAGGGGTCCTTTGTGAAGACATTACAGCGGCACGTGCAACAGTCTCGCGAACACATTGATCTACGTTGTTCAATTAACCATTCGCCGTTCTTATTTGTGTCTGAATCCAAATATTTTCTCCTTCGGGGCCATATCTTCGATTGTGGTCAATGTGTATTACCAGTGTTTTTGCAATACTCCCTCCCCCACATATTGTCAATCCCATGAGGAGAATCTTCTGAAATTACCACAGATTATAGTTTTTCATTACAAATCAGAGGATAATAATGGAGTAGTGAATATACTTAATATTTTGTTTTCAGTCATGAAGTTATATTATAATGTTCCGTTCTAAAACACTTCGAAAGAGAGTTATTCAAAGAAATGTACTCAGTCTCTGAATGACCACTTCATACTGAGTTTGAACACATAAATATCTGATTGCCAGACTGTTGACCCAAATCACGCGGATATTTCGTATACAGTCTCATATCTTCTTTTGACTTTTGTGTAGAGTAAATTTTCTTTTCCACACTCGCTTTTGTTTAGTCCGATACTACTATGAGTTTGCGGTGAATATTTGGAAGTTACAGCTCTTGCAATGTATACAAGTATTTTTCAAATAAATCACATTTGATTTTACATCCTAATAACATACATAAAACAGGCTGAATCCTTGAAATGATTGGGGTTGGAGTGATTGTGTTTTTATAGTTAGGAGTTTGGATATGCAAACCTGCTTAACGTGGAGATTTATTTTATTGAAATATGGTAGATTGATGCCTAATATTGTGATCAGATTTCAAATGAATGCTAACAAAGTTAAAAGAGATTGAAAGTTTGACTCCTTTCAAGAACTTTTATTTCGAAAAAGCTCATAGATAAATATATCATTCAGTTAGATAGATGGTTTCCAATAGATATGAGTATCACAATGCCGTTTACAGCAATTTGGTATCTCAAACCCTTCTGGGGATATGGGGACTTTTAAAGATTGGAACACTGCTTAAAATTATTACTTGTTGTATTTTATCAAAAAGTATTATAATGTTATAGAACCAAAGTAAATCGGAAATTGTAAAAAAGTTCCCACAAATACGCCATTTTAGGCAATATATTACATTTTTATAAGTTTTTTCCTATCTCCGGAAAGGTTTGATATATCAAATTGCTGTAAACTGTACTACGATCTTTATATCATTTGAAAATCATCTACGTAATTTGAAACATTTTTTTCCAAATGAAGTCCTTTGATAAATCAAATGTTCAATTCCCTCTAACTTTGATCCTGTTTGTTCAAAACACGTCATATGACGACCGTAGTATTCGACATTAAGATACTTTGGATATGCATTACCTCGTTCATCTCACTTGCGTAGTTATTGCTGTAGAACCGTCCAAAATTGTGATACTGTACTGTTCTTAGTTTGCAATACTGCATGATAAATGTGGTTTTGTATATTTTCGGTTTACATGTAGATTTGAAATATGGAGTAATCTGATGTAGTGTCATTTCAATATACATGAATTAACACTCTGAATTAGCAACTGTGATGTTGTTTCAGTGCATCAAAAGGTGAATTAAGGGCCTGTCTACATTATGCAATTCCTAAAAAGAACGAAAAAAAAAAAAACTTTGAAACTATCATAATAAAACTGTTACTAACATGCACCCGGCAATACTGCTATTACCACGCAATGAGTTATCAGCTCTACAACAGATGCTGGAAGTATTCCCTGTTTTGATTCAAACACAGGTTCATACGTGTACGTTTCACCATGTTGGCAGCAACTTTACGAAGAGTAGAAGTGTTAATGTTCTCAATGTACTGCGAATGTTCATATCCAGGTCTTGTATAGTTCGAGGATTGTTCTTGTATACAAGGGCGCTGATTTATCTGTAAATTTGGGGAGGGGGCATTCAGATGAAGAAGGTATATATATATATAAGGATTTAAAGACAAATTGCATTCAAATTATGTCAAATATTGTATATTCATAAATAAAAAACGGGGGCCCACATGAACTTTGGGGGAGGGGGCAGGATCGGCACCCTTGCTTGTATACCTGTTGCTTTAAGTAGCCAAATAGAAATGAATAGCAGCGTTGCCGGGTGCATGTAAGTAAAAGTTTTTTCATGGTAATTTCAAAGTTTCTTTTTCATTGTTTTCAGGAATTGCATAATGTAGACAGATCCTTAACACATCTTTTGATGCACTGAAACATCAGCACAGTTGCCAATTTAGAGTGTTAATTCATGAAAACTACGATTTTCCTAGTTCTCCATTACAGAGGCCTCATCCGATTTGTTATCAGTGGAAATGAAAAAAATCTTTTTTCTGCTCCATAGTTTCGAAGCTACTCCAACTAAACAAACTGAAAATTAATGACAGAACATCCATACGTATGAGTTATGAGTCAATTTACATGTTTTGCAAAACAATTTATTTACACCTTTGGTTACATCTGGCAACACTGTGTAGTTCCTAGTGTACTTCAATCGTTGCTTCCTAGTTTAAAAATATATGCATGAACAAGGCTTCATTTTGGTATAATCATTATTTGTGTATCGCTTCACGTTCAAAAGTTCTACTATCCCAAACTCCGGGTTGCATTGTATATTGGATACCCTGTATTTCCTCCTCTTGCTACGGTCTACCACTCATAGTATCATTTTAACTAATATTAACATTAAAAGTCTGGTACCTTTATTACGGTTATTTCTATTTCGTACTGAATGCCGCCAAGCAAGAAATAATGTACTGACATCCGAAGTACGTATTTTAGCAACTATCACTTTCGAACTGAAAAAAAAAAACAAACAAACAAACAAACAAACAAAAAAAACTTCATCTTGATGTTATGTTCTTTGTGTTAGAGCTGCTGTTGTTATCCTGTCTGTCTGTCATACCTCCTCTGTTTGTCACATCTCCGCCATCTTGAGAACGATGGTAGATAGAAACATGTGGTTTCCGACACTCCACTCCGCTTCGGAAAGTATGTTTACCCGCTATCAGCCAAATTTTGGGGCACTGATCTCAAGGGTTAAAAAAAAAAATCATTTGTTAACAACTTCTGTAGGGACCGCCTGAGCTTGTATCCGATACAACCTCAAATTTTTATCATTACCATTGTAACACGCTCAAGAATAAAAATGTCACCACTGGCCACGGTGGCCAAAGGAGTAGAGCATCTGGCCGTAACGTGGTGAACCCGGATTCGATTTGAGAGGTGATCAGAACCGGATAAATTTTCCACCCTCTTCACACCAAGAGGATCTGGGCTCATTCACCTTCAAGATAATATGCGTGAATGGGAGCAAACTTGGGAGGAGAAAGAAAGAAAGCCTTGGCGTCGTGTTGATCATTCACCGCCAATATGGCCAAAGCGAAGAAAGTTTGGAGCTGTACATCTGCATCTCCCTCTATATCCCTTCATGGTATGAGCTTCGCAGGAGGGACACTTTTTAACTCCACCACTGGTCATTTGATTGAAAACATTTATTATTCTTAAAGGCAATGTTAATGTATCGTCAGGGCAGTGGATCGCAGCTGTTTTACTTTCAAACACAAGACAAACAGCAAGCAAGTGAATCCAATTAAATGGTAACCTCTGAGACGATTGAACAATATATACAAAGGTTACGTGTCTTATTGAGTTTGATTGTTACCTCCAGAGTGCAGTGGTGGGAAAAACACTCGGAGTTCTGTATCCGTGCAACGCGGCTGTCTGTACGTGCATTGTCTAATGTTATCCTTTTGTAACTTTTTATTTTTTTTAGTTCTATTCCATCGATTTTCCTTGTGACGTATGTGTTTTCAGAAAGTAAAAAAATATTCAATGCAGAAGAAAAGCTGAAATGATGCTCCTTCATGCATTTAGAATAAGTCAAAGAAAACAGCAGCAAAAAAATAGTAAGTAAGCCTCATCCAAATCAAGTAGCACCGTCCCACCAACTTCATTTCATTTCAAGATACATTTGATACAAGAGTTACTTGTAAATACGGTATCGTGCACTACAGCACACACGCCACAGTGTTTCAGTTATTTCTCTATACATGTGCCTGATATATTCTCCTTCAGATGATCAGCAGTTGGTTCGATATACAGCTGACTTTACATAATCCCACAAGTAAAAGTCTAGTGGCGTTAGGTCAGGTGACTTGGGTGGCCATTCCACAGGATCCATGCGACTAATGCATTGACAGACAGAAGAACAGAATTCTGTGAATGGTTCCAGCAGCACGAATACAGCATCCTAATCTAGAGGCTCCATTCCATTCAATGTTGAAGCTACTTTCCATCTTAACGGTACAGACAACAGGCTCAGTGTTGTGTATTTGTCTATTGATACTCTCACATCGTTGTGGAAGTTCACCATCAAACTGAATGTATGGTGTGGGGTACACGATAGTGTTTTATTAGCCCCGTTTTCCTTCCTAACAGGTTAACAACAGATCAATACTTACATCGTCTAGAGACCACACTGCAGCCATATTTGGAGACTACACTGTAGCCATGCTCCAGGCGTCGAGTCGTTTACTTTATTTTCAGCACGATTGAGCACCACCACATTACGGCCGTACAGTATGACAGTGGCTAAACGAGGTGCTTCCTGGTCAATGAATTGGTCGCAAAGGGTTCTGTGGAATGGCCACGCAGATAGCATGACTTAACGCAACTAGACTTTTATTTGTTGGAGTATCTAAAGTCAAGTGTGTATCGAATCAGACCCAGAATCGTCGATCACCTGAAGAAGAATATCAGGCACATGTGTAGAGAAATGACACTTGAAACACCGTGGCGTGTGTGTGGTAGTGTACGATACCACATACATATGTGCTACCTGTAGGAGGAAAACCAATTTGAACATCTGTTCAAGTTGACCTCATAGTGTTGCGTTTGGAAGCATGTACCATGCGTGCATGAGATACGTAAACTTATTGTCAGTAACAGGTACAGTCTGTCCATTAAACATTGTAAGCAACAGTACCAGATATAGTTTAACTGCATCATGTATTTCGTATCTTGAACGAGTTTCACAACCAACTGTCAACTCGTTACGAATTTCATCCCCTCTAACCCCTCTCGACCCTGCATCCCACGATGTTAATGATTGCAAGGGTGGTTTATAGTATTCTTATTTCTTCCCTACGGCATAATTTTTGCTTGCTTTCCGTTCAATTATTGTGTAAACTAATGCTTCGATTGTAACACCATGACACAACGTTGCTTTTTCAATTACAAATGGGTGATTGCCAGTGTAGAGCCAAAACTACTGGCCCGATTTGATAAATTCCAACATTTTAGATATATAAAAAAAAAAGTATCATTTCCAGCAACTTTGCTCTCTTTAGATGTTTTCGTATCTGCACTCATAACAATGTTGGCTTATGGCAAAGAACTTTTGTTACGCCCTGTATAATAGATATAATGTGAAATAGTAAGAAATGTAGAAGTAGCGAGATACAAAGAAAAAAGCTGAGATAGAGTGGTGAAGAAAGTAGAGACCGTGTGAGTGGAAAAAATAAAGGAATATAAAATAATAATATAAATACAAAGTTTTAAAAAGTCGAGGTAATGAAAAAAGTATAGTCAAATATAGTCATAATGAAACAATAATCGTAATGGAGGCTATCATCACTGTGAACTAATACTTCATCATTAATATCATTATTACTCCCAGATGTTAAGGACAACAATGGTGGGGTTGGCGGAAGAAACTAACAGAGGAAAGTTAATAGCACTCTAGCCAGCCTGACGAAGTATTTAGCGAAAGCCTTACAGTTTACTTCTCATGTTATGCAACAGCTCTTTCTTTCCTATTTTCTGGCAGACAGAATGGAAACGCATTGTGTGTGTGTTTTCATCTGTATCTGAAAGAAATGGAATTTGGATCCATTAAAATCGTTCATCCATTAAAGAAAGTATCAACAACTTACCTTTCCTTTGTAATTGAGGAGTTGTGTCTGTGTTGAATGTGGGAGAAAGTCAAAATAACAAGCTAAAGTTTGCAGACTGTAGTACTAGAAATATGAAATGTACAAGAAAGATAGAAAATATTCCGTGCCCGAAGCTTCCCAGTTGATCTACAAACATGAAAACCTGTGTATATTTAGGTTTCGGAAGCAGTGTCTAAACAAGAGTTTATTAAAAAAAAAAAAAATCATATCTACATTTGTAAATTAAATAAAATTAAATATTTGAGTTATACGTCACACAGTTATGACGGCTAGGCTAAAGGAGACGGTAATGATGAGAAATGAATGCAAGAGTAGAATAAATAAAGTGGGTGGAAACGGGAGAACCCCGAGAAAATCCACGAACATAGTGTATGTCCACCAGAAAGCCCACTTGGCGCGAGCTGGGATCGAACCAGAGACCCCATGCACCAGAGGTGAACGCTTTACCAATGAGCCACCGTGCCTCCCTCTTATATATACAGTTGTAAGGCAATTTGACATCTCAGCAAAACGGAGTAAAGTAAATTGTGAGAATCAACAAAGTACCCCTGTTGATAAGACTAAATAAGTTATACAACAACAAAATTTATGATGGCAGGATACAAACATTAAGTGATAATGAAACAATATACTGTATTTCACCCTTTAAATTGACACTTGCTAGATTTCCTGTAGAAGGCACGTGTGTGATCATGCAGATTGCTCTAGATGTCGAGGAATATACAGTTTGTTCTAGATGTGGAGAGATCGATGCAAAAAGCATTTGTACATTTGTTAAAGTAATAGATAAAGAAACGATGAAATTTTGTACGAACAAATATTGACGTTTTGACATAGACTCACTACCACCAGATTAACAGTGTTACCAACCCAAAATATTACATTTTTTTTAAATAACACTACGTCAGATTATTACATATTTAAAAGTCTATATATTAAGGACACCGTAGTCTAGAGTTGGACTCACATCCGTGTGGTCCCGGGTTCGATTCCTGGCAGGTGCTTCTAAATTTTTCGGCGTCCACCCAGCGTCGTGAAGCAAACAGGGGAGTCACGTGAGTAAAAGATATGACGGCCACTAGGTCTAGAAAGTTCCTGATACGCCCGTTAGAGACATAAGGCGCAGCGCGCTGACCGTCTGTTCGTCGCTAAGCTAGACCTACTTCAGCCGGTCGCTAACAGATGGCGTTGGAGTAGCTCAAGCCTCATAAAGGCTGTCATGCCAGTGGTTAGTTTAAAATCTACATCTACATATTAAGCGAAAACTTACAATATCACATTTATTTATCAGTGTTACAAACTAAGGATGTTACAATACCATAAACATCCAAATTTCGATTACTTTTGCAACAGTAATAGGGCAAATGAGGCGGACGTAGCAATGGATACCAAAAATATCTTAATGTGCAATACTATGAGAACAATTTGACATATTTCTAATGAATACGAAAAAAAGTTACAAAGATTTGAAAATTTTATTTATTTATTTTTATTTTGATTTTTTTTTTTTTTTTTTTTTTTTTTTTGAAAAGGCTCTATTTCGAAAAAGAGCTTAAATCTCTAATAGAGATCAGTATTGTATACAATCACATGGATGACTTTAAATAAAAGGAAAGATCATAATATCATTTACAACAATCTGATACCTCAAACTGTTCCGGAGAAATAATGCAATTTGGTAATGCTCTCAACATTGCTTAAAATTATGAAATTACGGTTGTAATTACAACAGCACTACAATGAAAAGTCAGTATTATGTCGAAATCACGTGAAACCATGCAATCAAACATATCTTTCGGCATTTTTCCAAAATATGCAAGAATATTCTGAAGAGTGTTAATCTAGTGTCTGTTTTCGAAACGAACGGAACTAAACTAAGATTCGGTTTCTGAAATAAACCGACACATTAGGTTTGAACCTGATATACAGTGGCGGATCCAGGATATGATCAAAGGAAGGGCTAACTATAGTTTGACGTTTTATCCAGTGTAAAGCAGGATTGAAGCCCATTTTATCCATTGTATATCTGAGCGTCAAGGGGGGCTATAGCCCCCGTAGCCCTCCCCTTGGATCCGCGCCTGTATGTATGTATGTATGTGTGTGTGTCACACAACTCTGTGCCGGAATTGTTTTCTTCTGTGCAAAATGTCGAAGAACGACAAAGTGACGTATACTTTGTCACTAGCAGATTATCTTTTCCACACAAACCTATGAGTAACGAAATCAGATTATTTTTTCTTCATATCCTTGAGTATTTGTATGTCGTTTTGTTGTTTAATTTAAGTTTGAATCCTCTGACTCTTGTTTCTACGTAACACTTTACTACTGTATAATGACTGAAATCAGAGTGTTCGTCATTTTACAACATTGCAATCGTAAAAGTATGGAATTTGCCAAATATACTGCACATAGATTCTGCACATACCTCTTACTCAAGCGTGATGTCTTAGAGTAGTGGTCTAAGCGTCGATTTCACAAATGTGGGGTCCTGGGTTTGATTCCCGCTTAGGTAATTAAGGAATTTTTTATCATTTGCACAGCCTTGATTTGTACTGTCTGGAAAATTAATGTGCTTAGCAAAGAATTAATGAATTCTTAAGGCTAATCCTCAGTACTGGTCAAAAGATAACTGATCATGAACAAACGTTATTGTTTCCTAGTTATTGAGGCGGTCTACGTAAAAAAGGTACATACGAAAAAACTACGTTTCGAGTAAACGCAAAAAGTAAGTGGTAATACTGTATGATATCAATAAAATAACGGTTACGTGCTGGCAACAAACAGCATAGAAAATACATCCTTTACAAAATGTAATTTTCCGGTAATACTGTTTTCCACTGGTATATTAATAAACATAGTTTTTTTTCTATGTCCCGCATTTTACTTAGACCTCCTCAATTGTAGAATTGTTTCTAACTTTCCACTATTACTACTACTGCTGCTAGAAACAATAATAGAAATAATATTTTTGTTGGTCTCTTCCACCGCACTCAATATATCCGTTGAACCAAACTTTGTAAATAGGAACAACGCTTTACTATATTCGTATGTATATTTTGTTAAAATATCAAAATAACGCATAAATAATCCTGATTCTTTTACGCAAAGAAGAGGCGTTAATATGTATCATGATGATGACAACAAATCCTATGTATTTTATTATGAGCATAACTATAATCTTACCGAAGTGTCATGTGATTGTATTTGTCGTATGGGTGCTAGCTCTCTCTTTTCCTGGTTATTAAAGAATACGTAATGTGAGATGTTACATAGCTTGTTTGTTACTTTATCCGTCAACTCGAAACTTCGCACAACACATTTCACAGCATTTCACATATAACATATCCTAAATCTATTCACAACTTCAAAACCATTATAGGGTGCGGAAAAATAGCCTTACCGTTGGGTTTCTCTTCGAATGAGAATGTTGTTTAATATGTCACAGACCATGTTGCCATTTAAAATAAACAAGTAGATTCCAAGATGGCGGACGACAACTTCAAACACGTCATAATGTTTCCGCTCTACCACCAACATTGATCCCAATTGAGTTTGGATTGACTGCATTTACAGTTCCTCAAATATTTAGCCCGGTCCAGATTTTGTATTTCATTTAACAAATATTATCTTTCAATTGCTTCGGACATTTGGACATTTTCCAACATAATGAACGAAGTAGTGGGATTTTAGTATGTCATTTAAATAATCTTTACCAACATATATGTCAAATTTTAATTTGTTAATAATTACTTCCCAAGTTCAATAAAATTTCAAATCAGTTTGACGGCAGTTTTCGGAATTTTAAAATCTAGAGCTAAATATTTCTAAAAGTATGCGTTTTATGAAAAATTGTTTCTCTATAAAAAATATTGTGTTATCTATGTTCTACAAAACGACATTAAGTTTATCTCTTTATGTTCAACCATAGCGAAGATATTGCTATTTTTATCTGGGTATTGTTCATTTGATACTTCCAGCGGGCATTTTCCAATATGGCGGCTAAGGTCACTTCGGATTTCAGGGGACTTTTAGTATGTTGTTCAGAACATCATTCTCAACATCTGTACCAATTTTCAGCTTGTTACTAATTTGTTCCTTTCTTCATTAAAATTTGAGCTTTATTTACTGTACTATTTAGTTTCACGTCCAACAGTTATGACCATTGGATTACAGGAGACGAATGAAAGTCAATAATTAAAGAATAATTGGTGGAATGAGAATGTGGGGGAAATAAGAGACTACTGACGAAACCTACGGACACGATGTTATCCAAATAATCGGAATCTCAATTCTTTTGTTTTATCTGAACGCTCTACATTACTCTAGAACAGTTTCTCAACCTGGGGGTCGAGAGAGGCTTTCATGGGGGTTGCGAAAATAAGCGGAAGAGACAAATATAATTGGAATCTAATACCGGAAAAATATTATAAATGTTACTTTGAATTTTGTTCTGATAGGCACAGTTTTATTTTTATACACATTGTTAAGAACAAAAAAAAAAAAAGTCTACTAAACATTGCCAACAGGTACAGAGTTGTTTTAAAATCAATTTTGAACAGTTTTGGTGATACTGAACACATACACAACAATGTACCAAATTCACAACAATATGAGGTAACTCAAAGTGCCTCTCGAAAATTAAAATACTCAATAACTTTTTTTTAACAATTGTCCAAGTTTTTTTTTTTTTTTAACGAAAACTAGGAATCACTTTATTGTTTTATCATATGACCCAAAATTAAGGGAGTTATAAAGTTTTAAAATTTTCAAATGGTTTCTATTTTTAAACTGTATGACGGATCGGATTCGATATTTGTAATATGAATGTACTGACCAAATTTGGTTTTAATCCATTCATTTTTAGGGAAGTTACTGTACCCACTATATACAAGAAATGGATTCTGCTATTATAGAAACAGATGGTTATCGTAAGATCTCCGCAAGAAGTATATTAAAAATCCCACACAGGCTTATTGCAAATCAGAAATTATAAGGGGGTCGTTGGCAAGAGGATCTGATAAAATAGGGGTCGTGATAGGAATTAGTTTAAGAACCACCGCTCCAGAAACAATCATTTTGATCTGAACGCTCTCTGTCATTATATTCACCCTTTCTTTCACTATTCACTGATACTCTTTACGATCTCTTGAAATTTTTCATGATTTATTTTTAAAGTATAGTAATTAAATGTTATGTCGTAATATGTATAAAAAAAATGGGATGAACTTATTTCGTCAATAAAATGTTGAACATAAAGTATACCTCGGTACAGTATATTGAAGTAGCATATCATTGCAAAATGGTAGCTTTCGGACTCAATTAGATTACTTTAAAAAAAAATGAACTCTGTTTTTAATTGAAAGAGATTGTTGACATGTTTTATAATCTTTTGCTAACAATATTTAAGATTGATTCTATCTACATAATTTCTCTTTTGTTTTACAACTAAACAATAGTTCATTATTAAAAATATCGTTACCATATTTTTTATATTATCTTATGATTTATTTCTAGATTCAATCTTGTAATGCGGAGTTGGCAAGATGGCGTAGAATGTTCTACACAATGGAGCGTCATGCTCTTCAATTATTGCAATTTCATTTTTAACAACAATTTCAATTTTGGACATAATTTAGTGCATTACAATTTTTGTAGTGATTTACTTTTTTTTTTTTTTTTTTTTTTTTTTTTTGTATGTTCTACGCTTCTGCCTTCCCTTTTTACTTCACAAACTAGTGTGGAAACATAACTATTTGAAACAGGCCAATTCGTCCATTTTGGAACGGGCCATCTTTTACAATTATAATAACTACAAACAGATTTAAAACAATTCTAGTGAAGCAGTCAACTTGGCCTTAGTGCTGTGACTTTTAATTATAAAATCTCCCGCGAGGGAGATGAATAGAATAGAATCTTGTAATGTCAACTACTTGTGTTGTACTATGTCTCCAAAACATACAGTTTATGGTTCCAAAGTAAAGACTAGTTTCACATTGGATTCATTGGGGTCTGTGCTCCGTGAAACCAACATTTTGGTGAGTTATTCTTTCCCAATTAAGATAATTGTATTTTTGAAAATAATTTGTAGATTATTTCGCTCTATGGTGTCTTTGTCTTGTCTTCTACACCCTTATTGGTGTTTTCTGAACGATCACTTTGCACCCACCAAGTTTTGTGCAACAAATGTATGATAAGGCATGATGTTTAGTTGATTACACCTGTGAAAATAAGGGGAAAAAAAATATTAAATTAACATGTAATTATGTTGATTTTTTTTATATATATATCTGTTAATGCCAGATTTTATTAAGTATTGAACCATTGCTTTTATTGCTTTCCAGTTGTTAGTACCAAGAATAAATTTATAGGAAAATGGGGAATGTCCCAAAGTCGAAATCAGTTGATGAAGTAATGTTGATCTGATGTCTCTATATAGATCACACTCACATAATATATGATTCAATGTTCCAATGCCCTTGTCACACCAACAATGGTATGTGCTCTTTTTCTTGATTTGGTATAATTTTGTTGGTATTAAGGCCGTGTTGAACAATAGGCGATAATATATTATGACTTCACGTCTCGACCATGTGGATAATTGCTGTATTCGACTTGAGTTGTTATGATCCTTGATTTCCCAATATAATTTACCAGGAAGATCATTATTATTCATTCTCCATTGTGTGAAATCAGAATCTATGAAGTGGTTAATTACATTTTTAAAGTTGCGTGGTGCCAATTTAATATAAGAAGCAAGACCTTCCTTACATGCATGTTTAGCAGCTAAGTCAATAATGGTCATATTCGGATCCAGGTCAACATGAGCTTTTCCAAATATTAAAGTTATATTAAAATTATTGTTCTTCATTTTAGTATATAAATATTTAATATTTAGTATGGTCCAAGAGGTATTTTTCGTCCAATGAGTTGAGTTCAATGCTAATAGTACACTTAATGAATCCGTACATATTGCTGTTTTAGGTAGATTATGTCTTTGAATATAGAGAAAAGCTTGACGAATTGCAAATGCTTCTCCTTCATAAATTGAGGTAAATTTCGGCAATTTATATTTTATGATTTTTGATTTGTCAGGTATGTATATTGCGGCTCCAACATGAGAATTAGGGAATTTCGAAGCATTCATGTAAACTAAAGTTGTGCCATCTTCCAATGACTGAAGTGTCGTTTGCCAAATATTTTTATAGATTCCTTTTCTTAGTTCTGGGTGATGTATCTTCAAGAAATTTGGAAGGATGGGCGTAATCTGTATTAAATTGACTTGGTAGTCCCAGACAAAACAGTTGATGGACGGAACCTTTTGTATGTGAGCGTTGATGTGTCTCAATCTCTTGAAAGCCTGAAAGAACCAGGGTTGTTTCTTTTTATATGGAGTTTTTCTTTTTCCCAATATGTCATTGATATAATCTAGATTTTTAATTGTTTGAGAAGAAGATTTTCCCATTATATTTAAGATGAAATTGTAGGCTTGCTTCATGATGATGAAGTGGATTGGGTTACATCCAAGTTCTGTTAGTAAGGCTTTTTTGGGGCAAAAGGAAGGCTGTGAGAAAATTAGTTTCGCCAGCGAGTAAATAATTTGTTCCAGTTTGTTGAGTTGTGTTTGATTATGCGACATAAAGATGCTACCGTAAGAGATTTTTGCTATATATCCTTGTTTTAAAATGGTATTTAAGGAGATTGGATTGATACCCCATTTTTTTGATGATAAGCATCTTAGCAATTTTTGGTATTTCACTTCTTCGGCCAGTAAGTATTGTACATGATGGTCCCAGGTTAATTTCTTGTCTAAAATTATTCCAAGATATTTAAGTGAGTTTTCCGAAGTAATTGTTACATTATCTAGGTTTAAATTAAAATGGTTTGAAGACTTCTTCCTTGTGAAAATTACGAACTTTGTTTTATTCCAGTTAAGATCCAAACCGTTATGATACATCCAAGAATTAATTTGTTTTAGATTTTGTTCTAACTTTGGGATACTTGCTTTGATGTTAATAGATGGTAACGTTACTAGTATATCATCCGCAAAGCTTATTAATTTACATGGAGACCAATTTTTTTCCATTAAGTCCAAAATGTAAATATTAAATAAAATTAGACTGAGTTTGCTTCCTTGAAGGAGCCCAAGAGAAGTTTGTCTTGGCGATGAATAAGAATTATTCAGCTTGATATAAACTTTTCTGTTAATTAGTGAATTATGAATTATTCGGATCATCTTCCCAGGAATTTGTATTTGATGTAACTTTTGCAGTAGTAAGTCTAAGTTCACATTATCGTAAGCTCCTTGAATATCCAGTGATACAACTAAAATATTTTGTCTTAAATAGAAGGATTTGTAAATGTCTGCCGTAAGGAGAGATAAGGCATCATATGATGAGAAGTTTTTCCTGAATCTTCTCAACATATGATGCCTTATCTCTCCTTACGGCAGACATTTACAAATCCTTCTACTTAAGACAAAATATTTTAGTTGTATCATTAATATTGCATTGATGTCATTAATATTGCAACAGTTTCTGATTGTGACGAAGAGAACAATCAAGCTGTTTCTGACTCCACGTTATTATTATTATTATTATTATTATTATTATTATTATTATTATTATTATTATTATTATTATTATTATTATTATTATTATTATTATTATTATAGCTCTTTTTTTTTTAGAACTAAAGATGGGTGGTACACACCATGCATGTGTTATTCTACATGTGACTGCCTGCGAAAGCAAAAGTCACGAAAGTGGAAGAAATTAGTATGTGCTGCTATCTGTTGTTCTATTACTTTTTTAAATTCATATAAGAGCTTCTTCGTGCTAAGCGGTTACCATATGGTTAGCCTTTGGCGTGGGAGACCCTGGTTCGATTCCCGGCGGGAGCTTATGTGGTTCAGATTCCATGTTAATCAGTAGGTCCACGTCTTATATAGCCTCGCTGCTGAAAGGGACGCTAAACTGAAAATCAACTCAACTCAATGAATTCATATAATACATTCTTATTCCAGTCTTCAAATCGACTTAAATTGAAATATAAATTCCGTAAACGCGAATAATAATAATAATAATAATAATAATAATAATAATAATAATAATAATAATAATAATAATAATAATAATTTTTAAAAAGAATGCTGATAGTGCGTATCTTCTGTAAAAGGTCCTAATTTATTATTATTATTATTATTATTATTATTATTATTATTATTAGTAGTAGTAGTAGTAGTAGTAGTAGTAGTAGTAGTAGTAGTAGTAGTAGTAGTAGTAGTAGTAGTAGTAGTAATAGTGGTAGTGGTAATGGTAGGACCAGGTGACCAAAAACGTTCGTACTGTTTGAGCATTAGAAAAGAAAACATGCGCATACAAGGGGTTTACACATATATATTCAGGAAAATAGCCTCCATCCGCTTCTACAACCTTCTATGAAGAAGTCCATAGATGCCCTCTCTTTTTTTATATATAAATTTGTATCCCGCGACTCAAAAAACTGCGCCATTGCTTTTTCAACTTCTTCCCAAGTTTTCAACTGCCGATTGCGCATGTAATTGCCCATGGCCAAAGAGAGATGGTAATCTGATGGTGCAATTTTTTCTCTTTCCATACAATCGCCCTAATTAATTTTCAACGGCAAATTGAAGGGTAAGAAGCAACGGTCCAATGTCTCTAGCCTAGTGGCTCCTTTCGAAACGGGTAAATCGCTGGACTGAAACATGATAAAGAAAGTATGTTAGGAAGAACAGAATAAAAATAGTGAAATATACACGCCGAAACGATCTTTTGAGTAGGGTGGAAAAAGTAGTTCACAATTTCATTGTTATGACGATTGTTGATTAACTACTAATGTATAACTATGTTTCTTGTGTGTGTGTGTGTGTGGGTGAGAGAGAGAGAGAGAATCTGTGCTTGTATTTTATTCTCTTGTTTTTAAGCTAAGGAAAAGGAAGGACCAAATAATAAGGTAGCAGCACATTCACTATTCTGAACTGACACTTATTCAAGGGAGCCGATTTCTCTCTAACTTTGGGGAAGGGAGTATTCAGATGTGTATTTGGTTGGAGACAAGGGTCTAAAAAGGCGTACATGAGAATTTTAAGAGAAATTGAATTTAAATTATGCCAAATGTTGTGTATTCATAAAAAATACATATAACAATAAAAGTACATATAAAATACATAGGAGCCCACATGAGCATTGGGGAGGCGGGCCCACCATCTCCTCAGGATCGGCGCCCTTGAACTCATTCTCTACTGCTGTAAAGAAAAATGGATCGACAAGTACAAGATTTCAACCAATGATTTGGTCATCAAAATTTGCACCCTCTTAGTGAAGTCATATAGATAACGTAACCCATTGGCGGCTCTTGAGGGAGGGCACATTAGTAAAAATTCAAATTTTAGCTCTAGAAACTAAGGGAAGAAGGCTTCATTTGGCTTCAGAAAACTGTATACAAAGATTAATACATTAGACTTGCTTTATTCCCTTAGCTTGCAGCGCAAACAAAATTAAATATTTACCGATGCGACTTCTTTCAACAGTTACAATTCACATACCATGTAGCTCCTGAAAGAAATACTGGAGGGAAGTAAACAAAATCTCATTGTTGTTTCTGCAGAAGGTCAATTCACCTAAGGTGGCCAATTTTATAGAGCTGATTACGAGGAGGAGAAGGAACCAGAAGTCCGTAGCCCGTGAATCCAGTAGTGTGTCACGTACAACGCTGGGTGAAAGTTGTGGTGAACAGCTATTATATCTGTTAAAGTCACACCTTATTGGAAATGACACATATGTGCACTTTCTGATGCCCAATTTAGTACGTCAGTGATTGTGAAAACATGTGCGGCAAGGAGCAACAATATCAGCAGGCGTACAGTAGCAAGAGTAAGCCAATGATGTAAACGCACCGGTCCTAAATATCAAGATTAAATCGTGAGAGTGAAAAGGAAACAGGCATGTCCAGCCAGAACACCACGTGTTGAAAGAAACATCAGGGCATGAGTTGTGAAGCAGAACCGACCCACATAAAGCAACCTTGCCACCTCATGCAGGATATCACACAGCATAATGTGTCGTATCATAAAGGACAATTTGGGACTGAAAAAACGTCATAAGGTGGTGGGGCATAAATTATCACCAAGACACATTCAAGAGAAATTCACTAACGCAAGAAAGTTATATGAACAGTACCTCTCAGATGACAAATGGTAGTGGGTTGTCACTCTGGATGAAGCCTGGATCTACCTTGATGACACCAATAAGCCCAGGGCCATTTTTTTATTCACTACATGATGCGAAGGGCCGCGGAGAGTTCGTCCGTGAATGTCGCGAGAAATTTTCGAAAAGCTTCATGGTGGTGTCAGGTTTCTGTGTCCATGGGAAGTTGCCAATGCATCGTGTAAATTCGAAGGCCAAGGTGAATGCAGCCTACTTTCAAACGAACAACATGGAAACATTATACACAACTCTCCCACAGTTGTATGGCAGGGACACCCGGAAAGTATGGACCAACAAGAACATAGCATACAGTCACACTGCTCACAGTTCTGTCGGGTATTATCGGCGTATGGTCATGGAGACTGGTGGGTCTGTTATACCCTTCTCGTCCATACCTGTGAAGTCACCAAATGCGTCGCCGATGGATTTCTGCGCCTTTGGCCTTCTGAAACAAGGCCTCACGCCAAGCCACCATCATAGCAGGGCTGTGGAAAGCTTGTCAAGCGGTGTGGTCTACAATTCCCCTCACACACCTTCGACGCGCACTGCTCCGGTAGAAATTGCGTATGGATGGTTTAATGCAGGGCGATAGTTTAAGCTCGTGGCGACCACATTGAGCACAACCGTTGGTGGAGGAAGGGATTGTTGTGAGCAGCTGAGCGCACAAACTTTGGCCATCTTAAGTGAATTGGCCTTCTGTACTTTAACAGAGCAATTATTTTCGGACCTCGGGCAAAATATTTTTGTCAATTACCTGAAAGACAGCAACTGAAAACTTAAAAGTAAACTTATTTCCATAGGGAAGTATTTTTTCTTTTCTTTCTCTTTTAATGTTTCAATTCTCAGTTTTTATATTAACAAAATCACAATTTTATACTTTAAACTAATAGTTCTCAAAGTGGGCGCAGTGATGCCAACCTGGAACTTTGGAAAGCCCCATCTCGAAAGACAAAAATTCAAATTTTGCTCTTAAATTTCCCACGCGCAATGCTAATTATAACATTTTCAAAATTTATAAAATATGAAAATTGAAGCTCTTATTTGTTACTTTCTTTAATATTTGAGTGAATTATTCGTAAATACCGATTTTCTAAATTCCTTACAAGTATTTTCCTTAATTAAAAGATACTTAAAGTTTGTTGATCAAAACAATATATATTTTGTTATCAGAATTTAGTCTTTCCGTCATGCTTTTGTGCCACAACCTTCTACTGAATGTAATAAAACTGGACGAACTTCATTCTCCAGTTATTTCGTGTGGAACGTTTTAGAAATAGGTTGTTTGTCGTTCGGTAACTTTCTTTCCTCTGTTCATGATTTTCTTTTAAAATTCCAAAGTACAATTTACATTCCTTAGTGCTTTTTTTTTTTTTTTTTTTTTTTTTTTTTTTTTTTTTTTGAGATTCACAAGTTTCTGTATAAATCACTTTCACAGTAACACACTTTCCAACAAACAAAGTTTGGCAATTATTCACGTTTATTGAGGTATCATTAGCCTATTTCCCTATCGTAGAGAATGTTATCGACGTCGATAAAATAAATATACGAAAAATTCCATATATGATGCCAATTTTGACGAAAAATTCCTTTGTCCCTATTCGAAAAATGAATGCCAAAAATTACACAAAATAGCATTTTTTGCACGGGTTGGCATCACTGAGGGGGCGCTGGAATAAAAAGGGTTAATTTGAGTGCTGGACTATTTAGGCGACATTGGATGGAAGGAATATAACGGAAAAGATGGCTAATGTAAGGCAAATTTTAGAAACAGTTTCCTTTCATTATATAACAATGCCTAGGTATTCTTCAAGGCTGATTTTGAGAAGCCTTTTTCTAGGTCTTACACTGCTTTGTTCAAGTCCTCCGTTTAGCCTTGTGTATCGGTGGATTGGGGTAAGATGACGGGATCGCTACAGACAATCGCATTCACCCAAGGGGATGCTAGGCTAGAAAAGGTTGAGAACCAGTTGTGAAGGTTGCAATCGCTTCAGCGTTCTAAGAGTTTCATTCATTCTAAGGAAGTTTGGCTACGGGCATATAATTTGAAGTATTCACCAACTACTTCTATAAAAATTATTGCGGAAATACCGAAGGATTCTAAAACATGGATATTTGAATAGGAAACGTACTAGTTCCTGAGCGAAGTCTTGACCCGACCACGGTAGATGCCATAGTTTCGGAGCAATGAACATTTAAAGTTCATTTTTCACGTTTTTGGCAGCCTATAACTCCGAAAGGAAGCATTTGTGCACCCAGGTTGGTCTATACTTTTTGCCTTATCTTGGTATCAGGAATCACTTCCCAAACGTTGTCGGTGTTGTTTTGAAATATCCTCTACATATATAGAATTCTTGCATCATTATCTGAGATGGGGGTACCAGATTTCTTCTTACACCTTCTGAACCAATAGGTAGTAGCGTTATCGAAATGGTACATCATCATTGAGCAGTATTCAAGATATTAAGGAAGCACCTACTCCAGATGATCATGACTTCTGTTACTTCAAAAACTTCAATTTTTTACTATCTTGGATTGAGTCCATTTCCAGATAATTCAAGTCATAGTCCAGTGAAAATTTTCATACCCTCAATTTTTAATTTTTCTTTCAATATATATCAGAAGGTATGCAAAAGGGTGTTCCATCATATCTTCCGAACGCTTTGTTCATTGGAATTGTTCTTTTGCCACTGAGCAGTCAGCCTCCTACTACAGACATCAACGCCCACGATACCCCATATTCCTCACCGTTTCTTATATCGGGCGTCTTTGGTGCGAACACTTCAATTTTGTTTCTACAATGGCAAACTCAAAATTTCCACGCGGTAACTATAATTATCGTTAACTCCCTGCAAATCTGATGTTACTGGTAGCTTTCTTTGACAACCGTCAATCATAAAATGTTCTTGACAATCTTTGTTTCTTAAAATCTCTCTTTTTCAACAGGATCTGGGGCCTTTTGTCTACCATTGGAAGTTGCTATTTTTGTGCTGCGGTTGGAATGAAATAATCAAGATGTTAAATCGACCAACTGGTGACTGAAGATGAAGTATATCCAATTACACATAGCATTGTGTGAACAGTGTATGGAATTTCCAGGAGCAGAGTGGCTAGAATTATAATTAAATTTCAACAAGGAATGTAGAATGCCTTGATCAGATCATCTTTGTAAGCGATTCACATTTTCTAAACGATTTTTTATTGTCATTTACGTAAAGGTTCCTGGACAGAGACTTTGCTATTGTGGAATTCTGCAGAAGGAAAAATTGCAGTTTGTGTTCTCCATTACTAAGTAATAATTGCTTTTGGTAACCCAGACATTATCAAATTTTGACGAAACTGAAATCTATTAAAGATATGGTTATCTGATGTGGTTCTTGTCATATTATAAGAACCAATTATGTTGTGGCTGGAAAAATAAGTTGTGAAGATGTGAAATGAACTAATTGTTGAGTAAAATCGACTCTCAGATGTCGACATATGCAAGTGATTTAGAATTTCCAAGCGCTACGTATAAACCCGCCAACTACGCTAAATATTATACAAAATGGTCTTCTCTGTTTCTGAGAGCCGAAAAAAATTGCAAAAGAATCAATAGCTTAAAAAAGCATCTACATATCTTATGATTCTCGCCTCATCACTGGAGACAGCACCCTTGATGAATTTGATCAACCAATTAGCTGTAAAAATTGGAAAGGAAGTTGGTAGAAGAATAAGCCACCAATGGAACGTCTCTCACATGTCATCTGGTTGAAAAATTCTGTTACCTGAGTGTTCTGAGAACGCAATACCACTACACCAAGTGTTTGGTTCTCTTAAAGAAGCTGAATTGATGGACGTTATGTTTTATTTGAAACTGGTACAATGAAGTTGAAGATTTAGGAGTGTCCATGACTGATTTCGCCGCTGGATTGATTTTAATGAGACAAGAAGACAACAGAGCAGCAGTAAATTATTGTAATGTCTAATTTATAAAAATGTAATGTTTGTCAGAAAAAAGAAAAAAAATTAAACAAAAACCCTCCTTAAAACATTTAGCTTGGGACTTTAGGGGTGGGTGCTTGATTAAGTGGGGTGGCTGGATCAATAGATGGATGGGGTATGTCTACCACCAATCTTCCTATGATTTCTAGGAAGATTGGTGGTGACTGGATGGGCAGGCAGGGGAGTAGACTGGTGGACAGGACGGGTGTTTGGGCCGCTGGGCAGACGGTCCGGAAAGGGGGAAACGGGCTGACGGATGGATTGAGGGGGCCTTGGAAGAGGGGAGGATGAGAGTGTGGCTGTTTGGCCAGGTGGGTGGATATACACAACATATACACGTACACACATCCAAACGCCTACATTCCTCATCACCACAGACACAGATGCAGCGAGGGACCACGCGCTTCGATCCAGAAGGGTAAGTATTGTAGCATTTACAGACTTTTACACAATGACTTATCTTCTTCGGATAATTCTTCTGCTTTCAGATTCTTCTTCAAATAATTCTTCTGCTTTATTCAATAGGTGTCGAATATGTCTTCGTCCTCTTCTCTCCGTATCCAACATTTTTTACTTTTTTATAATCTCTTTCTTTCTTTCTGATAACAATCCTCAATCTATATTTGTTCCAATACTATTTCTTCGTTTTTTAACGAGTTTCATTAGAACATCTCTTCATCAGAATATAGAAGAGTGAAGAAATGAAGAAAAAGTGTTACTATTGGCTATAATGAATATTCTGCTAGAATGTTATTATGATGGGAGAATGTGCTATCTGGTCAAAGCCTGACTAGTATCGAGAGATGAGAAAAAACTTAAACAGGGAACACGTTCCACACAAAATCATTAGAAAGAAGCCAATGGATACAACAGCTGTAATCTAAAATAGTGGAGAACGAGAAAGACATTAGGATTAAGGGGTGGTGAAAGGATGGAGACAGTGTGGTCAACCAAATTAATAAAAATAATATAAATAAATAAATTAAATAAAGAAATAGATAAGTTAAAATAGGTAAGAAATATAAATAAAAAGTTAAATAAATAAATAATTTAATTAATTAATCGTAACTCCTCCCTCACCATCACCACCACCATCATCATCATAACCCTAATCACCAACCACACTGTCTCCAGTTTCCTTCCACCGGAGTCTTATCTCTAACGATTTCATATTAACAATCGTTGTATCTACTTGCTTCTCCAGTGATTTTCTGAGTGTTGTGCCTCCACCTTTAATGCTTTATCTTCTCTTAATACCTACTGAAGACTTTGACTTCACCACACATTCTTCAACGCTAACGTTCTAGCACAAAATTCAATATGGTGATAGTGACACTAGACTGGACTATTGTCTAGTATTCTCCACTTTCTTCGGTCTTGGATGCATCCTGATGACGAGATTCTCAATCTTGAAAGCTAAATCCTTTATTGTTTCAGTGTGCTTTTGTTCATAAGCATCTTTTATGTCTCCAGATCGCACGCAAACATTATTCACACACAGGGGATGTTCGTGAAGGAGGTCACACTGGTAAAGTTAAAGTTTTGTCGCTTCAAACTAAAAGAATAAATATTATCTAATGTATTAATTATTGTATTCAACAATTAGTACATTAAGAAAGTTATATTCTTTTACTTTCAAGAGAAAAAAACTTTATTTTTACCGGTGCCGCTTACTTCACGAAGTCTCTGTTCGCACATCCACCAACAGTTAGTGTTTCTTTTTCAGTTCTTTCGACGAAGAAGAATAAGAAGAAGAAGTCTTACCACGACATATTATCTGTCTGTCTGGTTGGGCGTCTGTGCTTCTGTCTGACCTGACGCTGGGGTTCTTGATATCTGTCCTGATGTCTGAATCCTAAATGTTGATCCCGACCTGATGCCCTATGTGTCCTTAATACCCGCCCCGAAGCCAGGCTTCTCCTGTGCCTGCTTTCCCCCTATCTATCTATTCTTTCAGCCACCCTATAAAGCCGGTGGGAATTCGGGGTGGAAAGCTGGTAGGGAATAGGGAGGAAGGGAACTGGTAGGTGGGACTGGTGAGGTGGGTGGAGGGAAATAGCTCCCCCTGAAAAAGGAGGTAAATAAAAAAAAGATGGGTGTTTTCATTTCCTTTCCTGCTGTTTTATAGTTAAAAAATTGACATTACTAACATTAATTAATAAAAATATAAAGTAAAGTAGGTACAGTAACAGGGTACTACACAGAGTCCATCAAGTAAGTATATACAATAGTTCAATTGTCTTACAATTTGTAGTATTGTCTTTCCTCAATAGATGTCGATATGATGTTTTCTCAACAGATGACTAACATGCACATATAAAAGTGAAACAGAATGTCCGGTGAACGCTTGACATTTGAGAGTCGACGTAGGTTTTAATGTGCGATTTCAAGTTCCAAAATGTCGATAAATTTAACAGCTGAGTTTGAACTTTTAGGGACGCTGAAGGATGTTGTGTAAAGTAGAAAACCGCCTACGAAGGGTCCTTTGTGAAGACATTACAGCGGCACGTGCAACAATACCGCGAGCACATTGATCTACATTTTTCAAGCAACATCTCGCCATTCCGATTTGTGTCTAAAAGCTAAAGTTACCACTTTGAGTACCTTCGGTAACTGTACAGGTGCAGGAATCTTGTTTTGTTCTTTATTATGATATGCATTATGTGACGCACTTGGATACAAAACATCTCAGCCAAAACCTCGCGGGCCACAATCTTGCCTGGCCAAAATCTCACAGAACAAAATCACGGCATAATAATTTCAGTGTAGAATACATATATTAAAGATAACATATACAGTTTTGTCACTATTAAAGAATATATTCATAATACAGGGTCAGATATTTTTATCCGCCAAGATTTACGACTGTATACAGAATGGTTGAGTGGTTCTGACAATCAGATGCTTATGTTCAAACCCAGTACGAAGGTTTATATATATATATACAGGTGTGTTCCTATTTGCATCTGGAGATTGAGAACATTTCTTTGAATAACTCTTTTACAACTCCTTTTCTTTTAAATTCGATTAGAACGGAGAAGTATATAAATTGCAAACCTAGAATACGAACATGAAAACAAAATATAACGTACATTCACTATTCCATTTTTATCCTCAGATCTGTAACGAAAAAAACTATTTATAAGCATTGGCGATTTCAGAAGATTCTCCCCGGGCTAATTGACAATATATAGGAGGGATGGAGTAGAGTGCGAAAACACTGGCAGTCAACTTTGAGCACGATCGAAGATAAGGCCCCGAAGGAGAAAATTTCTTAGCTCGAGAGAGGATTCAAATTTTCCTCAGGTCACCCTTTGAAATCAATGTTGTATACAGTTCATTTCCAACTTCAAAATTTCGCAAATATAGACTCTCCTCTCTAAAACTCACAAGGCCAAATGAATGGAATGGGCACAAAACATAACCCAACCAATCTTGTTGGGACTTTCATCTGGACCGAGGAGAATATTTTCAAGTCTCTAACCAGCAAGGCAGAGTTATATTGTGTAGACCATACGGAACCAGGTATGCCGAAGAAAATATTATCAGAACTTCTTGTTTAGAAACAATATCAGCACACTTCTGGGGATATATGACAGCTGCTGCTGCTGAAGATTTGGTTAGAAAGCCTGGAAGAATGAACAATAATGTTTACGTTAATATCCTCGAAAATACGTTGTTGTCTTCCTTAGAAAGAAACTTCCTCGAACAGGAAAAGTATGTGTTTATACATGACAACAGTGTTGTTCACACTTCTTGGCAAACACGAGAGTGGTTAAGTGAATATCTGAAGGTACTTTGTATAGAGTGGACCCTCTATCTTCAGATTTGAACCAAATTGAACAACTGTGGGCTTATATGGTGCAAGAATGGGAAGAGAGGCGTCAGAATACAGACCAAACGTTCGTTCAAAACCGTGTTATGGAAGTGTGGCAACACTTTCGTGACACACCGTCTTATTACTCGAGACTTGTATCTAGTACTTCCTCTAGACTCCAAGAAGTTATTGACTGGAGGTGTCCACACGAAGTATTAGTGTGCTACTTTTGTGTAAACATTTGTTTGAGTTCCATTTATTTATTATCTTTTCTCAGTTACATTCATTCTTCATCTTCTTTTGTTTACTTACTTATTGGTTACGTTAAAACATAAGGGAAGAGGGCTACGTTACATTACGGTTACGTTAAAACATCTTCAAAGGGTTACGTTAGATGTTTTAACGTAACATAAGGGTTACGTTAAAACATCTTCAAAAACTTTAAACATCTTTGAAAATACATCTATTTATTTTTCTTACTCTTATATCACTCCCAATAACACTATCATTTCAGTTAATTAATAACTGTTTCACATCTCAGATAAAAACATTCCTATCTTATTTAACGGTTTCTCCTTATAGTTGTTTAATTTCTGGCTTCAAGTGTTCTCTGAATTCGAATGAATAATGCTCATTTTATTTATTGTCACTTCTTTAACTGAGTTCGACTTCGAAAAAAAGTGGGATAATTTAATTTCTTCATATAGTGTAGTAATAACATAATATTAATTAAGTATTACTTCTCGTGTCCAGTTGATTAGTGAGAACATAAACGAGCATTAACCTAATGGTTCTTTACGTAATGACAAGCGTAATGTACATTTTAGCTGTTCTTTATCCTCGACAATAATAAGCCAATACTTTGTATTGGCTTAAAAATAAAGCAACGAAAAGTTTGGTTAGAAAATCTTTTGTGACGTACAGAACATGAAATAAAGTGAGGCAATACACGTGTTAAAATATACGCAATATTTCGAATTCTTAACCTCCTATTATTACATTTTTCAGGCTTAGTTAGGAAGAAAGAGGGAGAGATGAAAATGCAAAGATTTACAATAAATTACTTAATATTTACTGTCATTGTAATTGAGAATATTTTATTTCTGAAAAAGTATAATGAATCAAAAATATATTTAGTAGGTAACATGTCTTTATTTTTAGATTTAAACTTGAAAGTTACAACTTAGGCAGTGTTTGAAACCTTTATGTTCATAATGAAGGCTTTCGTCCCCGCGAACTAATGCTTCATCATTAATATCGATATTACTCCCAGACGTTAAGGAGAACAATGGAGGGGTTGGCAGAGAAACCTAACAAAGGAAAGTTACTAGATACTCAATACAGCCTGACGAAGCATTTAGCGAAAGCCTTACAGATTATTGCTCATGTTATGCAATAGCTTTTTTTTTCTTTCTTTCTTTCTTCCGATATTCTAGCAGACAGAATGGAAACTCATTGTATGTATGTTTCACCTATTTTTAAAAGAGGTGGAATTTGGATACATTAAAACCATCCATCCATTAAAAAAAGTATTAACAATTTACGTATCTTTTGTAATTGAGGAGTTGTGTGTGAGAGAAAGTCAAAATAACAAGCTGAAATTGAGGGACTGTAGTACTAGAAATATCATATGTACAACAAAAGTCGAAAATATTCCGTGTTTGAAACCTTCGCAGTGGATTTCCAAAGATGAAAACTGTTGTATATTTAAGTTAATGTTTTGTAAACAGTGTCTAAACAACAATTTTATTTAACAGAAAAAAAATCATAAATACATTTGTAAGGCAATGTGACATAATAGCAAAATGGAGATAAGTGAACTGTGAGAATGAGCAGCAAAGTACCCCGGTTGAAAAAGAGTAAATGACAACACCAAATTTACGATGGCAGGGTAACCACATTAGGTGATAATGAAACAATATATTTAACCATTTAAATTGACACTATTAGTTTTCGAGAGGCACGGTGGCTCAGTAGTAAAGAGCTCATCTCCAGTGCGTGGGGTCCCTGGTTCGATCCCCGTCCAAATAAGTTTGTGCCGAAGAACAGTGTCCGTATGTTTTCTCGCGGTACTCTCGTTTCCTCCCACATTCTCATTACCCAATTATTCCATCAACGTTCACTTGCTTTAATCATCGTCTCTCTTAGTTCATTATTTAAAACCAGTTTATTGGCACTTAACCAGTCAATTAATCGATTGAATGTCATATTTAAGATATTTTCAACATCTTGTGTTTTCCAATAATAATAATAATGGTGTCATCAGCGAAGAAAACACATTTAAAACGCAACATAGCGTCTGCCAAGTCATTTTATGTATATAAACAATAATGGACCAAGCATTGACTCTTGTGGTACACCAGTTTGTATTTTACCTTTAGAGAAAATAAAATTTTGAATTTTTCATTCACTTCTTTGGTATTGAACTTGATATCTATTCTACAAGTAAGATTCAATTCGCTCATGCCATAAGAAGTATATTTTTCAAGTAGAAGATGGTGCTTGATAGTGTCAAATGCCTTTGCGAGATCAACGGAAAATTCAAAAGCCCATTCTTATTTATCGTGTTCACTGCAATATTAAGAAAGAAAAAAAAACGGAATCAATATATTTATCTTTTAATAACTTGAAACAATATTAAATCGTTGGCATGTAAATACTTCCTTATTCTATAACATTACCATCTCAAAGATTTTTTGAGTTAGTGACAAAATATAAATAGGTAGATAATTCTTAATATCCTAACGACTACCTATTCCTAGGTTTTCTCTTACTTCTAAAAGGACAATAAACGAAACTATGTGTGTTCTTTCGATATTCAAAAACCTGATTGACCAATACTTTATTCCCACACTTAATACTTTATTCTCACTCTAACATGAAGCTGCAATCTTTGTGTAAACACTTCAGAAATGTGAAAATGGTAGATGTAAGTAAATTTGGTAGAGAAATGTTCACAAGGCATGGTTTGCATTTAAATAAAAGGGGAAAAGAATTGTTAAGCAATGAAATTTGTGATGTAATTAACAGTGATATGAGTAATAAATCTAGGTCTCAAGCAGCGTTGCCAATACCTTGGGAAGTAACTCAAAGTAAGAAGAATGTGGATGAGGGCACTTCTTTTTTAGTTCAAGGGTAAATTTAACACAGCGAGTAGGCTTACGTATCTTTCACCAAAATGTACAAGGGTTTTCCATTGGGAAACAATTAACGATGGAAATTTTGTTGACGGAAATTCTGAAAGATGTAGATATTATTTGTATAACCGAACATTGGTGTGCACAAAACAATATAGAAACTATAAATTTACCAAATTTCAAGCTAGAAAGTAGTTTCTGTCGAGAAAAGAAAACAAGGGGTGGTTCAAGCATTTTTGTAAAACATAGTTTAAAATTTAAAGAATGCACTAAGTTTAAACATATAAACGATGAAAAAAATTTTGAATGTTGTATTTTGGAGCTCCCAGTGGAAAAAATTGTAATAATATGTATATATAGGACACCGGATAGTGAAGTTGAAATTTTTGTGCGTAATTTAGAATTAATACTCTCACATTATAGTTGTACTAAATACAGCCCAGTAGTAGTAGGAGATCTAAATATGGATTTTTTGAAAGATATTGATGTAAAGATAAAAAGATTATTGGGTACGTTTAATTTAAAACATTTAATAAATAAACCTACTACGATAACTCCAACCAGTATATCAGCACTAGATCAGATTATTCTAAACTGTGACCACTTGAGCTCAAGAGCGCAAGTGATTAGTACCGGATTTTCTGATCATGAAGCTCAGATTGCTGAAATATGTGATAAACGCTTCTCTGTAACTCAAAAGTGTAAGAAATATAGTGTAAGAACTTTCAAAGTTACAAGGGTATTCAGTAATCAGAATATCAATTATTTCAATTATTTACTTAGTCACGAAACATGGGAAGGTGTACTTTCATTAAACAACGCAAATGATATATATAATGAATTCATAAAAATTTTTGCTTACTATTTTGATATAGCTTTTCCTAAAACGAAACTCGTGTTAAAGTCCCAGAAGAAGGGACAATGGGTTACTCCTGAAGTACTAAAAGCAAGTGCTACAAACATAAATTTACATAAACTTAGTAAGGCTTTTAAAACAGGTTGTACAAAGTCCTACTATAAACAATACAAAAAAAGGTACAAGGAACTAATTAGAACGACTAAAAGGAACTATTACCAACTTAAACTTGCTTATGCATCGAATAAAACTAAAATCATGTGGAACATTATAAATAAAGAACTAAATGGTGGCAAAGAGACACCATATGTGGATACAATAATACATGAAGGGAACAGTGTATCAGACCCAAGGGAAAAAGCAGAAATATTTAATATTTTTTTTTATAAATGTTGTCGCAAAAATTATGGATGATGATAAAGTAAATAAATGTAAACAGAATGGCCACAAAGTAGTTACTGTAAATAAATTAAACAAAGTTCAAATAAATGTGAAAAAACAATCTTTCTACAGCCAGTATCAGAAGATGAAATAGCAAATATAATAAAATCTCTCAAAAACAAAAATACAGCTGGAATTGATGAAATCTCAGATAATTTATTGAAAAGATGTTTCAATCAGGTGACAAAGCCACTTTGTCATTTAGCAAATATATCACTTACAAATGGCGAGTATCCAGAAAAGTTAAAAATTGCGAAAGTTAAGCCCTTGTTTAAAAAAGGTGAAAAGCAAAACATATATAACTACAGACCAATATCTCTCCTACCTGTCATTGGAAAAGTTTTAGAAAAAATTATGTATAACAGGGTAATTAATTTTTTATTGAAAGAAAATGTTATCTCAACAAAACAACATGGCTTTCTTAAAGGTCGATCGGCAAACACGGCAATTTTTAATTTCATTGAGAAAGTAAGAAATATTGTAGATAAGAAAGAAAACTGTATAGGAATCTTTCTTGATTTGTCTAAAGCTTTCGATACAGTACAACGCAGTTTACTTTTGAACAAACTGGAGAACTGTGGAATACGTGGTAAAGCAAGGGACTGGTTTAGTTTGTACTTAAAAAATCGTAGACAGGTCGTAGACATAACGCATAAGAATAATATTGTAGAAAGCTATTTATCAGATGAATTATATATAAAACACGGAATTCCACAAGGATCTATTCTAGGGCCATTGCTCTTCCTTTTATATATTAATGATTTTGAAAAAAAGCATATCTTCGGCAGATGTCACCCTTTTCGCTGATGATACCACTCTGCTAGTGAGTGAAAAAAATGAAAAATTATTGGAACAGAATGCTAGGCAAACACTAAGTGAAGTATCTCTTTGGATGAAGAACAATAATCTCTTTGTTAATGTTGAAAAATCCATTGCTATAAATTTTCATAAGTCCAGTAAACCAATATACCCTAACCTATATCTGAACCAAAATAAAATTAACTATACAACACACTGTTCGTTTTTAGGTCTTACTATAGATCATAACCCGACGTGGGAATTTCATATAGAGTCAGTTATTAATAAATTAAATAGAATATGTTATGCACTAAGGATTATTAGAAAGCAGGTAAATTTAAAATTAGCTAAAACCTTGTACCATTCGTGTTCTAACTCTATCTTGCAATATGGTATCATGTTCTGGGGAAATTCAAGTCAGAGATTTAATGTTTTCAAAATTCAGAAGAAAGCCATAAGAATACTTTGTGATAAGAAGCCGAATTTTTCTTGTAGACATTTGTTTAAGGAGGTCAATATACTTTCTCTGGATAGTTTATATTTGTATCGTCTCTTTTTGTATTTGAAAGAACACTCATCGGCATTCGTAACAAATAAGGATGTACATAATCATAATACGCGAAATAAGAATGATTTTCATTTGTGTAATCACCGGTCAGCAATGTATCAAAAAAGTGTAAGTTATGGTGGTGTTAAGTTGTACAACATGTTGCCTATTGATATAAAGTATGAAGAAAATATGAAAAGGTTCAGAGAAAAGTTAAAATTATTTCTATTAGAAAATTCTTGTTATACGATTGAGGATTACGTAAATATCATGACAAGGTAATATTACTTTATTTTACTCATGTAAATTTTTTGTACATATGACGCATGTTACACTTACTTGAGGACATTCCTCGTACTTGTAAGTTCATACAAAAGAAATAAATACAATACAATACAATACAGCGAAAGAAACAATTTGCACGTATTTCCATTCTTTATTTTATTTATTTATTTATTTTTTTTCTGGATTCATTGTCTTAGTGTAACCTCTTGAACACTACAGACTACTGGCTAGGATTTGGTGTTTGCATTTGCGAGTCACAAAATTAAAAATCTATTAAGAAGCATAGTTGTAACTAGTTTCTTTACGATGAAATGAAATTTCTAGTTTGTTCTATGATTATGCACTAAAGCCAGTGGTGCCCACCCCCCTCATGTCCATGACGCACCCCCCTCAATTGTCTATCCGTAGGTGTTCTTCCATGAAAAAAATCTTTTCGATCAATTATTACACTCCCTCAAACTTAATTTTTACTCCCCCCCCCCGAAATATTTCAATGACGCAGTTTGCGTCATAGCCCTGCTAAAGCAGTGGTTCTCAACTGATAGTTACGACACACTGGTGAGTCACGTAGTCCCCTAACGTGTGTCGCGAAATTTTAGAATTTAAAAATCATCACAATTTAATAATAGTTAGTTAAAATCGAGATACACTGTACCAGTCAACACCTCCAGCGGTAGAAATAATGCTGAGTGCTATACAGAGTCATTATAAAAATTAATAGTTTTCACTATTATACTAGTTATTATAAAAAAATCTCTCAACAAGTGTGTCAGTCAAAAAAGATTGAGAACCACTGCACTAAGGCTAAGGAAGACGGTGATTATAGTAATGGATGAACTGGTGAATGAATAGTGGGAGGAAACTTGAAAACCTACGCACATGGTGTTTGACCACTGCAAAACTTGCATTCGTTTCATCGGATTTGGGTAGCAAAAAGTGCAATTTCGTAGTGTAATTATGTTATGTTACATTGTAAAGTAGATTTCTTTTTAGAAGAAACATAAAATTTAATTAAAATTTTACATTTTATCCTTTTTGTATTTATATGTTGGTGAAAACTTTTATTTGTTTGTTTTTCGTTGAGAGAAAAATGAAAATAAGAAGTTTTCATTTTTAAAATTCATTTTCAAATAGAAAACCGTTTTATTCACAGAAACTTATTTAAATAGTGAGAACCGTGGCTTTGCTTTTTCGTTTTATTAACGACTCTATTTTAGGTGATATTTCCGTTGTGAGGCGAAGACACTGCTTCAAACGGTTGTTCTGTTTCTTTCTTCTTGATTTAGATTTTGAATGTGAATTCATAAATACGTGAATCATCATTCGTGAAATTAGTTGTTCGCATAAAAGTTGCTTCCAAAAACGCAGAAACTCTTGTGGTTTTCTGTTTCAATTGCGTATCTCTATCTTTCAATATATACTGTTGGTAAAAATTCTAAAATGGATGGCTTAGAATATTTTACCTTGAAGACTTAGATAATCCGAAGTTCTAAAATTCAATCTGTAGATTCCCTCGGAGAATCAGCACATCCACAAACAATAGATTGATCACTTATCTGCCTCTCCTCATGGTATCGAAATCCTGTCTGGATTCTGTCTTTACGATGAATTGCAGTAACGTAACGAGAAAGATTATTTGCGGCCCATACTTTTGCCATGGTTGTAAAATGTGTCGATTACGATCTTGCAGTTTGGACTTGAACAGTTCAGTATCATTCGAAAAGCTTTAATATACTTGGAACAGAAATGAAAAGGTATACAGAGGTTGATTCAGTAATATTGAGCCGATAATACATATGTTTATTACTCATAATCACGAGCGTCTCTGGCGGGGTAGGGGACGAGGGTACGCGTCCCCCAAAATATTTTGAAGTACAAAATATTCAATATTTTATTCTAAATTTATTTACTAACTACAGAATATCATATAAATAATAATTATATTTATTTAGAATATAATATTCAGGCTGAGAAACGATTGTAATCGAGTTCTTGATATACCTTAGGGGGTCCGTGAAGGTAAGCAGAAAGGTAACAAATGGAATCGAAGATAATAAACAGGTTGGGCTAGGTAGTACCATTTAAATTACTTTATTTGATGAGCCCCCCCCCCCAAATTTTACATGTCAGAGACGCCAGTGCTCATAATTGCATATACAAGGTGTGATCAAAAAGTAAGGTGAATGTAGTTGCACAGTGCCATCTATCGACGTTGTATCTATTTCAACTAGTAAGCTCGGTAGCCTAAACCTCTGGCACAGTTAGTATCGAGTATGAATGAGTTGTGACATGTTAGTTGGCTTCCAGAGGCAGAAGAGTGAGGACATGTTAAGAGTGTCTGTCGCGCGCCAATATTAAGCTATGTTCTAAGCTGCAAAAAAAGTGCCGAAGAAGCTCACAAAATGTCAAAATCAGTGTGTGGCGAAGAAGTGGTGGCATTGAAGACTGTTTACAAGTGGTACGTGTATGAGCGATTCAAAAGCGACAAGGAGTCGGTTGAAAACGAGCAACGATCTAGACTTCCTTTGACGTCAAAACCAGAAGAAAACGTGCAAAAAGTGGCACAAATGATTTGGTCAAACAGGCGAATGACTATTTGAAAGCTTTCCGAAGCCCGAATCATCTCGTATGGGCCCGTGAAAAGCATTTTAACCGCCGATTAAATAGGTAAATGGCTTCTTTCTTCACCATGAAAACGCATCGTGTCACTCCTTGCTTTTGATCCGCGTTTTTTTTGGCCGAAAAAATATTTGTCTATCCACATTTGCTGTGCTCTCCAGATACAGCAATATGCTACTTCTGGTTCTTCCCCAAAATTAAAACCATGCTTAAAAGAAAACGTTTTGACACCATTCCTTGCATTGAGAGGGAAACGACAAAGCAGCTGAACGCCTTTTCAAAAGAAGCCTTCTAGAAATGCTCCCAGTTATGGATCCAACGTTGGGCTAAGTGCATTGCTACGTAAGAACAGTACTTTGGAGATTAAATCAAATTCCATTTAAACTTATTACTTTGTTTCTAATAAAATTATTCAACGTATTTTTTTGATCACACATTGTGATTTGTAAAAATATTCAAAAGTAGCTGCGTATCAATTAATTTGTATGCTACGGAGCTATATATATATACAGTGAAACCTGTCTTCAGCGGAATCGAGCGGGACTCGCAAAAATTTCCGTTAAAGACAGGTTTCCGCTTAATGGAGATAGACCTTTCCGTTAAAAAAATATATATGCTTATAACGGACATAATGAGAAAATATATTGATGTACGCAACTTGTTCAATTACAATACTTTTTCCTTCTACGGATTAATACCCAAAAAAACTTAAAATAAACACAAAATATGCTGTGCACACTTTCCTTTATTTTTCCCAATAGTCAAGCAGGAATTTTTGCATACATTGCTACTACTTGGCTGCGGTATACTTCAGGACACAGAAAAGCTTTCTCTGGAATTTTGAAAGTCCTCTGAACTCTTTCCTCCTTATTTTCACGACACGTGATGGATATATAACTTCTGCTTTACCTCAATTCCTTTTTTCCAGAACTTTGTTTTGTCAGTTTTCTTCTCATTTTTGTTGGCTGTCGCTAGTTGCTACACAAGCGGAACAGAAGTACGCCTACAAAGAAGACTGACAGCTGACATGCTACGTAGGACTAGCGAAAAATTGTGGGAGCTGAATATGAGTAGTGACTGACGAAGGTCAACACTGCCCATAAAGGTTTAACAAAAGAACGAAGTATTTATCGCAGACAGTATATGTTTACCCTCTCACAGGATGTTTAAAAATTTTCTAAACGATGTAGTCTGAAACTCAGAATTTTCCGTTAAAGGTTTATTTTGCTTTCCGTTGTCCGCATAACACAGTTTCCGCTTAATGAAGGGAATTTTACATGTCTTTTACTCCAAAATCCATGGGACCGTTTAATAAAGGGTCCGTTGAAGGCAGGTTTTACTGTATATATATATATATATATATATATATATATATATATATATATATATATATATATATATATATATATACAGTGAAACCTGTCTTCAGCGGAATAGAGCGGGACTCGCAAAAATTTCCGTTAAAGACAGGTTTCCGCTTAATGGAGATAGACCTTTCCGTTAAAAAAATATATATGCTTATAACGGACATAATGAGAAAATATATTGATGTACGCAACTTGTACAATTACAATACTTTTTCCTTCTACGGATTAATACCCAAAAAAACTTAAAATAAACACATATATATAACGTAGGTGAAAATCTATATTAACAGAGAAGATAGATATCCTAACAAAGCTAAGTGTTCCTTGAACTTTTGACTTCGAATTATTGAATTGTTCCATCTATGGAACTTGAAGATAACTAAAGGAGGTCCAAGGCTTCAGCTGTGGATAAGAAACCAATATATACCATAGCAATTCTTTCCCATGATTAGATAGGTTGTAAGCTGGAGACGTAGATCCTGGAGCTTCTTCTTATTTCCAACTTCACATTAGTTACCAAAACTTCTATGAATCATATAGGATACTATGAGCTGACAAAGGCTGTAATTGCCATTACCAGATTGGCCAGCGAGCTTTCTAAACTAGACGCTACTTTTGACATTTCGTTTGAAAATACCTTTATTATGGAAAATTTTGTACGAAAAATAAACATATGTAATCCAAAGTTACTTTTACAATACAGTAGAGTCCCTAAAACTCGGCAGTCCGGATAACTCGACCATGCCTTGGAAGGAAAAAAAAAAGATGTTCGCAGTCCGGATAACTCGACCACACCTTGGCAGGAAAGAAAAAAGATGCTCGCCGTCCGGATAACTCGACCACACCTTGGCAGGAAAGAAAAAAGATGCTCGCCGTCCGGATAACTCGACCACACCTTGGCAGGAAAGAAAAAAAGATGTTCGCAGTCCGGATAACTTGACCACACCTTGGCAGGAAAGAAAAAAGATGCTCGCCGTCCGGATAACTCGACCACACCTTGGCAGGAAAGAAAAAAAGATGTTCGCAGTCCGGATAACTCGACCACACCTTGGCAGGAAAGAAAAAAGATGCTCGCCGTTCGGATAACTCGACCACACCTTGGCAGGAAAGAAAAAAAATGTTCGCAGTCCGGATAACTCGACCACACCTTGGCAGGAAAGAAAAAAAAGATGTTCGCAGTCCGGATAACTCGACCATGCCTTGGAAGGAAAAAAAAAAAAGATGAGCGCAGACCCGTTCAAGGTCATTGCTGGGTATTTTTCTGAGGTCTTCTTATCAGGTAAATTACTGTATAGTGTTTATTCATTAATTTTGATTTTCATGTATAGTAAATGTTCTATGTCTTCATAAAGTACATACTTTTCCTTTGTTTAAGGGCAATTGGGCAGTTTATTCTCTGTTGTATTCTCAAGCAACCAATACGTATAGTACTGTATTTTCCAACCAATACGTATACACGTACAGTACTGTATTTTCTGAGGAAACACTCGTACTTATTCTTTGTTAACTCCATTCCTGATAACCCTTCACCTTCACAGACTCGGCCACCCTTCAGTCCACATTAGGCCGTTTTCGAGACTCTACTGTTAACAGAAATGATGCTTCAAATTTATAAACACAGATTCATTCCGAACGGTTATTTTAAATTACCCGATAGCTAATAAAGATAAATAAAACTCCACCATCTAGCAGCAAAAAATTGCTAACCTGCCAATCTGTTCGTATCAGAAAACAAACGACCGGGGATAAACAACAGCTGAATGTAACAAAAGTATATGAGGTCATGCACTATTTAGAATTGTAATATCTATCTATCTCTAAATAAAAAATGAAAGTGACTATGTTTGTGACTTAAAACTCTTGAACCACTGTCCGCTCTAGATCAAATTTTCAACATAGATGAGGTTCAGGGCTGGGATAGTTTTATTTATCATTTCACTTTGACGCTGCAACTTAGGGGAAGAGGGATATATATAAATGATATATATATATATATATATATATATATATATAAATGATCGAAAATGCCCGATATTAATGTCGAATTTATAGTTTTCGGGGTCACTGAGATCAACAGTGACACTTCCGATGCTGTTTGTTTAAATCCAAATTCAGCCCCGCAACTTCAGGAAGGGGAAGATTTTTATTAAAAAAGATGGAAAATAACAGATATTAATGCCAAATCCATAGTTTTCGGGGTCTGTGAGATGAAGTAACAGTTCCGATGTCGTTTAAATACAAACTCAGCCCCACATCTTAGGGAAAGAGGAGGGGGATATATATATATATATAAAATGATCGATATCAGAGAGCGCTTCAGTCAGTAATAGTAAAAAGTGACTGACTAACGAAACATATTACCATTTTTTTTTTTTATTTTAACCGTGCGAAGCAGGTAATTGACGCTAGTGTTATATAGGAAGTTGTAAATATACACTGTACTACCCTTTTAAAATTAATATTTGTAGTAGGAAGGTTTGTTTACATGTGACGCATTACACCTACATACCCATGCTTGATTCATAATAACTCATTAGACGCAGTATCTATCAAATACTCGATGATGAAATGTCAACACTCAATCAGCAGAAAAACTAAGTTTTCATCGATTTTGTGCGTTTTAGGAAAAGATTTTGAATAGGTAAGAAACACAGAAATCCAGTGAATGACACAATCTAATGTGGTAACTACTCTAATTTAAAATGATACTATCAATATAAATTGAAGAAATATTAAAAGTTTTACAGTGTCAGTATGTAAAAAAGTTTTTGAAGTCACAGATGTGCCATAAGAAAAGTGCTGCGTTGGGTGCGGGTCCCAATAGTTCTGACACGGTGTTTTGGATCAAAACTCTTCAGCAGGTTTGGTAGAAAACATATGGATATTGATGCTGGGACAAACAAGTATAATGAATGACAGAGTGTGTGATAAAAACATGCGTATGGTGACTACCATTACCTACAAATAAGGCATGAGTACACAAGTAATTTTTATTGGAAATGTTAACTAAATTTGAAAATAGCCAGATTAAGTGTTACTCGTTATAGCACAAGACTATAGTGTGTACAAAAGGAGATACGGGCGGATAACTTCCTTCATTAATCTAGAAAACTTACAAACATTTTACGTTTTTATAAATAAAGATGCTAGTATGACTGAAATATAGAAAAGTACAGTACAGTCAACGCACCCGTTCACCGCTCGAATGTTGGCCAGACAGATACACGGCCCTAGGTATGAAATCCATTATAGTTCGCGTTTTCTCTTGACCGCACACCTTCTTCATTCCCCCTCTTCCCAACCATGCAATCATTTCCTAGGGGCAAGTTCTTCAGGACTAGCTCAGGAGAGTAATGCTCCCGGAAGTAGGAATGGAAAAAACAGTTCTGATTGGTTGGCGTTCTCTATGTCTTGCCACGTTGCACTCAAATAGCAGAATTCAGACGATTCTTGTTGTCGGTCTTGGTGGCCGAGTGGGCTAGCGCTATATGCTAGTAATGAAAATCTCTTTTGGCGTGAGTTCAAACCCGGCCCGAGGAAAGATTTTTTAAAAATTTTTTATAACACTTTTTAAATTGAAATAATACGAAAATAATACTCAAAAATGTGATTTACTTACTTTTGTGCAGATAAGGAGTAGTAGTAGTAGGAACGGGTTAGAAGCCCCGCAGGGCTCGTTTTGTTGCCCTTGTACTCCATGATATAAGACTCGTTTTGTTCCCCTTGTACTAAATGATATAGATTTTGTGACCAACTTAAAACAACTGACTAGGATAGCGCGTAAAACAGCTGGCTAGAGTAGCGCGCGAAAAAAACGTACTTCCGGGAGTATTACTCTCCCGAGCGGGTCGTAGTTCTTCTGCGATGTTGCCATGATGCTTTCTGAGGTGCAGTAATGGATTTTGGATTACTATACCTATTACTTCAAGTTCCGACCTATAACACAGCAACGGTGCAGAGTTACGAGCTGTACATTACCATATGAGCTACATAGGTAAGCACGATTAAACGTGCAAAATTTAATCGTTCTACGATATGTGGAAAGGGTCAGGGTGAAAGTTTCTCGCTCACCTCTCGTTAGCCGGCAAATTTCAAAGAAATCTCACACGTGCAAACTACTCAGAAACTATTGATTTGCGACTCCCGGTTCATACGGGTGAAAATGTTCCAAAGTACTTGTAGAATATCCCCTTGCAAGGAATGCATCGAATTACCAGTCACCCTGTATAAACGGTGACTACGAAAGCCTACAACTATGGAAAAGAAGACAACTGCAGGAGTTAAGAACATCATTACTTCTAGACTGGTTATCAAGAAGAATCCTAGCCATATTTAATAGCAATTATAAGGAATTGTAAAGTAAATGGTCAGAAATATTACTCCTATCAAGATTAATAGTACGCACATAACCTTTAAAAAAGTAGTTTTTTAATCGTTCTTAGTGAAATAGTTTAAGCACTAAGGCTTAATTAGTATGAATACGAGGTGTGTTCACAAAGTATTGAACCTTTGGTTGGCAAAAATACATTTATTGATTTGGAAATCCGAAACACTAACCTCCTTCAAACTAGTCTCATTGGTACTGCACGCTCTTCTCCCAGCGCTCCCGCTTTTGGAACGCAGTTTTTGGAATGATGAGCAACCGTGCCGTCGTATTCCGTATGATGTCTTCTCTTGACTCAAATCTGGTCTCTTTTAGTAGTATTTTCAGCTTGGGAAATAACCAAAAGTCACATGGAGCCATGTCGGGTGAGTAGGGAGCCTGATGACACACAGGATTGTCGTGTTTGGCAGTGAAAGCCTGAATCAAATTTCTCGAACACACTCTTCATGCCTGAATTCTCGTTCAAAGTTGAATGTCCCGATCCGATTGATTGGTTTCGGCTGAGGTATCGCCCAGCTTTTGGCAAAATTTGATGCAGTATGGTTGCTCAAGTTTTTCTGTCATTTTCAAAAAACTATAATCCGAAGACCGCTTACTACAAGTCTTCACTCGTTAGCCTACTACCAGCGACTGATGCTTTATGCAGGCGGGAAACAATTCACAACTGAGCATGCGTGTCCCCTGTACATATATACTGAAAAAAAGTCTCCCGCGCTTCATTAGTTTGCACGGCAAAAAAATAAGGTTCGATACTTTTTGAACATACCTCGCATATCGTGTGAAATTTCTGCGGTAGTGTTTCAGAATACTTATGTTTGTTGTTCATAAAGTAATTATAATCACTTTGGAAGTAACAGTTATAATCCCAAGAACCTGTACTTCACAACTTGCAATTTGACAAGTACAGATATGAGATATAATTATGTTTGTCCTGTTAAAGGAATGGAACTATGATGTTTCTCTTATAGATGTTCGAGCAATTTAAACGTGTCTTTTTTAAAATTTTAATCAATTCTCAGTAGCAGAGATGGTACGTACACTCATATCCAAAATGATTGTCGTATATCTATAACTGTCTTGTTGTGGGAATATAATTTGATCATGACTTTGCAGGGTACTTTTAATAATGTTACTATGTGAATAATCAGGAAATGTATATTTGTGGTAAATTTTATAGGAAAAATATAAATAAGAAAATTAGAATGAGTAAAACAAAATGTTGCTAAATGGAGAAGAAAGTTTTATTTTCATTTTATTGTTCTTATTTACTGCTCTTTTGACATGAAATTTGCCATACATGTCTTTGCCGATTATACACATACTAACATTATAAGAAATACCGGGCGAAATCGTTATCAAATTATATTCCTACAACAACATATCTATAGACATGCGACAATCATTTTGGACATGAGTGTACGTAGGACTTTAGAAACAGAAGTTGATTTTAGTCAGTGCAAATCAACACTGGGGCTATTGACTCAAAATATTGAATCACAATCACAATTAGTAGCTACATGAAAATACTGTTCCACTGTCGTTCTTGCAAGCCTAACAGCAAATCAATACTTGTAATATTCTTCTAATATTATTCTTGTAATATACTTGTAATATTATTCTTGTAATATACTTGTAATATTATTCTTGTAATATACTTGTAATATTACTCTTGTAATATACTTGAAATATTATTCTTGTAATATACTTGTAATATTATTCTTGTAATATACTAGTAATATTACTCTTGTAATATACTTGTAATATTATTCTTTTAATATACTTGTAATATTATTCTTGTAATATATTTGGTCTTTTAATATATTTGGTCTTTATGTATTTGGTCTTTTAATATATTTAATATACAGGAATTAATTCGTGCGGTTGGTACGCACACATTGAAGCTGTAGTACAAACACAAAATACATAAATACCTTAAGAAAAATATTGTCCATCGCTAGCCACCACTTTCGCCCATCTGTCAGGCAATGTACGGATTCCGTGGCGAAAGAAGTCCTCATCCTTGGAAGCGATCCAGTCAGAGACCCATGTTTCGATATCTTCTGAAGAAGTAAACCGCTGTCCAATCAAATCGTTGTTCATGCAATCGAACAAGTAGTAGTCCGAAGGAGCAACGTCTGGTGAATACGGCGGGTGGGGTAAAAATTCCCATCCGACATTTTCTAAATAGGTTTTGACCGGTTTTGCGACATGTGGGCGAGCGTTATCATGTTGAACAATAAGTTTATCATGTCTGTTCTCCCATTCTGGTCGTGTTCTGGCCAGAGCTTGCTTCAAACGCATTAATTGTTGTCGATAACGTTCTCCATTCATAGTTTCACCCGGTTGCAGCAGCTCATAGTACACCACACCTTTCATATCCCACCATATGCACAGCATAACCTTTGCACAGTGAATATCTCGTTTTGGTTGTGATGGACCTGGTTCACCTGGTTTCACCCAAGCCTTTTTTCGTTTAGGGTTCTCGTAATGGATCCACTTCTCATCACCCGTAATAATTCGATGAAGAAACCCCTTTCTGCTCTGTCGTTGAAGCAGCAATTCGCAAATGATTTTTCGTCTTTCAACGTCTCTGTCTTTCAATTCATGTGGAACCCAATGTGACATCTTTTGAATCATTCCCATGGCTTTCAAGCGTTTGGAGACTGTTGTTTGATCAACGCCTAATGCTGCTGCAAGTTGTTCCTGCGTTTGACACGAATCCTGCTCGAGCAATGCTGTCAATTCTTCGTCTTGAAATTTTTTTGGCTGTCCAGCTCGCTCTTGGTCTGCCAAGCCGAAATCATCACTTCTAAACCGTGCAAACCTCTTCTGACACGTTCGCTCAGCTAGAGCATGGTCACCATACACTTCCACCAAAATACGATGACTTTCAGTCGCACTTTTCTGCATGTTAAAGTAATGCAGCAGGACACCCCGCAAAAACACTTTATCAGGCACAAATTGCGCCATGTTCACTTAACTACAAACTGGTGTTGTTGACGCTTTAATCCACTGCCCTATACTACGAACGATACGCGATACACGAGGTTTGCAACACATGTGTGGATACACGGAACTGTGGGACGCTCCGTTCGTTGCGCCATCTCTTGTCCACCCGCACGAATTAATTCCTAGACCAAATACTTGTAATATTATTCTTGTAATATACTTGCAATATTATTGTTCCACTCTTAACGATTTAAAGGAGAATGCAATTTCGAAATTAATAGAATATTCAACACTCCTAATTTTTATTTTTATAACAGACCAAACCTTTTTTATGTATATAAAAAAAGGATACAAACACATGACAAAAAGCAATATCTACAAAAAATAAATTGTACTTTTTTTTTTCAAATAGCATATACATGTGCAAAAGTGTAATAATCAGTAATTACAATAAAAATCACAAATATCATTCGAAGCATTATTTTTTTTTCTCTTAAACACGAAGAGCAAAATAAGGTACACTGGATTCTACTACACTATAAAAATATTTTCCATGGAAGAACTTATTACATAGAAAGTTGTACATATATTAAATCGACTTTGTTCTCTCTTGAATAGAACATTCCTGTTTGAAAGGTCAAAATAAATCTTATTTCTTCTTTTTTTTTTCTTTTGAAAAAAATTAGTCACCCTATTTCATTTGCGATAATAAATGTTTTAACATAATCACTATTACTCATTTATGATCCAACATAATCAAAGTTAACACAGGATTCACAGAGGAAAAAAAAATCTGTACACACACTTCATATAACGTTCACGCACTAAAGTAAATGCATAAAAACTTCATTTCTTCCTTGCTGGTTTTAATGGTAGTGGTTATACGTTCAAATAGAATGAAATTGTGCAGAACATCAAAATAACAGGAGTTCTCTCTCTCTCAACTGTAATTTCAAACATACACATCCAGATACTACTCTTGGCTTCTTGTAACTCACACATCATTCAGTCCAACTTCTTACGCTGAAATCGCTTCTGAATCCTGTTTGATGATCCTATCGAAAGAGAAAAAAATATATATAGGTATAATTCATTTATTCACGTACTGGGGGTCATGCAGTCCTCTAAGGTGTATCGCGAAATTTTAGAATTTAAAAATCATGAAGAATTTAATAATAATTAGTTAAAATCGAGACAAATTGTAACAATCAACACCTCCAGCGGTAGCAATAATGCTCAATGCTACATACAATCATTATAAAAACTAATTGGTTTCAGGGGCGGATCCAGGGAAGCGATAGGGGTGATTGCGCCCCCCCTCTCAGAAGAGGAAACTTTCTTATTTTATATATATAAATAAAACCCATCCCAAAGTTTGGAGCCCTTAAAAGTGGCAATATGACAACCCCCCCCCCCCCCCAGAAGTCAGTCCTGGATCCGGCTCTGATTGGTTTCACCATTTAGGATTTGGGATTTTAAATTTCCGGGATTTTGGCAGCTATGGCCATTTAACCCGTCAAGTATGAGGGATGATTAGGGATGCGCACGTAACAAGATCTGTGGCTGTCTCGTCTCGAAAATGTGCTGTAAAAGTGATGTCTCGACTCGAAAAATGTATATTTTACTATTGGAAGAGCCGTGTCTCGACTCAAATTTTGTCAGGAAAATCCTATCTCAACTCGTCTTGTGCGCATCCCGAGGGATGATGTCCCTCGGCGATCACACTATCCGGGGAAAGGGAAGGAAAGAAAGCGGCCTAGGACTTGTATGTTAGGTACTACCCCGGCATTTGTCTGGTGTGCATGAGGAAAACCTTATTCAGGATGGCTGGCCTGTAAAAGCTTTTTACACTTTTTCGACCGAGTGCCCCCACCGGGAATCGAACCCGGAACCGCTCTTGGTTTCACTATTATGAGTTATTATTATTATTATTTATAATCAAAAAATATCAAAAAAGTGTGTCGCGATGTCCTGGATGTGTCGTCAGTCAAAAAAGGTTGAGAACCACTGACCTAAAGTACTAACCTTGAATGCAAACACTTGATAAATCCATTTTACATAACACTTATTAACCGTTTTTGACAGGTCATTGTTTATCGAAGTACTGACCTCACAGAAAACACTGTCAGTGTGTCAATCGGAGGAATCTTACAGCAGTAGTGTAGACGAGGAGTTCTTACGGTACAGAGTAGCAAGTGGATAAAATGAAGACTCATACGAAACGAATCAGACACTGTATACTTGTTCAATTCCATAAAGACAGTATTGCGACCGCAGCCTGCCGCAACATTCGGCAAACGTGTGGCGATGGTGCAGTTGACGAAAATACATGTTACTGCTTTCAGAAATTCTGGAACGGAGCAGAAGCTATCAAGATCAATCTTGATCTGGACGTTGTAGCGTCCAAGGTGCCATTGTCCACAAAATATAAAGTAAAAAGGGAAGACTACCTAGTTATATCATAAATACAGTCACAAAGTTTGGAATGGCGCTGTAGGCATCCGGAGTGGCACAGTGCTGCCATCTGTGTATAAAGCGGAAGATGCATGTAGTGTGTGTATTTGACTGTTCATGACATACGTTGATATTGTACTGAGTTCTGACAGAGTGGGGCGATTACGAAAATCGTGTAGCAGTACTTGCACTACACAAGGTCGGGAAGACAGCAGGTGAGATTTCCAACCTCCTAAAAACCCTACAAATCAGCTAGAGATTCGTGTATCGCGCCATACAGCGATACACCGAGACTGGAACGGCAGCTGACCGCGCAAGGAGTGTCAGATTACGAAAGGTACGAACCCCGCAGGTCCAGAAAGCAGTCGCAGCAAGAATTCGAAGAAATCCTGTTCGAACACAAAGTGTGATGTCTGCTGAGATGAACATCAGCAGAAATTCCATGTCTTGTGTGCTCAGGAGTGACCTACATCTAAGGGCGTATAAGAGGCGGACTGGTCACTTTCTAACCCAAACATTAATGTCGGAGAGGGTCCTTAAATCAAAGAGACTGTTGCGGCGTTACGCCAACAATCTGCACAGAAAGATTCTGTTCACTGACGAAAAGGTGTTCACAATTGAGCAGGCCTACAACGCCCAAAATGACCGTGTATATGCCACGTCATCTACTGCAGCTGCTGAGGCAGCTCCAAAGATTCAGAGGGCACATCATTCTGCCTCAGTGATGGTTTGGTGGGGAGTGAGCTACTCAGGCACAACCCAGCTGCATTTTTGCGAACAAGGTGTTAAAACATCTGCCAAGGTGTACCAGGACAACAGTGCTAACACCTATAGTGAAACCACTGTCTACTATGTTCCCTGGAGAAAGGTGGACCTTCCAGCAGGATTCCGCTCCAGGCCACAAAGCGAAAACAACCCAGGACTGGCTGGCACGGAACGTCCCCGACTTCATTTCTACCGCTGATTGGCCTTCTAGCAGCCCGGACCTTAACCCGTTGGACTACAAACTTTGGGAAGTCCTTCAGGCAAAGGTCTGCCATAAACGGGATCCATCTGTCAACAGTCTGAAACAATCCTTGACCCGAGGAGTGAACAATTTTCCCATGGACGTGGTGCGTAATGCCATGGACCAGTGGTCGGACAGACTTCGTGCCTGCATCACGACCAAGGGGGGGACATTTCGAAAAATGATTCGTGCGTCAGGTGTACAAGTATCAATGTAAAACATGACCAAAATAAATTGCCTTGGTGTTAATGCTCTCTGTGTTATTCACATTCAAACTTGTGACAGCATTTACGATATAGCTAGATGTATATATATATATTTACATGATTTAAACGTATATTTTAATTAAATAAGATTATTACTACGGAGGACCTTCACTCCACTATCCCCACTCGTTCCTAGGATGGATACGTTTCTAGACAGAAAGGCGATATCGGAATCTCACCTGCACTGCTAGATTTTTCATTATCTGCGATACATTATAGACTTTCTGAGATTCTACTGCTTCAGGTAATAATCGCCGATAAATCGTCTTTAGGACTAGTTAAAGTGCGCAACTGGTCTTCAGTATGCAGTGGTTACGCACGGATAATAAACGGAGTACTGACTTCAATATAAGGAAAGAAGCAGCAGACGTCCCATATTCAGGTATTCATAGTTGGTAGTGCTGGAGGCTATATGAGCCGGATAATAAATACTAAAGGTGGAGCAAAGATCTATTAAAACGCCACGGGCTGTCGCATGTCTATAAATATGTTGTAGGAATATAATTTGATAACAAATTCGCTCGGTTTTTCTTGTAATGTTAGTATGTGTATAATGGGCAAAGACATGCATGTGGCAAATTTCATGTCAGAAGATCAGTAAATAAAAACAATATAACGAAGAAAATATTTTATTGTCCACTCAGTATTTTGTTTTACTCATCCTAATTTTCGTATTTATAATTCTTTCCCTATGAAATTTGCCATAAATATACATTTCCCGATTATACACATAGTATCAGTATTAAAAGTACCCTGCAAAATCATTAGCAATTTATATTCTTACAAGAAGACAGTTATAGATATGCGACAATCATTTTGGACATGAGTATACATGTTACTGGTTTCGGAAATTCTGGAACGGAGCAGAAATTGGCAAGCTTTCTCGCGTATTCAAAGCACGAAAAGAAGGAAAGATACGTAGGTCGTTCAAAGGATTATATAATTTTATTTAATTTATTTTTTAATTTTGAAATTAGTAGCAATGTGTTCGTAACGTCTTTCCTCTAAAGGACCCCGCTCAGAGCTTATGGAAATCCAGTTTCCGTTAAATTGACTGGTATTGCAGTATGTTGTGTACTTTAGTCCCCTGATGAAAAGCCTCAATGGGCACGAAACCCGAAAACTTCACGTTTCTGAGATAGCCGCGGATTATTATCGTCACTTAAAGGGATACGCTCCCTCGTAAACTGAAAATAATAATTAGGTATACAGTTTATCTATGAAGTATGAACGAGTTTCACTAGGGTACACAAGGGTTTTTGGGGTCGCTGATTCCGAATCCGAGGTCGGTTAACCTCCATCACGTCGTCCAAGGTCATTTGAAGGTCACGTCAAGAAGGAACTTGGCAAAAAAAAAAAAAAAAAAAAAAAATCTGAACAAAAAGTACATGAATGTTTTTTGAGTCGTTGGTTCCGGTTATATCATTCTCTTGACCCGATAAGATCTTTTCAAGGTCACTGCAGCGTCAATTTCACAGGAAGTAGCGAATCATGGCACAATACAGTGTGCTAGCAGTGTGGAGTAAAAACATACGATTTATTCTGTGATCCGGTATGAATGGGCAAATGCCCTTGCTCTATCATCATCCACATGAAGCTGGTGGTTGTTTATGGTAATGCCAGTACAAATGGTTCGAAAGTGGTGCAAATTATTTTCTGAAAGACGAACAAACATACTCGATGAAGATCGGCCCGGTGGCCAGTCTCTAGTCAAGTGACGCAGCATTGGTTGACAAAGTATATGCACTGGGTTGTTGCCTAACCGAAGAATCAAGGTTCGTGAAGGTGCCGCTGATTTTAACATTTCCGTCGGGACTGCACACGAAATCATGCGTTTCATTGCGTTGGGTCCTACAGCAACCCACTCAACAACATCGCAACATGTGTACGGCCTGTTACCTGGTTTCTGTCTCCGATACCACAGTGAAGGCAATAACTTTCTCGGCTATATTGTGACTCTGAGAATGAGAGATTCATTCATCACTTCACTCCAGAATTCAAGAGGATGTTGAAGGTAAGGTTCTTGTGACTATCTTTTGGGATTCCAAGCGCTCACAGTTTTCAAAGGGGGAAACACTCAATGCTACACGTTATTACTAAACACTGTAAAAAGTGAAAAACACAATTCGTCGCAAGCATCCTCGACTTCTTTCTTCTGAATGACAATGCTCGTCCCTATTCGGCAGCACTTCGAGGAATGAAATGGAAAAGGTTATCACACACCCCTTACAGCCCTGACTTGGCCCCGAGTGACTTTCAGTACTTTCCTCAACTGAAATCCCAACTGCAGAGTCAACATTTTCAGAATGATCTGGAGATTCAGACAGCTGTGAAAAGTGTTCTTCGTTCTCTGGCCCCGACTTTTTTTGCAGATGGGTTTTAAAAACTTGTGCAACAATGGGACAAATACTTGTTTCGCCTTGGAGATTATGTTGAAAAGGGAAATAGGACCATGCTACTTGGTGTAACTTGATTGTTGTCTGTACGTTAAGAAATACATTTTTGAACGACCTACGTATGAAATAGATATCCATGTAAATATATTCTAAAGTTAATTTATGGGAAGAGTAATTTTTGTTAATTCTTACGTAGTATTATTGCTGCGCATAGGTTTATTTTCTATAACAGTTTTGGAACTCGAAATTCTCAACATCTGACTAGAATATAAAGGGGTTGCATGCAATTCGATAATTATTAATAGTTGTACATCATTTTCCTTCTTTTGGGATTGGTATCATCTGTACATCGTTTGTACTGTGTATGTATGTCTATTTTCGAATAACAAATGGAGCGTGCGGAGTGTCTAGTGGTAATTCCTTAAAACGATAATTTCACTGTTATTGAAAGTTTGTAATTCAACTTGTTAATTCATGTTAATCAGACCTTGTGATATTACTTCCTTGAATAAAAAGCGTCGTATTGAATTTAATTCTTGGCTGATATTGCTTAAGATCCATATTCCGGAAATCAATCAAAATTGTTCCGCTTTTTAGTGTCGCCGAAGATCCCGGGTTCTACTCCCGGTTCAGTCGTGCATTTTTCTTACTTTTTATGGATCACTGAATTAGTACGTATAGAGGAACCGGTGTTAAAAATAGGTTGTTTCCTCCATTCATTATTAATGATCCACAAATAATTATAGTTTGTTCAGAAAACTCTGTGTTCCACTTAATATGAATAATGACTTTCTAAACATGAAGTTATTCTTTTAAGGATATTCGCTGTAGTACGAGGGTCGGCTGATAAGTTCTCGGCCCGACCCCCTTCCGAATGTACTACCCTGATGTAATTGATGTCACGTGAAATGTTGATCTTTTATATGTTTAAGTACCACATTTCACGATTCTACCATGAACGGTTTTTATTTTACAGGTAATTGAATGAACCATGGCGGAGCCAGATGTCAAATTCACCAAAGAGGAGTTGCGAGGTGTAATGAAGTTCTTCCTGCAACAGAAGTCGCCCAAGGAAATCCATGGTTGCATGCTAGACACATTGGGTGGACAGTGCCCTTCATACTCCACTGTAAAGAAATGGTGTGCGAACTTCAAGCGTGGTGAATTTTCAACAGAAGATGGTGACAGGTGTGGCAGGCCAGTGTCAGTGTCAACTCCGGAAAAAGTGGACCAGATTCATGACCTGATTTTGAGCAACAGACGGATTTCGCTTCAGGAGATAGCTGACAAAGCACATATATCCAAAGAACGTGTTGGGTCAATAATCCATGATCAGTTGGACGTGCGCTTTCTGCGAAATGGATTCCGAAATGTTTGAACGCAGATCAGAAACGCGAACGTGTGAGATCATTGCAGGTGATTTTACGGCATTTTGCGAACTCCAAGGACGATTTTTTGAATCGGCTTGTTACCCAGGATGAAACGTGGTTGCATTACTTTGATCCGGAAACCAAACAGCAGTCATGCGAGTGGCGCCACTCAGGATCTCCAAGGCCCAAAAAATTCAAAGCACAGAAGTCCGCAGGGAAGGTGCTTACCTCAATATTCTGGGATAAGGATGGTGTTTTGCTCTCAGACTACCTTCCAAAGGGCCAAGCCATAACTGCAGAGTATTACTGCAGTCTGCTGGTTAAGATAAAGGACGCCAAAGAAAAGCGCCGGGGAAAGTTGACACGAGGTGTCTTGTTCTTGCAGGACAACGCTCCCGTCCACAAGGCTGGCAAAACAATGGATTTTCTGAGGGACCTAGGGTTTCAGTGCATGGACCACCCACCTTACTCGCCAGATCTTGCCCCTTTGATCATTATCTGTTTCCAAAACTCAAAACAGCACTGAAAGGACAGAAATTTCACACTGAGAAGAGGTGATAACAGCTATGTTGAACAGCCTCACACTTTCATGCCTGCAGCTCAAGTCCTTCTGGGTCGGGCCGAGAACTTATCAACCCACCCTCGTACAAAGGAGGTCTGAATCTGTAATTATTTCGAGTATTATTACTACTACAAGCGAAGGAAATTATGCTCATGTGGTCACATAAAGGATATTAAAAAAATAGTATTATATCCCTGCAAAAAAATCATATAGCCTTTTTAAAAAATACTACAGTTTGTAAATGAACCCAAGATTAAAACATAATGTGATAAACAAGAATTTTAGGGATGATCCAAAAAATTGGATCTAAAGATTGCGATCTTGGCCAATTATTAGTTTTTGGATCACGGGCCACAAAATGTTTGAACAGCCCCTAAATCGAGTTTTCGTATTTTTTACGGAATGAACACATCATACCGAGTTAAGTGATAGTTTAGATTTGGATACATTATATGTAGTTCTCCAGATATAAGGCCTACAAGCAGTGGCGGATCTAGAAAGTAAAGGCTGGGGGAAGGGGGCTATCAGACCCCAGACTATGATAAGGATATCATGAATTTACTATAAAGTTTCAAAAATATATAAATACTAGCTTAAATTATTTTCGTCAATCTGAAACGGGGTGGGGGGGGGCAATGCTCCCCAGCCCCGGGCTAGATCCGCCACTGCCTACAAGAATTTTTCGATTGAAATATATTGGAACTTGATTTACCAATAATAATAATAATAATAATAATAATAATAATAATAATAAAATAAAATAAAATAAAAAAATAATAGAGAATGGAGCCATTTTAAAAACGTTAATAAGAAGAAATGATTAAATGTTTTAGTTGTAACCAGTTGGAATACAAACTAGCCATGAAAGCATTTACTTAATTGTGAATTTAAGTCATCAGATAGAAAACAGTGTTGCACAAAAAAAAAAAGTCCAAATATGGCATCTTCCAGATGACTGCCATTCCACTGTACACACCATTACTCTTTGCTTCTAGCATATCTAGGGGAAGTTCTTTTAACTTCTAGTTCTGAATTGACACACACGAGATTACTCTTACCTTTGAAGCATTGTATTATTTTATTTATTTATTTGTGCAATACTGTTTTCTGTTTGGTGACTTAAATTCACAAATAAATGCTTTCATGTAACTCTTTTAGAAATGAGTCATGGCCGGATACATAATAAATCTGGTTGTAATTTATCTAGAAATTAAAAAAAAAATCAGGTTTTTTAAAACGTAAACAATATTACCAGTGTGTAGCACTACTTACTGTTAACAATAATAGAAATAAGGAGATTGTCTAACAAATTGGTATTAACATAAAACTGACCTTGTTATACTTGTATATTTATCTGTAACTAATAAATAATAAATATCACCATTTGACATAAATTATTGAATTTAAAAAGTACTTTGTCAACAGAAATATATGAAGCTACCTGTGAATGTTGTGTCATATATTGGTATTACCACGAACAACATTAATACGAGATTAAAGAACACGTAAGAGATTCTAAAAATCAGGATTCAGCTATTTCTGGGTTTCTAGGGATGTCCAGCAACAGTATTAAGGATGTCAGGGTTATCAACCAAATTATTTTTTCAATAATAATTTTAAAAAAAAAAAGTGTATAAATATTATATCAAAACAAAAGAGCCTGAACTCAATTTCGATTAAAGAGATCTGAATAAGAACTTGATGTCTTTGACCATTTTACTCAAATATTTTCGTTATTAAGTACGAGGTACACTCCGAAAGTAAGTTTACTTTTTTTGTTTCTCATACGGAAGCTTTATTACAAAAAGAAAAAAAAAAATACAATGTCATAAGAAAATACGATCTTTTCGCTATTTTTTCACATAGTTGCCATCGACATTGGTATATCTGTTATAACCTCAAGACATCCTTCTGGTACAGACCGCAACAAAAAATCTGCAACATGAGCATGTAAATTTATTGTGAAACGACGAAGTCTTTTGCTCCAAAATAAGTGTGCAGGGGGGACGCCGAGGTTTCTCCTGGCGTGATTCGTGCCACTTAGACGTTATCTTGATTCCCTGGGCTGTTAGGCGTAGTTTCACAATAAACTTACATGCTCATGTTGCAGGTTTTCTGCTGCGGACTGTACAAACTGTTCCACAGCGATGTGAAGAAGTTCTTTACAGCCTGTTGCACCTCTTGTTGCTTCTGAAGTGGTCCGTATAATGTAGGCTTCAACGCAGGAAAAAGGTGGAAGTCTGATGGGCCACAATTGGCCAGGTAATTCAATCTCTCCCATCCCAGATGACGCATCTATTCTATAGTGTCCCTTGATGTCTGAGGTCTTGCATTGTCGTCCAAGAACATAACCCCTCGACTCAACAGCCCTGGTCTCTTGCATCGAATTGTGGACTTCAGTTTGGTTAGTGTGTGGCAATAGCGTACCGCACTGGAGGTCCCTGTAGTGCGGAAATGAAGCAATATGACACCCTTCGCTTCCCAGAACGTTGTCAGTATAATCCTGCCTGAAGCTGAAACACTGAACTTTTTCGTCACGGGTGAGCCGGGATGTTTTCGTGTCAATGAGGTGGCCTGGTCCCTGGAGTAAAGTTGTTCATCCAGGTCTTATTAACTGTCATGATTCTGAACAAGAAGACATTGCCCTCGCGCTTGTGCCGCACCAATGTTCGAGGCTTATTCCCATTCGTATAGTATTGTGATCAATGGTGAGGTCACTCAACACTTTCCGATATTCCAGCAAGTCATGAATTATGTGATGAGTCGTGGACCATGTCCAATACCCAACGTAGATGCGGCATCAGACAGTTACGCGCCTGTTGGTTAACATCATTCCCTGTACTCTGTCGACGTATGTTGCAGTCGTGGAAGTGGAGGACGCCCAGGTTTGTCTTCATCTTCCACACGCGGTCTTCCTTCATTGAACACTGCACACCAGCACCCAATCATGTTACAGGACATGACGTCGCATTCATAGACGCTCTGTATGCGTCGATGAATATCTGAAACATTAGTCCCATGCGCCCATTCATACTGCACGACAGCAGGCACTTTTATTTATGACCACGTTTCCAGCACACGTCTTTCTGCCATACTGGTTTTCACTTGACTGAACTCGGGCAAGCTGGCACTCTACGCATGCCCATTGCTCCTCTGTTCTCGATCTTTTCGTCGTGACAGTTTTTTGTTATGCAATGCGTTCTTTTACTTGTAATGCAGCTTTCCTTTGAAAATATTACGAAACTTATTTTCAGAATATCCCTCGTGTATTACACCTGGCTTTTCAAATAAATCAAATGATCAAACGTGCTCCCAAAGGATCAACTGGTTCTGGAGGAAACGCGTATTACACTGGCTACGTTTATATCCTGAGAGTGCTTACTGTTGAGTGAATGCACATAGCTGTTCGTTTCTTTCAATTTATTACAATTTTGTGTGACTGGCTTTTGGCCAACTAATTATGTGAGTGCATTTTAGACAGTTAAATACTGTTTTCGTATGAAGAAAGTTATTCTCACTGCAAATTTTGTTACCACTAAATGGAAATAAAGTTTCACCTTTTGTTACCCTCACTTGTTCCTGAAGTTGTTCCCTTTGCACTATTTGTTACAATCGCCTGCCCTTCACCTTGTTTTCATTACATTTGTCTCACATATTTGACCTCTTCGATTTAGATAATTGTCTTATTCATACATTCCGCGCGCGTATTAGCTGTACAGCGCCACATTTCCCCTGTGGCGGAAAGTGGAACCAATTATTTTTTCCAGCCTAACTCGTTTCCGCATGGTCTCGTAGCATATTTACCAAATTTCAATGTAATACGTTGATTACAGCTTGCGCTGGACCGCCGTGAATAGGGGCACTTTAATTGTAACCACTTTGTACTTCTGAGGGTAAGTGGGTTAATACAATGCCCCTTTGTTAGATATCAAAACGCCTTTACGGTGCAGCAACTTAAAGACTAAGCATGCGCATATGTGATGCTGGGAGCATTATATATATATATATATATATATATATATATATATATACTTGATATCATTTGTTTTAAACCTGTTTCATCGACACTTCAAATATGACCTAGGTTCAAGAGCTAGAGCCTTTCTATTCGAACTGTGTCCCTTTTGGAGCTACTGTCGATGTGTGTCTTCCTGTACCTCCCTCGAAAGAGGAGGGATAAGTTGCTGCAACCGACATCTTTCATTTGTTAGATGCGGAAGCGTTGCCACAATTAATTATTTCACAGGCTTCGCTGTGCTCTGTCCTGTTAGCCATTCTTAGTAGGCTACGATCTTCACTCGTCAAGATTAAGCGACTGAATGACAAATTGGCAACACAGCTGAGGTCATTCACTTCTTTTCCCTAAGCAAATGGTGGGTCTCCTCCGTTAGAGGGCGAAGGGGGTGGGGCCAAACTATAGTTCGCATAGTTTCCGAGGGCACACCTGAGATAGACAGGCTCTAGCTGAACAAAGCTGAGAACTGAAGGAGCTTGGTGCAACGAAATTTTAACTTGACCTTGGCAAGATCCAGGGTCAAATATTTGAACCCTGTAGGTGTAATTTGCCTATTAATGTATTGTGGACGAAGTTTCAACTGACTAGCAATTCTTTCATATATATATATATATATATATATATATATAAACTATCGTTATGGTAACAATATGATGCCTGAATAATTATCTGTCTTTATATCGAAATGTCAAGATATTTCGATAACAATTCACATTAGACAGAAGTGTTGCTGAAGTTTGTAAACAATTAACTGTACGTACAGTGTTTTTATCCGAAGCTAACTTGGAAAGCGGAGGCGCAGCATACCTAACGAGACAAATAGGCAGTATCACATCACACTTTGTAACAACCTTTCTAAGTTTTTAAGGATGAAATATAAAGACAGCAAAATGATCTTAAGTAATTTAAGGTAACTAGTCTTTGCAGTTTTGAGGTGAGCGAGGCACAAAATACGCCAATTGCTAGTAAAGGGTTATTCTAAAAGCGCGCCGGTTTCGGATCGTCTGGCAAATTTTTCTTTTTCGGTTGCCGACATTGTTTTGCATTGTTGCTCTACCCACAAACATTCCAATTGTCATCTCAGTCTGAATTTCTCGCATTTCATCTGTCTCTGTCTAGTCATGGAGCAGTTTACTACAGCGCAACGTGTGCTAATTGTGAAAACATTTTATCAGAACGGAGAAAGTTATGCAGCAAATGTCCGGTGACTTCGCGCGGTTCTAGGGCGAAATGAGGCACCGAATGAATCAACAGTTCGCACACTTATGAAAAAGTTCACTGAAACGGGTTCAACAGTGAACGCTAAAAGTCCTGGGCGTCGTTGTGGTGGTCGTTCTGAGCAATTCGACGAGTCGTCGGCGAAATTCAAGTGGAAACTTGTCAGGCAGTCAATACCCGCCGGATAGTTATTGCATGCCAGCGAAGTAGAAGATATCATATGCCCAACGTCATTCACCATACCTGAAATCGGAATGTGTGACGAACATGTTTATGAGTTCTGTTACTGTGTTTTGATAATTTGATGTAGAGTCAATTCATGCAAAGTAATAGAGAAAAAAGAAAAATTGCCGCTCGACCTAAAAAAAAAAAAGAAAAGAAAAGAAAAACTAATTTTCTTAATAAATGTTGAACTTATATCAGGGTACTTCAAAACCACAATTAATTATTTTTTACAACATCGCATGGCGACGCACGGCTGCCGCCATTTTGTGTTTTTTTCGATTTTAGGCGTTTACGTTGTTTTGAATATCTTTTGTATTTGTCCTACCAAATTGAAAATTACTGGACGTCTCCAACTCGTGCAGAGCTAAAACTTTGATCTCTCAACACTTTTGCCTAAAACCACTTGAAGGGGGGTGAAATCAGGGTCTACAGTAGCAACATTTTTGGACATTGAAGACATGTTTAGGAAGAGGACACAACTGATGTAGAGGTCTGAATTTGTGTATGCATGTAGTACGGGCTCATAAGTTAATACACAAAAATTTACGGACCTGTAGCTGCTCCCAAAGGCCTGATAAAGATTCGTAAAGTTGGGGGAATTATGCCAATTTAGCATGTTTCACTGTCCAATATCTCCAATGGGCCTGGATGAAAAAATCTGAAATTTTGGGAATAATTAGTCCTTTAGTATACCATAACACAGAACAAAGCTCGTTTTGTGTTTTTGAGCAGAAGGGAGTCAAAGTATTAAGTAATGACGTCATACTCTAGGAGATGTTTTGTTCATAAATTCAACTGGAAATTTGTTATTGTGAAGTAAAATACAGTAGGATGAATGGTTAGTCCAGTCAAGGCTCTCAAGCTCGTTTCTTTCCCCTAGTTGTAACACTGTCGTATAAATGATATTCAATTATGTTTATTCTTGTTTTAACTGTCAACTAATGCAGGAGACTGTTGTCCTTTCGTTTGATCTACATTCCGCAATCAGGGTCCATAGCAAGTGTTCACTGACTTGGGAATGTAGATCAAACGAAAGAACAACAGTCTCCTGCATGAGTTGACAGCTAAAACAAGCATAAACATGATTGAATATCATTGATATAGCAAGAGCAAGGAGTACTTACGGACTTTTTTGTCAAGTGTTCATTCTGACTTCCCTCGCCTTCTGCTGATAGCGGCACTTTTCACCAGAGCTGATGTGGGTGTGATAAGACAGTGTTACAACTAGAGGAAAGAAACGAGCTTGAGAGCCTTGACTGGACTAACCATTCATCCTACTTTACTTTACTTCACAACAACAAATTTCTACTTGAATTTATGAACACAACACCTCCTAGAGTACGACGTCGTACTGATCCCCTTCTCCTTAAAAACACAAAACGAGTTTTGTTATGTTATGGTATACTAAAGGACTAACTACTTCTAACATTTCAGATTTTTTCATCCAGGCTCATTAAAGATATTGGACAATAAAACATGCTAAATTGGCATAATTCCCAATTACGATTTTTTTTTTTCAGGCCTTTGGGAGCACATACAGGTCTGTAAATTTTTGTGTATTAACTCATGACCCCAGACTACATGCATACACAAATTCAGACCTCTACGTCAGTTGTTTCCTCTTCCCAAACATGTCTTCAATGTTCAAAAATGTTGATACTGTAGACACTGATTTCACCCCCCTTCAAGTGGTTTTAGGCAAAAATGTTGAGATCAAAGTTTTAGCTCTGCACGAGTTGGAGACGTCCAGTAATTTTCAATTTGGTAGGACAAATATACATGCCGAGATATTCAAAACAACGTAAACACCTAAAATCGAAAGAACGCAAAATGGCGGCAGCCGTTGTGTCGCCATGGGATGTAAAAAATAATTAATTGTGGTTTCGAAGTACCCTGATATAGGATAAACATTCCAGAAAAAATTAGATTTTTGGCAGATGGTCGAGCAGCACATGCTTGATCACAGAATGGATTGACTCTGTAACAAAACTGGTGTGCTTTTTGAATAATCCGTAGTTACTATCAAATTCACCGATCCTTATCTCAGTGTACAAAGACAACTGTTCACGGAAGAACTATTCCTTCACTTTATGCTTCGCTGCAGGTGCGCAAATCTGTCTTATAAGCTCCCACACATCCTGAAATATTGACGATACATCGAAAGGAACGACGAATTCTTATTCTTCTTTCGCTGAATATGGCATTTTCAATATTTTCGAATTATTTAGTTTGTCCAAAAACAAATTAAATTCAAAAATGGTATATAACGGTTCAAAATTAGTTTTACAATTTACCACCGATACAAAGATATTTTATGAGACATGACTTATGCTTGAATTTTCCATAGTTCAGTGGCGGGGAGACGCAAATTGCTACAAGTAGTGCTTTATCTACTGAAACATTGAAACTAACTGATACAATGACAAAGATGATTACAATCCAATCCAAAAGGCTATCATTCCTCGGTGCCACGGTCAATTCTTATGACCTGGCTATAAGAACCTTTCCGTCACTGACCTCTTAAGCCGTGCAAAATTTGAAGATTGCTTAAAAAAGTTATGGAGTACTATGACAGAAAAATGTCTACTGTTCTTGAAACTTCTTTTCATTTTTCACAATAGTAATCTTACTTTATTAAAATAAATAAATAAATAAGAATTTTAAGAAAGCTAAAAATGGATCAAAAGATTGCGATCTCGGCCAATAATTAGTGTTTAGATCAAGGGCCACAAAATTTTTGAACGGCCCCCAAATCGAGTTTTCGTATTTTCTACGGAATAAGCACATCATACTGAGTTCAGTGATAGTTTGGGGTTGGACACTATATGTAATTCTCCAGATATAACAAGAAAATGTTTGATTGGAATACATTGGATCTTATGATTAAACCAAAATAATAATAATAATAATAATAATAATAATAATAATAATAATAATCTTTTGTCTTTATTCCGGAAAAGTAATTTCCTATTCCTGATAATTTCAACTATATGCTACTAATCCATTACATCTGAAATGGAAGAGTTTTCTGAAGCCGAGTTTGACAGTTAAGAACTTTCTTAAAGTTCAACTCAATGATATTTGTGCAGTATAACTAACAAAACTCGTACATTTACTGACAATAAGAACTTCAACAAGATCTAACCTCTGCTAAGCTTTTCTGTACTGGCAATTTCCAAAGAATTCTTCCCCCTCCTCTTTAAGACGCAGCTGTTCTCCAGCCTGTAACGATCGGATGCGAGCCATCTCATTTGAGTTGTCAGTCTCATTGGTCTTCGCACATTCAGGGAGCCCCTCGCCTGGTTCAGCGTCCAGAAACGTCTCCAAATCCACACTGTCAATGTTCATCCCATGGGCAGAACCTGCATCCAATTAAAAATAATTTTTTAGAAATTAACCTACACTACAAATATATGCAAATCAAACTTATTTTAGTCTGTACAGGCTCTCTGACGGAATTTCAATCAACATTGAATTAAAAAAAAAAAAAAAAAAAAACTTCCAGTCTGGATAAGACTCAATCGTAAATTTGAAAATATACACTCAATCAAAGATATCAGAGGAGAAAATTAGGCTACGCTGGCATGAATAAGTAGAAATATTACAATATCCCGTACATGGTTCTATTTGTAAACATTAAAATGTGCTCTTACAGGGTGTCTACTAAAATTTCAAAATGAAATTTCGTGACTTTTTCGTGACCTTTTCTTTAGCAAACCATAAAATTTCGTAACATTCTCAAGTGTGAATTTGGGTGCGAATTAGGCCAAATTTTCATACATGCGATTGAAGCATACTTTGGTTGCGTCTAAAGCCGACCAAAGACATTTTTGATGGTGAAAATTTTGACGTTTTATAGAACAAAATTTTCCGGTCTGCACTTATATTTGTACAGATAAAAAATTCGTAACCAAAAGCTAAATTTCGTGACTTTTTCATGACTTTCATGACAGTTTTCTGATTTCGTGACTTTTTCATGACTTTCGTGACCGATAGACAACCTGTCTTGTTTACATACAATACCACATGTATTTATAAGCCACTATGAGATGCACACGACAGTGCCACAACTCATCACGTGATAGAGGAAGAACACCAGCGCCACCGCCACACTAGAGCAGCTACAAAATTCAGAGAATCAACGCAACGGGCATCAGTCAGTGTTTGGCTGGTGAAGTTCCCTCTCCTAGCTTGCCGTGGAGTTTTGAGGATTCCTTCCCACTTAACTTGCAGCGGAGCTCTATTGGAAACTTAATCCCTTTCATAACTTGCAGTGCGGCTTTGTGGTTCTTTTTCCCCCCTTAGTTTGTTGTGGAACTCTGCGGGACTCCAACCTCTCTGGTTGCAACGGAGCACTGAAAATCCTACTCCACCTCACTCAGCTTGCAGCGGAGCTTTGTGAGAAATCCTTCCCTTCGCCATCTAGTCTTGACACACCTACTTATCTTAATCATTAGAGAACTTTTATACTTATTTTAGTGAAATTATATAATTCTGTCTTATACCTGGAAGTTTTGTAATGAACTTGGTAGTAGTGGGAGACAACGATTCCCGTGTGTAATTGCTCTACCTTCTACCTGCATCAACAGAACCTTACAATATAATTACGCTTACCTAGGAAATTTCTGTACATGAAAATCAGAGGAAAACGACAAAAGGAAGAGTAACAAACAGATTGGGAAAATGAAGTGAAGAAGAAACGGTCCATCTGGAGTTAATAATGTCTCTTTTTAGCACTGCGCTATATGAGACGTGGACCTACAGTTTAACATGAAATCCGACCTACAAGAGCTTCAGGGGATCAACAGAAGCCGCATATGGTAACTACACGGCCACTAAGGAGCTCGAGATGAAAAAAAAAGTCCAGGATGAACAATGATGGATTGGAATAGAGTTAGGAATATGCTTGTATTCACAATATACGCAATGTGGATTTACCTAACCAACTGCTGAAAGATTCGAGCAATAACGTATAGAAAAGTATATTGTTTCGTTCTTAATATCCACATGATATTTGGTGTCGTATGCATATCGTGAAGTTTCGCACTGTTTAACTTTATTCAGCCTTATTCGTCCATTTTTTGGATTTGAAAGAGAAATCTCAGAACTGTTTTCGGGAACTTTCAGTCTATGTTTATTCCTAAGAGTTACGCATCAACTTTTAGAACCATACAATAAAACAGATTTACATCTCGATGTGCTACTTTTTTAACTACTGGAAACTACTTTCTAATATCAGTTTAACGTAGTGCAAAGTTTTCGTAACCTATGTAAATGGTACAATAAATTCAGTAGATATAATCACAGGAAACATACTAAAAAGGACAAGGAGTTACTTAAGAGAAATTATCTATTTACCTTAAATTATCACGTTTAATTCAACGAATTCCACGTACAATCGCCAACAACTCTTTATATGTGCCTCACAGATACGCACGGAGAAAGAAATGAACTTTGGGGAAGCCAAAGCTAATTTTATAGCCTACTTATTCTGATATACATACAATAAATCATGGCCAAACAGTCACAGTATGTTCATTATTTCAGTTGAGATAAAAAATGATGTAAATAAACTACATTGACAGAATTTGCTACAAGACTAAAACAAACATTCATAAGCGACAAGACGAAACCGGAACGAAGATTTATACACTCTCACATTGATCAAGACAGTTGTCCATGGATTGGATCAGGGAAAAAAAAAGAAACATAACAGTGTTTCGTTGTATCTGTATCATAACTTAGAAAGAAATTTCAATCACCAGATACTGTAGCTATTAAAAAATAGTGCAACTTATTATCCACGTGTGTTATATTAATGATAATAAACACCATAAACTTTTATTTCGTCTGTTGTCCATGAATCAGTACATTATTCTTGTTCTTCTACGGCACCAGAGCTTTTAGTCGAGCCTCCAGTTCTTCCAGTCTGCCGCATCTGCTTTCCAGTTCTGTATTTCAGTTTTCTTCACATCCCTTACTATCATATCCCACCTTGTTTTTCTCAGTCTTTCCCTTTTTGTATTTTCTTTTTAAATCATCACTGCAATTGCTCTTGGATTGTACTTTTAATAATTCAATCACTGAAAAATATGGGAAATAAAGGACAAGTTTAACATATAGGACAAATTTCCAAAATATAGGAAAATAGAACAGCTGGGAGCCCTGTATGTAGTAGGTAAACGATTTCCTTTCTCTACGTTTAGAGCACAAAAGACACAGTTGCATGAGATTTTAAAGGTATTTTCTTTGATCATAACAATTTACCTAACATTGGTACGGTTGCTAGGTCCAGCAGGCTCCGGTGACCAGGTCATGTAGCCAGAATGGAAGTAGGAACGCTTTCAAAATTTTAACTGGAAGCCCAACCGGAAAAAGACCTTTAGGAAAACTTAGGCGCAGATGGGAGGACAATATTAGGACGAATCTCGCAGAAATAGGAATACAAAGATAGAAACTGGATTAAGTTGGTTAAGAACAAAAGTCAATGGAGAGCTTTAGTGAACGAGACGCTGAGCCTCTAGGATCCTTAACTCATAATGCTTCTTTGATAGTTATAATAATAATAATAATAATAATAATAATAATAATAATAATAATAATAATAATAATAATAATAATAATAATAATAATAATAATAATAATAATAATACTTTGACTGTGAACACTTGAAAGAAAAGTCAGTGGGAACACGGCCTTCTTTTTCATATGCGTAATACTTTAAGGAAGTAATAAAAAAAAATAATCGTAAAAAAAAGTCCTAGAAGCTATAGAAAATTGAACTGGTATAGCTACAATTGTACAAAACTAAGGACAAGTCTTAAAAATACTAACCACATAAATCTATAGAAAGAACCTTCAACCAAGTTCTCCTCTCTGAATGAATTTGTAAATTATTGATCGCAGCTTTGGAAAGTTCAAGGCTGCTAATGAAACTCCAACTGAGCAAAGCAGTATATAAATTTTAAGAGTATATCTGTTAGTTTCGGCTATGTAACACATATATATATTCTTAAAATATATATACTGCTTTGGTCAGTTGGAGTTTCATTAGCAACCTTGAATGAGGACGGAAACCGCAGAGATGGCTAAACATTAGGTCAAGAAATAGTTTACTCAGACGTTTAGAAGAAAACCGTTAGTGTTCTATTTCTCTCTCTCTCTTTTATTTTTATCATTATTATTATTATTATTATTATTATTATTCATAATTTCAATTTTTCTTCAATTATATACTAAAACTGATTTGCTGTTTTCAAAATTATTGGTAAAAGATTGAAACACTAAGGCCTGCTATACACTACGAGATAAATCCTAGGAAATAGCTATACATTACGAGATACATCCTAGGAAATATCTTCGGAAAAATGTTACGACATATCTCGTAGGAAATCCTACCCTTTTGTGCCATACACGTGAAGAGTTTTCCTGTCTGACCGAATGACGTTGCGCAACCTACTGATATTGATACCAGGCGCTATATTATTAAAATTGCACACCTCTTTAAAAATACATAAATAAAATACAAAATAAAATAAATGAGAAAAACACGCCTCGTCAGTCCCTGTACCACTCTTAATTTTTGCTCTTTCACCCCCATATTTTGTTTTCACTTTCCCTCACCTGATGTCGTTTAAATCAAAATCATACGAATTTGCTTTTCGAAATAGAGCATGCTTTAAACAAGAGCAATCTCATAGGATCGTTCAGAACATAGGAAATGGCATGCGATCTGATGCCTTACGCGCTGAGATTTTGACTCTAGGAAAAATCGTAAGACATTTCCTAGGATCTATCCTATAGTGTATGGCAGGCCTAACTACCAAATGGAAGTGAATATACTATATTATACTTTATTCGAATATAATATGTTACTTACCAGCATGCGTCAAAAAGATATCTTTCAAGAAACTGAGTTCTTTCGTGAGAAGTTTGATTTTCTCTTCGAGTCTTAGGTTTTCTTGTTTCAACTGTTGAACTCTCTCGAGTGTTTGCTGGGTTCGGATTTTGCTCTTGACCCGACTCTTCTTCACTGCCTGGTTGTTCCTTTCTCGCTTTCGTCGATACTCCTCGCTGTCAGGGTCTATGTTCTTCTGTCCATGGCCTCCGCCTTTCTGGCCTTTATGTCGTGGAGACATCCCTACTACTCACTGTAACCACTCCCTTTTTTTCTTTCTTAACTTTTTTTTGCTTCTTATTTTTACTTATGTTAATATTAGCAGATAAAGAGGAGGGGGAACTTGTCCTAGAGTTGAATCCTGTACGATAGATATCTTGCGTCTCTTTCAATTTAACTGCTTTTCTCCTATCCTTGTTCTTCCTGGAAATACAAATGAAGAATACATTAATATAAAATAAAAATTTATTTGATATCAAGACCACTTTTGCTTTAATCATTAAAAATGAGCATTTTAACCAATTGCCTCTAACAAGCATGTGTTCAACCAACAATAAAACTGCGTGTCAAAGAAATGATTTGGATTTCAATTTCCCGTTGGACAAATATTAAAAGAGATCTTGAACAATCTACCAATATTTTGCAATACAACAAACCACTTATTACGTGTTACGTATATTTTAATACAGTGAAACCTCTACTAACGGACACCTCTATAAAGCGGACACCTTCCTTAACGGACATATTTTGTAATCCCCAAACACTGGAATAGGAAAAAAGATATTGGCAAACCTCCCTAAAGCGGACACTCTAGTACGGACACGGACAGTCTTTTCTGTCTTTTATAGGTATCATTTACCTCCGTATTACGGACACTTTCTCTAGAAATAAGTTGAAAGGTGTAGTAAAAATACATTTTTAGTAATTCATACATGTGTCACCAAGGAAGCATTGTGACAACATTTTGCCTCCTCAACTGTCTGCTCAGCAATCCAGACGAAGCGTCTCTGTTTAGCAACACTCTTATGTCCTTTGCTTGCATCCCACTCCCACCCAAACTGTTTTAGACACAAAAGTGATTGACAGTTGCCCTCCGTTAGGGATGACACGTTATGCTACTGTCCCGTTGGAGTCTCTAACCAACCAGAAGACAAGTTTAGTACTTTTTCTCTCAGGTATGTATATTGTCTCAAAAAGGACACTTCAGGACTGCAATTACTCCACAAATTAAAGCGCCATACTGAAAACGAAGGAAGTACTGATAAGTGTAAAGTGCAGACAACTATAACATGTTATTTCCATGTTGTGCCTCGAACATAGAGTATTGGATGACAGAGGATAATGCATGTAATATACGTGATTTATACAAAAATATTTTTCCTAATTGTGTATTACCTTGCTCACTAATTTACATAACAAAATACTGAAACCTCTTGAAGGCGGACACCTCTCTATAGCGGACAATTTTTGATTCCCCACGGCTGTCCGCTTTAGAGAGGTTTCACTGTATATATATTTCAATATTAGTTTTCTTTACAGTAGAACCCCTCTCGTCAGCTGTCCCGCCACTCCGGTTGATCCGACCGTGCTCGAGCTGAACTTGGCCCGACTCGTCGGCGACTCATGAGGCCTATTGTCGTTTACTGCTGTCGCGGAATTGTTGTTTACTCGCTGTTACCGCTTGTCCACTTTAGTGCTCTGTCATCTCTTGTATTGTTTCTTTCGTTGTGCGTGTTTGGTCATAGGTGCAATCAGGGTTGGCTGGTTTAAACCAGCTGGTTTTTTCAAAAAAAACAACTGGTTTAAAAAAAATCGCAAAAGTGTAAGTGTTTGTAAAATCTTGATGAACACACATTTGTGGGTTATCACCAGGGTTGGCAAAAACCATGGTTTTTATTTAAAAAAAAAACAAAAAAAAGTTTTTTTTTGGTTTAAACCAGGTTTTTTTTTTTTTTTTTTTTTTGGTTTAAACCAGGTTTTTATGGTTTAAATGATTAGCTCTATATATTCATATCATATATGGACAGAAATAAGTTTGTTTTGCCTTGATGTTATTATGCAACAACCGGGTTATGCTGGAAGGGGTCACATAAGCTTAAAGCGGAATAAAAACCGCTTCTCGAGTTACATCCGAGAGAAATTGTCCTCCATTTGAACTCAGAACCAGGACTAATTGGCCACAAATGCGATACGTCTGCCGACTCACTCATGAAGGAATCCTGATAAAAAAAATACGTTGTACCGATCTTTACATGCCTCTTAATATAACTGTTAAGAGTCATTTCAGAAGGACAAAAAGATAAACAGTTGCACAAGTGAAACCATTACACAGTATTACATATGAACAATTTCAAAGTACTACGGAGTACAGAAGAACTAATTTAGTTCAAGTTAGTTAACAGCAACTTTTATTGGTCCAAATTAAAGAAATACACCGACTTAATCTGCATATCAATAAGAAAAGTGAATAAAGATACGAATTATTTGAGTCCCATTTGGCTCAGACTCATTTATACATAAATAGATACCAAAGATACTTATTTCACTAAATGCCTCTCGTGGGGTCTGTATGACCCCCCCCCACACACACACAAAAATACGGCATTTTCGATGTATTTTATCAATAGTGAACATTGAAACGAAACAATATTTAGAATTTTTCTTCGATTGCAATTACATAACAATAATAATAACTACGAAAAAATCACAAAATAAACATTTATAAACTTGTAAAAAAGTTGCTTTTGTAGTATAATCTTTTTGAGTAATGAATGGGGAATTTAGGTCTGAATATAATACGAATAATATACGGGAGTGAAACGTGATAACCCACAAATGTGTGTTCATCAAGATTTTACAAACACTTACACTTTTACGAACATTTTTTTGTTTTTTGGTTTAAACCAGTTGGTTTTCTTGAAAAAAAAAAACAGCTGGTTTAAACCAGCCAACCCTGGTTATCACGTTTCACTCCCGTATATTATTCGTATTATATTCAGACCTAAATTCCCCATTCATTACTCAAAAAGATTATACTACAAAAGCAACTTTTTTTTAAAAAAAAGTTTATAAATGTTTTATTTTGTGATTCTTTGTAGTTGTTATTATTGTTATGTAATTGCAATCGAAGAAAAATTCTAAATATTGTTTCGTTTCAATGTTTACTATTGATAAAATACATCGAAAATGCCGTACTTTTTGTGTGTGTGTGTGGGGAGGGGGGGGTCATACAGACCCCACGAGAGGCATTTAGTGAAATAAGTATCTTTGGTATCTATTTATGTGTAAATGAGTCCGAGCCAAAGTGGACTCAAATAATTCGTATCTTTATTCACTTTTCTTATTGATATGCAGATTAAGTCGGTGTATTTCTTTAATTTGGACCAATAAAAGTCGTTGTTAACTAACTTGAACTAAATTAGTTCTTCTGTACTCCGTAGTACTTTGAAATTGTTCATATGTAATTCTGTGTAATGGTTTCACTTGTGCAACTGTTTATCTTTTTGTCCTTATGAAATGACTCTTGACAGTTATATTAAGAAGCATGTAAAGATCAGTACAACGTATTTTTATCAGGATTCCTTCGCGAGTGAGTCGGCAGACGTATGGCATTTGTGGCCAATTAGTCCTGGTTCCGAGTTCAAATGGAGGACAATTTCTCTCGGATGTAACTCGAGAAGCGGTTTTTATTCCGCTTTAAGCTTATGTGACCCCTTCCAGCATAACCCGGTTGTTGCATAATAACATCAAGGTGAAACAAACTTACTTCTGTCCATATATATGATATGAATATATAGAGCAAATTATTTAAACCATAAAAACCTGGTTTAAACCAAAAAAAACGGGTTTTTTGGCTTTTTTAATAAAAACCATGTTTTTTGCCAACCCTGGGTGCAATCAGTTTGAAGAAACCACTTTGGTAAAACTCTGTGTGTTAAAGTAAAAGGATATGATATTGAAATCAAGCGACTTTGGTATCAATTTTCACAGGTTCTCAACTCCCAGTCTACGAGGTGCATCAAGGTAGATTCTTAGTGGGTTGCAATTAGAACAACTGAGAGAGAGAGAGAGAGAGAGAGAGAGAGAGAGAGAGAGAGAGAGAGAGAGAGAGAGAGAGAGAGAGAGAGAGAGAAACAAAGACAGAGAGAGATATTAGTAATCTCTTAAACTGCTATGGCAACTCCAAATATTCTATACCTTCGAAATTCACTCTTATTATTTTACTTCATAATCTGTACATGTATTTTCCTCACTAAACATATATATATTATAGTTTCATGTACACTTAGTATAACTTATAAAACATATCCTAAAGCAAATCTTTAAGTTTTACGTTCCACGGGCATGCCGGTTAGGCTAAATGAGATGATGATGATGATGAGAAATGAAGTGGGAGGAAACAGGAGAATCCCGAGAAAATCCACGAGCACGGCGTTTGTCCACCGCAAAGTCCATACGGCGTGAGCTGGGATCGAACCAGGAACCCCAAGCACCGGAGGTGAACGCTCTACCACTGAGCCACCGCACTCCCCAAAATATATCCTAAAGTGTCTTCTAAAAAGGTGAAGCTAAATAACATTTTTAACAACTTATCAGTATATAAAAACATACAATGAAGGTTAGTGCCACTTTTTAAAGTATTTTTCATCAACATATTTACAAAAGGAATTCAAACATTTGTCATACAGTGAGATTAACTTTTTTATTGTAAGTCAGCTGCCAGTGGGTAGAACCAGTGTGCAATTGTTCATCGATATCATCATGCTTAGTGGACAGGAGTATCATGAGGTGTGGTGTAAGACATGAAAATTCCTCGGAACAAGATTCGGGCTAGGTGGTCAAGCATGTCCCATATTAGGTAGGTACCCATACTTGACTTCAGGAGTTAGGACATCTTTCTCCAGAAATTGACTTCTAAGTGCCTTATTTATTGTTTCTTACGAAGAACTACATTCGTGGATGCAGATTCACCTTAGGAGGTATACCCGTCATATGGCATATCTTATGGTGTAAAAACGATAGTCCAAAAAACACGAACTTACTGTGGCAATTAAAAAGCAGAAATGTTATCTAACTAAGTCATGGCATTCGTGCTTTTATATAACCCGTGGCCTCGCGCGATACCGGTAATGCATTCAAAAGAAGCGGGCGTGTCAGCGACGGTGAGTATGCGCATAAGCAGACAGTGGGTGGATACCGATAACAATAGTGCCAATGCAGGTTTTATGTTTCTCGACTTACAGGGTTTATACAACTCCAGCGCAGCCATTAAGATATCATGAACTATGCTTTTCTTATTCAGTCTAAAAATTATGCTTTAAAATGTTTAATTACAATAAACGTGCCTTTTCAAAGGAACGAAATGAAACCTCTTAAATTATATAATTTCTCAGTTAAATTCCTTTGTTTGCCTACTTTTGTTCGTTCTTGCAACTCTCAAGCCGGGTTTCTTGCAGTGTAGTTTTTATGGCGTTAGTCTGTACGCTGTATTTATACGGAAATCATGAAATAATTCTAACTTTTCAACACTTATTTCTGGTGGCCACTCTAAACTAAGTAAGGTATTGTCACGCTGCCCGGCGCAAACATTTTGGAGGTCAATAACAATAACAAAACTAGGGCATTACTCAAGCAGACAATTCTACTAAATTTTGACACATTTTTAGGTTTGGTTAGAGCAGGGATGCAAATATGCAACAAAATTTGGTAAGTCTTTACTTTGACTCCAACTGTGACTTTAATCGGTTCTTATAGGTTCAGTTACTTCCTGGAACTGTTTGTGCGTGAGTCACTTGTTAGAACTGTTCGTGCCTTTGGTGTGACGTCTTAGTTCATATTTTTCCCACTAGGTGTCTGTGTAGTCATATGGTAGTTGGTTAGTAGTCACATGTTCTGTGTGCATGTATGTGTGTGCTGCTGTTTGTGGCATGTGGGAGCGCGTAATTGAATTGGTTGAATTGAGTTAGAGAAAACCTATCATAGTTGTGGTCTAAACTGAAGATATTTTCGACGTATTCTAAAAGTGGACGTTTATTGGTTTCTTGTTTGTAATAATAGCAAGTGTGCTCGGTTTAATAAAACGACGTGTGTGCGGAAAGGAACATTTTTCAGTAATGTTGAGTATTGTGCATGTGTTCTTGGTATCTTATTTTTTCGTGTGTGGAATCAGCAGTTATGAGTTCATTATTCATGAGATTTCTCCTATGGCGAAATGGTGAGTGTTTTCTTTTTTTAATTCATATTATTTTTATTCTTGATTTGTTTTGCATTTGAGTATTAGGCAAAGTATTTGGTTTGCTGCTGCTTGTCCTATTGTCTTGTTGAGATGTAATTTTTTTTTCTTTGTCATGTACTGATTTATGATTAGAGACGAGTGTTTCTTTTTTTTAATTTTTCCCTTCTTATCTTAGCTTTATAGTAGTGGTGTGATTATTTATTATTATTTTGGATGTTTTTATGGTACTTGAGCGGGAGGGGGGTTGGGGGGCGGTAGCCCCCCATTTAGATCTCAAAATTCATAGTCACCGCTTCACCTGAATTGATGTTTAGTAACATTGTGGCCCTTGTACTTATAGTATAATTCTTAACTTCGTATAGTAACATTGTGGCCCTTGTACTTATAGTATAATTCTTAACATCGTATAGTAACATTGTGGCCCTTGTACTTATAGTATAATTCTTAACATCGTACATTACTTTCACTGTGTTAGTAATTGTAATCGATTCATGTGATCCGGTTCCGGGAGCAGTTTAGGAATGATTACTAAACTGCTCCGGGAACCGGATCACATGAATCGGTTGAAGTCACAGTTGGAGTCAAAGTAAAAATTTGCCCAAAATTTTACTAGCCCAAGAAAGAAGCTACAGGCTCACATCCCACAGTATAAATCATCTACTTACCTTCGATATGATATTAAATATTCGCCCGCGTGGATGAACCACTCGCTCCGGGCGAGTGGTTATTTGCATCCCTGGTTTAGAGCTTTGTATTTCTTTGAGCAGAGCGTGCACTAAATGAGGAGCTGTATTACTACTTGCAGACTGACTCAGCAGAAAGACATTGTGGACGTATGACATGAAAACTACAGTGTATAAAACACGAAGAAATTTGTGCTAGGTGACCGGTAAAAAGCACGAATGCTATTTAATCGAGTCAGTGTGGGAGAGTAACAGGGGGGCGGGCTCGAGCAGTAGTGAGTGCGTTTGTACGGAGCCGGCGCGTGAGCGACGGGGGGTCCACGCATAACGAGGATAGTGGAAGAGAATACTTACACATACTATATTACTCAAAGCTCATTCCTTCAGGAAACATATTTCACATCGTATTTTAAATATGAATTTTCTATTTGGTATAACAGTCTGCTCGCGTGAACCCAAAATTAGTGGAAGAATTATACAATTGTTCAACAATTATTTCGAGTGGCGTACCCAAACTTGACATGTACGAAAAAAAAAAAAACTACTTCCTGTGTCGTTTTAAGGTAACTCGTTCTTTCGGAACTGTTTATGTTGTCAAAATGCTTAGCATGTCGACGTCTTTTCGCACTAACAATTTCGTAACATGTTAAATAAATGTGAATTACTGCACAAACTTTAAAGCCTCTTACATAAAAATCTTATTTCATGCTAATATTATATAACAATTAATGTTTTTGTTTTAAAACAAAGCAGTAGTTATCAGTTCATATAAACCAACCACACAATTTTCACAAACAAAATTCAACACCAAATTAAATATGGTGTTGCTTGCAACAAGATGATTTAACTGTATTTCACATTATGTCCATTAGTGTAGGTAGAATTTATTAATTTAAGTTACTACTTTAAACACGAACTGCAATTTTCAATTGAACGTAGGGCATTGACATGTTTTGTTCCAAGCTTTTTACTTTCTCAATGGCACTGCAGTTCAGTGACCTAAAAATAATGTGGGTTACATTAGAAATCTCTTCTCGAGTAAGGTTTTTTTACCATCCCAACATTAAAACATAGACAAATTCGAGTTCGTCTACGCGCTAAAACTATTTCTAAATATATCAGCAGTAGATTTCGCAATACTCCCACGCTTAACAAAAGGTCTGTTAAACTCGTCAACATAGCACTGCTTGAGTACACAAATATATTGATATACAGTTTATACAACGCATTTTTACTGCATTAAATTATTTATAAATGAACCAGAAACCTTTACACAACAAGTAAATTAATATTTACTTACTTCCTCTTCCAGAAATTTGTGATTAATCCAATTATTTTTTATCTTACGAAGTGTGATAGTCTACTTACTAGCTGTTGTCCAAGGTTGTTCCTACTTTGTTTGCCATATGATTTCACTCAAATTAACTGACATAACCTAATTATATAATTAGCAATACGTACTCGAGAGCTTCCTGTACAACAATTTACGGCACACATCTCTGAAAACTGAACTTATTTCCAGTAATTCAAATGTCACTAAGCCTCTTTGTTCTCACTTGCTTCGCTCCTTTCGCCATCATTTTCTGACCGTGACGAAATCGCACTAGATGGCCTTGAAGGACAGCAGACAGCTACAGCAGCGAAGATATGTAAGGACTCAAACCTAACGAGTCTACATCGGTACATCAAGGCTATTTTCGGGTCTTGTCTCACGATATAAACTTTTTTTTTTTCTTTCTTTTATAGACTGGTACATATATATACACACACCTGGTCCTCTTTTAACACTCGGCAGTAATGGAATGAAACAACCAAATTAGAAATCCACGGTACACAAAATGCAGTTACATCAGTTCTAAAACAAAAACTTGCATTCATTAACAGAATCAGGAAAACGAAGGTAGCCAAGAACGAAATCTCGTTTTCACATAATTTCGCGTTGTTATTGGTGTTAAGAGAAAACAAGTCTTTAATAAAGTTTCATAATAAAACATATTATGCAACCTAACGCTTCAAAAACAAGGTCGTAATATTTGAAACACACCCTCGAAAACCTGAATCATCTCTGTTGTTTACTATATACTACGGCTACTATTTAATGTTGCAATTTCAAGGTAAATCTCAATATGCAACAGTCAAAATATTAATAATAAAAAGGAATAAATACATACCTGTAGAAGCAATGTCCTGCTGCGATGAAATGCATAGAAAATATGTAAGATAGTTCTTTCATTGGAAAACAGTATTTCCAGTAACTTATTTCATCCAACCAAACAATAAGAAAATCGTGTGTTTTTACTGCTGTTCGTACTGCTGTTTTTACTGCCTATTAATGAACACACTATAAATGACAAAATAAATAAATAAGGGCGTCCATCCTCTTAAGTTGTTGAGAAAGATTTCAAACTGCGTAGATGTACTTCAAGAAATGTTACAATTGGTTCTAAACTAGGATTATATCTTGACAAGTAACAATTATTAATCACAAAAAGTCGTAACTTCTTTAATTTCCAAGATTATATTCTATTATTAAAATATGATCAGCCCTAAGATGTCCAAAAGAGCCTTCAGCTTCTCTTGTGTTTTAACTGCATCTTTGTTTCCTAAACGAAAATGTGAATCAGATTTGTGTAAATTTGCATCTAATTGACTTCAATATTTGAGCGCCATATCAAGTAAACTTCAAACAAAATGTACAGCTGTGCTATAAATTCATTTTAGTCATTCTATTATTATTATTATTATTATTATTATTATTATTATTATTATTATTATTATTATTATTATTATTATTATTATTATTATTATTATTAAGTATTCTGCCTTTTGGCAGGTGGTGGGACTAATGAGGATTTTTTTTTCAGTTTTAGATTTGGTCCTGGAAATGTTTCCTCCACATTTCTCGATCTTGAACTTCCTCTTTTAACTCCCAATATTTTCTCCTATTTTTCAAATTTTTGATCAGTTGTCAGGGGCGTAAATAAGGGCCCCGCAGACACCGTATTGCGGGGGGCCCCAAGCCATCAGGGAGTCCCCAATTCGTGAAGTGGGACGTAGAGAAGGGGTGCCACTGCATGCTGTCTGCGGGGTGGCCCCCAAGCCTTTAGTTACGCCGCTGTCAGTTGTGTTCTTCTTCCTATTTCCTGCTTCCTTTCCATCTTTCCTTCTATGGTGGTATGAAGAAGACAATTTCTTCTCAAGATGTGTCCAATCCAATTGGCCTTCCTACGAAGGATGCTGGATAGAAGTGTCCTCTTCTCTCCTATCCGTGTGGAATTAGTCAACATTAAAATTACAAAATATTTAAATTGTTACTAGCTGAACCTACGCTCTCTACACAACATCATTCACATATGAGCATGAATCTCCTAATCTCCTTATCATTCGTTACATCTTTACATGTCTCTTTACAGACACAAATGAAAAACTTGTTGATAAAAATTGGCAAGGGGTACCATAAAGGGGAGATTTTTTTTTTTCAATATCTCGCACCGTTTGCAAGATTTGAGCCTACTTCCGGTTGGAGTTTTTAATTCATGTATAGTCAGTGTTTTCTTTTTTCTTGCATGCAGTATGTTATGAGCAAATACATTACACACACACACACACACACAATTAATTATAATGTCAGTGACATATAGTGTTCATTGGATAAAACACTCCAAACAATAAAGGTTTTTCTTAGACTGGGGAAATGGTTATCCTTTGTTTTTCATTATCATTTGGCTATGCGCCTGAGAGAAATACTACTCCTTTATGCAATTATGTTGTGCTGGAATGTATAAGTCGTAGGATATGATGCTTTACTTTTTTAAAATTTCAACAATTCCAGTGTATCCCTAAAAAATGTAACAAAGAAATAACGGCCATGTTTTTTTTAATATTCAATTAAAACTGGACAATCTACACAAAACTTGGAATCTAGTAGTGAAAACAGCACGTTCCTAGCACTTGTGATTCTCGAGATCTCATTGTCGAAGGGATTGGAGACAAACATATAAACCTAGCATTTTAATATATAGAGAGTGGAAATATTCAGAAAAAAATACGGAAATATTTCACCGAACATTTTCTGTAAAATTGGGCCACTAGGTAGCTTTGTCTCTTGGGAAGAGTCCCCGTATTTTACCTTTCGATCTCGTGGGCATTCTATCCCCGCGATGTCCTTAACATGTCCCCGTAATCTCCTAGTTTGGTTCAGCCCAAGTGTGTCATTTCCATAAGTCAACAAATGAAACTACACAACCTAGTTAATCAAAGTAATCGGCGTCGGCAACCATACACTTTTGCAATAGTTCTACCAACAATTAGATTCCATGGCGAAAGAAATCTGGAGACTGTGATGTGAAGAGATAATGAAACACATGTTTCACCGCCCGATCATCAGGGAGGTTCTTCCCTCCAAGAAGTGCTCGAGATGCCGGGAGAGCTTATAATCGGTGGGAGAGACATCAGGAGAATACAGTGGATGCGGAAATTTTCCATACTGCAACAAGACCCTTTGAGCGACATTTCCGCGTGCGTTGTAGTGCAACACGAGGACGCTATGTCTTTTGAAAATTCTGGATGCTTCCGGTCAAAGTTACGATTCATTTTATGGATCTCAGCACAATAAGGATCACCAGCAACAACGTCTTGGACTTTGATCAAGATCCAACTACTGCTCTGTTCATTTACGATTGTCGTACGAGATCCATTATTCATCTGAAATGATAACCCGATGCACGAAACTTACCCCATTACTTCCGTGCACTCAGAGAACCGCATACCTACAGATGAGGATTCCTGTTGGCCGGAATCAACTTATCTGGCACTCCAACTTTATCAGCTTGCTGGGGGGCGCGGTGGCTCAGTGGTAGAGCGTTCACCTCCGGTGCTTGGGGTCCCTGGTTTGATCCCAGATCGTGCCGTGTGGACTTTGTGGTGGACACCGTGCTCGTGAGTTTTCTCGGGATTCTCCCGTTTCATCCAACTTTCTTCATTCCACCATTTTATTCATTTCTCATAATCACCGTTTCCTTTACCCTAACCGGCATAATCGTGGGACGTAAAACTTAAAGATTTTTATCAGCTTGCTGATTACACATATATAACTTGTCTGCAATGACAAGTACCGGTACATGTTTCCGAACCAATTCCATTATATTCCTGAGAAGCTCCGATTCGTATTTTTGGGTGTAGAATAACATTATCTATTAATGACTTAAGTTACATTTCATTATCTCTTTTTATTTACGAAAAACTGGCAAAAGAAAAATTGTTTGCTTTTGAAAAATATTTAGTAGTCTGGCCCCTTAAGATTGAAGTAAAAATATTCGCCAAAAAGTTTCCCAGCATAAAAGTCGCAGTCTACGGGATTTTTGTCTTTGTGAACGAGACTTCCTTTGAAATTGTTTACCTTGCGTGAATCCGAGCAAAAGAATCTTTCTTGTTTACTGATATGTAATATCGTGACTCATCTGTCAACAGAGATCAAACACCTACTTCCACCCTCCATTGTATGTTGACACAGTGTTGTATGTATCAAAATTCGAAATTGTTTTGATCATATCAATAATTGCAAGGCAGCTTTCCTCGCTTAATAGTCGCAGTTGGATTTTCGCATTAAAAAAATGGTACCAAAAGTGCGATTATACGAGTAAACACCATAAATTTACCTAACCTAAATTTTGATGAGGTATTTCTTCCGGTTACATAATTGAAAGAAACTGAAGTTTTGTCTATTTTACTTATTTCATTTATTAGCTATTACGATTATTTATCTATTTTTCTTCTCTTTTTTCGAGACGAAAAACTTAGCCGATGCACATTTCATTCGATTCCAGTCACAGAATTTGAATTAGTTTACAGAATGAGTTAGAAAATACCTCATATTAAATCTAGAAAAAAGATAGTTTTAAACAATAACGGTAAATGAAACTCTAAAAATAATTCTATTATAAACTGCGGAAAAAGGAGAAAATATTTTGTTTTGTATGGTAAGATAAAGAAATGAAACTAAAATCGTAAAAGCTTTAGGTTTCATAAGTGGTTCGTTAATAGGAGATTATAATCAGTCACGCCTGATACTTTTATAGTCTTATATTAGTTCCATATCTTCGTTTTACTTTTTAAAAGATTTCCGTTTTGTCATGTTTTCACATTCAACCAGTCTACCCTATTCTTAAAATCTAAAACAAAAGTAATTTACGAAAATTTCCTGGATGTTATACTGTGCATGCCAACTCCAAAGCATTTCTGGTTGCATAATGAAATAGGATATGTTCATACTTAATTTGTTTTTACAGATAAACGATAAGAGAAAAATTAGAATAGATACTGTTTGCCACACTTGGTATTGATGTAGTTTGCCACAGTATCGTTATTGCTGATTTATCTCATCTGATTATCATGGAGATGGAGACACAATAACGAAGTAGCTAAGGGTTGCCAGATGATTATACAACCAGTCATATTCATTATATTAAAGTTATAGTTAAGTTTGTTCATGTTCAATTCAAGTGCTCGAGATAATCATTTCTATGTTTTGAAACCCGTCTAATGGGTTCAGAGCCGGATGTACCACTAGGTCTGTGCCTAGGTGTGCCTGCACTTTTTCATAACTGTATACAAAACAAACATGATTACTTTTGTGAAAAATTATCTACATGAAAGCGTAGTTGCAGTCAATGTTCTTTAAGAAAAATAATAAATGGCATCCATTAGAATAAGTTTCAATGGATATTTTTTTTTTCAAATTACAGAAAGGTTGAATTTTGAGTGTCGTGAAAAACACGAGGAAAAATGCCACACTCAATCAGTTCTCCAAATTTTCCGCATGAATATTCTTTCTTCTACAGCCCACACACAGTGTTCCATACAGATTGCAGGCTTCGTGTAACCATTTCGAACAGGTAGCACACTGAATCCAATCAGATTTAGAATTCGTGAGCAATAGTTTTCGCAGTATCTCACACAATCGTTGATGTCTTACTCAGATAGATTCAGCGTAGCACCTAGCGCACATTGCTTTTTCTGTCCGTCTTTTCTTAATCCTGAAAATAGATTGTGAATTCTTTGCTTTCATGCTTGCAAATCTAAAAACCGAATTGAGCACTTCGGATTACACTTGAATTTTTTACTCTATCGAGGAATCGTTGGAATGGGAATGAGCTAGTGGACGTACTTATTGGGGTTTTCTATGGATGTGAAACTACAGGCAGATATTGAAAGCTTTGATTCTATTTCTGTTGGGTGACTCTGGGGCACCAAAGGAGATTGTGCAGTTACTTTGGTGTCACTTGAGTTGTTTGTGAGGTTGTTGGTTTCACTATGAAAGGCGAAAGACTTCCTGAGATACTCGACAAATGAATCAACATGGTCAGATATGTTGCTATCGGTAGATGAAATTAGACTAGGATCTAAGTGGCAAGCATGAGAAATGGAAAAGAAGGCTCGGGAACCTGAAATAGCAATTCCTTTCTGTAACTGCGGCAACAATCCTTTTCTCACGAGGAGATATGTCGCACGCGCTACTTTTTTTGAAATGGTTTTATGGTTTTAATGGTAACGAAAGAAAATCAGTCATCAAGTGTAGGAGGCTCATGTAGGCAGGTCATGTAGCCAGGATGAAACAAGTAGGAATGCTTTCTAAGTTTTTGCTGAAATCCAATTAGAAAAATTTAAATGAAATATCTTTGAGTTTAACGTCCCACGATTATGCCGGTTAGGCTAAAGAAGACGGTGATTATGAAATAATGAATGAAATGGTGAAATGATGAAAGTGGGAGGAAACGGGAGAACCCTGAGGAAACCCACGTATACGGTGTTTATCCACCACAAAGTTCACTTGGCGGGAGCTCGTGAACCGGGACCCCATGCACCAGAGGTGAACGCTCAACCCCTGAGTCACCACGGCCCTGAAATCCAATTAGAAAACGTCCATTATGAAGACATAGGCGCAGATGGGAAGATAATATTAAGATGAATCTCGCAGAAATAGCAGTACAAAATAGAAACTGGATCCAGTTGGCTATGGACAGAAGTCAGTGGAGAGCTTTTGTGACTGCGGCATTATTTACCTCCGGTTCCCATAGGCCATAGAGTTATACATACAGGGTGTTTCAAAACAACACCGACAAAGTTTGTGAGGTGATTCCTGACACCAAGATAAGACAAAGACTATAGACCAACCTAAGTGTACAAATGCTTCCTTTCGGAGTTATAGGCTGCCGAAAACATGAAAAAATGAACTTTAAAGTCCCATAGCTTCAAAACTATTGGACTTACCGTAGTCGAGTCGAGATTTCACTTAGGAACTAATGTGTGTCCTATCCAAAACTCCATGTTTCAGAAGTACTCACGCAACAATTTTTATAGAGGGAGTTTGGCTACGGGGATATAATTTGAAGTACTCACCAACTACCTGTATAAAATTTGTTGCGGAAGTGCTACAGGATTCTGAAACTTGGATATTTGGAAAGGGCACATACTACTTTCTAAGTGAAGTCTTGACCTGACTACGGTAGGTCCCATAGCTTTGGAGCTATAAACCTTTAAAGTTCGTTTTTTCATGTTTTTTGGTAGCCTATAACTCCGAAAGTAAGTATTTATGCACCCAGGTTGGTCTATACTTTTTGTCTTATCTTGGTGTCAGGAATCACCTCCCAAACGTTGTCAGTGTTGTTTTGAAACATCCCGTGTATATATATATAGCAAACATTAATAGTTTAAAAATACATTTTTAGTTGCAACTGGTGTAAAGGTCACAATTCACCACTCCGAGTTATCTTCATGTTACGCATAAATTGTGGAACGAATTATTAAGTCAATCACAAAGATAATATCTAGACCAGTGTTTCTCAAAGTACGTTATGAATCAGGACCGTACCCAAAATAAAATCGCGCGATATATCTAAGATTAGGATTATGAATTAGATTTCTAGGTTTTCGGCATCTGTGGCCAACTTAGCCGGCCACGTATGAGGGATGACGTCCCTTGACGAGCACAATTTAATTTGGTCTTTCTAGGTTGATTATTCGGATCACTTCGTCAACAGTATGGGGGCCCTCAGAAGAGTATTCGTACCACTGCAAACAAATTAGACATATACGACTGTCGTTTGGCGCTTCGTGCAATTGGTAAGATGAAAAGTTGGAATTATGAGTGCTTTATGAGTTTACACTGCCGAACAAGAGTCGCCGTCTGGAAATGTGCAGTCCTCTCAGTGTAAGGAGTAACTCCGAAGTTTCGTACTTCAGATGTCTCTTCAGATGACTATTATAACAATCTTAAACGGTCGGGAGAGAGAGGTTAGATCCTAATCAAAGTCCATCACGTTTTCAAAACCGCTAGATGTTGTTGCTGCTGTAGTAATTTGCGGTGGGATTGATCCATCATGTCTCTGTCGGTTGAAGCGAAGTCATCACATGGTGATCTATGGTGGAGTTCATTCATCATGTCTTTGTCGTTTGAGGCGAAGTCATCACGTGATGGTCTATGGTGGAGTTCATTCATCATGTCTTTGTCGGTTGAGGCGAAGTCATCACATGTTGATCTATCGTGGAGTTCATTCATCATGTTTTTTGCCGTTTGAGGCGAAGTCATCACATGATGATCTATGGTGGAGTTCGTTCATCATGTCCTTGTCGATTGAGGCGACGTCATCACATGGTGATCTAGGTGGAGTTCATTAATCATATCTTTGTTGATTGAGATAAAACCATCAAATAATGATCTATGGCGAGATTGATCAATCATGTAATCCACCGTCTAGGTGAAACCATCACTGTGGATCGTTGCAGTGCTGAAGTCCATTAAATACACCACAATTTTGCTCAGAAGCATCTAGAAATGTTCATAACACAGGATGTTTTTTTTTTTGTATGACAATACAAGACTAGCCTAAATGATTCATCGAATTTCAAAGCACTGTTTATTTACAAGTATAGGACATACAAAGATTGGTTATACGTGAAAAAATGAATACACTCACCAAGTTTGTAGTACATTCTACAAATGCTCAATGTGTGCGCTTTTAATTACCCAGCACTCATCCAAATGGTAATCCAATTCCGTCCATATGTTCACTAGCATGTTTCCATCAATGTCCATCACAACATCAGTGAAGCGTTCTTGCAGTTCTTGTAGTGTTGTTGACATTGGATGTATATAAACTTTGTCCTTAACATAACCTATGAAGAAATCACGTGCTGTGAGATCTGGAGAAGGAGATTGATTAATCATTTACGCTAATCCTGTGTTCACACATATGTTGTTCAAAAGATGTTGAAGACCCTTCAAGAGTTGCAGTATAAACTCGCCATACTCTCCTAACGTATCTCCCACCGACTGCTATCTCTTCTCGCATCTTGAGCACTTCTTGTGACGGAAGGTCTTCCCTGATGATCGGGTGAGATACGCATCGCAGATTTCAGACTTTGTTCGTAACCAGGCGTAAAAGTGGATCTAAATAGCTAGGGGGACGCATGACTTCACACTGTCCCTTATGCCTATCTCTACCCATTGTAACCTTTTTTTAGGAAGCGCAAGGAGGACATAAATATTTTGGGAAGTTGGGGAATGACGTCCACACGCATTCCCCCTCACTTTTACCACTGTCCATAACAGAATCCTATCGTTCGCTGAGTGGGAACAAAAGTGTGTGGTTGCAGAACGACTATTTTGATTATCCAGATAGTGTAGCTTTCATTTGTTGGCCTTTGAAAATGACGCAGTTGAGGTGGACATTGCAGGCTGATCAACCTAATAGTTATGCAACAAGTGAACATTATATTCTGATGACTGTTCTCCCACAATTTTCTTTGTATTTCTACAAAAAAAAAAAAAAATCTTGTTTTTCTACACATCGTTTTCATCCTCTTGTCAGATTCACATTCTATTTATTCTTTTAGTCTTTCATTTTAGATTTAAACCTTCCAACCTTTTTACGATTAGTGTTCTGAACACTGGCCTTATCCTGACTGGGGACAAATAACCTGGACGCCGATGATCCACCCCCACCCCCAAAGCTATCTATTTCATCTACACATGTTAAACAAAACTTTCTCTTTATATGTTTCGGTACATCGGATTAATAAGAGGTTCAAAGCCGAGATTAGCTCAGACAAACTACAGTGTTTCTCTCAGGCGAACTTCTGAATGAGAGGTGCGCAACAGTTCTCCGGGGGCTAAGATAAATTTAATTATGAATATATGTCTCTTGTGCAGAATACGTCCTTTAGTATCTAAGTGCATCATTCTCACATTTTGATGTTGCCCCACCAGGACGACATTTTCTATAAGAAAGCCTGGCCGGAAACTGTCTAGCCTTCAAAGTTAATAATAAAACAGCATCACTATTCAATGTTCACTATGTTATCTTTCGTGGATATATTATTATTATTATTATTATTATTAGTAGTAGTAGTAGTAGTAGTAGTAGTAGTAGTAGTAGTAGTAGTAGTTGTTGTTGTTGTTCTTGTTGTTGTAATTTATTCAACACTTTTAACTTCAGTTAACATTATGTTAGAATTTGAGCAATCTGCTCGATATAACTGAGAGTAAAATGATTCCATTGGAAAATAATAAAATATATACTTAGGTAGAGCCCGATTTACAAAGATTCCTCTCCAACCATTACACTTTAACTTTAGCCTGCCTATTTGATTTAGTTATTTGTAGAGATGCACACAAGACAAGATTTGCGACTGTCTCGTCTCGAAAATGTGCTTTAAAAGTGATGTCTCGACTCGAAAATTGTATATTTCTCTATTGGAAGAGACGTGTCTCGACTCGTTTCGTGCGCATCCCTAGTTATTTGTTTATATAAGCCTAAATCATGAAGACAATGACAAAATAATAGTGTTTATGGGATCAATCCTATAAACTGTTTCGCCAATTGGTGCAATAACCGAAGCAAATGAGTAGGCCGACTAACTAAATGAGATAAAACTTTTGGTTTTGCGTCTCATGATTACGCCCCTTCAGAGTAAAGAAGACGAATGATCCATTAATGAAAGTGGACGAAAATGATAGAATTATTGGAAATGAAATCTTTGAGTTTTACGTCCCACGGTTATGCCAAAAGACGGTGATGATGAATAGTGAATGAAATGAAGAAAGTGGGAAGAAACGGGAGAACCCTGAGAAAACCCACGCACACGGTGTTTGTCCACCACAAAGTTCACTTGGCGGGGGCTGGGATCGAACCCGGGACCCTAAGCACCAGAGGTGAGCGCTCTACCACTGAGCCACAGCGGCCCCTAGAATTAGTGGAATGAGGATATCAGAGGGAATGAAAGAGATCCGAAAAAAAAACTGCGGACATGTTGTACACCACAATCTCACTTTGTTTGCGATGGAGCAAGGAACCCTTAGCACCAGAGGTAAACGCTTTACCACTGAACCAACGTCCTCTCCCCGAGTTAACCAAAGTCTGCACTAAAGAACTTCCGTTAAACCTTTACACGACGAAGTTGGTCGTTTTCGACCAATAGCGATTTTGGCTGAAAATACGGTTTGGTCCTTTTCGACCAAAAGAATTATTCAGACCAATAACTAATGTAGCACTGGCTATCCTGCATCAAACCTTCCGCTGCTAGCATCTGTGTGTTCTAAAACGATCAAAGAAACACGTGACTGAAATATGGTTCACCAGTTGTAACCCAAACAAACCATAAAATTGGTTACTTTTCCTCCCTTTTTTTTTTTTTTTTTTTCATTTCTTCACGTTGACTTTTGTGACCGCTTGTTTATCAATTATTTCTGCTGACACGAGGAGATTGTTTCTCTTGTGAGGAACTCAGCTTACACTTCGAGGTGTTTATTACCAATGATGTTGATGAGATAAGGGAAAATGTGTGTGCGTGAATGCGTTTGTGTGTGTGTGAGAGTGTTTCTGTCCAGACAGTCCACCACTCTATCCCTTTGTGTGTTTCATGGTACATTGCGTTATAACTCTCCTATTTGAGCTTTTTCGTCCGGTTTTTTTTTTGTTTTTCAAGTCAAGAGGCATTGTAGAAGACCTTACGTATGGTTTCACACCTTCCTGCGTCGAGACATAGGAGGTGATGACGTCATAATTCTCAAATATATATATATTTTCTTTTATTAAGCCTATGTTCATTATTTTTTGGCGGGCTTATTTTTGCACGTAGAAGATTGAAATTTTGCACAAACATTCACTCCACCGAGTAGTATTTAACAGATTTTTTTTTAGATTTCTGCGTTAAAACAGGGGGGGATCCAGAGAGGGAAAAAGTTGAAAAAAGGGATATTTTTATCAAAAAATCCTTTTCTTCGGGATTTTTCCGTCTTAGATACATGGTGGAGACATGTGAATGGTACTGCCTGAAAGGCAGTTCTATTCTGAAGAAAACGATGTGCAAACCATGATTCTAGGGTAATTAGGGATGTCTCAGGGAATTTTCAAAAATATCCCTCTGTATACGGGAATATGGTACATTGTCAGTATATATATATTTTTGGCAGGCTTACTTTTGCACCTAGAAGATTGAAATTGTGTATAAACATTCAGTCCACCTAGTAGTATTTATCAGATTTTTTTTCAGATCTCTGCGTTAAAACAGGGGGGTCCAGAGGGGCTAAAAGTTGAAAAAAGGGATATTTAGACCAAAAAATCCCTTTCTTCGGGATTTTCCCGCCTTAGGTACATGATGGAGACACGTGAGTCGTACCGTCTGAAAGGCAGTTCTATTCTGAAGAGAATGATGGGCGAAACATGACCCTAGGGTAATTAGGGATGTGTCAGGGAATTTTTATCAAAATATACTTCTGTATAGGGGAATATGGGACGTTGTCGGTATATATAATTTTTTGCGGGCCTATTTTTGCACCTAGAAGATTGAAATTGTGCACAAACATTCAGTCCACCGAGTAGTATTTAACAGAATTTTTTTTTTCAGATTTCTGCGTTAAAACAGGGGGGAGCCAGAGGGGCTAAAATTTGAAAAAAGGGATATTTACACCAAAAAATTCCTTTTATCGGGATTTTCCCGCCTTAGATACATGATGGAGACATGTGAATGGTACCGCCTGAAAGGCAGTTCTATTCTGAAGAGAATGATTGGCAGATTGTAGTTCTAGGGTAAATAGAGATGTCTCAGGAAATTTTTTACCTGAGATCATGGTGTTTTGCGGTAATTTGGGGCATTGTGGGAATTCTTGATAAAATTTCTCCCGCCCTTAGTATTCAAGATATAAACTTGAAATTTAGCACACACATTCAGTATACCAAGTACTATTTACCAGATTTTTTTTGAGATCTCTACGTTCACACAGGGCCGTTCCAGAGGGGCCCAAAGTGTGGAAAAAAATTCCCCCCCTACGAAATTTTATATTTAAAATCATTTTCCCCTCTCCTGGTATATGATACGAGCATGCAAGTGGTACCATTTGAAAGCCAGCTCCATTCTGAAGAGAATGAGGTATGAACCATGATCCTAGGATAAATAGGGGTGAAGATATGGATTTGTTTGTAAACTCTTACGAAAACGCTTTAAATGGCGCCGTATAAAAGGGGCTGCGGCATTTAAATCCCTCCGTCGTTTGTGGAAAGAAAAAAAGAAGAACTGTATGTACGAGAAATCAATATTACAGCAGAAAAAAGAAAAATAAAAACACTTACTTCAGCATTTTTCTGCCATCTAGCGATGTGAAAGAAACTGGAAGTTCAGTCAAACTCTCAACAGATGGCATTAGCATCCTCAATCGAACAGACTAAATGGAAATTGCTCGAGTGACGACAACCCAGTTTTCGATTTAATGTTTATGAATGCGGTTGAGCACATCTCTTTTTCGTACTTGAACTGAAATTAAATAAAATACAATTATTTGAAGATGACCATTTACTCCAATTGCTTTCACGACGGAATAATAACCAAGTTTTGAGTGTTTTGTTGATGTCTTTGAAGGGTCCTCTCGAAATTAAAATAGCCTGCGGCCTGTCTTTGTAGCAATAAAATAATTTTAAAAACCTATTGCTTATTTGTTTGTTTAGCTTTTCTTTCCAGCACTGAGATGTATAGATATAGACCTGAAGTTTAAAGTGGAATCTGAAGCGAATGTATTTAATGCTCTCTCACTAGAAATCGAACTTAGGACAAGGCCGTTTTAGGTCAGAATGTTAGTTGGAATCGTCCTACATACGTCAGGATCCCTGCAATTGCCGCTACTCTTAGTATAAAAGCGATTTCATCGTGAATATCAAGTTAGAACAAAGAGTAAACGTGAAGTTTTGCGTTAAATTAGGCAAGTCTCTAGTAAGGGACGTTTGACATGATTCGAGAAGGTTCTTGCTTGAGTTGTACGAGTGTACATTCATGTCCAAAATGATTGTCGCATATCTATAACTGTCTTCTTGTAAGAATATAATTTGATAATGATTTTACAGGTACTTTTAATACTGATACTATGTATATAATCGGGAAATGTATATTTGTGGTAAATTTCATAGGAAAAGAATTATAAATACGAAAATTAGAGTGAGTAAAACAAAATGTTGCTAAAGGGAGAAGAAAATTTTATTTTCGTTTTATTGTTCTTATTTACTGCTCTTTTGGCATGAAATTTTCCACATACATGTCTTTGCCGATTATACACATACTAACATTATAAGAAATATCGGGCGAATTCGTTATCAAATTATATTCCTACAACAATATTAATTATAGACATGCGAGAATAATTTTGGACATGAGTGTACATTAACCAAGCATATGCTTATCGCGTGTTTTGACTGTCGCGAAATACCACATCAATAATTCGTCTGGACTCCCTCTGTTTTGGTCTTATTACTTTAGGATTTATTATAGGGAAGTCACAACTTTGCCTCTACCATTTTCTTCTCTCTTATGCTTTACCATTCGTTTATATATATATTCGCCTGATTAAAACCTCATGGTATTTCAATATTATAAACCATACCCTTTTTTTCTTACTTTTATTTCTGGTGCTTGGGGTCCCTGGTTCAATGCCCGGCCAAGTAAGTGTGTGGTGGACAGCATCGCGTCTGTGAGTTTTCTCGGGCTTTTCCTTTCTCCTCCTACATTCCCCTTCCACCAATTCTTCCATTATCATTCATTTGCTTTAATCATTGTCTCCCTTAGCCTAAAGGACATAATCGTGGAACGTTAAACTGAAAGATTTCATTTCATTTTTTTTATTTTTATTAATATTTTATTTTATTTGTTTACTTAATTACAAAATTATCCTGTGAACTAGGTACAAAGCTTAATAGATACTTTTTTTCTTCTTATACTAAGTTTTATCACTTGCTAAAATTTCTCCCTGATTGAGTTCTTGATGCTATTTTCCCTCCCACCATGGGAAAGTGAAAAGAATAAAAAAAAAAAAATTAAAATAAAGTAAGATTAATAATACAAGTTGACAAAAAGACACAGTGCAAATATAACAGGGGTGCCCACAAAGGGGGGGTTATAACGCAAACTGCGTCATTGAAATATTTAGGGGGGTTAAAAATCTATATAAATATGCTTGAGGGGTGTAAAAATTAATCGAAAATATTTTTTTTTCATGGAAGAACACCTATGGATAGACAATTGGGGGAGGGTGCGTCATGGACATAAGGGGGAGTTGGCACCACTGAATATAATACACACTATTGGCAAGTTGTAGGACGCTTATAGGAGGGCATTCGGCAGAAGTGACCAATATGTGCTGCCCTAAAAACTAGAAACTGCAGGACGACAAATGTAACTGTATCTGTCACCAAGCTTGACTCACACGTTTTTCGTCAGAAGGAGACATGTCTCACTTTTGTATCCACCCTATCTCCCCAAGGATGAAGATTCAGTTCAAGAGTTACCATTTGAGAGCACTGCGGAAGTTCAGCTCGGGAGAGTATCTTCTAACAAGGAACTCTAGGTATCTATCAGAGCCCGATATTCATGAAACTTTGTATATATATAGAGAGAGTGTCTCGGGAAACTCGCACAGCCAAAATTGTAGCTGCAGTCTCCAAGACGTTGGGACACTAGGGCTCGAGATAAGTCAAGGATTTTAGGATTTAGGATTTTAGATTTCTGGGCTTTCGGCATCGCGTTTTGGAGGAATGACGTCCCTCGGTGAGCACACTATCCTGGGAAAGGGAAGGAAGAAAGTGGCTTGGGACCTCTAAGTTAGGTACCACCCCGGCATTTGCCTGGTGTGAACGAGGAAAGCCCAAGAAAAACCTCATTCAGGGTGGCTGGCCTGAAAAAAACGTGTTACACTTTTTTGACCAAGTGGTCCCACCGGGAATCAAACCCGGGACCGCTTGCACCAAAGGCGAGAGCGTTAGCGATTACGCTCGAGATAAATCAAATGTGGAACGTCACTACATTAAGGACATGGTGACAAAATGTACGTTTTTCTTTAAAACTGGTCATTGTAAAAACACGAAATGAGCACGAGATGGTACATATGATCTGTTAAAAGCGATAAAAAAGAATATCCGCCATCTTGAAAGAGGCCATGTTGAAGATGGTGCGATTGGTGTAAATGAGAAGAGGTAATGTGTTAATTACTGGTTTATACACCGAGTTGCATTTATCTATCTTGAAGGGCTTCTTACTCAGTGGTGGTTCTTGAGGGATCACATTGGTAAAAGTTTATTTTTTTTTTGTTACACGCAGGGTCGGCTTTACCATATGTGTAACACGTGCATTAGCACAAGGCAGCAAGTTTCAAGGGGGCGGCAAAATCTGTCATAACTATATTATTTAAAATAAATATTTATTGTTGGAAACAGGCTTTATGGTGATGGTAGTTAAATTTACTAAGCTGACTTATTTGAATTAAGATTACATTGACACTGTTAAAGCAGTGGTGCCCACCCCACCTTAGGTCCATGACGCACATCCCCCCAATTGTCTACCCGTAGGTGTTCTTCCATGAAAAAAAAATCTTCTTTTCGATTAATTTTTACACTCCCTCAAACATATTTATACAGATTTTTACCCCCCCCCCAAATATTTCAATGACGCACTTTGCGTCATAGCCCCCCCCTTGTGGGCACCCCTGGTTAAAGCAAATATTCAAACAAATTTCAGCATGAATTGTTTGATTGTTGTCAATCACAAGAACTCAATTTTCGAACAGTAGCGAACACCTGTTCTATTTAGTTAGTTATCACAGTTTTGATATGAAAACTAGTTTCGTCTTTGTCACAAACAAGTTCCTTTTCATTGAAGGTGGAAACAAGTTTCTTTTTAAATTTTTAACAGATGTAGAAGAAAAATCAAGAAATAAAGATAAAAGAGCTAGTTGCACTGGAATTGCAAAATGATATATTGAGATTGAAGCTCGATATTGAATTGTATAAAAATGGTTACCATCTTTTCTCTATAGGTGTGTTTACTTTAACTTTCACTAACATAATAGATTATTATTTAAAGGAAAAACCAGACACAACGAGATTGTATTTATAGTGTTTAGGCTTTTCTGCGTGCGAGTGCCTTTTTTCCTCTCCTTTGTGTTTCTTCAAAGGTGTTCTTTCTAGAGAAAGGGCAAATAATGCCATTGCCCTGCATTACAGGTTAAAAGAAGAAAAGTTTCCTACAGCTCCAGAAAGCTATGCAGTTGAATATATTAAGTAACATTTCTCTACTTATCTTGTAGCAATAAAATTTATTATTTTACTGATGTGACTTCCCTCAAAACCGCCTCTGCTTTTCAGATACTATTTTTGCCATAAATTTTGAACCCCTCTTAAGGTTCGCACTTCATTCAAACTGGTATGATAAAATCCTAGACGTTCAACAAAAATTCGTTTTAAACGATTCAGTTATCTTCCCGTGATGCGTATTTATGTGCGTAGATTAAACCACTTCAGAAGGTAGAATACTTTTTTTTATTATTATTAAGTGGAAATTCATGATTTATACAAATGGAATTTCTCCTTGAGTTTTGTGCTACTTGACACCTTCAAATCTCACATGCAGTAGATTGTCTCCCGATCCTTATTCCGAACGGCGCAGGTCTTGAGGGCCCGGGCCCCCAATGCTCATGTGGGCCCCCATGTATCTTTATGAATATGTATTTTATTGTTATATGTATTGTTATACGTATTTTTATGAATATACAATATTTGGCATAATTTGACCTTGTCTGCAACCAAACACACATCTGAATCCTCCTCCCCCCAAGTTGCAGAGAAATTGGCACTCTTGCTTATTCCCTCACATATGTCATGTAACAAGTGAAATTTTTATTCAATAATTACCTTTATAACGTAGAAAACCCTTGAATCTCACAATTAAATCCTGCCAAAAAAAAAAAAGTTGGAAAAATGCAGTTTGATCTGATAAGAGCTTATCCTATTAGTACCATATATAAATAATAGATGGCGCTGGTACTGCAACTACTGTTTGAGAATAAGGTAATTGCTCAATAGATGGCACAGGTGTAGCATTTCAGATTCATTACGACAACCTGGCACAGTTTTATTGATTTTCTCGATTAAAAATTGGAAGCATAGTTTCTTCGACTGAATAAGAGATGGCAGAACGATCAGTAACGGTGTAAGATATCGCTTATTTGTGCGTGTGTTGCGCAATATAGCGAAATCCGAAGATTCGAGCGACGCACGCTACAAAAATGCGTTGGAAGTGAATCAGTGGTGAATACGCATCAGAACTACCCAGGCAAGACAAGACAAGACAAGACACGTGGATGAAGAGCATGAGTCGCATTTTTATCTAAGCAAACAAATATTTACATTTTAGGAAGTACGAAGAATAATTTGGTTAGAGTCCATGTGACGCACTAAGCGACGTTACATTTGGACTTTGATCTACGCAGTTAATTGGTATCAACTTTAAAGATACACAATTAAGATTGAAGGTGTTGTGTACTCGCTTTATCAGCGAAATGCGACGTAAAAATACTTGTCTAAGATTTTGTTAGTTCTGGTACAAAATATTTTTATATTTATATCTTTCGTGGCTATGGTTAGCTTAAGCACCTTTGGGGCGGAAAGTCCCCCAGGTCGATTTCAGGTTCAGACATCTCGTTTACCCTCGCCGCTAAAACGGCCGTTTAAATAAACTAATAATTATTATTCTTGAGCTTTGAGCGTAAGTTTTACGTCCCACGATTATGCTTTTAGGTTAAAAGAGACAGTGATGATGAGAAATTAGTGAAATGATGGAATGAAGAAAGTGGGAGGAAACGGGAGAAGACCCCACGTACACGGTATTTGTCCACCACAAAGCTCACTTGGCGCGAGCTGGGATCCACCCGAGGACCCCATTCACCAGAGGTGAACGCTCTACCACTGAATAATTATTATCAGTCATTACTTGTGATAAAAGGGTCAAATAGCCCTCCCTGCTGGTCTAGTAAGTAGCGCACGGGACTAGCCTTTGGTATATGGGATCCAGGGTTTGATTGCTTGATGCCTGTAACGGGACAATATTTGAATGTCACACAAATTCACCTTGTATTTATCCCATAAAGAACCCACAAATGTACGACAGGAATTTCGCAAAAGGTCCTATTTCTGGCACATAAGCGCATATCTGGAACTTCAAACGATGTCAGTGGAACAATCAACGACAAAAGTTCTTCCCTATTTAATTAAATTAGTTTCGTAAGTAACTTCAGAGTTGAAGGAGAATTTGAGTACAGTTTTCAGTAATTTAAAAAGAATTTAATTTTCTGTACATTCCAGCCATACTGCCACCATTCCCAAAATAAATTTTCCCAAACAGAAAGAACTTTTGTCTCTGCCTGTACATCCACTGAGAAAAATGGGACGTTACGTACATGTATATTCAGATATTTACTACTGTTATCGTTATTTGTCGACTGAAAGCAGGAAATTTGTGTTATTATTCAGTTCAAAATCTGTTGTCGTCGAGGAATTCTGTTGAGATATTTTAAGCTTAAAATATAGAAAACGATAATCATGCCTGTTGTCCTGTATGGTTGTGAAACATACATACTCTGAGGGAAGAACGCAGCAGTCCCGTATCCAGGGAGGGTCTAGGGAGCCCCCCTAAAGTTTTACTGGCCCCCTAAAATTTTCACGGTAGGCTTGCAAATGAACTATAGGGTCTAATATGGTGATGAACTATAATATGGTTGGATCGCCCCCCCCCCCCCCTCTAATTTCAGCCAGGCCTCCACTACATTTTTGGGCTGGCTACCAGCCTGGAAAGCAGATAGAAAATATTTGAGATGAAGATCCTGAGACGAATATTAGGACCCAAGAGGAACGGGAGTGGGTAATGGTGCAAACTTAACGTGGAAGTACATAATTTATACCGGTTACCAAACATTGTTAGGGTGATCAAGTCTGGGAGGCTCAGGTGGGCAGGCCATGTAGCCAGAATGGAAGAAAGTAAGAATGCTTTCAAAATTTTTAACTGGTAATCCAGTCGGAAAACGACCATTAGGAAGACCTAGGCGTAGCTGGGGGGGGGTAATATTAGGATGGATCTCTCAGAAATAGGAATACAAAGTAGAGAACTGGATCTAGTTGGATAAGGACAGAAGTCAATGGAGAGCTTTCGTGAAAGCGGGATTAAACCTCCTAGGCCATAGAGTTATTATTATTATTATTATTATTATTATTATTATTATTATTATTATTATTATTATTATTATTATTATTATTATTATTATTATTACAATTAGTAATTTTTTCTCTCCTATCCTCGCTCGAAAGTTAAGAAGGTGCACAAATTGCGAATTTTTAAATTTTTTAAAAACTAAACTTGTGTAAGATAAGCAAAAGAGGAGTAATGCATTAGTATACGTATTTCAAGGTTTGAAATTTTTTATAGTAAAATTCTATGAAATAATTCTCAATATCATTGTATGAGAATTCTCAGAAAGAAAAAAAATGTAAGTATTTACCCCCCACGCAATGTGCCTACGAAAGATATATGGTCTGTACACACACTACGAATAAGAGTGTTCTGTTTATTTTTACTGTATTTATCAAAGTACACAAATACTCAATTATGAATAGATTGCAATGTAAAGAAAAATGCGTAAAAGATTGGTCCGATATTGAATTAATCCTGTGAAATGCTACAATATCATCAGCGTTTAAGGATCTTCACTACAGCGAAATTAAACTACCGTTAATTTTAGTTTTTCTGTAATATCTTCAAAACAAATAAAAATATTCGAAAAGCAGAAACGTACTGAACTAGACAATGCAATATTGCAAGTGATACCTTTACCACAATTCACCTATCTGTTTTTGGTATGCCGCTATTTACAGAACCCACAAAAAATGCTAAATCTATCTACAGTTGCAAATCAAAAGCAGATAGATGTGAGTTATGATAACAGTATTAGATGCAAAATCGTATTGTCTAGTTCACTACGTTTCTGCTTTTCGAATATTTTTATTTGTTTTGAAGATATTACAGAAAAACTCTGAAATTAGCGGTAGTTTAATTTCGCTGTGGTGAAGACCCTTAAGAGGAAATGAAGTCTTTCAGTTTAACGTCACACGATTATTCCCTTTGGGCTAAAGGGAGACATATGATTAAGGCAAGTGAGTGATAATGGAATATTTGGTGAAATGAGAATGTGGAAGGAAACGTGAGTACCCCTAGAAAATCCAGAGACACAATGTTGTCCACCACAAACTTACTCGATCGAGGATCGAACCAGGGACCCCATGCACCAGCGGTAAGCACTCTACCACTGAACCACCGTGAATTAAAAAAAAGAAACAACCAAGATAGTTCTTACCGTGTTTTCATTTCACGATCGTCATTTTGGGAGAACATGGGGAGGAGTAGATTTTTCTCTCCTCCCCCTGAGTTTGAAAACCACATGTTTTTTTAATAAATTGTGTACTAATATACTAACAAATAACGTGAATCTCTCACTCTATGTCGGTGAACAATCTTGTCCCGATCCCCACCCCTGGCAAAATCTGAAGTGGCATTACTTTTTTAAAAATTAGCACTGGCGCAAGATGTCGTTTTGTTGTATGCTTGTTGCGCAATATAGCGAAAATTTATTGAACGCTACAAAAATGTGTTGAAAATAACGAGGTACAATTTGTACTGAATATAGTATTTATATTGGTGTATTCAGTCGTCCAACCCTTTCCTTACTGATTTAATGACTCTTAACTTTAACCAGTTCCTATCTTCGGCTAGAATACTCACATACAACGGACTATCCTTTTTTTTTTTTTTTTTTCAATTCCCTGGTGAAGCAGCCAAATACCACAATTATAATTCATGCAGAAACAAACACTTCCTTCCTCTTGTTCAGTCAAGTTCTAACTTGTTTCGCTTTCACACGATGATTTTCTTACTTTAGAGAATAAGTTAACCAATGTGACATTTCTAATTCCACAATTCACGTAGAATTATTTCAAGTACGTACAGAAACAGATCTAGCCCGGGGCTAGGAGGGCTTTAGGCCCCCCAGTTTTTTGAGTGACAAAAATAATGTAAGCTATTACTTATATATGTTTGAAAGTTTGTAGTAAACTTATGATATACCCAGTGACGTATTTACGATTTAGTTTTGGGAGGGGCTTTGCTAACTTTAGGGGGGGGGATTTGCCTGAAAATGTGAAAATTCTGCAAGATATTTCATATACCGGTACTTTACTATAGTAAGTAAGATTTCGGGGGGGATTAAGCCCGGAAGCCCCCCCTAAATACGCCACTGGATATACCTATCATAGTCTGGGTTCTTGCTGCCCCCTCCCCCCAGTTTTTGTCTTCTAGCTCCTCCACTGTACGTACTCACACGAATTAAGTTTAATAAATAACGTAATAAATGAAAATTGTATTCTGAATAAAGATATATATATGGAACATACGAAGGGAACAGACAGAACTAAGCAACCAATATAAAATATGTTACATCTTACAAGTGTAGGATGGTGTTAGAATTATCACACGAAATACATATTTTTGTATACAATATTTGAGACCGATAGCGTTTAGTTTTAACTAAGCAGTTTGGTGTGTAATTCAACTTGGGCTTCTGTAAAATCAATCTCTGCTTATATTAGCGTATGTTAAAAAAGAAGAAAAAGAAAGAAGAAGAAGAAGAAGAAGAAGAAGAAGAAGAAGAAGAAGAAAGACTATACAAATGAGGAATATGCGAAGTAAGAAGGTCCACAAAATTCATAAATTTACAGTAGGTAAAATCGCACTTTAAGCGTTTTCTAAATAAGAAAAAAAAGCCTTCTCTGTGTTCAAACTTATTGCTGGTTACAGCAGGTCCGGATATAGGGGTGCTATAGCCCCGGGTCTTCAGATAGACAGGGGTCTCCATTCTGATCAAAGTCTCAACTTGCTGCCTAAAAAGAATCATCCAAGATACAATCATCGTCATAAGATAAAAGTATGACCAAAAATATGAAACAAATTCCTTTGTTTGTTACATTCACCGTCTTAATAAATCAACGTAAATCAGTTGTAGAAGTACAGAATATCCAGTCCCAATTCAGCAATGTATGGCAAGGTTGATGCAGTTGAAATACGTGTGTTCACTTAACATTCCTATTGTACTTTCATAGAAATGTATTAGCCAAGGTCAGCAGAGGGCACATATTTTTTCTAGCCCCGGGCCTCTAAATAAGGTAATCAGGCCCTGGGGTGCAGTCTTGGAAAATCTTATTAATATATATATATATATATGGATTTAGGCTGAAGAAAACGGATTATTAAGAACAAATAGTGGAATGAGAATGTCAGAGAAAACGAGAAACGACAGAAACCGCGTATATTGTCCACTACATACTCATATGGCCTGGATCCGAACCAAGGACGCCGCACACCAAAAGAGAAAGCTCTATCACTGCGCCTTGGAGAACCATGTGGCAAAATAGGTACTACACATGATTTCCTTGCAGGTGGTCCCGAGTTTGATCCCAGTAGGGTACTTCCCTCAGGGAAAACTCCTACAAATGAGGTTTCGGATCAAAAAAAAAAAAAAAAAAAAACAGTAGTAGTTACAATTCCACTTTAAGTGGTAGATGCCGTCTCATATACCGTCGATACTGGAAAGGGATCATCCAGTCATCAATCAATGACTTGGAGAAGACTGGTCGAGATGTAAGAATAGCGGTCCCAAAACAAGAGACTTCAAAGAGTAAACAAATAGCTTTCTCTATGCGCCATTGCAGTATTACATCCATAAGAATTTGGTTTTTGGGAGACTTTTGAAAATGTTACATATGGAATTTATCTCTTCTAGAATGGAGAATAGAACATGTTGTTTATCGTATTGGCATATTATTCTATGTAAAAATAAGAAATTATTCTAAGAACTAGTTTCCCAATACACATGGAAACAATTCAAAATACCCATAAGAATTTTAAAAATGAGAACTGACGTACTTTTGCTGCATGTTTAATAATACATGTTTTATTCCGAAGAACTGATTTGAATTATGAATCTACGTATTTCTCGTATTCACGTTTCAGTGTGTTACTTCGTGGTTTTATTGACTTCCAAGTCAACCGTCAAGATTCATAGTAGTAGAACAGACAAAGAGACGAGACGAGACGGGACTTCTTTTTAGTGACGAAATTGAGTTTTTTTCATTAGCAGCCAGATATACTCTCCGAATAATCACTTTCAGTACATTTTTTCCAGAGAGATCTGCGGTGGCTCAGTGATAGAGTGTTCACCTCTGGTGCATGGAGTTCTTGGTTTGGTCCGAACTCGCGCCAAATGAGCTTTGAGCTGAACAAACACTGTGTGCATGGGTTTTCTCGGGCTTCTCCCGTTTCCTCCCACTGTCTTCATTCCACTATTTCATTCATTTCTCATCATCGCCGTCTCCTTTAGCCTAAATGACATAACCATAGGACGTAAAACTTGAAAAATTCATTTAGATTTTTTTTTTTCGAAAAGAGATAGTCTTATTTTTGTGTCGTAGGCATGACGACGCAAGATGGGGTAAGAGAGCAGGTGTCCATTACTAGCTACGTCTGCCCAGCTACCTCCGAACATGTACAAGTAAAACTATTCTTTAATTCGTCCAAAATCCCCTGAAACATTTTCTTTGTCCATTGGTTCCCTACTCCTCAGATTAAAACTGGCGTCGTCACTGCTTGTAGGTAAGGTTCCTCGGCAAAAAGGGACGAAACAAATTTTCTGATTAGATACAAGACGAGACATGTATTTCAATAGAATCAGATAAACTTTCTGAGACGAGATATCGCTCCACCTTCGAGACGAGGTGTTCTCATCACTTGTTTTGTAAGGTAGCGTAAAAACGAGACACATTGTGCCGACTTCTCTGTAAATTTGGGGGGAGGGGGAGCATTCAGATGCATACGGCATATATATGAGGATTTTAAGACAAATTGCATTCAAATTATGCCAAGTATTGTATACTCACAAATACAATGAGGGGGCCCATATGAGCTTTGGGGAGACCGGGACCCCTGGCCCCCCAGGATCAGCGCCCTTGATTGTGCATAAATGATCACAACAATGACCAAGCACGCACCTATAGATTTTTGTCGGTAGGGCTCCAAACTTTGGGAGGGAGGTCCTATACTACAGCCCACTACATCTATGCAGTATTAAACGGGTATTATTCTACGCCCTAAAAGACGATAAGTAATTGTAAACTACTTTCACCTATATTTTCATTTTTTTAAAGAAAATGAGAGAACTAGATTATTTTTGAGAGAAAGAGCACAGATAAAAAATGTAAGATCAAATGTTCATGCTACATCAATTTTTTGTCTAAGTTAAATAAGTATAGTTTTCTTGAGAAAAATTACAAAGGTATATTCAGTTAGGAAGTTATATTATTGGGGATCCGGACCCTTTTGGAGCTCCCTCGTGGCTAACCGGTTAGCGTACGCACCTTTGGCGTGGGAGACCCGGGTTCGATTCCCGGCTGGTGCTCACGTGATTCGGATTCCACGTTAATCAGTAGGTCCACGTCTCATATAACCTCGCTGCTGAAACTCAACTCCGGACCCTTTGGACCGTCCGTGGGTGAGTAAAATGTGTCAAATTACATACCGTTTGGTGCACTTTTCCGCTCTTTTATTAGTCTAATAATGCAGTTACCTAGGAGCATAGGAAGCCCTTACTTTAGGAACGAAAACGTTAATTCTGCTATAAAGGAAAAGTTAGGATCCAGACTACGTGTCCGACTGTGCGTTTTTTTTTTTTTTTAATGGATTTTCTCAGTTCCACTAGGCTGTTGTTTTCGCTGTCAAAATTAGTTGTTAGCGTTCCAGTGTAAATTGACCTGCAAGTGTACCCAGGCATGTACTCGGGCCTTTATTTCGCGGGACAGAGGGGAGTAAAAGCTTTTCGGAGTTCAAAATTCAATATGAAGATAATATTAAAATTTGTATAATTACCCCTAAAATTATACTAAATTTACAGAATAGTCGGAATATCTGGGGAGGAGTCCGGACCCGTCCCCTTCATACGCCCCTGAATGCATCTGAAGTTTTTTTTTTTTTTTTATGAAATCTTTCAGTTTTACGTCCAACGGTTATGCCGGCTAAGCTAAAAGAGACGATGATGATGAGAAATGAATGGAACGAATAAAGTTGGAGGAAACGGGAGAATTCCGAGAAAATCCACGCACATGGTGTTTGTACACCACAAAGTTCACTTGGCGCGAGCTGGGATCGAACCAGGGACCCCACACATTAGAAGTGAAAGCTGAGCGAACCACTGAGCCACGGCCTCTTTTTTTAAAGTTTACTAAGCTATATAGTACTGAAAAATCCTAATAGAAACATGTATTTTGCTCAAGGAGGGATCTGGTGTCTTAAAACTAGTTTCGTATTGTGTGTATATTGATACTATTGAATGGAAAAGGAAGCTCATAATCCAAAGCACCTACATATCTACCGAATACTCTAACCCAGAACCTTTTAATTTTTGGTTAATTTCGTAATTATCTCACCTTTTCGGTCCATCCTGTTAAATCATATAATCATTTAAAAAAAAAAAAAAAAGTTCTGTTGAATTTCCATTATTGGTATCAAATTCTTTCACTACAACGTAAAGCATACGATAGTTCGTAAAAACTAAATCGCTTGCATCTGTAAAGACAAAAAAAGAAAAACTAATTAAAAATTGCGATAAGAGATGGCGCGCATAGTACTGTGTAGTCTTAACAGCGCATTACGTGCAAGCATACAAATACGTCACACGCAAACACCTCATCCCTCCAGCCTTCACGAACATTCCGGCACGCCACAGCATTTGAGAACCGTGCTACGTCACGATGACGTATGGGCCATGACGTCATTCGTATATTTTATCCAACCTTCCGCGCAGACATATAGTTCCAATAAACTTTGCAGCTTTTGAATAGAAGTAGTCATAAAAGCCAGCAACATTGACGTGAATCTATAAGTTAAGATCAGTTGGTGCCACTGCATGCGCTTTAAAACTTTTAACTTGACATTGCGGATGAATACATTCCAGAGATTACGTGCCTTATACAGAATGAACACGGAATGATCTCGTCATAGCTCGACAAAGTTCGGTTGAGTGAAGTTCGCAGAAGCAGCAACAGGAGAACGAGAGGAGGGGAGTTGAGCGCGAGAGCGAAAGTTATCCGAGTGACGCGCGAGTGGTTACTCATTCAGCCGAGGCCGTCCGAAGAGGCAGTGTCTACTGAACTAGTGCAGTGTGTGGATCCGAAAAAGTTTTCACTTTCGAATCCAGTGTAGCGCCCTTAGTTGGCGACAAGCTTCACAACGGCTACCTTAACAGATACTCGTACACAGTTCCTTCAGGACAGAAGTTACTTTTTTGCGGACGATTTTAGTAACCAGACCAGTGACACGTCCGAATATTCAGCATGCTATGTGAGCATGGATTCACCGCAGATGTATGACAACAATATCTCTGAAGTGGTGAAGAAGTCAACGGGGTCAAAGGTGAAAGCGTTGTCCTATCTGCCAAATAGTGGTGGTGTTGAAGAAAGGTGCAGTGGTAACAACAACGAACTGGCCGACCTTGATAATCCTGAAATTTCCCTGGATCTTCAAAATTTGATTGACGACTCGCAGTTCGGTGAGTTTAGTCAGTTTACAGACATTTTTGACGGTGCGGGGAAATCCGTTCACGTTTCAAACTCTTCAGCGAAAACGGATTATAGCCACCACCAACATCAGTCTGTCAGTGTAAGAAACGGGGCCGTGGTCCCTACAACTACATCCAGTGGTGCTTTATCTTCGTTCAACTATTCTAGAAATAGTATAGCGTATATGCCCCAGCCAGTGCACTCCAGCGCCAGTTATAACGCCGAAACCCCCGTGCCTATTAAAGAAGAACCAATTGATCCCCAAGATTTCAGGTCCTGTGGGCAACCCACAGGGGCCGTACCAGTACCTTATTCATCGTCCTATTCTCCCGGGCTGGCCACCGTTGGGTCCTCTGGTTATTCAGCGTCAACATTTACCACCCTTACACCGTCAACAGTTCCTGGGACAGATGCACACCATACTCTAAAAGCCTTGTCTGCAGTTACCCACGCATCGAAATCCATCGGTAAAAAAGCTAAAAGTGTTGACAAGTCAAGTGACGAGTACCGTAGGAGGAGGGAGAGAAACAACATTGCAGTGCGAAAATCACGTGAAAAGGCAAAGTTGCGATCTCGTGAAACCGAAGAAAAAGTGAAACATTTGCTAAAAGAAAACGAACGTCTTCTGAAGAAAATTGAGCTCCTTACCGAAGAACTGAACGTTCTGCGGTCCCTGTTTACGAATGTTGGGGTTTTGCCCGATCATCTCCACAGGGAGATCAACAGGCACCTGGAAAGTTTCCAGCAACAACATCAAAACCTGTCCGGCGTGTAATCTCTCATCGCGGGAAGCTTCAGTGAATCCCGCTTGTTTACCGTCAGAAGTGCGTTGTGCCCCAGTTATTTGTTCCATCTCCAAGAAGACAAGAATTTGTTTGGGACTGACATTAAGGGACAGAATAAAATCAGGTGAGCATTTGTTTGTGTTGATTTCAATGCTTAGAAACTACAGTAAAAGTGACAGTGTTAATTATTGTGTTGCTACAGAACAATGGTGGCGTAATTTATCGACCAAAAAACGCAAAAAATTGTTGTTAGCCATAAGCAGTGATTTTAGTAGCATTTGCAAACGTTTCGAAAGAACAGAAGTTTTACCATGTTTGTTTGTACCGAATGGCAGCAACAAGAGAAAGTATGTTCTTACGAATTTCAAACGTGTGAAGCCCGAGTGTTTTATGTGGCTACAAAATCAACAGTGTATTAGACCTAAACGAGGAAGAACTAGAAGGAAATATGTGTTTTGTGATTCTGTGACTTGACTTGTGAAGTGAAAAAAAAATAATATATATAGACGCAGATGAAGATCCCTTGTCCCAATTCATAATTCTAAGCATTACTTATATATACTGTGACTGTTCCGTTCCATATATAATATATTTGTTATTTCATTTTAAAAACAGTTTTATTATCGTATTTGCAGGATGCATTTTTTAGAAAGGAAACAAAATAATATAAGACTTGCGGAACTTTTTACAAACAGATAAATAATTATTTTGTAACATAAACATCATATTATGTATACAGCAGCAATTTTCCAGAAAATTATAGCCGAAAAAAATGTTGAATATTTTCAGGGACTCTTTGAAATTGTATTTATATATATATACATGTTGTCGTTGTACGGTGTATATAAACACACACAGTTTATTTTAAAAAATAATATGTAGATAAATTGAAAGACTGTTGCTGATTAGAAGTGCATATGGACTGAAATTAAAAAAAAAAAAAAATGTTAGAACACAGATCTCGTCCATGTTCAATATTTTTTACGGAAAGATTAAAATTCTTTCCAATGTTATAGAGTGAATATTATATATATATATATATACATAAATATCTTTTATTTTGTGTGATCTGAACAAATTTCGACCAACGGCTGTATATATACATAAATATATATATTTAAAAAAAATATATATCAACTCGTTTGTAACATATTTACAATACATAAAATTATATAAATATTTACATGTAGATTTATCATGTATTTATGAAAAAATATTTATTTGCTTTTTTTTTTTTTTTTAACCAGAGAGAGAGAATTGTGTGAAACAAGTATCCATGTGCACGAATATATTTTGATAAGAAAAATACAACTTCGTCAATTTTTATTCTAGTACAGAGTTACGCTATATAGATATATTTTTTTAAAAAAATAGTACTAATAAGAATTGAGAACAAGTAAGAGACTTGTCACTTGTACTTAGAAATATTTGAAAAGTTCTCATTTATTTTTATTACGCCGTGTTTCATCATCCTGTTCCATACCAGAATAGTGGAGATCTGGCAACAGTGTGCTCAATCACTCCCTTCGAGGAGAAACAGCTGATAGCCGCCCGCCCGGTGACGTAAGGAGCGCAAGGGAAAGTTATGCGTGGAAGCATTATATTGTTAAATGCTTATATTGCTATGTATATATATATATATATATATATATATATATGTGTGTGTGTGTATGTGCACTCATGTGAATTGGCCCGTAAACTTTTTTTTTTCCTTTTCGTAATAATAATAATAAAAAAATGCGTGTTTACATTTCCCGTGCGGAAAGAAAGTATTCTGTTTCCCGAAAATGTTTCTTTTTAACTGTGCGTGCGGAAGATGTACAAATTAGGCCTGTAAATGCGTAATCTCGTGTTCCTATAGATGTGCAGTAAATTCGTGATGTACTTTTTATTTTATTTTATTTTTTAAATGTGTAGGTGTGTTTGTTGGAAGATTTTGATTTGCACCTATTTTTCCAGTGCGATTGGCAACAGATGATCTGTCTAACGATCAATGATTTTAAAATAATAATCTATAATCTTTACTTGACTCACGTAGCATTTATGTATATTATAAACCATAAGTAAAATCAAATACTTTTATTAGGCGTGAGCACGGAAGTTATTTTGATATCGGGACTAAGATTTAGTCGCTTCTAGTTACAATTCCGTAATTATTATTATTATTATTATTATTTTAAAGAATCTGTTTTTTAATGACATCAGAATTTGTGTTCACAAAGTAATTTCTAGTATTAACGTATGAGAACTTTTCATTCCCGATATTAAAAATTTCTGTGACAAGTTTCCAAGATAAATTATTGGTCAGTATGCTATTTGTGTAATATTTCTGCGTTCAGCTTCTTTTCGTGTTGAATCAGGCTTATTAATAACAACTTACCCTTATGTTTCAACCACTGGCGGTTCTTGAGGGATGTCACATCAATAAAAATTTTAATTTTGCTACTCAAAAGGTTATCCAATGTACTAATTCGTAAATACGTCTTTATGTAGCTCTATTTTCATAATTTGTAGTCGTATAGTAAATTATATATATATATATATATATATATATATATATATATATATATATATATATATATATATATATATATATATATATATATATATATATATATACTGGAATGACTTCCCTCAAGAGTAGACACTGGTTCCAGTGTATATAAGCCTCGATTCAGTAAAACTTTACACAGGTCATCCTTGGCCGGCAGCTTGGATGATAATTTGACCTGTGAGCTTTTATCTAGTGGGGGCTGGGAGGAGGGGGGATTACAGTAACAGCCAGCAGCAAACATTTTGTTCTGACAATGTAAAAGATATAACAGGCTTTTTTTTTTTCTCGCTTTCTTTCGTAGGTAAAATTTATTTCGTTGTTGTAAAATAAACTAAAATTTAATTTTTAGAGAATATATTTTATAAAAGAACATAATTCTTGATGTTGGCTGTACATAATGAAGAAGCAAGAATTTTGAACGATAATTTCAAAGGTATTTTATGATAAGAATGTTCACTAGTATCTCATTTCGTTGATAATAATTGTAGTTACAAACATTGGCAAGGAAGAAACCATAATTTTGATTTTTTTTTTTTTTTTTTAATAAATAGAAGTATGTGTTAAAAGAAATTACGTTGTAAAGTTTTAATTGTATTTCTTTTAATGGAAAGGAAACTAGTGAACATTCTTAGGATTTTTTTTTTTTATTTCTCTGAGTCTCGTTTGGGTTGAAGTACAGAAGAATGGATATTAATTATTGCAAATTAGGAACAACAGAAGAATTTTTTTTTTTTATTGCAATGAAACTCTTCTAAATAATCTGCCAAATGAGGAAGAAGATGAGGTCTGGAGTATTTTTTTAACTTTAACTGAACTGGGAAAAGAGGATTCAACATGATACATACCAAACTAGCTTCTTCTGCAATCTGTGGGTACATTTACAAAATTGAACTGCCTACATACAATTCTGTGGTTCAATCCTAATTCATTCCACATAATTTAATTTCACCGGAAGTGGCGCTTAGCATTATGTTAGCCCGAATCTCACACATGTTCAGAAATTAAACAAACAAAAACACACATTATTTGCACACTCTCGAGGAAAATTCCATCTTCATATATTCTTGTATCAATGGAACCATTTTGAGTTCATTTTTTGTAGTCTCTATTTGCATCAAAGAGAACCGCACTCAAAATGGTCACATTTGATACGAAAATTATTGACTGGAACAGTGGTTCTCAACCTTTTTAGACTTACGGCACACTTCAGTGAACTCCTGGACATCGCGACACAGTTGTTTGATATTATTATCTATTATAATATTAAAACCTATTAATTTTTATAATGACTTTATATAGCATTGAGTATTATTGCTACTGCTGGCGGTGTTGACTGGTACAGTCTGTCACGATTTTAACTAATTATTATTATTAAGTTCTCCATGATTTTTAGATTCTAAAATTTTGCGACACACCTCAGAGCACTGCGTGACACATCGGTTGAGAACCACTGGACTATAAGACAGTTACACAGCTCTCAGAAAATGCTTTCCATTTTTTTTTTTTAAATATATAAGAAAGTTGAACGAAATAGTATACATGTTCAAATTTAAATATGTTCGTGTTTGGAAAATTATGTTCTAATATTTTGTCAGATGAGTTTGAAATCGACATTATTAGAGGTTTCTATTGGCTTTTTTTTTTTTTTTTTTTTGTAGGGAGGAAATGATATATATGAAAAGCAAAGCATTTTCTTGAAACAAATACATCGGTCTACTTATAAAACACAAACTTTCAAACTAAGTTTTGACAATTATAACAAAAACTTGATTAAAGAAGAGTTCTAATGTGAGTGATCCATGATATAAAGAAGACTGGCCATTTCAGTTTGTAGTGGAGAACATTGGTCCGTGGGTTTTCTCGGGGTTCTCCCGTTTCCTCCCACTTTCTTATTTCTCCAATTCTCTCATAATCATTCAATCCCATCATTCTTCCGTCTCCTTTATCCTGAAGGACAAACTCGAGGTACGCTAATTAGACATTTAATTTCATTAATTTAATCTGATATTGTTAATTGAAATAAAATCCCCGAAAAATGCGACGTAATGTGTAATACTGAAGCACAAAAATGAATCATTAAATAATGCACCCTAATTATTTAAAATGATATTAACAAACTATAATAAAGTTGTGAAATGAAATGAACATTTAATTTAACATCCCACAATTATGGACCGATGCTAGAGGAAACGGTATTGATAAGAATGAATGAAATGGTGAGAGGAAATGGAAGAACTCCAAGAAAAGTCACACACACAGTGTTTGTCCACCACAAAGCCCATTTGGCGCAGCTGGGATCGAACCAGAGACTCCTATGCACCAGAGGAGAACGCTCTACCACTGTGCTACCACGGCTCCTTTATAGTAAACTTGTGCCATTTTGATAAGTGTTCGACACGATCTATCTGTTCTAAATGAAGCAGTACGGGAACTGGCCAGTGTTTGAGTAGCTGACCGTTAGGAGGAACCAGATGGTAAAATGAAATGAAATCTTTGAGTTTTACGTCCCACGGTTATGCCGGTTAGGCTAAAGAAGACGGTGATGATGAATAATGAATGAAATGGTGGAATGAAGAAAGTGGGAGGAAACGGGAGAACCCCGAGAAAACCCACGCACATGGTGTTTGTCCACCACAAAGTTCACATGGCGGGGGCTGGGAAAGGAACCAGATGGTATTGACAGTAGGGTGTTCGGTCTTCGTGAGGATGATCGGGGAGAAACCTTAAAAAAGAAGAAGAAAAAAGCGGACTTAGGTCCAGAAAGTCATCAATTTCTGGGTCACACACCGCCAAACTTAAAATCGTCATCCTAAGTTCGAACGGGGCTTCCAGATACGAAGTGTAATTTTATATTATTCCTTTTTCTTTTTTTAGTTTCATGGTGTTGCATTTTGGACTAAATTAATTTTACTGTATGCAGCTAAAGAGATAAGATTGCGTACAATTGTAATAAATTTGCGTGATATACTTGGTTATATGATAAGCGTACATGTCTTCGATTCGGGAGACCCGGGTTCAGTTCCTGATGGGAGTTTGTAAGGTTAATATTCATATTAAGGTGTAGATCAGGTCTTAAATGTCCTCGCTACTGAAATGGATATTAGACTCCAAATCAATCACAACTTTTGGAAGAGCTCTGCCTCATCTCGTGCGGAATTCTAGGATCCAAAAAAATTTTTCGCATTTCTCTCTCTACGCTCTTAAGTTTTCTTCAGAGCCCAAATTAAAGAAGAAGCTTACCCCATTTTTGCTATGAAAAGTGTATCAGAGTTCCCTCAAGGCTACGTGGCTAGCGTACGTACCTTTGGTGTGAGAGATCTGGGTTCCATTCGCAGCAGGAACTCATATTATTCAGATTCCATGTTAAGCTACTCCACGTTTCATATGGCTACAATGCTGGAAAGGGATATTGAACTTCCAAACTCATCTAACAAATCCGAGATATCTATCTATCTATCGATATATTAAAATGCGAGATTTATATGTTCGTGGTCAGGAAAAGTTTATATGTTTGTGGCCAATCTTTTCGACAATGAGATTTCGAAAACCACAAGTGCTAAAAGCGAGCTGTTTTCGTTGGTCCATTCCAAATTTTCTGTAGATTTGCTAGTTCTCATTCAAATTTTTAAAAAAAAAAAAACAACTTCATTTTTCTATTCCACATTTTAGGCGTCGTTTTGGCCCTATTAGTTTAGTATTGCCACTAGATTGATACCCTTGTGAAAGGGCAACTAGTAGAGGAGCTACGTATAGCGGGTTGATGGACATTTCAGGCGCTTTGCTTTAATCTGAATGACAAATCCCATTACAAGCTGACAACTTCGAAGGTTTGTGTACCCACAATGAGGCGTACTCGGATATGGAATTATAAGAAAAAACAAACTGTATATACATTTGATATAATCTATTAGTTATCCAAGTTTGCCATAAACTCACTACAACATTCTATATATTAAAATACTAAATTTATATGTTTGTCTATATCAATTCATTCCCTTTGAGAGTCTTCTTGTCCTTTACTTGTGTTCGTAAAGGGACTCACACAGATACAGTGAGAAGTGGGAAGGAGATTCACTCTCATACTAGAACTAAGAGCTGTATAAATAGCTCACGTTCAGCTAGTATTATATAAAAGAGTAAGTCCGCTGACTCACTCATCACCAGATCTACGTAACTATTAATTGTAATATCTTGAAAACTTTTTCATAAATATTGTCTTTGAATCATAGGTTGTAGATAAAAGGGTAGGCTATTTTGCTAAATGCAGTCCTCAGGAGAGGTAAACGAGACTTGATTTTATTTCTTGTTTACTAGATCTTAGAAACTTAGGGGTAGAACTTTGAAATTTATGTATAGATAATCTCCTTATGCCTGCAGTTGTGTAGAAGACAGGAATTTGCGAAATGGACATCCTAAGAGGAGGAAGGAGTTTGAAACAGATTTTTTTTCGGTATTCAGATCTCCGAAACTTTAAATTTTGTGCGAATTCCCCATATATCCTAAGCTGAAGATAAGAAGAGTTTGCGAAATGTGATCCCTAAGGATTTAAACTTATTATTTCTTTATTTTTTCTTTGAAATTATTAAATAATTTTACGGTAATAATCTTGTACTCAAGGCTGCATAGGAGCACGGTAGCGCAGTGCTAGAACGTTCTGCTTCAAGAGGTTCTTGTTTGAAATCCAGGTCTTTTAAAATTGTGGTGGATAAAATAGGCCCATGAGTTTTCTATGGTTTCTCCCACATCATCATTCCACCAAATCTTTCAAAATCCTTTATTTTCATTCATTATCCGTCTCTTTTAACTCAGAGGGCTTAGTCGTGAGATATAATTAAATATAAAAATGACATTCATTTCCAAGGGTGCAGATAAGGCAAGACAGAGCCTGAGCGTTTATGTAGCTCCGCCGACATCAAACTTAAGGGTCTTCACTACAGCGAAATTTAACTACCGCTAATTTTAGAATTTTGTTTTCTGTAATATCTTCGAAACAAATAAAAGATATTCGAAAAACAGAAACGTAGTGAACTAGACAATACGATTTTGCATGTAGTACCTTTACCACAATTCACATATCTGTTTTTTGGTATGCCGCTATTTACAGAACCCGCAAAAAATACTAAATCTACCTACAGTTGCAAATTGAAAGCAGATAGATGAGTTGTCATAACGGTATCGCATGCAAAACCGTATTGTCTAGTTCACTGCGTTTCTGTTTTTCGAATATTTTTACTTGTTTTGAAGATATTACAGAAAAAAACTCTAAAATTAGCGGTAGTTAAATTTCGCTGTAGTGAAAACCCTTAACATCGACAAGTGTAATATTTTGAAAACAGAATGGTAAATGTATTTCAAATATTTTCTATTAGCTAACCTTGTTCCTCTCACGCGAAGAACATGCATTCTTCTACTACTGTTACAATAAATGCATGTCCCTGTATCAGGACAACTTACAATGTTATTTTCCTAAAAATTAAAATTGTATGATCAAGCAGGCACCAGCTATTGAAGTAACCTATAAATTTTTAAGCTAAACTATAATTTTAATTTTAATTAAAATCATATAAGAAACATTAAGTAAAAATAATGTCGAATTAGCTTCATTGTCAGAACATCTTTTGATTTAATAATAATATGAAGCCTTTTGCTCGGAGAGTATCTCCATTTTAATCGTGGCTATTTAAGTGACAACGCAATATTACTATATTACTGTTTTGTTTTACAGTCGTACGAAGTTTCCCACATCTACGCGTTACTAAGTCGCTTTCACTTCTTTTTCAATTTCACTTTTGACTCAACCAAACTGTTCTTCGAAAAGAAAAGATGGCGGCATTGGAGAATATAGAAAAATAATTCCCAACAGCAGCTGTGGAACCAATAACACCGATAGGGTGTCATTTGTTTGTTTGTTTCACCTCAATGAAAATCTGTTAAAAACATTTATTTTTAAACTGATTAAGGGAACTTTCAAGATTTATGTCTGCTATTGAATGTTGTGTTTCCGAATTTAAATTTCTTTTTGCATTTTTTTGTTTTATCAACGGACGGGGCTAAACGGCTAATCTACCAGGAGTCGGGAGTTCGAATCCATCTGCCAAGTATCTTGACTAGATTTTTTTAAAGTCATTTATTCGCTATTGCCAATTCAGTACTGATATGATATCTTTAGATGTATAAATCTTGGATGGTTTCCTTGAGAAAAATCTAGTGTCTGAAGAAAATGAAATGAAATGAAATCTTGAAGTAGGTTCCACACTTATGCAGGCTAGGCTAATGGAGACTGTGATGATCAGAAATGAATGAAATGGTGGAATGAAGAAAGTGGGAGGAAACTGGAGAACCCAAGAAAACCCACGCACATAATGTTTGTCCACCACAAAGCTCATTTGGCGCGAGCTGGGATTGAACCAAGGACCCCATGTACCAGAAGTAAACGCTCTACCACTGAGCCACCGCGGCCGCTAGTGTCTCAAGAGGAGGACAAGGTGGCTTAATGGTAGAGTGCTTATTACGTGTGGTGTGTGGGGGTCTGATTCTATCCCCGGCCAACTAAGTTGTGGTGGACAACATCATGTGGGTGAGCTTTCGCGGGGTACTCCCGTTTCCTTCCGCATTCTCATTCCACCAGTTCTTTCATAACCATTCACTTGCCTTAATCATCCATCTCCCTTACAATAACGTACATAAGCGTGGGACGTTAAACTGAAAGATTTCATTTCATCCAATATATATCAATTAAAAATTTTCTTGTATGCCTTATATCTGGAGAACTACATACAGTGTAGCCAAACCCAAACTATCACTTAACTCAGTATGATGTCCTTAATCCGTTAAAAAAAAAAAAAAAAAAAAAAAACTCGATTTGAGGGCTGTTCAAAAATTGTATAGCTCCTGATCCAAAAACTAATTATTTTCCAAGATCACAATTTTTTTATGCATTTTTTGGGGGGGATCATTCCCGAAACTCTTTGCCAAGATCACAATCTTTTGATCCATTTTTTTTTGGGGGGAGGGATCATTCCTAACATTCTTGATTTAGTATCTCAAGTGAAAACATGAGCTCGTTACATGGACATATGGTTAGCGACCCGAGTTCCACTCCTTATGAAAGGTCATGCGGTTCGAATCTCACGTTAAGCTCTAGAGCAACATCTCGTTTAGCCTTAGTGCTGAAAGGGACGTTAAACTCATATCCAACCAAAGAATCAAGTTAAAATATCTTGTTGACTTAGCAGAACTCCAGCATCGTTTGCCACTAGTCACATTGCCCTATGTATGATCCCTTTTAAGGGCGCACGGCATTTTTCTTGTTGACCTAGAGTTGAGAATATACTTGGATTAAAAGAATATACTGGAGTATACTTGGATTTCGATCTACAAAGACGAAAGTAATACTGTGCCCTAACCACACAGCGTCCAGTTGAAGTTGAACGTAAGACACCTAACGGCTCCACCGTTTTGTATGCTGCTGACTTGACTCAGGGAGTTTACTTGTAATCGTGAAGGTAAAACAACTCTTTTTGATTGAAGTTTCACATATTTTGTCAGTCATGAGGCGATATGAGATGTGGACCCCCCCCCCCCAAACTTCTTCCATTCTCACAAGAAATCCAACTCCAAAGAAGCTACAAGGGACCCCGAGTAGAAGGTGCAGGTGTTATGATGATCCTGAAGAAGAAACTGAATCAATCATAGAATCCAACTTACTTGTACAGTCAACGACAAAAATTATTTCCGTTTGATTAAATTAGTTTCGTAAATAAGTTCAGAATGGAAGAACAATTTGATTACAGCTATGCAATTTTCTGTACATTCAAGTCATAACATCGTTATTCCCAAAATAAATTTTACCAAACGGAAATAACTTTTGCCGCTGACTGTACAATAAAAAACTTTTGAACAACGTGTACCAATAATATACGATTAATTGAGAGGTGTCTGTTATGAAAAAAAGATTACTCACAGTTCATTCGATAATTGTATGCAGTATCAGTAAATATAGGGTGGGTGCGCCATATATGGAATACGTTCCTAATATGAAATACCAGATTATTTTGTCTACTATGTGCTGCCACCGAGAACACTTTACGTAAACTTGTACACAATGACGCCCTCAGGTTGCCTATGAGTGGTTTACTGCCGAACGATAACATAACATTTTCTTTTGCTGCAGAATATTTCTTTTAAGAACTTGAGTTTTTCTGGTGTATATTTCCAGGCTGCTGATTGTACGTAAAGAGGTATGCATTATTTTCGAATTCGTAATATTTAGATTACATATATAGTGTTCAGTTCCATAAGGGCATAAAGATTCAGTACACAGAGAATCATGTAAGCGTGTGTAGGAAGATAACTATCCAAAATGGCGATTTTCCTAATATGGAATACTAGCAGCATCCTAATATGGAATATTCCTAAATAGGCTCATATGTATGTGAACTAGAAGTGAGGAAGAATAACTCAATAGTAAGTTATATTAGACCTGACATATTTTAGACCGAGCGTTAGCGAACGTCTCCTAGTCGAGACGTTCGGCATTTGTGTTGTCTGTCTATGTGTGTGTCTCGCGATAACTTCTGAACGCGTGAACCGATTCGAATGAAATTTTCACAGATTATTTATTGGTTCAAATGTCTCGACTGCCGTGTCATCTACAGTGCAAAGTGTATAGAACAGCACGATAGTACCGACTGAAGTAGTGAGTTCGCTACCACAACTACAGTCACAACATCGCAACACACGTGGTCGAAAGCCAGATGAGGCGAAAGTAGTTTCAAACTCTCCACAAATAAACGATTTAGAAGCTGCCTGGACCTCATTACAACGGGCCTTTACCTCATCATTGCAAGTAGTTAAGAAACGATTAACTTTCTAAGCCCCGTCCAAGAAAATCCAATCAAAACAGCCAAAGGAGAGGACATGACGCGACTGCAAGTTAGAAATTTAATTCGAAGAATCAGTGAGTGACTTGAGCGAAGATCATGAAAGTTTAAGTAATCCTACTAATGATGATGATTAGGAATGTGGACATTGTAGTAAATTGTGGTTGCTCAGTGCAAGGAAGGGAGATTGGTTAAAATGCCAACTTTGTAAAAGATGGTCCCACGAAATGCGTCCAATGAAAGGTGGAGAAAAATATGTTTGTGGCCAGTGTTTTGTAAATTAAAACTGGAATTAAAATTTGGACGCTTTTAAACACGCTAAACCAGGTGCTTGAACTGTTTCCTTTATATAGGTCTTTTTCTTTTATTTATTTATCGCACGTAGTTTGCTTCCCCGAATATTTCGTTTTATTACTTTTGTTATTGGTCGTAGCTAGTAAACACGCTTACTGCATATATAGCTTAGAGATATTATAGCTACTGTAAAAGTTGAAATACGTTGCTTTTACAGCCTATTTCATCAATTTAGAAACATAAATCTAATAATGAATAAGTCCAGTCAAGTTCGATAATTATCTTTGTACTACTTAGAATTCTGGTATTTCTCCTTTTTATATTTTAACTATCTTAAGAATGTTTATGTAATTTTTGTTTACCTGTCTTATACACCAACCAACTATAATATATAGGCCACAATGCCTGCAATGCGACAATTGGATAATTCAAGCATGGGCATGATCTCTGCTCAGACCGGACATCCTGAGTGAGGTTTTCCCTCATTTTCCTCAGTCCCATCAAGCGTATGCCAGGATGGTACTCTTCCTGAGGTCAGGGCCGAGTCTTTTTCAATTCGTAGACTTATCTCAAGGACCGATGTAATCTCGAAGTTCAAAGTTCGAACACTCCCTTTGCTCCTTTCTTTGAACTGATAAATAAATTTATTCCTTAAATAAACAAATAAATTGCTCGAATGTATTGCGCATACTTGAATTATCTAAATGTCACATTGTAGGCAGACGCACATATTTTGTTGTAGTATTCCATTTTAAGAACAGGTAGTGTTCCATATTAGGAGCTGGGTGTGCCTAATATGGGAAATTGAGTTTCTTTCAATTTTGTAATATTGTAAGAAATCAATAATGTGGAAAAAACTTTCGTACTTGTATTTTGTTTTGCAAAGATCCCCCAAGTATTATGATGTATAATATTTTTATTCTGGAACACGTATTTCTGAGAAATAAAGAAGAAACAAAAAGTATTCCATATTCGGTACCTTTACCCTATTAATTACAAATACAGTAAACTTTCGATTATCCGTGATCTTACTTCCCTTTTCTCTTTCTTCCCTTCTTTTCTCTTTTTACACGATAAATTACTGTATTGAAAGAGAATTAGCCAATATCTTGACTAACAATACGATACATCACTTTGTGACAAAACGTTGATTTAAAACTACTTCAATCATAGATAAAGAAGACATGTTTCAACATGAAAAAACAAAAATAGCTGAGCGATTATTATTTTTTTTTTTTAAATGAAGAAGTAAACCAACAAACTTCGAAGTACAGAAAATTACTGTTAATTAAATCGTAATTGTGTATGTCGGCCCTGACTGTAAATAAAAATTTGCTCAAAAGCATCTTTGTTTTGATTTTTGCTCTTTTTCAGCCATTTTGTGAATTATCCGTGGAATTCATTTATCCACTGTTGCCGTAGGGCCGCGGTGGCTCAGTGGTGGAGCGTTTACCTCTGGTGCTTGGGGTCCCGGGTTCGATCCCAGCTCCCGCCAAGTGAACTTCGTGGTGGACAAACACCGGTTGGTCCGGTACGTGGGTTTTCTCGGGGTTCTCCCGTTTCCTCCCACTTTCTTCATTCCACCATTTCATTCATCACTCATCATCACAGTGTCCTTTAGCCTAACCGGCATAACCGTGGGACGTAAAACTTAACGATTTCATTTCATTTTCCACTGTTGCCGCGACACTCAATTTCGCGGATAACCGTTAGTTACCGTAAAGGCTAAAATCGAAATACTCAAGTGTTGAAATTCCTGGAGGAATGAGGGGAAAATCCATCTCTGTAAATTAAAAAAAAAAAAAAAAAAAAAACCGAAGTATCGGGGAAAGGGAAGTTGTTATATGAGGCCTTGGCTCCAAAATACAGTACATTTTAGATTTTTTTTTTTTTTAAAAAAAAGTACATGTCATCCTCTTTAAAAATCCTTTAACTTGCATACTGTTTTACTTAAAGTAACGCAATAAGCATGGATAAATTATTAGACCTCTAAATTATGCTTTGCATATGTGTTGGAAGTATCATACAGTGGCTATGTCCGTCTTCTGTCTGTATATCTGTTGACAGGTCCAGTGTTTCAATATGAAGTGAAAGTTTAAGGATCTTCACTACAGCGAAATTAAACTACCGCTAATGTTAGTGTTTTTCTGTAATATCTTCAAAACAAATAAAAATATTCGAAAAGCAAAAACGTACGGTAGTGCACTAGACAATATTATTTTGCATGTGATAGCGTTATCACAACTCATCTATCTGCTTTCGATTTGCAACTGTTGATAGATTTAGCATTTTTTGCGGATTCCGTAAATAGCGACATACCAAAAGCAGATAGGTGAATTGTGGTAAAGGTATCACATACAAAATCGTATTATGTAGTTCGCTACGTTTCTGCTTTTCGAATATTTTTATTTGTTTTGAAGATATTACAGAAAAACTCTAAAATTAGTTTAATTTCGCTGTAGTGAAGACCCTTAACGCTCTACAATTATACCCTTTACGCTAAGTGAGACTATGAGTAAGGCAAATGAATAATGATGGAAGAATTGGTGGAATGAGAAAGTGGGAGGAAACGGGAGTATCCCGAGAAAACCCACGGATGCGATGTTGTCCACCACAAACTTACTTGGCCGGCGATTGAATCAGGGACCCCACGCGAAGCGCTCTATCACTGAGCCACCGTGCTACCCAGGTCCAAATTATCGCAATAGAACAAACACCAGCAGATAGCGACAAGCGGTTTTTTTGCAATCGATTCAGTATCTTTAAGAAAACACGCCACTCGCAATAGTGTATCAATACCGGAAGTAGTTGAAATTTAGTAAGTACTTCCGGTTTCAGTACTTGTTTTGCGTAGAGCAAAAACGGTAAGATATATCAAAAAGCGGTTTTCGTGATACAGATTCTGCCAGTGGCAAATCTAGAAGATTAAAACTGGGGGAGGCATCCACAAAACCCAGAGTATAATGGATACATCATGAGTTTAATTTGAAATCCGCATTTACGCACTTCTTTAACACAATCTAGGAATATCTAATGATTAAAAAAAACTACAATAAAAAAAAGGAAACGCTTGCTATACATTCTATATATATATATATATATATATATATATATATATATATATATATATATATATATATATATATATATATATATATAAATAATAGCTCCAATTATTTTTATGACTCAAAAACTGAGACCCAGGCTAGATCCGCCACTGTCTTCTGTGTCCCAACAATGAGTTTTGTCTCGAACTTTAACTCTCCCTTCAAAGCGGAAGTGGTGAAAATTTGCTATTTCCGGTTACAACCCTGAGATATCATAATTGATAAAACGGAAATAGATAGCCTGACAAACAGTTTTTGATATGGTTTCAGTACCGTAAGAATTTGTTTCATCTCTGATTTCATTCTCCTATTGCTACCAGAAGTAACAGACATCAGTTAGCACTTCCAGTGTCAGTATTAATCTCCATAGAAAAAAAAAAAAAAAAAAAAAGACAAATAGTTATAAATGTGCTAATTCAAGTTTGAGTATTAATTTTGGATAGTTTGGAAGTCTATTCTAATTTTATACTGTGAAACAGAGCTCGCTTGTTATTTATTATTAAAAAATACTGAACACTTATTGTCAGTTGCATATTTATGGGAGTGATATCGGGCTCAAGCCGCCCCACCGAAATAGATAAATTTATATATAAAATATATATAATAACTGTATACCTACATAGACCTAGTATATATATACCTACTCAGGAGACTGTGCATAGCCCTCCTCCCCCCCCTTCGAAACAAAATCCTAAATACATCACTGCTTATGGTGGACAGAAAAAAGAAAATTTTCAAGTTCATTCTGCAGGTCTTCTGTAGCGGTTTTCCAAGTCCAGTATTTCATGACAAATAGATTTTCCAAGAAAGGTTTTTTTGTGGACTGTTTGGCATCACAGACTTATTTTTAAATTGCGGAACGTATTTTTTCTCCTAAATACAAATGAACTTAGAATAATTCGAGTCTGCTATTTACAAAAAAAAAAAAAAAAAAAAAAGTAACTAAAGTTGTTCCATGTCTATCACTAAGAGCATCCGCTAAAAGGAGCGTTCTATCCCGTAATAATACATATTTTGAGAAAGAAGAAAAAAATGTCCGGTTTGAAGAAATGAAATAAAATATTTTAGTTTAACGTCCCACGATTATATCCTTTGGGCTAAGGAAGACGATGATTAAGGCAAAGTGAATGATGATGGAATAATTGGTGGAATGTGAATGTGGGAGGAAACAGGAGCAACCCGAGAAACCCCACGGACACAATGTTGTCTACCACAAACTTACTTGGCTAGGGATGGAAACTGAGATTCCACGCATTACAGGTGTGCGGTTTACCACTAGACTCGACAGGGTCACAAAAATTCCAAATGCTCTACCACCGAGAATCGAACCAGGGACTACGTAACCACTGAGCCACCGTGCCCGCATGCTTGTCCTTTTTTTTTTTTTTTAAGTTCCCATGAAGAGGAGGGGTTCACTGTAAAGGTTACGATATTTCTTCAATATTTTCAACTTACTTCAACATACGCGAAGACCAACGCTTTGCTCTTCTTTGTGATCATTCTATTCATTTTTACGACCCTGTTTGTTATTAGCTGTTCACCGCGTAGTAATTGTACGGCACATATTTTCGTGTAATATCATACGAAAGGTTATTAACATAACTATGAAACGTCTGCAAGTAACAAGAAGGCAAAAGGAAAGATACGTGGACTTGAGCAAAGTTGACAGTGAAGATAGCAACGTATCTTATCAAAAGATGTGTAAGTAAATAGAGATTCAGCAAAAAAAAAAAAAAAAAAAGTCTTACCATTATTTTCAAACCTCATCATGATAATCAAAAGACCACTGTTACAATTTTTCTACAGAGTTTTGAATTATTGACAAAAATTTTATTTTTGTATTCTCTTTCCATTGGTTTAGTGGCGAGCGCGCATGTGTGTGACCTATGAGGAATCCCGGGTTCGACTCCCGTTGGAAGAGCCTTGAAATCCAAACTATTACAATGATTTTGATTTCATCTCTGTTTTTAAACAGGACAGCACATGTATAGTCTCCGGTGCTGAAACACACGGTAAAATCGAATCCAATCAAAAGTTTTATTATATGTTCATTCCCAAAATATGTAATGCCATAATTACCGGTACACTTTATCGATGAAAATATTTCGTAATAGCATTTCAAAGTATTTATAAAGAACATTTTGAACTAATTAATTACTTGCCCGTTGAAACGACTTTTTGGGGCTTCCCAGGAGTATCTTTTCTTCACTCATGAGTTCCTGTGAATATGATGGGAGGGAGATCATTGCTTTTCCCTCTACACAGGAAACTAATCTTCAGGATTTGTACATAATAATAATAATAATAATAATAATAATAATAATAATAATAATAATAATAATAATAATAATAATAATAATAATAATAATAATAATAATAATAATAATAATAATAATAATAATAATAATTTAATGTACTACGGCCAATCCACTGCTGCATGAAGGTCTTTCCAGCTCTTCTCCACAACCATATATGAATTATGTTAGAAAAAAAGACACGACGACTGATATCAGGTCTATCATAAGGTAAAGGCACTAACATAGTAGTGCGGCAGTGCAAATACGAATGATAACTGATAGGGAAAGGGAACATTTTACTGAATATCAAGTAAACCCTATTGACCTAGGAAACTTCCTCATGCAGGGCATTGTACACAAAAATCAAGAATATTATTGATTTGTTCAAAATAGATAATTTGTAGAATACTGGAGAGACCTTTGTCCAGCAATGGATTAACTGTAGTTTATTATTTTTTTCTAAATGAGCAAAACTATAGGAAAAAGATATGTATATTGTTCAAGGACATTCGCAGAACTATTTCTAAAGAGAGGAGGCCAAGAGACTGATTCTGGGTGTGGGCAAATGATCGATTCTAGCGGGAGGGACAAAATATCGATTCTAGGGTGGGGCAAAAGATCGATTTTAGAGGGTGAGGCAAAAGATCACCCGGCGGAAAACCTCATTCAGTATGGCTGACCAAAGGAAAGCTTTTGCACTTTTTCGACCGAGTGTCACCACCGGGAATCAAACCAGGGACTGCTCTCAGCAAAGACGAGAAAGTTAGAGACCACTCTCATTGTTTCAATAAAATTCGGACTAAAATTTGTATTTCTTTAGAACGCGTATCGTCTCATACGAAGTTCCAAATAAAGAAACACGCTACAGTTCATCGGTTTGGTCCAAAGTGACCTGACTTCTTGATTCCTTTGTGTTGCTTCTATTTTTGATTCTGGTTTGTCTTTTCTTCTTTTTTGTTTGTTTGTCTGTTTTGTTTACATCCCGTCACCTCACATGGACGTGTACATATCTATACATGGAACTGTTGCCAGCAGTAAAAATGTAACTGAAGAATTCCATCAGCGCTTGTCCATCCCGGGAGCTACAGGGCTACTACTACCTATATAAGCAGTCTTCTCGTGTGCATGTTTAATGTTGGGATTCGTTCTCAATCAGCTGAGTGGAGAGCTGGGAATTTTCCACTTGTTAATTTGCACAGTTATCCAGGGCAGCCACTAAGTGAAAATACCATTTCTTTCACTCTCCCTCTCGTTTGATTTATGTTTAGCCATTCAAATTGTATTCTAATTATCATACATACTCTGTCTGACGTCATCAGGCGGACGAAGGAAGAACTCTTTTATTTTGAATGTGAAGGGGAAAAAAAAACTTTATCATGTGAGGGAGGTCAAGTTGCATGCGAAAAATTCTTTTAGCGCCCAGTAGTAAAGTAATGGACAATAGTTTTTGAGTTTACGTATGTAGTTAAATCCATGTCCATCCCATATGCAGAATGAGTCATTCTCTTCTCCCCTGTCCCGTCAAAGAGAGAGAGAGAAGATATAATTAGTTGTTTTTTGTTGTTGAAGAAAAACATTTCTCAGAACAAATTTAGAGGAAAATGAAATGAAAACTTTAAGTTTTACGTCCCACGTTTATGCTGGCTAGGCTAAAGGAGACGGTGATGATGAGACATGAATGAAATGGTGGAATGAGGAAAGAGAAAGGAAATGGGAGAACCCCGAGAAAACCCACGCACACGGTGTTTGTCCACCGCAAAACTCACTTCCTCTGGGGATTGAACCAAAGACCCCATGCACCAGATGTGAATGCTCTACCACTGACCCACCGCTGCCCCAAATTTAGAGGACTTGGTAGTATTGTTTTCAAGTTTTCAACTTGGTACTTCATAGCACAACCAGTAAGCTATTCATGTTGCTGTTGTTATCTGCTGTATTTTAGTATCCAGGCTATATGAAACGTGGACCTAAGGTTTAAAGTGAATACACAGTACTCTAAAGCGCTTAAATTTCAAAAAGCTCTCCCACCAGAGATCGAACCTCAGACTCCGTGCACCAAAGGCGCTTACACAAGCCAAGAGACCAATAAACAGGTGTAAAACTGAAAGTAACAGTATATATATACAGGGCCGGATCCAGGATTTTCTGAGGGGGGATGCACCAATAGATACCGGTACATTTGAAATCTTAAAAATACCTTTAGGTATCTGTGGTGTGAATGTGGAATTGCCCCTAAAAATGATAAATGTCTGTTCTCGATAAATTCTTTTCCTTCAGCCTTCAGAAAATTAACTTAAACTATTGTTTTGCAAAATTTCGCTTTCTAAGCCCAAGCGGAAAAATGACAGCAGACATTTTCTGAAAATGTTATTTTCAGTGCTAGCTTCTCGTTTTAGGTAGTGTATATTTACAACGAGGGGAGGGGGTGCATGTGCACCTGTGCACCCTCCCTAAATACGGCCCTGTGTATATATACATACCATAGCCACAAGAGAATGATTGTCCCGTACAAGTAGAAACGCATGTTATGACCCCTAATGCATTGGGATGTTGTGAAAATGAAATTAAAGACGAATAAACTTACTTAGATTCATTTTTTTCTGAATCGATTTAAGTCTTGTTTTTGGTGCTCTCTCTAGAATCTATATCATTTGAGAACTATTGGTCTAGTCTATTTGAACTATAGTTTAGTCTTCAAAAGTCTATATAAAACATAGTTTAGTCTACTTGAAGGATAATCTTAGCAGTGCGCAAAGGTCAAGGAATATTCTGTTACCTACTTTGCGCCATTTTGTATGAATGATCTCAAAGAATATTGCTGAGCTATTGAAATTCTTCAAACGTTTTTACCCTGCAATGTAACAGAGATGAATAAACCTATAAAGGCGATGAACTGGACAAGTACAAACACTGGTTCATCATTGTTTGACTTAAATATTATTTACTATCAGTGGCGGGTCTAGCTTGGAGCTGGGGGGACTAACCTCCTCTCCGTTTTTTGCGCGACAAAAATAATTGAAGCTATCATTTATATATTTTTGAAAGTTTATAGTAAGCGTTCGTTGCCATTTATTTTTTTTTTTTATTGGAAAATTTTTGAAACATTAAATATAGTTTCAGTTGCAACTTTTCTGTCATGTAATGTGTAAAACAATACTTTAGGCAGTAGCGTAGCCAGGATGTGTGTTTGGGGGGGCCCAAGTGCTGTTATATGTACATATAGAAAAATTGCAAACAAAAAAATATATGAACATAAAAATATATAAAAAATTACAAACATCAAACTACCAAAGTACATTGTCGGACCTCTTTGAGGGGGAGGCCCGGCCCCTCCGGGCCCCCCCCCTTCCCTACGCCACTGACTTTAGGTCTACAATGTTAACCCCCAACTTGGCCATAATATCTATCAGGAGAGAGTTAATGTTGAAACTTCTGCAGAACCTATGAAAAATTGCAAACTCATTTCTGCCTGCCCCTCCTCCCCCCAGTTTTTACTTTCTATATCCGCCACACTCTACTATAAATGTTTCTTACACTTTGGACAGTACAATTAAAATAAAATGTACACTCATGTCCAAAATTATTGTCGCATGTCTATAAATATATATATAATTAATATATATAATGTCTATAAATATGTTGTTGTAGGAATATAATTTGATAACTAATTCTCCCGGTATTTATTACAATGTTGGTACGTGTATAATCGGCAAAGACATGTATGAGGCAAATTTCATGTCTAAAGAGCAGTAAATAAGAACAATAAAACGAAAATAAAAATTTATTCTCCATTTAGCAACATTTTGTTTTACTCATTCTAATTTTCGTATTTATCATTCTTTTCCTATGAAATTTACCACAAATATGCATTTCCCGATTATACACATAGTATCAGTATTAAAAGTACCCTGCAAAATCATTATTAAATTATATTCTTACAAGAAGACAGTTATAGATATGCGACAATCATTTTGGACATGAGTGTATATCAACACTGCCGGTAAATTATGACTTTACGGAAGCACGGTAGAACGCTGATCTCTGTCGCAAGATGTCCTTGATTGATTCCAGACCAGATGAATTTGTAGTAAAAAAAAAATCTTTTTGTGGGTTTTCTAGAGGATCATTGGTTTCCTTCAACGTTTTCATTTCACCAACTCTCATAATCAATAATTTTCATTCGTCATCTGTTTCCTTTAGCTTAAAAAGCATAACAATACGTGGGATATCAAGCTTCAATTTCCGGTGGGAGCTCATGTGATTCGAATCCCACATTAAGCTATAGGTCCATGTCTCACATAGCCTCGGTGCTGAAAGGGACTTTTAAAGACAACACCAATCAATAAAGACTAGAGCTGTAGGACGTCAAAAATAAAGATGGTCATTTTTACTACACTCTGATTTTGTTCAGTTGCACTCACAGTCATCAAACTCCACTTACAGGGTTTCAAAGAAGAAGCCCTCACAGAAGTTTGTCAAGAAAGCGGGAGTTCAAACTTCCAAGTTTATACATTTTCAGGTGTTTTCATACATATCTTAATATTGTAGTCTTTTTGCATAAATAATATATTGTTCAATGGGGTGAAAACGCGCAAATTTCCCGTGTGTATTCTACTGATTTCGTGTATCTATAAGATTGTCCTTTTCTTTTGAAATGAAATGAAATCTTTCAGTTTAACGTCCCACGATTATGCCCGCTAGGCTAAAGGAGACGGATGATTTAAGACAAGTGAATGATGATGGAAGAATTGTTGGAATGAAAAAGTGGGAGGAAACAGGAATACCCGAGAAAAACCTATGGACACAATGTTGCTTTTCTTCTTCTTCTTCTTCTTTTTCTACAACTGATAGAGTAGATGTAACTGCTATCTCTTCCATAAATTAAACTATTTGAATAAAATTTAGCGTGTATATTCTTTTAAAAATGAAACGAAATCTTTTAAGTTTTACGTCCCACGGTTATGTCGGCTAGGTTAAAGGAGACTGTGATGAGAAATGAATAAAATGGTGGAATGAAGACATAGTGGAAGAGCCCCGAGAAAACCCAGGCATACGGTGTTTGTCCATCACAAAGCTTATTTGGTGCGAACTAGGTTAGAACCAAGGACATCATGCACCAGAGCTGAACACTGCAACATTGAGCTACCGCGGCTCCTAGATATTCTTTTAGTAAGATATCTCTTAATAAGTGCTAGATTGGTGACCTTAGTATCAGTGTTCGAAGTGGTAAAAAAGCAGAGGCGGTATGTTTTATTACGATTTTGACTCGACATACCGGCTATCTAAGTGTTGAAATACAGTGAGTAGTTGCCTAAAATATTGCATTTCTATTTACATAATGACTGAAAACCATTGGAGAGCTTCTCTGTAGTTATGGAGGGGGTACATGGAGAGATTTTGATTTCCCACTGATAACTTTCTGAAAAAAAAAAATATTTTGACAAATATCCCTTTATGTTGTATTATAGATAATTATACATGAAAATGCTCAAAGACCGAGTTTTTATACTAACCATTTCCTGCTGGAAAACTCCCAGATTCTACACTCGATTGAGGGGTATTCCAAACTCCTACAAGATCCTCCCCTCTCAGCAGACAACCTCTAAATCCGTCCATGCTCAAAACACGACATTTACATGCATTCAGACAAGACAACACACACATACATAAGAAAGAAACAATTCAATATGGCATATCAAAATGTAAACTAGATAAACTTCTTTGAAGACACCTTATTTTGAAAACAAAAGGTAGGGAAAAAGGTAACAAAAATGTCGTTGTTGTCAACTTATAAATTACCTGTATTCCAATATAAGAAATAAAATCGTTTTACGTGCAAAGCCATCCGTCAATTATTTTATATAAACATGGATTTATTAAAGATATCTACTTTCCAGTGACGGTATGTCTCGATCATTGGAAAACCAGAGTTGGTACGGCATAGTACCGCATACCGTCTCACTTCGACCACTGGTTGGTATACTTAAATTCATGATATCATCCAGTTTTATGTGACTGAGAGGGGAAATCCATGAGTGAGGATGGGGTGTTCCAGGAATCAAACCTGAAAGTTTCTGTTTTTCAAGGTGAGATCTCCACAAATCGCCTCCGCCTGTAATAAAATGTGACATTAAGTGACATATATCATACAGAACGAGAGGAATTAAATAACAAAACTAAAAACTGCCTTGTAACTTGTTTTAGTTTCTTTATTTTCTCATTCAGCCATTACCTTATTAATTCTAATTTCCTTATTGGTCATCTGTTTAGCCAAGATTGTTTCTTAAGAACTTTTTTTCTTCTTAAAAAAAAAAGTGATTCCTAACCTTTTTTGACTGGCGACATACTTACTTCATTTTTATTACTAACAATATAAATTACGGACGGTAGTGTAAGACTGTAAGTTGATATGAAGTATTGACTTCGCGTATTTGCTGTTGCTGGAGTCGCGGCACACAGCTTGGAAACCATTGTTCTAAAAGATGATATCAATTCGCATCTGAAATAGATAATAGGAAAAAAGGGAATTATTTTTATAAAAAGTAGATCAAATACAGTAGTCTTACCATAATTTTAGTTTCCGTAAATTATTTAAACGAGTACATTAAAACATTTACAATAATACTTTACTACCATAATCATTAATTGTAGTCTCCTTCGCCTTCTCGCTCTCTTTGTTGACGAAGAGGTTAGCGGAAGAGCGCGCAGCATGGAAGCTTCTCAGGTGAAGCAAGTGACCTGCCAATAATGGCAGAATACCTATGATGATATTGATGATGATATCAATAATCATATTTTAATACCTTAAGTGTATTTGATTTCACTACAAATAAACCTTAATAAGTACAATTGAATTATTTTTTGTATATTTTTTAATGTACTGTATACAAAATATTCGAAGATTTCATAAGTAGCCCTACAAACTATTTCTGGGGACCATTTCCGTCTTGGAAAAGCTAGACTTTACTCAGAAAATGATGGCGAAGAGGATATGCAGAAGAAAAGCAAGAACCTCTATTACAAACATTTAGTGCTTCGCATGAGATGAGAAATTTTTCGTGTCGAAAACTAGACGAGAACGAGATGAGAAACGTGACAATTCTCGTCTGATTTTCACAACTCTAGTCTCCAACACTAGATCACCCTTATTGTAAATCTCAAACACTGTTTTAATGTTCTATGATTCATAGTATAAAAGCTGTAAAGTGATAAAGTCATCCTACGAACACAATGTAAAGTATTTATTAACGTTTAAAGATATGGAAGTCATTACACAATATACTCCAACAATAAATATGATTTAAAAGTTGTTATATCACACCCTTCATGGGCCTCTTCCCTTACCTACAGTTGGTATTAAATCACAAAATACGATTTTTCTATTTTCGAAGTGAGAGTCATATTTTGTGTGAAAGTAGTCTATTCGAATTTTCTACGTGCAGTTGCCAGAGTATGATTTTTTCAAAAGCAACATGGGGGAAGTAAAGACATTTAAAATGAGAACTACAGAACAAAATATCGTTAGTTCTTCCTCAATGTTCTAAAAGTAAAAAAAAAAAAAAAAAAAAAAAAAAAAAAAAAAAAAATGGACCTTTTGAATACACATTTCTTTCCTTACCTATTAAAATGAAGTTTTTTTCCCTTTAAAATTGAGGTAAGTATTTTTTTTTTAATTTTACAGATTTTATAGCTTTTTAAGAACGAAAGAAACTTCTAGGGGCACGGCGTGGCTCAATGGTAGAGCGCTTATCTCTGGAGCGTGCAGTCCCTAGTTCGATTCCCGTTCAAGCAAGTTTGTGATGGACAACGTCATTGCCCTGGGTTTTCTCGGAGTACTCCCGTTTCCTCCCACTTTCTCATTCCACTAATTCTTTCATCATCATTTACTTGCTTTAATCATCGTCTCCATTAGCCAAAAAAAAGGCACAGAAAAAAATTGTGAAACTGAAACTGAAAGATTTCATTTAGAAGTAACTTTTAATTAATTAATTGCTATCTACAAGAACTCAGTGTGATGCATCATCATCACAGGTATTCTGCCTTTATTGGCAGGTCACTTGCCGCAGCTGAGAAGCTTCCATGCTCCACGGTCCTCCGCTAACCTCTTCGTCTTCACGTATGATCTTTCTGTTTTAATATCATCCATTAACTGTAGTCTCCTTCGCCCCCTCTCTCTCTTTCCCGCCACCATACCTTCTAGGACGTCCCTCATGATACAATCTCTTCTTAGGCAATGTCCCAATCAGTTTCTCTTCCTCTTCCTAATAATATCTAAAAGTGTTCTTTTCTCACCCACCATTTCTAACACTCTCTCATTCGTTTTCCGCTCGACCCAACTAATTCTTTCCATTCTTCTCCACACCCACATTTCGAAGGCTTCCAGTCGATTTTCGTCACCTTTACGTAATGTCCACGTTTCCGCCCCATACAGTACAACACTCCACACGAAGCATTTTATGAGTCTTTTTCTCAACTCTTTATTTAAGGTCCCACAAAACTGACTTTTTTTCCTCCAAAAGGCTTCTTTCGCCATTCCTATCCTTGCTTTTATTTCACGTTCGCACTTCATGTCATTACTAAGAATACTACCCAGGTATCGAAAACTATTCACTTGTTCTATTTTCTCCCCTCCTACTTTTATATTTGACACAGACCCCTTCGTTCCAATCACCATGGCTTTTGTCTTTCTGACATTTATTTTCATCCCATATTCTTCAAAGCCTTTTCTCATTTTTTCTAACATTTTATTGATTTTCTTTTCAGATTCTGCAAGAAGTGCCATATCGTCTGCAAATCTTATGCATCTAATCATTTTACCTCCTACCGAAATATCATCATCATGTAGGCTCTTTTTCACTATATCTTCTAGATAGACATTAAATAGTGTTGGCGAGAGGCAGCATAGCATCCTTGTCGAACTCCCCTGCCCATTGCACTCTCTTCCGTCATTTATTCCCCTATCCTCACACTTACTTGTTGTTTCATGTATAAGTTTTTTATGAGTCTTCTATCTTTCCATTCCACAGTGTGATGCAGGAACGTGGAATATGTACTTTATTTTTCATTGGTTTATTGATTGCTTTGTTTGGATTTTAGTGTCCTATTCGACACCGAGGCTATAATTGGACCTTAACCCACAGGTTAATGTAGTATCCGAACCACATGAGCTCGAACCGGGAATCAAACGCGGACTTTGTTTACGCTAATCATATTATAAGGGGGTTCGCTTTATTTGTCAATTTTTATTAGAAAATAAAGTATATCTGTGCCATCAATCTTGCACGGGTAAACTTGTAGTTTTCGTGAGACTATCAAAGCCAAGCAGTGCGCCATCTTGCCGGTACTTGAATGGGGAAAACCAACAGTTGTTTGCAGTGTAGGGTCAACCAGAGATGGAGTGGGTTCTGAGTCAAGATTTGAGTGATCGTGGGTCAACAGGACGTGACACGCTCTAACCCACAAATCCAAAGACAGCATCTTCTGAGCACGGGTGAATTTGTCTTCGTTTTATTTTCAAGGCCGTCATTTTTCTTCCCTTTTCATTTGTTTGTATTAACTTTCCTGAGATGAAAATCTTTGAAATGAAATCTTTAAGTTTTACGTCCCACGGTTATGCCGGTTAGGCTAAGGGAGACGGTGATGATGAGTGATGAATGAAATAGTGGAATGAAGAAAGTGGGAGGAAACGGGAGAACCCCGAAAAAACCCACGCACACGGTGTTTCTCCACCACAAAGTTCACTTGGAGGGGGCTGGGATCGAGCCCGGGACCCCAAGCATTTCCTCAGATGAGTATACCTAAGTGAAAAAAGAACTTCAGGCACTTATGGATATTGATATTTGTAATAAATAGCAGTAGAACTTATTACTTGGCTTTCGAGAGACAATCGAATATTACACTTTTTCCCTTTATATTGGTCTAACTTTACCTTGATTTGAGACTTTCAAATTTCATCCTACTTTCCACTGAAAAGTATCTGTAATTCAACAAAGTAATGATTATATATGATAATTAAATTGAAATCCATCGTAATGTGGTCCCCGCCATGACAGACACTTCACCATTTTATATCATAAAAGGTCAGATCCACCGTTATTATTAATAGAGAGGTGCTTGAGCAATTAATTTTAGAAATTCAAACTCCGATGTATGATAATTTCATAACCTTGTTTTATTACAAGTGTAAACTCTTTAGTTAGTGGAGAAGAGGGCGTGGCGTGGATCATGGGTCAGAGTTGATGACGATGGGTTTTGGTGGGTGGTAGATCAGAGTGGCTCACGGCGGGTGGTGGTCATGGTGGTTCGTGGGTTTCGGTGGGTGGTAGGTTAGTGGGTCATGGTTCAAGTTTTCATTGACCCACGCCATCTCTGGCGTCAACCCAACATCGAAAACATATTGCAGAAACACTTGATTGAAAATTAATGCAGTTTGGTCATGAAGTCCAGCAGCAGCAGCACCAATAGGATTGAAAATGTGCTGACGACACTTTCTCCAACGAAAAAATCCCCTTCGTTCGTTTTAAATTCTTCATGGTTTCGTGTGCCAGGTTTCAGTTTATTAAAGCATACGTAACCTGAAATTTCATAAATCAGACACTTTCGGTGATAAACAAAATGCAGACATTTATTAGCTATTTAGACTGATTTTATGTGTTTATTTTGCACTGAATGAGATCTTGACGAAACTTGATTGTGGATTTTAAAACACAAGATTATTATAGAATACAGATGTGCTTAAAAAAAAAGAAAAAAAAAACATCAGTAAGCAAACCAATCAAGAAAAATGGTTTTTAACTGTCAAAGTCAAGTTTACATATCGCTCTTGAATGACACTATCCTGTCATAAATGAATCCTATTTTCTCCATGTTGGACCCGGTAACCTTTTATAGGTGATCTGAAATGGAACTCTTTCTCTATACTGACTCTTCTGTTTACGTTACTTAATTTTTTCCTCCCCTCTCCCCCTCTCTTTGGCACTACTGGCAGAGTTCCAATCATTCTCACAAGTCGAGCAAAAACCACTTTATTTGCACGCGTTCATCTCAAGGCCCTTGTACGTAGAATGTGCAGTGCAGTATCCATACAAGTCATGGCCCCAGTAAAACATCACGTGGCACATGCGGGTCGCGAAAAAAATGTGGAATATATATATATATATATAATTGAATGCATCTGAGAAGAAGGTACAAAAAGAAAAAGAAAAGAAAAACACTAAAATCATTTATGGTCGTATTTTCTTTTCGTAAAAGAACTGGTTTAAGCTACAACACTGATTAGGAAGAAAAGCCAAAGAGGAAAATTGTCAGCTGAAGAAGAATCGTGCCTTGTTTTTATTTTCTGTGCGGCAAAGGTATTCAAGAAGCGAAGAAGGGAAGGTATATACAGTACTTTGCAGAAAGAGTTCGACTACAGAGCCCTCTATACAAGGAAAGTCATTGCGACCAGCTGCAAGTTCCGGTTTCGCTTCCTTCTCCCTGCCTTCCTTTCTACGCCTCTGGTTGCGTTATTAACTCATCGTCTTCTTCTTCTTTTTATCATCTTTTTAGTGCTTGTGTTCATCCCGAATCCTCACTTTGTGCAGGGATGTCCAACACGAAGTTATACAACCACTTTGAGGCCACCTTCGAGGTTATTACAAAGGATCAAAGTTCACAAGTCTTATGCTATCATATTGAGACCCATGAGATGAACGGCATGCTTTTTCGCTTTAACAATAATGTTAGCACCATGGGCGCAGAAGAAAATTTTCTATGGGGACCCATCTCCACGATTGCTATATTACATCTGGTATTTAATAGGGATGGCCATTTCCGGAAAAAGTTTTCCGGTTTCCGGAAATCACATTTTTCGTTTTCCGTTTTTCCGAAAAATTTTCCGTCTTCCGATTTTCCGGAAAAATTTTCTGTCTTCCGTTTTCAATTTTCCGGTTTCCGGAAAAAATATTTTCCATTTTCCGTTTTTCCGGAAAATGTGGCCATCCCTAGTATTTAATATAGGCCTAGGTGGTATGCTATATTGCGTATACAGTTTCGTAAGCCAGAGGCCCCCCCTTCAGGCGCCCATGGTTAGCACATATTGTTTGTATCATATTTAAACTAAATTTTCTGGTTTTACAGCTCGACGGACTACGGCAGACCCGTTTCGGTTCGTTTTTAGTAAAGTGATATGCATTCAATATGTTGTTTCCAATTGCCATTATTTGTGACTCTGTTGATTGGAATCCAATACCTTTTATTTCAGGTAATTTCCTAGTTGCTTTATGAGTTCGAGTCACCATCGAAAATTGTGATCCGCCAAGAATCGAACCCGAGATAGCACGCATCGAAAGCACGCCGCGCTACACGTTACTTGGATATTAGGATAGAATGGTAAAATGTTTTGTTTTTGTTTTTGCTTCAAATAGTAGGGATAATTTGCCTTTTGAAAAAGACACAAATAAAATTTTAGGATACTTGGAGCAAGCTTTGAAGTGCCGCAAGTAGGGGTAAAAGTGAGGGCAAATGGGGGAACGTAGTCCCCCCACCTCGAAAAAATGTATGAGGCGTCCCTCCAATTCCTAAAAAAATACAGTGGGCAAATATAAGCAGGGCGATGGCGTGGTGTCATGCCACTACCTACTGTCCCCCACCTTTTCAGATTCACTTTTACCTCTGGCCACAAATATAATAAAATTTCATAAATTTGACATTTCTTGTTCTATTTCGGCTTTTTTACTCTTCCATTTGCACTATGAAAACCTTGATTGTATTTGATCATGTATTTTTATTAAAAAAAAAAAAAACAGGGGCGAGGAGTAACAGGGTAATGATTATGTCTCAGTATAAAGCAGTTTTTTTTGTTTTTATTTTATTATTATTATTTTTTTTGCACAATTATGGCATATGATTTATTATTTTAAATTTTTACCATAAATTTAAACCCCTTCTTTGCTCCTCCTCCTCCAAAGTACAATCAGGGTTTTCATAGTGAAAATAGAAGAGTAAAAATGCCTGAAAATGAACAAGAAATGTCAAATTTATAAAACTTTATCGTATTTGCGGCATCTCTAAGCGTGCGTTCATTATTCTAAAATTTTATTTTTGCCTTTTTTACATTAAGTGGCAACCTTTCAGCACAATCAGAAATAAAAATAAAAAAAACAAATTTCAATTAGATATAGAATTTTCTGCTATTATTGACAATTAGGGGACACTGTAGCCTAGTGGCTATAGCGTTGGTCCCGGGATCGATTCCCGGCCGATGTTTATCAATTTTCTGCGTCCATCCAGCGTCGTGAGGCAAACTGGGGAGTCACGTGAAAATAAGACGTGACGGTCATTAGGTCTAGGAAGCACTTGATGCGCCTGTTAGGAACAGCGTGTCGCAACGCGCTGACCACTTGCTCGTTGCTGACTGGGCGTAGTTTCTCCGGTCGCTAGCAGATGGCGCTGGAGTAGGCTTAGACCAATTGGTTTCATTTGCTTTATTATAGACAATTTACTTGCTGCAAAGCAAACTAAGAAAACCACATATACTGTATCACGGTACCCAGCTAACCTCTTTCTTTTCACGTAGCAATTTTCTGCCTCATTCGCCATCTCCCTCTTTTTCCTTCCACCATAACATTTACATCACCTCTCTTATGATTCACTTCCTCCTTAGCCAATGTTTCAACTAGTTTCTCTTTCTCCTCTTTTTCTTACATCTAAAAGTATTCTTTTTCCCCTTACCATTCTTAACATTTTTCCACACGATTTGCTTTCAATCCATGGTATTTTAAATAAGTTTTACGTACAATATTATAAGATATTAACATTAGATTTATTTCTTTCTCAACTAAACTTCATTTTTAAAAAGGGAAAAGAAAAATCATTTTAAGAAAATATTTTCTTTAAAAAAAAATAATAAAGTACTAAGAAGTAAGAAAAAAATTATAAGTTTTCAACATAATTACACTTCTAAAAATTCTATTTATGCAGAACTAAAAAAAAAAAACCGTGGGAAGTGCTTCTCATATTATCTTTTTAGCTATGCATAAATAAGATTTTTTTTTAAAAAAAAAAGTTGTTTTCTTCAGCACAAAGTTATTGTTTACTTTGTAAAACGAGTTTTGTTTGTTTTCTGTTTATTATTATTTTTAATAGAAAGCACACTTATTTTTTTATAGTGTGTTATAAACATAGTATTAAGTGGAAATTTTGTTCAGAGCTTGTGAATGTTATCCTCGCCTGTGTACTAGATAATCCCGCTTTACTTAACCCTTTTAGGATTTCCAGCCCGGGCCTGGGTTCACGTAGGGATCTGAATTATTTTAAAACAATACCTTGTTATGTACATAATACGTGTGTAGAATTTTTATCTTGCATCTCGAAAACTGAGGTCGATAGAAGTTTTTAGTTTTTGAAAGTCTGAAGGTGACAGATTTTTCATATATATAAATAAATACTTCAAAATTTACTGCGTTATTACTGCTTCAACTATAGTCATGGTTCAAACGTCATTTTCTTCAGCATAAAGAGCCCTTTCCAACGGTACCAATCACATGTCCGTATAACGGTATCTTAATCATACACCTGAACCAGAAAATTCGGGAAAAGCTCGGAATGTTTTATTGAAAATCCACCCGAATACTTTGTCTTTCTGACCCAGGCCTGGGTTGATGTAGGGATCTGAATTTTATTTTAAAAAAAAATGTTGTTATTTTCATAATACGTTACAAATTTTTAATCTTGTATCTTGAAAACAAAGGACGGGAAAAATTATTGAAAATCTGAATTTAGGCCCTAGACACATTAATATACGTATTATAAAAGTTTACTGCGTCATTGCTGTTTGGACTAGAGTCATGGTTCAAACGTCATTTTCTTCAGTATAACAAGTTTTTATCAACGATATTACTTACATGTCCCTATCTGACACCTGAACAGGAAAAATTGGGGAAAACCGGGATTTTTTCTGAAAAATCATCCCCTCGGAATACTTTCGCCCTTCGGGCTTGGCCCTGGTTACGCGTAAGGATCTAAAAAAAAAATATCCAAAGGTACACACAATCCATACTGGAAATGTCAATCTGATATCTTGAAAACTAAAGGCGTGCAAAATTTTTGAAATTTGCCTTAAGAAAAAAAAAGTCACGCTCCTCCGCCTCACTTGGCGTCGCCAATTTGACCATCCGGTTCCAAAACGCATCTGGGGTGTTCTTTGGTCCGTCTTTTACTTGACCAATAAAAAAAACCCGGCTTAAATACCTGTTATAGAACCTAAATAAGCGGTTCAAAGACGATACTACTCCATGGTAACAAAAGTTACCAAAACTCCTAAAAGGGTTAATAGTAAAACTGCTTGCATGTGGACGCAGTTGCTTGCATGTCATTGTGTAAAAACTATAAGTCGTCGGGGAATGATAAATTAAGCTTCCAATATTTAAGGATATGAATGAACCCGTACATACCAGAGCATAGCTTCTCAAGCTGGGGGTCGCGACTCCTAGGGGGGACGCAAGAGGGTTTCATGGGGGTTGCCAACATAAGCAGAAGAGGTAAATATAATTGGAATCTACACCGGAAAATATGTTTAAATATTATTTTGAATTTTGTTGAGATAGGAATATTTTTGTTTTTATACATCTGTTAAGAACAACAAAAATTAGCTCTGCCAAACATTTTCAACAGATGCAGAGCTCTTTAAAAATCAATTTAAATGAAAGAGGTACGCTATGAAACTAATGAGAACTGCATATTGAAATACCATGCAACAAAACCTGTATATTGAAATACAATTAAAATTGAAAGCTAACGAGATATATGAGCATAGTGTGATTTGACTATTTCGATTTATAACCAAACTTTTCCGTATTACAGGAAAGCCACAATTATCCGCGGAATTGGGTGGCAATGGGATCGCGAATAGTGAAAATCCCGGATAACCCGAAGAAAGTCTAAGACTGAGGTGCAAACAGGAAAATAAATATTTCAGTATAAAAACTGTTTTATTGTATATATATAACCGGACCTTCGCACTGTATGGCCTACTGTATTTTCCCGGTTGTTGGCTTGGATTAAAATTGACGTTTTTGAGGTTCGTAAGCCATCAGTGGTCGCCCTCTGACTCTCAATCTAAAGTGAACAATGAACATAAGTTACTAGCACGCAAATCACTTTCCAATTCCCGTTTTTCATCCCTTACAACAATCGATTTCTGCTTATCAGAGTATAGTTGCCGTGTAACGTGGGTTCCTGTCACCACGGCATGGCGCGTCCTCAGGTTGCGGATCGAGGAGAAGGCCTCTAGATATAGAGGTTAGCTGCGAATATACTGAATAAGCAGTCGCGGACAGACGACTAGGAGTGGTCCTCCAGATTGGGGGTTTGGGTAAGGCTAACACCCTCATCCTGTAAAAAAAGGTACTTGTTCAGAAACATTCACAAAAGCCTCGGACAAGGACTGATAACTTGGCACGACATCAGCAAAAGAAAATGGACATGAGATTTGGAACATGGAATATTAGAAGTCTTTATAGGGCAGGCGCGTTAAAATCTGTAACGAGTGAGTTAGAGAAATACAGGATGGACTTAGTAGGAGTTCAGGAAGTTAGGTGGGAAGGAAATGGATCTGAGAATTCCGGAAATTTTACGTTCTTTTACGGGGAAGGAAATAAAAATCACCAGTTAGGAAAGGGTTTTTCGTTCACAAACGAATATTACCAGCAATTAAACGGGTTGAATTTGTTACTGACAGACTTTCTTTTATTACTCTTAAGGGACGGTGGTGTGATATTATTGTTTTAAATGTACATGCTCCAACTGAAGATAAGGGTGACGATATAAAAGACAGTTTTTACGAAGAAGTGGAACGGATATTTGACCAACTCCCGCGATACCATATGAAGATTCTATTAGGGGATTTCAATGCGAAGGTAGGACGAGAGGATATTTTCAAACCGATTATAGGGAACGAAAGTTTGCATAAGGAAAGTAATGACAACGGTGTTAGACTCGTGAACTTTGCAACATCCAAAAACCTAATCGTGAAGAGTACAAAATTCCCACATCGCGACGTTCATAAATACACTTGGACATCACCAGACGGAAAAACACATAATCAAATTGATCACGTTTTAGTAGATAGAAGAAGACAATCTAGCATAATTGACGTCCGGTCGTTTAGAGGGGCTGATTGTGACACTGATCACTACCTGGTAGTAGCTATAATACGGGAGAGATTATCGTTGAATAAAGGTAATATTCAATGTCCGAAAACGGAGAGATTTAATTTAAAGAAATTAGAAGAGAGCCAGGTAAGAGAGGAATACCAGATTGAAGTTTCGAATAGATTCTCGGTTTTAGAAGACTCGGAGTGTACTAGTGTTGAGGATACTTGGATTGAAATTAGAGATAGCATTAAAAGTTCAGCAATAGAAAAATTGGGACACGCGGAAATACATAGGAACAAACCATGGTTCGACCAAGAATGCATTAAACTAGCAGAGAAGAGAAAACAGGCAAAATTACGGTGGCTACAAAATCCGAATGAAACAACTACACAAAATTTCGCAGATATCAGGCGGGAAACTTGCAAAACTTTTAGAACAAAGAAACGGGATTTTTTGAAAGCTAAAATTAAGGAACTTGAAGATAATAGTAAAAATAAAAATATTCGGGACATGTATAAGGGGATCAGCGAATTTAAGAAAGGCTATCAACCTCGTGCTTATATATTAAAGAAATCTGACGGAACAGTTCTCACCGATACGGATAGCCTCTTAAATAGATGGAAAGATTTCTTTGACGATTTGCTGAACACGCAGCCAAAAACTAATGTGCGTGGAGAAAAGGAGATACACACCGCAGAACCGTATATTCCAGAACCCAATCGAATAGAAGTGGAAGCCGCTATAAAGAAATTGAAGAAACACAAATCTCCGGGTGTAGATGAAATTCCGGCTGAGTTAATTTTAGCTGGAGGCGAAAAATTGTGGAACAAGATACACAAACTCATTCTCCTTATCTGGAACAAGGAAGAATTGCCACAAGAGTGGAAAGAATCAATCATTGTTCCAATTCACAAGAAAGGCGACAAAACTGACTGTAATAATTATCGAGGCATTTCTCTTCTGTCAACATCCTATAAAATCCTTTCAAATATTCTGTTAGCAAGATTGACCCCATACGCAGATGAAATTATTGGAGATTATCAGTGCGGATTTAGACGAAATCGATCAACTATCGACCAAATATTTACCATTCGCCAAATACTCGAAAAGAAGTGGGAATACAATACCCCGGTACATCAACTATTTATTGATTTTAGAAAGGCTTACGACTCGGTTAGGAGAGAAACATTATACAACGTTCTTACAGAACTTGGAATACCGAGAAAGCTAATTAGATTAATTAAGATATGTTTAAGTGAATCCCAAAGTAAAGTCCGGGTAGGAAAATTTTTGTCCACGAGCTTCCACGTCGAAAATGGCCTGAAACAAGGAGATGCGTTGTCGCCATTATTATTTAACTTTGTGCTGGAATACGCCATAAGGAAAATCAAAGATAGCAACCAGGGCCTAGAGTTGAACGGCATTCACCAGGTTATGGCATATGCTGATGATGTAAATTTAATAGGGGATGATAGGAGAACAGTAGAAATAAATGCAGAGATCTTATTAAACGCTTGCAGGGACATGGGTTTAGAAGTAAATGCAGAGAAAACTAAATACATGGAAGTGCGTCGGGACCGTAATACGGCAAATTGTGGAGGCGTTAAAATATTAAATAATGCTTTTGATAAAGTGGATACTTTCAAATATTTAGGATCAATATTAACAGACGAAAATCATATTCACGAAGAAATTAAATGTCGACTAAAAGCAGGGAATTCGTGTTACTATTCGGTTCAAAATCTCTTGTCGTCGCGAATTCTGTCGAGGAATTTGAAGCTTAAAATATATAAAACGATAATCATGCCTGTTGTTCTGTATGGTTGTGAAACATGGTCGCTTACTCTGAGAGAAGAACATAGACTGAAAGTATTTGAGAACAGGATCCTGAGAAGAATATTCGGACCCAAGAGGAACGAGAATGGGGAATGGCGGAAGCTTCATAACGAGGAACTACATAGTTTATACGGTTTACCCAACATTGTTAGGGTCGTCAAGTCTAGGAGGCTTAGGTGGGCAGGTCATGTAGCTAGAATGGAAGAAAGTAGAAACGCTTTCAAAGTCTTGACTGGTAGACCCATAGGAAAACGACCATTAGGAAGACCTAGGCGCAGATGGGAGGACAATATTAAGATGGATCTCGCAGAGATAGGAATACAAAGTAGAAACTGGATGCAATTAGCTAAGGATAGAAGTCAGTGGAGAGCTTTTGTGAACGCGGCACTGAACCTCCGGGTCCCATAGGCCATAGAGTTAGTTAGTTAGTTAGTTAGTTAGAGTATAGTTGCACTTCGAAACGTGCACTATTGTTGGAAATATTGATTTTTACAATGAAATTTATTTTTGGATCAAAGGATTCAATATATTTTAGGCAAAAATTTTCTTGTAGGCCTTATAGCTAGAGAACTACCTACAGTGTAACCAAACCCAAACTATCACTTAACACAGTATGATCTGCTTATTCCGTGGCCCCTGTTCCGAAAACTAATTATTGACCAAGATCGCTAATTTTTTATGCATTTTTTTTAATCATTTCTAAAATTGTTTTCTAAGATCGCAATCTTTAGATCCATTTTTTGATCATTCCTAAAATTCTTGTTATATTTTTCGAGCATGTATAATATTTATTTGTATATAGAGTGTCAGTTCGCAGCGAGTACTTATGAAAAATAATTGAGCGCGAGTGTAGGTTTAAAAAAAATCGCAACACTCACGGATAATCGGTGATTTACTGTATTAACTGTTCATATCATCACGTGTTTATACTAAGGATGGCCACATTTTCCAGAAAAACGGAAACGGAAAATTTTTCGGAAAATCGGAAGACGGAAAATTTTCCGGAAAATCGGAAACGGAAAATTTTTCTGAAAAACGGAAAATATGATTTCCGGAAACCGGAAAACTCTTTTTCTGGAAATGGTCATCCCTAGTTTATACGTAAAGGCACTACTTTATTTATTTTATTTTATTTTATTTTATTTTATTTTATTTTTAATGAAAGAACATCAGAGATTTGTCATGGCGTACGCTGGTGGACAGACGGCGAACGTGTGACGACTTCTATCGCTGCTGTACGTCAGAGATGAGTGTTGCTATTTCATTTTTTCTTTCTCTCTTTAAAGAACAAACTGAATAAGTGACTTAATCACTTTCGTCATTAAAAACTCGTTTCAAATATGCGTACGTAAGCAAAAGAGAAACAATGGAACATATTCCACAAGAAATTAAACTTCGCATTCAGTTATAGTGTTCGTGCAAGAATTCCACAAGCATCAATTTTTAAAATCCAGTCACTATAGTGCGCCTAGTAATAGTCTTCAATAGTCTTCATGCAAGAAAGACAGAAAACAACGAGGTATTTATGCTATCCCTAACGTAAGCGGGAATTCCCATTTCACCCAACGAGAAGATAAAAAAAAAAAAATGATAACGCTATAGCCAGAATTTAAGCTATGTTTGCCTTTTTCTCTCTTTTTTCTTAATCAAAATTGGAAAGAGTTGGATTTCAACTTTTAAAAAAATAAAAACGAAAAAAGGAAAACAAGAAAAAACAAAAAAAGAAAGAAAGAAAGTTTCTTGTCCGTGATTTTTAATTAAATGGTATATTCTGCATAGTGCTGCATCCACGCCGGAGTCCCCACCCCCCAAAAACCTTCCCAACTCAACATACATTTGTAATCTTTCGCAAGAAGTAGACACCTTTGAATAATAATATTATTAGTTTACCCATCGTAGATTTCACACAGTCTACCCAACATTGTTAGGGTCATCAAGTCTAGGAGGCTTAGGTGGGCAGGTCATGTAGCTAGAATGAAAGAAAGTAGAAACGCTTTCAAAGTCTTGACTGGTAGACCCATAGGAAAACGACCATTAGGAAGACCTAGGCGCAGATGGAAGGACAATATCAAGATGGATCTCGCAGAGATTGGAATACAAATAGAAACTGGATGCAGATAGCTAAGGATAGAAGTCAGTGGAGAGCTTTTGTGAACGCGGCATTGAACCTCCGGGTTCCATAGGTCATAGAGTTAGTTAGTTAGTTAGTTATTTTAATGTTACACTCAACTAAACCTGCAGTATTTACATAACGCACAGTTCTAATTTGAGCGTGAATCTCCTTCAAACTTCTCACTAATCTGTGCAAGTCTGTTTACGTACACAAGTAAAGGACAGGAAGACTGTCAAAGGGAGTGAATTGCTATAGACAAACATATAAATGTAGTGTTTTAATATATAGAATGTTGTAGTGAGTTTGCGGCAAAGTAATAGACCAAATGCAAATATATATATATATATATATATATATATATATATATATATATATATATATATATATATATATATATATATATATATATATATATATATATATTAATAATTCCATATCCGAGTACTCCTCATTTGTTGGTCCACAAGCCTTCCAAGTTGCAGCTTGCGATAGGTTTCGTCATTCAGATTAAAGCAAAGCGCCTGAAATGTTATCAACCCGCTATACGTAGCTCCTCTACTGGTTGCCTTTCACAAGGGTATCAACCTAGTGGCAATATTAAACGAATAGGGACAAAACGACGCCTAAAATATGGAATAGAAAAACGAAGACAAGTTTTTTAAAAAAAAAATTAAATGAGAACTGGCAAATCTACACAAAATTTGGAATCGATCAGCGAAAACGCGAAAACGGCACGTTTCTAACACTTGTGGTTTTCGAGATGTCATTGTCGGAAGGATTGGCCTCAAACATATAAACTTTTCTAGCATATAGACTAGTTGAATCTGCGCTCTCTACACAGCGCATCACTCATATAGGTCTATGAGCATGAATCTCCTTGTTATTCCTCACATCTGTACATGTCCCTTTACAAACACAAGTGAAAGACGTCTTGATAAAAAATTGGCAAGAGATACCATAAAGGGGAGACTTTTTCGATTACTTTTCAATATATCGCACCGTTTGCAAGATTTGAACCTACTTTCGGTTGGAAAATGAACTGAAATGAAATTTTTGAGTTTTACGTCCTGCGGTTATGCCGGTTAGGCTAAAGAAGACGGTGATGATGAGAGATGAATGAAACGGTGGAATGAAGAAAGTGGGAGGAAACGGGAGAACCCCGAGAAAACCCACGCACACGGTGTTTGTCCACTACAAAGTTCACTTGGCAGGAGCAGGGTTTGAACCCGGGACCCCAAACTACTTTCGGTTGGAGTTTTTAATTTAGTATGAACAGTGTTTTCTTTCTTCTTGCATGCAGTATGTAATAGGCAAATACATTACACACTCACAATTAATTATAATGTCAGTGATATATGGTGTTCATTGGGCAAAATACTCCAAATAATAAAGATTCATCTTAGATTGGAGAAATGGTTATCTTTCGTTTTTCATTATCATTTGGCCATGAAACAAACGCCGGAGTGATATACTAACCCCGTATACAAATGTGTTGTGTTGGAATGTATAACTCGAAGGATATGATGCTTTACTTTTTAAAATTTCAATACTTCCAGTATCCCCCTAAAAATATAATAAAGGCATAACGGCCATTTTTTTTAAATATTCAATTAGAACTGGACAATTTACACGAAATTTCCAATCGATCAGTGAAAACGACATCTTTCTAGAGATCGTGGTTTTCGAGATATCATTGTCGAAACGAAGGCCACAAACATATAAACGCTAACAAACATATAATCTTTTCTTGACCACAAACATATAAACTTAGGATAAATGATTCATAGCATGAAAGCTATAATTTGATAAAGTGATTGAACTAACATAATGAAGAACGTTTTTCAACGTTTAAAGCCCTCAAATCATTACACAATATATACTTCAATAACAATTTTGATTTCAATATTTGTTATATCACGCCTTTCGTGGACCTCTCGTGACGTGGAAGGATCGCGATGGAATTTTGAAAAACTCAGGGCACGGTTTACGTTCATAAATTTAGAAAACGATAGGGATGCGCACGAGACGAGTCGAGACAGGATTTTCCTGACAAAATTCGAGTCGAGACACGACTCTTCCAATAGAAAAAATATACATTTTTCGAGTCGAGATATCACTTTTACAGCACATTTTCGAGACGAGACAGCCACAAATCTTGTCTCGCGCGCATCGCTAGAAAGCGAGACGAGACAAGACGAAGGAATTTATTTTTCGTCTCGTTTTGCTTCACGGGCGACATATCTTGTAGACGAAATGAGCAATATTCAAACGTTAGTATCACTGTTCATTTTACACACGGTAAATAACGCTTTACCATTTAGATAAATAGGGTAAGATTAGGATTGGGAGTTACTGTAGATTTCCCGACTTTCGGCATCTATGACGTCACATATGAGGGATGACCGCCCTCAACGATCACACAATCCGCGGAAAGGGAAGGAAGGAAGCTGCTTGGGACCTGTATGTTAAGTACCATTTTGGCATTTGCCTGGTATAATTGTGGAAAACCCGGGAAAATCTCACACAGGATGGCTGTCCAGAAAAAGTTTTTACAGTTTTTCGACCAAGTGATCCCTCCGGGAATCGAATCTGGAACCGCTTGCGCCGAAGACGATACCGTTACCAACTACGCTACGCGGAGACTCTAAACGCGGTAATATATATATATATATACACATAAGGGCGGATCCAAGGGGGGGCTAAGGAGCTATAGCCCCCCCTTGACGCTCAGGCTTACACTGGATAAAATGGGCTTCAATTCTGCTTTACACTGGATAAAACGGCAAATTATGGTTTAGCCCCTCCTTTGATCATATCCTGGATCCGCCACTGTATATATATATATATATATATATATATATATATATATATATATATATATATATATATATATATATATATATATATATATATATATATATATATATAGCAGGGAACAATGTTCAAATGTTCCCTGAAACATTATCTGATCAGACTATTTTCTATTGAAATATTCGAGGCATGCAGCAAGATAGAATAAAATATTTCCATCGCCACTGCGTTGCCCATAAACAAAATTTGTTTTGCATTTATACATTGTGCGCAGATTGAATACTATAAATATATAGATGCTAGACATAATATTTTTTTAATGCTCACTAAACTAATTAATACTACAAGTATAGTAAGCACATTTTTTAAAAAATCCAAACTATACTATAGTAGAAGAAATCGTATGTAGTAGAATTGCTACGTCTATCGAGCGATATCAGAACAAAAACAATAACAGATTGCGAGAAGCGGTTTTGTTTGTTTGAATCGATTAAGCGTCCCAAGAACAGGTTCTATTTCTTCCCTTAATTCTAGGAAAACTTCGAAATTTGGGGGAATTTATTCATTTCTCTGATTTCGGCAGCATCCAACAAGCTTCTAATAGTGTGTGTTTATTTGTATTATATAGTTAAAAACTTCTATTAACATGTTCAACCGTAATTAATTCCTCCAAATGTAATTGATCTTGAAGGGGCCACGATGGCTCAGTGCCAGAGCGTTCACTTCTGGCACGAGGGGTCCCTGGTTTGATCATAGTTTGCGACAAATGGACTTTGTAGTGGACAAACACCGTGTGCGTGGTTTTTCTCGAGGTTCTCCCGTTTCCTCCCACTTTCTTCATTCCACAATTTTATTCATTTGTCATCATCACCGTCTCCTTTAGCGTAGCCGGTATAACCGTGGGACGTAAAACTGAGAGATTTTAATTTCTGGTGAACTGTGTTTTGAGTTACGGTTTTTCTGCACTGAGAAAAAAAGGACTAGGATTTCCGTGTGGATACATCGTATTTACGCGGGTGCGCTCCTTAAGTAATGTAATTTCATGTATAAAAGTACAGCAAGTGGGAACACCATGCCAAGTCTGGAGTTCGGCGTCGAACTAGACTCGCTGTGATTGGATAATTTTATTCACATGATTGGTTTGGTGTTGAAAACTATTACTCTCGTAAGGTAGGGAGTCACAGATTTAGAAAGAAGCAGGAGGGAACAATCGTAGGAAGGTGGTAACAACATTATATACGTAAGTTACCACCGTCGGAATGGGTATGGCGTTAATTCTAGATTTGAAATGGTGGTCCTACAATACAAAATTTTCGCTGGACGGTGGTGTAGACAGTACTACGGATGAAACAACATTACTTAATGAGGTGACGCGCGTAACCTGGTAAAAACAGCATTTACATGCCGACTGGAGTATGCATTTCTCTCAGTGTGGCTATAATAAAATATTGTGTTGTTTAATTAGGCTGTGATTTTTTTTTTTTTAAATAATGTCCGTACGGAGGCTACTTCCCCAAACAAATATACCCTATATTTGCGGTATTTACTTATGATTTGTATGTTTATTCATTCCAGCAAGTGGTAGAATCATTTCAGTATCAGCAACGAATGATTATAATTTTGAGAAAATTCTCTTCTCACCTTTTTTAAAGCGAGATGGGCTTCGGTGGTCTTGAAGACATTGGTAGCTGATAAAATGTTAGGCGAGATGAGAGGATGTAGATCGCTCATACTTTTGTGTAAAGGGCTTTCGCATCTATAGTAGCGTTGACCACGAGACGAGACAGAATTTTTGTGATGAGATGCAAGAAGAAACACAGCTCTTACGATAGAAACAAATATACTTTCCGTGGAAAGGAGATAGACCCAAATCTCGTGGGCAAAAATACTAGGCTAGTTTGATCCCAGCTTATATAAATTTGTGGTTGAAACTACCGTATTTGTGAGCTCTGTAGAAGGTCCTATTTTCTTACTTCACCAGTTATCTTATTTCTGAGAAAAGAAAAAAAAATATAAAATGAAATGAAATCTTTCAGTGTTACTTCCCACGGTTATGCCGGATAGGCTAAAAGAGACGGTGATGATGAGAAATGAATGAAATGGTGGAATGAAGAAAGTGGAATGAAATGAGGGAAACCCGAGAAAACCCACACACATGATGTTTGTCCACCACAAACTCCACTTGGCATGATCTGAGATTGAGCCGGGGATCCCCATGCATCAGAGGTAAACGCTCTACCACTGAGCCACCGCGGCCCTAAAGAAAATTGTGTAATGATCTATTCTTTCTATGATTGATGTAAACTGTAATTCATGGCGCATGGAGACGCTGCTTCGACTTCAACTCTCGCCTAGTGGGGTTTGTGGTGGACAAAATACCATGTGTGTGGGTTCTCTCGTTTTCTCTCACTTGTTCTATTCCACCAGTTCGTTCATTATCATCAATAACATGTCCGTTAGCCTCAGAGCACAATTGAGAGACGTTAAACAAAAACAAAACAATAAAAGTAAGCTATAATTGTGTTTTATCTTCGGTGATTAAGTTTAACAAATAAACTAGGACCTACTGCTAAAGAGTGAAAATACACTGTAGTTGATCAGGATTGACCCGAGGCAATTTGCCGCCTCACTTTCTCTAGAAAAAAACAAATCTCAAAAGCCACGATTTTAAGTATGTTACCCCATCATGAACAATCAAGTGGACGGAAAGGGCACTTGCACTCAGAAAGGCCTAAACACTACAAATAGAATCTCAATCTGTGTCTTTTTCCTTAAAATAATAATCTATTATATTAGTGAAAGATACAACAAACACGCATGCAGAAGAAAGATGATAATCCTTCTTATAGAATTCAATATTGAGCTTCAATCTCAATATATCAGTTTGCGATTCCAGTGCAATTCACGGGTGTCTCTGGCGGGGGGACAGGGGGACGCGTCCCCCCAAATATTTTGAGTACGAGATAAATGGATCAATGCTGAAAGTATTTAGATCTATATAGAAGAAGTAAAAACATAGACAGAACAAATTAAATTTGTCTGTTCTTAAATATTAGGTTAATGCGATTAGAATGTCCGCCTGACGTGTGTCACTTTCAAAGAAGGATTTTTTTTTTTTTTTTTTAAGTTACGCTTCTTGGTTAGTCAAAGTAGTATCGGTTGCAGGCTCACAATTTTCTCATTGCTTAATCAGCAACAATTGGTTTCTATGACGAAAGGAGACTGGAGAAGGGAAGGGAAAAGGATGCATAGAAAGATTATCTGCGAATTAAGAAGGGAAATCTACAAAGACAGGGAAATATACAATAGAAGCAAAGATGACAAGAAGAATTTTAAAAGATAGAGAAATTTGAATATTATATATGAGAGTAAATTTGATGCGAATACTGTAGAAGGGCAGCAAGGGACAACTACTATGACAATATAGAAACTAAAGATAGAAATGAGTGTTTAATGAGCGAATTGAGTTTGAGCAAGATGTAAAGAATACATTGAGGAGCCGGATGACAGCAAGAATAAACTATACATTTTAGACATTAAAACGGAAAACGAAGTAATCGGAGATGGTTTATTGGACAAGTTCAAAAACACAGCGAAATGAAGAAAGAAAAAAAAAATAGATAATATACCTTTTGAATTTATTAAGAATACAGAAGAAGAGTGAAAATCAAAAATTTGAAATTCGCAATCAAATCAAGTATTATCGTAAGACTTCTTTTAGAGAGTTAGGGTTTTGTTAGCTAAAAAATCGAAATAGGCCTATGTGAGGACTGTAAAACTACACTGCTGCAAATGTTTTTAAGAACACTGAGTAGGAATTCACCAGGAGGAATGTCAAGGTGAAGAAATTACCTAAGAACCATATTATATATAAACTTAATTTTTTTCCAACAAGTAGTCTATGGACCAGTGATGGAGGAAAATTATGATGAATTGTGTTGCTAAAGGTAGAAAGAGTGGATGCCAATAGTAAAGTAGGTTCTACTTTACTCATAATTTTGACGTAACTTTAGTTGGGGTTTACTAGCATTTTAGTCGTCCCTCCCCCCCAATTTTAACATGCCAGAGACGCCAATGGTGCAACTAGCTCTTTTATCCTTATTTCTTGATTTTCCTTCTACAGCTGTTGAAAAATTAAGGAAAAATTTCCCACCTTCAATGATAAGGAATTGTTTATGACAAAGACTGGTTTTCACATCAAAACTGTGATAACTAAATAAATGGAACGGGTGTTCGCTAGTGTTTGACAGTTCTTGTATTTGAAAACAATCAAACAATTCATGCTGGAATTTGTTTGACCATTTGCTTCAACATTGTCCATGTGACCTTAAACTAATGGGGCCTAAGCATGGTTCATGAATGTAGTATTCAAATAGGTCAGCATAGTACATTTAAGCAATAACATATTGTGCTTCCCCGTGCAATGCACGTGTTACACATACGGTAGAGCCGGCCCTGTAGTTGATGGTGGGCTTACGCTCTCAACTGGGCACCAGGATTCGAATTCGATCTCTCAATTACAAGATCGGAGCGATACCGTTTCATTAACACACGCTCGGAATTAATGGCAAATTAAGTCCAAGGAAAATATACATTGTTTGTTGGATATAATTAAATTGTTTTTGCAGTTCTTTGTACTCTTCAATAAAGCGATGTAACTTCATTCATTGTGCTCAAAAGAAAAAAAAAAAGTCACGATGACTATGAAACAGCATATACAACAGCCGTATCCGGAAATCCGAAACCCTCTCCCAGTTCCTTCAAATTACGCTGATTCATTACGAATTCTTTTCAGCTTCTTCTAAACGCCTGTTCTGTTACTTTTTTCTCTTCTTTTCCTTTTTTAAAAGATCTTCACATACATATCTCTTACTAGCCCAACGAAGTGAGATCCACAGTTAAAAAAAAAAAGTGTACGCAAATGAGACATGCATACGTACATACGTAAATGAAACGAACGAACTTTGGAACTAGATGACGTCTCTTGATTCGTGCGCATGCGTATACCTCATTGATCCCCCACCGTGATATTCACGTGACAATTCTGCGGGGCGCCCGACTTCCCGACTCACCGGAAGTTTGGGGTTTAGATAGAAAAAGGAGAGAGAAAGAGAGAGAGAGAGAAATAAAACAGATATTGTCACGTGGATTGTGGGGCTTATCCAGGATGGCATTTCAGTTTGGATGCGATAAACTTACAAATGATACAATATATATTTATATATTCATATGAATGAAATTTGTCTGCGTTATAATGTGAGATTTAAATTTTCTTCCCTGTAATGCGTACTACATCAAATTGAAACTTCGGTTCGTCTATTACACATATCACGTCATAAAATAATGATAATCATCATAGGTATTCTGCCATAAATGAATGGTCACTTGCCACACACGATCCTTAGAGAACCTCATCATCTTTATATAACAATTTTCTCCTCTTCCTCTTTTTCCTTCCACATTACTCTCTATCTTAGCAGCTCAAACAGTAGATTCAATAGTGGGGAAACGGTAAAGTAGCTGTAAAAGTTGACCCTATATGGTCAGTGGCCACTTTGACGAGTATTTGTCAATCAATTCAATTGCCGACGTAATTCGTACGAAAGAAGTAAAATTACGATTCGGAGTAAGAGGTGGAAATTGTTGGATAAATAACGGCAAATTGTAGGTTGGCGAACATAAACTGTTGAATAAATGACAGTAAATTGTCGGTTGGCCAACATAAACTGTTGGATAAATGACGGTAAGTTATCGGTTAGCCAACATAAACTGAAGAATAAATGACAGTAAATTGTCGGTTGGTCGACATAAACTGTAGGGCAAATGACAGTAAATTGTTAGTTGGCCAACATAAACAGTTGGATGAATGACGGTAAGTTGTCGGTTAGCCAACATTAATTATTGGATAAATGACGGTAAACTGCCAGTTGGCCAACATAAACTGTTGGATAAATGACAGTAAATTGTCGGTTGGCCAACATAAACTGTTGGATGAATGAGGGCAAATTGTCGGTTGGCCAACATAAACTCTTCGACAAATTATGGTAAATTGTTCTCTAGTTAAATCCTAGGTAATGTGAATTTGTAGTGGAAAATATTGTGTCTGTGGTTTTCCCGTAATATAATTCCACACGTCTTATTTATCCCAAAGGGTAGGCCTATAACTATGAGGCGTAAAACTATAAATTGTATTTCATAAATTAGGAAATACTGCCCAGTGGCATAGAAAAGATTTGCTCAAAAATACTGTAGATATTCATAGAAAAATAGTTGGCGGGACATTCAGCCAACAGTGGATTGACAATGGCTGGAAGATTATCAGCTATGGAACCATATGCTATTTCTACGTCACCAAACAAACGAACAAATTGGCCTGCCACGCTCTGTAGAGCGCTGTGTCACCAAGAAGTCTAGCTTACCGAAAAATGTAAAAAGTAGAAGTATTCATATTGTGCATATTGGGGAATCGTATATAATATAACATACGTGAGTGTTAAAAGTTGAAGCACTTGTTAGAGAACTGTATGCTTCTTTTGATTGTCTACTTTCGTCAACAGGGCCTTCTCCAATTAAGATAATAAGTGAAAGTGTACTTTCTAGAAACCGTCTGAAAATTTTCCCCTTATTCACGTTCCTTTGATTTTCTTCCGATTTCACTTCGCATTTATTACTTAGACGTGGCCGGTCCTAAAGAAAATACCTATACACCTATTGATGACTGTGGACATTAAATATATATATATATATATATATATATATATATATATATATATATATATATGACAATTTATAGTATTATATATGCCGCAGATGGGTTATTTGCACCGCATCTGAACAAGTTTTCAGATTATTATATTTGTTAATTACTTCCGTTTATTACATACAATTACATTGACTATAATAAATATTATTTTCCTTTTTTGGAACGCTCCAAATTTAATATTGAGGCCGCGGTGGCTCAGTGTTAGAGCGTTCACCTCTAGTGCTTGGGGACCCGGGTTCGATCGCAGCCCTTACCAAGTGAATTTTGTGGTGGACAAACACCGTGTGCGTGTGTTTCCTCGGGATTCTCCCGTTTCCTCCCACTTTCTTCTTTCCACCATTTCATTCATTACTCATCATCACCGTCTCCTTTAGCCTAACCGACGTAATCGTGGGACGCAAAACTCAAAGATTTTTTTTTAAATTTAATACTCATAATCCTAACCACTGTACTTATAAATTCATTATACACTCTAGGAAAATGTGAGTGCTTGGAAAAAAATCATATGTTTTTGTTTTACGTCTCAAGTTTATGCCATTTAGGCTAAAGAAGAAGAATGAATTATGAAATGAGATTAAATGAAATCTGTAAGCTTTACGTCCTACGGTTATTACGGCTTAGCTAAAAGGATAGTAATGGATGATAAGGACGAATGACATGATGGAATGAAGGAAATGGGAGGAAACGGGAGAACCGCGAGAAAATCCACAAACACGGTATTAGTCCACCACCAAGCTCACTTGGCGTGAGCTGGGATCGAACCAAAGCCCCATATACAGACGTGAACACTATACCACTGAGCTACCGCGAGTAGGGGTGTTCCGGATTTCGGAATTCCGGAATACTTCGGAATGAAAATCTTAATTCCGGAATCGGAATTTAAAATTTAGTTATTCCGGAATTCCGAAATATCGGAATTCCGTAATTTCGGAATCTCGGAATTCCGTAATTTCGGAATCTCGGAATTCCGTAATTTCGGAATCTCGGAATTCCGTAATTTCGGAATCTCAGAATTCCGTAATTTCGGAATCTCAGAATTCCGTAATTTCGGAATCTCAGAATTCCGTAATTTCGGAATTCCGTAATTTCGAAATCTCTAAATTCCGGAATCTCGGAATTCCGGAACTTCAGTCAGAAATTTCGGAATGTCTGAAACTCGGAATTCCGGAATCTCGGAACTTCAGCTAAAAATTTCGGAATTTCGAAAACCCGAAACTCCGGACTCTCGAAACTTCAGCTAGAAATTTCCGAATTCCAGAATATGAGGACTTCGGTTCAGCACTTCTGAATCTTTGAAATTCGAAATTCCCAATAACGGTACGTCGACCCAGCATATCGGAATCTCGGAATGCTGAAATGTCAGTATCTGAAATCTTCAAGTAACATGATTATGAGATAGATATCAACACTCAGACAATATAATGATGAAACTTACTCTTTTTTACTCATTGTTAGTGGCGGCAATACTCCGTCTTTCTGCAGAACGAAAAGTACTGAGCAGAAGGACTCATTGAACAAAGTGTAAAGAGTTCATTTAGTGGTTCTTGTCTTGTTCTAATGTTCTACCCAAGGGCAGGCTCTAACATGCTTATACATCGTTGCTAGCTGGGTCACTAGTGCAATACGGATAGATTATCGACCAGTTTCTTCCCTGCGTGGCTTCAAAATGACATATAGAAATAGAAAATGAAAAACTTAGAAACAGGGCGAAGCCATAGATTGCGAGCTTCGTATTCATTACCTATATATTTACTTGCACACTTGAGCCGATATTCCTCTGCTATTATATCACCCTTCCTTAATGTTTAGAAGTCAGGTTCTGGACACGTAGCTAAAATGCTCGTTCTGCGCACGAAGAGATTAAGTTTATCAAAAATATTTGAAGCCCCAACTCCCCTTAAGATACACATTTCAACGATTGATTTCACGGTTTATCTCGAAAACTAAGGATTCGACACTAATATCGATAGGTTCCAATTATTGTTACATGCCACCTCTTCCCACTCCAACCATAGTTGCTAGGGGGTCTTGAGAGCTAAACTTCAACTTAAATGGAATCGAGAGTGTCATTGTTCATCTCAGCGGCCGAAAAAACTATGAATTCCGAATTAATATCACTCGTTTCTAACTATTTTTACATGTCACCCTCTTTCAATCTACCTCCTTGTGGAGCTAGGGGGTCTTACAGTCTCAATTTGTTTCCAAGTTGTAGTCATATGTGTACCAAGTTTGGTTGAAATTGCTTCAGGTGTTCCAGAATTATGCTGGAACAAACATACATCCATTTTTATAAGACAAAGCATCTAGCTCTTCTCCCTCATAATTTTCTTAGTTTTTAATTTCTTGTATTAGGAAAATAACTTCTCAACGAAAACATGTGGTTCGGAGCTCACATAACGTAGTCGGTCCCAGCAAATAGTTTTTTATAACGTAGGTTTTGCATAATGCTGTACCATAATTATGTAATTTTTGTAGATAGCATGACTCAAAAATTAATTCAATTATACCATGATACCTTTTTTAATACACAAAATGAAAACTTTCCTTAATGTCAGATGTATTTTGCGTTAATATAAAGAAGAAATAAAAATATGATAGATCTGAACTGCGGAAAATTGGAAATACAATGTAATATATTTATAATAACTGTATTTAATATTTGTAAAAACAGTGGAAAAATATACAATCAATCTAGATTTCAACATAAAGTAATAATGAAATGCCATATCAATAGAATGTTAATCCTCTCATATTTCTTTAATTTAAAGGAAACCTATAATTTTAGTTTCTACCGTAATTTTTTTCTATCAGAGCTTTATATAATAGCGGATTCTTACTCTTATAACTTAGGCTACCTGTTGATAAGATCAATAAAATAAACAAACAAAAAATACCTTATTGTGTTTAAAGATGTTGGTTAATGCAATATAAATTTCGCATAAATTTTCATAGATTAGAATATACATTATTACAATTAATTTACAAAACTAAAAAGTATACACATTACCTCAAATCCAATACTATCATTGTACAACATTTTAATACTTTTCTGAACACGGTACTCGGTGATATATCGATATCGGTGAACAACCTTTATATCGTTGGACTCTGATGTATAAAATCAGTTCTTCGATCCCGACTCGTGAGTGGATAGTTACGTTCGCGACAATTTTCAAAAGAATAAATGTTTTAAAAATTAGAAATAATATCCTATATATTTGATGGATGCCATCAAACCTGATTGTATGTGTAAATTATTTCTACTAGAAAATTTAACTTTTGAAAATTCTTTTATCCTTTCATAGCGTTTTCAGTCTGGTTAGTTTTACTATGATATATAAAAAGGCAGAATGGAAATGTACATTAACTACAAATTGAAAAGTACTTATGATGAAACATAAGGAAATGTTATACAAATAACATAGTAACAATATATATTACGCCTGTTTAATACGTAACACTAGAAAACTAAGGAAATGTTATACTGTACAAACAAAAATTAAAGTACGAAATATTATGAAACTTAAGAAATATATTAATTCAAATATTATATTAAAATAATGCATTAACATTATGAAATCTAAGGAAATGTTATGAATAATATACAAATATATCTATGCACTGATAATGACACTGATAACTATACCCTTCTCAATAGCTTAAATTTACCATACCTTTGAAAATAAGAAAAAGCAGATACAGAGACCGACAGCAGTATTGGAATAATATAATTAATACTTTATTTACATTGTATGTATTATAAACAACACAAATCATATTTACTTAGTAGTGTTGAATTTGTAAACATGTAAACGTTACCATTCTGTGTCTCCGAAACTATATTTAAAATATCATAATGAATGTATTTAGCACACAATCTATAGAAAAATGAAAATGAAATCTTTAAGTTTTACGTCCCACGGTTATGCTGGTTAGGCTAAAGGAGACGGTGATGATGAGAGATGAGTGAAAATGATGGAATGAAGAAAGTGAGAGGAAACGGGAGAACCCCGAGAAAGCCCATGAGCACAATCTGTAGAGTCTACTGTATTTATCCTGCGGTCTCACTTATAGGACGACATAACGTCTCCAAACGAGTAGATACATGACTGGATGCATGTTTTATGCCCCCACCACACAGTCGTTGTATTCATACTGTGCCTCGCAACGGCAGATCGCAATTGTGGTGTAGAGTTAAGCATTCACAAGTGACATAGGGTGTAAAGGTAAGGAGACAACAGTCGAAGAGAGAAATGTAATTAATCTGTACAAACAACACAAACCCCTCTCCGAAATTGATAGTGCATTCAACAGAAGCAAAATCACGGTGTTCTCCATCATTCAGCGCTTCAAACAGACTAATAGTCTTGTGAATAAGCCGAGATATGCCGCTCCTTCTAAACTTACTACTAGAGACAGGAGTCAAACAAGCAGCATCTGAGATTAGAGGAAACCTTGAACAATATTCTGGCATTGTGATGCACATAAGAACAGTTGGACGGGTTTTACACATTGCTGGTTACAATGCCAGTATTCCTAGGAGGAAACCATATGTCAATTGTGTGAATCAGAAAAACGGTCTACAATTTATTAACTTGTATAGGGGAAGCCAACAGAATTCTGTGATCATATTCTCTGGTCGGATAAAAACAAATTCTGCTTATACAAGGGTGATGGATGTGTTATAGTGTGGAGGCTATCAAATACAGCTAAAAACATGATAGCTACAGTGAAACATGGAGGCAACAGTATGATGGTATGGGGCTGTATGGCTTCATCAGGCGTTGGGGAACTGGTGCTCATAGATGGAATCATGGACAAGTTTGAATACAAGAGGATTCTTGAAAACAATCTTAAGAGGGGTGCACAGAAGCTAGAATTGGGAAATGATTATTACTTCCATCAGGACAATGATCCAAAGTATACTGCGGAAATTATGAGGCTTTGGATGGTGTATAACACTCCTCACACTTTGAAGATATCGACCCAATCACCAGATTTAAATCCTATAGAGAACATGTGGAACGAGCTGAAAGATCGTGTTCGGAAACATCACATTAGAAGTAAGGACCATCTGAAAGAACTTCTTCAGAGTGGAGAAATATGAACTCTGCAGTCACCACAAAAAAGTACAGTCATCTTCAAAAAAAATTATCGTAGTAATCCATAGAAAGGGGAACATAACTAATTGCTAGCTGTTCTCTGTTGAATGTTGATATCTAGATGTAAACAAACTATTTTTATCCTTTCTGGTAGAGGAAATAAGTATCCGATGCTTTTCATGAGTTTATATATTTCGTGGAAGACTCAACTTTATTTTGTAGCATTTGTATTTTTGTCTACTTTCGTTGCGTACCTATAGAAATGATAAACCTAGTAAACATGTTTATGTTAGAATAATTATGCCGGACTCTGTACTTAGTATTGATTTATGAATACCCTGTTATACTAAGCCAGCGATGTGAAACAATGAGAAAATTTAGCTTATATTCAATAGTATTTTAAAGTGTTTTTTTCAATAGCTTTATTCATAGACAGAAATATTAACTGTCCAGCATGCTCAGTATATTTTCTCGCTAATTTTGTTAATTTCCCAAAGTAGTGGCTCTTCCTCCAAATCTGCATCGCTAGGGCTTAGGTACAGGTTCAATTATTCTATTTGACTGCCTTCTTTATCCTGTCACCAAATGTCCTTCGTTTTAGGCAACTGCCTAATCTTTTAGTACCAACATTCCCTCGATTTTTTTAGGATTTCCTGCTGGAATAAGTCTCAACTTATACTGTACTCTACCTTTTGTTATCTCAATATTTTTACCCAAATTATCTTCTTTAAACCTGAGATCTACGAAAGCACAAATTTTCAAAAGCATTCTGGTTCTTTCATCCTTCTCGAATCGCGATTTCAGAGGAGATAAAATTTCCATTTTCATGTTTCTTTCATGTTCTTTGAGTGCTACTTCTAAGATCTGTTCACTATATCCCTCTTCAGTCAAAGAGTCATACAGTGAAAAATGTTTCCTGCGTACTTGCTTCATCTTGTTCTGATATATCGTCTATCTGTTGAGATTCTTCGACTTGAAAATTTTTTGAAATTTGTTCATATGATGGCCATACGTCCGACGCTGCAACAGATGTTTCTGCTGACATACTGTCACAAGGCATTTGTAAGGACGATAATAGAGACAAAATCATAGTTAATAATTCTGTTTCTTCGTTCTGAAGGATAAGATTTTTATGTATTATTTGAGACAGAACTTTTGCTATTTCTTCTTGGTGTGTTAAAACTACCACTATCAAAGGAACAGTAAACAATCATCTTGTTGGCGTGCATGACGGAAGTATTTTACGTAGGAGGCCTAATGCATCTTACTCTTCTTGCAGCGCATGTCTCATTTTCTTGCTTTGACTCATAATTTGTCTGTTTCCGAAGGCCCCTGTAGCTCAAGGGCTTTGTTTACTCTAATATTCAAAGTATGTCTGAAACACTTCAATTGTTGGAAATCACTCAAGTCAATAATGGCCTTTACAATATTGGCACTACTGTTTTACACAACGAAAATTTTCAGTTGGTATTTCCCACATATCTATACTAAAATTTAAAGCCTCTAATAGATTTGATTTCGGAAAATCGGAATTCCGTAACTTCTCGCAAATTTCGGAAAGTCGGAATCTCGGAATTCCGGAATTTTCGGAAAGTCGGAATTCCGGAATTTTCGGAATCTCGGAATTCCGGAATTTTCGGAATCTCGGAATTCCGGAATTTTCGGAATCTCGGAATTCTGGAATTTTCGGAATCTCGGAATTCCGGGATCTCGGAATTTTGAAATTCCGGAATTCCGAGATTCCGAAAATTCCGAGATTCCGAAAAACGGAATTCCGGAAAATTCCGGAATTATCGACATTCCGAATTCCGGAATTGAAATCTCAATTCCGAACACCCCTAACCGCGAGCCGGAGGACGATTAATGAGAATGGATTATTATGAAACTAATTGATAGAACATATGAGTGTGGAAGAAAACGGGAAAACCCCGAGAAAACTGAACGGATACGATGTTGCTGACCATAAACTCACAATGTCCTGTGATTGAACGAAGGAACCCCACTGCCAAAATTGGAGAAGTAATGGTTGATGTTAAATATTTTTGCTTATAAACCCATTGCCACACAAGGGCTCCATTTTGAAGCTTTACGCCCTTCAAGTTGCGAGCAAGAAATAGATATTAAATACTTGCATTTATCATCCAAATTCAAGTAAAACGCCTGAAATGTTGGACAACCAGCTATACACAATTGTTGTTCTGGTTGCTTAATACAAGGAAAGCATCCTGTTTTTTCTTTTTTTAAAAAAATGTTTAATATCTCACGATTACGCGCCGATGCTAATATAAGGGAGGCGAATCCTGGGAATTAGAAACGAGCCTTTGTTGGTTCCATAGCAACATAGTGGCAATACATAGTGCAATATATAGTGGCATCTGGTTGGTTGGTACTAGGTGCGCACACAATTCGAGTGGTATAAGAGTCTGTTTGATACAGTAGTTGAAATGAAAGGTTTCATAAATATATTTCATTTGTACTCTTAACTCTTTACTAAACCCAGAAGTTGAGTTGATTTTGAGTTTAACGTCCCTTTCAGCAGCGAGGCTATATGGACCTACTGACTAACGTGGAATCTGAACCACATGAGTTCCTACCGGGAATCGAACCCGTGTCTCCCACACCAAAGACGCGTACGCTAACCGCTTAGCCACGAAGGAGCTCTTAAATCCAGAAGTGTTAGAAATCCACAACTTGGTGTTTCAATAATATACATAAAGGAAAAATGATAATAAATAGCAAGAAGCTTTTTTTGTTATTATTATTATTCAATTTAGCATTCTAAAAACAGGCATCGTCTTCTCTTTCAACCACCTACACAAACCAGAAGCGACAAAAATCAATCACTTCCGGTTTTAACATTGATCAACTTAGAATAAAAACCGTAATAGCTAGTGAGAAACTTTTCTCTGTAATCAATGAAGTGTCTCAAAAATATATTCCATGTTCACTCTAATCTCTCTCTACTAACAACACTTCAAATACCACTTGATTATCACACGTTCTCGGGCCGGGCTCAGGCCTAAACGCTAAAATGGATTTCGGACTCGGGTCGGGGGTTACATTATAAATTCATGGGCCGGCCCGTGCAGACCTCTAGACCATGGACGAATGTTCGGTTTATCACAATGACCCAGAAACTAAAGTTATTATAATTAAACCGTGGAAGCATTCCTATTTCCCCCTCACTAATAAGCCCGTATGCAGCCTTGTTGCAAGAAATTTATGTTTTGAGTTTCATGGACGTAATCGCCACTGATTTCCTAACCTATGGTCGCAGCGTGACTAGGACATATTACAGAAGTCATCTGCAACCACTTTGTGATGTTCTGAAGGTAAAACATCGTGACATACTCAGCAAAGATTTTCACTTGTTAATTGACAGTGCTCCCGCCTACAAAGTTTAGGAAACATTGAATTGCCCAGTTACTTCCCCATTCATCATATTATTCTGACTCTGCACCGTCACAACTTCTTGTTTCCAAGCAGTTGCTGAAATAAAGATGTTTTTCTTCGAAAGTTAGAGTTATTTTCATTGACGAGCATTTGTTTCCTAGCCCATTGGACACTTTTTTGCAAAGACTTGTAGAATTTCAAAGACTGGAGAACTGTGTTACTTTGCACGATGACTGTCGAGCAGGAGAAATAGCATGTATCAGTTGTAAACTTCTACAATCATTCTTTTGATCAGGAGCGGCTTTAGGATTTCAAGTTTGGGTAGGCTCGCTTATAGATACATATAAACATTTGATTGATTAACGACAGTAGGAAATTACTTTTACAGTAGTGGTTGATGTTATTTGTTAAATAATTATGTACCGTTAATATAAACAGTGGAAAATATATTTACTCTTTATTGTATCTTTTTGCCTTTATATATTTTTCAAAATTTTTTAGTAAGCCCGTGCCTACTCGGCCTACCCGCTAAAGCCGCCACTACTCTTGATTGTTCAACGTATAACTGGTCACTGTAAGACTTATTATGACTCCGATCCGAACCGACCTACCTGAAACATTTATACGCCACTGAACGTATGTCTTTATTCTTGGTAATAGCTTTATATTTAAGTGTCTTTTATAAAAGAATAGGCTTCTCTTTTCCTTTGTTTATAAGCAGAAAATAATAATAATAATAATAATAATAATAATAATAATAATAATAATAATAATAATAATAATAATAATAATAATAATAATAATAATAATAATATACGCGTTAAGTATTATTATAGTAATACAGTATTTTGTGTGAAATATGGAATGTATTGCTGAATGCTAATTAGTCGGTCCTTAATGATAGCAAAACAAACAACCAAAAATTATATGTTATGTAACAACTGACGTAAAACTTCCCTTCTGCTTTAATAATGATTTCATTTATTACAGTCCACGTGAGGTTCTAAGCTCGTGGTTTAAGGCTTATGTAATCAAATAATGATGGCACTTCTTATTTATAAAACTCAACGTATTGATTTTAACAGTTATAAGATTAACATAGAAACGTATCCCAAAATTTCAAATTAAGAATGGGGATCCCATAGTTTTCAAAACTTATGTAGTTTTGAATATCTACAAATACTTTTTTTTTGATTGATTGAAGTATTTTTCTTTTTCACCGAGGGTATATGAAACGTGGCCTGTTAATTAAGAGGGGACCGCGGTGGCTCAGTGGTAGAGCGTTCATCTCTGGTGCTAGGGGTCTCGGGTTCGATCCCAGCCAAGTGAACTTTGCGGTGCACAAACAACGTGTGCGTGGGTTTTCTCGGGGTTCTCCCGTTTCCTCCCACTTTCTTCATTCCACAATTTAATTCATTTCTCATCATCATCGTCTCCTTTAACCTAATCGGCATAATCGTAGGACGTAAAACTCAAAGATTTCATTTTCCGTTAATTAAGATGAGATCTAAACCACTCCTTGGTTTTCTGTCGCAGATAATCACTCCCAGCGGGAATCGAGCAACAGACCAGGCGCATAGGTAACATAAATGAATAGTAAGTAGAAAATATGTGTTTCTTTCTTCTTTTTTTAAATTATTTTATTATTTACCTAAGGAAATGAAATGAAATGAAATCTTTTAGTTGAACGTTCCACAATTATGTCCTTTAGGTCAAAGTAAACAGATAATTAAGGCAAGTAAATGATTATGAAATATTTTATGAAATGATAATGTGGGAGGAAACGGGAGAACCCTGAGAAAACTCAGATACACACGGTGTTTGTCCATCACACTCCATGCATTAGAGGTGAGCACTCTACCACTGAGCCACCTTGCCTCCCTTTATATACAAGGAACATTTTCCCCTGATAACTAGGGCTCCCTTGTGATTTAATAACGTTATTATTTGCTTTTTGACGCTGGAAAACAGATTACAATCCCAGATAAGAGTAGTAGGTCTACATGTGATCCGGACTCTATGTTAAAAACAGTAGGTCTATATCTCATATAGCCAAAGTACTGAAGAGAAACGTTCCAGAATTTCTCGTTGGGAGGGGTCTAAGCTTTTTTTTTGGGGGGGGGGAAGGTCCAAAACTACAAGCCACTGTGTTTATGTAGTATTGAACGGGTATTATGCACCCAAACAGAACATAAGTAATTCTAATATACTTCCACTTACTGTATATTTAAAAAAAAAAATAGAAGTAGGTTGTTTTTATAAGAGAAAGAGTATAGATGAAATGTTAGATCAAATTTTCATGCTACATCAATTATTTCCCTGCTAAACAAGTATAGTTTTATTGAGAAAGTGTACAAATATTTGTTGAGTTAGTTTTTTTTTTTTTTTGGAGTGTTCGGGCCCAGTGGTCCCCTGTGGGTGTTCCTGCAAACAACTATAGTGATTACTGTATATAGCTTTCTATAGTGCTGCCAAAATGTCTTGATCCGTGGCAAAAATGCGAACTAAAGCTCACACCCTCGACACACCCACGCAGTGAGCTAATAAGCTGCATTGTAGACAGCATATTCTGAACACTGGTGAATTTATCTACATTTTACTATCAAGGATTCCATTTTTCTTCCTGTTCGATTTGTTTCTATTTACTTACCTGAGATGAGTATATCTAAGTGAAAAAAGAACTTCAGGCACTTTTCGATATTAATATTTGTAATTGTAATAGTAACAATAGAACTTACCATTTGGCTTTCGAGACATAGTCGAATTTTACAGTTTTTTTCCCTTTATATTGATCTACTTCATCTGGATTTGAGACTTTTAAATTTCATCCTATTTCCACTGAAAAGTTGTTCAACAAGGAAATAATTATAATTATATATGATAATTAAATTGAAATCCATCGTAATGTGGCCCATGACAAACACTTTTACCATTTTACATCGTAAAGGTCAGATCCACCGGTATCTATCAAAGCGTTGCTTGAGTGATTGACCGTAGAAACTCAAACTCCGATGAGTGATAATTTTATAACCATAACCTTGTTTTATTACAAGTATAAAATCTTCAGTCAGTTGAGAGACAGTCGTGGATCATGGGTCAGAGTTGATGACGATGGGGTTTGGTGGGTGGTGAGTCAGAGTGGATCATGGTAGGTGGTTGGTCAGAATGGGTCATGGTAGGTGGTTGGTTAGAGTGGATTATGGTAGGTAGTTGGTCAGAGTGGGTCATGGTAGGTGGTTGGTCAGAGTAGGTCATGGTAGGTGGTTGGTTAGAGTGGGTCATGGTAGGTGGTTGGTCAGAATGGGTCATGGTAGGTGGTTGGTTAGAGTGGGTTATGGTTAGCCGTGGGTCACGGTGGGTGGTAGGTCAGTAGGTCATGGATAAAGTTTTCATTGACCTACGCCACCTCTGCTAAGCACTTGCTTATTTCGTTTAATGGTTAATACAACCCTAAATACAACGCTTCCGTGTTCATAACTTTGATAGTAATTATTCAGGCAGACTTGTACAAGAAATCAATAAGATCCCGTCATTAACATTCCCCGTTTAATTCAAAGCGAACAAAAAAAAATCTGATTTATCAGTGGACTTAAAAACATAATTATGGCAAAAGTATTCAACATCGTTAAGAAACATTATTTTTATTTAGTTTCACCACAAGATATTGTGAGCATGAATCCCCAGAGAGAGAGAGAGAAAAAAAAAACAGTGTTTGCAACTACTGGAAAAACGGATGTTGTTAAATTTTTATTCTCCGTTGGCTACACTGATTATATTTAAACGTTGTTTTAAAAGCGGGTGTTTTTCCGAGAACTCGAAGTGGAATCCAGGATGCTGTTCTTCTCCTCATTCGGGAAGACAAAAGACAAACAAAAAAAGAAAGAAAGAAAAAACACATTGAAGAGGAAAAAAATACGCGAAGTAGAGTCTTTTGTTTTTTTCTTTTTCCCTTTCGTTTTTTATTTATTTTTTTTTTTCAGGAAAGGCGCCAGGTATCTAAGTAAAGCCGGCTTCTTTATTGGCTACTGGTTGCTCCCGCCAACTTTGTCACACCTTTTTAACAGAAGTGATCTGCGAACAAAAAGTCAAGACAATACATTTTGATCTTTGATTTTTTATTATTATTATTGTTTTTCTTCCCTATTTGTAGCAATAGTAGAATGTTAGTTGGCTGTATTTAACGATAGTAAACTCTCTTTTAATGTGTGTGGTGATATGCACGCAATTTATAAAGGAAACAAATATAGTGTACGGACCACCGGCTAACGGGTTTAAGAGGCAATTCTCCGGTGTAATTAAATTATCCATGAAGAACACGGGAATTAAAAGCACAATGTGTGGGAAGACTCAATTATCTAGGGCGGTGTTTACTGTCCCATATAGCTTATATGTATGGTCTTGCTGCATGTATGTGTGTGTGTGTGTGCGCGCGCGTTTTCTCTTATTAATTAACATTGCGGTGAAGTATTTGATAAGTCTGTTGCAGATAAGTCCATTTTGCAAACTGTTGATGCCCACTTCGCAATGCAAATAAAATCTATGGAGCTCGGCGGGTTCAGGCCCATTAACCTCAATTACGCCCAAGCTATCACATATTCACAATCTCTCTCGGGTTTACAATCCTAACTAAGGATTGTAAGGACGAGGGCTCATTATCCTTAATTGCAGGCACGCAGCCAAGGGGTGGGTCCGGGGAATCCGGACCCCTCCTTCGGCACCAGAAATGTAAAAAATTAAGGAAGGATGAAACAATAAGAACCGAGAAAAAGAAGAATCAGCGTTAAAAATATAAAGCTACTGCAAGCGTTTGGTTACTCTTTCTTTTGAGAAGCTTTCTGTGGAAGAAACAGGGGGGAGTAAAGTTAAAAATGGAGCATTCCGAATTATTGTAACGGAGCATTCCGAATTACATCTAGTTCCATGCCAATCCTATGGACTACAAATGACGATCGAGAAACCGGTTCGATCAGATAGACTCTCAGAAGAACTTAAGAAACTCTGAAGATTATACAGTCTCTTTTTCAATACTTTTTAAAATTTTTAATATTTCGTTATATAAATATTTACTCCTCATTTTATTGCCCTTAAAACATATCCTCATTTTATTCTCCTAACAAACCAATAAGTTTGTCGTAAGTAAAATAGTTTAGATTGATCGAGCCTGGGGATGCGCACGAGACGAGTCTAGACAGAATTTTCCTGACAAAATTCGAGTCGAGACACAGCTCTCCCAATAGAAAAAAATATATTTTTCGAGTCGAGACATCACTTTTACAGCACATTTTCGAGACGAGACAGTTTCAAATCTTGTCTCGTGCGCATCCCTAATCGAGCCTCTGGTGTGTAACCAAAGTATTTCATGTCATGCCCCCCCCCTACTACGAAATTTTGGCTAAACGAACCAATATATATTTGCAGTAAAATAGCTTAGAATGATCGAATCCCTGATGTGATAACCGTAGTAATTCGTCACGGACACCCCTATTACGAAATCATGGCTACGTACCTGTTAATAGTTCCCACACTGGTGCTCGCGCTCACAAACCTCATTGAGGCTCGCGCTAAAACTCAAGACAAGCCATGGCTCGCTATTTATTGGGGCACGGTGCCTCAACTGTGGAGCACTCATCTCTGTTACAGCGATGAATCTGTGGTTAGAACCTAGTTCATGTGAGTTTGAGGTGGGCAATATTGTGTCTGTTGGTTTTCTTGGATTTCTCGCCTTTCCTCCCACATTCTTTCACTATTTCCTTCACAGTTGTTCACTGTTATTAATCACTAATCTCTTTCAAGCTGGGAACAATCGTGGAAAGTAAAATTATAAATTTAATTTTATTTTGGACAAGTCAGGTCCATAGCCAACAATGTCCAGCCTCTTAATAGATATCCTTCGTGGCTAAGCGGTTACCGTACGCGCCCTTGGCGTGGGAGACTCTGGTTCGATTTCCGGCGGGAACTCATGTGGTTGGAACTCTATGTTAATCGTAGGTCCCGTCTCATATAGTCTCGCTACTGAAAGGAATGTTAAACTCAAAACCAACTCATATATACAGGGTGTAACATAAATGCAAAGCCAAAAGTGATGAGGTGATTGCGGACATCCAAATAAGTAAAATGTTCCTATAAATATGGGTCCGATGTCGCTTCGTTTCTGAGATACAGGGTATTCAAATGTTGAGTTCCTCCAATGGCTCACTATGGGAAACGGAATGGAAATGTTCAATATTACATGAATAATACAATCAAGTGGAATTATGTCTGTGCAAATACATTTACACTAACATGGAGAATGAAACTAATAAATATTTGAAGTTATTGGGTTGTCAGTGTTGCCAACCTAGTACAACCTGGTACCGGTATTTCCTATTGTGCGCCATTAATTGACTTCACACTTGGTCGCCTTGTCTTTCGAAAACGAAGAGGAATCTGTCCCATGTTTAGAAACGTTTAGATGTCAGCATACATATGCTAACGTGTAGACGTCTAGTGCTATTTGAAAATATGACACTTTGTACCAGATTGGCAACTCTGACAACCCAATAACCTCAAATGTTGATTAGTTTCATTCTCTATGTTAGTGTAAAAGTATTTGCACAGGCATAATTCCACTTGGCTGTATTGTTCCTGTAATATTGAATATTTGCATCCCCTTTCCCACAGTGAGTCATTGGAGGGACTATTTATTTGAACACCCTGTATCTCGGAAACGATGAGATATCGGACTATGTTTATAAGAACATTTTTACTTATTTGGATCTCTGCAATCACCTCGTCTCCTTTTGGCCATACATTTATGTTACACTCTGTATATATATATATATATATATATATATATATATATATATATATATATATATATATATATATATATTGAAAGTGACTATATTTGTGACTTAAAAACTCTTGAACCACCCGATGAATCTCGATCAAATTTTCAAAATATGGGGTGAGGTTCGGGTCTGGGATAGTTTTTATCATTTCACTTTGACGGTGAAACTTAGGGGAGTGGAAGGGGAAAGATATTTTTAAAATGATCAAAAGTGACCGATATTAGTGCTGAATCCGTAATTTTCGGGGTCACTGAGATGAACGGTGACACTTCTGATGCCGTTTAAGTCCAGACTCAGCCCTGCAACTTAGGAGTGGGGAGGGGATATATATATATATATATATATATATAATGATCGAAAATGACCGATTAGTGTGCAATCCAGTTTTCGGGATCGTTGAGACGAACAGTGACTCTTCCGATGCCGTTTAAATCCAAATTCAGCCCCGTGATTTGAGGGAAGGGAAGATACATGGTGTCCGAGAAGTCCTTCCCTGATTACAGAAATTGATCTCAGGCTAGAAATAAGATAGAAATATGAAACTGGTGTTGATTTGTTTACAAACTATAAAAGTTTTGGTCACATCAGCACACTTCCACATGAGCACCCTTGGTAGCACGTAGCACCGATTTCTTAGGACTTCTCAGAAAAGAGTCCTTGGTCGACCAGACCTCGGAAGGTCAGCAACCGACCCTGTGTTCTTGAACTTCTCATACCAGGCTTTAATGCTCTTGACATCAGGTGGAGTCCTCCCAAATGTTGTCTGGAACTGTCTGTGCACCGTGGTTGGTGATCGTGTCTCATTGTACCACAGGACACACTGTGCCTTCTCCTGGTTGGTTGGCATGGCTTCTTGGGCTTCTTACTTACGTACTACAAACCTAAAACAAAATAATTGAGACTTAGTAAAACAGAACAAACCTAACACAGACAAAAACTTTTATAGTTTGTAAACAATTCAACACCAGTTTCATATTTCTATCTTATTTCTAGCCTGAGTTATCAATTTCTGTAATCAGGGAAGGACTTCTCGGACACCCTGTATATAAAAATGATCGAAAATTACTTTTATTAGTGTGGAATCCATAGTTTTCGGGGTCACTGAGATGAAAGTGATACTTCTGATGCTGTTTAAATACAAATTCAGCCCCACAATATAGGGGAGGGGAAGGGAAAATAAATAAAAATGATCGAAAATGACTGATATTATTGCCGAATCCATCGTTTTCGGGGGCACTGAGACAAACAGTGACACTTTCGCTGCCATTTAAACCCAAATTTAACCCTTTATGTCCAAAGTGAAACGTATTCTTCCCGTACGAAGAACGAGTATTCTGCTAGTTATATAATTATGTTAGCGAGTAATGTGATTTGTGAAAGAGCGTTATGAACTGAACCAACGCCATTTCCTACTTCTTTCCTCCTTTGATATATCTATTTATAACAGAAGGAAAGTGGAAATCAAAGAACGAGCGTTTGTGGTTTTGTAGAAGATTAGCATAATTGGTTTGTAAGCAACCGGACCGGAAATTTCCCAAGAAATCTCGGGTTCTATTCTTTACTGTTCCTTTTGCGGCCAACCTTCCTAGCATTGACTGACCATCATCACCGGGAAAGTAGTTACCGAGCATTTTCCTCGTTCTGGTCGAGGAAAAAAGTTATCCATTTTTATATGACAATAAAAGTAGCTTTAAAAAGTTTCAATATTTATTTCGTTTTCGAGTAATTACTGATTTCGATAGTAATGCTTTGGGTTCATTTTTCAAATATTTCATTACAGGATGACTTATAAACACGGGGACAATTGGTATACAAAAATTTGATTTTAATTTCATTAATAAACGAAGTAATCAATTTAAAGTTCCAGGGATATATTCTGTAGGGCAGGGTTTCTCAATCTGGGAATCGCGAGAAGGTTTCATGAGGGTCACAAAGATAAGCGGAAGAGATAAATATAATAATTAGAATCTAATACCAGAAAATATTTTTAAATATTATTTTGAATTTTGTTTCTGATAGCCATATTTTTGTTTTTATAGAATCTAATACCAGAAAATATTTTTAAATATTATTTTGAATTTTGTTTCTGATAGCCATATTTTTGTTTTTATACATACTGTTAGGAACAACAAAAAATAGGTCTACTGAATATTTTCAACAGGTGCAAAGCAGTTTTTCTTCCAGACCTGTTTTTTTTTTGGGGGGGGAGGGGGCACTGCCTCTTGGAGCTCTGAGAGTGCTCCCCGGAGCAGACCAAAATAATACGCCTATAATATAATAATAAATAGAATAGTATCAGCAGTGCCCCCCGGGATACTAAGTGTGCCCCCCCCGGGAACATTGTATCTAAAAGAAACATTGGTGCAGAGTTGTTTAAAAATCAATTTAAATGAAAGGAGTACGATACGAAACTAAAGAGAAACTGCATATTGATATACCAGGAAAATATAAATGCAACAAAATCTGCAGATAGAAATATAATTAAAATTGAAAGCTAATGAGATACCTGAACATGGTATGGTTTTACTAGTGGGACAATGTCCGGTTCAATCTTCGTAACGCACATTATCAAGTCATTTTCAACTAATAAGCGATTTCTTGTCTTTGTTTTAATGCTTACCATGGAAGAAAGACCACTCCGATCAATGGTATTTATTTTGAAATAATATAACGGATCGGATTTGATATTTGTAATGTAAATGAACTGACCAAATTTGATTTTAATCGATTCGCTTTTGGGAAAGTTACAATGTCCATTATACACGATAGAAATAGATGGATATCGTGAGATCTTTGCAATAGGTATATTAAAAATCCCTCACAAGCTTATTACAAACCAGAAATTATAAGGGGGTCATGGTCGCTTGCAAGAGGATGTGATAAAATGGGAGTCGTGATAGGAATTAGATTGAGAACCAAGGATAAAGAAGATGGATTATAAACGTGAGTGAATACAGAAGAATTGGTAAGATGTGATTGGGAGAGAAATGAAATGAAATGAAATCTTTGAGTTTTACCTCCCACGGTTATGCCGGTTAGGCTAAAGGAGACAGTGATAATGAGAAATGAATGAAATGGTGGAATGAAGAAAGTGGGAATAAACGGGAGAACCCCGAGAAAACCCACGCACACGGTGTTTGTCCACCACAAAGTTCACTTGGCGGGGGCTGGGATCGAACCCGGGGCCCCAAGCACCAGAGGTGAACGCTCTACCACTGAGCCACCGCGGGAGGATTTGATTGGGAGAGGAAATGGAAACATCTTTTGAAAACCCAGAACCAGTGTTGCCAGATCCGAAGATTAAAATGTAGCAAGGTTGTGCTTGAAATGTAGCGGATTTGAGCTATATGTAGTTCAAACATAAAATGTCAGATGTTTGGCTTGGCAATGGTCACGCGGCGACCACAGTTTTGTATCGTTGGCAGTGCTGTATGAGAGCAAATGCCATATTACATCAGCTTCAGTAGAACTGTAGTGTGCAATGAAATTGACAGGCGGTGATAGCCATCAAATAGGAGACCTTTTTTTTTTTTAAAAGAGACATGTTTGTTTAAGTCAATTTTGTGAGCTTTGAAATACACTTGACAACTTTTATTAACTGTTATTCCTCAATTCAGTTAGCTAAATTCTTTATCTGGGAGCCATGAATTTTACAAGATTTTACAACTCTACTTACGCATAATGTTAGTATGAATAATACAGGAACACGATTAAATTTGCGATGTTTATGTTTACATAGCCCCGCATAATTATTAGTCCAATCATTAACTGAGACAGCAACACAATCAGTGATATTGCAACAGTGCAAACTTAAAAAAGAAAGTCTAGTGTTGCCAGATCCAGAGATTAAAAAGTACTAAAACGAGAATTGAACTACTATCGAAGACGTTTGTTTTAGTAAAACTGTTCCTCATTGTCAATAGGATACTCGACAAACAAAACTTTTATTGTATTAATAATAATTTGTGATTATATATATATACAGTGGAGGATCCAGAATATGATCAAGGGAGGGACTAAACCATGGTTTGCCATGGTTTGCCGCTTTATCCAGTGTAAAGGAGGATTGAAGTCCATTTTATCCAGTGTATACTTGAGCGTCAAGGGGGGGGGCTATAGCGGGAACCGGTCAAAACCCCCACAGCCAAAACACCCACACTCAAGAAATGTCAAAACTTCCACACAAACGGTCATAACCCCCACACAAATGGACAAATCTCCCAAACACACGAACGGTCATAACCCCCACAGCCAAAACCCCCACACTCAAGAAATGTCAAAACGCCCACAGGATCGGTCATAACCCCCACACAAATGGACAAATCTCCAAATACACGAATGGTCATAACCCCCACAGCCAAAACCCTCACACTGGTAATCGGTCATAACCTCCAACGGTCATAACTCCCACACAAATGGACAAAACAGCCACACATAGCAACGGTCACAATCCCCACATAAATGGACAAAACCCCCACACAAATGGACAAAACTCCCACATGCAGAAATTGTCACAACTGCCACACAAATGGACAAAACCCCCACACAATCGGTCAAATCTCCCACACTCTGAAATGATCCTGGTTGTATGTCTTGCCCTTGTACTTTTTAATAACATTTTTTATTCCACTTAAACTGATGTTGCAACTATTCTTCTTGCACTGTTTTGTAATGACAGAAACACTAAAGTGGGCGTCGTAAAGAGCCGCAACGAAGACGTGCAATCACGATAATTTCAGAGTCTGGGGGATTTGTCCGATTGTGTGGGGGTTTTGTCCATTTGTGTGGCAGTTGTGACAATTTCTGCATGTGGGAGTTTTGTCCATTTGTGTGGGGGTTTTGTCCATTTATGTGGGGATTGTGACCGTTGCTATGTGTGGGAGTTTTGTCCATTTGTGTGGGAGTTTTGACCGATTTTGTGGGCGTTTTGACATTTCTTGAGTGTGGGGGGTTTTGGTTGTGGGGGTTTTGACCGTTCGTGCGTTTGGGAGATTTATCCATTTGTGTGGGAGTTATGACCGATCATGTGGGCGTTTTGACATTTCTTGAGTGTGGGGGTTTTGACCGTTCGTGCGTTTGGGGGATTTGTCCATTTGTGTGGGAGTTATGACCGATCATGTGGGCGTTTTGACATTTCTTAAGTGTGGGGGTTTTGACCTAGACCCGCTATAGCTCCCCCTTGGACCCCCCCCCCGAAATCCCGACTTTTTGGTAAATGTAGTCTACTTTTAGGGGCAATTTTAGAAATGTTCATATAATTTAGCCTCAAATTGTATTTGGACCCCCGCCCGAAACACTTTAGACCCCTTCCGAAATAAATTCCTGCGTACGCCTCTGTATATACAAAGTAGGGTGTTGCCCAATTTGAAATTTTGGCAGCGAGGATACTTAATAAAACTACATAATCCGCTATTTGTAGCCCAATTTGGCAACACTGCCCACAACGACCAGAAAATCACTGATATTCATATACAAATATCAATGAGTATTCCTCTAATCAGAGCCGCTCAGTCGATTTGTGGACTCTGGGGTGAGAATAAACTTGCGGAGTCAATGATGTAGATGAGGCTTCCATATCCAATTTAAATAAATAATTTTGGTGTTAACTTAGATTTTTTCATAAAATTGAATCAGGTATCCCACGCACCAGAGGTAACCACTCTACCACTGAGCTACCTTGCCCCATAAATACTTTGAATCTAAGCGTGAATAAGAAATGGGAAACTTGTTACTTTTCCTAAAGAGCCTAACCTCCTATGGTGCGGGGATGCGGGCATGGTCGCTCAGTGGCAGAGAGAGCGCTTACCTTTGGTGCGTGAGGTCTCTGGTTCGATACCAGAAGAAGTAAGTTTGTGATGTACAACATCATGCCCATGGATTTTCTCGGGATACTCCGTTTCCTCCCACTTTCTCATTCCATCAATTCTTCCATCATCATTCACTTGGTTTAATCATCGTCTTCCTTAACCTAAACGGCATAAGCGTGGTACATTAAACTCAAAATATTACAGGTTTTTCCTATGCTGTGGGTCCTGTTTAGACCGCTCCACTTTGCCCACCCACTGGATGGCCAAACCTCTGATATGAAAGCAAACTAACTTAAGGTTGGTTGAAAGGGTCAAGTTTTGCCGATAGATGGCACTACAATTTTCATATCTCTCCCATGTATTTTTTACCATTCACAAAAAATCACGATTTATCTTACAAATTTCAACCTAGAGACTTCAAACTTTTCGAAAGGGAACTTCATAATCTAATGAAGGCAATAATCCGTGTCGACTTTTTATTTAGAATTTTCTTCATTATTGAAATGGGTCGATTGTTGAAATGGATATCCAAACCTTTAAGAATGAAACTGTTTCAACGATGAAGAAAATTCTTAATAAAAAAATCGGCACGGATTGTTCCCTTTAATAGGTTATGAAGTTCCTTCTCTAAAAATTTAAAGTCTCTAGGTTGAAATTTGTAAGAGAAATTGTAAATTTTCGTGAAAGGTAAAAAATACATGGGAGAGATACGAAGACTGTAGTGCCATCTATCGGCAAAACTTGTCCCTTTACACTAACCTTAATACATGACCACAAAACCAAATAATACTCAGAGATACTAAATTGAATAAATTTTAAACATCAGAATTTTAGGAAATTCTTTACTTTTCTCTACTTTCTTGCCGTAGTTCTAGATACAATTTTTTAAACGTCCCACGATATGCCATATTGACTAAAGAGAGTGAATGACAATGAAATACAAGGTGGAATGTCAATGTGGGAGGAAATGGGAGAACCTCAAGAAAACTCACAAACACGATGTTGTCCACGGCTAATGTTGCGCACGAACCGAGAAAAATTCTAACTTCGTCGCGATTCTTGTCTCGAAAAACGAGATGAGAATCATGACAGTTCTCGTTTCGTTATCGTGACGAGACGATAAATTCCTGGAATGTTGTTTAGGACAACACTATAGTTTACCCACATCCAAGATCTCAAAACACTATTTTAATGTTAGATTCATACTAAAAGAAAAAAAATATAAATTGAAAAAGTGATTGTACGAATACAATGATGATCATTTGTCAACCCAGAAAAATTCTGATCATTTCTAGGTCAAATTAAAAAGAAAGTTAGAGCATAAATATTCAGCATAAATTACAAAAACTAGGCGAGAAAACATTTCCAAGAATCGAGTCGTGCCGAGAAAAACATTCTTCAAGAATCGAAACGAGTCAAGAATTCGACAAAAAGAAATACGAGACGAGACGAGAAAACCTTAATTCTCGTCTCGTCTGGTGGGTAACTCTATCCATAATCAACTAATCTGGTCTGGTATCGAATCAAGGACTCCTCAAATCAGAGATGAGTGCACTCTAACTGAACCACCGTGTCCCGTTTCTGAAAGAGAATAGACCAGAGCCTACACATTTACAAGAGAAGATATTTTTCTCTGTTGTTGTTTAATTTGTTACTACGAAAAAATTCATGAGGAGTTACAGCTGGCTAGATAGATTTTGTTTTGTGATGTGTGGTCAGCAGGCGAGCACCCAGTAATTTTTGAAAAATGAAATGAAATCTTTGAGTTTTACGTCCAACGCTTATGCCGGTTAGGCTAAAGGAGACAGTGATGATGAGTAATGAATGAAATGGTGGAATGAAAAAAGTGAGAGAGGAAACCGGAGAACCCCCAGAAAACCCACACACACGGTGTTTGTACACCATAAAGTTCACTTGACGGGGATCGATCCCAGGACCCCAAGCACCAGAGGTGAACGCTCTACCACTGAGCCACAGCGGCCCCTTCCAGTAACACTTGTTAGGGATGCGCACGAGACGAGTCAAGACAGGATTTTCCTGACAAAATTCGAGTCGAGACACGGTTCTTCCAATAGAGAAATATACATTTTTCGAGTCGAGACATTACTTTTGCAGCACATTTTCGAGACGAGACAGCCACAAATCTTGTCTCGTGCGCATCCCTAATACTTGTTGGGGTTCATCCTTTGGGAGGACCTATAGTACAAGCCAGTACGTCTTTCTACACTGAGAAAAATCCTCCGTTCTCCGGACAGCGGTACATTATACAAATAGCCTATACGGAATTATCTTGTTTACTATAGAAATCAGTATGAAGCATACGTTATGCTTATGCTACATCGGCACTACCCTTAGATGTTACATCATGCCGTTGCAGGATGTCTGATATCTAACAGTCTTCCTTATATTACATACATATATATGTATGTTACCTTCGTCAGCTATATGTTACATACGTCCATTTGTATGTGAGATCCTGACTGCCTATATTGTTTCATACGGAAAGTACGTATAGATGGAACAGATATACAGAAAGTATTATAAAACACGCGTTTTCTGTTATACGTTTGCTGTTCGTTAAGTTCAAAAACTACAGAATTTACAAATGTAACATATGATTTTACACCCCACATACGATTTTTTCCTCAGTGTAGTATTGAAGGAGTATTATCCTGTATCCGATACTTCCACCTATATATTAGAAAAGAATGATAGAACTAGATTGTTTTTATAAGAGAAAGAGTACAGATGAAGTATAAAATCAAATTTTCCTGCTACATCAATCATTACCCTGTTAAACAAGTAGAGTTTTATTAAGAAACTGTACCAATGTATGTGGAGTTGGGAAGTTTTTTTTTAGGGCTCTGGACCCGGTAGACCCCCAGTGGATGCGGCCCTGGTGGTCAGCGCATTTATTCATATCGTTATGTGTGGCTTCCCAGAGCGGACGACTCTACCTCTTAAGTTCAGTTCTCCGTGCTCATACCGGGAATCGAACTTGGTCGATGCGTGCTACTCGTTAGACAGGCCATATACATAGGAGCACCTCGTAAGTGTGAAAGGATTGTTATATCACTCGTTCCGTTGAAGTTACCTACAGATGCTTGAGTGAATATAAAAGCCACCTAGTAACGCACCGACCAACTGGCTGACAGTTTTATTCCAACACTCGTGAAGATGATTCACAGCTGAAGTTACTTCTACTAAGACTCATAAACGCCGCCATGAATCACCATCACATAACATCTGAATCCATCCATTATTATGGCGCTGCTATTATTACAAGAAACCAACAGGACATAACATTTCCTTGCCAACTTTTGCAGACACCCTCTCACCTTTAGAAGAAAATCATACAGTTCTTGGAGATTCAAAATCGGGAAACTTAGGGATGAAAAGAAGTCTTTTTCTGCCCACACGTTGTGTTTTCTGGGATACGATCCGATACAGTGACACACCCATTCGTTACGTGTGTTTGTGCGAGTACCTTAGATACTTCCGGTCCCACTTCACGGAATCCTATCCTGTGCGTAGTTGGCACTCAAGGCCACCTATTTCACAGAATATTCACAGCTTCAAATAAAGCACACAAACCAGCCTGCAGCTTCTTCTAAATTCTTACCTGTTTCGCTGCGTTCTACTACAGTGGCGTAGCCCGTGGAGAACTAACCTATTTCAAGCCCCCCTTAATACAGGAATATTGTAAATGGATTCTGCGTATATTAAGTTTGTTTCATTTGTGATATTTGATGTTAAGACTTTTATTATTATTATTATTATTATTATTATTATTATTATTATTATTATTATTATTATTATTATTATTATTATTATTATTATTATTATAAGTATTCTGACTTTTTGCAGATCCTGGGACTAATGATGTGTTTTCTTTTCATTTTTTTTTTTTTTAATTTTAGGTTTGGCCCTGAAAATGTTTCTTCCATGTTTCTCGATTTCAGCTTCCTCTTTCCCAATATTTTCTTCTATTTTTTCAAATCATCGATCAGTTGTGTTCTTCTTCTTCCTATTCCTCGCTTTCCTTCCATCTTTCCTTCTATGGCGGAATGAAGAAGACAATTTCTTCGCAAGATGTATCCAATCCAATTGACCTTCCTACGAATACTGGCTAAAAGCATCATCTTCTCTCCTATCCGTTTTAAAACGTCTTCTTTGTTTCTCTCTCTGTCCAGTTTATCTTCTTCATCTTCCTCCAACACCACGTTTCGAAGTTCTCTAAATATTTCTTCTCTAACTTCTGTAATGTCCAAGTCTCTGAACCATAAAGTCCAATACTCCATATATAGCACTTGATTAACTTCTTTCTTAAGTCCAATATTGAGCCTGCTAGTTAAAAGTGATCTTTTCTTGCTGAATGCTTTTATTTCTATGACAATTCTTGACCTGATCTCTATGATGCAGTAAGCGTCTCTCGTGAAAGTACTTCACAGATACTTGAAATTATCGACCTCTTCAAGTTCTCTTTGTCCTAGTATAATACCTAGATTTATCACGAAAGACAAGTATTGTAGATTCGTGTTTGAAAATAAAAAACATCAAAAAAAAAAAAAAAAAACAACTTCCCAGAACCTCTATATTCAACTCTAAGCACGATTTCACCAAGTTAATTATATGATGTATTTATAATTACCCGTTTCGATGGGTTAAAATAAGAAAAATTAATACTGAAGCGCTCTGTGCTATCGGCTGATCGTTCATTCCAGCAATCCCCAAAACTATGGATTCGGCACTAAAAATCCAAGGATGTTATAAAATAGAGGATGTGCCCTTATAACAAAATCTTGAAGCCACACGTCACAGTTTCGCCACCCTTACTTCTGCCCACTCCGCCCAATAAGATCGCAATGTTTTGAGTCAACAATCATGGCGGAAACGAATGTAGCCAATCAGAAGATGGCGGAAACGAGAGTAGCAAATCAGACGTGCCGATGCTCGGTTGTTTTTTTGGCTTCATTGATTTAATAGGCTGAAGATACATATGGGCAGATCCTCTATTTTATAACATCCTTGCTAATATCGGTCATTTTCGATGATTTTTTTTATCTATTTCCCCTTCTCCTCCCCATTGTCAAAGTGATGTGATAAAAAAAAAAAAAACTATCCCAGGCCCGAACTCCATCTATCTTGAAAATTTGATTGCGATTTGTCGGGTGTTTCAAGAGTAATGAAGTCAGAAACATAGTTACTTTCATGTTTATATATAGAGATTATCTAACTCGTTTTGTAATTAAATTTGGATGCCTTTTTCTCAGAAATAGAGAGAAATCATATGAATTTAAACAAGAAAAATATATAATATATTAATTCTGATACCCTACTTTTAAGGAATACACCATCCTCAGTACAAAAAAAAAAAATAATTAATTAATAAACACAAAAAAATAATACAATATACTGAAATATGCATAATAATAAGGGAAAATAATGTTAACTAGAAATAGTTTTTCAATTGTACATTTTCATGAGGACTAAGATATGTCTGTTTATCTCTTGTTTTATGCATTTTGATTATCTCGTTCTGTGGAAGATAACAGGAACACACGAAGAACACAGAGAGTGTCAACAGGATTCCTCAAGGTCAGAGCAAACAAGAATGTCACGTGAGTGTCTGTGTGTGTGTGTCGTAGTGGACTTTTTCAACTACAGATTCCTCGTTTCTTTTCCTTTTTTTCTCTCCTCTATTTTCGTTTGTTCGTTTGTTTGTTTATGTTTATTCCTTGTCTTCAAATTAAGCATTAGAAGAATGTCCTGTTGGCTGCTGCTTGCTTAGTAAAACAAGAGAATGGGCCGAAGTTCACAGAATATTAAAATTTGTTCACATGCTACACTAGCGCCTCTACCAGTATTGTGGTTGTTTTCTCTATCCTGGTTTAGAGCCCGTAATGAACTATCATTGCAATTACCGACTGATATTATGTTCATTTCTGAAGCTTAACCTTGCGTATCTGAATCAAGGTTGTGCCATAATGGACCTATGTCGTGTATGAACAATGATGACTGAACCGTAGAAACAGTGGCGGGTCTAGAAGATAAAAAATAGGGGGGCGGGCAGCCAGAACCCAGATAGGTATATTATTATAAACTTTAAAAATATATAAATAATAGCTTAAATTATTTTTGTCACTCAAAAAATTAGGGGGCCTATGCCCCTCTGGCCCCAGGCTAGATCCACCACTGCGTATCAAGCTCGTGTTTGGAGTTTTGTAAATACATATGTTTTCTCCTCTGTTTGAATGCCATTAAAATTTAAACATTTCGCACAGATACTGTATTTTATTGCCATAAATCTCTTGAGGCAATGATGATTTCAAGGATAGCCCAGGGGAGTCATACCAGGAGCTATGAAATCACTCCCATCCCCGGAGCATATCTTCGATCTTACTTAAAAGGGGTTACCAGTGTCTTAGCAGTACTATTTTCATTCCCCGTACATTGTAAGTTCCCCACATATAAACATGCGGGGGGGAGGGAGAATCTGCTGAAATTATCAACTGATTTGAGATCAATAATCTGGAGCAAATAAACTAAACTCCCTGGCCTTATAACCCCCTCGTAGGATTATGTTAGGCCAGATTAGGGCCAGATTCCCACTTGTTTAACAGGGAAATGATTGATGTAGCACGAAAATTCATCTGTACTCTTTCTCTTATGAAAACAATTTAGTTTTATAATTTTCAACGAACTTGAAAAGTTCGTTAATAAATTCTCTATGTCTGTGTGTGTGTGTGTGTGTCTGTTATTTTCATTTTTTTTTTTTTTTTTCAATTTTGAGCCCTTCATTCGATAGAGCATGAAAAACTATCTCAAAAAAGTGATGAAACTTTTCGCGTTACTTTTACCGTTCCCGAGATATTGGCCAAAAAAAAAAAAAAAAAAAAAAAAAAAAAAAAAAGTTTGTATTTCAGGAGATTTAAGGAACCATTTAAGACATGTGGAAAAAACTTAGTATTCAAGGAAATTATAAATGGAAAGGTATACTACAAGAATTGTTTAATGAGTATAATAATTAAAGTACATAGAACAATTGATATAAAGCCTGTAGAAGTTAATAAGAAAAAAATAATTCTTTTTAAGTTCGTTCTAGCAATGCCCTTGGAGCATTCTTAACTTTTTTTCCCCCAAAAATATAGGTGGAAACATTTTACATTTACTTAAGAGTCTTCATCCCGGCGAAATTAAAATACCGCTAATTTTACAGTAATTATGTGATATCTTCAAATAGATAAAAGATAATCGAAATGTGGAACAAAAGAGCCCTCGACAATATTATTTTACATGAGATACCGTTATCTAGACTCACTTATCTGCTTTCGAATTCGAGCCATTTTGAAAATCGGCATTTATTTTCGCGTTTCTAAACAGCTGAAAACGGAAAGCCACTAGGTGACTTGTGATAACGGTACCTCACCCAAAATAATATTGTCTAGGGCGCTCTTGTTCCATATTTCAATTATCTTTTAACTATTTGAAGATATCACATAATTACTGTAAAATTAGCGGTATTTTAATTTCGCCGGGATGAAGACTCTTAACGTCTTTTCGGGTGCAGAATAATACCCATTCAATCCTACATAGAAATAATATTGGAACCCCCTAAAACTTGGACTACTCCCAGCAAAAATTTCTGAGTGCGCGACTGCACGCCAGGGAGAGGGGCGAGGAACACTTTCGGCCTAGGGACGGCAAAACATCAAACCCGACCCTGTACAGATATTACGTTTTGCAGCATTACTTACAGGTATAAATACGGGACGTTAAATTGAACTCTTATTTCGAAATAATGTACACATAGACTTCTAAACAACGTTGGATTTGGGGTGACTAAAGAGTCATCCTGGATCTCTGGTGCAGTGTTGAATTCAGACATTTTCACCCGGGAGGGAATGTGGACTCCTGAGGAAGGGAGGGGAGTTTCAGTAAAGTAATTTCTACATTTTGTGATTGAAATTTTGAGTTTCTCGGGGGAAAATTCCTACCCGGGCTACCCCCTGAATTCATCACTGCTCTGGTGTAATTTGAACGCAGTAACTTCGAGCACTGCTTCTCGAAATCAGTAACCTAATAATTTACACTGTATTCAATTTGGAACATGGGAGATCCGGGTTCGATTCGCGGCGGGAGCTCATGTGGTTCGGATTCCACGTTAATCAGTAGGTCCACGTCTCATATAGCCTCGCTGCTGAACGGGACGCTAAACTAAAATCAACTCAACTCAATTTGGAACATTCATAAATAGTGTCATGTAATGCACACTTGGTTCCCCGAGTTAAGCGGAAGGAAATTTTTAAAAAATTATGAACTAAAAAACACTCTCGAAAACAAAATGAAAAGTAAACATTACGCGTATACTACAAGGTCACACACAAACAGCTCTTGCCGGATAAACTTACTTCGTAGAATCATAGCTGCGCGTCAGGATGGCCGAGCGCTCTAAGGCGCCAGACTCAAGCGCATTAGCTTCTCACTTCAAGAGTGAGTTGAGGAATTCTGGTCCTCGTATGAGGGCGTGGGTTCGAATCCCACTCCTGACAAATACTTTTTCTTATTTTTTTTTAAGTGAGCAAATACGTATTTTATTAGGGAAATAATTAGTGATTGGGTTGTATTAACAAATTATTAGCTTGTGGAAAATTTTGAAACGATTATATATATTAAATGAAATCTTTAAGTTTTACGTCCCACGTTTATGCCTGCTAGGCTAAAGGAGACAGTGATGATGAGAAATGAAATGATGGAAGGAGGAAAATGGGAGGAAACGGGAGAACCCCGAGAAAACCCAAGCACACGGTGTTCGTCCACCACAAAGCTCACTTGCCGCAAGCTGGGATCAAACCAAGCGATTTTATTTGAGATGGAGATTATTGGCACACATTCTGATGTTGTATATCACAGTGGCGGATCCAGGGGGTGATCGGGGCGATTGCCCGCCAGAAGAGGAAACTTTCTTATTTTATATATATATAAATAAAACCAATCCCAGACTTTGGAGCTCTTAAAAGTAGCTCTAAGTATCAGTATTAGAACCAACCGCCCCTCCCCAGAAATCCGTCCTGGATCCGCCCCTGGTATATCAAGGTGGTAGAGCAGCAATACGCTGAACCTCGCCTGCTTGAAATTTTTTTTTTCCAATTCAAAGTGGCCGAGCGGTTTGTCCTACACTCAAGTGAGAACTTTTTGAGTTCCTTCGTGGCTATGTGAATAGCATAAGTTCATTTCGCGTGGGAGATCCGTTCATTTCTCGGTGAGAGCTCATGTGGTTCGGATCCCACGTTAAACTGTTGCTCAACGTCTCATATAGCTTTGGCTACTGAAATGTCTTTGGCTACTAAATTGTCATCTAATCTAATCAAGCAAAAGCTTGAGCACCCCCATGACTATATAGAGTTAGCGTATTAACGTACGCATCCACGGCGCGGGAGACCTGAGCTAGATTACCGGCGAAATACTATTAGGTTCTTATCCCATGTCATACAGTCTCGGTGCTGAAAAGAACACTAAACTAACATTCAACCAATCAGAGATGAAAATTAGAGAATTTTGGCCCTTGTTTGAGGACATGGGCTCGAATCCTATCCCAAGGGCCGCGGTGGCTCCAGTGGCGGATCTAGAAAGTAAAAACTGATGGGGGGACAGCCTGTGATAGGTATATAAAAACTTTCAAAAATATATAAATAATAGCTTCAATTATTTTTATCACTCAAAAAACTGGGAGCCTACGCTCCCAGCCCCGGAACGGATCCACCACTACATATCTCGTCTTGCTTGGTAGGCAACTCTAAATTCGAATATAACATGTCTATGGAAGAACCTAGGTTCAAATTCTAGATACAAGTTGTTCGTATTAACCCTGTAGTATATTGAGTAAAAATTGGACACTTTTGGTTAGTTGATTGAATAACTCGAAGCCTAACGTCAAGTTGAATACCGAAGCTATATGAGACATGGACCTACCATTAAACATGGGATCTGAATCATATTAGCTCCCACCAAAGGTACTGGTCTCTAGATCCTCTAAATTCCTCACGATATTGAATCAACAACAAAAATTCTATTTTCATCTAGGATCGAATCTGGAGCTACGTACTCCAGAGATATGCATGCAAACCCTTTTAATTACGCGGGAAACCTTAGCTTACCTTTGATGCATGGGGTCCAAGGTTCGATCCATCATACACCCCCGCTAAGTGGGGTTTGTGGCGGACAATATCATGTGCGTGCTTGAGTTTGTATCGAGATTGTCTTAGGGATGGTCACATTTTTTCGAAAAATACTTTTTCAAGAAATGGCTTTTTCGAAAACGAAAAATTTTTCGAAAATAGGAAAACGAAATTTTTTCGAAAAAAACGAAAAACGGAAAATTTTTCGAAAAAGTGAAAAAAAATGAAAAATGAAATTTCCGAAAATCGAAAAACAGATTTTTTGAAAAAGGCCACCCCTAGATTGTCTCGCTTCCTCGTGCCTCCGCGTAGCGTAGCCGCTAACGCTCTCGTCTTCGGTACGAGCAGTACCGGGTTGGATTTTCGGTGGGGGTACTCGGTCGAAAAAGTGTAAAAACGATTTTTCATTCCAGCCATTCTAAATTATTTTTTCCTGGGTTTTCCTTATTCACACCAGGCAAATGCCGGTGTGGTACCTAACTTATAGGTCCCAGGCCGCTTCCTTTCTTCCCTAATCCTTTTTTCTTGCCCTTTCCCCGGATAATGTCCTCACCGAGGGACGTCATCCCTCATGTGTGACGGGATAAACGACCATAGATAGATAAAATAATAAAACATGTCCTTAAGTGTTTTTTTAGATGTTTGATCTAGAAAGGAGGAAAAGGGATGGCCGGTGGGTCAATAAGGTGCCCATATGATAAATTAATGTTGCTACTTTTAATTTCTTTATATAAAAGGGAATCCTAATTGATTGACATTGATCAACACCCAGATCAAACAGCGTAAGCTAGAAACTAGAAATATGGAAGGACATAGGATTTGTGATATTAGGTATCAAAAAAAGAAGTTTTCGAAACTCAGCTAGAAGGGGGTAAATACTGGGTGGCAATTATTATCTTAAAATGTCCATATCTCGGAATCTCTGAAGATTTGGTATATAGACTTCCCATTTAAAATAATAAAACATGTGTTTTAAGTTTTTTTTTAAAATTATTTACCTAAAAGGGGGGAAGAGGTGGGAAGAAAAGGGTGGCATTACAAATGTTATAATTTATGGCTATATCTCGAAATTCGCTAAGATTACACACGTGAAAATTGGTATTTGCACTTCTCATTTAAAACAATTAAAGACTTTTTTAAAGCGTTTTTTGATACCTTTCCTACAAGGGAAGAAAAAGGCGAGAAGAAAAAAGAAGTTGATGTTACAACTGTAACAATATATTGGTCATGTCTCGAAATCCTTTACTGTTAGAGACATGAAATTTGATCTTTAGGCTTTTCATTTAAAGTAATTAAGCATATATACAAGCGTTTTTAAATTTGATCTAGAAAGGAAGAAAAAAAGAGGTGGGAGATGGGACAATAAAGTGCCCATATGAAGTGTTCCAATTTCGTGCGCAACTTCTATATGAAAGGTATCCGCAGTAGCATGCAGAGCCATTTGCTAGTAGGAAAATAATGCATGCATTATATACACAGAAAATAGTATTATCGCATTTTTCTTCCAATTAAAATATTCACCATGACTTAGAAACAAAATTTTTAAAATATTGTTTTTTGTTCATCTTCTCTAAGAATAGTAGTTTGACATTAGGCCCTCTTCCCTGACGTCGTAAATTACATCTGTATTATACAGTTATTTGAGGTTTGTTTATCTAAATTACAGTATGAAACGTATAGTACAGCGTGCATTTTATATTTGAAACATGCAATCAATGATAATCATTAAATTGTTTAAAAAAAGAAAAAAACAATAAGAACACACACAAGTTCAATTAATACATACTTTGAGATTATTTGTATTGTTCGATTTGTTGAGTTCATTGAGAAGAACCCCACTTTTGACATATTGAAATATGGTTTTGATAAAACATTGAGAAATAGCCAAATTTTACTTCTAGAAGAAAATGATTTGCTGCTTTAAATGACAGCGCATTTAGTGGAAAGTTAGAGTTTGGATTTTTAGGTGCATGCTTTTTCTTTCTTTTAGGGCGAAAACTAGAGCCTGTCTAACTCAGCTGTGCCCTCGGAAAATATGCGAACTATAGTTCAGTCCCACCCCCGCCACCCTCTGGCGGATGAAACCCTCCCTTTGCTTAGGGAAAAGAATTGAATGACCTCAGCTGTGTTGCCAATTTGTCATTCAGCCGCTTTGTATTGACGAGTGAAGATCGTAGGCTACTTAGAATGGCTAACACGACAGAGTACAGCGAAGTGCTTGAAATAATTCATAGTGGCAACGCTTCTGCTTCAAACAATTGAAAGATCTTGACCGTAGTAACTTGTTCCTCCTCTTTTGACTGAAGTACAGGAAAACACAGATCGACAATAGCGCCAGAAGCGGCACAGTTCAAATAGAAAGGTTCTAGTTGCTCGAAACTATCCAAAATGTCAAATGTTGCTTCCAGTTGGAAACATAGATTTCCCGTTTCTCTCCTTCTCTCTTGAGCTCTTTATTCCGGTCATCGTGGGTTGAATGTGTTTTATCTTATGCGAGGAATTTTCAGAGGATCAAACAGTTTGTACTTCCTCCGGATCCAAACGACAATTGCAGTTTCAAAGATATAGAAGCTAAACGCTTAGCAAAAAAGTGAGCTATTACTTAGTAGGCGGCTTGAAGCGTTCGCAAAGCGTTTTTATTGCTCATGCGTACGCTTGGAATACGCTGATCATGTATTTTAATGTGGATGGCTAATCGCAATGCACTGCAAACGCGAAAGCAATAAAAACGCGGGGAAAACGTCAGCTTGAGCGTATTTGGTGCGTTACGGAACAATAGACCGTCTGCTGTTTTGAAAGATATCTAAAGGAAGGAAGAAAAAGGAAAGACCAGGTAAGAGGATTTTAGCAAGAAACAGCTGCTTGGAAGATGCTTTGTACAGAGTATTGGAACTCTGCTATTATAGACCTGGACCTGGTAAAAAAAGACCTGGAAACCCTGACTGGCTCACAGTATGATTTATAACTCTAGCAAAAGTAAAATTACCGAGTAGGTCGCGTTCGCTGCGGGAGGTAACGCATCAAAAACGCATTCTCGAGAAGCCAGACGATTACGTGAGACAAAGGTTAATTTGTTTTGCAAAGAAACACTTAAGAATGAGCTTCAAAATAATCCGAATGTTGTCGGATTTTTAACGTCTACAGAGTTTCTATTCTGAGTAAATTTTGAAGCTTGTTCCACTGTCTTTACGAATGGAGAAAGTTATAATATTTACCAAGACGTTTCTTCTCCAAATATAAACGCGTACATTGAAATAGGTTGTGCTATTTTCTTTCCTAATATAGATATAATACAAAAGTACGCAATTTACATTAGATTATTTACAATTAGACAAAAGGGAACTTGTCAAAATAGTTATAATAGGACTTTTTTCATCCTGTTTGTTTTGCCTTACTTTAGCACCTTTTTCCCTATGTAAACTACTTCTAAAAAAAACTCCTTACCTTCGTTACAATGACTTTATCATATTTTACCATCTTTTCCGCACCAGTTTCGCTATATTTTATACATTGAATCTATGTATGGTATACATCATTATTATGAAATGTTTAGGAGCAAGATGGTTCAGCGGTAGAGCGTTTACCCCTGATGTGTGGGCGGGGCCCTTGGTTCGATCCTGTATGTGTAAAAATGATCGAAAATAAGCGATATTAGTGTCGAATCCATAGTTTTCGGGGTTGCTGAGACGAACAGTGACACTTCCAATGCCATTTTATTTCAACCCAGCGAAACGGCTAATCAACGCAAGTTTTGTATAATTTAGAAAACTTCGCACAAAAATGGAAAATCAATCGAGACAATCCCTGTTTTTATTATTATTATTATTATTATTATTATTATTATTATTATTATTATTATTATTATTGTTGTTGTTGTTGTTGTTGTTGTTGTTGTTGAATCAAACTTTGATTCAGTAAAGTTATTCCTGTTCACGTTTTAACAACTTGAAAGAAGAAAAAAAAAACCTTCTCCCTGACACTTCGATAGATGCAGTTACCAACCAAAAAATTCTCTTACAAAATGCTCAAAATTACCGATGAATTGACTACAAGACTGTCAAAGGAATTAATTGTATTTGACCCACTGTTGCAAAAAGCTTTAAGAGAAACCGGAGAGATGTGGCCAGGTATAAAACCTTTGTTGTTCCATTGCTGGCTTGATAACACTCAAGTTGTTTAGTTTAGGAGGTAATATTTAGAAAGAAAATGAAAAGAAAAAGAAAAAGCTTTTAGCACAATGTGATGACGAAGATACTTTGGTTTTACAAAATGAAAATCTACCGTGACTTGTCTTCTTCCTGTTTTTGTGTTTTACACAGAACAATAGACTATCAAGAAGACATTTTCAATTCTTGCTTTTCCACACATGTGGTCAAATTAACTTCCAATTCTTTCAAGTAATAAAATACACGTGAATACAGAAAATTTAGTTTTTGAAAACATTGGACGGTGGGAAGAAGTGAGTTATTCCTTTTCACAGTTTATCAACGAAGTTAAAAACTTCGTTACTGAATTCTCTATGTCTGTGTTTGTGTCTGTTATTTGCGATTTTCTTAAAATTTTGAGCCCTCCATTCGATAGAACATCAAAAATTATCTGAGAAAGTGATTAAATTTTTCGCGTCATTGTTACCGTTCCCGAGATATTGGCCAAAAAATGTCCGATTTCGGGAGATTTAAGGATTTCGTAAATCTTAGAAAGATGATATTCGTGTTGATCAATACTTAAGAGGATGGTGAACATTTTGGTACCAAATAGTAAGAGGTATCCACTAGTCAACTAGCTACTGTTTCTCAAATATTGGTCAGATATATAAAGTTCGAATTTCGGGAGATTTAAGGAGCCATATCTCGGGAACCTTAAGTCATAGAAATATCATATTTTACGAGAAACAAAAGAAGGTGGGGATAAAAAGATTCACTTTTACATGTAGGAACAATCACAGTTATCCTTTATCACTTCCGCCTTTAGAAAAGATATAAGGTCAGAGATGGACCTTTTTCTTGGAACACTGAATGGACATCAAGAAACAGTTCCACACTTATATGATGAAAAATGTAATATGAAATCTTTCAATTTAACGTCCCACGATTAGCCCTTTCGGCTGAGGGACGAGTAAAACAAACGAATGATTATAGAAGAATTGGTAGAATGAGAATATGGGAGGAAGCGGAAGTATTCCCATGGACACGATGTTGTCCCCTACAAGCTTAGTCGAACGAGAATCGAAGCAGGCCCCCCGCGCTAGACGTAAACGCTCTACCACTGAGCAAAGGTGCCCCTCCACAGTACCAGTCAGTAGCTTACACCTTACTCAAGGAGGTAAGGAGGTCTATGCTTTTTTATCTTCTCTTGGTGTCAGGAATCACCTCCCAAACGTTGTTGGTGTTGTTTTGAAATACCCTGTATATGTACCAAAATCATTGTTTAAAAAGGAAATGAAATTAAGTCCTTGAACCTCCTCTTGATGAAATTCTGCTTACACCACTGGTTATTGTTTGCTCTCTGTGGATCAGAATTGTCTAAAATCGAAACTGGAACTAGATTTCCACCACTGCTAGTTTTAATACAAAGAAAAAGCCAAACATATATATATATATATATATATATATATATATATATATATATATATATATATATATATATATATATATATATATATATATATATATATATATATATATATATATATATAAGGGATCTGAATCAATTTTTTGATATCCTCATCTTTAAGAGGCCCCATCACAGCGAAATTAAAATACCGCTAATTTTACAGTAATTCTGTAATATCTTCAAATAGATCAAAGATCATCAAAAAGTGGTACAAGACCTCCCTAGACCATATTATCTTACATGAGATACCGTTATCACCACTCACTTTTGATTTCCAGCCATTTAGAAAATCGGCATTTATTATCACCTTTATAAATGGTTGCAAACGGAAAGCTACTAGGTGACTCGTGATAACGGTACCTCATGCAAAATAATATTGTCTAGGGCGCTCTTGTTCCACATTTCGATTATCTTTTATCTATTTGAAGATATCACGGACTTACTGGAAAATTAGCGGTATTTTAATTTCGCAGTGATAAGGCCTCTTAAGCATTTTCCTCTGCTATGTGTTAATGAAGAACCGAATATAGTTGTAGTATATGACTTGCCATACAGTCAACCTGTACACAGCATAGTTTAGAAGACTAAAAATGATCTGGAATTGTCGAGGATCCGCTACTGGAAATATTCTTATGCTATACGTATGGGACATATCCAGAGGCGGCTCTGAAGGACGTCACGCCAGTAAAAATTATGAGGCCCCATTACGGTGAAATTAAAATAGCGCTAATTTTATAGTGATTATGTGATATTTTCAAATAGATGAAAGATAATCGAAAAGCGGAACAAGAGATCGCTAGACAATATTATTTTATATGAGATACCGTTATCGTGACAACTTATCTGCTTTGATTTCTAGCGATTTAGAAAATTGGCATTTATTTTCGCGTTTATAAACGACTGCAAACGGAAAGCTATTAGGTGACTCGTGATAACGGTATCTTATGGAAAATAATATTTTCTAGCGCGCTCTTGTTTCTCATTTCGATTATCTTTTATCTATTTGAAGATACCACATAATTACTGTAAAATTAGCGGTATTTTAATTTCGCAGTGATTAGGCCTCTTAAAGTTTTATCGTTTCAAAATAAAGGAAGAAAAAATATCTAATGTACTAATTGTTATTTACGCGAATTAGCACATTAGGTAGAGTTTCTTACTTCAATTTGAACCGATAAGACTAATTTTTACAATTGGGACTTCCCTTACAACCCGCCTCTCTGCCTCCATAGTATTCCATTCATTTTAATTATTGTTTTAAAAATATTTATATTAAGAACAGACAACAATTAATATCTAGAGTAGGTCATGGAAACGATCTACGGGAGAGAAAAAAAAACGACCTTTTTTATTTATTTTTTTTTTCATTTATATTTTAGGGTTCTGCCATGACAGAGGGAGCAAGTACACAGCTGTTTGTGTCAGTCGTACTGAAAATATAATTTTTTAAACTCGTTGAGACAGAGCGAAAGACAGAAAGATGATAAAGAGGAAGTGGATAGATAAACGAAAGAAACAAGGGGAGGAAGAAGAAAAAGAAATGCAAATGTATAGAGCACGAAAGATGAAAAATGTAACAAACAGCCAAACAGCCTTCTGATAAAATGAGGTCACAGAAGTGTTGAGTAGACAGGCAGTAGGCATATTTTTCATACTCCCTTCCCCTCTCTCTCTCTATTTCTCTGGAGAGGGAGAGTAAGAATTTGAAATATGAAGGAGCGTGTGGATCACTTGGTGTTATTGTAGATATCTATAATACAATAGGGCTTACATGTATATCATAACTATTAGATTCGTAAATATGATGTGCATAAACTTAAGATACCTTATAGAATAGTGATTCTCAACCGGTGTGCTACGAGTTTCGGTACGTGAGCCGCGCAACTTTCGAGGAACTATATATAAAAGTGACTATGTTTGTGACTTCGTACCTGTTGAACCACGAGACCGATCTTGATCAAATTTTCAACATAGATGAGGTTTGGGTCTGGAATGAATTTTATTCTTTCACTTTGATGATGGAACGTAGAGAGGGGGAGGAGGAGACATAAAATATGATCGAAAATGACCGATTTAGTGTCGAACAGTAATTAATTCTTCGGGGTCGCTGAGATGAACAGTGACACTTCCGATGCCGTTTAAATCCAAATCCAGGCCCGTGACTTAAGGGAGGGGAGAGGTATATAAAAATGATCGAAAATGAGCAATACTAGTGTCGAATCCATAGTTTTCGGGGTCGGGGTTTCATCAGCTGTCCTAAAGCCATCTGGCAGTATGTTTTCTTCTACAGTAAATGATTGTTTTCTGTCTATGCTTGGAGACCACTCCTAACGTTAAAAGGGTAGTTTCTATCCTTAAACCGGCACCATTGCCGAAATAAAAAGAAAACACGTGTCGATTATTTTCGAAGTTCTACAAGTGTGCAAAGTTTCATTCAAATCAGTGAGTTACGCTTCCGTAAGTCTCCTTGTGAGACAAACAGTTAACGCAGTAAGGCCTCTTCCACTGCAGCAGGTCCTGCCTCCTTCTGCCTCAGTTTGGCTGGCTTTTCTTCGGTTAATATGCGGCTAGCCTTACGATTGTAGAACCCTATATTATAATGGTGCAAAGTGTATTCGTAGCGGGGTATCATTATCATTAAAAAGAAAAATCAAAGTTGGCAAAATACTTTATTCGTAGTGGTAGAGAATTCTCACCTGCATCAATCATTGGTTCCGCGCCCAAGACCTAACAAATCGACGGGGCATCCATGGCTGTTGCATGCTATTAGGAAGACTATACGTGTGTATAACAGTCAGTGCAATGGAATGACAAACGTGATGTTTCCCCAGCTCACATGAGAATTCATGCATATTTTTTTGACTTTCAAACTTGATTGGACGTGACATCTCTCTTTATTTGTTATCATTTTCTGTAAGGAAGGGAAGAACACGGATTTATCATGAAGATATCATTGAAGTCGATACAGAAATGTATTTGTTTTAATATCATGTTCTGCATGACTCATCTATCTAGACACAAATGTAAATTTAGATACTGCACACTTTTTTGTATATGTACAGTATTTTCTCAACATTTTATCATAGAATTAAATTACTATCAGAAGACTAACATGGGGAACGCGCACTATAGAGACTATATGCTTCAACTTCTATGCTTCACTTCAAGGATAGAGAAGGATCAATATAGGTCTATTAGTATATATATATATATACACAGTGGCGGATCCAAGGGGAAGCTATAGGGGCTATACCCCCCTTGACGCTCAGATATACACTGTATAAAATGGGCTTCAATCCTGGTTTACACTGGATAAAAGGGCAAAATATGGTTCAGCCCCTCCCTTGATCATATCCTGGATCCGCCCCTATATATATATATATATATATATATATATATATATATATATATATATATATATATATATATATATATATATATATATATATATTGTGTATATATACACACGACGATGGCAAAACATGATTTTTCACTTTTTGATCATCTTATGATTTTTATCTCCGGTAGTTGGTTGTACTGGAAAATATTACCTTGATACTGGCTCAATTAAGAAGTCCCTCTTTAGCCGTATATTTTGTTTTCACCGGAGAACTGAAAGTATTTTAATTTGAAGCCATGAAGTTTCAATTTGCTTGCCTCCACAAATGTACAGTACATACATACGTTTAACCGTCTTCCCGTAGCTAAATTGTGAGGTCTCTGGCTTGATGCCAGCTCGTGTCAAGTGGGATTGTTGTGGACTAACACCGTGTGTGGAGGTTTTCCCGGGGTTTCTCATTTCCTCTACTTTGTTAATTCCACACTATTTCGTACATTATCATCATCATCATTTCCCTCACGTGGAACGTTAAACTGGAAAGAAGAAAAGGACTTAAAACCTAGCTAGGTTTCCAAAACCCCCCAAAATAAGACTGTGTTTAAATAATTATTCCTAAAAATTATGCAATCCTAAAAACGTGCATGCATAATTTGATGCATATGATTAGACTTTCCTTACTTCCATCAACTTCTGCACAAGAAGTGGATTTCCGGTGATTATTCCTCGATGACAAGTGTGATTGCAGATATTTTTTTTCTATACCTGGCAAAGGTGGTTCTAATTGCCAGTAAAAATATGATTTTGATTAGTGGAAACGTTCCGACGAAGGTAAAAGGTAAAGGTCACCGCTCTTTTCGGGATGAGGGCTGCAGTAGCTCAGTGATGCTCTCGCCGCTGGTCTAGTGGCCAGCACGTGCGACTTGGGTATACGGAGTCCCGGGTTTAATTCCCGGTGGGAGTGCCTCTGGAATTTTAACTGTCCTCGATGTTTCTGTATTCGTGTCCCTGTGATTCTAAGTTATTGGAAAAGCGAGTAAGATACGTAGAAACCTAGTAATAAGCAGTTAAGCAAGTTAATGAGGCACGTTCTGTGAATCAGTGAACTTTTTTAAAAATAAAAAGTGATAGAGCGTTCACCTCTGGTGCATGGGTTCCTTGGTTCGATCCCAGCTCATGTCAAGTGAGTTTTGTAGTGCACAAACACCTTGTGTGTGGGTTTTATCGAAGTTTCCGTTTCCTCAAATATTGTTTATTTAACAATCACCAGATATAGCTCAGTGGCCATTTTATACTGGATATCTAATAACAGCAACAACAATGGAAAGGATTTGGGAAGGTATCGGTCAGAGCCTGTTTAGTAGATACCATCCCGGCATTTCCCTGGTAGAACTGAAGGAAGACCTGGAAAACCTAGTCAGAATGGTCGGCAGCAGGAATCAAATAACCCACAACCTCCCGATTGTGAAGCCAATGCTCTACCACTTGAGCTACTTCGCTCGGTATTGCGCAGGTAAAGAAGCTGGGCGAACCTCAGAACTGTATTGGAAAGAGAAAAAAAACGATATCCTCCGGGAATCGAACTCGGGTTGCTCAAGTGACAAGTAAACGCCCAAGCGACTGCAGAACCTCCGCTCGCTAATGCTCGCTCCATCCTGAATCACTTCTTCCTTTTCCTGTCTTCCACAAGAAAGTAATTCTCTTCAACAAACAAGTATTCGAAAGGAAAGAAACCCGTCGTTAGATAGTAAACAGGAATAAGTGTGTCTATCAACCTATTTTCTAAGAATATCACGAAGCCATAAACCCCAATTCCTTGGAAGACATAAGCAAAATAACTCCCCTTCTCTTCTTCCCGAAATTGGCAAATAACAGCTGACTGAATAGCTACAGCTGATTCATAGGACATATCACCCCATCTTTCTCGTTGGACGTTTGACATCGTACACATAATTTACGCACAAATACACGAAGGTTCTAAGGAGTCCGTAAATACGAGAAGGCGTTAAAAAGAAAAAAAAAGAATATGGAAACGATGACTTTTCCTTGTACAAATTTGCTGATACCGAACGATTCGCCCACTCGATCTCTTCACAGAAGTGTATTATTGTCACGAGTTAAACCACAAATAGAGCACAAGATGCTATGAATAGATACATTCTCCTTCCTCCGCTTCTGAGAGAGGGGGGCGCAACCAATCTAAGTGCTCTCTGATAAATGCGCAGCACCACGACAAGGGGAGCGAGCGGACCTCAAACTACGGACCGAAGGTTTATTTTTTCACTCACTCACGAATCGCGTTCTTCAACTGTTATCCTGTCACCTGGCCGTGCTCCAATCGGATGAACGGGAAAGACAAAAATAAATATTTTTCGTTTCCTTTGAATAAAGGATGACTAAACAAAATATTTAGGACATTTAGCAAACGTAGTCACACATATGAGTGTGTATATATATCACAAATATCAAAGCGGAAGGAATATGACCATGATCTGCTTCTAATCTTTGAATCAGGCCACTCTGATCACTCGCTCCTTAAGGTTACAGGAAGGAGGGGAAAGGGGGGACTGTAAAAGGCGCAGAAGGACAAATGACGTTTTATTTATTTGTTTATTTTTCTTCATATAGTTCTGTTTGTTTATATTATCTATGCATTGAATAACTTGTAGTGGCGTAGTAAAGAGTATAACTGACGTTTCATTCCTCTCCCAGCCAAGTTTAGTGCCTAAGTAGGACCTACTAGACAATCGTCTACAAAAGTCCCTAGGTTACAAGTCTGGGAAATGGTTGGTTGATTTTTAGCTTTATTATACAGACTAGCCTTTGGCTAGCTGGGGCTTCGTCTCCAGACACCCACGTTTGCTCCGCCTGCGGACTGGTATCTCTTAGGTATCAGTCTTTGCATCAAGAGTGAATTTCGTGCATTTGTTCTTAAGAGGCCTCATCCCGGCGAAATTAAAATACCGCTAATTTTACAGTAATTATGTGATATCTTCAAATAGATAAAAGATAATTGAAATGTGGAACAAGAGCGCCCTAGACAATATTATTTTACATGAGATACCGTTATCACGATTCACTTATCTGCTTTCGATATCGAGCCATTTTGAAAATCGGCATTTATTTTCGCGTTTCTAAACAGCTGAAAACGGAAAGCTACTAGGTGACTTATGGTAACGGTACCTCACGCAAAATAATATTGTCTAGGGCGCCCTTGTTCCATATTTCAATTATCTTTTATCTATTTGAAGATATCACATAATTACTGTAAAATTAGCGGTATTTTAATTTCGCCGGGATGAAGACTTAATATTTCCTGAATTTTGCCAGTTGGGAGCTTCGTCTCCAAATCCCTTCTTTTGCTCGCCCAACGGCCTCACACCTCTTAAACCCACAATTCTACGAATTTCAGGTTTCTTTTCTTATTTCAACTATCCTATTTTGTACCCTCAAGAAAACACGATTCAAAATAACATGGGAATTTCTTCATCCCCCCTTTAAACCACTTAAAAACTAAAAACATTAAGTTTTGGCAATTTTCCTGTGGGTTAATCCCGGAAGGCTACAATCATGCCAAATTTCATCATTCTAATCCTGCCGGAAGTATCTAAACATTTTGGGGTGTAGAAGATGTCCCATATAAATAACATGGGAAATATTTTTGAATTCTCCATAAAAAGAGTCTAAAGTTCGAATTTTTTATATTTAGTGATTTTGTGAAAATCCTATACATACAAACATACAAACATTCCGAACTTCCAGTTTTTATTCCAATTTGAAGTACCTAAAACATTAGATTATTGGTCCAAAACAAGGCCCATTTTAATAACGTGAGGAATTTCTTGATCCCTCCCTTTAGGCCCCTAAAAATTAAAAAAAAAAAAAACTATTGGCAATTTTCCTGTTGGTTAGTCTCGAAAAGCTACTATCATGCCAAATTAGGAGTTTATGTCGTTATATATAGATAGATAAGGTACATCAGTTATTTCTAACTGAATGCGCTATAACGTCACAGTTTGATGCTCATCTTTTCTGTAAACCACACGGGTGAGGGGAAGGAGCAGACTGTGATTTACTCTGTTTCTCTGAGGTCAAAAAAAGCATGTTCCTATGATATCCATCGACTATTGGAATTCCAACAGAGAGACATTCTTAACGAAATAACGTTCGGAACAATGGTACGATCCCGGACTACGCGAGTTTTGTGGCGGATATAATCGTATTTGTAAATTCTCTCAAGATTCTTTCCCACATTCTTATTCCACTAATCGCCCACTTTCATTAAACATTCGTCTCTTTTAACCTAAAAGGCATAGCTGTGTGCCGAAAAACTGGATTTTTTAAATTTAATTTCATTTCAAAATCAGTGCAAAATACTGCTGGAGTAAGCTAGGATTGTTATCTTTCCAAAGCAAAATATACAGACACTTCATACAGCTAATGCGGGGAGAAATGTGTTAGCATAGCAGTCCTTTTTCTATCCTCTAGTGAAGAGAGAATCATATTTATCTAATTGGTAAGAGGAGAGTGACACAATTTAGATCATAGTCCCTATATCCTAATCCTAATCCTAACTATACAGGGTGTTTCAAAACAACACCGACAACGTTTGGGAGGTGATTCCTGATACCAAGATAAGACAAAAAGTATAGACCAACCTAGGTGCACAAATGCTTCCTTTCGGAGTTATAGGCTGCCAAAAATATGAAAAACTGAGTTTTAAAGGTCCCTAGATCCAAAACTGTAGGACCTACCGTAGTTGGGTCAAGACTTCACTTAGGAACTAATATGTCCCCAATCCAAAAATCCATGTTGCAGACTCCTAAAGTACTCACGCAACAATTTTTATAGAGGAAGTTTGGTTTCGGTCATATAATTTGAAGTACTCACCAACTACCTCTATAAAAATTGTTGCAGAATTACTGCAGGATTCTGAAACTTGGATATTTGCATAGTGCATATACTAGTTCCTATGTGAAGTCTTGATCCGACTACGGTAGGTCCCATAGTTTTGGAGCTATGGACCTTTAAAGTTCATTTTTTCATGTTTTCGGCAGCCTATAACTCCGAAAGGAAGCATTTGTGTACCCAAGTTGGTCTATACTTTTTGTCTTATCTTGGTGTCAGGAATCACCTCCTAAACGTTATCGGTGTTGTTTTGAAACACTTTGTATTCAAAATTACGTGAATTCACCCACTTACCGACATAAAATAACGGATACTTCCGGTTGACGTGGAAAGTTGAAATTTGGCATGATTGTAGCTTTTCGGGACTAACCCACAGGAAAATTGCCAAAAGTGAATGTTTTTAGTTTTTAAGTTTTTTAATGGGAACCAAGAAAAAAATCCCTTGTTATTTAAATGAACGTTGTTTTAAATATATAATCTCATGTTTTAGGTCCTTGAAACTAGAATTAAAAAACTTGAAATTCGGTATGCTTGTACGTTTCCGTTAGCGTTAGCTAAGTAAATCACCAGAAATAAAAATTTCCAAATTTCAGTTGGTTTTATAGGGAACTGAAAAATCTTTTCCATGTTATTTATACGGGACATCTCCACTCAAAAATGTTTAGGCACTTACAGCAGGATTAGAATGATGAAATTTAGCATGGCTGTAGCCTTCTGGTACTAACCGACAGGAAAATTGCCAAAACTGAATATTTTTAATTTTTAAGGGATCTAAAGAGGGAATGAAAAAATTCCCATGTTATTTAAATGGGCGTTATTTTAGACCTATAATCTCATGTTTCAGGTACTTTTAATGCACGAAACTCCTCTTGAAGCAAAGGCTGATACGCATGAAGTACGAGCTAGGGATGGCCACAAAGTTCCGGTACCAGCGAAACTGGTTCCGCGAGGAACCGGTTCTTGGAGATCCGGTTTTCAGAACCAGCTCCAGACATGAATCCGAAGAACCGGTTCCAGAACCGAATCCTGGGAACCGGTTCCAGACCTGGATCCGAAGAACAGGTTCCAGACCTGGATTCGAAAAACCGGTTCCGGAACCGGATCTTCTAGAAATGGATCCGTTCAGACAAGAAAACCAGTTCCACCAGGAACCAGTTCTTGCCATTCCTAGTACGAGGCCGTAGACTCAGGAGACGTAGGAGCCTGGGGGCAAGACCCCAGCTGGCCAAAGGCAAGTCAGATAATATATAATAAAAAGTATGGCAAATTGAAATGATATGTAGCTTATGTATAGGCATATATGTTATTTACCTGAATACGTGCAAAGTAAAAAATCGTAATAGTTAACTTATCCTAATACTTTAATAAATAATAATGAAAGTCAGGACATTTTATTTAAAAACCCGACAGACTTACCTTGTGATGCGAGATATTCTCTTTGAAATTGGGACTTTTTCGTTAAAATTTGGACTGGCAGTAGCCCTAGCTGTAAGATGAATTATTTAAGTTAGACCAATGGCGGATTTTGAGTGAAATCACTTCGGCAAGAATTCAAAATGTTATCAGTACGAGGTAACGAACGAACGCTTATCTAATCTACCAAAAATACTATTTTGTGGGACTTTGAATAAAGAGTTGAGAAAAAGGCTCTTCGTGTGGAGTATTGTACTGTATGAGTCAGAAACATGGACATTACGCAAAAATAATGAAAGCGACTTGAAGCTTTTGAAATGTGGGTGTGGAAAAGATTGAAGAAAATTAGCTGGGTCCAGAGGAAAACAAAAGGAAGCTTTTAGAAATGGTGGGGGAAGAGAACAATTTTAGATATTATATATTAAGAACTGATTGGAACGTTGGCTAAGAATGAACTGTATTATGAGGGACATGCAAGAGGGTATGGTGGTAGGAAACAGAGGGAAAGGGCGAAGAAGACTACAATTGATGGACCCTATTAAAACAGAGAAATCGTACGTGAAAACGAAGAGGTTAGTGGAAGACCTTAGAGCATTGATGCTACTCAATTGCAACAAGTGACCTGTCAATAATGACACAATAGCTATGATGATGAATTCTTACATACAGATTAACGAGGCTATCTAGCCTTCTTCTCTTAATTTCTAGCATTTAAAATTTTTACTGTTTAAATTTTCCACAGGAGCCGCCATTGAGTTTGCCTTAACCGTTACATCTCCAAGCTCGATTATCGATTTGTTGTCAGAAGAAGAAAAAAACTTACACATATTAAAATCAAAGTATAATAACGTTTTGTTTAATTCTCCAAATTTGAATATTGCATTTCGTTTCGTGCTGTTTGAAAAATGTAAACTAACAAGTCTTACTTAAAAAAAAAAAAAAAAAAAACTCCTGAAACATCTTTATTCTGTGATCTTAAATGGTATTGTAAATGACGTATTTAGCGAATATGTTTCTGCATGTCATGATGATTCATAAAACATAGCATCCAAACAGTAAAGACTTAACTTACTGGTTTTTAACATTTTGTTTCTGAAACCACTTACTCTTTGTACAGTAAAAATTGACTCACTATAAGCAAATAGTGTTAAGGTATCATTTGCCATTTTCACCTGCGTTCACCTTTCGAGTGACGCAAATGAGCTTTTTTTTTCTTATTATTTTTTTAAAAATTTTTATTTCTTTTTTAAAGTAGCTGTTTGCTAATGGTTAATGGTGCTACAATGACACAATGAAAAGTGTCACTTGTGTTTGACGACCAATGAGAGTTAGTACAAGGACGTCCAGTTAAAAGCTCTCCAATAAAATCATAATTTTTCTGTTTTCACTTTCATTTATTTGCCAGTGTGTGCAAAAACCCTTTTGGCCATTTTTTTCGTTCTTTACTTTAAACTGTTTCGTCCTAGAATTTTTTTCTCTCTCGGTCGAAGAACTTTTGGGAGTCCGTTGCGTGTAAGTGACCAAAACTTCTAATTTGGAGACCCATTATTTTTTTTCAATCAATATAGTATAGAAGTTTCCAAATTTTTATGCCCCTCTGCCTTCTATTTAGGCTATGCTAGAAAAAATTTTGTCTGTCTCTTCAGCAATTTTATCTTAATCTACATTTATAACCTTTATTGATTGATTTTGTCTTAATCTACATTTATAACCTTTATTGATTGAATTTGTCTTAATCTACATTTATAACCTTTATTGATTGATTTTATTTTAATCTATACTTATAACCTTTATTGATTGATTTTGTCTTAATCTACATTTATAACCTTTATTGATTGATTTTATTTTAATCTATACTTATAACCTTTATTGATTAATATTGCCTTAATCTACATTTATAAACGTTATTGACTGATTTTGTCTTAATCTGCATTTATAACTTTTATTGATTGATTTTGACTTAATCTACATTTATAACCTTTATTGATTGATTTTATTTTAATCTATACTTATAACCTTTATTGATTGATTTTGTCTTAATCTACATTTATAAACGTTATTGACTGATTTTATCTTAATCTACATTTATAACCTTTATTGATTGACTTTGTCTTAATCTACATTTATAACCTTTATTGATTGATTTTATTTTAATCTATACTTATAACCTTTATTGATTGATTTTGTTTTAATCTACATTTATAAACGTTATTGACTGATTTTATCTTAATCTGCATTTATAACTTTTATTGATTGATTTTGACTTAATCTACATTTATAACCTTTATTGATTGATTTTATTTTAATCTATACTTATAACCTTTATTGATTGATTTTGTTTTAATCTACATTTATAAACGTTATTGACTGATTTTGTCTTAATCTGCATTTATAACTTTTATTGATTGATTTTGACTTAATCTACATTTATAACCTTTATTGATTGATTTTATTTTAATCTATACTTATAACCTTTATTGATTAATATTGTCTTAATCTACATTTATAAACGTTATTGACTGATTTTGTCTTAATCTACATTTATAACCTTTATTGATTGATTTTATCTTAATCTACATTTATAACCTTTATTGATTGATTTTATTTTAATCTATACTTATAACCTTTATTGATTAATATTGCCTTAATCTACATTTATAAACGTTATTGACTGATTTTATCTTAATCTACATTTATAACTTTTATTGATTGATTTTGTCTTAATCTACATTTATAAATGTTATTGACTGATTTTGTCTTAATCTGCATTTATAATATTTATCGATTAATTTTGTCTTAATCTACATTTATAACCTTTGATGATTAATTTTGTCTTATTCTAGAGTTATAACCTTGATTGATTGATTTGACACATGTCCTTTTCTGGAATGGGACTATATACTAGGAGGCCTACATTTAAAGGTGGAATCCAAATAATTGTAATTGGTTTGATGTTCTCCGACCAGGACACGAACCAAAGATGTCGTGCACCAAATGCGTGCACAAACGTTAGCCATTATACCAGTTCCAAAATCTTTCGATTTAAAGAACAGCGATTCAAAAACTACTCTGTTCAATAAAACAAGAAACATGAATTTAAGAAAATTATCATAAAAATTGAAAATATAGCGTTAGGTCTACGTGCAGAAATCTCAAATGCATGCATTAGCCTTTCGTTTTCAAGAACTGTAATCTTTATGAGTTCAAATTCTTACAGTCGACATTCAACTTTCGGAATAATTGAGAACTTTCTGTTCGCCATTACACTGTAAGACGCCGTTTTATTGTAAAGATTACAATTACTTCTTGAGTGCATTACGGCTAATGGTATTACACAGATTTGATGTTTCGTTATTTTATTTATTTATTATTTATTTATTTATTTTTTTTGGCGGCGCTCGGTAATTATCGAGGCTTTATTGTATCTCCAAAATTACCAAACGTGGACTTGATTCCCTTGTGTACTGAACACTCCATATACAGCGTGTCTTAAAAGTCCACTGACAAAGAGAAACTCTGTTATTATCAGAGTTACAACAAAATGTAAGAGAGGAAACCGTTTCCAAATGTTTTCAATCTAAAGTGAAAGATTTTTTAAAAAAAAAATCGGACTTCGGTTCCTTTAAGTTCCTGTCTTTTTCGCTAACGTGTCGATGGTCAATCCCTATTTCAAATAGTAACTTCATTTACTTAAGTTGTGGGTCCAGGTGAATGGCAACATTGCATTTTCATTTAACATTGGGCGCATAAAGAGTCTACAATCCAAACGGCTCGTCCGATTTTAAAAAAGTTCTTTCACTTTAGATTGAAAACATCATATTTGGAGACGGTTTTCCCTCTTACATTTAGTTGTAGCTCTGATAATAACAGTACCCTGTGTCAGGGGACTTTTGAGACACCCTTATAATGTTGTTCAACAGTAGCCCACATGATCTGGAATAGAACCAGAAACCTTTCACACCAGAGGTAGGCAATCTACTACAACTTGGCCAACATATATCTCTCTTACAATTTTTACAAGCACATATGTTAGTCATTTAAAATATGATTGTAAATTTTATAATTATCGTCTTCATTGCATAATAAAATTGTTTATTTCTTTTTAGTGGTTTTATGGAATGTTCTATTCTGTATGTATTTAGCGGAGATCTGGTGGATTTTGAGTTCTAATCTGGTGAGAAATTATCATGAGATGTTGGTAACATTGGTGATTTGCGCAAAGGAAAAAAAAAGAAAGAAAAGAAAAAGAACGCGCGAAGCGAAACGGAACCAAATCTCTACGCATAAGGAAAGAAGGAAAAATAGAAAAAAAGAAGCAAAACATACGAAAGAATAAAAAAAAGGAAGACTTGCTAAGAAGAACAGCATTCCTAAATGCACCCCTCCCTCTGCGCTCATCTCGGGGTTACGTAACTTCGCTCCAGGAGATCTTTCCATTCAGCAAACGGAGAAGATTGCATCCAAAAGGGTTTTTCGGTTCCTTTTCTTGCTTTACCTTCAAGGGAGTTTGAAAGAACTTCCCTATTCAAGAAGGATAATTTATTTGGCCCCTCTCTCGAATCCTTTGTTTAGCTTATAGGCAGTTCATTAACACCAGCTGGAAGTAGTGCTACTACGCACGGGATTGCCCCGTCCAATATGCACACGGTATTGCCCCGTATTTGTAAGGATATCTCTTTATGCCCCACTTTTTATCTTTTGCTTGTCAGAACAGGGGTGTCCACAGAACAGTGGTGTACGTAAGCCCCTTGTGACTATATGGTTGAAGTACATGCTTTTGACGCTAGAGACCCTGGTTCGATTTCCGGTGGGGGCTCCGGATCCCACGTTAAGCTGTAGATCCACTTCTCATATGGCCTCGATTCTGAACGGGACGCTGGCTGAACTTCAAATCAAACAACAGTATAGTTATGTTAAGAATGAGTACAAATGTTAGTTTGAGTGACGAAGTTTTGATTTAACAGTGAAATAATTTATGTATCTAAAGATTTGATTTTACACCTTCCTTTCTACATAAAAATAATTTAGTTCTCTCAGATTTTCTGAGAATAAAGGTGGCAGTAATTAACAATTACTTATTGTCTTTTCTGGTACAGAATAACACACGTTTAATAATGGTACATAGACATATTGGAACTCCATAAAAAAAATATATCCCTCCGAGCAAAAATTTCTGGTTGCGGGCTTAACCCTAACAGACTCGTATGGAATTCTAATGGACATTCCCTTGAGTTCCTCTACTTTCTCATTTAAACATTGGTTTTACTATCATAAGTCAGATATATACTCATTGTTTTTTTCTCCCTTACAGGACATAATTTCTGGAAATGACACGGTGACTTATTGGCAGAGCTCTCACCTCTGGTGCAAAGGTCTCTCAATGCGATCCCAGACCAGAGCTCTCTAGTGGATAGCGTGAGAGACCCGCGTTTGATTCCTAGCAGGAGCTACATGGAGTTCGGATACCATGTTAAACTGTAAGTCAACGTCTCATATTCTCTCTCTGCTGAACGAGACGCTAAGCGTAAATCCAATCCAATCTAATTGATCCCCAATCATGCTACTTTGTAATAAACAATATCGTGCCCGTGGCTTTCTGAAGGTTCCCTTGATGCCTCCCTCATTTTCATTCCACATTTTTTAAATAATCATTATCACTAATTATCCGTCTCTTTTTGCCTAAAGGACATCAGTGTGAGACGTAGAGTTTAATTATTTGATTTCATTATCCATAATTAAAGGAGGTTAAACTAAAAGATATGGAAGCACGGTAGCTCAGTGCTAGAGAGCATTCCTTTGGTGCGTGGGGTCCCTGGTTCGATACCAGGCCAAGTAAGTTAGTGATGGATAATATATCGTCCGTGTGTTTTCTCGGGATACCTCCGTTTCCTCCCACTCTCTCATTCCAGCAATTCTAACATCGTCATTCACTTACTTTAATCATCGTCTCCCTTAGTCTAAAGGACTTAATCGTAGGGCGTTAAACAAAATTAAAAACTAAAAGATTTAATTTAGATTTTAATGAAATAAAATTTCTAGTTTTAATGTCCCACGATTTAGCCTAAGCGTAGCCTAAACGAGACAGGTGTTTAATGAAAGTGAATAATTGATAATACAAATAATTCAATTAATAAGACTGTGGGAGGGAACAGGAGAGTCACGAGAAAACCCACGTACACGGTGCATTCCCTATAAACTCTCATCCCATGGGATCAAACCAGGGACCCTTCGCTCGAGAGGTGAGCGCTGTACCATTGAGCGACTGTGAACGCTAATTTCAATTTTGTAAATGACATAAGAAACCAGTTGATAATGCTCCAAGAGCATGCCAGAACGAACTTAAGAGGCCTCATCCCGGCGAAATTAAAATACCTCTAATTTTATAGTAATTATGTGATATCTTCAAATAGATAAAAGATAATCGAAATGTGGAACAAGAGCGCCCTAGACAATATCATTTTACATGAGATACCGTTATCACGACTCACTTATCTGCTTTCGATTTCGAGCCATTTTGAAAATCGGTTTTTATTTTCGCGTTTCTAAACGGCTGAAAACGGAAAGTTACTAGGTGACTTGTGATAACGGTACCTCGCGCAAATAATATTGTCTAGGGCGCTCTTGTTCCACATTTCAATTATCTTTTATCAATTTGAAGATATCACATAATTAGTGTAAAATTAGAGGTATTTTAATTTCGCCGGGATTTTTTTTCCTCATATGTTTTGTTTAAGAGTTCTGTTAAAACTTTCAACGATATTTGTTTTACGAAGACATGACTCAAAATTTTAAAAAATCGCAAAATACCATCTCTCTATGGTTAACCGTTCCCGAAATGTGGTTCCTTAAATCTCTCGAAAACCGAACTTTCTTTTTTAGCCGATATCTGGGGAACAGTCGCCAGTTGGCCAGTGGCCACATGTTACTATCTGGTACTAAAACGAAAACATGTCTCAAAATTGAAAAAATCGCAAAATACCATCTCTCTATGACTTAACGGTCCCCGAAATCCGGTTCCTTAAATCTCTCGAAAACCGAACTTTTTTTGGCCGATATCTGGGGAACAGTCGCCAGTTGGCCAGTAACCACCTCTTACTATTTGGTACAAAAATGTTCATCATCCTCTTAGGTATTGATCAATATCGATATTATCTTTCTATAACTTACGATTCCCCAGATATGGCTCCTTACATACCCTGAAATCGGAACTTTTTTGGCCAATATCTCGGGAACCAGTGACGCGAAAAGTTCCATCACTTCTTTCAGATAGTTTTTGATCCTCCATCGAATGGAGGGCTCAAAATTGAAAAGTTCGCAAATAACACACACACACACACACACAGAGAGACAGAGAGAGACATAGAGAAATCAGTAACATACTTTATAAGTTCGTTGAAAATAGTTGTAAACCCTACAAGAACCATTTAATACACTAGAAACGAAATCATTTCTCATTTTTCTAATATTGTTAATTTTTCAGGCAAGATTTCGTGCTATAAGATTTGTATCTGTTTTATTATTTGACGACAAAGGCCATATTTATGTTTATATTTCATTAATTTCTTTCCTTACATACCAAAGATGAAAAAAACAAACATTTTTTCCAATTGTTTCAACAATAGAAGCTGAAAATGTTATAGCTAGGCTATACAAAATGAAAACACACAGCACAGCTATGGTTGGAGATGACGTCAATATTTCCATACACGTTTTTTTCAGCAGCAGGAAACAAGTGACGTCACCTAACTGTTTCAGATTTCAGAATCTGTGCTATTGTGTGTTTGGGGATCTTGAATAAGAAAAGAAAGGAACAACATTCTTCCACAGTAATCCGTCGCCGCGCTGATACCTGTGGCACCTCTGAACGTCATAAACAAGGAAAACAGTCTTATATCGTGTTTTTAATGCGTAGAATCAGTGACAGCAACTGGGTTACCGAACTTCCTGGTAGACAGAACTCGGTTAGGGTCAAAATTTCAGGATTTCAGCTTACTCAGTCCATTTTTGTCTTTTCAGGAGGAGCTGTAGCCTGTGTCCAAACTCGTGAGCTTGGCTCCCGGAGGGACCTCAGTGAAAGAGCGTTCATCTCTGGTGAATGGAGTCCTTCGTTCGATCCCAGCTCGCGCTAAGTGAGCTTAGTGGTGGACAAACACCGTGTAAGTGGATTTTCTCGGTTTCTCCCACGTTTTTCATTCCACCATTTCATTCATTTCTTATCATCAAAATCTCCTTTAGCCTAACCGGTATAAATGTGGGACGTAAAACTTCAACATTTCATTTTCTTGACTCTCGGATTGGATCTCAATTACTTATCGCCACTTAGCTTTGTATAACAAAAGCCCGAGTTCGAGTAAGCGCGAGGAGGAATGAATGCAGAGTTGCCAATTCTGGAAAATAAAGTAACCAGCACCCCCTCAAAATTCCCTATGATATAGGTCTAAGTGTAAAGTATCTCTGGTCAGACCCATCTATGGGAAGAAAATGTACTATCGTGAACAAACGTGCATTAGCACCTGTATACTGCAAATCCTTAGTACATTCACTAATAAGACTAATAGATATATTGTATTAAAAATGAGAAACTGAAATCAGTATTGATCATTTTATTGTATTTACCAGTATCCTTTAAAATTATCGAAACAGATGAACAAAAGTATACTAATCTTTACGTAACAATTTTGGATTTGAAAATAAAATTTATTCTTTAAACTTACACTTCAACTACAGGAAATTGCTTTAAAAAGCTTTTTTTCACTCTCAATAACTGTATAAAATTCCTTACAAGTAAATTTCAAATTTTCCCTGATACAGTTCCTGTCATTTCTTTAAAATTATCTAAACAGATGACCAAAATATATTAATCGTTAATAGATAGTGAAAGGTAACAGTTTTGGATTTACAGAATGAAAGTTACTTTTTAAATCTGATACTTGGAACTAGATTAAATTGCTTCGAACTAGACACAATTTTGAAAAACCGGGTCATAAAGGGGGTGGTAAGAAGTTTTTACCGGTCACCGGCTTTAATCAAAATAACAGCAATATTTTCGGCCAGGCCGGTGAAAAACCGCCCAGTTGGCAACTGTAAAAATGAATGCAAGCCACATTGATAATAATGAGACTAGGGACATCGCTTACGAGGATGCGTTTCCGATGCGTTCCCCCACGCAGCGAAAGCGACCTAGGTGGCTACTCGATAATTTTACTTTCGCCAGAGTTATAAATCATACTGTGAGCCAGTCAGGGTTTCCAGACCTTACTGCCACATCCTTATTCTCCTTCATGCGAATCACGAGAAATAACCCTATTGTGTTACATAGACTTTTGTGTGATTAGCTAATTTTTTCGGAATTTCGTTGTATTTTTGTGAATTTTCTTTTGTTATACACGCATATACTTTATAATAGCAGAGTTCCAATACTTCATCAAAGCAGCTGTTTCTTGTTAAAATCCTCTTGCCTGGCAACACGTTTTTTTCCTTTTTCTCCTTCCTTTACACATCTATTAGGGATTCCGAAACAACAGATGGTCTATTGTTCCGAAACGCTCCAAATACGCGTTTGCAGCACATTGCGATTAGCCATCCACATTTAAATACGTGATAAGCGTATTCCAAGCGTAGTCATGAGCCATAAAAACGCTTTGCGAACGCATCGAGTATCCGTGCACTTAGCGAGCACTAGCCTAATCAAGTTAGTGACTACTATGGTCCCCATGCGAGCCCCAGTTAGCCCAGATTGTACAGTCAGTGACAAAAGTTCTTTCCGTTTGGTTAAGATTTATTTTGGGAATAACGCTGCTATAGCTAGAACGTATAGAAAATTACATTCTTTTTAATTTACTGAAAACTGTACTCAAATTGTCCTTCCATTCTGAAATTATTTACAAAACTAATTTCATTAAGCGGAAGAACTTTTGTCTGTCTTTACAATGCTCATAGGTAGGTAGGTTCATAGCGTGATCCTGATGTAATCTCTTTTCGGATGTGACATATTCTGGTGGGGAACGCCCTATACTTAGTAGCTTCAATTGGCGTTTTGTTTCGTGGGAGAGGGGGACCTCCGAAATAAGTAGATTTTCACGTTTTTCATCATTATATCATTTATTAAAATTTATACATTTCTCAAACTTGGGGGGAATTGCCACCTTGAAACCCAAAATAACGCCCCGGTCTATATTGTGACAATTGATCTTCCATGATGTCCTGTCCATCCGCCAACTGCACTGGATTCCAGCACACGTAAGAACTCCCTCCTGGCTGTGTGGATAGGGTACGCGCCTTTCACGCAACAGATTCGGACTCTATTCCCGGCGGGATCTCACGTTAAGCAATAGGTTCACGTCTCATATTGCCACGCTGCTGAAAGGGACGCTAAGCTCAAATCAAATTAAATATAAAAGTTCTGTCCTTCATAACCATGGTGTTGTATGAAGAACTGAAACTTTATAGGAGGGCCAAATGGTAGACGCTTCGTTAATTGAAGTTTCTCTTTTCGGCTTATATTTATGATTCGTGGATAGATCGAACACACACTCTCTGAGAATGCAAGAGGGGAACGTGGTGGCTCAGTGGTAGAGCGCTTCTCTGTTGTGCGTGGGGTTCCTGGTTTGATCGCCGGCTAAGTAAGTTTGTGGTGGACAACATCATGTTCATGAGTTTTCTCGGGGTACTCCCGTTTCCTTCCACATTCTTGTTCCACCAATTCTTCCATCATTATTCACTTCCCTTAATCATCCGTCTCCCTTAGCCTAATGGGCATAATCGTGGAACATTAAACTGAAAAATCCGAGAATGTCACCTGCTAAAGAGACAAAAAGATCCCTCGTGGTTATGTAGTTGGCTTACACAGATTCGATTCCCGGCAAGAGCTCATGTGGCTCGTTCGAAAGCTGTACATTCACATCTCATATAGCCTAGCTGCTGAAAAAGTTGCTAAACTTATATACAACTAAAGAAACCAAGCTTTAAAAAAAAGACAAGGAGAACTATAAAGTATTGTACGAATGTTATTATCATAATGTCGTTAGAGGTGTAAGATTGGAATAGCAACATCTGTCTATTGCAAGTTTGAATCCCACTCAGGGCATACGATGAATTTTTAAGTTCCTTCAGCCGAGAGTGTACAAAAAGGTCAATGACCAGACTTGTAATTAATCCCTTAAAAATTAACGACTCAATTAACCAGTTAATTTTTTTTTATTAATTTTTAAATTTAGTCAACTATATTTTGACATGCTCAATTTTAAAAAAAAATCATTCCGTTAATTTTTTTATTAATTTTTAATTTAGTCAATTTTATTTTTACAAGCTTAATTTTTTAAATTTCAATCCATTAATATTTTCATTAATTTTTAATTTAGTCAATTATATTTATTTTCACATGCCTAATTTTTAAAAAAAACATTTTTTTTCAAAATATGTCAATGACCTAGTATTTATATGTTTGCGAAAAAATCAACTAAGTACATTAATCTGACCTCCAATAACTTACATTAGTTAAATATTTGTGTTTGTGTCTATTAGAACCTTGGGAAAAATATTATCAGCAAACACTGTTGTTAGAAAACTCTTTAAAGAAAGCTGTTGAATATTTAATCTCTCCCAAAGTAGGACTTCTTCTAAAACTAGATAACTTCTGTCCAATAATTAAAAAAACAGATTAGCGAAAATATACAGGTGAAAATAATAGGACAGCCACTAATATTTGTCTATAATATAAAAGCATTTCTTTGACCTTTTGTAATGACCCTTGTCAACATTTGTTCTTCTTCTCTATTTCTAGAGACGTACTGTATATGTTTTTCAGGAAAGTCGCCCATGACTTCTTGGTAGCTGGTATGCCAATGGATTTCTTTTCTCTGTCTTCCTCTGGAGCCCAAATTGACCTCCTAGGAGTTCAGTGACCTCCTTCGTTTCGTTGGCCATGGCTTTGCACTCCGTCAAGGAGACAGGGCTCACTGTGGAGTTGTAAGACATTCAACATAAGAGTCCATTGAACTCTGGCTATTTCCGACTCTTGGCAATATCTTCTATGTCACTGATCCATCGTGGCCTTGTCCATTTTTAAACAAGTGACAGTCAGGCGTAAGTGTGTGTGTGTGTGTGTCTGTGTTTGTGTCAACCAACTACACAACCGAAATATTGTTTTTCTTGAATAGGTGTACAAGAAAAAAATATGAAAAAAAAGATAGTAACTTTTAAAGAGTAAAAACGAATGCTTATCTATCTACCTCTCGCAAAACTTGATTTGATAAGAAAAAAAATCATAAAATGGGTGGGGGAAGGTCGTTGAACTTGTTTCGGTGGTGAGACATTTTGGAACATTTACTTCAGATCGCAATTTGTTATTCTTTTTAAATTAATATATATCCTGAAGGTAAATGTATTTTGAAGAATTTGAAATGAAATTTTTTACTTAGACGGCTCCAGAAAACTTTCAGTGCTGGTACCGGTACCCATACAGTGGTGTTCCCAAAATTTAGTCAACGGGGGCATTCAAGTACTTAATCTTATATTTTCTTAGGATAGGCGTGATTTTTTGCATATGTATATTTTAATATAATGTTTATTTTCCGTAACATCTTGCTCAAGGTGGGTTTAAACCCCGAACTCCACTTTGCTTACATCCGTGTGGCCTTACATTTTCACAGTTTTCCACATGTCGCGAGTGGGTAAGGGGTGCTCAGTGCTAGAGCGCATACCTTTGGTGCGTGGAAGTCTCTTGTTCGATTCCCAGCAAACTCAGTTTGTGGTGGACAATTTTGTGTCCGTGTGTTTTCTCTCGAGGTACTCCGTTTCCTCCCACTTTTTCATTCCACCAATTCATCTATCATTATTCACTTGCCTTAATGATCGTCTCCCTTAGCCTAAAGGGTGTAATCGTGAGACGTTAAACTGAAATATTTCATTTCAACATATTGTGAAAGTCCAAGAATAATTACTAATATTTCTTAGAGGTAAAATGAAATCTTTGAGCAGTGGTGAATCTAGCCCGGAGTCAGGGAGAACTAGGACTTCCCTGTTTTTAAGCGACAAAAATAATTAAGGCTATTATGAATATAATTTTGAAAGTTTATAGTAATTTACCACGGACATTACGTGGACATTACGTAAAGGTGATGAAAATAGACTGGAAGCCTTCGAAATGTGGGTGTGGAGAAGAATGGAAAGAATTAGTTGGGTCGAGCGGAAAACGAATGAGAGAGTGTTCGTAATGGTGGGTGAGAAAAGAACACTTTTAGATATTATTAAGGAGAGGAAGAAAAACTGGTTGGGACATTGTCTAAGAAGAGATTGTATCATGAGGGACGTCCTAGAGGGTATGGTGACGGGAAAGAGAGGGAGGGGGCGAAGGAGACTACAATTAAAGGACGATATAAAAACAGAAAGATCATACACGACGATGAAGAAGTTAGCGGAGGACCGTGGAGCATGGAAGCTTCTCAGCTGCGGCAAGTGACCTGCCAATAAAGGCAGAATACTTATGATGATGATGATGATAGTAAACTCATGATATACCTATCATAGTCTGTGTTCTGGCTGTCCCCCCAGTTTTTATCTTCTAGATCCGCCCCTGTCTTTCAGTGTAACGTTCCACGATGATGCCATTTAGGCTAAAGGAGACGATGATTACGGTAAGTGAATGATGATGGAAGAATTGGTGGAATGAGAACTTGGGAGGAAACGGACAGACCTCGAAAATACTCACAGGCACGATGTTGTCCACCACAAGCTTACATAGTGGGGCTTCGAACAGTAATACGCATAATTCTAACAGTGATACACCATATGTTAACAGTGACTCACATAGATCTAGCAGTGATACAAATAGTTTTAATAGTGACACGCATACCCCTAGCAGTGATACAAATACCCCTAACTGTGACACACATAATTTTAACAATGACAATCATAACCTTAACAATGATATATATTCTTCTTAAACAGTGACACACAGTGACACGCAAGTGACAAAATAGTTCCAAAAGTGACACACATGCCCCTAACAATGTCACAATACCACTAACAGTGATTCACATAGTTCTAACAATGAGAATCATACCCTTAACAGTGATACACATTCTTCTAACAGTGACACACAAACTCCAACAGTGAAAAACAGTGACATGCAAGTTAAAAAAATATTTATAACAGTGACACATATGCCTCTAACACTGACACATTTACTTTTAACAATGACACACCTACATTTAACAGTTTCACAATATCCCTAACAGTGATTCACATAGTTCTAACAATGAGAATCATACCCTTAACAGTGATACACATTCTTCTAACAGTGACACACATTCCAACAGTGACAAACAGTGACATGCAAGTGAAAACATATTTATAACAGTCAGACGTATGCCTCTAACACTGACACATTACTTTTAACAATGACACACCTACATTCAACAGTGACACAATATCCCTAACAGTGATATATATAGTTGCAATAGTGACGCGGATACTCCTAAAAATGGCATAGTTCTAACAGTGACACGCAGACTCCTAGCAATGACACGCAGACTCCAAACAGTGACACAAATAGTTATAACAGTGACACAACACTCCTAACAGTAACATATATAGTTCTAACAATGACTATCATACACTAACAGTGATACACATTCTGTTAACAATGACTCACATAGTTCTAACAGTGACACACATACCCCTAACAATGAGCCGAATACTTGAAACAGTGACACATATAGTTCTAACAGTGACACAATACTTCTACAGTGACACACATGCTACATGTAAATAAACAATACTAAGTAATCTTGTAAAGCTTATTTTTATCAAAGAGATAGGTCAGTTGTCTCTGAAGTAACCTTTAATATTTATTATGATAATAAACTTCAAGAATAGATCATTTTTAAAAGTCAGAATGTACAAGAATAAATCTTAAGACAACAGCTATATTAGTAAGATGAAAGTAGGTCTATCCTGAAGGTGTGATTGAACCCCATAGATATTTTTTTGTTTCCTTTGCTGCTGTGATAAACTTTAAAAATAACTCCTACATCCGTTTCGGATTGCATAAGAAAAGAAATTTTGGTAGCTTAAAAGGAAGAAAAGAGAAAGAAGGATGGGAGAATTTCTGTAGATCGCATCAGTGCCTGGATGTGATTTCTGTTGGTGCATTGCTTTTACATAACTTGTCGAAAAAAAAAAAAAATGATAAACTCAGAGAGGAAACCGTTGGGTCACGCAAGAGCAGAAGAAAAAGAAGAAATATCCGTTTTCATACTTCGCTTTGCTGAAAGGAACTGGAAGAAGAAAAAGAAGAAGAAGAAGAAGAAAACGATCATTCCTATGTTGTTACGAATGACGATTTCTTTTTGAGCTATGTAGGTTATGAACCATGTTTCGGGTGTAACAACTGGCGTTGCCAGGCTTTTAAAAATATAAAAGACGGGGCTTTTAACCTCAGAAATTCACCTAAATCCCCGTTCTAGTTGTCTAGTGGTTTCCCCTGTTCGATTACCGGCCGATGTTTCTCAATTTTCGACGTCTAGCCAGTGTCATGAGGCAAACTGGGGAGTTACGTGAAAACAAGACATTGGAAATTTTAGCTGTCCTTGATGTCTGTGTGTTGATGTCCCTGTCTTTAAAAAAAAAAGATTCGTGGAAGAAAAAGTAAAATAAAATAAAAAGAATGATAAATTAGAAAATGAAATGAAATTTTTGAGTTTTACGTCCCACGGTTATGCCGGCTAGGCTAAAGGAGACGGTGATGATGAGTAATGAATGAAATGGTGGAATGAAGAAAGTGGGAGGAAACGGGAGAACCCCGAGAAAACCCACGCACACGTTGTTTGTCCACCACAAAGTTCACTTGTCGGGAGCAGGGTTTGAACCCAGGACTCCATGTATCAGAGGATTGATAAATTAGAGTAATTAAGTTACAGAGAAACATTCGGTAAATCAGCTAACTTAAAAAAAAAAAAGTGGGAGAGCACTTACCTCTGGTGTGTGGGGTTCCTGGTTCGATTCCCAGCAAAATAATTTTGTGGCGGACAACACCGTGTTTGTGGGTTTTCTCGGGGTACTCCCTTTCTTCCCACATTCTCACTCTACCATATTTTTCCATCGTCATTCACTTGCCTTATTCATCCGTCTCCCTTAGCGTTAAAGGTATAATCGTCAGATGTTAAACTAAAAGATTTCATTTCATTTTTACTTCTGTAAACAGAAACATATTTAATCCATTTGCATAAATCACCAATAACTCTATAGAAAAAATAGTATAATTTATGAAATTCCAGAGTCACCCTATATATACACCCTCCATTCTGAAAGAAACCGAACTTTTGAAAACAAATAGTACCACTAGTGCCATCTGTTGTAATATTTTACCGGTAGATGGCGTAGTCCCTCATTGACAACTGGTATAAATGTCATGACATTTGGATGCACGGCAACAAAGTTATTGCGTTTCAACTGTCAGTGTGTTGTGTACATCGGTCGGAAAATGAGTATCAAAAAACGAGCTGCAATTGAGTTTTGTGTTAAACTGGGTAAAACTTTTAGTGAAACGCACCAAATGCTACAAAATGCATATGGTGATGAGTGTCTATCCCGTACGCAAGTTTACGAGTGGTTTAGGCGATTCAAATCGGGTAGAGAGACGCTGGATGATGACGAAAGATCAGGCCGTCCCAGAACCGGATTATCGGAAGAAAACATCAAAAAAGTGCGTGAATTCATCAAACATAACAAAAAATCGTCGGTGAAAGTTATTGAAATGGAATTAGGTATTCCTCAAACAACCGCATACCGCATTTTGACCAAAGTTTTGGGCCTTAAGAAGGTTAATTCGCGGTTTGTACCACACAAACTCACCGAAGACCAAAAAGTTGATCGAATTGCGCATTGCAAAGACATCGTTAAAAGTGCTCGGCAGGATCGAAACTTCTTGAAATCGATTGTAACTGGTGACGAGACGTGGTGTTTTGAATATGAGCCCGAAACAAAGCGGCAAAGTGCTGAATGGAGAGCGCCGGATGAAGGAACACCCAAAAAAAGTCGCTTGGTGAAGTCAAAAGTTAAGGTGATGCTGATTTGTTTTTACGATTCAAAAGGAATTATCCACAAAGAATTTGTTCAGCCCGGCCAGACAGTCACTGGAGAGTTTCACTTGGGCGTCATGAAGCATTTGTTGGCAAGAATTCGTCGTATTCGGCCCGAATATCGCGAAATCGGCAGTTGGACTCTTTTGGATGATAATGCACCGTCACATCGTTCGCGACTTGTAACTGAATTTTTGGTCAAAAACCACATTATTCGGTTGCATCATCCGCCCTATTCACCAGATCTCGCTCCGTGCGATTTCTATCTGTTCCCGAAACTGCATTTGGCGATGAAAGGAAAGTGGCACGCATCGATTGATGCCATTGAGAAGGCGACGACCGCCGTCCTAAAGACCATTCCAATAAAGGACATGGAGAAGTCGTTTGACAACTTGTTGGAGCGTGCAAATATGTGTATCGATGCAGAAGGGGAATACATTGATTAATAAAAATGATTTGTTCCAAAATGTACATTGCTTTTTTGTTTTTTTTTAAACGTTCGGATTCTTTTGGAATGGAGGGTGTATATCTACCATTCTATTGAAACTAATACCTAAAAGTTATAAACCACATTAAACTTAAGAGGCGAAATTAAAATACCGCTAATTTTACAGTAATTATGTGATATCTTCAAATAAATAAAAGATAATTGAAATGTGGAACAAGAGCGGCCTAGACAATATTATTTTGCGTGAGGTACCGTTATCACAAGTCACCTAGTGGTTTTCCATTTTCAGCCGTTTAGAAACGCAAAAATAAAAACCGATTTTCAAAATGGCTCGAAATCGAAAGCAGATAAGTGAGTCGTGATAACAGTATCTCATGTAAAAGGATATTGTCTAGGGCGCTCTTGTTCCACATTTCGGTTATCTTTTATCTATTTGAAGATATTACATAATTACTGTAAAATTAGCGGTATTTTAATTTCGCCGGGATGAGGCCTCTTAACCTCATTCTTTACAAAATTAAGCAAGGTTTCTGTCTGGAGTTCATACACTACGCCTATGAGAATTAACAAGAAATTAAACACTAAGTGTATGGCTATACAAGGATGCGTTTCCGATGCGTTACCCCTCGCAGCGAACGCGACCTAGGTTGCTAGTTGGTAATTTTACTTTCGCCAGAGTTATAAATCATACTTGAGCCAGTCAGGGTTTCCAGGCCTTACTGCCACACCCTTATTCTCATTCATACGAATCATGAGAAATAAGCCTATTGTGTTACATAGATTTTTCTGTGATTAGCTATTTTTTCGGAATTTCCTTGTATTTTTGTGAATTTTCTTTTGTTATACACGCACATACTTTATAATAACAAGAGTTCCAATACTCTGTACAAAGCATCTTCCAAGCAGTTGTTTCTAGCTAATATCCCCTTGCCTAGCAACACGTCTTTCCTTTCTTTTCCCTTCCTTTAGACATATTTTACTAATTCCGAAACAGCAGGCGATCTATTGTTCTGAAACGCACCAAATACGCTCGACCCGACGTATTCTGAGCGTCTTTATTGCTTCCGCGTTTACAGCGCATTGTGATTAGCTATCCACATTTAAATACATGGTCAGCGTATTCCAAGCGTAGTCATGAGCAATAAAAACGCGTTGCGAACGCATTGGTTAGCCGTGTACTAAGCGACACCTAAAGTTTTATTGTAAACTGTTTGGTAGCTGACAGCCAATCACCTAGCAGAACCAAAATAGTGAACGGTGGAGTAAGCTATTAGGAAGCATTAAGAGACAAGTTTTGTGTTATTTTTGTTATTGTGGTTATTGTTAGAGTTATATTATTATTATTTTGTTTTGTCAATTCATTTGATAGTTCTTCGTTATTACGTATAGGTGTATATAATCTTATACCCTGGCCGGTGAACGATGATTTCTGACAGCTTTGCACAAGGCCACGGCGAGCAAGCAGAAGACAGCAGGTCAACCAATCTTAGGCTCAGAACCTATCGCGTTTCCATGGTAACCCGCACACATTGCCAAACTTTCATTTACCCCCTCCCAACCCTCAACTAGGAAGCAGATGATTCTCTCCCTGTGCGAGAAGCACATGGCAACACCGCACTCCTCAGTCTTCCTCGCGAGCTTAGCTGTCAGAAATCATCGTTCGCCGGCCGGGGTATAGCAGGGAAGGAGGGGTATAACAGGTTTTGTATCTGTTTTGTTTCGTTCTGCAAAGTAATTGGCTGTCAGCTACCAATCAGATTACAACAAGACTTTAGCTATTGCTTAGTAGTTTATCTTCTATTAATTGTCATGTACAGTTTGGAGAAGCCAAGTGGTTAGTTTTCGAAACTGTTATATTAGTTTTATAATAATAAATGATTCAGCAATTAATTTATTTTTAAATTATAGTATATTGTAGGAAAGCGGTGTAATGAAGAATATAGACTACTTGAGAATGCTCCAAGAGCACTGCCAAAACGAACTCAAAAAAGAATGGAAAGATGGAGCAGGAAGGACAACTATGATTGCTCCTATATGTAAAAGTGAATCTTTTTATCCCCACCTTCTTCTGTTTCTCGCAAAATATGATCTCTCTATGGTTTACGGTTCCCGAGATATGGCTCCTTAAATCTCGCGAAATTCGAACTTTTCTGACCAATATCTGAGGAACAGTGGCCAGGTGACTAGTACCAAAATGTTCACCATCCTCTTAAGAGGTCTTATCACTACGAAATTAAAATATCGCTAATTTTACAGTAATTATGTGATATCTTCAAATAGATAAAAGATAATCGAAAAGTGCAACAAGACCTCCCTAGACAGTATTATTTTGCGTGGGATACCGTTATCACGACTCATTTATCTGCTTTCGATTTCCAGCCATTTAGAAAATTGGCATTTATTTTCGCGTTTCTAAATAACAGCAAACGAAAAGCTACTAGGTGACTCGTGAGAACGGTAACTCATGCAAAATAACATCGTCTAGGGAGGTCTTGATCCACTTTTCGATTATCTTTTATCTATTTGAAGATATCACATAATTACTGTAAAATTAGCAGTATTTCAATTTCGCAGGGATAGAGACTCTTAAATATTGGTCAACACGAATATCATCTTGCTATGAATTACGAAATCCTTAAATCTCCCAAAATTTGACATTTTTGTCCAATATCTCGGGAACGGTAACAGTTACGCGAATAATGTCTTCACTTTCTCCGATAGTTTTAGATGCTCTATCAAATGGAGAGCTCAAAATTTTAAGAAAATCGCGAATAACAGACAGATAGACAGACACACAGACAGAGAGAATTCAGTAACGAACATTTTAAGTTCGTTGAAAACACGATTTTTAAAAAGCATAGAGTAATAGCCTATGTTTAAAAATTGTAGTTTGAGATTTCCAGTTTCTGATTCTATTACGAAAATATATTGTTTAATACTGTTCGTGCAAACAAGCTAAAGGATCTAATCCAAACATTGTTCTTATATTTACTGTAACAAAACCTAACAGAACGGATCCGGTTCTGGAAGATCTGGTTCCGGAACTGGGTTTTCGGATCCATGCCTGGAAGCGGTTCTGAAAACCGGAATTCTAAGAACCGGTTTCTCGCGGAACCGATTCCGCCAGAACCGGAACTTTGTGGCCATCCCTACGCTAAGCCCGAGCTGCTGGCAGGCTGTGAACAGTGTGCTAGATGAAATGGTAGAAGCGACAGGCAGATGCCCAGGCGGTCGCCGATTGTCTCACAGGCAAACTGGCAAACTCATTTGGCTAAACACCCACTGGTGGACCATATCTTTTTCTGTGGGCTCTAGCGGGTCTGGGCGGGGAGGGCACAAGTGTGTGGTCCACTTTGCAGTGTTTTGAAGGTTAACTTATTGCCTCCTTTAAGGGTCTTTGGGAGGCTTTTGGATTCAGATCTGGAACCGGTTCGTAAGATCCTGTTCTGGAACCGGGTTTATCGGATCTAGGTCTGGAACCGGCTCCTGAACTGGTTCTGAAAACCGTATCTCCAAGAACCGGTTCCTCGCGGAACCGATTCCGCCGGAACCGGAACTTTGTGGCCATCCCTAGTATTAGGGAAGCACGGTGGCTCAGTGGTAGAGCGTTTACCTTTGTGCGTGGGGTCCCTGGTTCGATATGCGGCCAAGTATGTTTTGAGTGGACAACATCCTGTCAGTGGGTTTTCTCGGAGTACTCCCGCTTCCTTCTACATTCGCATTCTACCAATTCTTCCATCATTATTCACTTGCCTTAATCATTGCCTCCCTTAGTCTAAAGGGCATAATCGTTGTACGTTAAACTTAAATATTTCATTTCATTTCATTTTTACGTAGTAGTATAGAGTTGTTAATGGAATTTTGTATCTATAAAATGTGAAGAAATTAGCCTGAATTGTTCTTGTGACAATCATCCAAAAACAATGTGCTCCCAAGCAGGCCGGTAGCCAGCCCAAAAATGTAGGGGGGCCCCGGCGGAAGTTAGGGGAGGCCCGATCCAACCATATTATAGTTTATCACCACGTTATAGTTCATTTGCAGGCCTACCGTGAAAATTTTAGAGGGGGGTCTGCAAACATTTAGGGTGGCCGGCCCCCTAGAACCACCTGGATACGGGTCTGCTCCCAAGTGGAAGCTATTTCTTTTGGAGTTCTTCTTAAATTAAATCTTTTAGTTTAAAGTTCCAGGTTTATTGCCTTTAGAGCAGGGGTGGATCCAGGGAAGGGCGATCGGGGCGATTTCCCCCCCCCCCCCCGCGAGGAGGAAACTTTCTCATTTTTTATATATAAATAAAACCCATCCCAAAGTTTGGAGCCCTTAAAAGTAGCAGTATGAAAACCCACGCCCCCCCCCAGAAGTCGGTCCTGCATCCGCCCCTGCTCTAGAGTAAAGGAGACCAATGATTAACACAATAAATCATCATGAAATATTTGGTGGAATGATAATGTGATAGGAAAGGAGAATTCCTCTGTCCACTACAATTTTACTATACCGGGTACCGAACCAGGGATCCCACGCACGGTCGAAGCAGGGTCTACCACTGAGCCACATCGTCCCTTCCTCATTCTAAGTATATATGATTTCTTTTGGAAAAATTAAGAAGGGGATAATTTATTCTTGGGGATAATTTATTTTCAGCTCTCCTGAACCTTTCAGTTATTTATTCGTATGTTATGTATAAGTGAACTCAATTTACCCCACCGTGTTCCTGAGTTAAGTGTTCTGGCTACGGGCAGACTTTTCACATATCGCACACACATTGTGAAAAAACAAGGTCATGTTTTACGTATTCAACGTGGGTACCTATTACACCAATTAAAAATATACGCAGTAGAATCGAAAATTTTATTCAGATTTTCTATGTGAATATTCTCACAGTAAAAAAAAAGGCAAAATAAGGATTATTCTCATTATTGTAATTGCTAAAAGTTAAGCAGAAATTCTATTTATATAGTAGATTTCATATTAAATTTTGCTACCGCTCAACTATGTGCGGAAACACCTAGTTATTTTTATTATTATTATTTTTTTTATTATTCACGTCCTTGCAAAAGATTGCTTAAGTTGGGGAACAAACTTCGTTCTCTTGGAGTGTCATAAACTAAAGGTATATTTTGTTCTGGAGGTTAGTTTTTCGTTTCTATTATTATTATTATTATTATTATTATTATTATTATTATTATTATTATTATTATTATTATTAATGTTAATGTTAATGTTTCGTTAACACAGGATATTTTCTTTGTCTGATTTTTAGCCTTATATAATAGTTATGAACTATCTCATACGTAAGAATGGGAAGTCTTTGATTCTTAATTTAAGTTTTAGTTTAACGTCCCTTTCAGGAGCGAGGCTATATCAGACGTGTATCTACAGCTTACCCCATCAGGAAGTCGCGGTCGGAAAGAGGGATTGCCGCCGTCGACGGTGGCGGGCCGCTGCAGGGAGCCGGCACCCGCCCGCAGTGGCACGACGATCTACTTTTTCAAATTTGCCGAGGGGGCAAGCAGTCGAAAATCGTAAAAATAAAATGCCCTTTGCCGAGTCTCTGTCGACTGTTGCCGACCGTCAGAGTCGGCAAAACAGTCGGAAAGTCCTCTTTCCGACCCTCTGCCGACTCCTTATGCCGGACTCTTTTCGACGGCGGCGCCGGCGCATATAGAGCGCCTTTACGGCTGTTTGCCGACTGCTCGGCAAGACAACTTTGCGACGGCGACGCCGGTGCATTTAATGTTCATTTACGGCTGTTTGCCGACTGCTCAGCAATGCAACTATTCGTCGCGGTCGAAAATCACGCTGAACGACGCCGGCGTCTGGCGCCGGAAATCCTATTGCGGCATGGACAAATTGTCTGACTGTAGGCGGCAGAATCCTGATGGGGTAACGTTAAATCCGAACCCGTCAGGAATCGAACTCGGTCTCCCTCGCCAAAGGTGCTAACCGCGTAGCCACGAGGAAGCTCAATAGAAAGTCTTAGGCTCGGTACACATTTGCGATTTTTTGACGCGACGATATCGCGCGATATCGTCGCGGCGAGTTTCATTCCAATACACACTTGGCGGGAAAATGCCCGGTGAGTTTCTGAAGACAATGGAAGTGTATCAAAAGAAGCGTATTGTTTTTGCATATTGTGTGTACAAATTATTAAAAAGAAAAAAGAGAAGGTACTGGGTACACCCTTTTGTGAGTTCCCCTGCTTTGAAAAGCGCATTTAATTCAATGTTCATTGATTTAAGAAATGATGAAGCCAAGTTTTTCAATTATTTTCGCATGAGTATCAAATCCACTATCTCACTCACTTTTATCCACGCTGCTCTTTTTTTTAATTTCGGTCATGATATTCTTCACAGGATAAGTCCCACTGTTCAGGAAAATTTCTAATAGCGCCAATAAAAAGGCCCGTATCAAGAACCTCAGAAGCCATCCTCGCTGCGGTAACAACTTGCGAAGTGTGTATCGGAACAATGCAACGCTGTTGCCGCTTCCTCGCAGACTGTCGAACGATATCGCAGCGAGTGGGGCAGGAACCGCCGATCACTTTCTTGTCGTCGCGAGCTCGCTGTGAGTTCGCGACGATTTCTGACGAGTGTGTATTGCTCCGTATAAAATAATGCTCTGCTTACTCATACGATAAAATATCCTTTACGACCTCAACGACTTTTATCACAAATATGTAACGAGCCTTATAGAACTGCTTAGTCCGTCCGTCTACATGTCAACTGTAGCGCCGCAAGAACCCGTCAGGGGTTCGAGCTCAAGCGGAACCACCGGTAGGATTTTTCTAATAACAATCTGATCTTGATAAGGTTACACCCGTCCTTGCGTGAAAGGCAAAAGGCTCGTCAAACAGTCGCTTCCTCAATATTACAAAATATTACGAGGTTCTTGAGACAGTATCAAAGTAATAAACTCAATTAATACGAATAAATAATAATTCTCTGATCACACCGATAGCAGTGGTCTGAACAGGGAGCGGTGTGATTTATGATATTAAGTCTGAGACGACGGTCTCAGTACGAGAAGGGTCGTTCAAGCCAAGAGTGGCACAATAATTCAATAACCCGACAGAGGTTACATTACAATATCACCGGGAGATACTTAGTACTTAACTGTCCGTCGGGATGTTCACTTAGACATCTTAATAGTTAATGAAATACATAGAAGAATATCTATAATTATCGTCTGGCCACACAAGTGGCTAAAAGAATCACTTACAGATTAGTACATCAAACAGAGAGAGGGAGGCGCAATAACTCCTTAACCCGGCAGGGGTTATATTGCAATTTTACAGAAAGATATTTAGTGTTAAACTGTCCGCCGTGATGTCTACTCAGATACATTATTAGTTAAAGAAATACATAATAATATCTATAATTTAGGTATGGCCACGCAAGTGACTAATAGAAACACTTCTAAATTTATAAATCAAAAGAGAGAGGGAGGTCAAACACATCCCGCTATAAATGATGACATCACGAGGGGCGGACTAAACAACAAAGTAAAAGTGCGCCTCGTTAGTATTGACAGGGTTCAAGCAAATGGGCAGTTACAGCAGTTAGGTTAGTTGAACGACCAAACGATTAGAACCAAGGATCATTTTAATTCTATCAAGTGATTTACTAGGGCTTAAGAATATCCATTTATATACTAAATATTAAGCCGATTGAGGAAGCGACTCCCCTTGGTTAAATGAATTACTACATTACAAAGAACATATTGAAAAGCCGCAAGGATAGGAAGTCGGTTCGTTGAGATGAACAAACGAGTAAGGAACACATGATTTACACTAAGAGGCACTTTCCTACCAAAGCCCTCTTACACTATGCACTGGCGACACACAACACTACTGCAAATCAAATTACACATTTTAATCACAGATGACGCAATTAACTCCTTCACTACATTAATCTCTTGGAGTTGGCAAACTAGTAGCGGTAGTTGATAGCCCGAGCGGATTGGCTGAAAAGATGTTACTCTTACCTGTGGATGGTTCAGAGAGGAGGTCGGCATCTGGCATCTCTGTCGGGACAGGATCTTGACTTACCAGGCTCATTGGTAGTCCCTTGAAAGGGGGACGGAGGTCCCCAGGAACAGACAGAACTAGGATCTAGAATATCAGTAGATTTACTCTCACGACGATCCACTGTAAGGGGTCTTACCACTTAATCGCAGTGCGTGATCTTAGCGGAGGCGTCTCTCAATAGAATAGAGAGATAGAGGATTTTATATGGTCTGTTATAGTAATAATAATATGGAAGCAGTATGATTATGTTGCGAGTTATTTATTATGAAAGAGTTCAGTTTATTTACAGACCATAATATCAAACATTAAATTGGATCACTATAATTTACTAAGCAAGATTCAGTTACAGGTTTCTACATATCCACAATTTGTACACACAGGTGTGACGACGTCCAGGAAACAGTTCAACGAAATTAGGGCGAAGTAATTAATTTAGTCTATGGAAGAATTTAAGTCTTGAGTAAGGGTAAATGGCTCTCTGGAGAGCTAAGAAAGAAACAGTACTTACTCACAATACACAATATCAATTCCAAGAAGTTGGCGTGGAAACGGTCAGCACGCCTGATAGTAGACGCAGCACAGTTTGGCTTTTTATAACTTCCTAGACATGAACTTCACTGTACGGCACTAGGTAACATTATTAAGTTACCACTAAAGTAATGAGAGGCTCTCTCTTTCTCTCTACAAAGAGTGCAGAGGACGGACCCCCCCCCTGAGGGGAGAGAGAGAAGCACGGACTATGTGCTCTTCGGATGTTCGGCGGTAAATTGCACAACCGAAGGATCATCCTCGAGGTTTTATGTGTCAATCTAGGATGACTCAATGTTACTACAGATTGTGCAATCGTTTAGAAAAAATTCTTTAGAATCTGGTTGGATGTAAATGATGTAATGGTTCGGAACACTTGGTGAATTCTGATTGGCTAGAGGTGATATCATACTACTTATGATAGGCGCGCGACATTTCTGATATCGTATAGAGTTTCCAGAACGCACACACCTTCACAAAAAGAAAAAAATACAGATATGGGTTCCAACTAAAACCAGTTAAAATTACACAACATTATACAAGGAAAGGGTGACACAAGTCCCTTACTAATAATCGGTTCAAGGGTCAATCTAGCAGCTGCGAAAGTATGAAGTCAGCGCTAAATATAGAATAAGGAGTCATATCAGAACTAAGACTCTAAGAGGGTTTGGTAACATTAATATCAGACTGATGATTCACCGGGAAACAGAGAAGTTGTTTTAAAGGGGAAAAGAGAGAGAGAGAAAAAAAAGAATAATCTTATCGTCTCGTAGTTGGTTGGGAAGGGTGTCTGGAGCAGAATGCGACAGACATCTATTTCTGAATACCTCTCGGCTTCCAAGAGTTTTTAAGAAATAAAGTTGTTCCTCTAGATTAGTAAGTGAAGAAATTTGAGAATAGATCTGGGTGATACTCACATAGCAATTGATTTACACAAGTTCTCGTAGGTTATACAAGGGAGAACTTTGTCGTGGAGTACAGGGTGTTTGCAAAAACACCGCAAAAAGTTTGGTCGAAATTTTAGCCACGACATTCGACGCCCCTTGGGAAAGAAATTTTGTACTTAATGTTAGAGTGAAGTTAACAAAATTTCGTTACAGAGTCATATTTGGATTGGAATGGAAGAAAAATTTAAGTGGGTTGGAAACACTGTTAACTACTATTAAACTATCTGCAGGGTTGGCAACACTACCTTGAAATAATCAGTAATGTAAAAATAGTAAGAAATTGTTGAAAGGGGTTTGCAACACTGATAAATACAAAATTACATAAGATTAGGATCATGATTACAACTTCGAGAAAAACACTTACATAACTAATACATAGATAGATATGATGATAGAAATAACTTTTAAAACACTTATCTAAGCTAAAGTATATATACAAATTTATACTAAGTAAAAGATGTAAAAGGGTCAGAGTGAACTCATAATATCACACTGACGATTCACATATTATCAATATCAACAAAAATTTTAAACTATATGTATATAGATATATGCGTGTAGTTGGACCCATCAATTACAAATCACATACACAGTAAAATTTATCATTAGTAAATACCTCAATTGACAATTATATATATTAAAATTGACTACAATAATATAGTACTAATATAGCAATTTTACAAGATTAATATCGGTTACTATTATTATATACACTCACTATCTACGACAATTATTTAGATATACAATCTCGATTGTGAGGGGATCACAAATTTGAGAAATTACTACATGACTCTACAAATGGTTATATACGTATAATACAAAGAATTCCCTAGTTGGTACGATTTTTTCCTACATATTTACAAACTAAGCTTTGTCTATAAAGATATACAAGGAATAACAAGGCCAATACAACACGATTTCATATAACTACATTATACCTATTAAAACACTATAGCGAGGGATGACACAAATGACCTCAATTATGTACAGTACACATATAAAAATAGTTTTTTTTTTTACACAGTTTTTATAGTTGTTATTATTATGATACGAGTTCCTATACATACAAATGGTATGCATGTATGTAATGAAAATGGATGACCCATGCTAAATTAATATAATAAGATATTAAACCCAAGGAACACGCGATTATGCTATACAAATCAATTATAACTACATATGGAATATATATAGATAATAAATATTTACACGTATATATATATATATTTTTTTTACTAACTCTACAATCATTCACGATAGTTGTATTTTTAACCTATCTGGACATTCAAGGAACTGCACATTTCCTAAACGGAATTTCCACTAGGTATATATATATAGAATTACTAAATTAACAAAAGATTTGAGTGACTTCTGTATGATTAAAAGTACAAGAATCAATTACAGAAAAATTTCTAGAGATAATAGACACTACACAGAATCTCAAGATTTAATTCATTATATATATATATATATTTTTTTTTTTTATTATTATTATTATTATATGTAAATTTTCCTTTTCTCTACGTTTTGTTTTTGGATACTTTAATTAAAATTTACACATTATCACAGACTCCAAAATTGTCAAAACAAACCATTAATTATACGATAATAAAGGGAGCCAGTTTGTTTTTTTTTTTTATGTCCCTCTAGTCTTTACTCAAAATTAGGTCACTGGGACTCCCTGAGGTCGAAGGTTATCCACTACCGGAGGGTAGTTGAGAATTGACACTCAGATGTTTTCTTTTTTTTTTTTTACTACTACACTCCACGCTGAGGTCAGGGTGGTGTGAAGAACAAGAAAGTATACTACAGCCCTGTCTGGTAAGGGTCTGGTTTTTCTTTAAACAGAGAACGGCCAAAAGAAGAATTTCTACGTTTTCCTGCAAGCTTTCGAATGAAATGAAGGCGGATTTCTTTTAGCGCGAAAGGGATAAGCTAAAACATATATATACTTTAAACACTTTATAACATTCATCCCTTAAACAATTAGGATTCAGTACGGGACAGCGTATGAATATTTCAAAATGAACCCTTTTTAAATAACATTTATATGGAACACGACTCAATACAGGGTGTTCATAAACTAGATGGCAATTTTACAGTTACGTCTAAAAAATACCTAAATTACAATATGACGCAATCGACCAATATACAAGATCAATTATTCTCTAAACTTTCAACATTTTCATTTAGCAATATGCCAATTAATGCGTGGTTCAATATTATTGTTTAGTGACTATTGTCACGCAGTTGAACGAACGCTTAATTAAATCAATCAAGTAAATCATCTCAATTTATAGAATGAACTGCTACAAATAATTAATCGATAAGAGAGGTAGAGTTACAATATAGAACTTTAAATCAACGTATATTTAATTGTACTATTCGCACAGAGGTACTTCGCTTGTACGTCATTCTATTAACAAAGGAACCAATATAACTGAAGTACTGACGTTTAGAAGTGAATAAATTTAAATATAACTTCAGGCAACTATCTTGTTGCCTTACTATGATAACAACTACCTTTTACAGTAAAATATTGATACCATTCAATTGGTAGATCTTAATTTCAACCTGGATATTCACCAAAAATTCATATTAATTATATCATATAATAGATATCAAAATACAATTATCATATGCATTATAACGCATAATATATCAAATGCCATTATCATATTTATTATAATGTATATTCACGTTAGAATATTATTAGAATTACAGCTTAACATGTCTATTCCTAGTAAATACAATAATCAATATATCCAAATGATAAAAATAGAATGTGCCACAACCTTATAGAAATACAATCGAACGGGAATAGACTATAATTACTTAAATACATTTAAGAACAATTAATACAATTCAACGAGAATTCCTTACAGGAGACATGATGTCGACTCTTAGATACAAATTAAGTTGGCACTCGGACGGCAGGAGGCAAGAGAGGTATAATAAGGATTACTTTTAGCCTATTTTCTAGTATTAACTCATATGACCCTGGGACTTACATTTACTTCGCATTTATTCATAACTTTAGCTTTGAGGAATTTAACCGCGTATTTACATTTTAGAGACCTTTTGGGATATCTAGATGCACAAAAGAACGATTTATCGTTTCAACTAGGAGACAAGAAAGAGTTTATATGCAATTACACAATTACAAAATGATCAACAATGCACTTATTTACTAAACAGGGCGGCTGTATCTGACATTTAGGCCCGATAAGGATTTCATTCTAGAAAATAACTCGATTCCTGGACTTGCAAAAACATTTCTTTTACTCATGATATTATAACATCACTAATTTACTCGGAAACTAGAAAACATAACAATACTTGACACATTGAACAAGCGAATTTAATTATCTCTTCGGACAACCTTAGGTTTTTAAGGACTCGTGTCTGGACTCATTAGGGAGCAAGAGTGCTCAAAAGGATTAGGTCTACACAAACGCACCTTTGATTAGATTAGGCACTCGCGAGCAAGAACATTTATGACCATTAAAATACAACATTAGCTTCCATACATATCATTACCATCTCGAAAAGCACATAGTTAAAACTTTAACACCATAGGGTGTCTTTCGAACGAAACACTGGGCTTCCTTCCGAAAGAACCAAACATTCTCTGGTCGTTCGTTAGTAAACAGAACGATAATAAACAGCTTCGGGACCTAGGGGATCCATGTCGACCTGGGATGTAATAGGAGGGTCCCGTACCTTTAAGGGGGTAAGCCTTCTCAAAGATCCGGCTTAACATCCTTACAATTACGCGGACGCACCATTATACAATAAGGTCGATATAACAGAGGATCCACATCAGAGATTGCGCGATTCTCAGCTAATACAAGCGATAGAAACAAGCGGCAATTTTCTGAAACGACCAATTTACGCTTTGGGGCTGATAATTATAGTTAATTATCACGTTTGATGGAATTGGTACAATAAGATCGATTCAACGGAGTATAATCATCAGAGATTGCGCGGTTCTCAGCTAATACAAGCGATAGAAACAGGCGGCAATTCTCTGGACAACCAATGTACGCTTTGGGGCTGATAATTATAGTTAATTATCACGTTTGATGGAATTGGTACTCTTTTTAGGAAAGGGAATTGACACATCCTAACCTAATCTATACTCCATGAATTATTACTGGAACAAGGGAGAGGTATGATCACCGTCTCAATATTTTCCGACAGGGTGTCTCCCAACGACACGTTCCAAAATTAGATAGCTCGCTAAAATTTACAAAATAATTACACAACTCGAGGCATTAGCACTCGGCAAGGAATAGCAAAATTAATAACAATACTACAGAGCACGGTTTTACGTCCTGAACAAATGAAATTATTAACACAATGACTACGGTCGAATTTGTCGTGACCGGAAAGTAATAAATTTATAGATAATGCAACTTCTGACATAATGAATAAGAAAAGATTCATTGACTAATAATGTCTACTAATAAATTATTTAAACGTCTCCTTAATTAATAACAATAGCTAAGCACAAACGGAATTGTTAGGATTAATCTTTCTACTACATTAAGTTCACATATTTCTTCCTTAATAAAACAGCCTTACACTGGCAATTAAAATTTACAAGAGCTTTATTAAAATTACAAAACTTTGATGCCATGGACTTCAAAAGCAATAACGCATATCCTAATACTTTACGCTCTTATCATTCAATCAAAATACAAGGGACTTCGCGGTCTTAGAATACAGGGTACTATACTTCAGGGGTGTCCCACATTAGTGTTGTCTTTATTCAAACACGACTTAAAATAATAAAATAACGAGTTAGGCTTAATATTACAACAACTTATTAAGAATGGTCTCTACTTAAAACAAATTACTAGACTGAATTTATTGCCCTTTTTAAACTTTCAATCTTGGTATACTTAATCCTCTCATAATTAACAAAAAGCACGTCCATTCATAAACAATAAGATTAAATTGGCCTCCAAGAAAATTTAAGATAATTTGAAAACTTCAAAATCACAATAATGAACTTTTACTGAGAAACGAAACATATTAAGGCTTTAGTTCGTATAGTTCGTGTAAGGAATCTCTTTAGCACCTAACATAATATTTAATTTACCATTAACGCTGAGAAGCCAGCCGGGGAAAGATCAAGAATTTACCCACAATCAAAGAACTATCAACGCGTGAGTATAAGGACTCACAGAATGAAAATTTCAAAATAAATTTCAAAATTTCAATGATGTTTGTTTTGACTGACTTGTTCATTAATTACACAAGCAGAATTTGAATACTTGGAGTTCCTACACCAGCCTTACGACTGATGATTCTTGAAATGAATCTCGCGAAAATCCATTGCAAGAATCGAACTCAGAATACGTTGAGAAGCTTTGAATACGGAACGGAATAGCTTTCATCTCGATAGGTGAAGAAGAAAGTCTCCGTCCCGCATTTGGCGCCATAAACCTTCTCAAGGTATTGTGTTGATATTTTCTCCCTACAGTTTTTTGAATACTAAGGCAGTACACAACCGAGGAATGCTAACCAACACATTTCCTTTTTCTCGCTTTTTCTTTTCACAAAATATATAGATATATATATTTTTTTTGTTTTGCCCAGCTGGGGAAACTAACAGAGAACAGATGTTTTCTCTCTGTGTTGAAGAAAAAGGAACGAACTATTCTTTTGATATATGGACTGTTTCTTTTTCCTTCCCTCATTGACTTCTCTAGAACAAGCAAAATGATAGCTAAACTTTCAGGGTAGAAGGGGGCATTTGCCCAACGCAACACATCAACACAAAATGTTTACATTTAGATTTAAATTTCGAGCAACTTAATAGGAAACCTGTCATTTCAATTAACACAATTTAAACATTAAATTATACGTTACTCATCTAGAATATAGATGTGACCCTAAGCAAACAATATAACACAATGAAAGTAATAATATAAATAACTCCTGCTTTGTCATTTACAAACGCAACATAGGATTATATAAAACAATACCAATTAACACATTATTAGATGACGAGCTAATAATCGAATCTCACTGCTGAGCACCATTTATGTAGCGCCGCAAGAACCCGTCAGGGGTTCGAGCTCAAGCGGAACCACCGGTAGGATTTTTCTAATAACAATCTGATCTTGATAAGGTTACACCCGTCCTTGCGTGAAAGGCAAAAGGCTCGTCAAACAGTCGCTTCCTCAATATTACAAAATATTACGAGGTTCTTGAGACAGTATCAAAGTAATAAACTCAATTAATACGAATAAATAATAATTCTCTGATCACACCGATAGCAGTGGTCTGAACAGGGAGCGGTGTGATTTATGATATTAAGTCTGAGACGACGGTCTCAGTACGAGAAGGGTCGTTCAAGCCAAGAGTGGCACAATAATTCAATAACCCGACAGAGGTTACATTACAATATCACCGGGAGATACTTAGTACTTAACTGTCCGTCGGGATGTTCACTTAGACATCTTAATAGTTAATGAAATACATAGAAGAATATCTATAATTATCGTCTGGCCACACAAGTGGCTAAAAGAATCACTTACAGATTAGTACATCAAACAGAGAGAGGGAGGCGCAATAACTCCTTAACCCGGCAGGGGTTATATTGCAATTTTACAGAAAGATATTTAGTGTTAAACTGTCCGCCGTGATGTCTACTCAGATACATTATTAGTTAAAGAAATACATAATAATATCTATAATTTAGGTATGGCCACGCAAGTGACTAATAGAAACACTTCTAAATTTATAAATCAAAAGAGAGAGGGAGGTCAAACACATCCCGCTATAAATGATGACATCACGAGGGGCGGACTAAACAACAAAGTAAAAGTGCGCCTCGTTAGTATTGACAGGGTTCAAGCAAATGGGCAGTTACAGCAGTTAGGTTAGTTGAACGACCAAACGATTAGAACCAAGGATCATTTTAATTCTATCAAGTGATTTACTAGGGCTTAAGAATATCCATTTATATACTAAATATTAAGCCGATTGAGGAAGCGACTCCCCTTGGTTAAATGAATTACTACATTACAAAGAACATATTGAAAAGCCGCAAGGATAGGAAGTCGGTTCGTTGAGATGAACAAACGAGTAAGGAACACATGATTTACACTAAGAGGCACTTTCCTACCAAAGCCCTCTTACACTATGCACTGGCGACACACAACACTACTGCAAATCAAATTACACATTTTAATCACAGATGACGCAATTAACTCCTTCACTACATTAATCTCTTGGAGTTGGCAAACTAGTAGCGGTAGTTGATAGCCCGAGCGGATTGGCTGAAAAGATGTTACTCTTACCTGTGGATGGTTCAGAGAGGAGGTCGGCATCTGGCATCTCTGTCGGGACAGGATCTTGACTTACCAGGCTCATTGGTAGTCCCTTGAAAGGGGGACGGAGGTCCCCAGGAACAGACAGAACTAGGATCTAGAATATCAGTAGATTTACTCTCACGACGATCCACTGTAAGGGGTCTTACCACTTAATCGCAGTGCGTGATCTTAGCGGAGGCGTCTCTCAATAGAATAGAGAGATAGAGGATTTTATATGGTCTGTTATAGTAATAATAATATGGAAGCAGTATGATTATGTTGCGAGTTATTTATTATGAAAGAGTTCAGTTTATTTACAGACCATAATATCAAACATTAAATTGGATCACTATAATTTACTAAGCAAGATTCAGTTACAGGTTTCTACATATCCACAATTTGTACACACAGGTGTGACGACGTCCAGGAAACAGTTCAACGAAATTAGGGCGAAGTAATTAATTTAGTCTATGGAAGAATTTAAGTCTTGAGTAAGGGTAAATGGCTCTCTGGAGAGCTAAGAAAGAAACAGTACTTACTCACAATACACAATATCAATTCCAAGAAGTTGGCGTGGAAACGGTCAGCACGCCTGATAGTAGACGCAGCACAGTTTGGCTTTTTATAACTTCCTAGACATGAACTTCACTGTACGGCACTAGGTAACATTATTAAGTTACCACTAAAGTAATGAGAGGCTCTCTCTTTCTCTCTACAAAGAGTGCAGAGGACGGACCCCCCCCCCTGAGGGGAGAGAGAGAAGCACGGACTATGTGCTCTTCGGATGTTCGGCGGTAAATTGCACAACCGAAGGATCATCCTCGAGGTTTTATGTGTCAATCTAGGATGACTCAATGTTACTACAGATTGTGCAATCGTTTAGAAAAAATTCTTTAGAATCTGGTTGGATGTAAATGATGTAATGGTTCGGAACACTTGGTGAATTCTGATTGGCTAGAGGTGATATCATACTACTTATGATAGGCGCGCGACATTTCTGATATCGTATAGAGTTTCCAGAACGCACACACCTTCACAAAAAGAAAAAAATACAGATATGGGTTCCAACTAAAACCAGTTAAAATTACACAACATTATACAAGGAAAGGGTGACACAAGTCCCTTGCTAATAATCGGTTCAAGGGTCAATCTAGCAGCTGCGAAAGTATGAAGTCAGCGCTAAATATAGAATAAGGAGTCATATCAGAACTAAGACTCTAAGAGGGTTTGGTAACATTAATATCAGACTGATGATTCACCGGGAAACAGAGAAGTTGTTTTAAAGGGGAAAAGAGAGAGAGAGAAAAAAAAGAATAATCTTATCGTCTCGTAGTTGGTTGGGAAGGGTGTCTGGAGCAGAATGCGACAGACATCTATTTCTGAATACCTCTCGGCTTCCAAGAGTTTTTAAGAAATAAAGTTGTTCCTCTAGATTAGTAAGTGAAGAAATTTGAGAATAGATCTGGGTGATACTCACATAGCAATTGATTTACACAAGTTCTCGTAGGTTATACAAGGGAGAACTTTGTCGTGGAGTACAGGGTGTTTGCAAAAACACCGCAAAAAGTTTGGTCGAAATTTTAGCCACGACACAACAGGTATCAGAACAAAACTAGTAGAAGATAGCGGGAACTGGTTTTCTGATATAGGTTCAACCAATGATCAAAGCAGGGTCGTAACTTGTGGGGGAAGAAGGGGCAGGGAGGCAACTGTCCCCCAGGGAAGCTTCCCGACGTTTGAGGGGAACTCATTTTAAGACAAAATTTTCTTACTCCATATACGATACGAACACGAAATTATAAATGAAGTATCACTAAATTACATAAACAAAACAGCACACACAATGTAAATAAAACAAAAATGATTTGTGGGCTCATTTAAGTAAAAAATGTCTACTATTAGGGGCCCTAGAAATAATATTTGTTCGTATGGCTTTGAGATTCGTAAATATTGTCTCCTTAATTAATTTGTTATGTATAGAACGGGCCCAAGGGGCGTAACTAATGGCCCAGCAGAGCTTGCCGTGCGGGAGGGCCCATAGGCTCCGGGCGCCCATAAAAAGTAAGAGAAAGATGGAAAGAAGGGGCCCAAGAATTAGAAAAAACATTTCTAGGGGGCCCAAATACGCGTAGGCCTATTAATGCTTGTCCCCCCCCCAGAAAAATCTAAGTTACGGCGCTGAGTCGAGGTGAGACGGTATGCGGTGGTATCTGGTATGCCATACCACCTCTGGTTTTACAGTGATGAAGACAGGGGTATATCGCCTCTGATTTTTTTTTTTTTGTGATCAAATGCTACTGTACCTTTAATAAATCCAATTTTATACACAGTAGTTGACGAAGACCTTTGCACAACAAAGATTTTATTTCTTGTGTAGAAATAATTTCTAAGTTGGCAACATCATTTTTTTTTAATACTTTGCTATCTTAAAATGGGACGTGTGGGAACTCGTTTAAAATGAAATCGGTAAGTATTATTATAAATTTGCCGAGACTTCTTCTGTGTCTATAATGATAAAGAAATATATAACTGGGTCCGCGTAGTATATACCCTATATAAATATAGAGTTTATACGTAGTATCTAAAAAAAAAAATCTGTTGTTTTGCTTCAGTTATTGTGTGGTGTGTCAAGAATATTAAATTGATGGAGCCTATATATTTCCATTAAAACGTATTTTTGCGTCTTTCTAATAATTGGATAGCAATCTTCCGGGGTTCTGGAATACCCCTCAGTTTAAGTGGAGAGTCCAGGAGATTTCCCAACGAGAAATTGTTTAAAAATTGTTAATATAAAGAATCATTTTTAGAGGATTTTACAACCTAAGTTCTTCTTTATTTTCAGAAAATTGGGGGCGGGGGCAAAGTCTTTCCATGCCTTTCCCCCTGTGCTTACGAAAAGTTTTACCATTGTTTTGTAAAGAAATGAAATGAAATCTTTGAGTTTTACGTCCCACGATTACGCCGGTTAAGCTAAATGAGACGGTGATTATGAGAAATGAATGAAATGGTGGAATGAAGAAAGTAGGAGGAAACGGGAGAACCCGAGAAAACCCAAGCACACGGTGTTTGTCCACCACAAAGTCCACACGGCACGAGCTGGGATCGAACCAGGGACCCCAAGCACCGGAAGTGAACGCTCTACCACTGAGCCACCGCGCCCCCTACCATTGTTTTGTGTCATTATGTAAATAGAAATGCAATCTTTTGGTAGAGTTGCCATAATTTTTTGATCCAAAATACGGACTAGCCTTAAAATGATGACCCATCAAAGATACGGTGCCCAAACTCAGAACAAATATTTTGAAATTTCTTACCTAAAAATCAACTTTTTAGGTTATCACAAAATTGTTTACTGTAATACTTAAAACACTATTGGAAACTAACTTGTTATATATATTTTTCTCATTACACAAATATAATAAATCATACCATTAAATTACGTACATTAAGTCTAACCAACATAACCTTGAAATGGAAAAATGAGACACACTAAAAAAAAGATAACCTACTTTATTAATAGTAACTTAACTATAAGTTATATAATGAAAACTTAATTGTTTTTGCCCCAAATTTTAGACAGCTGTCAAATACGGACATTTTCCTATTTCATGCTTTGTACGATACGGACACGGACCCAAAAATACAAACAGTCCGTACAAAATACGGATAAATGGCAACCTATTCTTTTAGGCAACATACCCTCACTGTATTTCAATAATTATATAGCCGGTGTGTCGAGTCAAAATCGTAATAAAACATACCAACCTGTGCTTTTTCTTTTTTAACCACTTTGAACACTGGGTTCAACATCTCAAGAACAGAACAGTTCATTCTTCTTATCGCTCTACTAAAACCGGAAGTAGTAGAAATCCACTACTATTTCCGGTTTCAATAATCATCCTCATAGGGAAAAAAAAACTTTTTGGGCAGTTGAAATCAGCGTCCCCAAAATAAGATCAATATTGGCTTTAATAATCTCTATTAAAACCGGAAGTAGTACAAATATATCGCTTCTGGTTTTAATATTGAATTTTCAAAGAGCAAAAAGGACAAAAAGTAAGAATTTTAAATTTTACATAGATTCAGCTTCTCAAGGGTGGGTTCTATCTAATTGTTGACGACGAGACGAGAAATAAGGCTCTTTTGTCTCGTCTCGAATCTTAAAGATATTTTCTAGTCTACTACTAGTAGGTAGATTCTCGAAAAGATTTTTCCCATCTCGTCCTGTTCTGTAAATTTTATGAACAAAATTTATGTCCTAATTTTTTTTTCTTAAGTTTATCTAGAACAAAGAAAACTCCACTTGGCGTAACAATCCATTTGAGGGTCTAAGCTGCTCCAACGCGATCTATCAGTGATCGGCTGAACTACGTCCAGCTTTCTAGACCTGATGGTCGTCACGCCTTTCATTCCCGTGATCCCCCAGTTTGCCTCACGACGCTGGGTGGACGCCAAAAATTCGGACTCACCGGCCGGGAATCGAACCCGGGTCGACGTGGACGCAAATCCAACGTTCTAGCCACTAGACCACTTTTTTTAAAATTATTTTTATTATTTATTTATTTATTTATTTTTGACCGGTGTCGCCGTAAGTTTATCTAGAAGCTATCAGAATTCTTTCGTGTAGAGCAGCGTTTCCCAACCTTTTTCAACTTGCGGCACACTACAGGTGTAACTTGAATTCTCACGGCGCACTCATACTTATTATTATTATTATTATTATTATTATTATTATTATTATTATTATTATTATTATTATTATTATTATTATTATTATTATTATTATTATTATTTGCAAATATAAAATACCATGGTAATTTTTTTCTGTGATTACTGATCTTCTCACAGAGATGAAAGCTCGATCATTGGTTTTCCCCTATGCTAATTCATTATGCTTATTTTCTATTCTAATTTTAAAATAGAAAACAATTGCAATGAAATATAGGACTCAGATTTTTAAAAATACATTTTCTTTTTCGAAAACTGTATCCAACCTTTCACTAAGAACGAAGATCACTAAATAACGAACGAACAAACAAATGTCTTGTAGTTTTAATTTTGCTGTTTTGACCAAAACCGGTGCATATTATTCCAATCACACAGCTTGAGATGCGTCGAAGTCAAAACACAGCTGTTGAACAAAGTGTTGTTCTGTCATTCATGTGCGAATGAGTGTTCTACGTACTTGACGCGTACCGTACAAATGCTTCCATTTCTTGGTGTTAGTATGACTCTCAATTGAAGAGTAACATAGGAGCTAACCGTGGAAATGTGTACCGTAATAATTTTGTTTCGATTTCCTCGCGGCACACCAGCGGTCCATTCGCGGCACACCAGTGTGCCGCGGCACACCGGTTGGGAAACGCTGGTGTAGAGAGTAGTAACGAACAAAGGGAACAAGGGACGTGATGTGTTGTCATGTAGATGACGTAATATAAAATTATTATTTTCAGTATACAGAAAAGGGGAAAAAAGACAAAAGAAAGGAGAAAGAAAAAAACTGCTCCCCACGAAACTTCTCTGCCCCTCTACGTGCGCCCCTAAAAATTATTAAAGCTAGCGTCGTTAGTGCATGAGAAGTCCATGAAACAATAACATTAATAATTTTTTAGTTTTTAATGTTATGAAACATGTAATACTAAAACACCAATTTAAATCCAAAACTCAGGTCATAATTGTTGCGCAACGAGGATGCGCACGGACGCGATGTTGCGCAATTTCGAGACAAGACCAGGGATTTCTCATCTTGTGGGCAACATTAGTTCTATCTACCTCATCGGGGCGCACGGGTGTTTTGTGGTAGAGTGCTTACCTCTGGTAATTGTTGTTCATGGTTCGATTCTCGGCCAAGTAAGTTTGTGGTGGACAACTTCGTGTCCGTGGGTTTTCTCGGGGTACTCTTGTTTCCTCCAACTTCCTCGTTCCACCAATTCTTCCATCATCTTTAATTTACTTTAATCATCATTTCACTTAGCCTAAAATAAAGATATGAACGTTAATCTGAAAGATTTTAATTTTCTATCTACCTCATCACCCGTTTATTAAAATAGATACCAATGGACCTTTCAGTTCTGGTTTCAAAATTGAATCCCTATTGTAACGAGGCGATTTTTTTTTTTAGTTTCGTCTCGTAATGTTCTGTTAAATTCTCGTCTCGTCTCGCCCCGACTCTTGGATATTTCTTTCTTGTCTCTCTCCCTCGATTGTCGAAACGCTTTATTTATCTTGTTCTGTAAATTTAGGTAGGTAGGATTTAGATTTCTGAGTATTCGACATGGGCCCGTCACATATGCGGGAAGACGTCCCTCGGCGAGCACACTATCCTGGGAAACGGAAGGAAGGAACCGGCCTGTAGGTATCCCCCGGCATTTGTCTGGTGTGAATGAGGAAAATCCAGGAAAACCTCATTCAGGAAGGCTGGCCTGAAAAAAGCTTTTTACACTTTTTCGACCTAGTGCTCCCACCGGGAATCAAACCCGGGACCACTCGCACCGACTTTTGTAAATTTACCTACACAGTCTACGTCCTTATTTTTTTTCTAATTTCATCCGAAAGTTAATCAGGATCCTTCAGCTTCACGAGGGTTCCACGAAGGGTGTGATAGAACAACATTAAAACCATATTTATTATTGAAAAAATTGTAATATTTTTGTTTCACGTCCCACGATTATACCGGTTAGGCTAAAGGAGACGGTGATGATGAGAAATGAATGAAATGGTGGAATGAAGAAAGTGGGAGGAAACGGGAGAACCTCCAGAAATCCCACGAGCACGGTGTTTGTCCACCACAAAGTCCACACGGCGCGAGTTGGGATCGAACCAGGGACCCGAGACACCGGAAGTGAACGCTCTACCACTGAGCCACCGCGCCCCCATTTATTATTGAAGTACTGTATATTGTACAATAATTTTTGTATCTTTAAACGTTGATAAATGCTCCTTATAAATGTATTTGTACAGTCAGCGACAAAAGTTATTTCCGTTTTATGACATTAGTTTCGTAAATAACTTCAGAATGGAAGGACAATTTGGGTACAGTTTTCAGTAAATTATTAAAAAGGATGTAATTTTCTGTACGTTCTAGCCATCCACCGTTGTATTCCCAAAATAAATTTTACCAAACTGAAAAAAACTTTTGTCACTGTTTGTACAAGCAGTGTATCCATTTATGAAGTAGTTTTTTTATGTGAATAATGGAACACTAAAATAGTGTTTGAGAACTAAGACTTTGGGTGAACTAATGGTACCTAAGAGACTCAAGAAATTTCTCTTCTCGAAAATGACACGAGAATTGTAATATTTATCGTCTCGTCTCATCTCGAATTTGAAAATTTCACTTCTCGTTCTGACTCTTGTCTCGTTTTAGAGATGAGAACGAGATGAAACTATATATATATATATATATATATATATATATATATATATATATATATATATATATAGATAGATAGATAGATAGATAGATAGATAGATATAGATATAGATATAGATATAGATATAGATAGATAGATAGATAGATATAGATACAGATATAGATATATATAGTCTCGAAGGCAACCTACCTATAGTTTGAAACACGAATTTAGGCAAACAATGTGAATTGAAGCTTACCTAAGAAGAAATCAGTGTAAAAACAAGGCCTAAATGAAATGACAAAATAGTTTAGTTTTATATAGGATGCTAATGAACACGAGTCATAAATTTATGACGTAATTCCTTATCTTTTTTTTTAATTTTGGCTTCTTTTTAAGTAAATTATAGACTTTCAGTTAAGCAGCTACAACATCATCCTCTTTATCCTAGGATCATGGATTGTACCTAATTCTCATCAGAATAAAACAGCTTTTCAAATGGTACAATTCACATTTTCCTATTATGTCCCTGTGGCGGGAACATTTTGAGAGAAGTTGGGATTTTTCTGATTTTTTTTTAATTTGAGCCCCTCTGGACCCCTGTGTTAACGCATAGATCTTAAAATCAACTGAAAAATAGTAAGGGGTATGATAAACGTGTGTTTAAAATTTCAAGCTTCTATCTTGAATAGTAAGGGCAGGGAAACATATTTAGCCATAAGCTAAGAACATCCTCACAATGCCCCAGATGACCCCAAAAGCACCCGGATGTCATATAAAAATTTACTTTATCCTAGTCATGTTTTGTACCTTATTCTCTTCAGAATAGAATATCCTTTCAAATGGTGCCACTCAAATGAACCTAACATGTCTCCGAGAACGAAAATAGGAATTTTTAGTGAAAAAATCCCTTTCTTCTAAGTTTGGACCACTCTGGATGCCTTCTTGTGTGAACGCACAGATCTTAAAATGAACTGAAAAATACTAAGGGGCATAATTAATGTGTGTATAAAATTTCAGTCTTCTATCTTGAAAAGTAAGGTAAAAAAAAATATTTACCAATGTACTAAGAATATCCCTACAATACCCCAGATTCCCGCACAAAACAGAATCTCAGTAAAAATATCCTGAGAAATCCCTATTTATCGTGGGATCATGGTTCTTATCTCATTCTCTTCATAATAGAACCGCCTTTCAATCGCTACCATTGGCATGTCTCCATCATATAAGAGGCGTGAAAATCGCGAAAAATGGGATTTTTGTTAAAATATACTTTTTTACCTTTTTGCCCCTCTCTGGATCCCCCTGTATTAACGCAGAGATCGGAAACAAATCTGAAAAATACTAAGGGGTGCACTGAGTGTGTGTGCAAAATTTCAATCTTTTAGGTACAAAAGTCCGCCAAAAAATAAAAATAGACCTAACAAAAATTTCGTTTTTTAAGTTATGACGTCATCACCCGTATGTCTCGTCGCAGAAAGGCGTGAAACCATAGGAAAGGTGTTCTGCAATGCCTCCAGGCTTGAAAAAACAAAAAAAAAAAAAAAAAGAAAAAACAAAGTAAAGAGCTTTATTAGTACTTTTTAAATCGAATGATGAAGATACTACTATATCATATAAAAATATACGATAAAATTTAAAAAGGTTATATCAAAGAAAGGGAAAAATATTCTAATAAACATGAGTGGGAAAACGTTACTTTTCAGACTTATAAACCGCGAAAACTGCGAAACATCACGTTTTAAAACGTCCTGACTTGCAGACGTCCCAGACCTCTCGCAAGTGGTTCAAGGAATTACACAGAAATTAGTATGTGCTCTATCTGAATGTCCATGTTTCGCAATTTCCCGCTACCACACGGTACGAGTACTCAATTAGCACTTTAAAAAAATATTCTTGTATCCCAATTTATGTTAAATGATTCGTTACGCTGGTAACTGGAGATTCTCAAACATGGATGTCTAGATAGATTGCATGCTAAGTTCCGGTGTTAATTCCTAGAGTCACTAGTGAAATTTCTCATAATTTTACAAGCTAAACGTGTTTTAAAACGTGAAGTTTTGAATTTTTGCTGGTTTATAACTCTGAAAGAAGACATTTTCCAGCCTATGTTTATTAGATTTTTTTTTTCTTTCGTTTGATGTAAGAAAACACCTTCTAAATTTATGGCACGGTCAATCTGTACGTATGTAGGTTTTAGCTTTCGACTAGCTGGGGACTTTGCCCGCAGACCCCGCATTTGCTGGACCTAAGACCTCACATCACATATTTCAGTATTTCCTCGCGCTCTTTGCACGGCAAAAATACGTTTAAGGCATTATTATTATTATTATTATTATTATTATTATTATTATTATTATTATTATTATTATTATTATTATTATTATTATTATTATTATTATTATTATTATTAATGAAAAATGTATCTCCTTTTCCCCTTAGAATACGAAATTCATCAAAGTGAAATGAAAAAACCCATGTTGGCTCAAGTGCTGTGTTAAAAAAAAATCATTTAAATGGTTGTCCCATTTTCCCGTGATTATGAATTGATAACCAAATTAAGATATTTTGTTCGTGATATCTGTAGCAGAAATCACGTGGGTCAATGACATCGAGACCCACTGACCCACTATTCACCGTGACCCACGATCCACCGGTGACCTACTTTAACGACTGGCCGACCATAATACACTCTGACCCACCATGATTTACTGTGACCCACCACTCACCAAAACCCATCGTCATCAACTCTGACCCGTGGTCCACGACCTCCTCTCCACTGATTAAAGAGTTTACACTTGTACTAATAAAACAAAGCTGTGAAATTATCACTAATTTGAGTATGAATTCCTACGGTCAATCTCTCAGGTAGCGCTCTGTTACAATACCGGCAGGCCTGTAGCCAGTCCAAAAATGTAGGGGGGAGGGGGGTGGCGGCGAGCCAACCATATTATAGTTCATTTGCAAGCCTACCGTGAAAAGTTTAGGGGGCCAGCCAAAATTTAGGGGGGCGGCCCCCTAGACCCCCTGGATACGGGCCTGAATACCGGTGCCGGTGGATCTGACCTTTATGTTAGAAAATAGTAAAGTGCTTGGCATAGGCCATACTGCAATGGATTTCAATTTAATTATCATATATAATTATTTCCTTGTTGAATTACAGGTACTTTTCAGTGGAAAATAGGATGAAATTTGAACGTTACACATCAAGGTAAACTAGACCAACATAAAGGGGGAAAATCAGTGTAAAATTCGACTGTCTCGAAAGCCAAGTAGTAAGTTCTATTGCTATTATTACTATTACAAATATCAATATCTAAAAGTGCTTGAAGATCTTTTTTGACTTAGATATACTCATCTAAGGCAAGTAAATAGAAACAATTGAAAAAGGAAGAAAAATGGAAGCCTTGAAAGTAAAACGAAGACAAATTCAGCAGTATTCACAAGTTGCTGTCTACAATGCACTGATCAAAGTCAGTCGGTGGATCATGATGGGTCAGAGTGGGTCACGGTACGTTGTGGGTCGCAGTGGGTCACAGACCCACTGACCCACTCATACCTCTTCACCCACTTGACCCACGACTCTCTAATCCACTCCATCTCTGATCTGTGGCTAATACGGTTTCGCCAATCACTTGTTATAAAGAGTATGAGATTATTGTTGACAGTAACATATATCAAACGTTAAAACAACATATTTCCAAGGTGACCAGAACTTTTACTGTCAAAAACGGAACGCATACGAATCGGCGACAAGGGGGAAGGGTGACTTCCACATTGCATGTTGGGACTCAACAGTGTTTTCAATTTACAAAATATACAAGTAAGAATGATAACACAGCGTTTCTAACGTAAGTACTACCCAAAAATACTCTTAACTACTTCAACACTCAGAATTCCCACTCAATTCCCACTTGAACCACAGAATACTCAATTCTCATTTGAATATTCAGAAGTTCTAGGCACGGCTTACCTTCCCAATGAGTGCTGGCACGGAAGAGTGTAGAATTAGCATTGACCATTTATATTTTGAATAATAATTACGGGACACCTGGGTCATGTTTGCTTAAAAACGGGACATTTTGGGGTCCCGTTTGAGAATAAAAAAAAAACGGGACAGCGGTTGAAAATAAGGGACTGTCCCGCCTAAAACGGGACGTCTGGTCACCTTGCATATTCCGTCTGTAGGATTCGTCGTGTCGTAATTTAATATTGACAGAATAATATTGGTTATTATTACAACTGTTTCGTGAACTATCAACTCCAGGGTTAGTTACTGGCGTACGTATGAGAAAATCGTTAGGAAAATAAAGTTGTGTAAATAGCGATGTAGAATGCTAATCGTGTCGATAGAATCGAGACAATCCCGATTTTGTCCTTGAATGTCCCGGTTTCTGGTCTAGTCGCCTTCTCTCCCGAAGCTTTACTGGGATAGCTTATGAAGTTTTGACACAAAATGCAACAAATGCATTCTTGTGGCAACAACCCTTCCCCCCAAAACAATAACTGAGTATTATTGCTGTTAAAATCATTCTTACACTCGCTGCTCGAATATTTGTTGTTGTTATTCGAATATCCGAATAAATTCTTTTCGAAATTCGAATATCCGAATACTCGTTTTCGAAATTCGAATCAGTGTTGTCAGATCTGAAGATTAAAAGGTAGCGAGATTGTACTCCAGAGGTAGGGTTGCCATAATTTTTTGATTCAAAATACGGACAAGCCTTAAAATGACAATCCATCAAAGAAACACAAAATAAATATTTTGAAATTTCTTACCTAAAAATCGCCTTTTTAGGTCATCACACAATTGTTTACTGTAACACTAAAACACTATTGGAAACTAACATGTTTTATAATTTTTTCCTTAACACAAATATAACAAATCATGCTATTAAATTACGTATATTAAATCTAACCAAAAGAACCCTGGAATGGAAATATCAGACATTTACTAAAAACACAACCTACTCTATTAATAGTAACTAAAATATAAGTTATACGATGGTAACACAATGCTTTTCGCCCGAGATTTTAGCGATTCCCGACTCGAAAGTTTCCGGGCAGCTTCAAAAGCTGTCAAATATGGACAGTTTTCTATTTCATGCTTTGTACGATACGGACACGGACACGGATCCAAAAATACAAACAGTCCGTAGAAAATACGGACGTATGGCAGAGTGTAGGACAAAATCCAAGCGGACAAAATCCAAGAGGACAAAATCCAAGCTAAATTCTGACAAGGCGGACAAAATCCAAGCGGATAAAATCCAAGGAGCAGTATCATGTGCGTAGCTGTGGTATGTGCCTGTGAACACCCTAATTAAATTGTATGTTTGTTTGTTTCTTCAATTGTAATTCATTCTAAAGTTTTATCTGTAATTCTTCAATTTATTGAAATAATATTTCATTTACATTTAAAAAACTGAAAATCCAATAAAATATGTATGATTGACACAGTAAGAGTGCAGATGAGCTTTAATTACTCATAAAATAGTCTGGGCACTGCTAGGACGTGCCCAGGTGAATCCAATTTAGGGTGATCAGAAATATTTTGACTAAAAAGAGTATACTCACATAAATTAACCAGAAAATGAAAGCACTGGCTAATATCAAAGATAACAAATAACAGCAAAGCAGCCCAGTCTTAAAAAGACTACACTACTTACTTAATTCTATTATATTTATTGAGAATTAAAGTAAAAATAAAATTAAAAAGATATAATTTAGATATAAAAAACACTTCTCTACCCTCAAAGTATCTACTTCAGTTACAATTGTCAAAATAACCAATAATATATACATTTTCATTTAGTTTGTCTAGACACATTTTCACATTTCGATATTCTAGATAACACTTTTACATTATTTAATTCACACACATTATTACATTATTAAAAATACGCACTTCATATTTCATAATTATTTGTTTCGAAATATACATAAAACACTACCAACAAACAAATCAAGACTTCTGTATGCCACCTCATAAGAATTGAATTAAAATACTTCAATGATTGGTCTCACAATAACATGCTGAGGTCTTAAATGTATTATACTGTATATATATTGAGAAGAAAATACATTTATAATGTATTTGTACACACATAATATTTTTACATACTTTCGTATGGATGGATAAGTAATTAAAACTCATCTGCACTCTTACTGTGACAATCTACATGTTTTATTGGATTTTCAGTTCTTTAGAAGTAAATGAAATGTTATTTCAATAAATTGAAGAATTACAGATAAAACTTTAGAATGCACGACAATTGAAGAAAGAAACAAACATACAATTTAATTAGGGTGTTCACAGGAATATATCACAGCTGTGAACATGATACTGTTCCTTGGATTTTATCCGCTTGGATTTTGTCCGCCTTGTCAGAATTTAGCTTGGATTTTGTCCCCTTGGATTTTATCCGCTTGGATTTTGTCCGCGCCTCCGTATGGCAACCCTACCCAAAGGTAATGGATTTGAACTGTTTGCAATCCAAACATAAAAATGAACTATTTTGCAGTTGGATGCCTGGATTGCCAACGGATTGCGCCCGACCGTAGTTTCGGACTGTTGGCGATAGTGTGTTAAACTGAACTCCATACAACGTCAGAAGAAGCTGAACTGCAGCCTGCAATGTACAGTACAGGGACGGCAATAGTATAAAATGGGCGATCTTTCTTATTTCCAAGGAGTCAGTTTTGTAGAATCTGAAATACATTTTACAAGGTTTACAGTATGCTTTCTATCTTGTTATTCCTCACTTCTTTAATACCTTTGTTAAATTGTTTATCTAGGATCCATGAATTTGGGAAGTTTTTACTGTAATTTCACTTTACTCATTATATTAGTACGAATAATACAATAACACATTTAAATTTGGGAAGTTTACGTTTTAGTTTTACGTTCCACGGATATGCCGACTCTAGGCTAAAGGAGACTATGATGATGAGAAATGAATGCAATGGTGGAATGAAGAAAGTGGGAGAACCCCGAGAAAACCCACGCACACAGTGTTTGTCAACCACAAAGCTCACTTGGCACGAGCTGAGATCAAACCAAGGACCCCATGCACCGGAGATGAACGCTCTACCACAAAGCCATTGCGGCCCCAACGAGTCTAGTCTGGTATAGACGGGTCTGTACATGAACTGCAAAGACCAACAGTTGGTTTCACAGTATTCACAATTCGACTGTGGATTATCATGGGAAGAAACCGTGATAACACACAATCAATCACCTGTGGAGAATAACTCTGATAAGAAATCAGGTTTACGAATTCTTCCACATGGGACAAAAAAGCTAGAAGTTTCTCATGCGATAGGTATAGAGATAAGGGAAACTAAACAAGTTAAGTTCAGCTACTGTTTATGTATTTTTGAAAAAGGTTCCATTATTTAAACAAAGAAAAGTTATTTGTGATTTCCATTCTCAAGGCTGTTACAAGGAAAAGGGGAGGAAGAGGACAGATTCATTGACCCCGGTCACTCATCTACCTCCTGCTGACTTGACTACATTCTCCATTTCCGTCGCTTACCAACCAGGAAGTTGTTCTTGTTTTCAAGTGTCAAAAGTGACTTCTATAATAGGGTTACTAATATTTTCAAATTTTGAAAAGAGGGATTTTTTATGACATAGTTTGACACATGATTCGTTGCCTCTAAGTTCCTTCAGGAAATTTATCTTAGATACAATAGAATCCTTGTAATCTCTCTCTCTCTCTCTCTCTCTCTCTCTCTCTCTCTCTCTCTCTATATATATATATATATATATATATATATATATATATATATATATATATATATATATATATATATATATATATATATATATATATATATATTGCATCGTGGCTAAGGAAAAATGAAAATGAAATCTTTTACATTAACGTGCCACGATTAGACCCTTTAGGCTAAGGGAGACGATGATTAAGAGAAGTGACTGATGATGGAAGAATTGGCGGAATGAGAAAGTGGGAGGAAACGGAAGTACCTCGAGGAAACCCACGGACACGATGTTGTCCACCACAAACTTACTTGGCCGGGGTTCAAACCAGGGACCCCACGTATCACAGGTAAGCGCTCATCATTGAGCCACCGGATTTCCAAATTAAATTTACGCTTTAAAACTTATTACTTCAACTACAGGAAATTGCTTTAAGAAGTCCTAAGGAAGGAAGTTGGAAGTTTAAGGAAATGGCAGCAACTAGGGATGTGAAATTAACAATGCAAACGAACATTGTACTAAAGAAATGCCTATGAGTTATTTGTCAACAATCGATGGACAGTTTAAATATATCGCTATATTTATGCCGCACACTTATGACAAATTATGCACTTCTGTCTCCATTGTTGAAAACAGTTTCACAATAAAATCGGATTTTCTTACATTACAGGTAAATAAATGAAAGAAACTTCCATATATATATATATATATTACAAAGGACCGTTGAAGAATTTCAATGTTCGATGTTTTATTCTGGATAACAGATTCCAAAATATCCATCATAAATAGGCTGGTACAAGGGCGCCCATGTTGTGGTTTCCAAGGGGGGCCAAGTACAAGCAACGTTTCAAATATAGTTTCAGATCTTGCTGTAACTAATGTAAAAATTCTATTGGGTTTTCGATATTCCCAAGTACAATTTCCTCTTAGGTGTGCGAGCGCCCCACCTTGCCCTCACCTGATGGGCGCCTTTGGGCTGGTAAGAAGTGTGTACGGTCACCGTCAGTTGGCAACCCTAGCTGTGGGTGGCCATGCTCCTGGACTTCCCAGGGTTGGGGATTGAATGTTCATGTTAATACCCTCCGCCCATTACAGTTTGTAATTATTGAAAATTATAAATGCCTCGCTTACAAGAATGAATATTTCCACGCATGTATACAAGAGCGGCTAGCACCGGTAAGCTCTTGAAATATTCCGTGACCTAATTTCGTTGTGTGTTTAAAAAACAACTCCTTCTTATGACTATGCAAGTGAGTGCATGACTTAACACTTATGTTTGAAAAAAAAAAGAAAAAAACATCTATCTCCTTTTCTCTGGCTCCAACAATGCTTTCTGCTGACAGATTGTTGTATGAGTAGATTGTAGGAAGAGAAAAAAAAAGAAAAAAAAAATAGAAGAACCAGCATCGGAAACAAAATAACACAACGAACTGAAAATTACGTCACATTCAGGGTTAACGTATCAAGGGTCATTTTGCAAGGCATTTTGGATCTAGTGTGCTGGAGTTCGTTGACCCGGTCCGTTCACTGAACTCTGAGGCTTCCTTCACTTTTTATTTTGGCAGGGCGGGCGTCCTCTATCTGTGTATGCGTGTGTGTGTGTGTGTACAGTAAATGTGTGCCCTAGCATCCCGAACATGCGTGCATGTGCGTGCGAATAGATAGAGATATGTACCTACCTATATACGTACATATATATCAACTGGGTGTTATGATGAAATTACGTACGCGTAATCAGTCCAAAAAGTAAAGGTGAAGGCTTTTTTTTTCTTCTTTATCATACATGACACTGCATTAACCTGTTCAGATACTGTACATGAACCTTCATACATGTTCTTTTCTCTCAAGCCAGTGGCGTCAATATATGCTTTTAGAGGGGGAGCTTAAGTGCGGTCAACATAATTAAAGCCGTACAATCTGCAGCGAAGTTATATTTATAAAACTAGCGGACGGATTGCTCGTTCTTCATACAACAATAATACGTTTCGTTTTGGACATACAGGGCAAAGAAGGCTGGATTAAAACGACATCGGAAGTGTCACTGTTCGCCTCAGCGACTCCGAAAACTATGGATTCGACATTAACATAAGTCATTTTCGATCATTTTTATATCCCTGCCCTCTACTTTGCGAGACTGAATTTGGATTTAAACAGCATCGGAAGTGTCACTGTTAATCTCAGGGACCCCGAAAACTATGCATTCAACACTAATATCGGTCATTTTCGATCATTTTAAAATACCTCTCCCTCCTCCTCTCCTCAGCTGCACCATCAAAATGAAAAAAACATTCCCAAAACCGATCCTCATCGATGTTGAAAATTTGATCGAGATCGGTCGGGTGGTTCAAAAATTATGAAGCCTCAAACATAGTCACTTTGAATTTTATAGCCTATATTAAATTATATGAAAGAAACATGCAGATTTCAGGGGTGATCCGGGAGGAAAATATCCCCCGAGGGAAAGAAAAATCTTACCCAGGGCCAATTCTCCGATCGTGTTCAATGTGTGTTATCAACATTTTCGCAGTGCTACTTTTCAGCCCCTCCCCCCCAAGTATTGAAAATCACCCCCAAAGGAAATCTGACGTTACCATTGCTAAAATGGTTTCCCACAAAAAGACCATAACGCAAAATGACACTTTTAGGGAAAAAATAATTGAAACTTTTAAAACAGATAGGAACTTTCTTTCTAACTTTCGAGCAACTACAGGAGAGAAGTTTGGTTGGTAATCGTGAAGTAAAAAAAATAGAATTCGCGATTTTATAGGATTTACATTTCATAACCCATAAAAGTGATTTTTCTACATTGTCCGTCTGTTCCTCCTGATGTACAGGGTTTGTTCGTAAAGTAATGAAACTGGGTCTGGTAAAAAAAAAAGAGTTGAGTTGATTTTAGTTTAGCGTCCCGTTCAGCAGCGAGGCTATATGAGACGTGGACCTACTGATTAACGTGAAATCCGAACCACATGAGCTCCCGCCGGGAATCGAACCCGGGTCTCCCACGCCAAAGGCGCGTACGCTAACCGCTTAGCCACGGAGGAACTCTCTGGTAAAAAAGAATTTATTGATCCGATCATTACATATTGTTCAAATTCTTCAAAATAATCTTTTTAGTGGTCGATACACCGCTGCCAACACATTCCCACGGTGCAAAGACTCCCTAGAAATCAGCTGCCGTAAGCTCTTTCAGATCGTCTAAACGGTGACCTTTGAGAATTCTCTTGAGCTTTGGGAACAGAAACATCTGGTGGGCTCACATCGCAACTGTATGGTGGCTGCGGCAAGGTTGCAACCACTATCCAGATCAGACAGGCGGTCAGAACAAAGCAGTGTGGGCTGGAGCGTTGTCGTGGTGCAGCTTCCAGCAATCGGCAATCTCAGATCGTTTCCGTTTAAAGGGTCTGTGCAGACGAACAGGGACTTCTTTATAGAAAACGATATTGACGATTCGTCCCGGAGTGACAAAATCTCAAAAGCAGCTTTTACGCCACACATGATCCTCCTCATTGCGTCAGAGCTCGAATGCGACTACCGCCTGGTGCGTTGCTTAGATTACACCCACCACAGAAAATCCCTCCGCCGGAGAGCATGCTGCTGGAGCGCAACGCGGCAGCCAAGCTCATCATTTTACAAACAAATTCTGTACATTCACGTAGAGGTAGGGATGCGCACGAGATGAGTCGAGACAGGATTTTCCTGCCAAAATTCGAGTCGAGACACGGCTCTTCCAATAGAGAAATATACATTTTTCGAGTCGAGACATCACTTTTACAGCACATTTTCGAGACGAGACAGCCACAAATCTTGCCTCGTGCGCATCTTTACCTAGAGGTCATATCGTTCAACGAATCTCAACCAAATTTTAAACTAAGGTTTTTATATGATCCTCCAGGGAACTTTTTCTAATTTTCTTCCAACCTCTAAAATAAGGGTAGTTTACTTAAGAATAAAAATAAATTGCGATTTTCTCAAAATGGTTCTAACAATTTTATTTATATTTCATAAATCAACTTCGCAGAAACAACCTCATCGTGTGGTATGTTATTTCTCCAGGAAAAATCGAGAAGTATGGTTCATTCTTGGGGCAAGTTTTCTTTCGGACGATTTTCTCAAAAACGACTCAAGCGATTTTCTTCATATTTCATGAATGAAAATTTCATTAATAACTTGCCAGTATGGCCTAACTCAATCAATGGCTTGCTTTGAACAAAGTAAGATAACAGTACTAAGAAATTACGGAAAGACGTAAAAGCTCCATTTGTCTGGAGTTGGGATTTCCCAACCTCTATTTCTAGATTTTCCAAAAATCATTTCACTCAGCAATGGAAATTCCCACACGTTTCCTCCCCTGTTATTTCTTTTGTCTCTATATTCACTCTAGAATATTTTAAACAGTTTTATTCAGAAAATAAACATTCACAGCGTGAAACTACAAAAGACTTCCAAATTACAGGGATCTACGTAATTTGAACCAGAACTGATATAGGTACCATATTTGGTTTCAATAGAAAGATAAGTTAAAGGTGGTAATGAAACCTGTTCTTGAGACGCTGTATCCATGCGTGCGTGCGTGTATGTATGTGTGTGTCTGAGAGAGAGAGAATCGACTAAGGACAACAGATGGCAGCAATTTCTCCTATCTTTCCAATGTAGCTTATGAAAAAAAAAAACAATATTCAAAATAATTCAAATTCAATATTCAAACTTTGTCCAAACACGAGTTGAACAGATATTCTTGAAAGTAATTCTCGCACTTTCTATTTCTTTTTATTCATTGTTGAGAGCGCTTAATTTTACTGCTGAAAAATATGCTTCCAGTAATGAAATTCTCTCACAATAATGAAGAAAAGAAGATATCAAAAGAACGTTCGGATTATTTTCTAGTTGTTGATTCAACTTGTCTTTGGACAAAGTTTGAATATTCGTCTCTTGAATTCGATTGAATTATTTTGAATATTGTCGCTCCCTACAAAATACATTGGAAAGTTAGGGATTATTCTATGATTATTGATTCAACTTGTATTTGGACAAAGTTTGAAAATTCGTCTCTTGAATTTGAAGTATCTTGCGTCCCCTTGCTCGCTCTTCACATCCACAGGTTGGAAACCACTGCTTTACACGGAATAAAAATGAAATCACGAGATTTAATTTCTACACTAATTTTAAAATATATATATATATATAAATCCAAACCAACATTTTATATTATTAGTAGGGCAACCCAGAAGCATAAAAAGTATAACAGCAATTTACGTATATGTTTGGTACCTTGAATATGGTTGTGGTTGTCTAAGGGTCCAGAAGAAACTGATTTTAAAAGCATAATAAAGCATAATTTTGGAAAATAAAGCATAAAGCATAATTTCAAATATATAGAACAATTCTTGGAATATCCTATTAGAAGAATTCTATTAGAAGAGACAGAGAGTGACATAGATGAAGATAACTAACTTTTTATTCGTAATCTATTTTAGTGTGATGTATAAGTGATACTTTTACAAACTTCAAACAAGTTGCATATTGTTTTGCAGCATTTGGCTTCATATACAGGGGCGTAACTAAAGGCTTGGGGGCCTCCCCGCAGACAGCGCATAAAGGCCCCTTGTCTACGTCCCACTTCACTATTTGGGGGCCCTTTGGTGGCTTGGCCCCCCCCGCAATGCGGGGTCTGCGGGGCCCTTATTTACGTCCTCGTTCAGAAATGCTGAATAGCTAAGGTGATATTATCTGAGTGTCAGGGGCGGAGTGAGAAGAAACTTTTTTTATTTTATATACAGGGTTTGTATGATAAGTAATGAGACCAGGTCTGGAAACATTGTTTTATTGATCTGATCTGTACAGGGACTTAAAAGCTTTCGAAGTACTCTCCTCTTGCGTCGATGCACTTCTGCAATCGATGTTTCCACGCTGCAAACGCCCCCTGGAAGTCAGCAGCCGGCATGTCCTTTAGAAATGTGGTCACGGCTGCTTGGATGGCTGTGACGTCTGCAAAATGGGTTCCTTTCAAGCGTGGCTTCAGCTTCGGGAAGAGGAAGAAGTCGGCCGGGCTCACATCTGGGCTGTAGGGTGGTTGTGGAAGGACTTCCACCCCAATCCGGGTCAAAAAGGAGGTCACTAAGAAGGCGGTGTGGGCAGGGGCATTGTCGTGATGCAACTTCCACCGGCTAGCGATCGCCGGTCTTTTCCGCTTGACGCTCCTGTGCAGTCTCTCAAGGACTTGTTTGTAGAAGGCGGCGTTGACGGCTTGTCCTTGGGGTACAAACTCCTTGTGGACCACCCCCACATTGTCAAAAAAAACAATCAACATTGTTTTCACCTTTGACTTCGACATTCTGGCCTTCTTGGGGCGCGGGGACGCAGGAGTGTGCCACTCCGCGCTTTGACGTTTCGTTTCAGGGTCGTACTGGAACACCCACGACTCGTCACCTGTTATGACGTCATCTTCAAAGTTAGGGTCACTGTTCATGAGGTTCAACAGTTCCTGACAACAATCAACACGTCGTTGCTTTTGTTCGTCAGTCAACACTCGCGGCACCAGTTTCGCACAGATTTTTCTCATTCCCAATTGTTCCGTCACAATCTTGTGCACTGTTGTGTGGTTCATATCGAGTTCATCAGCAATCAATCTCAACGATAATCGACGGTCTGAGTTCAGGAGATCCCTCACTTTTGCCACAGTTTCGTCCGTAGTCACTGTTGTCGGGCGTCCAGCCCTCTCCAGATCCTCAACGCTTTCCCGGCCGTTCCGGAACGCACTGTGCCAACGAAACACCTGGGCTTTGGATAGGGCTTCCTCTTTGTAGGCCTCCGTGATGAGAGAAAGCGTCTGAGTAGCCGTTTTCCCCAGGCGAACGCAAAATTTGATCGCATAACGCTGTTCGATGGAACCCTCCATGTTTGTTGATTTTCCGCCGTGACAAGAATGTTCACAAGGGCTTTGTCCAAGGCTTGTCCGCGCTCCACTAAGGCTCGGAGCCAACTGACGCGCGGTGCGTTGCTTTGCTCGGACCCCCCCCTACATCCTCCATCACCGACAAACCCGCTCCAGCGACACGCGCGCCGCGGCGCGGCGAGTCTCATTACTTATCATACAGACCTTGTACAAATAAAATATATAGTTTATTTATTGACGCTCTTAAAAGTAGCTCTAAGTAGCAGTATTACAACCCACCGCCCTCCCCCCAGAAGTCCGTCCTGGATCCGCCCCTGGTGAGTGTGGTATTGTGTATAGTTTGTGAGCTTCTTAAGTAAGTTACTTTCTCCGGTACAAAAATCATGTGTACAAGAATTGTATGTATTATGATTCGAAATGTACAAAAAGTGCACAAGAACTCCACACTATATTGTTATGTGTACCTCTTGAAGTTGAGCACTTTGTGTACTTTTTGGTGACAACTTTTGCTTTCCCTTTCTGCATATATGCACCTCCATGGGCGTCTCTGGCGGGGGGGACGGGGGGGACGCGTCCCCCCCAATATTTTGAAGTGACATGATCTAAAATTCCGCTGAGATACTAGCAGTTAGATATTTCCTTTGATGTCCCCCCCAAATTTTACATGCCAGAGACGCCAATGTGCACCTCTAAGGCGCACATAAGTGATAAGAAAACTAACTCGAGTAAAGCACATTTCTTTACAAGTAGTAAGTTCATTAAATATGAAAGAAACTGGTGGCATAAAATATTAATAACTTGATCAAGATATTTAGAATATTTAATGTATAGTAAATATTATACATTATACACGATTAATGTAAAACAATTATTGAAATCAACAATAAAGCATAATAAAGCATAATTTGGAAAAAGTAAAGCATAATTAAACAAAAATAAAGCAGAATGTGGGTTGCTCTTATTATTATTATTATTATTATTATGATTATTATGATTATTATTATTATTATTATTATTATTATTATTATTATTATTATTATTGTGTTGGTATAAGTAGACATTTTTTAAAGCACCCAAGCCATATAAAACATGGACTTACAGCTTATCGTACTGCATACTCATATGCTCGGGTCTGAATCGAACCTAGATCTCCCACGTGGAATGCTTGGGTTCCCCATAGTCCCGGTTCGACTTTCAGTGGAGATTCAGTGTCGGTGTTTCTAGAATTGTGAGCCAGTTGGGGAGCTATTTCAATTAACGAGTGACTGACTCCGGTTTAGAAAGTCAGACGGAATAGAATGGTATTTTATGAGCTGGTCACACTTATTCAAACGAAATCTGTTTAGACAGTTGTAGTCCCTCGTTGACTGCATGCTAGGTCCTTTTTCAACATCGAGACTATGAAACGTGGTGCTACAGTTTAGTTGGAATTCGAACCATCGTAATGCGTTCAATGCTCTCTCACTGGCAATCGAAGCCTGAACTCTTTGCACAAAAGGGGGCCGCGGTGGCTCAGTGGTAGAGCGTTCACCTCTGGTTCTTGGGGTCCCGGATTCGATCCCAGCCCCCGCCAAGTGAACTTTGTGGTGGACAAACACCGTGTGCGTGGGTTTCCTGGGTTTCACCCGTTTCCTCCCACTTTCTTCATTCCACCATTTCATTCATTATTCATAATCGCCGTCTGCTTTAACGTAACCGGCATAACCGTGGGACGTAAAACTCAAAGATTTCATTTTCTTTACGCAAAAGGCGTGCGCGCTAGCCACTAGACCAGCTGCGAGGACTAGGAACTTTGTATTTATTGAATATTATCAGATAGGCTAAACGGTTAGCGTACGCGCCTTTGGAGTGAAAGATCCGGGTTCGATTCCTGGCTGTAGTTCATATGGCCCGGATCACACGTTAAGCTTTACGTCCACGTCTGATATAGCCTCGCCGCTGACAAGGACGCTAAACTCAAAAATCAAACCTCGTATATTTGATAGAATAAAGGCATGTTCTCACGAAAGAAAATGGCATCTGTTATATTAGCAAAGGTAGCAAAAAAATAGAAAAGTCCATCCACATTCCATGATTGTGATTCTTTTCATGGTCTTTGCTTTTTCTTTTAATCATCCACATATTTTTCTCGTCTTTTCTGTTGTTTTTCTATCCACGGGAACAGTTTCTTTCAGTCTGCTTGTTTATATGTGATATAACCCGCAGCTTCCATTCGCTGCGAACGAAGGGAATCCAAAGCTACTGCTTCCATTAATACCACGCGCGCCGATTACGTCGCTTTGGAGTTCTTTGCCCTTGAAACGCCATAGGAGTTCAATGACCCCTTTTCTCCTTCAGTTGGCCGACCCAGCGGTGGTTCACAATCAGCGTCCGCCCTCTCTCCTCTGTAGCCCTTCTCTCTGTCTGTTCGCTTACGCACGCTTACGCACAATCCTTGGCACGAGTCGTCCAGGGTCTTTCCAGGACATGAACCCGCGACAGTACATAAATATATCTTCTTACTTTCCTTTAAACAAAAAAAATGAGATAATGAACAAAATATCTCAACAGCTTTGACCTGTAAACAAGATAATTTGTTTTTGTTTTCAAGATTTCCTGAAAGGTGTCCGGGCCTTGGTCCGTCATAGCAGCTTCTAGATTTCCATAGAGTTCTTCGATCTGACACGAGGCTTTCAAAAATGATACGTCAACCAGGAAATTCAGTTTCAAAATTTCTTATACAGAGTTCCCTCCAGAAGCGATCATAAAATCAACCCGTGAGTCGCGACCAAGTACAGTATTCTAGAGTGTATAAACAGTACTTAAAAAAAAAAAAAAAAAAATAGACCCAATATATTTCAATTAAAATTTTTCTTATATGCCTTATATTTGGAGAACTAAATACAGTGTAGCCAAACCCAAACTACCACTTAACTCAGTATAATGTGCGAGGCGGAATCGATTTAGAGGCTGAGCTCCTTCGTGGCTAAGCGGTTAGCGAAAGCGCCTTTAACGTGGGAAATCCGGGTTCGATTCCAGGCAGGAGCTCAAGTGGTTCGGATTCCACGTTAATCAGTAGGTCCACGTCTCATATAATCTCGCTGCTGAAAAGGGATATTACACTCAAGGTCAACTCAACTCAACTCTATAGTTATTTTCATGTATTTCTAAATCAGATTTTTTGTGAGATTTTAAAAGTCGATTTCAGCCTTTTCGTATGCAACCAGTTTTACTGTTGAATTAAACGGGATTATCTAGTACACAGGGAGTTGACAACAGTTCGAATACAAATTCGAACAAACTGTCAGATTTCCACAATATTTCATAATACATTCGTAAATAATGAAACACATTTTAAATATATATTTTTTAAATAACTAACAGAATAAAACAAATCTTGTTAAATAAAATAATATTTTTAAAAACTTGCTTTCTTTAAAAAGATAGTATACTAAAAAGTTTAAAAAAAATCTGTTTTAGGAAATTTTCTTTTAAAAAATATTTATTTACTAAATACAAAAATAAAAGTGAGTCCTTTCATATACAATAACCTGATTTACATGAGGGTGGAATAATTTATAAATTAGTTGTGTATAAGAATACTTCCTATGGTTTTCTTTAGTCATGCATAAATTGATTCTTTTTTAAAATAATTTTCTTCATAATAGAATTATTTTTAGTATGATTTTCTTTTAAAAAAGCATCATGAAAAGTTAAGGGTGTGGATTATTAATGAGGATGATATAGGAAAAAAAAAAGAACTATGTTCTTCCGACAATAGAGCAGCGTTTATTTAGTGCGTATGCATTGGAAATACGAGAAATCGTTATTGTTGGGTTGCTCCCTCGTTCAATACCCGACCAAGTAAGTTTGTAGTGGAAAACGTCGGGTTCGTATTAAAATTAAATAATAATGTTATTTAAAAAGTAGTTCACAGGATTCCAAGAACAACATGATACGTAATCAAATGCAGTTGAGTTCGTTCCTTTAGTCGCTGCCTTAGCTTAGATTTTGAGGAAAATGTTATTCTGGCAACACTGTAATTTCTATGAATGGCAACATTGAAAATTCTTAGAATAACATTATGATTATGGTAAGTTGCATTTCCTTATCTCCTTTTTACTTACGAAAAACAAGCAAAAGCAAATGAAATGAAATCTTTGAGTTTTACGTCCCACGGTTATGCCGGTTAGGCTAAAGGAGACGGTGATGATGAGAAATGAATGAAATGGTGGAATGAAGAAAGTGGGAGGAAAACGGGAGAACCCCGGTAAATTTTGTATTATTTTTAGTAAGGCAGGCTCGTAAGTTATATCGCAATGATCCTTTTCAGAATACCACAGTTCTGAAATTGAATAAAATTTCATTTACTAATTAGATTATCTTGATTTTGCATACCAACCCTGTATCCCGTATTATTTCTTTTTGGAAAGGCTTGGGTAAGAACTGTATTTTTCTTTTTTTTTTTGGGGGGGGGGGTGAGGGATAGGATAGCATCCAAGTACTTGGTGGGATTGACATCGTTGAGTAAAAACAGATATTAGATTTTCTTTCTTTTTCTTTCACTTTTTCTTTCACTTTTTCTCTTCAAAATGTGAAATTACAGTAGACTAACAAACTATGCCAACTCAATGCTCAAACTTGAAGTAGTACCCCCGAGGGAAAAATAAACCTATAAACGTATGTGGCGTACCTAAAAAACGTAGGTTACATGTGTAAATCCTGTAGTTTTTTCCACTGAACGTACAGCAAAGGTATACCTCAGAAAGTATATTTTATACGTACTTTTCATATAAGTGTTCCGAATAAATGTACTTTCCGTATGAACGAAAGAACGGTATATAGGCGGTCAGTATCTCACATACAGATGGACGTATGTAACATACGTATATCTATGTAATATACAGAAGACTGTTAGCTGTCAGGCATCCTGCAACGGCATGATGTAACATCTAACCGAGAAAAGTATGTGGTATATGGGTAACGTGTGCTCCGTACTGATTTCCGTAGTCAAAATAAGGATTCCGTATATTTGTACAATATACTGGTGTCCGAATAACGTATATATCTAAGTGTACATCTAGAAAAAGTTGTTAAAATAGATTAATAGGATCATATGCAGCACTGGCGCATATCCCGGGAGGATGAGGGGGACATGTCCCTCCCAATCTTAGAACTAGGGAGGATTGTCTCCCCCAATAATCAGATTTGAAATGTGTTTTTTGCGTAAGTAGAAACATACCAATTATAAACATGACATGTATTCAGATTTTAGAATGTGTTCGCGGCACTGATTTGTAATACTAATGTGTATCACTACTTCGTCTCCATCTCCTGTTATATAATATACAACAGGTTCACCTCAGAAATTAGATTCATTTACTGTAATATGAGTCTCATTCCTCCCCCCTTCCAGAATAAGCCTCAAATCTGCCTGCCTCCCAATCTTGAAGGAAACTCTGTTCCCCTGATCCTCTTCAGCATTGTCTTTCAACTTCATAAATATTTGTAATATACGTAAGATATCCCTTTAAAAAATATGAGAAAGGTCTTACCCCCTCCCCCCCCCCGATGTTGAAGATATATTTACACCGCTGCTAGGCAGAACACCTCGGATGGCGAATCTTTATCAAAAAGTCATTAAACATTGTGCCTTACTGGTTTGATTCTGTGCGATAAAGACTGGAACCGGAAATCGTTAATTTGAACCAATTCCGGATTGAACAGAAGTTAAGGGAAGAGATATAACTTACTCTTGGGACGCGGAACCGATTGCAAAAATTCACTTCTCGATGTCTTTTATCATTTTTCCTCTGTGGAAATCAGTATTGAAACCAGAATTAGTAACAGTAAATTCAAAACCACTTCCGGTTTTGGTTTGGTAGAGTGTTGCAGGTTGTGATTCCAATTCCGGTTGCAGGTTCTCTTGACACACTGAATCATTTACAGAAAACACCTCGTCGCTATCTGTTACCATTTTCGTTTTTATCGAGATAAACGATGAAACCGGAAATGACTGACTTGAACCACTTCCGATTTGAATAGAGGGTTAACAGAGGAAATGAAACCTATCGCTGGGAGGCTGAATCGATTGCAATAAACCACATATCGATATCTCTAACTGTTTTTGCTCTGATAGCTGTTGACAGACGGACGGACGAACAAAGCCGTTCTTACAAGACTTCCGACACTTAAAGCATAGCATAGTTTTGAACTCTAATCATTGAAGGTAACCAATAATTTATTTTACAATATTAAAATTTTGTATAATATTTACATTATTAAATTTTATATATTATTATTATTATTATTATTATTATTATTATTATTATTATTATTAGTATTATTATTATTATTATTATTATTATTATTATTATTATTATTATTATTATTATTATTATTATTATCGTAGCATTCAAAGTGGGGTCCGCGGACAACTAGATGCCTGCGGACCCCTAGCTGCCCGCGGGATCTAGCCAGAGGGTCTGCGACGCCTACATATTGAAATCTGTGTAATAAAATGGAACTCACAGCTGTTGTGCAAGAATTTATTTTTTTTTTCAATTAGTAAAAAGAAAGCAATTAGAAATTATACCTACGTTTGTAAATTTAAATGTTTTCCTATTTTACTAAATTTCTGCCCTGTGAGTGTGAAGAGTTATCTAAAATGGCATTGCAACATTTGATGCCTTTCCCTAGCACTTACTAATGTGAGCAGACCTTTTCTGCTCTTTGCAATATTAAAACCTTAAAACGAAATCGTCTTAATGTGGATTGATGATCTCAAAACTTCTTCAAAATTTCAATGCAATTATGGAAAAACAGTAAGAATTTCATTCCTCACACTAGTGACCCCACATTTCAGAACATTGGTTACCCAGTGCATTTCATTTTAAGAAATAAGAACAAAAAAAAAAAAAAAAAAAAAAAAAGAGATTGATTTTCAATCTTGAAAGTTACTGTATATTCAATTGAAATTTCATTCACTAGGAAACAATCATATATCTTTAAAATAAATTACTTATTGCATTACTTTTCAATACAATATGAAATTTCAGATAGCATTGGAAGGGGGTTCGCAGATTACTGTCCGAATGAACAGGACGTCCGTAATATCGGAAAGTTTAAGACACACTGTTCTGATTTATAGCTACTTGGGATTCGCAACTATAGTAAGTAAAAACAATTCACCTTAATTTTCCTTGTCTTTTTTTGGACTAATGTTCAATCCATGCTAACAAAAAGGGTAGATCTCGAGAACACTTTCTTGTCCGTGGATGTCAGTTTGAAAAAGAAACTGAAATAGGGATAAAATGACAGAGAAAGGTACAATTATAAAGGTAGTTTGGCATGACTATTTTCCCTCGCCAATATTACTTAATCTGAGGTTGTCTAAAAAGTATTGAGCTTTCTGGGTCAAAATTGAGAAGACATTTGTTAACATTATGGAACCACGTACGCACCATTTTGGTAGAGAAATTCTGCCATTTTTCCGGCAACAACATAATCCCATCATTCTATGATATGAAATGAAATATGTAAGTTTTATGTTCCACGGTTAGATCTATGCTAGCTAGGCTAAAGGAGACGGTGGTGATGAGAAACAAATGAAAGCGGGAGGAAACGGGAGAGCTCCGACAAAACACACTTACATGGTGTTTGTCCCCCACAAAGTTCACTTGGCGCGAGCTGGGATCGAACCAAGGACGCCATGCACCAGAAGTGAACGCTCTGTCACTGAGCCACTGTGGCGCTCATTGCTCTACAATTTTTGTAGTTTCTGATAAAAAAAAATAATAACACATTGGTTTCCACAGACCGTTTTTGAAAATAAATTTACAGCATTCAGAAAGTTCTCCAGAGACCTAAACCAATGGCAGTCTAACGGTGCCAGGTCCGGGCTATACAGTGGATGCATTTAAACCTTCCAGTTGAGTTCTCTCCGTTTCTGATGGGTCGTTAAAGTTGTATGCGACCTGGCGTTGTCAGGGTGGTATACGACATGCTTTTTGTTCACCACAGCCCCTACCACAGGTTCACTCGTACTGATTTTCAACAGTAAGATCCAAGCCCGGTGGCAACATCTTGTGATGTACGATGCCCTTCCAATCCCATCAAACACCCGGGTTAGCCTATCTGGGCGTCTGTATGGGCTTTGCTCCAGACTGTAGAGCGTCCCCTCGATTCAACCACAATCTTTTTCATACATTGCTCTCGTAGGTTATCTACTTTTCATCATTCGTGGTCAACAGCTTCAGAAATGGCTCGAATTTGTTACGTTTCAGTAGAGATTCGCAAATAGAAATTCGATCGAGTAAATGTTTTTGAGTCAGATCATGTGGCACCCAAACATCGATCTTCTTCTCTGATGCAACTTTCTCTAAATGGTTTATCACTATTTAGTGATGGATGTTTAGGTTATTTGTGATTGGTCTATGAGTGCTTACCGGGTTGTCTTGGTTGGCTTTTGCTGTGATTGGTCGCCCAGTGCGAGGAGTATCTTTGGTATCAGAACAAACGCGACAGAACCATGTTTTGGCTGTTGGTTTCGATAACGTATCTTGCTCATTAAAAAAAATGTTTCATGGGTTTGGGCCTTTATCGAAATAAAATTGTAAAATACAGGGTGTCCACATAAAACCTCCCTGATTACAAATATTAGTTGAATCGAAACTGGTAGTGTCAGGAAATAACGTTTTGCGTCATCTTGATGAGCAACCCAAACAGGTTTTCTCCCTCCTATGTATGTACTTCTATATGACCCTCATTAGTATCTCTCAGAATGTCCAGTTGATATTCAATCTCCCGCCATGTGTTGTGTAGCATGTCCGATGTGATCGAGTCGATGGCTTCTTCAATTTTGTGACGAAGAGCAGGAATATCACGCACAGGTGTGGTGTAGACTCTAGCTTTGACATAGCCCCATAGGAAGAAATCCATAGGGGTTATGTCGGGAGATCGCGGTGGCCATCGCATCCAATCCATCGATGTGGAAACGTTCGGTCTAAAGCCCTACGAACATCTAAACACCAACGCGATGGGGCACCATCCTGTTGGAATATCACGTTTGGTTGCAAAGGGAGTAGCCGTGGAAAAGCAAAGTGTCCAGATAAACGGGACCAGTTATTGTGTGTTCCATGAAGGAAACTGGTCCGTTAATTCTGTCGAGTCCCAAAGCACACCACACATTCGCTTTCTCGCTATCTCTGACATATTCACGAACAATGTACAGGGGTTCGGAACCGCAAATGCGCACATTGTGACGATTCACCTTGCGTAATGTGTGGAAGGTTACCTCACCATTGAAAATCACCTTCCCCAAGTAACGGAGTCATCCTTAATCGATGAACTTCTGCAACAAATAACAAAAATTCATATAAACTTTGTTACTGAACACCTGCAGCAAATAACAACAAATAACAATCTACAACAAAAAACTGTTTGAGTTGCTCTTCAAGATGCCGCAAAACGTTATTCTCTGGCACTATTAGTTTAGATTCAACTAATATTTGTAATCAAGGAGGTTTCATGTGGACACCTTGTATTTTACAATTTTATTTCAATAAAGGCTCAAAACCTATAAAAAATTGTGTTTTTTTATGGGCAAGATACGTTATCAAAACCAACAGCCAAAACATGATTCAGTCACGTTTGTTCCGATATCCAAGATGCTCCTCACAGTTGGCAACCAATCACAGCAAAAGCCGAGCAAGCGCAGTTTTGCGTCAAATTTAGTCGTGGTATTTGGAACATTAACACAATCTCGAGCTCAAAAGTCTCAATACTTATTTGGATTACCTGATATTTATCTAGAACAGACAATGAAGAAGGACCTGCATAAGGAAGGCAATATTTACCATTTAAGTCTAAATTTCTTTTCCATACATGTCCTAAGGATGGAAGGGGTTCACATACCTCCTATAAACCTATTCTTCTCATGTAAAGAATAGACATTCCAGCTAGTATACACAGTGTGTCTACTAAATTTCAAGACTGGCAACACTGTAAGGTAACTGCTGCAGCCACCAAGCGGTTATTGTGTGATAGCTTTTAGTGTCGAATGTGTTGTGCATTGTGTGAAGAATTCACGAATTTATGTTTCCAACTTTGTGAGTTACAGTGATTTCAGTGAACTGTGTTTTCTTTGTTCGTCATGGATAGTGAAGTGGAGCAGAGAGTAGCCTTCAGTTTTGTGTAAAACTTGGCAAAAGCCGGGGACGTGATTTAAACAGTTTTCAATTATGATGCTATTTCACGAGCGAAAATTTTTGTGTGGCAACGTTGTTTTCGTAAGGGTGAGAAGGCTATCACGGATGACCTTAGACCTGGCAGTCCGATAACTGAATTGACGAAAATGTTGAAAAAATGCGGGAAAATCTGGGTGAAAATCGTTGATATTCCCTCAGGATGATTGCCGGGACTTGAATATTGGTAAGGATACTGTTCGGAAGATCGTGGAACAAGATGGTTCATTCGGGTGGCTGGCTCGTGTTGGACGACTATGCACTGTGCCACAGAACCATTGAAATACAGTAATTTTTGGTTAAAAAGAAAACAGCTGACATATTTCAACCATTCGCCCTACTCGCCTGACCTGGCCCTAGAAGACTATTTCTTATTTTCAAAGGTGAAAATAACGTTGAAAGGAAAACATTTTGACTCAATTTCGGACATCCAAAGGGCTGCGACGAAGGAGCTCAACACTGTCGGACAAGAGGACTTCCAGAAAGGAATTCAGAAACTATACAGCCGTGCAATTGCCTGTATACAACAAGGAGTGTCATATATTGCAGATTAGCAGCAAATCACAGTAATTATCTTCTGTATTATTTTCTGATAAAGCCAGTTTAAAATTTAGGAGACATACTGTATAATTATAAGTGGAGAAATAAGTTTGTTCAATACATAAGCATGTACCCATTACTTCTAATTCACTATCAGCAGAGCGGCATCTATTTGTTCCAAAATCAACTTGGATTGTGTAAGAAAGCAATTTTTTTCATGCATGTCTTACTCAAGAACTTTTTTCTTATAGCTTAGAAAATTATGGATATTTTAACCCACCAGTCAACGGGTGCTTTCAGGCCAATTAGTTTCATGCATATACAACACTTTACTTATTTCTTCTGATAAATTTATCTTGTGCATTGCAAACAAGATAAAGATTTATTATTAGTTTACATAATGTATTTCGATATCTGTGCAAGATTCCGAACGTGTTATTTGGTACATTTTAACAAGTAAAAAATTTTTTTTTCTTTCATACTTAGAGATAATATTATTAACGGGGGTTTAAATATAAACGGGAAATAAAAGCAAAGATAGGAATACCTCGAAAAAAGAGGAAGAAGAAAATCGTAATTTGTGGGTCATTTAATACGAGTTAGAGAGAAAATTGAAGCAAATATTTTATGTGGAGTATCTATATTTATTTACACAGCTCACCATTAAAATTGCAACGCCCAGAAGGAGATGAGGTAGAAATGCGAAACTTGGCAAACACAGAGGTGATATTGAGAGAAGAAAATGATTACACTTACAGTTCGGTGACGTGATATGCGAAGCAGGGTTGCAGAACCTCCTGGATCTAGTAGCGTGTAGAGTCTCCACGTACGACCAGAACTGCTGCAACACGACGAAGCATGAAGAGAATGAACCCATCGATGTTTGTTTGAGGTATGACGTCCCGAGTGGATTACATTCGGCACCAAAGCTCCTCAACATTAGGTGGAGGAAACCTATGTTGAACCAGCCAGTGACCCACCATGGACCAAACATGCTCAATCGGAGAGATCTGGCGAACATGCAGGCCACGGAAGCAGAAGCACGTGGTTAGCTTCCAGGAATGCGAAGACATTCCTTTCAACGTGGGGTCACGCCTTATCCTGTTGGAAAGTGATGTTCTGCAGTCTGGATTAATGGGACAGCAACAGGGATGAGCATCTCTGTAATGTACCATTGGCTGTTCAATGTCCCTGGAATGAGTACGAGATGCGAACGAACACCTAAGGCGACGGCATCCCATACCATGATGCCCGGTCAAGGGCCTGTGTGATTATGCATGATGCAGGTATCGTGAAGCCTAGTGCATGGTGCTGCCAGATACGTATACTTCCAGCATGATGCTGTAGACAGAATTGGGATTAATCGGAGAAGAGTACGTCATTCTATTCCTCAATCCATACACGATGGCGCTCTCACCATGTCTGGCGCGCACGTCTATGTTGTATCCGCAGAGGAATCCGCAGCAATGGGCGGCAAGAAGAAATTTCCCGCTCCGCCAAACGACGAAGCACGGTTCGTGAGAACACAGAGGTAAAATTGCCCCTGGTTCCTGTGCCAGCTTTCTTGATGTGGCAGTACGGTCCATTAGAGCCATGCGTACCAGGCGTTTGTCCTCGCTGCCTGTCGTCTGACGTGGACTTTGGGAACCTCTACGTCGCTCCACTGTGTCTCTTGTGCCCACACGTGCCAGACTGGTAGTTCCACACACGTGCCACGGTAGATGCATTCCGTCATACTCTGGTACCGGTCTCTCGGTGTGATAAACTACAATCACGGTATGCAAGAATTCGACTCCGATCGAACTGCGAAACCTGTGAAAAGATCAGAAGGATGCAACAATAAGTAAAGGAGTAAGGCAAGGATGTGGATTTTCACTCCTGTTCAACGTCTATATAGAAGAGGCTATGAAATAATTCTTTGATAAAAACGGGGAAGGCGTAAAAGTAAATGGTCAGGTTTTCAGAACAATAAGGTTTGCTGATGACATAGCACTGATAGCGGAGAACGAAAATAATTTGCAGGAAGCACTTCCAAACCTGAACAACCAACATGCAAACATGCAAAATGAAGATAAATAAAAAGAAAACCAAAGTGATAAAGTACACAAGAGCAGGACAGGAAGGGACAAACGTAGATGGAGAGAAAATCGAAGACGTTAAGACGTTTCCCTATTTACGAAGTCTAATATCCTCGGACGGAAGAAGTGAAAAAGACGTAAGTTCAAGAATAGCGCAGGCTAAACAAGCGTTCAATAGAAAAAGAGGACTGTTATCATCAAGAAAAGTGTCGTTGGACGATCGAAAATGATTTATTAAGACTGGCACAGAGCGTGGCGATTTACGGATCAAGAAAAGCTGAAATATCCAAGCTGGAAGCATTTGAAATGTAGAGTTGACGCAGAATGCGCATATCATGGACCGAAAGGAAAAGGAATGAAGGCGTACTAAAGGAAGCTAATGAAGGACGACAGATCATGAAGATAATAGAAAAAGAAGAAACAGCATGCTTGGCCATCTTATTCGACACTCCGAATGGATCACTGTGCTGATAGAGGGAAAAGCAGAAGGAAAAACAGGGAAAGGAAGACCAAGGACAGAATATCTAGATGCAGTTACGAAGAAGAAACTTTATCAAAGTATAAAACAGCTCTCCCAGGGAAGAGAAAAGTTTTAAAATTTGCATGTTGCCGCCAATCTATGATTGAGGTGAGAAGGGAGATTACTTGCTCAACAGAAAAGGTTAATATCGGATGCAGTTACCCTTAACGGCTACAAACGTCTTGTAGCGACATGAAACACTCTCTGCGCGGTGATTCCAGAGCTCTTAGAGTTGCTAGTTGCATCACCTACAAAGAACAGTGTGGAGCTCTAAAACTGTCCTTGGTAAAGGCTAACGAACTTCAGTTCGGGTCTTCTAAAAAATCCCAACCATATGTTCTATTGGATTAATATCCGGAGATCTCCCTAGCCAGTTCATGCAGTGAATTTGATTTGATTTAATTTTCAGTTCAGCGTCCCTTTCAGCAGCAAGACTATAGGAGACGTGGGCCTACAGCTTAACGCGGGTTCTCAACTACATGAACCCCCACGGGAATCTAACCTGGGTCTCCTACGCCAAAGGCACATGCGATAACCGCCTACTCACGAGGGAGCTATCTTGCGGTAAATATTTCCACGGACTTTCAAGATGTGCACCTACAAGGTTGTCTCGAATGAAGATAAATTCTGAGTGCATCTCGTATTTGCACCTTTGGTCATATAACATTATCTCCAATGGAGACGTGTATACCCACGTATCCAATGAACATACTGTCTAATGTCTACCCACTCCAGTCATTGCACCACTGCTACGAAACTGATTTCTTTTCACTTTGTTCCTAGGACTAAATCGTATTCCAGGTTCTCTCCTCAAGATGAATATGCGACGGGAATCACATTCGAACTTACCTATGAAGAGCACATTCCTCCATTCGTTTCGGGTCTAATTTCAATCAACTGACTATATGGTTATCTGTCCCTTCAGTGTGTTCGATGAAGAGAAACACATACTGATAGATGTCTCGCATAGACGCTAGCTGTCCTGAGACTACACAATACACGGTTTACTGAAAAGCCCTAATTCCTTAGGCCTTATTCCTTAGACCTGTTGTCCTTCAAGCACCATCCGATTTCGTCGCGTATTTAATCCCAGAACTCCTCAACTTAATGCTCTAGGATCACCAGAGACAGGACCTAGGGTCGGGTTCCCCTACAATAGATTCATAGGAACTGCAGCCATTCAAAAAGAAAGGCAAAAGAAGCGGAATATATTCTTGGAATGGTGAAAGCCCAAACAAACAGGATGCTGTACTGGCAACATTGCTCTTTTATTTAACATAGGGCGCCCTACTAGTGTAGAGCGTAAAGGACTGATCCAGTTGAAAAAATTCTGCCATTTTAGATTGAAAACCATCCATTTCCAACAAATTTCATGTCTATTCATTTTATCTTATCTGAACTCATAATGGAGTTGATCTATGGCCCCGGACTTTTGATATATCGTGTATATATATAACAACAAAAATTAATTTCGAAATTAAGTATTTTTTTTCGAAAATATTTTTTAAAAGAAGTTTATGTATAACGTAAATTGTCATATTGGGGAGTTTATCTTGCCCCTTATTTTTTTTTTTGACAATTTTTAACCCGAGCAACAAACCTAGTTGGGATATCTCAAAGAATGTACCAAATTTCATTAAAATTGGATAAATTTTTGTAGACGCTACTGTGGAACAGACACACAAACGGACTGCTAGAATGCTAGAATATTTCTTACAACAAAACGTGATAGAGAGGACTTTTAAAATAAGTTTAATCTGAATCGAAAAATTCATTCATATATTTTGTGTAAAAAAATTAGACAAAGCTTGAAAAATAGACGTACATTTTTAGTTCCGGGATGACAAGGAAGTTTCCATCCAACATACCGTTTCCAGGTGAGGTTTTTCTTGGAATTTTCCACCATCAAGGTCACTTACCATTGTGGAATCTATTTTCTGGGAAGGACACATAACTCATCCGAACATCCTTTTATTAAATGCTTTATACCTGACACTGATTCATTCATATGCTTGTTATATTACAGAGTTAGCATTAAACCATTTAGGGTTCTGTTTTAATAATACGTCAATCACATTATCGTCTCTGTGCAACTCCTGTTGTATTGGTCTATTTTTTTTTCTCTTTTTCAATAGCTATCTGTTGTATGTTTGCGGAAATACTGCTGTTTTATTTCCTCCTCGGAATAAATTTCTCTTGGCTTCCACGTTCCTTTATTCTCAAGGCGACGGACTGACCTGCCGTAAGGTTGTTTCAATTTTCTTTTCTCCGTTTCATGAACACAAAACTTTCGCTAATTTTATTCATTTTTATTTATTTATTTTTTTTTTCACTCTCTCGGCTACTTGATGTGAACTATGAATGCAATGGAGGACCAGAAGAAATGAATCCATCCCAGACCAAATTCTGGATCTACGCGCGGATTCAGACATTGGTCAAGGGTGTAATCGGGCAAAAAAAAAAAGTTTTAGTGTTATTTTCATGCTCCTATATTCATGTCCACCTAATATTTTTATAGTTCAGCACATATTCACTTTAAATCAGGGATATATTGGAGGGTATAAGGGCGGATACAGTAGAATCCTTTAAACTCGGCACTCAATAAACCGGCATTCCGGATAACTCGGACATACCCCGGCAGGGCGAAAAAAACCCGCGCGCAGACCCGTTCGAGTATTTTTCTGAGGTCTGTCTTATCAGGTAAATTACTGTACAGTGTGTATTCATTAATTAGCATTTTCATTTATAGTAAAGACTCTGTGCTTTCATAAAGTACGTATTTTTCCTTTCTTGAAGGGTAATTGGGCAGTTTATTCTCTGTTCTATTCTCAAGCAATCAATTCGTCTCAGGGTCTTGTTCTCAAATACTTTCAGTCCCGATAACCCGACATTTTCACAAACTCGGACAACCTTCGGTCCGCATTAAGCCGAGTTTTCGGAACTCTATTGTATACGATATATCTGGTAAAAACGATGAAACATATACTTACCAAAAATTCTAGTAAAATATCACTGAAGGCCCGTAGCTAGGGCGGAGCCCCCCCCCCCTGCGAGCAACTTCAGGTCCTCTGAAACTTTCAGTTGTTTGTTTGTTTGTTTGTTTGTATTGAAATGAAATCTGTCAGTTTAACATCCCACGATTATGTCTATTAGGCTAACGGAGATGGATGATTAAAGCAAGTGAATGATTATGGGAAAATTAATGGAATGAGATTGTGGGAGGAAACGGGAGTACTCCTAGAAAAACCACGGACACGATGTTGTCCACTACGAACTTACTTTGCCGGAGATCGAACTAGGGACCCCAAGTACCCGAGGTAAGCTCTATCACTGAGCCACAGTGCCATCCTAGTTTGTACGTATGAATGTATCATCCCTTCCAAAAATTTTCTCGGCTTCGCTGTGTTAAGTGTTCTGGCAACGGGTCTACTCCTACGTCCAGCGAGAACTTAACTGTTAAAACGTTCGTAACATGTACTAATCAGAAATATCGTTTTAATAAAGATTAGCATAAGATACTAGTAGTAATTAACCAACTTACTGATTGCTCAGGTAAACAACGTACGAAGTTCACTATTTCTTCGTCACATTACTTTATTTCTCATAAAAACCAGAGTTTCTAACATCCGGAAACCTTCTCATCTTCATTATCGTAGGATTTACGCAGAGGCAGCCTAGCCGGGGCCGGGGGCCTAGCCCCTCAGTTTTTTGAGGGACAAAAAGAATTGAAGCTCTTACTCATATATGTTTGAAAGTTTATAGTAAACTCATGATATACCTATCATAATCTTTGTTCTGGTTGTCCCCCTGCCCCCGCAGTTTTTATCCTCTAGATCCGCCTCTGGATTTACGTAAATTTTATAAATGTATTAGGAATGAATAACTTACTATCGGACTCACTTCAAGTCCCTATGCGTCGACTAACATGACGTATAAATCCAATTTATAACACATCACAAAGAATAACCTATTAAGATAACCACAAAGAATAGATATATAGGGTGTTACAGGATAAAACGCGGAATCCTACAAGACACAAGTAAAGAGTACTAGGTAGAGAAGCAAACAAAGAACAGAAATTGAAATTTTGTGAAAGGAAAGAAATCAAACGTTGTCAACCCGTGTATTTTTAACACCTTCAATAGCTTGTCATCAAATGGATTACGATGCTTTTTCATAATCTTTCATATTCAAACTGCTCATGTACAAACACTTACCTACTCCCTTTGTTTCCTCGCTTCCTTGACTCATACTGCTTCTCTATGTCGTTGCTCCGAGCGAAATGGACGCTATGACGTCATACCTCGGCCAGGGTAGTTGGAAATGACTCCATGACCAGGGGATGTTCTATATTGTTTCCAAACATTCTTTCAACACTTAAGAGCATTCAATGAGGACGTATCAGAAGTATTTAATGACTAATGTTCTCGCAATTTGATACTACACATCCGGTAGTATCAAATGTCATGGTTGAACTGTATGTTTTGATCAGTACTGAAGGATATAATGTTACCCGCGAGACGAGACGAAAGGAGGAACAATGTCTTCTTGTCTTGTCTCCTAAGTCTGGAACGAAAAACTTTTTGCCTTTTTTTTTTTTTTTTGTAATTTATGTTCCAAAATTTGTGTCCTGCCTTCAGTGGCGGATCTAGATGACTTGGAGGACTAGGCAGAACCCAAACCACGACAAGTATATCATGAGTTTACTATAAACTTTCGAAAATATGTAAATAATAGCTTCACTTATTTTCATCACTAGGTATGCGCACGAGACGAGTCGAGACAGGATTTTCCTGCCAAAATTCGAGTCGAGACACGGTTCTTCCAATAGAGAAATATACATTTTTCGAGTCGAGACATCACTTTAACAGCACATTTTCGAGACGAGAAAGCCACAAATCTTCTCTCGTGCGCATCCCGATTCGTCACTCAAAAATCTGGGGGGAAGGGTTGGCTTCTCTGTTACGGGTTAGATTCGCCACTGCCAGGCTTTTTCCTTTTTTAAATTTCGTCTATAGGTTTTCTGAATTTTTCCGCTTCAGAAGAGGTCCTCATGAAGGGATGATATAACAATATGTAAACAATATTTAATATTGGATTGTATTTTGTAATAGTTTGCTTATCTTTAAATGTTTATAAATGTTCTTCAATGTGTTCGTACAATAATCTGATCAATTTGTAGTTTTTACATTATAAATTATGTAACACTGAAATAGTATTTGAGATATAAGACCTGGGTGACCTAGTATTGTCTACGAGAGTTATGAAATTTCTCGTTTTGTCTACGTATATTCTTGTCTCGAAACGAGAAAAAAGTTCTGTTTCTAGTCCCGTCTTGGATAACAAGGTGTGATCAAAAATACGGTTAATTGATTTTTTTTTTAAATAAAAGCAAACTTCTGAAACTACAACCATTTCATGTAATTTGTCCGATAGCCTGATCCGTTGAGACAGGTAACATCATGTTGGAATACGTTCTGACTTGTCCCAGACAGCATGCTTGCTTGCCGCAAGCTTGCCTGTCGCTTTTATTTAATTTTTATTTCACTTTCGCTTATACACGAAAGCTTATTTTTGTTTAGCTCAAGCTGTAGCGCAGCAGGCCCGTAGCCAGCCCAAAAATTTAGGGGGGCTCGGTAGAAGTTAGGGGGGTCGACCCAATCATATTATACTTCATCACCATATTATAGTTCATTTCTAAGCCTACCGTGATATTTTATGGGGGCCAGCCAAAATTTAGAGGGGGCCCGGCCCCCCTCTTGAACCCCGTGGATACGGGCCTGTAGCGCAGCAACCCAAGCTTCACTTGCGAGACATTGTTCTTTATATTGAAGTTAAAAAGCCAGCGCTCGTTCGATTTCCAGTTGTTATCAAAAACCACGTGACGCTGACCTCTTAACCTACGGTGCCAACGTAGTGTCCGCGTACGGCCCATAGTCAGCCCAAAAATGTAGGGGGGCGATCCAACCATATTATAGTTCTTCATCATATTATATAGTTCATTTGCAAGCCTACCGTGAAAATTTTACGGGGGCAGGAAAAATTTTTGGGGGTCGGCCCCCCTAGACCCCCCTGGATACGGGCCTAATCCGCGTTTTTAGCGTATTTTTAGCACTAACCTTGAATAAAAGGACAAAATTTAATTATTTTTTTTAATTGCGCTCTCTAGTACTCTAGTCGCAAGTACCTATAATGTCGGTCGCTCTTTATTCCGTCATATTTCCGTAACTATGAAGCATAACGAATTATGGTATTTATGTATAAAGCATAAATGTGAACATAGATGGCAACAGACTTGAGCCTACTTATTTCGCGAAAGAATACAGAACTGTGGCAGATATTTTAATATGATCTTAAAGTTAAACTTACAGTATAAACTTCATCTGAATCCTGTCTTTAAAGTTTAAATATTTTTCTGTGTTTTTATAAAAAGGTAGAAATTTCAAGTACTCGCGGCCAACATAGCAAGATATTGGATATTGGTAAAAAGCAAAGCTCCGTTTCTTTCCACAACAACACCGTTATAATTATGTTTATTTTGATATATTTTTGTAGAAGTAGAGCGGAGTTATGGATGTTTTCAGGGCTGTGCTTTTGCTTCAATTAATGGACACGCTCAGGGAAAATTTATATGTCATAGGTATTTTTGATGTGCTCAAGGATTGTAGCATGGATTTAGTCAGACGATCGATATGTACGGATTTCTTACTGTTTTGTGTTTTATCTAAATTCGCTTGCCGCAAGCTTGCATATGGCTTATTTGGCATGTCTTTCGCTTGCATTTAGCTTAATCAGGCTTTTCATTGATGAGTTTTGCTTATACTTCCCTTGCGTTCGAGATAATTTGACTTGTGTTTCATTTGTAATGACAAGCTTGCCGCAAGCCTTTTCCTGATGTAACTAACTAGCTTGTCACAAGCTTGCAGCAAGCAAATTGGCTTGCACAGTAGAGCTTGCGGCAAATCAATTGACCTACAACGGCAAGTTTGGTTGAACCTTGCAGCAAGCTTAAATTGCTTTCTGGGTGTCAGTCAGCATCCAGAGCCGCTATGAGTGAGGTTGTGTTTATCGTGTCTGTTCCGTATCAACGACACGTGAACATTAAGTTCTGTTTCAATTTGGAATGCCAAACAAACTCATGATATTTGTATATGGCGATAATGCTGTAACTCTGAAGACTGTTTACAAGAGCGATTTAAAGCTTTCTCCCTCTTTTTCCTGCCACAGCACTCTCTAGCACATCCCTCATGACACAGTTCCTTCTTATCCAATGTCCCAATCAGTTTCTCTTCTTCTTAATAATATCTAAAAGTGTTCTTTTCTCACCCACCATTTCTAACATTCTCTCATTCTTTTTCCGCTCGACCCAACTAATTCTTTCCATTCTTCTCCACGCCCACATTTCGAAAGCTTTCCTCATTTTTTTTGGTAGTGTCCATTTTCTGCCTCATACAGTACAACACTCTACACGAAGCATTTTATGAGGTTTTTCGACTCTTTATTGAAGGCCCCACAAAAGAAACTTTTTTTTCCCTCCTAAAGAATTTTTTCGCCATTCCTATCCTAGCTTATATTAAACATTCGCACTTCATGTTATCACTAACAATACTAACCTCAGATATCCAAAACTAGTATCTGTTCTATTTTCTTTCCTCCTAATTCTACAACTTATTAGACACCGACCACTTCGTTCCAATCACCATGACTTTTGTCTTTCTAACATTTATGTTCATCCCATATTATTCACAGCACTTCCTCAAGTTTCTAACATCTTACTGATTTTCTTTCAGATTCCACCACAGATGCCATATTATCTACAAGCCATATCTAATCATTCTGCCTTCCTACCAAAATGACATCTTCCTGACCAAAATCAATGGTGACATATCAAGTAGTCTTGGAGGTGTTGTGTCTCCTGGAGAGATGGACACTCGAGCAGAGTAAATATGTAAAGGTGTTTTGGTGAACTAAACTCCAAAATAGTGGCGGTTCTAGAGGGTAAGAACTTGGAGTAGCAGCCAGATCCCATACTATGATAACTATACCACGAGTTTACTATATAGTTTAAAAATATAATACATAATAGCTTAAATTATTTTTGTTATCAAAAAACTCGGGGGGGGGGCTAGGTCCCCATCCCCGGACTAATACTGCTCTAAAAACTAAATGAAGGACGAAAAATGAATCCCAATAATATTTTATCTTTTTAGGCACATCATTATCATAAACGTGCTTTTCTTTTCTTTTTTTCTTTTGTTTTTTGTTTTTTTTCTTTTTTAAAAGTATTGATCTAAAACCGGATATCGAACTCTAGACCTCATAAAATTAGTTATTTATAAATCAAAATGAGGTTTGAAGTTGGTTTCTCTTCCGCTGGAAGCGCTGTGTCACGAAATCAATTTAAATAAAACAGTAAAGCAACAATAATTAGAAGATATATTACCTTTATCAAAAAATCTCATCAGAGTAAAGGCCATTCAGTTATGTTAGTGTTCCTGCGGAAACCAATAGGCGCGAAAAGATATATGACATAGATATTAATAGTTATCAAAATGCTCGTTTTCTGCTGTTTGTGTGGCTTTTTTTCTGTTATTATATGTATATATTATTACTTCCTGTCGTGATTTGACTTTTCAGAACGGAAAACAGGAGAAGAAAAGAAGACGAAAGAGCTATTTCAAACAAAAAATAACATACATACATTAGTTTTCTTCGTGTCTGTGTTGTTGTTTCTTTCACATTCGCATTCCACCAATTAGGGGTCGCGGTGGCTCAGTGATAGAATGTTCACCTCTGGTGCATGAGGTCCCTGGTTCGATCTCAGCTCGCGCCAAGTGAACTTTGTGGTGGACAAACACCGTGTGCGTGGGTTTCCTCGGGCTCCCCCAGTTTCCCCTCACTTTCTTCATTCTACCATTTCATTCATTTCTCATCACCGTCTCCTATAATCTAGCTGACATAATCATTCGACGTAAAACTCAAAGATTTCCTTTCAGTCTCATTTCTTAGTTTTGCTGAAGATGGCTCGTGTAATGGTACTCAAAAAACACTAAAAAGTGAAATGAAATGAAACCTGTTAGTTTTACGTCCCACGTTTACGCCCGGTTCGGCTGAAGAAGAAGACGAACGATTGATGAAAATGAATTACTGTGAAATATAATTCGTGAAACGAGAATAGGGGAGGGAGAAAGTATAGGAGAACCTCGAAAAATCCCTAGGAAATGATATCCACTGCAAACTTCCATGGCCTAGGATCGAACCAGAGACCTCTTTTACCAGAGATATTCACTCTACCACAAACCGTCATTCCCTCTGTCTGAGAAAAAAATAGAAAGAGAGTTAAGTTGATTTTGAGTTTAACGTCCCTTTCAGAAGCGAGGCTATATGAGACGTGGCTTTACTGATTAACGTGGAATCCGAACCACATGAGCTCCCGCCAAGAATCGAACCCGGGTCTTCCTAACCGCTTAGCCACGAAGGAACTAAAAAAAATATATAATATGGCAGTGGCTCTAGTGCGAAGGATTCCTCATTCAATTTATGGCCATGAGTATTTCTAAGATTGATCCATTCATTGATTGATTGAGATTAAAAATCCTCATTGGCAATATCGCGTTGATGGGAATTTTAAGAATTTTCCCGTTTCCTACCACATTTTCATTCCCCTAGCTCTTCCATTATCCGTCTCCCTTAGTCTACAGACCATAAGCTTAGGAGAAGCACCATAGCTTATTGGTAGAGAGCTCTCCTCTGGTGCGCGGTGTCCTTGGTTCGATCCCAGATCAAGTAAGCTTCTGATGGGGAATATTGTGTCTGTGGGGTTTTCTCGGGATTCTGTTTCCTTCCACATTGTCATTCCATCAATTATCTCATAATAACTCATCAATTATCCTTCTTCTCTAACTTAAAGGGACAGAACTGTGGGATGTAGAACTGAAACATTTCAGAAGGGAGGGACGCGAAAAATGAAATGAAATCTTTAAGTTTTACATCTCACGCTTATGCCGGTTAGGCTAAAGGAGACGGTGATTATGAGAAATGAATGAAATGGTGGAATGAAGAAAGTGGGAGGGAAACGGGAGAACCCCGAGAAAATCCACGAGCACGGTGTTTGTCCACCACAAAGTCCACATGGCACGAGCTGGGATCGAACCAGGGATCCCAAGCAGCGGAGGGGAACGCTCTACCACTGAGCCACCGCGCCCCCACTAGGCTAAAGGAGACGCTGATGATGAGAAATGAGTGAAATAGTGGAATGAAGGAAGTGTGAGGAAACGGGAGAACGCTGAGAAAACCCATGCACACAGTATTTGTTCCCCACAAAGCTTATTTGGTTCGAACTGGGATCGAACCAAGGACCCCAAGCACCGGAGGGGAACGCTCTACCACTAAGCCAACGCGGCCCGCAGGAAGAGATACCAGAGTGAGTAATACATCCACATGTGAGGCCATGAATATCAAATGTAATTAAATCCGTTCAAGTCTGTAATTCGATTTTTTTTTTTTTTTTTTTTTTTTTTTTTTACGACTACAAGGCTTTTTTAGCTCAAGAAGAATTAGAATAATAACAGAGTATGAGTTTGATATCGTGTTTGATTGTCATAAACCAAGAAACAGTTTGTATAGCATTGACCTTGAGTGAACTCGCCCTCAGAACAAAACTGGCGAAAAAAAGGGAACCCCAAAAGAGCAACGCTGATCTATTTTCGTCGACATTTCTGTGTTCCTTTCGAAGACGTCATCAAAGGAAGTCACTTGAGGTTAAGATGAGACAACAACCAAGAAAAAAAAACTCCTCCCCCACAAATTTTGTCATTTCCTTCGTTCTTACCAGTTCAAAGAAGAAACAAACAAAAAAAAAAAAAAATCTGTGACGACTTTTGTGAAGATGTTCATTCTCTCCCTTTTTCGCGTAGTGATTCTACGCAACACCCAATCCTTTCGAGCCACCCCCGCGCGCTGTTTCTCAGGAGCCGGTTGACCGACTTTTTAGCGTTCAGGGCATTGATCCCACAGGCTCGAGTTGGAAGTCCCCTGTTATGCTTCCTTTCCCACCTCCTCGCGCCCTTCGACGATTGGAATTTTCTTCAGCGACTATTTGAGTCAGAATCCTATTCATAACACCTTCGATATCCTCGTCGTCTTCTTCTTCTTCAGATATGGAACGCAGTCCCTCGTGTGTGTGTGTAAGTGTGCGTCACCTAAAATGCTGATATGTGGTCCCTGATTCCCCTTCCTCTTTGCGCTCGTGGCGACCCCCATGAGTGTAGTGAGTGTGTGTGTTTTTCCTGCATGCGTGTATATGGAGAGAATAGACAAAAGTGTCATTGCCCTTTGCCAAGGTCTTCTAATACCTACTGCAAAGACCTTGGCCTGATGTGTGTGTGTGTGTGTTTAAAAAAAAAAACATCGTATCACACACACAAACAAATACATATACACATCTTTCTATGTACAGAATCTAAGAGAAACAATTTTTAGCTTTAATGTAAAAGTAATTTTTCACCGAACTTTCCTTCTACTGTGATTCTAGCCAAATGTTTTCGTGTTCTAAGAGTTCGTTAAACGTAGCTAATACCACCTTTCACCCCTTGCTATCACACTTCACTAATCTTATATAATTTTAGCTCGACCCAATAAGGTTTGATCATATGATTCGAGCACATCTTGTTCTTTTTTCCCCTTTTTTTTTCTTGCTTCCATTTTCCTGTAGGGTGACTGGAAAAATCCCACTCATGTGATGTGCCTTTATTTATATCTATCTACACGTATTTAGCTGCTCTGTATGTGTGTGTTCTGATAAATTGAGATTGTACAGGGTAAGAAGAAGAAGAAAAAAAGATTAAAGGGAGATCGAGTTAAAGGAAATGAACTGAGTCAATGTCACTGTGTCAGTTGGTCTGCCTGAGTGCGAGTATGGGTTTAATAAATAAATAAAAAGGTTTAAACGAAATACAAGCGATGTGTTAATAAAATTCCGTATGTGACTAAGATATGGCAACTGCTAGAATAAGGGAAGATACATTGATTTACTTAATGAAGCGAGCAAACACGAACTCTTTCCTAACACAATAGTTAGCGTTACTGCTCTCAATGTCGGAGACCTGGATTCGATTTCCGCGAAAATGAAATCTTTAAGTTTTACGTCCCACAGTTATGCCGGCTAGGCTTAAGGAGACGGTGATGGTGAGAAATGAATGAAATGGTGGAATAAAGAAAATGGAAGGACACGGGAGAACCCCCAGAGGAAGCCCATGCAGACGGTATTAGTCCTCTACAAAGCTCATTTGGCGCGAGCTGGGATCGAATCAAGGACCTCATGCACCAGAGGTGAACGCTCTACCACTGAGCCACCGTGGCCCTTGATTTCCAGTGAAACTCATCTGCGTCTCATATAGCATCAGTCAGGGGTGGATCCAGGGGGACGATCGCCCCTCCCCCAGAAGAGGAAACTTTTTCTTATTTTATATATAAACAAAACCCATCCCAGAGTTTGGAACTCTTAAAAGCAGCTCTAAGTGGCAGTATTACAACTCACCGCCCCCCCCCCCAGAAGTCCGTCCTGGATCCGCCCCTGGCATCAGTGCTAAAATGGCACATCAAACTTCAAAACAACGTGGGGGTCATGGTGGCTCAATGGTAGAGCCCTTATCTCTGGTGCGTGGGGTCCCCGGTTCGATCACCCACCAAAAAAGTTTGTGGTGGACAACATCCTGTCCGTGGGTTTTCTCGGGGTACTCCCGTTTCCTCCCACTAATTCTTCCATCATCGTTCACTTGCTTTAATCAACGTCTCCCTTAGCTTAAAAGAAAGGTGTAATCGTAAGACGTTAAACTGAAGAATTTCATTTCATCTTTTTTTCAAAACAACCGGTGAGTGCTCACTTCAGATGATATGTCCTTAGCACTTCAGGTGGGGGACGGTGACGATGAGTTGAATGAAAATGACCAAAAAATTGGAGGAAATGGAAAAAATTCACGCACACGGTGTTTGTCCACAAATTTCACTTGGCACGAATTGGAATCGAATCAGGGACCCTACGCACATCACTGAGCCACCGCGGCATCCATCAAATATGGAAGATACTTCGATCGAAATCATGAGTTTTCTCCAGATTCCGACGTTCCCTCTCATCGGGCTCTGTCAAACTGCGCGGGATAGTTCCTGTACTGTCTAATTTCTATCGAAACTACGTCGTCGGTGGTGTTAATATTTTCATTATATTCTTTATATCTAGATTTTTGTTAATAAATAAATTAAAGATTTACATAATTAGTAGTAATATAGTATACATAGGTAGCTAGCCAACACCTCTGACACGCTGGCTTTCCTATTCTAATAGGATACCCAGGGGTGCCCACAAGGGGGGGCTATGACGCAAACTGCGTCATTGAAATATTTTGGGGGGATTAAAAATCTATATAAATATGTTTGAGGGGATGCAAAAATTAATCGAAAAGATTTTTTTCCATGGAAGAACACCTACGGAAGGACAATTGGGGGGGGGGTGCGTCATGGACATAAGGGGGGGCACCACTGGGATACCGAAGTCAGACCAGTAGCCAGAACGTTAAGACAGGGGCGTGGGGCGAGATCATATTTGGGGGAGGATTGAGTTTAGTTCACTTTATATTTATGCGAACATACTAGCAAACAACAGAAAGCTTCAGGAGAGCTGAACAAAGTCGCAGGAGCCATCTCCTAGTTAGTGGCCTAACCGAAGTTAAGCAGTGCTCAAGGATGTTATAAATAGAGGATCTGCCCATATGTATCTTCATCCTATTAAATCGATGAAGCCAAAAAACAACCGAGCATCGGCACATCTGATTGGCTACTCTGGTTTCTGCCATCGTCTGATTGGCTACTTTCGTTTGCTGGCTCAAAACATTGCGATCCTATTGGACGGAATGGGCAGAGTAGGGGTGGCGAAACTGTGACGTATGGCTTCAAGATTTTGTTGTAAGGGCAGATCCCTTATTTTATAAAATCCTTGGCAGTGCTGGTGTGAGTCTGACTAGCAGAAATGTTAGAACTCGTTAGCCAGGTGCTTGGGCTTTTTCGCAACCGAGTTCAATGACTAAATGCGATCATTAGAAGTAAATCGCGAACCAGCGCTTGGCTCCAAGCGAGCGTGAGCTCAAATAAGGTTACTGCTTGTGAGCACGAGCACGAGCGGGCGCGAATCAAATGAAGTAAAATATGGTGGAATGACAATACGGGAGAAACGCAAAAAGATCGAGATAATCCACGAACACGATGTTGTTTACCACAAACTCACATGATGTGTAATAAAACCACCGACCCCTCGCAGTATGCGTTTTACCACTGAGTCATTGTCCCCCAAGTCCCCACATATCATTGATATTTTCGATGACATCATACGAAGCACGTCTTAATAAAATATTTTTAAAGGAAATTGAATGGAAACCAAGTGTAAAAGATTCTTGCTTGGACAGCAAACGGGAAATCCTGGATTCGTTTCCAATTAGTATCATCTTCCATCTCATCTCAGGCCTCGCCTCATGATTGCTGTGGTGATTGTTTAAATCGTGTATAATCCCTGGACTGAGTTTTGTAACCCCAACCCTGGACAAACAAAATACAGGGTGACTCAAAAGTCAGTTTACATAGCGATTTAGGCCTATAGTATGTGTTCAACATGTACACTATCAACACCAATGCAAGTGTATAAGCGATGTTTCCAGTTCTCCAGGGACTTTAACAGAGCCGGTATAATCATTTCTACACATTGTACAATGCATTCTTCCGATAGTGAATAGAGTGAACCTTAACTGAGTACATTACCCATCTTTCAAGGGCCTAAAAAGTAGAAAACCATTGGAGTCAGGGCTGGAGACCGCAATGGCCACTCAAAAAGGTACGATAACCAATCAATGTCTCAGAGAACTGGTCACTCAACCATTCATAGACCAGTAATTCTAATGAAGACTGGCACTGTCCTACAGAAATAGCCAGTTACATTTAGCGCATCCTCTTCAAGAAGCTATTTGTAACTCTTTGCAGGAACATTAGCTTTAATGAAAAATCGGTCTGTCTCTAAATCGAGCACCACACGATGATCTTACCCTCTCCCTGCAGTTTCGAAGAATCTGTCCAATTAGGATTTGTATCACGCTAATATCTTCAGTTGTGTAACGCCTCGACGCTAAACAGAAGAATTTATGCTTCAGCCAGAGTTTTTAATGCTGTGGTCACGTGCTTATTCACAGAATGTGTAGGCGACGATCAGAGTCATCCTCACTCAACATTTGGATCTGGCATAACTGTCTTTTCCGCTTGTACAGAATACAATACATGATTAACTTACGACATATTTTTATTGACAAATGTCGAATGGTCTTCGTTGGACTCTTGTATACAGTTGCTAACAAACTGGTTGATGCCCTTTCATCTATGGTAGTTTTCAGTCTACCATTACGTTGTTTGTCATGAGCGCTACCAGACTCAATAAACCGCTGTACAAATTTGGCCACTGCGTGTGCGTGATCGGCACTCTGCCTTGGTGTCTGGGTTAAATTCATCTCCTGTAGACCTGCATTTGTAACTGAGACTGCCAGCCCGAAAAAAATCACTTCCACCTTTTCGCCTCGTGTAAGCGCGTTCTTTCATTCACTCAGCTGTACACAGCAATCTGAAACGAGATAAGAAAAAAAATCTATATAACCTGACTTGTGATTCAGCCTATAGTAGTAGTAAAAAAAAAAAAAAAAAAAAAAAAAAAAAAAACTAAAGTGATAGTAGGTATACAGACTCAATATACACTTATGATAGAGGTCTGCACGGGCTTGGGCCGAGCACGCGGGCCGGATTCGGGCCTACAAAGCATATATCACTTCGGGCAAGGGCCGGGCTTGGGCCGTAAATTTTTAAATATACAACCATATTTCTCGGGCCTTTTCGGGCCTAACTTTGTAAATATACTTTACAACGATATTTATTGCACCGTTCTTTTTGGTGAACTTTTAAAGCACAACTTTAAAATTAAACCTCTAGTTGTTGTAAATAAAAATGCAATTTTGCGTTCATTTTTAAGTTTCTGTAATTCGGGCTTATTTCGGACTCATTTGATTATCGCACGAGCTCGGGCAGGCCAAAATGTTAAAATAGTATATTTCGAACTCGGGTCGGGTCTCACATTATAAAACCAAGGACCCGGGCTAAAAATTCAGGCCCGTGCATACCTCTAACTTATGAGGGGTTTAAAGTAGATTTAGGGGAAGATAAGTATATAAAATCTTATTAACGCAGCGTTTAGATAGGATGCCACGGAAACATGGGAAGAAAAGTATGTAAAAACTTATTATTAATGCAAAGTTTAGATAGGATATCATTGGGACTATGGGTAGAAAAGTATATAAAACATTATTATTGACGCAATGTTTAGATAGGATGCCACCGGGAACATAGGAAGAAAAGTATAAAATCTTATTATTAACGAAACGTTTATATAGGATATCACCGGGAACATGGAAAGAAAAGTATGTAAAACATTATTAACGCAACGTTTAGATAGGATGCCACCTGGAACATGGAAGAAAAGTATGTAAAATCTTATTAACGCAGCGTTTAGATAGGATGCCACCGGGAACATGGCAAGAAAAGTATGTAAAAACTTATTATTAACGCAACGTTTAGATAGGATATCACCGGAAACATGGGAAGAAGAGTATGTAAAACATTATTAACGCAACGTTTAGATAGGATGCCACCGAGAACATGGCAAGAAAAGTATGTAAAAACTTATTATTAACGCAACGTTTAGATAGGATATCACCGGGAACATGGGAAGAAAAGTATGTAAAACATTATTAACGCAACGTTTAGATAGGATGCCACCTGGAACATGGAAGAAAAGTATGTAAAATCTTATTAACGCAGCGTTTAGATAGGATGCCACCGGGAACATGGGAAGAAAAGTATGTAAAACATTATTAACGCAGCGTTTAGATAGGATGCCACCGGGAACATGGGAAGAAGAGTATGTAAAACATTATTAACGCAACGTTTAGATAGGATGCCACCGAGAACATGGAAGAAAAGTTTGTAAAATCTTATCATTAATGCAACATTTAGATAGGATATCACCGGGAACATGGGAAGAAAAGCATGTAAAATATTATTAACTCAACATTTAGATAGGAAATCACCGGGAACATTTGCAAACTTCAATCATTTGTAATTTTGCTTCGTTTTACAATAGATTTCTTGAACGAACATGTAAAGAAATTCCGTAATTCGTACTTTTAAGAAAATTGGACTTGGTAAAACAAAAATGCAAATGACCATAAACTTCTTTTCACCCAATAAAAAAGTGATAAACACGCCTAAACTGATTTTTTTTCTGGAAATACATTTATTTCTATTTCTCATTATTTCATGTAACTGTTGTTATAGACTTAAATAATAATGTCTTCACTTAAACATAATGTTATAAATGAAGTAATGAGTTTATTTCTATAGTTGGTCAAATACCGGGTAATACGTCTGTTGATTTGGAGTTTTAGTGTCCCGTTTAGCACCGAGGCTTAACGTGGGATCCAAACGACATGAATATCTGCCGAGACTCGAATCCACGACTCCCACTTTGAAGACGCGTACGGTAAGCATGCAACCAAAATGGGTCTCACCAAATAATACATTAATATTTATAACTTCAGGAATAGAACACGAGACGAGACATACTCGTCTCAATTTTTGAAAAACTGCTCTCGTCTGATTTTGGAAACTTATGCACAAGATTTTTTTTTTTTTTTTTTTATAGTTGAAAAGCAGTGGCGTACCGATAATTTCTTCAAGTTGAGGGTTCAAGCTTCAAAGATCATGTTGTTTCAGGACTTTTGTATAGGGTCTGCATGTCTTAATATAGTAAATGCTTATTTTTGTCATACTGTCTGCTTTAAGAGGAGGATCAAAACCAAAAATCCCTCATTTGTGTATGCACTGTTTGAAAGAAAATCCTAGTTAAACCTCACGCTGGACGGCTGCCCACAGGATTCGAAGCTGAAACCCCGCTGTTACAAAGCAAGAACTCAAACTGGTAGTCTATCTCAAAATTGATTTTGACAAATTATTAAATAGTTCATGATTTTTAATTTTTTAAATTTTGAGACACCCTATGGAACTGCACTTCACATCAGTGTGATGCGACACCCCTGTTGGGAATCACTGATCTAAGTAACCCGAAGCACTTTTCTACTTAAATCAATACTACACGGACACGAACACAGAAACTTCAAGGACAGCTAATCGGCGGGACCTCATGTGGTTCGGATTCCACGTTAATCAGTAGGTCTCATCTCATATAGCCTCGTTGCTGAAAGGGACGTTAAACTCAAAATCAACTCAACTCAACTCAAGGACAGATAAAAGGGAAACCCACGTTCTTCAGAGGGACTCGAATCCCGATGGGTTTAGCCTCACCATCCTCAGCCTAATGCATTAGACCGAGTAGCTGTTTAAGAAAAATTGAATTGAAACCGGGACCACCAAAGGCGCTCACACTAGCAGTTAAACCAGGAGTAAGCTGTCTCGGGTTTTGATTCCCGGTGGGAACACTCGGTCGAAAAGATGTAAATTTTCCGGGGAGCCATCCTGAGCGGGGTTTTCCTCAGTCACACGAGGGAAATGCTGGGATGGTACCTAACATACAGGTCCCAAGTCGCTTCCTTCCTTTCCCAGTCCTTTCCTCCTTCCCTTTCCTCGGACAGTGTGATTGCCGAAGGACATGACGGGCGAACATGGCGAGGGATGCCGAAAGCTCAGGAATGAGAAATTTATTTCCTAATCCTAAACTAGAAGTATCACTGAGCTCGTATATCAATCACTGATTCACTTCACTCCAAAAGTTCCTTTTTTTTATATCTGGAATAACATTTTCCGCGCCCTATTTAAGAGAGCGAGCATTTGGCGCCACTGAGACACATATTATCGGATTAATCCTGTCTCCTTCTGACTTCCCTGTTCAAAATGTATACACGCATCGTATCCTGGCAACCCTGTAACTGGTCAAGGTCGGATTGAAGGCCGGATTTTGAAGTTCAGTTGCTGGAGGCTTGTTTCCGGGTCTTTGGCCTTATCATCTTCATTTGGTCCTCCACTCACTGCCACTTCAGTCGTCCATGTGTGTGAGTGAGTGGGTGAGTGACTGATTTCCTGGGGTCAGGTCGATGTTCGGACAGATAAAGAGAGAGATTCATCCATTTAGAGAAACAAGCTTCCACGGTTGACATTTTTCTCTAATCTGCCTGTGGGAAACTGAAACAGTCCGTCAACCCCGAGCTAATTCTCTCGTGGGCACACGAGGCTGCTGCTAGAATGGAAATAGAAAACCTAAAATTAAAAGAAAGAAAAGAAAAAAAAAAAACATGTTTCAGCAAGATTGAGGGGGTGTAATTGCAGCATTACGTTCTTTATTAGATTTACAAACGAAAGTAGATTCCAAATGGTAATTAGGTCAGTCGTTTTTCAAGCAGTAACCTGCTTCTTATAATGAAAGTAATGGAAAATTCCTTTATCGTTTGCTCGTAACTATTAGAAGTGTGGTTACCAAACCTTAATGAGATCAGGGCACGGAAATGTTTACCAATTCTCCTAGAACATGCAGAGCAGTGTTTTCTTTCAGAAAAAATGTTCTGTGGGGTTCAGTATTCGGGGGGAAGAGTAAATCACTTTCATTAGTATTATTCTATTTATTATTATTATTATTATTATTATTATTATTATTATTATTATTATTATTATTATTATTATTATTATTATTATTATTATTATTATTATACTTTATCTTCATATATATAAAGTTGAATATACAGGGTGCTCCATAAGTCTGAAAACAGATAAAATAAACGTCTATAAAGCGTTTTCGATATATTGAGCTTTTTTCTGTGCACATTGGTGGAACCAAATTAGCCATTCCTAGAGAACACATTGAATAGTCTCTGATGTGGTTCGTGGACACACTTCAATGATATGTTTCTGTAGATGCACAACGAATTGAATCATCATAGCGTACACCGTGGAGGATGCACATTGGAGTTACAGTCATACTCATAAGCATTACTAGAGGGGGGTCAGAGGCGGACATGAAACCCCCACAATACTATTGTCCTTGTCCCTAGAATACAGTTGGATTGCAGGCTGAAATTGTAATCGTTGAAAAGTTCTTTCAATTCTCAGAAGCAAAGTACCATGTCTCCTCTAGCAAAATATTCTATTTATGCCAGTGGATGTAATCTGTTGAATTCAACAGATTTCACCCATCATAGAACAAAATGATTTGGAATGTTTCTCTTTGCTTAAACTCTTAGTTATCTACGAGAAAAAAAAAAACTTTTCGATATTTTCAGACTTATCAGACACCCTGTACGTATGTTAGTCCGCAATACCACAGCACTGGGCTACATCTTCGAGTTAATTGTAGGGAAGAACCAGTCTCGGACATCGCCAGGCATTTAGCTGGCTATTATTAAAAATAATATACCACGTGGTCTTTGGTTTGAATTACAGTAGAAAGAGACCATACCATGAAAGTACTCTCAATCGTGGGACATAGGCATTTTGTCCAGAAAGCCAATAACACTAGCACTATGAGTTAGTGAACCTACCATGGATCACTCACCGTCAGTTGGAAGTGTGGGATCCAGCTGGTCAATTTTTTTCTAGACTTTAGCATCACAAAATCGCTTTATTAGTTTCCACACTTGACTTCGTGCATATAATCAAAGTACGATTGCAGGTAAGTTAGAAAAAATGCTTTTCTTTTATTTATTTATTTTCACTTTGATTCAAAGTTGTAATGACAAGAGGTCTGACTGTTGGATACAAAACATAAAAGCGCAACCACGAACCACGTATGTTAAATACAGGATGGTCCAAAAGTAGGTGTACAGTCCCGTATTGATCGGTCATGACATTTTATATCATTTACACTTATTGTTATTCATACAGTTATTGACCTAGTTTCGTCCTTATCTGTTCTTAATTTAACACTTAACACTTATACACTTATACCTTAAGCTCGGAACAAACCAAAGCCAATAAAGTCATTATCTTAATACACCTGTAAATTAAAATATCATACTTGATCAATGCTGGTCTGTATACCCACTTTTGGGCCACCCTATATATATATAAATGAAAGTGACTATGTTTGCAACTTAATAACTCTTAAACCACGAAACCAATCTCGATCAAATTTGCCACATAGATGAGATTCAGACATGGGATGATTCTCATTATTTCACTTTTGATGTTGCAGCTTAGGGTTGGGGGAAGGGGAGATATATGAAAATGATCGAAAATGACCGATATTAGCGTCAAATTCATAATTTTTCGTAGTCGCTCAGGCGAACAGTGACACTTTGTTTGCCGTTTAAACCCAAATACAGCCCTCGTTACAGTACTCCTAATAAGGGAGATATGGTGACATTTAAAAATAATTGAAAATGACCGATATTAATGTCAAATTCATAGTTTCTGGAGATCCCTAAGTTGATTGGTGACAGTTTTATGTCCAAAATGAAACGTATTCTTCCCGTGCGAAGAACGGGATATTCTTCTCGTCTGAATTAAACGGTTACTGAGGGAACATTCTTTCAAAGTCTTGTTAACAGATTTTAAAAAATCGGATATAATTTTCACAGAGAAGAAGTCATATGATTCCAATAATCTAAGACAAGAATTCTTTTTTCTTTTCTTTCTTCTTCTTCTTCTTCTTTTTTAAAATAACATGTCAATCACATTTGTTACTGTAAAACTGGAATATTTGCTCGGAAAGTGTACAGCAAACTTTCCTAATCTATGTAAATTTAGTTGAATATATCGTTTCAGGCCTCCATTACGCCCTCCAATAATTTAGAAATTTACACATTTTTTTAAAAAAAAGTAATCAATAAAAATGTTGCATTTTATCATATTGTCATATTACAGTATGTGTGTTTGAGTAGTGATTCTAGGAAAGAAATCTTATTTTATTTTATTATTTTTTACTTTGTTTGATACGATTACAATTTATAAGATACTTCGACTCGTTTCCTCCGCCTCCTATTCTTTTTAATTCAAGAGAACATAATAATAATACCGTAAAATGTATGTTCTTGACGTTTCTATGGTTTCCTAACAAAAACAACATTAAAATTTCTGCTTCTAACTTGTGATGTCTGTTTTACCTTTTTTTAAAAAAAAATTTTTTTACTCTCTTTTTCTTAACGGTTTTCGATGAGTAAATGAAACCCAAAGCTGTCAAACGATTGGTAAACGTGTCTTTATTTCGTTTACGTACATTTCTCGAAGTACCTTAATAGCAAGGTGGGATCCATTTTGTTTTTCAACTTCATGTCTTCATATTTACTCCAATCTACCATATTTTAAGAGAAAAACAGAAATAGAAAAAAAAAGAAGAAGCACTTAAGGACGAGAAGCATTAAAAAATCAACATGCTTAGTCGAAGGATATTACTTTTTGAAGAAATTTTATTGTTTGGGCGTACATAATGTGACGTGTAGCTGTGAAAGTAATCCCTTTAGTTACGAACAAAATAATGTTCATTGTTGTCAATTTAGAAGGACAATATTATCGAGTGAAACAAACAGGAAAAACGAGAAATTTATTTTCAGCCAATCAGAAACTACTTTAATATGAAATATTTTTCGTTTTTTTTTTCTAAATAATAGATCTGATGATCAAATAGACATACATATTGTTAAATTTACAGTAAAATAAGCCTCTTTATGGAGCACGATATGTAATAGTAAATTGTGACAAGTCATATAAGGAAAAAGAAGTCTTTGATTTGTTACCAAAGAATGGAGCTGATGAGAAATGACCTTTGGAATATTTAATCTTAAGGGGAAGTACAGGAAGCACATTAGCTCACTGGTAAAGCGTTTACCTCTGCTTTGTGGGATCCCTGATTCGATCCCGGCCAAGTAAGTTTGTGGGTACAACATCGTGTGCATAGGTTTTCCCAACCCCCACCAAGTGAACTTTGTGGTGGACAAACACCGCGTGCGTGGGTTTCCTCGGGGTTCTGCAGTTTCCTCCCACTTTCTTCATTCTACCATTTCATTCATTATTCATCATCACCGTCTCTATTAGCCTAACCGGCATAACCGTGGGAACCCCATTTCATATTTCCCCCCTATTTCCTCCCACATTGTCATTCTACCAATCATTCCATCATTCACTTACTTTATCATCGCATCCCTTAACCTAACGAGCACAAGCGGGAGACGTTAAACTAAAAATTTTAATTTAATTTCATTAAAGGGAAATACAATGTCCGTTATTTTCCTGCTGGCAGGTAACACTTCTCCACTAAAACATTGTAATTTGTACTATTACTTAAAAGAGTACACTTTCCCTATTGCGGGAGGAAAAAAAAACTCTGTCATTCATTGCTTTTAACAAATTTTTATTGCAAGGACACAGGTATTTACAACATAGCTAAAGCCTGTGACAAACATCTTGGCATTTCAGCTAAACGAATAAAACACAAACTCTGACGCGACGTTGCCAAATGCTTAGGGGAGTGGCTATGGCTAAGCAGATGAACTACAGCGCGATCAGGTGGCAGAGGATAGACGTGTAAAATAAACGTGGCAATTCCGCTGGCCTCTCATTTGCTAGCAGCATTTAAAGGGAACTTGGAGCGCCGCCTTCAAATGCCAAGATGTTTGTCACGCCGTTTAATTACCTATCCTCACTATTTAATTAGTAATAGTTCAAATTAAAGTTAGGTTTGTTTCATTGTAATGCACTACTATTTTATATCTGCACCGCATTATATTACATAATATTTGGAATCAAGACCGGATCCAGGATTTTCTGAGGGGGGTGCACCAATAACTATCAGTACATTTGAATCAAATTTAATTTTTTTCAAAAAATGCCTTTAGGCATCTGTGATGTGTATGAGGAACTGGCTTAAACTATTGTGTTTAGCAAAACCGCTTTCTTTTAAGTCCGAAACGGAAACATGACATGAAATTTTAGAAAAGTATTTATATTTCCACTGCCAGTTTCTCACTTTAGATAGTGTATATTCAGAACGGAGGAGTGGTGCACGTGTTCCGGAGCACATCCCATAAATCCGTCTCTGTTTGGAATGATATTTGATATACCATAAAAATTTGATCTTACACTTCATCTGTACTCTTTCTCTTATAAAAACAATCTAGTTATATAATCCCCCCCCCCTGAAAATATAGATGTAAGTATTTTACAATTACTTATTGTCTTTTCAGGTGCAGAATAACGTTCAATACCACATAGACGTAATGATTTGTAGCATTGTGCACCCCTTCGAAAGCTTGGAACTCCTCGAACAAATATTTCTGGGTGCGCGCTTGTAGCTAGATATTATATAATCTTCATAATATGCATATGACAATAGTGTATTGTATGCAGTGCAAGAGAATGAATAAAGTTATTATTTTTATTTTTAGTATGTGAAAATTCAGCACTTAAGAACTGAAATTGTAACACATAAAAATAAGTAATATGCATAGCATTATGACATAATGAAATGGTATGTAGGAACGTGCGCGTATTATAATAATTCGTGCAAGTTTAAATACTTCCGCAAATTGTGTACGGCATTCACATTGGTACTACTTTTGTTTTAAATTGAATGTCAAGAAAAGAAATAAAAGAACTCATATCAAGGCCGTTTTCACCTTGGCACTTCTTTGGATAATTATGATTCTCCTGCTCCTCCTGCCCCTCAGAGAGAGGAAGTTCGTTTACTGTACACTGCGCACAATTATTATTATTATTATTATTATTATTATTATTATTATTATTATTATTATTATTATTATTATTATTATTATTATTATTATTATTATTATTATTATATCTTACAAAGTGTTAGCATAAACAATGGAAATTGAAGATACGCATAATTGTGTTTTTTAAAAAGAGCATTGTGTTTATATTGATATTTATAGATTTGTTACCTGAAGAGAAAATTAGTAACACGTTAGAGAACTTGAGGAAGCGCTGTAAAGAATATGGGATGAAAATAAAATGTTAGAAAGACAAAAGCCATAGTGATTGGAACGAAGCGGTCTGTGTCAAATATAGAAGTAGGAGGGGAGAAAATAGAACAGGTGACTAGTTTTCCATATCTGGGTAGTATTATTAGTAATGATATGAAGTGTTAGAAAGACAAAAGCCATGGTGATTGGAACTAAGAGATCGTTGTCAAATATAGAAGTAGGAGGGGAGAAAATAGAACAGGTGACTAGTTTTCGATATCTGGGTAGTATTATTAGTAATGATATGAAGTGTTAGAAAGACAAAAGCCATGGTGATTGGAACTAAGAGATCGTTGTCAAATATAGAAGTAGGAGGGGAGAAAATAGAACAGGTGACTAGTTTTCGATATCTGGGTAGTATTATTAGTAATGATATGAAGTGTTAGAAAGACAAAAGCCATGGTGATTGGAACGAAGAGATCGTTGTCAAATATAGAAGTAGGAGGGGAGAAAATAGAACAGGTGACTAGTTTTCGATATCTGGGTAGTATTATTAGTAATGATATGAAGTGTTAGAAAGACAAAAGCCATGGTGATATGAACAAAGAGATCGTTGTCAAATATAGAAGTAGGAGGGGAGAAAATAGAACAGGTGACTAGTTTTCGATATCTGGGTAGTATTATTAGTAATGATATGAAGTGTTAGAAAGACAAAAGCCATGGTGATTGGAACTAAGAGATCGTTGTCAAATATAGAAGTAGGAGGGGAGAAAATAGAACAGGTGACTAGTTTTCGATATCTGGGTAGTATTATTAGTAATGATATGAAGTGTTAGAAAGACAAAAGCCATGGTGATTGGAACGAAGCGGTCGGTGTCAAATATAGAAGTTGGAGGGGAGAGAATAGAACAGGTGACTAGTTTTCGATACCTGGGTAGTATTATTAGTAATGATATGAAGTGTTAGAAAGACAAAAGCCATGGTGATTGGAACGAAGCGGTCTGTGTCAAATATAGAAGTAGGAGGGGTAAAATAGAACGCGTGACTAGTTTTCGATACTTGAATAGTAGTATTATTAGTGATGATGTGAAGTGTGAACGTGATAGAAAAACAAGGAAAGGAATGGCAAAAGAAGCCTTTAGGAGGAAGAAAAAAATATTTTGTGGGACCTTGAGTACAGAGTTGAGAAAAAGACTCGTAAAACACTTCGTGTGGAGTATTGGATTGTATGGAGCAGAAACTTGGATATTACGTAAAAATGATGAAAATCGACTGGAAGCTTTCGAAATGTGGGTGTGGAGAAGAATGGAGAGAATTAGCTGGGTGAAACGGAAAACGAATGAGAGGGTCTTAGAAATGGTGCAGGAAAAAAGAACAATTTTAGATATTATTAAGAAGAGGAAGAGAAACTGGCTGGGACATTGATAAGGAGATACAATTAATGGACGATATCAAAACAGAAAAAATAGTTCATGAAGACGAAGAGTTAACTGAAGACTGTGCAGCATGGAAGACTGTGCGTTGCGGCAAGTGACCTGCTAATAATGGCAGAATACCTATGACGATGATAACCCTACACTTTAGTTAAAAGACTAGCTGGCATTGTTGAATAATGGGCGGTGTGCAAAGGTGCACGTACATCCCCCCCCCCTTCGTTGTAAATATACACTACCTAAAGTGAGAAGCTAGCAGTGAAAATAGCAACACTTACGAAAATTCCTGCTGCCATGTTTCCATTTGACCTTAAAACAAAGGGAAGTTTTGCAAAATCGATAGTTTAAGTCAATTTTCTAAAAGTTGAAAGAAATGGATTCACCGAGAACAGACACCATTTCCAGGGCATTTTCTAATTCTCACTACAGATGCCTAAAGACATTTAAAAAAAATCAATTCAAGTCAAGTGTACTGGTAGTTATTGGAGCACCCCCCTCAGAAAATCCTGGATCCGACCCTGGCGGTGTGTATAGCCAAGCGGTCAGCTGTTTCAGGCTACTGATAGCGCTGTCACATAGGAACTTTTAGTCCTTGATATTTGAGAAATGAAATGAAATGAAATCTTTGAGTTTTACGTCCCACGGTTATGATGGTGATGGTGATTATGAGAAATGAATGAAATGGTGGAATGAAGAAAGTGGGAGGAAACGGGAGAACCCCTAGAAAACCCACGCGCATGGTGTTTGTCCACCACAAAGTTCACTTGGAGGGAGCAGGGTTTGAACCCGGGACCCCATGCATCAGAAGTGAACGGGTGTCTGAGTCACTCTATCACTGAGTCACCGCGGCCCCTCCTTGATATTTGTGTCAGTTGTAGCTTATGGAGATACAGAGGGAAAAATGTATAGTGTAATTGATCTTCCTTCGGAAGCCGTTAGTCTTTCGGGTGGAATATTGTATTCTTTAGGAGAGAAACACGGACATTACACAAAAATGACGAAAAAAGACGATAGGCCTTCGAAGTATGGGGATATGGAGAAGAATTGAGGAAATTTGCTACCTCAAACAGAATATAAATGAAAAAAAAGGTTAGAAATAGTGGGAAAAAATAACAGTTTTGAGGAAAATTATTTTTAAGAAGAAAGAGAAACTGGTATATTTATTGAGTAGAACATGTTTTATGAGTAGTGTTGCCAAGACGAGACGAGACGAGACGAACTCATAATGTTTGGAGAAGTCTCGTCTCGATTTTCTTAGAATTCTTACCTCATTCCGACTCTCGAAAAAAAATGTTTTCTTGTATCATATTGTAAATTTATGAGGAAAATCTATGCCCTGATTTTTTATGTTAATGTCACAAGTTATTGGAATCATTCCGCGAGGTACAAGAAGAGTGTGAGATAACAAAATTTGAACCATATTTATTATTGGAGTATATTGTGTAATGACTCATATATTATTAAACGTTGATATAACCGCTCTATAATGTGTTTGTATAATCGCTTTATTCTTCTTATATATAATTTGTATAATTTATAATTCTTACACTATGAACTGTAACATTAAAACAGTGTTTCAGATCTAAGACTTGTATGAACTAGTGTTGCTTCCGAGCGTGTGTAGTATCTCAAATCGAAAATGATACGAGAACTGTCGTGTGTCTCGTCTCATCTCGTCTCGAAATTAAAAGCGTACGAAAACGAGACGACATGAAAACTTGATCGTCTTGTTGGCAACGCTATTGATGAGGGGCGTGATAGAAAGTACAGCGGAAGGAAAAAGAGAGAGGGGACGAAGAGACCTACAATTGCTATATGGAATTAAATTGTACGTGATGTCAAAGAAGTTAACTGAGGGCTATGGTGCATGGAACTCTCTCAGCTTGCGATCAGTGACTTGCCACCAATATTACTCCTGTGTTGATATCTTTTAGTGCACATACAAAACGTATTTAGCGATTTTTCAAGTGCTAAGTTATTGGGACGTAGATATGAATGTACTACTGTATCAACTAATTAACTAATTAACCCTATGGCCTACGGAACCCGGAGATTCAACACCGCGTTCACAAAAGTTCTCCACTGACTTCTATCCTTAGCCAACTTGATCCAGTTTCTACTTTGTATTCCTATCTCTACGAGATCCATCTTAATAATATTTGTCCTCCCATCTGCGCCTAGGTCTTCCTGATAGTCGTTTTCCGATTGGTCTTCCAATTAAGACTTTGAAAGCGTTCCTACTTTTTTCCATTCTGGCAACATGACTTGCCCACCTAAGTCTCCTAGATTTGATGACCCTAACACTGTTTGGTAAACGATATAAATTATGTATTTTTTCGTTATGAAGTTTCCGCCATTCCCCATTTCCGTTCCTCTTGGGTCTGAATATTCGTCTAAGGATCTTGTTCTCATATACTTTCAGTCTGCGCTCTTTCCTTGGAGAAGCGACCTGTTTCGCAACCATACAGCACAACAGGCATGATCATCGTTTTATATATTTTAAGCTTCAAATTCCTTGACAGAATTCACGACGAATTTTGAATCGAATAATAACACTAATTTCTTGATTTCAGTCGATATTTAATTTCCTCTTTGATATAGTTTTAGTCTGTTAATATTGAACCTAGATATTTGAAGGTATCTTCTTTGTCGAAAGTATTTGATATTTTGACGCATCCGTAATTTACAGTATCCAGCGAATTTCCATGTATTCCATCTCAGCGAACTTCCATGTATTCCGAACAGTTCTATCTCAGCGAACTTCCGTGTATTTAGTTTTCGCTGCATTTACTTCTAAACCCATGTCGCTGCAAGCATTTAATAAGACCTCTGCATTTCTTTCTATTGTTTTCCTATCATCCCACTGGCGGTTTGAAAAAACATATAAACGCTAAAAGATACTATAAAGAGTAAATATATTTTCCACTATTTGAATTAATGTTAGATTATTATTCAACAAATAACATCAACCACTACTGTAAAACTAATTTCCTACCGTCATTAATCAATCAAATGATATGTATCCATAAACAAGGAAGCGGGCCTACCCAAAATTAAAATCCTAAAGCCGCCCCTGTATCATCCTCTATTATATTTACATAATTAGTATGCGCCATAAGCTGGTAAATGCTATTCAGTTCTAGGCCCTGGTTGTTGTCTCTGATTTTGTTCATAGCGTACTCCAGAACAAAGTTGAATAAAAATGGCGACAACGAATCAAATTGTTTCAATCCATTCTTGATGTGAAAGCTCGTGAACAAATATTTTCCTTTTCGGATTTTATTTCGGGATTCATTTTAACACATCTTAATTAATCTAAGTAGCTTTTTCAGTATTCCTTCTTCTGTACAACCAGGTAATCGAGCAAAAATTACTTATTATAGCGTTCTTGCTTTATAATTGACAAAACCTGAGTTCGAATGCAGCGGGTGCGGTTTTTATAGGAGTTTTCTTCAATGCCTGTTAAATGCCGGTATGCTACTCTTCAATATAGTCACTGGTTGATTTTCTTTTACTTTTCCCCCCCAATCTTGACGCCCACGGCTTATCCTGGTCACCTATCTTGCAACCAAAACATAGCTCATAAGCTTTTCTTATAATTTGATTTATTTTGCGTCTTTGAGACGCAAACGTTACCTCACCACAAACATAACAAAAGAGAGATAGATCATTCACACACTTTCGAGTCATAGCTGCAAGAACTGTTCACTGAAAAACACGAATGTATAAGAAAACACAGGTTTGGATGCAAGGAAACAACACACTTCATAAAGCACCACTTTACAGATGTGCTCGCAATACAATTAACATTATTTAAATGTGCAATTTCATTCCTATCCGAAGATGGGCGAGCCGTAGAAGGTAACACCTTCTCTAGGGCCATGAACATTCATTTATTGGTAGTATCATTGGCAGATGGGTATCAAAATTTATTTATTTATTGATATATTTATCTTTTTTTTTTATTTCAATATGATGAGAGCATAGGATGTAAATGATAAGGTACAAAACTCAAAGAAATGTGTTAGTTTAAATCCCAAATATCGGTTGCGTCGAATGGTAGAAGCTGGCTTCAATTATGGGCTATATGGATTGGCCATGAGTGTTATAATCTGCTGCAACATAAAAAAAAGAAGTAAAAAAAAAAAGAGATAAAGCGTTTTCGTTTTGATAACTAACTGTAAGACCACATTGCTACGTTAAATGAATCTTGTAGCTGTCATTTAAAAAAAAAAAATCTCGAAACCCTACTATTTTACCATGTAAACAAAGGCTTGAAAGAGACACACAACATTTTTTCCATCTTGCAAGGAGTTGAACAGTGTACAACTTTCTGGGACGTCTTGCTTGCTACCTGCTATCGCCCTCCCGCTGACATAAAAGGAAAAACCAGTTTCGCCGCTTCCGAAACAACGGATTCTTTTGGACAGGGAGGGGAAGTGTGCCAAAATACACATTTTTAATGAGGAGGTTCACTATTTGTCCACTAGAGTGCAGTGCTGCATGTGTGGAGAAACCTTTCATGCTTTCAAGAAGTTGTAACATCTAAATAGTAAATAGAAAGATCAGGATGCAAAGTTTTTTTTTTTTTTTTTTTAATTACAGTTACAAGATTCATTTAACATGATAATGTGGCTTTTAGAAACAATATTGCTAGATATGTCAACATGTGCCAGAATGTGATCCTGGTTCAGAAAAAAATATTTCCTAAGTAGAAGAGACTTAATCCGCCCTCAGCGTGATACTCTGCATTGTAGAAGCAATGAAATGTGTCCTATTGTTGAAGAAGAGATGTTAGAAAACTTCAGGAAGGGCTGTGAAGAGTATGGGATGAAAATAAACGTTAGAAAGATATAAAACCATGGTGATTGCAACGAAGCTGTCGGTATCAAATATAGAAGTAGGAGGGGAGAAAATTGTACAGGTGACTAGTTTTCGATACCTGAGTAGTATTATTAGTGAAGATATGAAAGTGTGAACGTGAAATAAAAGCCAAGCTCTGGCAAAACAACACCCAGTCCAACTTCTTCTCTTTCATTACCCGGACCTTATCGTCGTGGCGGGAGGATCTAAACCTTGAAGGGTGACCAATTGGGTCTGTATAGCTACAAAGAAAGAGTTTTTCTGATCAAGTAAATGAGCTCAAGTCACCATCACGACTAGCTTTCACCTAATTAGTAGCTCAAAACCTATTGAACTTGTTTGTACTGTGTGACCTATCAAACATCTAGTCTAGATGAGCAGTTGACTAGTATATAATGAGCGTATTGTTCTGACAACGTATATAGGTAAAATCGTGGAAAATATAGAAATTGAAACACACCGAATATGTCACATCTAGACATAACAATGAGTCACATTAGTTGTAATACCAAATGACTTGCTGTTGACGAGATATTATGGATATGATTTTCTCAACTTTATAGGTCCACTAATATAGAATATGTATAGTGAAATAATATTTTTTAAAATTATTTTATTACCGTAATATAATATATAATTGGACAGTGCATATTATATTCTTAATCTACTAATCATACAGATCACTTTGATATATAGGATATATAAATCAAGCTATTCTATATAATTCCACCCCTGAAGGGGCGGGGTCATTTCCGGGCAAGGAATTGAAAGCTATTTTGGAACTTGTTTGACAAACAATTTCAAAAAATATATATAGGTTGTTCCCAGATTCAAGGTTCAACCTTGGAATCTTCCTGGTGAAGGAGAAAAGAAGAATTTTAGACATTTGTATCATGAGGGATGTGCTAGAGGGTATGGTGATAGGAAAAAGAGGGAAGGGGCGAAGGAGACTACAATTAATGGATGATATCAAAAGAGAAAACTTGTACGTGAAGACAAAGAAGTTAGCGGAAGAAGGAAGTTTCTCATTAAGGACGTACCACTAATGGCAGAATACTTATGATAATGATGATGATGACTTGATGACTACCATGAAGCTCGTAATTCAAAGCTAATAATAGGAACTTCAGCTGTTTTTGTTCACTATATTTGTAGTGTAAATTTTATGGTGTCTAGTCACGATATGCTGTGGTGAAAACCATGTGGCTAAAAGTTATCAGCAGATCTAAGCCCAACTAGTAAACTGACTCGTTTGACTTTCAGAGAAAAATGAATACGTCATTAGAACTAAAATTCTCATGTGAATTCCAATGTTTGTACAAAGGTAACACTACATTCCAATTGAGGAAACTGTAGTAATTCCTTATGTTACTGTTGTTCTAGAATTCATTTTCTTCAAAGATTTTATCAATTTTCTGCGTTCTCGTAAATAATGTATTTTGGATTTATAAATAATTACATAATGAAGCTTAAATTAAGCCGTATTTCTCACCGTTCGTGAGAATTTCGTTACACTACTCGTGTTAATTTTCAATTTACGCAATGCATATTTATGGCATATCATATCACTATCATTATCACTATCAAGAAATCTTAGTTTTATATTTGACATCACTTATAACCTTGGTTGCATTTTTGGATGTTCATAATATGTTATGTAATGATTTGTTTCGGATGTTATCGCCCAAATGACCAGATCGCATGTCAAAGTATATATTTTAATTCATACCGCAAAATTATGGGATATTTTTTGAAACCGTGGAGATACAGAATTGAAACCGGAAATGGTACGTCAATAGGATGGCAGGCAGTGACGTTACTAGGGGGCGGCAAACCGGGCTCGTGCCCCGGGCGTCGGATTGGGAGAGCGCATAATTGGGCAAATATTTGGGGGAGCGTTTTGGTTTGGTTCGTCAGGGGGCGCTAGGACCCGGGCGACAACTAGTGTAGTTGCGTCGCTGGTGGCAGGAAATGAAATGAAATCTTTAAGTTTTACGTCCCACGGTTATCCCGACTAGGCTAAAGAAGACGGTGATGATGAGAAATGGATGAAATGGTGGAATGAAGAAAGTGGAAGGAAACGGGAGAACCCCGAGAAAACCCACGCACACGGTGTTTGTCCACCAGAAAGTCCACTTGGCGTGAACTGGGATTAAACCAAGGACACCATGCACCAGAAGTGAACGCTCTACCACTGAGCTACCGCGGCTCGTGATAGGGTGACAATAAAGATAAGAGAAACCTATTTTTGAGATGGTGGATGCATATCAAGAAATCATTTCTAGATATTTTTTTAGTTTTTGTTCTATTGAAATCCAATAATAAAGTGGTTCCCAAAGTGAACCCCAACACAAATTTTTGCAATTACAAACATCCTTACTTGTGGCATCGATAATATTGGTATGTTAGTTTATGTTGGGTTGTGCTTTGTTAGGTTATGTTGGTTTTGTCAGTGCAGATTAAGTTTGTGTAGGTTAGGTTAACAAAACGGAAATTTGTTTATACGCTAATATTTTTGTGGCAGGAAAGGTTGCAATATTGGAATATGAATGCAATATTGCATGCAATATATTGCAATAGGCTCTAACATTACCTATTCTTTATTCTACATTTCGTTGAAAAAAAAAATAATAAAATACTTAAAACAAATATGGTGGCATAGATACCCAAGGGGGTTACAAATGTACCCCAGTGTAGTTTTAGCCATATACGCAAGCAGATAACCGTACAATAAGAATCGTTATTGAGGAAATAAGTTTCCTTACAGTCCGGTCCACAATATAAAGAAAGCTAGTCACCCTATGATATCTGCGACACAAAATATACAGTAAAACATCTGCTTGGGGTACATTTGTACCCCCCTTGGCTATCCGAAGGTTAACTAATGGAATATACAGTATATATATCTCGATCAAATTTTCAACATAGATGAGGTTTGGGTGTGGGATGGTTTTTGGCATTTCACTTTGACGGTGCAATTTAGTGGAGGGGAAGATATGTAAAAATTACCGAAACTATTGTTTTCGGGGTCCCTGAGGTGAACAGTGACAATACCCATGCCGTTTAAATTCAAATTCAGTTCCGCAACTTGGGGGAGAGGAAGGGGGTATATACAGGGTGTCCATTGGACAATATACAATGCAACCCGGAGTTCGGGATAATAGAACTTTTGAACCTGAAGTGATACACAAATAATGGTTATACCAAAATGAAGCCTTGTTCAGGCATATATTTTAAAACTAGGAAGCAACGATTGAAGTACACTAGGAAACACACAGTGTTACCAGATGTAACCGAAGGTGTAAATCAATTTTTTTGCAAAACATGTAAATTGACTCATAACTCATACGTATGGATGTTCTGTCGTTAATTTTCAGTTTGGTTAGTTGAAGTAGTTTGGAAACTATGAAGCAGAAAAAAGAATTTTTCATTTCCACCGATAACTAATCGGATGAGACCTCTGTAAGGGGGAACTAAGGAAATTGTAGTTTTCATAAATTAACACTCTGAATTGGCAACTTTGCTGATGTTTCAGTGCATCAAAAGGTGTGTTAAGGATCTGTCTACATTATGCAATTCCTGAAAACAATGAAAAGCAAACTTTGAAATTATCATGATAAAATGTTTACTTACATGCACCCGGCAACACTGCTATTCATTTCTATGGGGCTATTTAAAAGCAAGAAGTATACAAGAACAATTCTCGAACTATTCAAGACCTGGAAACGAACATTCGCAATGCCATTGAGAACATTAACATCTAATCTTTGTAAAGTTGCTGCCAATCTGATGAAACGCGTGAACCAGTGTTTGAATCAAAACAAGGGACACTCCCAGCATCCGCTGTAGAGCTGGTAACTCATTTCTGATAGTGGGGCCGCGGTGGCTCAGTGGTAGAGCGTTCACCTCTGGTGCTCGGGGTCCCGGGTTCGATCCCAGCCCCCGCCAAGTGAACTTTGTAGTGGACAAACTCCGTGTGCGCGGGTTTTCTCGGGGTTCTCCCGTTTCCTCCCACTTTCATCATTCCACCATTTCATTCATTACTCATCATCACCGTCTCGTTTAGCCTAACCGGCATAACCGTGGGACGTAAAACTCAAAGATTTCATTTCATTTTTTTTCATTTCTGATAGTAGCAGTGTTGCCGGGTGCATGTAAGTAAACGTTGATAACAGTGAGTTTTTGCAGAAAGTATCGATGACTTCGATTTAAATTTGAAAGGAAAAATATTTAAGGAATTATTGAGCAGGTATTTGTGCGAACTTAAGTTGAATAGAAAAAGTAATTAATATTATGTATTACTATATTAACTGCGATAATCATATTTAATTATTTTATGTTGTTTTTTTTTATAATATACAATATCCATAGTGAACATATGAATGTGTGCATATAAAATGTATGAGATATATATACGTTATGTGTTCGTGCATATATATTTTGTACGTATAAATATTGGTGTTTATATATGCATTTATATGTATATATATCTAAGTGTATATATGTATTATGTATGTACGACTATATATAGAATTAGAATATGAGTTTATAGTTCATAAGATGTATGCATTGATCTATGGAATGTCTGCATACAAAGTTATATACTGTATTTGCTTATTGCTAGTTTAATATTTTTACTATTTTCATTTTTGTTATTTTTCACTTATAAATTTCTATTTTACTTATTATAATATAATAATATAATCAATTGTGTACACCTATAATTGGAGAGATTTGTCTGTTTAGGGATACGCACGAGACAAGATTTGTGGGTGTCTTGTCTCGAAAATGTGTCTGTAAAAGTGACGTCTCGACTCGAAAAATGTATGTTTTTTTTTTTATTGGAAGAGCCATGTCTCGACTCGAATTTTGTCAGGTAAATCCTGTCTCGACTCGTCTCGTGCTCATCCCTATCTCTGTTGGAGTAAATAAATAAATAAATAAATTGAAACGAAATTACACAATTATGTATTTCTATGGTGTAGCTGAAGATAAAACGAAACCTGAATGTTGGGAAGACATAGAGCGAAGAGCTAAAGGCATTATCAAAAAGTGTACAAGTACGAGGGTGAGTCAATAAGTAACTGCAATATTTTTCTATTTCCTTTCAGGTTAGCTCTGCGGCATTGTGAGCTCATAAAATGCTATGCCTGTGGTGGGTTGCAGCGTTATCGCATCAGTCTGCTTTGCGCTGTTGCGAAGTAAAGATGACCGCACCACTCTCTGTGTGCACCAGCGTTCTGTCATCCACTTTCTTTGGCCGGAAGGTGTACCCAGAGAAAATTAATAGAAGATTTTCAGTACAATACGGAGACAATGTGTTGCCACAGCGAAGTGCTTACCAGTAGATTGAACAGTTCAAAACTGGGCGAACGAGAGTGAAGGATGAGGAAAGAGCAGGGCGTTCAGCTACAGCAACAACTGATTACATTATTGAACGAGTCTGTGCCTTGATTCTGAATAACAGACGAGTGATTGTTTTATGAAGTGGCAATCCATATGCAGATTAGTCATGGTTCTGCATATGACACCATGCATAACAGGCTCAACAGGATCGGAGTCTGTGCAAGATGGGTTCCGAAAAAACTCGATGAAGAGCACAAGCAGAAACCGTGTGAAAATCTGCGAGTACTTACTGGACCGTTGTGCTAACGAAGATGAAGCGTTTCTGAGGTGAATCACCACTAGAGATGATTCATCACTTGGAACCAGAGAGCAAATACCAGAGCAAGGAATGGAAGCACTCGGGATTTCCAATCCAGAAGAAACTCAAGAGTCAACTTTCTGCAGGGAAAGTAATGCTCACAATAATTTAGAACTCACAAGGGCCAATCCAAACATTACCTGGAAAAGGGGTCAACAATAAACAGTAAAAAGTACAGTGATAGGCTGGTAAGAAAGTTGAAGCTTGCATTCGTAATACATGCAGAGGTCTTTTGTCTGCAGGCGTTCTTGTATTGCATGACAATGCGCATCCACATACCGCCGCCCACACCACTCAAACGCTTCAGACGCTGAGTTTCGAGGTGTTGGAGGACCCTGCACACAGTTCCGATATCGCCACGTCGGATTACTATCTGTTTGGTTCACTTTAAAAATACTCTTAGACGCCGTTGATCAGCAGATGAAGGAAGCGATGCATTCGTGGCTTGCTACGCAACCAAAAACTTTTTTTTTTTTAGAGGATTAGGAATGTGCACGAGTCGACACATGCCTCGAATCTCAACTCGACTCGACTCGAATTAGACTCGAGGTTCGAATCGAGATACACTTTGTAAAATTCGAGACGAGTCGAGATAAACATATTTCTCCACTCGAATTTTCGATTCAAGACACGAGTCGAGTCGAGTCGAGACTGCACGTAAAAATCTCGACTCGAGTCTACTCGAATGTCTCGAAAATCTTTCTATAATTTTTAATATTATTTTGAAGAAAGTATTCACTCAGAAACAGCCTTGAAACCAATTCCAGCATTTATTATTTTAGAAATATACAGAACGCATAAATTTAATAGTTAATCTTTCAATATCAAGATTTAATTTTCAGTTCAATTTAGTTGATTAAAACTAATAAATAATGTCGTGATATTTCATTGTACTTCAAACAATAATAATAATAATAATAATAATAATAATAATAATAATAATAATAATAATAATAATAATAATAAATTATCTAGTTTGTACAAAACTATTGCGATAAAGTGAACTTCATAAATTCTCTGAATGAGCAATTGGCAGTCTATAGTAATTTAGCATAGTTTTAATTATTGTGTGTGTGCACATGCGGTGCCAATTCTTCCCAGCGACCTACCAAAGTTCATTGCCTCTATGCCAATACGCGTCGCCGTTGTTATCCGTACCAAAGGTGGACATACTGGCAATTAGGTAGGTAGTCATAATGTTCTGGCTGATGTGTGCGTATATTTAACTCATATATTTTGTGTCTCTACTCGAATTTCGAGACGTCTCGTCTGAATTCGAGTCCAGTCGAGACAGAACTGTCGAGTCGAGGCCACATTTTCTCGAGACGAGTCGAGATACGCTTAAATCTCGACTCGACTCGACTCGACTCGTGCGCACCCCTAAACAGGATATTAAAAAGCTTGTGCAACGATACACCAGGTACATTGAAAAGCAGGGTGACTATGTTGAAAAATGATATAAATTGTAGGGTCTACCTTGTGGAAATAAATAATAAAAAATTGATTGCAGATATTTACTGACTTATCGTCATGTGTAGTGGCGAAATACGAGTGGAGAAATACGTTTGTCTCGACTCGTCTCGAATTTTACAAAGTCTGTCTTGACTCGAATCTCGACTCGAGTCTCGACTCGTGCGCATTCCTAATCCTCTGAAAAAAAAAGTTTTTGGTTGCGCAGCAAGCCACGAATGCATCGCTTCCTTCATCTGCTGATCGGAGCTGAATCGACATGATCGAAAGCTGTCTCACAATGGGGAATCATTTGGGGGAAACGATCCATCGTCAGTAAATTCCTCTCTTACAAAAAAGAGAAGAAATTCTATGGAACAGGGCTAAATTCCAAAGTGAGGGAATAGCTGTACCAGAACATTTCCCTGATTAAATAAAAAAAAAAAAAAATGAGAGAACATTTTTCTGACTGCATCTTGGGATATTTCTTTTTGGACCAAAAGATCCAATGTATTTCAATCAAACATTTTCTTGTAGGCCTTATATCTGGAGAACTACATATAGTGTAGCTAAATTCAAACTATCACCTAATTTAGTATGATGTAGCTATTCCATAGAAAATAGGAAAAGTCGATTTAAGGACCGATTAAAAATTTTGTGGGCCCTGATTCAAAAACTAACTATTGACCAAGATCGCAATAATTTAATACTTTTTCTTTTTATCATTCCTAAAATCCTTGTTTTCGTTCTACATTCAAAATATTGAAGAATTTACTCTGGTATTTTCCATATACGCATCCCGAAAGCTCCAATCAGTTCTTGTCGCTCTTTCGTAATGTTGCCACTTTGATCTCACATTAAACAATCGTCCCCAGAGAATATTCGGTGAATCTTTCTCGTATTTTTCAGAAAAATAGGCTAAAAATAACTTTAATTATTGGCTCAAACACCGATTTCCCCCCCCCCCCCCCACATAAAATCCAGTTCGTGTTTATAAATTTTACACTTCACGTGAGGTTTAGACATATCCTTCTGTTTATAACACAAAAATTAATTCTCACATCCTTCACTCTGATAATTACCGAATAATACAAATTGGCAGTTTCTTGCGAAAAGTGTGCTGGAAATTACATCTTGGAGGGTGCTTATTATTATGTAACAGGTATTTATTTTGTAAATATTGTATGAAATTCTATTCATTACGTTTCAATAGTATTTTTTTTTTAATACGATAAACAACCTTCATTTGTTTATGATCTGCATAACACATAATATGTAATACATAATCATTTTGGAAGTTTTTAAAGTATGGCGTAAACTTGGGACTTCCATAAGATATAATTTGTTTGTTTATTATTATCATCTTTAGAAAAGATAATATTAAAAAGGATAAGAATACTGACTGAACACTAGAATTCAAAATTCAAAGTGTGTATTATATGTGGAGGAAAAGAGAGATGAAATTTTTAACTTTTACGTTCCACACTTATACCGGTTAGACTAAAGGAGACGGTGATAATGAGAGATGAGTGAAAATGGTGGAATGAAGAAAGTGGGAGGAAACGGGAGAACCCCTGTTGAAAACCCACGAGTACGTCCACCACAAAGTCTACATGGCGCGAACTGGGATCGAACTAGGGACCCCAAGCACGGAAGGTGAACGCTCTACCACTAAGCCACCGCGTCCCCTTCAGAGGAAAAGAGTAGTGATGCAGCATACACTGCAGAAGTAAGCGAAGGATTTTTTTATTTTTTATTTTTTAAGTTGGAAATATTTTTCATCGCTGTACCGTCTAACAATTTAACCCCAACCAACAGGATTGCATCCATTATTTTTGTTTTTCAGCACATTGATTTATTGGGGAAATTATTTTGTAATCTACGAAGGTGATTCAGAAAGAAATGCATCCAAGCCCACTCTTGACCAATAGTACTGCAAATATTCTGAACTGTTTATCATTAATGCATTGATGTTTAAGAGTCTTCATCCCAGCGAAATTAAAATACCGCTAATTTTACAGTAATTATGTGATATTTTCAAATAGATAAAAGATAATTGAAATGTGGAACAAGAGCGCCCTAGACAATATCATTTTACATGAGATACCGTTATCACGACTCACTTATCTGCTTTCGATTTCGAGCCATTTTGAAAATCGGCATTTATTTTCGCGTTTCTAAACGGCTGAAAAGGGAAAGCCACTAGGTGACTTGTGATAACGGTACCTCACGCAAAATAATATCGTCTAGGGCGCTCTTGTTCCACATTTCAATTATCTTTTATCTATTTGAAGATATCACATAATTACTGTAAAATTAGCGGTATTTTAATTTCCCCGGGATGAGGCCTCTTAAGGGCCAACGTTACAGTTGTGACGTGGAGGTGGAAGCTGTAGTTCGGCAATGGTGTCGCCATCATCCACCACACAATTCTTCGACGACGGCATGAAAAATCTTGTTTCGCGTTGGCGCAAGTGTATTCCCCGTAACACGCTTGCGTTGAAATATGAAGCCACCACTTGTAGCTGAAATTGCAAGCATTCCACTGATACCTGTATCGGTGCTATCTGTGAAATACAAATAAAGATATCAGCTTGGAGGCTTTACTTTCTGAATCACCCTCGTACTTAAAAAAAAACTTCTCAATCAGTGACGGGATCCCCTAGGCCTAGACACCCCAGCTTTTTTGAGTACTAAAAATAATTTAAGCTATTATTTATATATTTTTGAAAGTTTATAGTAAACTCATGGTATACCTATTATAGTGTGAGTTCTGGCCGGACCCTTGAGGTTTTACCTTCTAGATCCGCCACTGTTCTCAATTCGACTCGTTTATATTGTATATGTTGTGGGATGTACACGTACATCTTCGTCATAATATATGGACTGTTATTGATAATTCTTCTCTTGTTTGAAAGTATGCTTTCGAGATGCTTCCACGAACATTTCATCAGGATCTAGTCTTCGAATTGGAATACGAAATTTCTGATATACTATTGAAGTCACTATAATTGTGTTTCCTATGTGGTTTGTAGGGTAAATATGTGTACCAGAAAGCACAAGAATTAAGAGGGAAAGCTAACAAAAGTATACGAACGTTCGGCATCGAAGATCAACAAGGTAATGTAACCACTAACCATCAAAGTATCCTTGAAATTTGGGAGGAATACATAAAAGATGTTTACCCAACATTGTTAGGATCGTCAAGTCTAGGAGGCTTAGGTGGGCAGGTCATGTAGCTAGAATGGAAGAAAGTAAAAACGCTTTCAAAGTCTTGACTGGTAGACCCATAGGAAAACGACCATTAGGAAGACCTAGGCGCAGATGGGAGGATAATATTAAGATAGATCTCTGAGATAGGAATACAAAGTAGAAACTGGATCCAATTAGCTAAGGATAGAAGTCAGTGGAGAGCTTTTGTGAACGCGGCACTGAACCTCCGGGTTCCATAGGCCATAGAGTTAGTTTAGTTAGTTAGTTTTTTAGTATGATCAGAAGAACCTCCCCCAAAATATTACAATCGAAGCAGAGGAAGAGGTGGATGATGATGAAAAAGGACTCGGTATATTGAAAAGTGGAGTTGTACAAGCAATCAAAGACATGCGAAGGAGAAAGGTTACTGGAGAAGACGACATGCCAGTAGATTTGCTCAAGGGATTAGGAGACAACGCAATGAAAGTACTGACATTCCTTATTAACAAGATCTATCTGAGTGGAGAATGGCCAAAGGATTTTCTTGATGTTACAATGATTGCATTGCCCAAGAGAAAACAAGCAAAGAAGTGCAGTGATCACAGAACCATTAGCCTGATTGCCCACACTGGAAGGATCATTGCACGCATACTGAACAGCGGCTGGAAAGTAAGATAGATGAGAGGTTACAAGAAGATCAATTTGGATTCCGGAAAGGAAAAGGCACCAGAGATGCTATTGGATTGATGAGAACTATATCAAAAAGAATTCTTGATGTAAAGGAAGAGTTGTGTTTGTGCTTCACCAACTGGCGAAAAGCTTTCGACCGAGTCAATTGGACGAAACTTCTGAAAATACTTTTAAAAAATCGGAGTCAACTGGAGAGATCGACGACTTATTTAAAACCTGTACACGGGACAACGAGTGAATCTGCGTTTGAACGAAGGAGAAACCAATAGTGTGGAGATTAGACGAGGAGTCAGACAAGGATGTAGTTTGTCGCCCCAAATTATTCAACATTTACAGTGAATGTTTAATGAAGGAAGCATTAATGGGAATTGGAGATTGCAAGATTGGAGGGCAGATCATTAACAAGATCAGGTATGCAGATGATACGGTTATAATAGCTAAAACCGAAGGAGGACTACAGGAGATGATTGACAAAATAGTTAACACTGGAAAACTGTATGAAATGGTAATTAACATCGAAAAGTCGAAAATCATAAGAATATCCCTTGGAAACACACCCTTACGGATCAGAATAGAACAAGGAGAACTTGAGGAGGTCGATAATTTCAAGTATCTGGGAAGTATTTTGACGAGAGAGGCTTACTGCACTAAAGAGATCAGGTCAAGAATTGCCATAGCGAAAGAAACATTCAACAAGAAAAATCACTTTTAACTAGCAGGCTCAATATTGGACTTAAGAAGTTGGTCAAGTGATATATATGGAGCATTGGACTGTATGGTTCAGCGACTTGGACATTACGGAAATTAGAGAAGAAATATTTGGAGAGCTTCGAAATGTGGTGTTGGAGGAAGATGGAGAAGATAAAATGGACAGAGAGAGCAACAAATGAAGATGTTTTAAAACGGATACGAGAGAAGAGGACACTTCTGGCCACAATTCTTCGTAGAAAGGCCAATTGGATTCGACACATCTTGCGAAGAAATTGTCTTCTTCACACCGCCATAGAAAGAAAGATGGAAAGGAAGCGAGGGATAGGAAGAAGAAGAACAAAGCTGATGCAAGATTTGAAAGATAGGAGAAAATATTGGGAGTTAAAAGAGGAAGCTGAAGATCGACAAAAGTGGAAGAAACATTTCCAGGCCCAAATCTAAAATTGAAAAAAAAAAAAATCTTCATTAGTCCCAGGATCTGCTCAGAATACTTAATAATAATAATTCAAATGGAGATTTTTAACCCATAATCTCATGTTTTAGGTATTTGCAATTGGAATTAAAACTTGAAATTCGGTATGTTTGTACGTTTTCGTTAGTGTTACCTAAGTAGATCATCAAGAATAAAAATGTCCAATTATGTGAGATTTTCTGAGCAATTGAAAAATCTTCCCCGTGTTATTTATATGAAATATCTTCTACACCCGAAGACGTTTAGGCACTTCTGGCATGATTAGAATAATGAAATGTTGCATGATTGTAGCCTTACGGGACCAATCTACAGGAAAACTACCAAAATAAATATTTTTAGTTTTTAAGGGCTTTAATAGGGGGGTGAATAAATACCCAAGTTATTTAAATAGGTTTTTTTTTGGGGGGGGAATACAAAATCTTATCTTTTAGTAAGTTGCAATAGAAGAAACTTGAAATTCTGTAGAATTGTGGGTTTGAGAAGTGTGATGCCGTATACATAGCAAACGCGGGGGTTTTGGCGGTTAAAAAGCCAACAGCAGGCCAAATTTAGGAAATACTATTAGAAAATGCACGAAATTGACTGTTGATGCAAAGGCTGACACATAAGAGATGCAATGTCGTAGGCCGACCAAACACAGGAGTCTGGGAACGGTTTACCCCCCCCCCAAAAAAAAAGGCCTTTTAAATAACATGGAAATTTCTTCATCCCCCATGAGACCCCTAAAAAAACTACAAATATTTACTTTTGGCAATTTTCCTGTAGATTAGTCCCGGAAGGCTACAATCATGCCAAATTGCATCATTCTAATCTGACAGAAGTGCCTAAACATTTTGGAGTGTAGAAGATGTCCCATACAAATAATATGTGAAGGATTTTTCAGTTCCCATAAAACCATTCTAAAGTTGAAAATTTTTATTTTTAGTGATTTACTTTGGTAACGCTAACGAAAACGTACAAGCATACCGCATTTCAAGTTGTTATTTCAATTCCAAGTATCTAAAATATGAATTTATATGTTAAAAAGACATTTAAATAACACGAGGAAATTTTTTATTCCCCCTTCAGACCCCCTAAAATTTAAAAATATTCACTTTTGTCAATTTTTCTGTGGATTAGTTTCGAAAAACTACAACCATGTTAAACTCCAATTTTCCACGTCAACCGGAAGTAGCCATTTTTAAATGTCAATCAGTTCATGCAGTATTATATATTATTAGCCTTTGGGTAGTTTTATATATATTATAAAATAATATGTTAACCCACTTAAAAAGTATTTAAAAGCAGAGAACAAAAAACTTTAAAAAAATGTTAACCGACTTCAAGAAAAACACTAACAGCAATAAACAAAATTTTAAACAAGCTATAAGAGGCAGAAAATTATTACCTATCCTAATACGATAAGTACTTATCTAATAAAGTTTCTTATTTAAAAAATAATGACTTTATGGACCAACCTACATAAATAATTATTTTTGTATTGTATAAAACATATGCAGTATCAGTTTGATACATTTTGATAATTGAAGTTGCAGTTTGATAATTGCAGTTAAAGTTTAATAATTGAAATCTGTGTCAAGCCAAATAAATTAACTACTCATACAATTACCACTGAAATTCCTATTAAGAATTGTTTAGTCTATGGTCTTTTTAGTAGGGGAAGGCGTTGTGCCTGTGAACACTATTAGAGTCTTCGAAATTTTGGTGCTAGTATTCAGCACTTTTTCCCCAATTTTTGTCGTACATTTGAAGTGTCATCTCTTTGCTATCAGATAGGATGATTTTTAAACGTGTTACATAATTACAATAGCTTTTATAAGATAAAATAAGAACAAATCCGTTTAGTTCACAGGTACGTTATGGTCGTGTACCATTGAACAGACCCTCTTGTACCTTTGAACAAAGTGATAATTACAACGTTTCTGAGGCAATAATATAAAAAGAAGCCGTAAATATTAACAGTTATAAGGTTTAGCTATAAAAAGTTCCCCAGAATTGAAATTTTATCAATTAAATTAAAGATTGAAGAGAAGTTCTAACAAAAACTCGTGAACAATAAAGTTAAGCATATACAACTCTTAATATTATGTTATATAATAAGCGAATATATAGAAACTACTTAAAATTACAATTATTAACTTTATATCCTAACCTAAGCTATATAAAATATATCAATTGTTTTAACTACTTACATTGTGTAGCTTTAAACAGTATTATTTATCGTTCAAAGGTACACGATGCATTAATGTTCATAGGTACAAGAGGGTCACCATTACGAAAAAAAGTTCTCCACTAGCTTAAATATTGAACAGAAGTTAAAACTAAAAATATTACTGTATTCACCAATGATTCTACCCCAAGTTTGGACAAATAAATATCACAAGTTGCGAAAACCGAAGAGCACAAAACTCAAAAAGTAACTACAAAAAATCTTCGTTTTGCGGGTGAAAAATTTAAAAGGAACATTACTCGACACAACACTCAGTAAACAACAACCAAGCGCGTTTGTAGTGCTTTTTTTTCATTTAATCTTTTAAATGAATTCTAATCACTGCACCTAGATAGCTCTGAATTCGAGAAAAGCACAGGTGTTCAAAGGTACATTGTTTCAAAGGTACAGCGCCTTCCCCTAGGTTCTGCCTAACTAAATATGTTTTGTCATAAGGGACTTTGAATAAAGAGATGAGAAAATGACTCATAAAATGCTTCCTGTACTGTATTTTACTGTACTGTATGAGGAAGAAACATGGACATTACGCAAAAATGATGAAAAACGACTGGAAGATTTCGAAATGTGAGTGTGGAGAAGAATGGAGAGAATTAGCTGGATCGGACGCAAAACGAGTGAGAGGGTGTTAAGAAATGGTCGGGGGGAGAACAATTTTAGATATTATTAAGAAGGGGAGCTGGTTGGGACATTGACTAAGAAGGAACTATATCATGAGAGATTTGCTAGAGGTTATAGTGGCAGGAAAGAGAGGGAGGGGGCGAAGGAGACTACAATTAATGGATGATATCAAAAGAGAAAAATCGTACGTGAAGACAAAGAGGTTAGCGAAAGAACGTGGAACATGGAAGTTTCTCATTTGCGGTAAGTGACGAGCAAAAACTGGCAGAATACCTATGATAGTGATTACGGTATTATTTCTAAACCGAATCAACTAGAAGTAGTGAGAAAAATTAGAAAATATCGTACGCCATATTGTATGAAAATCGAATATAAATATTACGGAAAAATTGCGGAGCATGCTTTTCAGCTAAAGTGTAAATTAACCCTTTCATCTTGAAATATTTGAACTGCATCTAATAAGGGATCATTGTACTGCAATCAAACTAGAATAAATAAAATAAAGTTTTGTAAGATTAAAGACTATCGGGAAATATTCTAACAAGTACAGCTATAAATTCTTAAAGTTCATAAATTATGTTCAAATACTCGTATAATTAACTCGTAGAGGAATGTTTTATATACCTGACAATCAACAGTTTTATTATAATTATGTGTGTTTTTTTAAAAATGCCTTGACTTTCACATCTTTTTGGAGGTCGCATCACAGAGGAAGGAAGTGTTCCTGACCTTCATTGAAGGCGAAACCTCTTCTTCTAATACAATACGTATCATATAATACAAATAACTAACGCAAGGTTAGGTCTTAGTTAGAGGGTAGTGGAAGGTGAATCATTGTGGTTCTACTGAAGGAAAGCGAAACTTCGTTAATTAACAGAAGTGGGGGTGGATATTTTTGTGTTTCTCTGAAACTGAGCGGTTAGCGCAGCGCTTGTGGCTTTGATTCAAATGATTCCAGATTCCTCTCCGGTCGGAGAGAATCGGGATATCCTGAACGTTGATAAACTGTTTCAATTAAAATGTAGCGAACTCTGGTTTGAAACACCAGAAAAATTACGTTGGGACTCAATATACTAATGATATTTTAGAGAAGTACTTCTTATAATCACTAAAGGGGACTCATTTTCATTAAACTACTACTACTATTAAAATTACTACTACTACTACTACTACTACTACTACTACTACTACTACTACTACTACTAATAATAATAATAATAATAATAATAATAATAATAATAATAATATATGTTTGTGGTCAGTTTTGTTTATAGTTTGTGGCCAGTTCATTTTTACAATGAGATCTCGGAAACCACAAACTCTAGAAACGTCCTGTTTTCACTAGTCGATTTCGAACTTTGTGTAGACTTGCCAGTTCCCATTCAATTTTTTTTAAGTACCGTTTTTGTTCTAATCATCATTTTATGGGTCGTTTTGAGTTCACAAGATTAAGAGGCTTCATCCCGGCGAAATTAAAATACCGCTAATTTTACAGTAATTATGTGATATCTTCAAATAGATAAAAGATAATCGAAATGTGGAACAAGAGCGCCCTAGACAATATCATTTTACATGAGATACCGTTATGACGACTCATTTATCCGCTTTCGATTTCGAGCCATTTTGAAAATCGGCGTTTATTTTCGCGTTTCTAAACGGCTGAAAACGGAAAGCCGCTAGGTGACTTGTGATAACGGTAAATCACGCAAAATAATGTTATCTAGGGCGCTCTTGTTCCACATTTGAATTATCTTTTATCTATTTGAAGATATCACATAATTACTGTAAAATTTGCGGTATTTTAATTTCGCCGGGACGAAGCCTCTTAACATTATCGCTATTGCAAAGCTAAGGTTTATAACTTTGTGTTACATAACCAGTAGAGGAGCTATGTAGTAGGTTGACGGATATTGCAGACACCTCGCTTAAATCTGAATGGCAAAATCTATGATATGATGGCAACTTCAAAGACCTCAAGAGCCGCAATGAGGCGTCCTCGGACAGATAGAGGATTTATAAGGGGATAATCTCCATTTGACATCATATGTCACTTCTCCAAGTTTGTCACAAACTCAGTCCAACATCTATTCATTAAAAGCTATGTTTATGTTTGTCAGGGTAATTTTTTTTCCTGTTAAAAAATAATGAAATATTCTGTGCGTACCCTTTGAAACTTAAGATCTATTCTCTTGTTAGATGAGATTGAAATCAGTGAAGGAAAGTAGGTTTCTCTACGAGACAAAGAGTTGGCGCTGTCTTGTCTTGAAAATGTGCCATGAAAGTAAAATCACGCCTCGGAAAGGATACCGTACCTATAATTTACATCTATTCAAAGAGCTCTGCCTTGCCATAACGATAATTAAGTCTCGTTGGTTAGTTGAACCAGGGCCGGATCTAGGGGGAGGGGTCGATTCGGGGCATTTGCCCCGGGGCGCAGCTGGTTGAGAGTATTAGGGAGCGCCCTTTCGATGCAAAATTGGGAGGAAGAAGGGCAGATATACGTCTTTGCCCCGGGCGCAATATTTCGTAGATCTGGCCCTGAGTTGAACTGGTGTCCTTTTCAACATGGAGGCTTGGAGCTACAACTTGGAGCTACAACGTAGGATTTGAGTCAAATGAGCTACGCAGAATTGAAACCCGGTCTCCGGTGCAGGTTTCGTTTCGTCTCATGGGGAACCCCGAAATTATTGTATTGTGGAATCTTCAAACTGGACTAAATGAGTTACCATTATTAGACGCATTCCTCATCCTCTAAATTAAAAAAGAAAAGAAAAGAAAAGAAAAGAAAAGAAATTAAATATTTAAGTTTTACGTTCCACGATTATGCCGGCTAGGCTAAAGGAGACGGTGATCATGAGAAATGAATGAAATGGTGGAATGAAGAAAGTGGGAAGAAACAGAATAACACCTAGAAAAACCACGCACAAGGTGTTTTTCCACCACAAAGCTCACTTGGCGCGAGCTGACATCAAACCAAGGATCCCACAGCAGAAGTGAACGCTCTGCCACTGAGCCACCGCAACTACATCCTCCAAATGGATTTCTACCCCCTGTCCTCACGTTCAAATAAGGAAGACGTGAGTGAGGGTGCCCATTTTTGATAAGTTGTATGTAAAATGAAATCAGAATACGTCTTTTGTGGTGAATTAACGGTCAAGAAGATACAACCAGGATATGAGCAGACGATGAAGCTTAAAACTGATAGGGGACGGTTAATCATCAAGGAAAATCCCAAAGACTTCCTCTGTTTCCTGTTTTCAAAAGTGGAAAACAGAAAAAAAAAGTTTGTTGTAGAATGATTATCACCCTCAACTGTCTTAAGGGTCAATTCCCAAAGAATCTTCTCGAAGGATATCTCTCTGTCCTTTGACCCCGGTCATCCTTGTTTCTTTGGCAGAAGAAGGAGGGAGAGAAGAGCAGGGAAAACTACTGGAAACGTGTAGAAGAGCGTGAATGTGTTCTTGTCGCTGCATTCATGAATTTGAGACCACCATTAAAAAAAAAAAAATAAAAATAAACTCTGTTAGAGGGTCAGTCACATGTAAAACATATTATTATCAATCTATCTATCAGGGGCGGATCCAGGACAGACTTCTGGGGGGGGCGCTGGATTGTAATACTGCTACTTAGAGTTACTTTTAAGAGCTCCAAACTCTGGGATGGGTTTTATTTATATATAAAATAAGGAAGTTTCCTCCTGTGGGGGGGGGGGCGATTGCCCCGATCGCCCCCCCTGGGTCCGCCAGTGCTATATATAGGGTGTAGCGTTCCTAACTTCCCTTATTCCAATTGGATTATTCAATTGAACTTAGTCCGTGTAAGGCGTGCACCCACGGAAATTTGGATTTCAAAGGTATCGGAATTGTCATTGTTCATCTCAGCGACCCCGAAAACTGTGGATTCGGCAACTAATATCAGTCATTTTCGATCAATTTTATATATCACCCTTGCCCCTCTTTAAGTAGCGGGGCTGAATTTGGATTTGAACTTTAAATGCACTACTCCTTATCTCACTTCCGAAAACTATGCATTCGACCCTAATATCGATCATTTTCGATCATGTTTATATATTTACCTCCCCTCCTCCTTCCCCAAGTTGCAGGGATGAATTTGGATTTAAACAACATCGGAAGTATCGATGTTCGTTTTAGCACACTGAGAAAAATTTTCATAGAAAATTTAACAGTAAAGACATGTAAAGTTGATTTTTTCGTAATTCCGTACTTATATTACGTAAATTTGGACTTGAAACCATTATAATGTTAATTTACCATGTGGCGAAGTGGAAATACAACATGCTGCATTTTGTCTTTTATGAAAAATCTGTAGTACGCAATAAATGTACGTAACGACAGGAAGGTTTTCAGTTCTGTAATGTTAAGAGTACATTCCAGACTGGAAAGAAAATGTGACGTCATTCAAGAGAGATAAATGTCTTTCAGGAATGAAAATATTACAGGCTATCCTATCTAGTACGTGTTTTTTGACATGAGTAAGGAATATATGGCAGGAAGAAGGACAAATTTCCCTTGTAATGCATTTTTTACATTATAATGTTAAAAGAAACTGAATAATGTAAAAATATTCGTAGTAAAGTGCAAACTTCACGTCAGGAATGAAATTTTGTCATCATAATGAGATCTACCCATTCTACACTGCAAAGAGCAAACAAATCCGTTCTATACAGACATTATGTAAGGAGACAAATTGTTTTATCATTACTATTTGTGTAACGGAAGCACGATTACGTACAATTTCTACGTACAACTGATCTTTCACTCGGAAAGCAGGACAAAAAAGTACGTAAAGGAATGATAGAAAGTCATTATAATGTTATATATCCCAGAAAATTGATAAAAATACATTTAGTAATGAATAATTTACAGTAAGTAATGGAAAAAGTCCTCTAACTCTGTGTAATCATACAGTTGTTTGGTATTAAAGTCTGTACTGTCATGTTACTTTAACATTACAATACAGACAGTAACGCATTATTCTTGTTATAAAAGTTGCAAAGAAAGAGGCTCAAAATTTTTATTACCCACAATTCCATTCTGTATGGCAAAACGCGGGAGCTTCCATTTTTCGTGTGAAAGTCATAGTCAGTATCGCGCTTGAAGAAATAAGAAGAAAGAAAGTGTTGTTATAAGCAAAATATGGATGCGTATGTGGAAGATTTGCTGACTACTTGGAAACTAAACAATTACGTTAACATTTTTAAGGGTAAGTAATTAGCATTAGAAATAAGAAAACCTGAATCAATCAGCATGACAGCAGAAGACAATCTATCCTGCTTGAAAGTAATGATTATTTTCTAACGATCTAGAAATTCCATAAAAGCTGGAGAATTTTTGTGTACGCATGAATATTATTTTGGATATAGTATACGTGAAGCTGCATCAGTTCCCAAAGGAGCAGGACGCTCATACTTTTAGGGATTATTCATTGAGTATGTACGAACTTACAAAGGGGGCAATAAAGCGACTTTTATTTACTTATCGGCTCATACGAAAATTTAACGCATATCGCATGTCTTGTGCACATGGGTACTTCTTACTATTGCACTACGTAGAAAATTTATGGTATTTCGTGTAGAAGTGGTAATAGAACACAGAAGAAACGCAGATCAGGGGGTTCTCGTGTATACTATTACCATTATTTTTTGTAAAAACATGCAAGTATGTTGGTTGCACTCATGTTAGAATGCATGTGATGAACATACTAATTCAGTGCACAGTTCTGTAGGTTCCTGCTTCAGTAACTGCCTTTCCTATGAATGTAACTTCTAAATCTGTTTAGGCAACAAGTATTACTAATGTAAATAATGCTCGCTCTATTCTCTTTCTGTACGTTCAGCAATCATTGTTGTAGTGCGCACTTGCAATCCTCGTTGCAGATTCAGTTAAGAGGTCTTGTGTAAAACACCAACCAACCTGTGTTAGATGGACAATAATAAGCACGAATGCTATCTAAGCGAATCTGGGAAGGAGCTTAAGAATGAGGCCCACGCGGGAGTGCCTCCGTAGGGAGTAGGCACGTCAGCGATGTTGGGTATACGCGTAAACGAGCATTATGGAAAACCAACGCTTTCACGACACGGAGATTTCTTTTTGTAAAAGTCGTTTGCTCCTTAAATTCGTCGCACCTTACATTGTTCTTTATTAATTGCTCTACTACTACTTACCTTATGGGCGAATGCGTGGGGAAGGTTCTAGAACACAGATTCCCCATATAAATTAGTACGTACGTTGATTCCTTTCTGTACCAAAGTTTAATATTTAATTCAAATATTATTGCCAAGCGAGCGTAAGCGAGTGAAGGCGGGTTAAGAGCCCCGCAGGGCATGTTGTGTTTGGTCTTTGTTGCAACTAAATGGGAAGGTTCTAGGACACAGGTCTCCCTTCCCGTTTAGCTGTGGTAAAGATAGAAAACAACGTGCCCTGCGGGGCTCCAACCCCCCTTCACTCGCTGGCGCTCGCTCAGCAATATTATATAAATTAAATATTAAAATTTTGGTACAGAAAGGATCCATCCTAGCTACTAATCTATATAGGTGGACCTGTGTAGAACCATCCCCTACGTCTTATACTTTACGTAATTGTCACTTTCTGTAAGATTTTCTGGCATTAGTCGAACAGTCAGTTCTACAAATTTTGATATATTTCTTACATTTTCAGGTTACGTTAGAGCTTTTTATTTCTTTTAGTAGAGTATGCACTAAAGGACCTCCATTACTACTTGCAAATTCGCTTGAGGACTGCTTAGCAGGGTTGGGAAAGACCATGGATTTTATTGAAAAAAAAATTGTTTAAACCAGGTTTTTTTGGTTTAAATAATTTGCTCTGTATATTTATATCACATATAGGCAGAAATAAGCTTGCTTCGCCTTGGTGTTAGTATGCAACAACCGAGTTATGCTGGAAGGGGTCACATAAGCTTAAAGTAGAATCCAAACCGCTTCTCGGCTTACATCCAAGAGGAATTATCTTCCATTTGAACTCGAAACCGGGACTAATTGGCCAAAAATGCGATACGTCTGCCGAGTCACTAAGGACTCCTGATAAAAATACGTTAACTGATCTTTACATATTTGCTAATATAATTGTCAGGAGTCATTAGGACAGAAGGACAAAAAGATAAACATTTGCACAAGTGGAACCATTATACAGAATTACATATGTACAATTTCAAAGTACTACGGAGTACAGAAAACTAATTTAGTCCAAGTCAGTTCATTTATTAACCAAGTTAAAGAAATATAACGAGTTACTTTATATATCAGTAAGGAAAGTGAATAAAGATACGAATTATTTGAGTCCACTTTGGCTCTGACCCATTTATACATAAATAGTTACCAAATATTCTTGTTATTGCAATCATTGCCTCTCGTGGGGTTTGTATGACCCCCTCCCCAGAAAAGTACAGCATTTCGATGTATTTTATTAATAGTAAACATTATTAAAACGATACAATGTTTTGAATTTCCCTTTGGTTGCATAACAATAATAACAAACTATAAAAAAAATCACAAAAGAAACATCCATAAAGTTGCATAAAAAAAAGTTCCTTTTGTAATATAATCTCTTTGAGTAAAGAATGGGGTGTTTAGGTCTGAATATAGTACGAATAATATATGGGAGTGAAAAGTGATACACACACTTGTGTTCACAAATGTGTGTTCATCAAGATTTTACGAATAGTTACACTTTTACGAACATTTTTCGTTTTTTGGTTTAAACCAGTTTTTTTTTTAAACAGCTGGTTTAAACCAGGCAACCCTGCTGCTCAGTATAAATACAATGTTGATGTATGACAACAAGTACAGGGGATAAAACATGAACCAACTTGTGCTAGGTGGCCACTAAAAAGCACGAAGACTATCTAACCGGGTCAGGGCAGGAGTGCAGCAAGGGTCCGAGCGGGAGCGAGGAATGCACTCGTATGGACCAGGCGCATCAACGATGCGGATATACGCATAAACAAGGATAGTGGAATAGCGCACAGACGCACACACATACAATTCTTTAACAACCGCTCAAAATTCATTTCAATATGCTGTGCATTGACAGTAATTACTTATATTCACACTCTCAGATCTTCACCGAAAAAGAAGAATTTTACCATCGTATTTTACCTATGTTTTCTGTTTGGTAGATCTGTCTGCTCGAGTAAACCCGGTGTTTGTGCCCCATTCAAATTACACACACATATGATTCTTTCAGCAAAATTCACATTTTCCTTTGTTTCAGTGGATTAGTTACGGTAATTTTACGGAATTACTCTTTTCAAATGATGGAGGGCGTGTTGGGTCAGTGGAGAGCATTCACCTCCGGTGCTTGAGGTCCCTGGTTCAATCCCAGCTCGCGCCGTGTGGACTTTGTGGTGGACAAACACCATGTTCGTGGGTTTCCTTGGGGTTCTCCAGTTTCCTCCCACTTTCTTCATTCCACCATTTTATTCATTTCTTGCCATCAACGTCTCCTTTAGCCTAACCTGCACAATCCTGGGACGTAAAACTTAGAGATTTTCAATAGTTTTTTTTTTTTTTTTTTAAATGATAGTAAGTACCTCAGTATTAGTCCTTGTATTATTTTCTTCCCTTCTTTTTATTCAAAAAGGCTGTTATATGGGGTGCTTTTTACATACACGGAATAGGTACCAATGTATGCTCTGACCAATCTGTATATGGAATCCGTAATGTTCACTTTCACGTGTTTAAAATACATAACAGTAGCTTTGCTTAATATATTTAGTAAGTATTATATAAAATGTGGAAAACCAGAGACTGACGTGTTTAAGTTGTGACTCACATCATTTATTTGGTCTATTTGGATTGAAGCTTGTATAATATTGCGCAGTTTATTTTATTGCCAGGTGTGCAGGGTGCGAATTACCAGGGGTTGAGGGGGAATTTCCCCCTCTATCACGTTTCGCTCCGAAAGAAATCAACTGAAGTATCCCTACCGAGGATGCTCGCTTCCACCCCCCCAAACAACGCTTAGTATAAGGCCAAATTTCACTATTTTTGGTCATTTTTTGTAAGTTTAATCTGCTAGCCGTATTTCGAAATGGGCGATGTAAACCATTCAGTTTTGATCATTTCTGATTTCCGGACTGTTTCCACCGTTGCTTAGTTGAAGTATATTATTATGGCTAAAGTTATTACTTGGAAACGTATCCCCAAACCCTTCAGTTTCGTCGTTCGTGAATTTGAATGTATTAATTACGTATAACAAAGTCGCATAGGGTTTTATAAATGCTCTTAGAAGTTGGCCAAGAAGCAGTAAACAAATAGGGCCTTATGCAGAGCCGTTTTGAAGTCTGATTAACGCCATACTACGGGGTTGACCTGTAGTACCTGTCTTTTTGGCGAGAAGAAAATGTAACCACATACAGAAACTCGTCTAAATAATGCTGTATAATCTCGAGGAAGTGTGTCCAGCTCTTAGCAGACATCCCCCCCCCAATCCTGTGAGGTGAGACAACAGACATGGCGTCAGTGTTGGAAACTTGAAAAAGCTGTAACTTTGTGGCCTCAATGCAACACGAAGAATGCGATTGGAGGTAAATTTGCGATAGATTTCGAAACGTAAGATTTTCCTTGACATAAGTAAGTCATAATATCATATCTTTATGTCGCAGAAAGATTAGATATCGTCTATCGTCTAGTGTAGTCCGCCCATTCCTCGGTTGGCCCCAACTTCTCTTTTTTATGAATACCTACTTTGGACATCACAAATATTTTTTTTTTTTTTACATTTTACTACACTTTTATTTTAAATTAACTTTAAATAACTAAAGGGGAATTAACATTTACACGATATACACACTGATTTCACAAACAGCATAAGTGATCAGCACTTTTAGAAGGTACAACAACGCTTACTGAGCCCAGTGCCGACAGCTAGTGCTCTCAAACGGGTTGGGTCAGTCTTCATCGGGTCAGGGCTTGAGTCGAATCTCCTTGGGTCACAGGTCGGGTCAGGGCTGCTCTAGCCATGGGTCGGCTCGGGTCAACTTCTTATGCGTCGTTTCGGCTAAAACCTATTCAGGTTGAGTCGGGTCGGGTCGATGTTCAGGGGCCAGTCCGCCCCTGAATAAGCCCAAAAATCAAACACTCGCCCTTGTACTTAAAGATCCAAATTTAAATGATTTTACATACATTATTCTAACAGGGTTCTTAATATGTATACCGAAGAGGTTCTCATGTTCTGTTCACCTTGTTCATTACTCCAGGTGCCTTTCTTCGATCCAGTTCCGCAGACTAGGCAACAAATTAAAAAAAAAAAAAAAAAAAACTTTAACGTTTGTAGTTTTTGAATCTGCTTCCATTAATGCATAAAAGAAATCCATAATCGAATAAAATGACACTTTTAAAAGGCATTCATGTATCTTTTCTCGTCTGGTGGGCAACACTACTAATCCGCATAATGAAGGATACAATCTGGTTAATGTGTAAAATACAGATAACTATTAACAGGTGGTAAAGTCCTTACATAGAGTATCAGAGGACGAAATCTCTTTTCTTTGTAGGGGCCGCGGTGGCTCAGTGGTAGAGCGTTCACCTCTGGTGCTTCGGGTCCCGGGATCGATCCCAGCCCCCGCCAAGAGAAAAGGTGGACAAACACCGTGTGCGTGGGATTTCTCGGGGTTCTCCCGTTTCCTCCCACTTTCTTCATTCCACCATTTCATTCATTACTCATCATCACCGTCTCCTTTAGCCTAACCGGCATAACCGTGGGACGTAAAACTGAAAGATTTCATTTCATTTCATTTTCTTTTCTTTGTACAAACGTCGGTATCTTCCTGCACTTGTAGGAGATAATGAAAGGATTTCGTTTTTCTGTACATTCAATGGGATAGTTTATTCGAATTCAACCTTGTAATTTAATATGCGCTATTCTCCTCAATGTATGTATTGATTCTAGTGACTACATTTAGAAAGCTATCTGCCATAGAGTACAAAATGCAGTAGTAGAACAGTAGCGTTTTATAAAGTATTTCAATGTTGCCGCTTCCATAACTTATTTCAGTAGTTTGTAGGATAACCATTGATTTAATTATAGCATCAACTCTACGAGGCATTGAATACATCAAAATTGAACCAGAAACTTTTAATCCGAACTAGCTAAAAGAAATACGTCCGTTATCGAACGGGAGAAATCGATTTGAGGCAGCGAGAGACAAAGGGGTGTAAGTGACATTTGCGATAAAGTTTATTTATGTATAGAAAATGGACTCCCCACTACATAATATATGAGCTGGATATTGAAGGACGCTATAGCCTACTTGCGTCTCTATTCATGAATACACTACGGCATGCTTCACAATCCAGTTCATACATTATGCTCCACGGAGTTCATTTTCTAAACTGGGGACCAGCGTTCACCAGGAATGGTTTCTGCCTAAACTTAAAGTGCTGCGCAGTTTCTAGTTGGCACGAAACTAATTGTCACTGACTGAGAGAAAACACGAAATATGTAGTCTTCACGACGCACATGGAAAGTGAAGTCTTCACAACGTTGTAATTCACCCTTCCTTTCCCATCTTGGGGGACAGCTCATTGCCTAGAATAGATTAACCAATGACGTCACAATGTAAATAGAAAACGAAAAATGAAATGAAATCTTTTGAGTTTTACGTCCCACGCTTATGCCGGTTAGGCTAAAGGAGACTGTGATGATGAGAGATTAATGAAATGATGGAATGAAGAAAGTGGGACGAAACGGGAGAACCCCGAGAAAACCCACGCACACGGTGTTTGTCCACCTTTTCTCTTGGCGGGGGCTGGGATCGATCCCGGGACCCGAAGCACCAGAGGTGAACGCTCTACCACTGAGCCACCGCGGCTCCCTAATGTCAATAAATAAAATAAGTAAATACATAAAATATATTTTTAAAAATAGATATTTGCACGAGATACTGTTATCACTGGCCACCTAACTGCTTTTCTTTTCAGTACAGTAAATAAGTAAATGTAGATGTAGGATTATATGTGAATATATTCTGAATCTAACTGTCTGATTTTGAAATCTTATGCTCTGGTGTAATCTGTTTCTTTGTCAAACCAAAGGCCGCGAGCGAGATGGGGGAGGCTCATAACTTGTATGTAAGTGACACTGGCAATCATTTTTGGATTGGTGAGTGCGTCTGACTTTGAAATTTTGAACTATTGTTCCAAGCATTCAGCATGACATGCAACCTAGTGTCTTAAGAGTTTGAGCATTGCGTGCAAGGGGGGAGATCTGAGTGTAAGTGTGCTTATCCAACCAAACCCTCAGCTTAGGTATTGGAGGTTATTACGTAAACATTAAGAATTGTTTTGATAAAGATGATTGTTGTTGTTATGGCGAACTGGCACAGAAATTTTTACTTATATATAAGGCAGTTCGCATACGTGTAACTTTTTTGAGGGAATGGGGGCAAGATAATGGGGTCATAAGCCGTAGCTCGTTTTGCTTTTATACGTAAATCTGGCACTGATTAAGCAACATATTTTTAGTAAATCATTACAGAAGTTCAATTTATTTATTTGCTAAGAAAATTGAGATCCTCAGCACTAACGCTGCAGCGTTATTAACGCTCATATAGTCCATCCAGTGTTATAGCCATTGATCCAATAAGCCAGCGTTATCGCGCCCAGAGGCGTTGACAATGCTTGGTTAACGCGTGGTTGCCGCCGCTCTCTGTCAGCATTAATTGCGGGTTGATTCCGCTCATATACTCCAAACCTTAAGTGTCTTCACCACCGAAAATTTTAGAAATTTTCTGTAATATCTTCAAAACAAATAAAAATATTCAAAAAGCAAAGAAGTACTGTACTAGACAATATTAATTTTCATGTGATATTGTTATTACGACTCATATATCAGCTTTCGGTTTGCAACTGTCGGTAAATTTAGCATTTTTTTGAAGGTTCTGTAAATAGCAGCACACCACAAGCAAATACATGAATTATGGTAGGGTGTCACATGCAAAATCAGATTGTCTAGTGATTTGAATCTTTGCTTTTTGATTTTTTTTATTCGAAGATATGGCAGAAAAAACTCTAAAGTTTGCGGTAGTGTAATTTTGCTATGGTGAGCACTCTCAATAAACAGGAAAAATGTAGCAAAAGTGAGTAGGTTACGCTAAGTTTAATACCCCTCTCATTAAAAAGAAGGTATTTCAAGTTGATAAACACAAAGCTCCGCATACAGTGGATGGAAACGTTAATCAACAAAAGGAAGCAGAAGTTGTCTGTTGTCATGCTGTAAAGATCCTCAGCATATGCATTAGGGCAGTGTCGTCTTCCTCAACGTATGTTCGTTGATTTGTACCTTTCTTAAGCATAGTTTCGCAGATTGGGCCAACACGTAAAAAGGGCTCCATAAGATTATATTTTGATTCGACTTTCGTTAGTGGAAAAATACAGAATATAACAAATCATATTGCTGAGATAAAAATACACAAGGGAAAAGATGACATTGTTAAATTACTAGGCACAATCATGTGTATATATGCCAAAGTTTTTCACCGCATGAAAGCACCCTACCTACTCACAACAATCTTAGAAGTTTTGAAACGTATAAATAAAAACTCTAAGCAAGTTTATCATCATTGTATGAATTCTTTTGTTCACGAGAATATAGGTTATCATTTTTAGTAATGAACTGCAGAGTTTATTTTGATGTAATGTGGAATGAAGTTACATTTTTATTTCCATTCCATAAATTTCATTATGGTGTTGCATTTCTTCAGTTAATGTCATATTTTGAATTACCCTTTCACCACCTCTATTGCAGTGTATAAATGGTTAATATTATGATTACATTTGCTCATTCTGCATTTGTGTAGGAAAAATAGTACGTAATGTAAGATGCTTCTACAAGTAGGTGCATGGTTAGCAGAGAATGAGGGTCAGAAACAACCTGAAAAGTGCTTTAAGAGGCTAAGTATCTTTCTTTTCCAGAGAATGGTGTAGATTTTTTTGCACTTCAACACTTAGAGGATAGAGACATCGAACAGCTAATACCTCAGGCAGGGCCAAGAGTAAAATTCAAGGTTAACTGGAAATCTTGGAAAAAGGATCTTCAGAAAGCAGATGAAAACAGGATGGTAGGTTATTCTTGTGTGTCAGCTACACATCATAAGTGGAATCCTCATGTTATATTTGTCAGTAGTTCACGTACTGTAAAGTAGAAATAGACTCGTTAACATGGAAGTCGGGAAGTAGATGTGACCTGTTTCAACTACACAGTAGGTATGACAGACTTCTTTCAAGATGAAGGCATTTTGCTCAATTCAACGCGCAATCTGTGAGCACCACTATTTGTGATCATGCATGTTAACCACAGAAGTTATAAGTATAAATAAAATGTGCTTTTTTTTTCAGGCAGACATACAAACCAGAACAATTTTTTAGTTCCTCTTTCGCATTCATGTTATGAAAATCATAGACTGTGTGCTCTTTTGCGTCAACGTCCACAAATGTTTCTAATATCTGTTAGATGTGAAGTGTACAAAACTATACATCCCTAGAATTGGTGATAGATCAATAGCAATAATGTGCCTGTATGGCGGTATTGAAACCCAGCTAATACCATTTAACCTTAATTTTGCCAATACCAACACCATTGAATGTTACTATTAGCCAATCCAATTCCTGTACTCCTACGCTGATAAATTTCACATAATAGTTGCTTTAAGTTGTTACACAAAAACTGGCAAGTTGATGATGCAATTCTTCTTCTTGCGATTCATAAGAGCATTGCTTCCGTAGGAAATGAAAGACTTTAAACTTGTAAAAAAGAGAGAGATATTATAATTAGCTCATTTCAGACAATCATTTCTCTCTATTACTTTTCAGAGATGTAATGATCTTCCTCTTTCCCTTTTTAAAACACTATTAAATGTTAATAGTGTCATACTGTTGCCAAGAGTGTCGTTAACATTGGTCTTGCATTATATTGCAAAGGATTACTAGTTTCAATAAATGTTAGAGTGTAAAAGTGTATTAATCTCTTTAAAAAAATCAATATTTTGGACTAGTATTGTTAAATTGTGTTTTTAACTGATACCACATACCTTTGAAGTTAGGTATCAACCATTCTGATACTTCTTGAAATCTTAGCTATCGACACCGATATTATTGATTTGACGATCCATGTCTACCATTAGATATGGATATATACCATTGATGGATTTGCCAAACAGACTTTATCACTGCCCACACTTCAGTTTTCCACAAACATCCATCAGTATTGCAAGCATCCATATCTGCACTGGCCATTGCTAATGCTGATCAGATGCGTTCATATCAGCAAAATGGTCCTTCCGTGGTACCTGGTATGAGCCGCATTATGAAAATTGACAAGTAGTTAGAATTATAGTACCTCCTTTAACACAAGTATATGTTTGCTCACATTTTTGTTTCCTTCTTGTGTGACGTGGTACTTAAGAAATTAGTCATGTCCTTTGTAGTGTTTTAGCAAATGGCATTCACATGTTTATTAAATACTCATGCTTCTTGTGAGTCATTTTAAGGTTTGTACTCAGTTGCAGGAAGAAGCAGATAGGTTGCTTCTTGACTTAACAACGCCAACATCGTTTGAAAACAGTTCTTGGTGTGAAGGAAGGAAATCAACATTCAATGCAATAGAGAGAGATAGATTAGAAGAAACTCCTGGAACATCCGCAGATTTACGAGAGGAACACCAGCAGGAAGAAAACAGACAAAATACTTCTGACATTCAGTCTCTTGCTTCCAATTCCAGTTCAACTTCTTGCACTCACTCAGTGGAAGGCGAAAAGCAAATCAGGCACAGCGAATCAGAGGGAAATCATGTAAGTTTTGGTGTAATGGAATAAATGTCTACAGGTTTTAATCATGAATGTTTATGGGACTGAATAAAGCAATCATCGCTCAAGGGAAATACATCAATATGGCTTTGTGAATGTAACATTTTTAAAATTGTTTGCATGCCTCTTCTGTGTGAACGTGGATTTATGTCCAAATGACAATTTTCCGTACATGTTAGGTTGTATATTGTATTTATCACTCCATGTTCCTTCTTGATACAAAGAAATCATAAATGGGATCTTATAAGTTTATAAGTAAAGTACAACACATTTTGGTAGCATGTTTATAATGTGAATTTTAAAGATTTAGGAGAAGGATTTCACATTCATTTTTACCATGGAGATCATAAAGGAAAGGGTATTACAGTTTCTTAAGCAAATTTTTAAAATTGCACTCATTTCGATAACCAGACATTTTATCCTTACCCCATTCTGTATACAGCTGGAATTTGCAAGTAGTTACACTGTTACTTCATGCCACTAGCCAGGTTTCAAAGCCAAGCGTGCTTCGTCGTCAGCTGAATCCATGAAATACTACAACAGGTGGATTTCATAAGGTTTACACGAACTACAGTATAGTTTTTTCTCACGTTTACAAATACGTTGAGCACCTAGATAAAATACGAAACATATTGTTATAGCTACTTGGTTGAGATTGAGAACATGAGAGAAAAGTAGAAAACGTAGTTGCTGTAACACTGAAATGAAAATCTGTGTAGTGAAATCCACCAGCGTCGATCCACCTGTCGATGAAGCATGCTTGGCTGAAAATCTGGGTTGTTGAGTGAACAAGCGAACTACTTAGAAATTCCAGATGTATATATGAGGGTTGAGAGTTCTATATGTAATAGCTATACGAAATGGTCTTTTTACTTCAACAATTTGGGACCAGTTTACTACAGAATTTTGTTTTCGTTTATGATAATTTAATCTAAACATAAAAAAATCTACAGTAATTTTCTGTGAAACCTCGTTTACTATAAATGAAATAAACATTTGGTAAAGAATCGGGGTAAAAGTACATATCTTTTTTTTATTTTCAGATACACTCCCTTGCTGCTATTTAAGAAATGTTTTGTCGAATCCCTTCTTGTATTGTACTATTAATGTGGGATAATGGAACATACAGGGACTTTTTCCTGTTGACAAACTCTCCCCAAAAGACCCTGATTGTGATTTTGCGTTTGTGATTAGTCACTCTGATATTATAATCAGATATTCATGCTCATGTTTTCCCTATGTACATTCTCTTCAGTTCAGGTAATTTTAGGTAACACTTCCAGTTGGAGGACTCGTGTAAGAAACCTTAAGGGAAATTATACCTTGTTTTTACTGATAATTCATTTTCATTCTCTACATTTGCACTACATTTATATTTCATTAAAAGTTTTGAAGGTTCACTTTACAATGTAAGAGGGAAATGCAAACTACAGTGAAATAAAAAGATAAAAATAATACGCTTATGAATCAGAAAATGTGAGGTCAATGTATACTTTCTCAAATCTTGCTGTGATTAGGTTTTCAAATGGAGATGCAAGCCATGAAATATATTTGTTTTCGTTGTCTTTCATTAGGGACTACATGGATATCCTTGTTCATAATGCTTTCGTTGCTTGCAGGTGCTTACTATATTGCAATGCACACTGGATGGAAAAGCCATTCTTGCTAAAGGAGAAAAGAACAATGGTTTACTAGATAATGCTTCAAGGTGTAATTTAGCACGACTTATAGTAAAGCATGAGTTAGAAGAAAATCCGACACGGCTAATAACACGAGGTGAATTTACACGCTGGGCACATGAAATAGCAACCATTTTTGGGAAAGAATCACCATCTGTGTATTACGCAGCTTACATTGGAGCCACGAACTACCAAACAAAACGCAATGCTTCTGGGAAGTTGTATGAGGCCTACATTTCAAGAAGAAGAGTTCTAAGAAAGAGAGGAGATATTCCAAGTAGAAGGTCCTCTTCTGCATCACCTACATCTTCACTAGGTGACGACACAGACATTGTTGAAGAACCCATTCCAGACCCAGTAATAGATGAGAAGTTACAGTGGCTCAGAACGTCACTAGATCCCTGGCATGTTGTGTGCGATAATTGGAGAGCAACAGCAGAAGCTAGATTGAAAGCCCTGGAACAGCCTGGGACGGTTGGTGCTTACCTTGACTTGTACCCTGTTTTGAAAACACCACAAGGTTATACATTGGTAAGTGCACTGTTACTGTACTATTGCAAAGTATTTAACAACTGAGTGAGGTGTCTCATTTTTCACAAAACACGTGTTCACTTCAATTCAACGCTGTCCTCATTAAAACATATAGGTCGAATAATGAGGTGGGGAAAAACAAGTAAGATTTACATGTGTACAGACCACTATCACAAGGAAACAGCTCCACCCATAATTGCGCTCAGGCACAGTTTTAAGCTGTGAGAGCTAGATTTAGTTAAAGTTTTGGCATCAAAATTTTGACTGTTAATAGCTATATACATTATGTTAATTGTATTTTATATTCTATTTCTCTCCCTTCCATACTACAGTTTTATATCATGTATTCTACTAGAGAAAGGTACGATGTGGTCTTGATTTGATACGTAGATTTTACTTTCCTTGACCATTACTTTCATCTTATTATATTTGGTTGTTTGTGAATATGTAAAATTGCTGAATTGTAACATTGTGTAAAAAATGCGAGTTTTGTAATTGATTTTCTTCATTCTCTTTCCAATTTGGTAACTTGAACCACTTGAAAGTGAGAAATTAAAAAAAAAGACACATAGAAATAATTAACTATGTCTGTAGATTAAAATTGAAGTCTCCTTGCACTTGCTTGCTGGTGCTGTGAAATTTTGTCTTTTATTTTGTATTTTATTTATTTATTTTTCTTAAGAACCATGGCAAAAGGTTCATATGTTTTTAGTGGATGTGAACTTGATTGGTTTTAGTCATTGTGAACTTAGAATGGCCTACATGAGCTTTGCACAACTTGAATGTTGATCGTAGCAATCTTCCAGAAAAGGGTTCCAGTATATTACCAAAATATTGAAGAAAAATAGAAACTTAAGCAGGTAATTTTAATGTACAGAAACGGTTAATTTTTTTAAGAAAAAAAAGTTTGACCGTTTCCTGTTATGTTTGACACATCGGTTGCTTATCTTTTAATGCGTTAATTACTATTATGAAAAATGAATAAGAAAACTTGATGTTTCATTCCTGTAGGAACATTACTGAGAAATTTTACACTTGTTTCATATTTAAGATTTCATCGTGATACCTCACTACTAATAATGTTGCTCTTTTTGCAGCTGTTGGAGGACTACTCCTTCCTTTACCCTGGTACTGAAGACAATTTGTTTAACAGAATTGTTCTACTTCAAGACAAAATTCTGCATTTGTTGGAGTTGAAAAGAAATTTGAAAGAAATACATTCTCTTTCAGCACCGTACATCTGTGCTATTCATGGTAAGTACAATGCTTCAAGCACTATTTATTTTTGTAATACAGTCAAACCTAGGGTGATCAGGCGTACTGATTTTTGCAGTACAGTATTATTTTTCAAATAGCTTTCCTGTGTGTTCCAAAGACATCTAGAAAATTGAGATTTGTCCTTTTTTAAAAGTCCTGATTAAATTTATTTGCAATACTTTAATGTTTCATTCTTTATTCACAACATATCGAATCACAGGCACTTTTTTTCTGAATGATAAACTTTTTTTTTTCAACACTGCTCAAAAAATTATTGTTAGGAAAATAAAACAATCGACAAACCATTGTTTTGTAATGCAGTTGGTTTTACTGAGAAAGTCTTGTTGAGATGTCGGTAAGGCAGGATTGGTCACTTATTTCAAGTCACAGCAGTGACGCCAATCAATTTAACTGGAGTTTCCTCGTGCCAGTCTTTTTCTGTCATTTTTTAAAATAATCCCAGGCTCTGAAAATCAATTTTAAAAAGTAAGTTTTTAGCCCTAAACGAAGTTTCACTATACGTTCATAAAAATAAACTACAAGCGCATGTATTAATTATGTGTCTAATTAATTATAATGCAAATGATATTATTTGATTATAGTACAAATAAATTTGATTCATCTATTTGCGACTTGCAGTGTGAAGTATTTGCGCTTCTTTCAGTAGTATTACTTGTCTAAATACATTGTTGTGAATAGGCAGAGAGAAAATTCTTTATAGTTCAATCGTGACCTTTTTTTATTGTTTTTGTTGATACTCCATTAAATTGTTTGAAATTCTTTCAACAATCTTGTATTTCGACATGAAAGTATTTGGAGATGTGTTGATTTCTTAAAAATGAATGATTGCCTTGAGGTTAACGTGAAATGAAACAAAGAGATACGTATTGCCGATGCACAGGCTATCATTTATTATTATGCTTCTGTCCTACTTTTCACTTGTCAGAATCTGGTCACCCTAGTCAAACCCATTTAAAACATCATTGGAGGGGACCAGAGGGAAAGGAGCAGTTTCAAAAGTGGCCAATTTTCCCGTTTTCGGTGCACCCATACACTTTGGTGTGGGAAGAGGTCGTGGTCTAAGACCTTCACATATAAACACTGGTGGGCATAGCTCAGTGAAACATGACCAAAAATGGGTCAACAATACAATGAAAATGCCCATAAGACGTGCATATTTTTGACATATATTTTGTATATTGCCCAAAAGAAGGGGCGTGCTCCGTTGAAGGTTGATGGAAGTGAGACTACACGTTGAACTCTACAAGCACTATGAGTTTCATCACACTCGAGCCTGCGGAACAGAGAAACAAATCGAGTCAAAGTCATATGCTCAGAGTGGCTTTATATGAATCAAACACCTTACGTTGTTCGTGCGCATATCCACTCAAGGCGCAGTAATCGGTTAAAGTACTGCATTTTCGTTTTATGCGATCTTGGTCGGGTGGGGACGATTGCATTATAGGATAGTTTTGTCAATGTGCAAATGAAACATGGAGAGTTGGATGTTGTGCCCATGTCATGCTCATTATTTGGTACTTAGGAATGGGCAAAGAAATGTAGCACGTCCGAAGACATCCACAAGAAGACTATTTTATTCACAAGAAGACGAATCTAGGCTCTTGAGCGATATCGATGAACCATTCGTCAGAGGATGAGGAAATCGGCAATTAAACCCTTTTGCATACTTATGTACAAGTACTTTTGTATAATACATTACGTCGTACATAATAATCACCTCAACTGCCTGAGCGGTACTGGGAGTAAGGAAAACCTTGTACTACAGCTCCGGTAATGAATAAATCATTTTGTACCTTTCAATAGCACGTGTTACTCTAGTGCAATGATCATTTTGTTTCTTCGAACAATGTTTTTTTTTAAAGATATGGTGTAGAATGTGCGAAATCCTAACTAGCATTCGCTTCCACTTATTTCATCTATAAGAAGACCATTCAGCGGAAATACGACACATGGCTACGGCATTTTCTTGCGAGAGGTTTGCCTCATATCAAGAAAGTCTGAGCATTGGAAATGGTACGTCCCTTGAATTTGACCCGATTTGTTTCTCTGTTCCGCACACTCGAGTGCGATGAAATTCATGGTGCTTGTCGAGTTCAATGTGTAATCTCATTTGCATAAAACCTAACGGAGCGCGCCCCCTCTTTTGAGCGATATACAAAAAAATATGTCAATCAAATGCGCGCCTTTCACTCTTAGTTATGGCCACCATTATTTATATGTGAAGGTCTTAGGCCACGATTTCTTCTCACATCAAATTGTATGTGCGCAACGCAAACGGGAAAATTAGGCAATTTTGGAACAGTTCCTCTGATACTCTATTAAGCGGATGTTATTTATGAACAGCAAAATCAAACATTTTCTTTTGCTTGATTTTAATTGTACACATCATGAAACGTGTTTCTACGAAGTTTCAGCTAAATTGAAAATTATGAATTTGCCGAAAATCGCATTTTAAGTTCAAAGTTTACAGTATTGCAAGACATAGAGTATAAACTATTATATAGACGTTTGAGAGAAAACAAAAGTATTGAGCTTAATCGGTAGATAGTAAGCGTCCCTCACACCGGGAAGTGCCACATAATGATATTGACATGTTTTTGGTTTTAAAAGTAGTGCGTAATTGGCCCTTATTTTTGTTTACGCACTGCAACTTCTTGTAGGAAGTCTTGAATGGAAGAGAACTTAGTCCACAAATCTGATTACATAGACATATCATTGGCACTGTTGAAAAAACTTTTAAAACATCTACAGCTTGTAAAGTGTGTAAAACTGAAGTTACTACCGAGTCAGCATCCTCTCCATCTTATTTAATTGCTTTCGTATAACAGTGAATTAAGTTTTCATTTATGTGCCACAGATAGTACATAAAAATGACCTCACTTATATGGAGACCTGTCATGTAATTCACCATTTACTGATTTCAGATAAGGACATTTCACCTGACGTGAAGACAAATGTTGCTCTGATTTGTCTGCCACTGTTGCTACCTGTGGTACCCATCAAGAGGAACTGTAAGAGGACAACATGGCGCCCATCAAAATTGGAAATACGTGATGGATTCATCAAACACATTACATCTGACAGTCACCTGCAGAACACAATTCAACAGAGGAAAGAAAAACTACAAAAACTGGGGGCTACATTTCAGACTTTGGTTGTTCTTGTGGGTGAGGACATAACGTCAGTTACATGCTCCTATGTCGTCGTCGAGAACACTTTGTACAAATTCAATTCATTACAAAGCGCTGTTGACACATGTTTCAAAATCTTTCATGCTACTAGTGCTAGGTATCCTGAGGAGTCAGAAAGTGTCTGGTTGTTAATGCAAAGGGGATTTTATGGTATTAAAACAGTTCATGATAGAATGACTCAAGGTGTTCGGTGTCTCATGTCTGATTTAGGCATAAGTGAACCACAATAAAGATACATAATGTTTACCTGTTTTGCATGTAAAAAGAATTTCAATCGTCCATCTGATATTCAATATCATACAAGAAATGTGTGCAAAAATATGGCAAGAGGTACCATGTTTCCTTGTATATATGAGGGTTGTTACAGGTATTTTTCATATAATAGATCACTGCAAAGACACATATCCAATGTACATAAAAATAAAAAGCAATGTAGTAATAGGAGTAGTAGTGTATTGTTAGCAGACAGTGATGTAACTGTATTGCAGACACGTGGTAATTTGTCACAGCCTGTTGTAGAGAAAAGTAGTCAAGTTGTCACAAACGATACAGTACAAAATGTAGTGGAGGATCATATGAGTAAATTCATTTCTAAACTGTATGCACATCCAACTTTTAGCCGTTCACATGTACAAGTTGTGGTTGATGGAATGAAATCCTTATTTAGTCACAATGTGAAGAGATCTTTACAAGCAATGGTTTTAGAGCACGCAGGTGTAGAAGAGTTGCCTGGTAAGTTTCAATTAGCTCTTGAAGAAGTTGTCTCAATAGAACCTCTAAACGGGTTTGAAACAGATTACAAGCGTTTACAATATTTTGAGGTATTAGGCACATACATTAGTCCACAGGAAATTTTAATTGGGGAACGCATGGAAAGAAGACACACGGCTTGTGGTAGCAACATAGAATCTGTTCCTTGTACTATGCAAATGATTCCATTGCGAGTATTATTACAAAAACTTTTCAATAAGGACTCATTTATACGTGAAACATTGAACTACTTTCAATATTTGAATAACTGTGAAGACAATGGCAGTCCTCTTTTGAACATAATTCATGGTTCTGTATGGAAGAACATGCAGCCTTCAGAAGAATACTCAAGACATACATTAGTAGTACCTGTTATTATTTTCTTTGATGATGTTGAAATTGGGAACGCACTGGGGTCACATGCTGGAATTCATAAATTAGGTGCTATATATCTTTCACTTCCACTTCTGCCCCCTTACTATGTGTCACAGTTGAAGAATATTTTCCTTGTATCTTTATTTCATTCAGCTGACAGAACAAAATTTGGAAATGCAGTTACGCTTCAAAAGGTAATAGATGAACTGAATTTCCTAAGAAAAACTGGCGTACAAGTATCAACAAGCTGTTTTAAAGGTGTTGTAAAATTCATTGTTCCTGCTATAACTGGTGACAATTTAGGGTTGAACAGTATTCTGGGTTTTGTTTCAAATTTTGTTGGTAATCACTGTTGCAGGATATGCAATGCAAATAAGAACGAATTACAAAAATTAACCACAGAGGTTCCCACTTTGCTCAGGAGTGTTCTGACATATGAAGATCAGTTGCAGGTAAATGATGTATCTAAGACTGGCATAAAGGAGAAATGTGTGTGGTTAAACCTTGAAGGGTTTGACCTGTTTAACAATGTTGCTGTCGACATAATGCATGATTGGTTTGAAGGTTGCTGTCGTTATGTAATGTCATTCATTGTCAATTATTTGGTACTAGAAAGTAAAGCAATTACCATTGAGACTTTGCAAATGAACCTTGCTAACTTTGAGTTGAGTTGATTTTAGTTTAGCGTCCCTTTCAGCAGCGAGGCTATATGAGACGTGGACCTACTGATTAACGTGGAATCCGAACCACATGAGCTCCCGCCGGGAATTGAACCCGGGTCTCCCACGCCAAAGGCGCCTACGCTAACCGCTTAGCCACGAGGGAGCTCCCTTGCTAACTTTAATTATGGTCCAGATTCCAATTCAAAACCTACAAACTGTATTCAGATTGATGGGGGGAACATAAACATAAAGACGTCAGCTCACGAAATGCTTATTTTGGTGAGGTACTTTGGCCTATTGGTGGGATATTACGTACCCACTAACAATTATGTTTGGCTGTTGTATATTCAATTACGCAAAATTACAGAAAGACTTCTAAATAACAGGGTTTATGATGATACTGTGATTCAACTACAAACTTTGATAGCAGAGTTCAATGAAATGTACTGTTCATTGACAAAATGTCATTTGAAACCAAAGTTTCATTTCCTCACCCACTACCCTGCAATGATGAAAAAATTTGGACCACTGAACCAAATATGGACCATGAGATTTGAAGCAAGACATAGAATTTCAAAGTTCATGGCTAATGTCTCACACAGCAGGGTAAATGTCTGCAAATCAATTGCAATACGAAATCAATTACTCCTTAATGACTTACTTCTTAATAACAATTTGACACATCACATTTCTCATGGAAAAAAGAGGAGGTTTAACAGTGATACAGCAATAGAGGTTAAGCAGAGGTATGCATTACACTCTGAAGCAGACCTTATGTCTGGTTCAAAGGTTAAAGTGAAGGGCCATACCTTTTCTTTGTCTTCTACAATTGCACTTGACATTGATGAATCCAATGGACTTCCTGTTTTTGGTCAAGTAAAAGACATTATAATTCATGATGATGATATAAATTTTTCCTGTGTAGCTTTGGACACGATTGCCTTCAATGAACATGTTTTTGCTTACGAGGTCTGTGTAACAAATAACCATCTGTTTGTAAAGTATGATGAGCTGTTAACACCACTGCCACACACTTACACAGTGATGACTGATGGTGTAAAATACATTACACTTCGATGGCCAATTGATTAGAAAACAGTTTGAAATTGGTGAATCTTGTAAACTGGTTGTTGTGTAAACATAAAAGAAACTCAAAATTATCAGTGTTATCATTCTGTATACAGTATATACTTATGAATAATTATGTAATGGTGTTACTAAGTAATCATATTTCATACCTGTAATTCATATTATTAAGCATCACTATTTTAATGAAGTCATATCGTCCTTTCCATGGGTTGTCAACTCACACAGAAGATCTTGTCGATGTTAATTAATTTTAAGTGTATTCTATCATCCTTCTTACAAGGTTTCTTACTGTATATCTTTATATACTTACTACTATTTCGAAACTACTAAAAAGTGGCTTTTTTATTATTTACTTGTGTATAGTTTGCTGATATATCGCCCTTCATCTGAGAGCATTTTCGGAGCAGGTAATGTTCCATCGATCTTCACATGTTAACCAATTTATAGACTGCAATCCGGTTATCTTCTTTCTTCCCTAAAATATTCACTATATAATTATATGAGCGCAAGAGGGGATGATTCTTAATTAACAAAAGATTGGCTACTTACCATGAATCCTCCCTTGGAATGCCTAAATATTTTTCATACGTTTCGGAACTCGTAGCTGGTTCCTTCCGAACAAGCTGCGAGTTCCGAAACATATGAAAAATATTTAGGTTTTCCAAGGGAGGATTCATGGTAAGTAGCCATTTTTAATTAATATTCACTATGTGGTTTAAATTAATTACAAACATCGTTAAAACTCATTACAATGCTTTTACTTAAACTATACTCTGAATATTATAGCCAAGAAAAAAAAGAGGATCACAGGACTTTAGTATTGGAAATAGGTCAAAATGTAAAGATCGATGGACAATTGCCCTCTTTGAAAATGCTTTCAGGTGAGGGGGGATATATGCACTGCATACACAGGTAAATAATAAAAATGTGACGTTTTAGTAAAATTTATATTAAACCTGTGACTTCTTGGAAGTTCATTGATACAGTGATTTATTTACAAAAAAAAAAAAGAAAGAAAAAAACTGCAGTAATGGTTAAAAACTAATAGAAAAATACTGCATGGCTGCTGCTGTAGTGAAACACAATTTATTGTGGCTGAAATTAGTATCAAGTAGGTAGATATGCAGCAACAGTGTCAAGAAGTGGATGACTTGAACTGTTTAAAGTTAACCAACATCGACAAGGTCATCTAAGTGCTTGGATAGCCCATAATAAGGGCAATAGGAGGAACTCAATGATGAAAATGCTTTGTTTCACAACGTCTTGCACTGTCGTCAAGAGAATATATAACCTCAATACAAAGCAACTGTATTCAAAATTAAATATATCTAGTGACTATTATCATTTCAGTGTAAATGTGAGAAAATTGTAGTAGTTTCAGAATGGTGTTTAAGATAAACGTACAGTAGTATTAAAGCAGAATTTAAGACCATACAAGTGTACTGTTGTTCTATGAGAAGATGCCCCAAGGGAAGAGGAGTAAACACCAAATATATATGTATAAGGACTCTTGGTAAAGTATTTTTCTTTGTAAAAGCAGATGTGACATGATAAAATACATGTGAAATAAATAAGCACAAAAAATTTTATTTAAAAAACACCAGTAAATTATATGCTGCACACGTGTTCTTCCATTTACATCGTACAGACATATGGAAACCACTAGCTTATTCAATGTTTATTTGTATTTATGTACAGATTAAATAGACATCCATTTGACATGGTTAGCAACAGAAGTATTGTGTAGTTTTGGATATTTTATAAATTTAGATTGTTACATATGTTTGATGGTTAATGGAAGCTATACTTGTCTACTGCACATATAAATATGTGTGTGTGTGTTTTGCAAATAAAGCATTGAAGTGACATATAAATTGCTCTCTTAAATTCATATGTATATATCTCCTATTTACATATGGTGAAAAGGCAGTTAACTATAAAGGTAACCAAGAAAGTTCTGTCGCTTTTTTGTGGAGGTCTGTGTTCATTGGCTCTCACACCGTGAGCTGAATGCCAATGGAGATAAAGCGAAGATCAGTTATTGGTGTGGTATATCCAACATACTAGCGGTGTGGTAGTTCAGTTACACCGTGAACTTACATAAGGACAGAGTGAACATGGGTCTTCTACAGAGCGTAATAAGGGCGTGTATGCTGTAACGCTGCTGCAGCGGGACAGAAAATATGCCAGGCCTTTGGTGAGGATGTCATAACTACGCGGAGAGTGCAGCAGTGATTTAACAAGTTAAGGACGGTGACGAAACACTCGAAGATGCACCACGTGCCGGAAGTCCAACACATGTACAAAATGAAGATCTTCAGGCAGCAATTGAGAACAATGGCCAGACATGTGAGGAACTGGGACTACAATTCAGTATGAGTGGAGAAATCATTCGGCAGCTTGGCGGAGAAACCATCTCCATCAGCTTGGGAAGTACTACAAGTTGGGTCGACGGGTTCACATGATTTTACTCCGGACCAGAAGGCAACGCGAGCAAACACCTGTGTTTCTGTGCTGTCTCGTCTGAGGAATGAGCCATTTTTTGGACAGGGTGTTTACATGTGATGAGAAGTGCGTCCTGTACGAGCTCCACGGTCCTATCATCATTGGTTAGCATCCTGTGAACTGGTTCCAAACAGCTGATTCCAGCACTGCACCAGAAGATTCTTCTGTGTGATTGGTGAACTGCTCGCGGCATCGTGCATCTGGAACTGTTACCAGCTGATCAGAGCATCAATGTAACTGTGTACTGTTAGCAATTGAGGCGTGTTCAAGAAAACCTGAAAACTGTGGAGCCAGCACTTCTAAATCGCAAAGTTTTTCTCCTGTTACAGAACAACGCTAAGCCCCATGTGGCTAGGATGACCCGGAACACGATTTTCCGCCTTGGATGGGAAACACGTGCATCCGACATACTCCCCGAACACGGCACCGTCCCATTATCACCTGTTGTACACGACTGTACATTTTTTAGTACAGAAAAGCAGGTGCTGATAAGATATATTTACATTATGTACTGTAACCACTTCAAGATTTTGTGACTATGTTTCATGTAAATATGTGCACTTTTGCCATGGTGAACAATTTCCTTCATGGAAATAACTCTATATTGTAATGCATCCACATATTTCCTTCTATTCTTCATATGTACATTGCAATATTACATTCCATACTTAACCTAATGTGTACAGGATGGTTCAAAACTTAAATCATCAAACTGTTTAGTAAGCCTCAATGATGTCGAATTATTGTGTATGTTATATTGACGCTGGAAATTGACTTTTTTCTTTTAAAAAAAATATATATTTACTTTAGCAGTGTCAAGAATTAGCAGTGTGAAGCACAACGCCGAACAACGACATTCGTCACATTTTAGATTTCGAGAAGTACGAGAAAAACTTGCAGAATATTTCAGGAGAACAATGGAAAAAAAAATCAGCAGATAGCGACATTTATCGGAGTAATAGAAGCAAAATAGCGCCAATTAAACGTGCCTGCATGAAAGAACGGGAAGGTTTTCCTGAAAGCACTAAAATGTAACATATACCGTTGTTCGGCTCGGTGCTTCAATTGGTAAAGAGTTTTGAGAAACATTCATGAAAATCGAGTTTTTTTCTACTGGGTAATTAGAAAGAATATTTGTAAGTAGACCAAATCCTGGCCTTTTGATTAGCTACCAGTACTTTAAATAACATTATTAAACATTGTGTGTACCTGACGAAGTTGATTCTACTTGAAGTCATAATTTGCATTGAAATGGTATGTATAATTTGAACTAGGTACATACAATGCTTAATTATGTAATACAAAGCACCGGTTGCTAGTCAAAAGGCCAGAATTTTGTGTACTTACAAATATTCTTTCTATCTGCAGTAAGGAATGTATCGATTTTTACAATGTTTTTCAAAATTACTTTTTTTAAATTAAACATATTTACTTTGAAGAAAAGGTTACTCTCCGAACTAAATAGTGTCATTAACCTGCACAATATTCAAGACACTATTGATGGTTTCCAAGCAGTTCAATGATTTAAAGGTTTTGAAGCATCCTGCACACATTAACTTCAGTATGGAAAGCAATGTTGTAACATACGTATAAAGAATAGTAGGAAGTACATGACTACATTACAATACAGAGACATTTCCATGAAATCATTTATTTTTCCACGGTCAGAAGGCACATATTTACATGAAGGTATGTCACAAAGTCCGGAAGTAATTACTTATTGCATGTTATGTAATTTTATTTCATCAGGAGAACCTGGATTTTTTGTCCTGAAAACATGCATTTTGTACGTACTGTAAGTATACATTTCCTAGATGCAATGTTTCCAGCACCAATTTTTATGGCATAAAGTCCGTAGTATACGTATGATTTGCAGGAATTCCTGTTACATGAACTATAGTGGATGTACTAATTATCCAAATGATCAGTAACTAATATAATTTCTTCAAAATGCGTACGTACAATTATTCATTCCGAAGGAGTATATTTCAGTCCTATGTAGTGGAGTTTACATTCTATCAGTACTTTTGTGCAGTAATTACTGCAAGCTTTACTACGCTGCTTGGAGAAATTGTCTTTATACAAATGGGAAAAGACATTGCGGGATTGGGTTTTAGTCTTAATTTCATTACTTTCGTCCCTGACTGATTGCAAGCTTTTCATTATACTATGGTAATAAAGTCCATGCATAAGGACAACAATACAGTCAAAGCATGTATTCGTATCCTTTCGTCATGGCATTTTCACAGTAGCGAATGCAGATTTAACTGGACTATACAGTGCTTAAGACTCCACATACAGATTTAAATGCAGTCACGGACGGAGTTTCCACCATTCCTTCATGTGATTTTTCCACGTTTGCCTCGATAAATGTCTAGCAACACCTGGAAATATAACATTCCTGTTTTGTAATTTTTCCATTCCACTTGAGTTTTAACATGACCGGTAATGGTGTCGCTCCATTATTACTGTTATTAACTATGACGTCATATCTTTAATAAGTTCTGACGTCATCATTTTTATCTGGAAAAGTAAGGAGAAAATATACGTAGAACGGACAAGAACAATTAACATTCTCGGTAATGTTGGAAAGTCATTTTTACGAAAGGTCCTAAAAATCACTTGAATTTACGTACTTTTTATCCGTAATTTTTTCTCAGTGCACGATCCCGAAAATTGTGGATTTGTCACTAATGTGATAAAAAACCATCCCAGGTCCGAATCTCATCTATGTTGAAAATTTGATTAAGATCGGTCGGGTGGTTTAAGATTTGTTAAGTGTCATTTATTTTTATATATTCCCCCTCCCCTAAGGCTTTTCATATATATATATATATATATATATATATATATATATATATATATATATATATATATATATATATTCCTCTCCCCTCTCCTAAGGTCTACCGTGAAAGCGAATAGATGAAAACCATCCTAGGCTCGAACCTCTTCTACGTTGAAAATTTGATCGAGATCGGTTGGGTGGTTCAAGAGATTAAGTCACCCAACTATGTTTATATCTATATATCTATATCTACAGTCTCTCTCTCTCTCTCTCTCTCGCTCTCTCTCTCTCTATATATATATATATATATATAAACATAGTGACATTCTGTTTTTTAAAATGTAGATTATACAGTGAACAAATTTAATCTGCTGTAAGTTTCTTGTTTCAATTAGGGAAATTAAAATGAATCTTAAAAGAATATCATCCTTCGTTAAGATGTTAAATTTAAATTCAAATCAAAGTCTAATAATAATAATAATAATAATAATAATAATAATAATAATAATAATAATAATAATAATAATAATAATAATAATAATAATAATAATAATGGCATCAAGGCTTTCAATCTAGATTGTTTTAAGTTAATAAATCACAAATTACAGTAACACCGTCTAGTCTGGCAGTTGAGAGATAATAGTCCAACTAAATACCTCTTATTAAATACTACCGTGCGAATTTCGACCAATTTAAAACATGCGAATAGTATTAACTACTGTTAGCAAAGTCTACATTCATACATACCAAGATAAGAGTGAATTATATTTCACAACAGTCGCCATTAACGTTTTTATTGGGAGTTTTTTTTTAAAAAAAATGGGAGAAGCTTTGCATGAAACTGAATATTTTATTCAAGGTAATGCAAATAAATAAATGTTAGTTTTTCCTAATTTCTTGGAAACTAGTGAGTTATTTGCGAAAATTAACCAAAACAACAGTATTTTAAGAAAATAATATTAAATAACGTGAATTTTTCTTGTGAAAATGTTATAATTACTAACCATGTAACTTAGGGCGAGAAGGAAACCATAAATTCTGAATTTGAAAATCAGACCTCATTAGAAGATGTTACAAAAAATTTGCGTGCTAATGGCGAAGTATATGAGTAATATAGCTTTTTTTCTTTGTTTTTTTTTAAGTCTCATGATTATGGTCCAAGGTTATGGGAGACGGTGATGATCAGAGGCGTACGCAGAGAGTGGGTCCTGAATGTCCCGACCTCCCTGAAATCCCTACTTTTCTGTAAATTTAGTTCAATTTTATTGTCGATTTTATAAATTTTAATATAATTTATCTCCATATTGAATTTGGACCCCTTTCTGAAATAGAACCTCAAGGACACCAATGCACGCATACTTTGTCCATTAGAAAGCATATTTGGTGCAAGCTGGGATCGAACCAGGGACCCCACACTCCAGAAGTGAACGCTCTGCCACTGAAGCACCGCGGCCCCAATAAAGCTGGTGTTACATATATATAGTTCTAGTTTAGCAGTGAGATTTTGCTTAGACAGGCTGACCAAGTTAATTTTTTTCTTCAGAAAATCATTTACACATAAGCAAGGCCAGAATTCTTTTAAGTGATTGACAAACTGTCTAAGTACTCGGCTAAATACGCTATGGACCTTTAAAGTTCATTTTTTTCATGTTTTCGGCAGCCTATAACTCCGAAAGGAAGCATTTGTGCACCCAGATTGGTCTATACTTTTTGTTTTATCTTGGTGTCAGAAATCATCTCCCAAATGTTGTCGGTGTTGTTTTGAAACATCCTGTATAAGACGTGGAACTGTAGCTTAACGTAGAATCCAAAATCACATTCGCTCCCGCAGGGAATCAAAGCCGGATCTTCTGCGCCATAGATGCATACGACTGTATAGCCACAATGGATTCTAATTGGTATTTGGAAATTGAAGACAATAGGTAATGACTGGCGGAAAGTGTGAATGGTCTGGAGACTGCTACTGAGACCTTTATGGACACTCATATTCACATATTCACCTACAAAGTACAGAAATTGTATGCGGTTACAGAACTTGCTATTTGGGTTTACTACTTGCGTATTTTAAATAATAATAATAATGCTAAATAATAATAATATTTATTTTTGTGTCACGACAGCCTAATGGCAAAAATACAGCACCCTATCAAGCAAAAATAAACACATATTGCATACAATGTAACCTACCTACTGAAACAATAAAACATAATGATAAAATAAAATAGTGTCGAATTAATAATTCCTTGTTAAATTAATACCAAATATTTTTAGTTTCAAAATAGATACATCGTCAAAAATACTACAAATAATATTTGTCAAACTTTTAAAATTTTTGCTTCTGTGCTGGTAAAAATAGATGTTTCAAATTAGATTAAGAGAGTTCGACATTCTTCTTGAAATTACAGATTTTGGATTCAAGGGAAATAATGTTGATCTATTTCTCATACATTGGCACTCTTATGTCTATATTATGTAAGCAGTATTCACTGTCAAGTATTTTCTGAATAAAACCTCTTTCAATAATTTTTTTTCTGTCACTTAATGCCTGTAATCCCCAAAATTGATTCCAGCATTCATAACTACGTAAGTAGTAATCTCTATTCATTTAAGGCATATTAGCCTAATAAAACAGTTTTGAACTGACAATTTTGTTTGCCAATGTTAGACATATTCTATTCCAAATAACTATACTGTAATTGATATTACTTGTCCCTTCTGACAGCACACTGCGCGTACGTGGTACTCAATGCTGTGTTGCCAGCTTTTGCGTCTGGTGTTGAAACACGAAATTATTCACTGCAAATAAATCACAGTTTTATAAAATTAAATGATGCAAAATATAACTAAAAAGAATTCTGTCAATAACCAGCAGGTACCCTAGTCAAGTTGACATTCGACTGAAACAATGTGCATTTGTTTATATTCAAATTGGCTATGGCTACGTGCAGAAAGGGAAGAATATTTACCATTGCAGAGTGAGAGAAATGAACCACTACTATTGGCTGAACGTGCTGCTGCCACAGTTCTTCTAGCCTGATTGTTGTGACCACGTGCAGGAAAGAAAAAACAAAGGAAAGCAACTGTCAGAAGGGACAAATTGTAATCAAATGGATTGTTCTACATCAAATTCTAATCTTGATTCTCCAAGTATCTTATATATATATATATATATATATATATATATATATATATATATATATATATATATATATATATATATATATATATATATATATATATATATATATATATATATATATATGAGCTGGGATTTTAAAACTCAGGCCATGCTACGACGACGGTATGACAGTGACCGTGGCCCGAACGACTGTGGTATGCTATATGCCTAAATTATCTGTAACTGCACAAATATTTTCCGGGGGATCCGCCTTCATAGAGTTCATAAAGAGCTCATCAGAACACATGTTGGGGGCGCGGTGGCCCAGTGGTAGAGCGTTCACCTCCTGTGCTTGGGGTCCCTGATACGATCCCAGCTCGCGCTGTGTGGACTTTGTGGTCGAAAAACGCCGTCCTCGTGGGTTTTCTCGGAGTTCTCCCAATTTCTTCATTCAATTCTCATAATCACCGTCTCCTTTAGCCTAACCGCCATAACGTGGGACGTAAAACTTAAAAATTTTATTTTCATTTTCATTTCAGAACATACGTTGATCGGTGACCGAGGGACTAATTTTTCAACGTTGTGATACCGACGCGAAATTTCAGAAACCAACGGTGCATTGTCCGTTCATTCAACAATTCTGATCTAAATGCTTTTTCGATGATTTTTGGGGGTTAGAGATGCAGAAGAGGGATGTTACTTGGGAAGGACAGAGGGGTAATTGTCCCCTGAGTCTCATTAATACATATATATTTATGCTAATATGCAAAGTATGCTAATATATATTAATAAAGAAACGCGAAACTCTCATGCTGGTGAAGAACCTTGCTCATCTCGTCTCCCACTCCTTCCCCGCAATGAAAACCTGAAATAACGCTGGTGGTGCAGAATGTCCCACTTTGAACTCGTAACGAAAAAGTACTCACAATTCTCGATGTGCAGTTTCACACGAACTTCTTTAAAACAAGCTTCATCCTGACTGACTGTATACCCCACTTTGTTTTCTAGACATGTACAGAGTTCGTGACGTTGTACGCTGACCTCTGTCCATCCATTGATTGCGTTACAGAGAATGGTTTCCTACCAGCAGACGTAAAAACGGACATTTCAATCACACCAAACCAGTATTTTCTACGACTTGACACTGCTACTTTAAAGTTATATTCAACTTTTGTGTGTGTGAAATTTTGTGATACTGCATAATGAAATGTAGCAAAATGAAAAAGAGATGCAAAAATTAATTGCATCTTGCATGAAGTGCTACTTCTTGCATAAGATTAAGAAAATAGAAAAAAAGGAAGAAAAACTTGGAAGCCAGTCTTCTTCAAACGTTATGTAACAATAGCAAAGCAAACTGTCTAACATAAGGGACCTTGGTCAAAAGATGTTCTTATATTCTTTGCCTAGGACAAGATTAAAAACATTAGAAAATCACAGTATATGGGACACAGCTCACTGTGTCAAGAGTGCCAGTATTAGCCACAGTCAGTAATTGATTAAAAAAGCGTAAAATCCTGTTAGGCTTATTGGCTTATGACTGGAAATTAGAAAAGGAAAAAAAAATGTAGGCGCATTTGGTTGTCTTCTTAGTTTAATTAATTCTAGTCATTGAATGAATGGTTTCAGGTAACAGTATGCTCGTATAAATGCTATAAAGAAACGGAATACAAGGTTTATTGCGATCGTAGGAAGATACGATGCTCAGCGACACAACTAAGCTAAACGGTGTGACAAACATCTTGACATTTGAAGGCGGCGCTCCGAGTTCCCTTTAAATGCTGCTAGCAAATGAGAGGCAAGCGGTATTGCCACCTTTATTTTGTACTCAAACACGTCTATCCCCTGTCACCTGATCGCGCTGTACTTCGTCTGCTTACTCATAGCCACACCCCTTTACCACTTGGCAACGTCGCGTCAGAGCTTGCGTTTTATTCGTTTAGCTGAAATGCCAAGATGTTTGTCACAGACTTTAGTTGTCGCCCGGGGCAAGAACTCGCCTAAGCATACCCTTTGTGAGCTGTCAAATCAAAACGCACCTGATAATGGCATCACACAGTAAGTGCACGGCTGCTCCATGCGTTCGCGACGCGTTTTTATGGCTCATGACTACGCTTCAAATACGCTGACCATGTATTTGAATGTGGATGGTTAAGCACAGTACGCTGAAAACGCCAAATCAATAAAAACACACAGAATACGTTGGCTTGAGCGTATTTGGTGTTTCTTTTTCTTTTTTCTTTTCTTTCTTTCTTTCTTTCTTTTTTTTTTTTTTTTTTGGAATAGACCGCCTGCTGTTTCGGAATCAGTAAAAGATGTCTAAAAGAAGGGGAACGGCAATACGCGTTGCCAGGTAAGGGGATTTTAGCCAGAAACAACTGCTTGGAAGATGCTTTGTGCAGAGTATTGGAACTCTTCTATTATAAAGTATGTGCGTGTATGACATAAAGAAAATTCACAAAATTATAAGGAAATTCCGAAAAATTAGCTAATCACAGAAAAAAATTGTGTAACACAATAAGGTTATTTCTCGTGATTCGCATGAATCAGAATAAGGGTGTGGCAGTAAGGCCTGGAAACTCTGACTGGCTTACAGTATGATTTACAACTCTGGTGAAAGTAAAATTATCGAGTAGCCACCTAGGTCGCATTCGCTGTAGGGGGTAACGCATCGGAAACGCATCCTCGTTTAGCCATAACCTAATTCTTCTATTCTATTTTTTCTTCAAGTAGTAGAGCTTGATTTCAAAATTGCAGTACGTAATTTAATTTTTGGTACAAAATAAAATATGAAATTAATTAGTATTTAATTGCCAAAGCATGCTTGACATATTCTTATAGTCTTATCATAATAATTGCAAATCATAATATTTTTGGGATTATATCGGGATGTGCATATGTGTAGAATGAATCAACAGTCTGTTGCTTTAAAATAGAATATTTAATTTTGACAAACAGTCAAGCTGTTGTCTCGAGCATTATTCTGAGACCTTTTGAAATCTCTTAAATCGATGTAAGTAAAATGAAAACACAAAAAAGGAATATAATTTTGCGGGCTCTTTTGGGTGCAGAGATTTTTACAATGTCCTCAAAAGACAACTTTGAAGCTAACTTATGCTCTAAGGATATGATCCTAAGGTTGGTGAGTCCTTGTTATCCAGTTAAGTTTTTGAGGTAATTTTTTTTAATGATCTTTAGTTTGCTAAAACTCGTTCCCTTGCCTTCTAGTGAAAATAAATATTTGCCCAGTTTTGCATTCCCAAATTCGGCGCCCAGGACACAAGCCCCATTTGCTCAGCCCTAGTTACGTCACTGAATGCTAGTGAAAATATCTTCTACTTTAGGTTTGGAAAGGGGTGAGGAAGGGAAAACAGTAAGAGACATGGTCTCAAGCAATAAGTTTTCGATTTTCCCTTTTTGTTGTACCTGTATGAACAAGCTTTTATACCAGTGGGGTTTAAACGGGGCTTAATTCTTATCAAAAGAATTGATAGGTCATAATTGGTGGGAAGATGATCTTACTTATTAAGTTACTGAATTAGATACTGTAGAATAAATTTATACCAAGATACTTGCTCAAAGTTTTACTTAACTCTTTCGATCAAACAATGGGCCGTTTCCCACTACCAGAAATGGTGTGGGTCAATAAAAACTTGAATCATAACCAATTGACCCACCTCCCACGTGACTCACTCTGACCCACCACCCACCAAAACCTATCGCCATCAACTCTGACCCATGAGCCACGCCTCCTCTCCAGTGACTTAAGACTTTACTTGTAATAAAACAAGGGTGTGAAATTATCAGTCATCGGAGTTTGAATTTCTACGATCAATCGCTCAAGCACCACTCTGTTACAAAAACCGATGGATCTGACCTTTAGGATATAAAGTGGTAAAGTATTTGTCATGGGTCATATTACGATGAATTTCAATTTAATTATCATATATAATTATTTCCTTCTTGAATTACAGAGATTTTATAGTGGAAAATAGGATGAAATTTCACTGTCTCCACTATGAAAGTCTCAAATCAAGGTAAAGTAGGCGAACGTAAAGGAATAAAAATAATAATAAAAAAATAATAATAAAAACTATGAAATTCGACTGTATCTTGGAAGCCAAATAGTAAGTTCTATTGCAAGACCTATTATTATAATTAAAAATATGAATATCCAAAAGTGCCTGAAGTTCTTTTTTCACTTAGATATACTCATCTCAGGTAAGTAAATGGAAACAAATGAAAAAAGAAAGAAAAAAAAAACAACAAATTATAGCCCTTGAAAGTAAAACGTAGACAAATTCACCAGTGTTCAGAAGATGCTGTCTACAATGCAAAGAACAGGGTGGGTTGGATGGTCGTGGGTCAGAGTGGGTCATAGTGGGTTGGTGGGTCGCAGTGGGTCATGTCCTGTTGACCCATGACCCACTCACAAATCTTGACTCTCTTGATCCACTGACTCACTCTCTCTGCCCACCACACTTCGATCTTCAGGATCTTGCCTTCAAGAAAGCACCCGCCACAGGTCCCGACTCTGGTATAATTAATGCATAGCAAATGAATATTTCACGAAAACCGTTATGCATCTGCTGACAGTAGAATTTATGTCTACCAGTAGGCTTTGAGTATTGGTACTAGGTTTATATTGTTTATTGTACTTAAAGATGTAAATAAAATTAAACAATAAAATTAACTATATCATTGTACTCAAAAATATGCGTTAGTCTTAGATTGCTCGCTATTTTGAGATCCTTTTGTAATAAGAATTCAATAGAATGCTTCGAATTCATGTATAACTGTATAATATACCTATATTTGATAGATTAGTCACTGGTTCTTTTGCATGATTACCTTTTATACGACAAAGACTATTGTGTTAGTATTTGTAAGCGTACAAATGAATGATTCATGAAATATTATGTTGCATCTAATGACTATTGTTATATGCTGCTATAATCTTTGAGTAAATATAAGAACGGTATTCCTTTTGTTGTTATTATTATTGTTACTAACATCACAAAAGTATTATATTTCGACGTCAACAGATGAAAATCACAATATATTATTCTATTCTTGCCGTTGTACGAGGGAGGATCAGGAACTCAGTTTACAAGGACGATATACATATCTGGAGTTCCGTCTGTTGTAGAGAAATCAGGATTGAAATGAAATTAAATAAAATCTTAAAGTTTCGCGTCCCACTATTATCTAGGCTAAAGGAGACGGTAATGATGAGAAATGAATGAAATGGTGGAGTGAAGAAAGTGGGAGGAAATTGGAAACACAATTTAATGAACGTCTACCACATCGCGACCAGTAGCGGATCTAGACGGTAAAAACTAGGGATGGTCATTTCCGGAAAAAGAGTTTTCCGGTTTCCGGAAATCACATTTTCCGTTTTTCCGTTTTTCCGGAAAATTTTCTGTTTCCGTTTTACCGGAAAATTTTCCGTCTTCCACTTTTCCGGAACATTTTCCGTCTTCCGTTTTCAATTTTCCGGTTTCCGGAAAAAAATATTTGTCGTTTTCCGTTTTTCCGGAAAATGTGGCCATCCCTAGTAAAAACTAGAGAGAAAGGCAACCAAAACCCAAACTATGATGAGTATATCTTGATTATTATAAACTTTCAAAAATATATAAATGATAGCTTCAATTACTGTGGCACGTAAACACCTTGGGGGGGGGGCTACATCCGCCACTGATCGCGACACACTTGTTTGAATCTTTTAAATTAATAACAATATAAATTATAATATTATTATAATAGTCCAAGTTTCTATACAGTAGTGACTCAATGTAGTACTTACGGATGCGTAAGAGACGAGACGAGACCCAATTTTTCTGACAAAATTCGCGTCGAGACACAGCTCTTCCAATAGAGAAATATACATTTTTCGAGTCGAGACATCACTTTTATAGCCCATTTTCGAGACGAGACAGCCTCAAATCTTGTCTCGTGCGCCTCCTTAGTAGTACTGAGCAATGCTTCTGCCTCGCGTTTCAAAATCGATTTTGAATAATTGTTATTACATGCGTCATTGATTTTTAAATCTAAAATTTCGCGACTCGTCCCTTATGGGACTGCGCGACATACCAGTTGGGAATCGCTGGATTAAAATATCACGCAATTTCTTACGGAACTGATGGGAAATCTTGGGAAAACACTCCGTCTTTTTGTTCAGATGCGGGATTCGAATCCAGCACCTTCCTTTTTGCTAGAAGAGTACAATAACCGATCTTCTTCACGCATGCGTAAATTAGGTTCAAAATTCGAGCTCTCCTGTTATAATAGACTTAAATTTTCATCGAAAAACCTGCATTAAGAGCTATAAGAAAAGCCACATAATATAACAGAGTCACGAAGGATGACATGATATTGGCATTTTATTGTTTTGTTTTGTTTTTTCTTGGTAATTTTTTTCAGGCTCTGGTGGTCAGCTTACCTGTAATTTAAGCCGGATGAGTGTGTCTGTTTATAAAGGGTTTCCAAGTATCAAATTATACAACGGAAGCTTCCAGTAGATACATTGAAAGGTGTAGTTATCATATTACACGAGTGCCCCTGACAGCAATCATCCAGCGACCTCGTGGAATTTCTCAGAAGACAATCACCTACTGAGAAAAAAAGAAAAAGAAAAGAGTATATAGTATATATTCTGAATTTTCCCATTATTCCTCTGATAACCATTTTTTTTTTACAGTCTCGCAAATTTTATAACCGCAAATATACTATAAAATATAGTGAAAAAAGCTTGTTTTTTATACTTTTTTTTTTGGTTAAAAACACTACTTTTTAGTACAAATAAAGGAATGATTCACAGAAAAATCACCTATAAATACAGGATACAAACTTACATTTCTGTAAACAGTTACAAAGATCTGTAACATCAATTGTCAAAACCAATTACGAGTATGCCGAACACATAATGCTTTTGCAAATATGAATTTGTATCCTTTTTTTAAAAAACCGAAATATATATACAGTTCTGTTGAAAAATCCCGGCCACCCATCAGTTTCAGATGTCCTGTATTATGTTAAACAAGTGAGAACTTTTTTCTGACCAATTCAATTGAGTTGATATTGAGTTTAACGTCCCCTTTCAGCAGCGAGGCTGTATGATGAAATGGGACCTATTAATTAACGTGGAATCCGAACCACATGAGCTCCGGCCGGGAATCGAACCCGGGTCTCCCACGCAAAAGGCGTGTACGCTAACCGTTTAGTCACGAAGGAACTCAATTGTTAGTAACTTTAAAAGGAAAAAGATGGCCAGCAGTAATGTATTGCTAGATTTTTTGATACGTATACACTCGATCGTTTTAAAAAATATAACGTATACAAACCTCTATATAGTCTCATTTTTTCGTTGGTTTGAGGTGGGTATACACTGAACTGTTAGGTGGCCCATATACGCCTTACTACATCCGTGGTGGCCAGAATGAGGGAGGATCAAAAACTTAAGATTACAAGGCCGATATTTCTGGAGTTTCGTCTATTGTAGAGGAATAAGGAGTGTGCGATAATTGTAATACATGGAGTTGGCAACTATGCACAGTTTCAGCCACCCACCATCTACGGCGCTATAGTGCTGGCAAAATGTCTTGAGCCGTGGCAAAAATGCGAACTAAAACTCACACCCTCACACGCCCACGCGTTTAGCCAATGAGGTTTCAGCTGTTGCTAAGCGAGAGAGCGGATGACGAAAGGGAGTGGAATTCCTTCAGCCGATAGCATCGCTTTTAACGGAAGACTAACCGAGGGGCTATTTGAGAAAGCGTTTTTGATGCGTTACCCCCTGTAGGGAACACGGCCAAGGTGGCTAATCAGTAATTTTACTTTTGCCAGAGTTGTAAATCATACTGTGAGCCAGTCAGGGTTTCAGGATCTTTTTGCCAGGTCCAGGTCTATACTAGCAGAGTTCCAATACTCTGCACAAACCATCTTCCAAGCAGCTGTTTCTTACTACAATCCCCTTGCCTGGCAACACGTCTTTCCTTTTTATCCTTCCTTTTGAAATCTTTAAAACAGCAGGCGGTCTATTGCTCCGAAACACACCAAATACACTCGAGCTGACGTTTTCTCCACGTTTTTATTGCTTTCGCGTTTGAGATTAGCCACCGAGATTTAAATACATGTCAGCGTATTCCAAGCGTACGCATGAGCAATAAATACGCTTTGCGATCGCCTAAGATAGCCGGGTACTTAATGTTTAGTTGTAGATAAACACAAATGACGACTCGTTTAGAAAATTGGTCTCGCGTAGTCCGCACAGTTATTTCCATTTCCGTGACCGTGAGCGAAATAAGTACCCGCGGCTGAAATTCACTGGCAGCTGGTAGAGGTTTACAGAGAGACTGTAATGCCTTGTTAGCATGTTGCAGAACGGTGTTGAAAGTTTACGGCTGGTAGAGGAAACGTCACCGACAGTGGCTAACCCAGCACGGCATTAACAGATGTGAACACAGCTCGCGTGGAGGAACTGATTCAGGACGACGTTACGGCATCTGGTGGCAGAATTAGGAATATCGTTCGGAAGCGTTCGTCAGATTGTGCACGATATTTTGCAGACGAGGAGATGAAACACACAAGGACAGAATTTTTACCAGGAGTGAATCTTCAAACTCATCCAATGATGTGACAAGTGCCTCAACCGATAAGACCATGTCGGAAAATAAACTACTGTTGGCTTGATTGTATGACATAATATGTACACGTTTCAGTGCAGGCTTTGTAACCTTACTTTCTGATCAGCCCTCGTACATTATGTGTCAATGAAGTTCGATGACTGTCATAAAACAAAGTACTATTTATAAAAAAAAATAACCACTTCATTGTCCATTTTTCTCTCCGGACCAAAGATGACCAAAAGTCTGTAAATTTTCAAAACACACACACGTAGGGATGCGCACGAGACAAGATCTATGGCTGTCTCGTCTCGAAAATGTGCTGTAAAAGTGATGTCTCGACTCGAAAAATGTACCCGTAAATTCCTCTATTGAAAGAGCCGTGTCTCGACTCGAATTTTGTCAGGAAAATCCTGTCTGGACTCGTCACGTGCGCATCCCTACACACACACACACACACACACACACACACTTACACTCCACCTAGTTTACTTCAAGCTCTCCAATGCGTTAGTTTTTTCAGAGGTATAAACTCACGAGCCCATTATAAGTACACAGAGAGTTCAAGGCTTAACTCCGAGCGAGAACGAGCCCAAGTGAAGTTAATAAACTCGAACGCGAGTGAGTGCGAACCCCGTTTTGAGGATATCAGTCCGTGCCCTTATTGAGAGTTATCCCGAGCGCCAGCTCCACTGAGAGTAGTGAGCCACAATCGTGGATGAGCCTGATCTTCAGTAAGGTTTAGTGTGCCTGAATCCAAGTGAGCGGGAACCTGAACGAAATTAGTGAACACCAATCTTATTTAGAGAAGTGAGCCGGAGAACTATTGAAAGGTGTGAACCCAAGGAAAAATGTCCATTTCTCATCTATTCTATTAAAAAAAAAAAAAAAAAAAAAAAAAAAAGCACCCGAGAGAGAGAATTTAAGAACGAGAGGTGTTGCTTAATTGGGGGAAAGTTATTCGCCACCTGTCAAAAGATGGACCAAAAGAAACGCAGAATTAAACGGTTGTTGAGCGATGAGAAAACGATATCCTCCGAGAAGAAAAAGAATTGAAGTGAAAGTTAGTTTGGACGTGAGATGACGATGTTACGCACAACGCACTACAATTGATCTTATTTCGTTTTTTTTTTCTTTTTCTTTTAGAGAACGGAACAGTGAAAACGATGATGATACGCAGGTATCCTTTGAGTTGGTGATCACACACACAAACTTCTAACTGTTCCGTTTTCTCGTTTGAAGTTTGTTCTAGATGTACCCTACGTATTTAAATCATTAGAGCGCAAATGTTGTTCCGGGTGGCACGGTGGTTTAGTGGTAGAGAGTTTCCCTCTAGTATATTGGGTCCCAAGTTCAATCACCGGCCACGTAAGTTTGTGCTGGACAACATCGTGTCTGTGTTTTCTCGGGATACTTGCGTTTCCTCCCACTTTCTCATTCCACCAATTCCTCCATCACCATTCACTTGCCTAAATCATTCGCCTCCCTTAGACTAACTGGCATAATCGGGGACCTTAAACTTGGAAGATTTCATTTCATTTTTCCAAGTATTGTTCCGCGGTTCAATTCCCAGTGAAAAAAAGAGATTTTTTTTTCGTATTTACCTGGTATCATGAATGTATCATACATATTTAGGAAGTATCAAACTCCGTTCTAGGATTTTTGCGTTGGCACACTGACGATGTATCACTTAGTTAAACATAAGCTACCTATCTAGAAAATAGCCGTTCCTAGAAAATACAGAGTATCTGTTCCCTCATCACTGCATAAGTCAGGAGGGACAATGATGGCTCAGAGGTAGAGTGTTCATTTCTGGTGCGTGAGGTCCCTGGTCCAATTCCCGGCCAAGTAAGTTTGTGGTGGGACAACATGGTGTTGGTGGGTTTTACCGGGGTACACCCGTTTCCTCCCGCATTCGCATTCCACCAATCCTTGCATCATCATTCAGTTGCCTTTATTGTCTGTCTGTCTTAGCCGAAAGGACATAATCGTGGGACGTTAAACTGGAAGATTTCATTTCATTTTTCAGTTCACTCTCAAAGTCAAGTAAAGTCGTTGACTATTATAATTATAAACTTAGGCTTGGAAAGGTATTTATTGTTTTACCAAGGTGATATGTTCATTATAAGAAGTAAGTTTTATTTTACACTGCGAAACTACGGAAGATTTTCCAAACTATGAGGATTCAATTCTTATACCGGAAGTTGGAGATTTTTCACTTCCGGTTTCAATAGAAGGATGAGAGCAAAGATCAAGGATGTTATAAAATAAGGGATCTGCCCATACAAGAAAATCGTGAAGCCATACGTCACAGCTTCGTCACACCTACTCCGCCCACTCCGCGCCACTAAGATCGCAATGTTTCGAGCAACAATCATGGCGGAAGCGAGAGTAGCCAATCAGACGTGCCGGCTCAGACGATGCACCGTTGTTTTTTTGGCTTCATCGAGTTCATATGATGAAGATACGTATGGGCAGCTCCTCTATTTTATAACATCCTTGGCAGAGATAGATGGATTCCGTTCCCGCCATCTTTTATAATGTTTTGCTTTACGAGAGTAAACCGGCACGCTATGACTCACGCTTAATAACTTCGTTAGGGCTTACATTTCCTCAGCTTCGAGCTCAATACTCTAAATCGAGTTTGGGCCGTGGTGGCTTAGTGGTAGAGCTCTCACACCTCTGGTGAAGCGTGCACCCAGAAATATTTGCTGAAAGGAGTTCAAAGTATTTTGGGGGGGTCCAATAGGTCTATGTAATATTGAACCTGTCTTATTCTGCATCCGAAAAGAGCATAAGTAATTGTTAATTATTGCCACTTATATTTTTAGAAAGAAAAAAAAAATGATAGAACTAGATTATTTTTATAAGAAAGAAGGAGTACAGATAAGGCGTAAAATCAAATCTTTAGCCTACATCAACAATTTCTCTGTTGATCAAATACACTTCTGTTAAGACAATCTACAAATGTTAGTCAAGTTACAAAATTGGGAAGGGGAGTTCGGACACGATAAAATCACCCGTGGGTGCGTCCCTAGTAAGTTTCCTGGTTCAATCCTATCTCGTGTCAAGTGATCAAACAGCGTGTGTGTGGCTTTTTTCAGGGATTTTCAGTTTCATCTCACTTTCTTCATTGTAAAATACCATCTCATTTTTTTTTTTTTTTCATTATCACTTTCCTTAGCCTGGGAGCTCCCTCGAGTTCGCGCTTTTGACATGATAAACCCGCGTTCGAGTCCCGGCGGGAGTTTATGTAGCTCGTTAAGCTGTAGGTACACGTCTCATATAGGCTGAAAGGGCGTTAAACTCAAAATCAAATCAAAAATCAAAATCCTTAGCCTTGGTGCGTAAACGTGGGAATTAAACTAGATACGTAGTCAATTCCGTTTCTTCTCGATTGGACTTCCGATTGATGTTGTTCGCGCTGACTAGCCTCGTTTTGAGCTCTTGCTCTCTGACACTGAGTAACATCAATAGAGCTTGTACTAGCCCTGGATTCGCGAACTTCGGACCCGAGAGTTTGTATCTCTGAGTGGTAGAAGCAAACCATAAAGTTACGTAACATCAATATAAAAAAAAATCAGCTTTACGTCCCACGATTATGCCGGCTAGGATAATGGAGACTTTGATGATGAAAAATGAATTAAATGGTGGAATGAGAATGTAGGAGGAAACGGAAGTACCCTGAGAAAACCTTGGAATACAATGTGTCCAGCACAAACTTAACTGACCGGAGATCGAATCACACACCAGAGGTAAGCGCTTTAAAGGTTTTCAAAAAAAAAAAAAAAAAAAACTTCCTGACTTATTTTCTACTTCCATTACTTTTCAGGACTACTAGACTCTACAGGGACACGAGCTCCTCCCTGGCTAAGCGGTTAGCGTACGCACCTTTGGCGCGGGAGACTCGGGTTCGATTCCCGGCGGGAGCTCATGTGGTTCGGATTCCACGTTAATCAGTAGGTCCACGTCTCATATAGCCTCGCTGCTGAAAAGGGACGTTAAACTCAAAATCAACGACAGGGACACGAACACATTAACATTGACGACAGTTAAAATTCCACCCTTGCTCTTCAGAGGGACTGGGTTTCACCTCACGATCGTCAGTCTAACGCCTCAGACCGCCCGGCTACCACTGAGCCACTTGCCCCCTGGTGCAACCAGGAACTGAACTTACACATCGTTATAACGACCTTGCACTTGGTAGTTGAGTCTTTAAGCATTGTGATCGTAATAAATAATAATAATAATAAAAATGCTTATGTAGATCAAAACAAAGGTTTGATTTCTATATACTATATAGAATATTAACACTGTTTGCATCCTTGAAAAGGTCAGGTTTAGTTTACACAAATATAAAAGCAAAAAAATGTTAGCCCTAAGACCCTAGATGGTTTCATATTACTGAATATTTTATGATGATACAAAACAACTGCCATCATTTCAGTCTGACCTCTAATCTCCTCCTTTATTAAAACCGTAAGTAGAGTTAGCTATCTGCTGGTGCAACATAACTCAAAGTTTTCATGCCTTCTGTTTGTAGACATGAATGTGGTGTCTATAGAGATATTGGGTAGATATTTCTCCTGCTTCATCGTATCATCTTTCTCTCGTTGCTTGACTTTTGATCTGATCTCTGGTGCTCTAGGTCCGCTTATAGGGAGGAGTGAGTCCAAGTTTACGTGTACCACATGAATCTGTCGCGTGACTTATGTTATCTTATTCCTCGTAAAGGTTCTTATAATTTTCATCATCCATCAGAAAGAAGCAAAATTATATATTGTAATACTGTATTAATATTAGTATTTTCTCGTCTATATGAATGATTCGAATCTCAGCTAGGGCAAAGGTTTTTTTTTATATTTTTTTTAAGAGGCCTCATCACTGCGAAATTAAAATACCGCTAATTTTACAGTAATTATGTGATATCTTCAAATAGATAAAAGATAATCGAAAAGTGGAACAAGGCCTCCCTAGACATTATTATTTTGCGTGAGATACCGTTATCAAGACTCATTTATCTGCTTTCAATTTCCAGCCATTTAGAAAATCGGCATTTATTTTCGCGTTTCTAAATAACTGCATACGGAAAGCTACTAGGTGTCTCGTGATAATGGTACCTCATGCAAAATAACATTGTCTAGGGTGGTCTTTATCCACTTTTGGATTATCTTTTATCTATTTGAAGATATCACATAATTATTGTAAAATTAGCGGAATTTTAATTTGGCAGTGATAGGGACTCTTAAGAATTTTTATTGTTGACCCAGTATCGTGTCATTTAGCACTCTCTCTCTCTACTTTCGCGCGGGAGACCCAGGCTCGATTCACACAGAGAGAGTGAGATTGGTCAGAGCAAACTTCTTACATAAATCTTCATATTGGAAAAGAATTATGCTATTCTGCGGTTACCGCGAGAAAATGGATTCGATTCCAGCTGGTGGTATTTCCCTGCGATTCAAACTCATTCTCCACTCATTCACTGCAAAGGGGCGTGAATATCCATTTATCATTGAAAATGTACGTTAATCTCTACTTATTCACTGAAAATGAGCGTTAATATCTACTCATTCTCTGAGAAGGGATGTTAAACTCCACTTATTCATTGAAAACCAGTGGTCGAAGTGAGACGGTTTGAGGTGGTATGCCATACCGCCTTGGTTTTTCAGTTATGAAGACATACCACCACTGGTTTTTCAATGATCAAGACATACCGTCACTGGAGAGTACAGTAGATGCTAAATACCTTTAATAAATCCATTTTTATACACAGTTATTGACAAATAGCTTTTCATATAAAAAGATTGTATTTCTTATGTAGAAATAATTTCTAAGTTGATAACACGAACATTTTTGTTATATTTTTCCTACCTTTCATTTTTACAATGAGGTGTCTTCAAACAACTTCATCTAGTTTACATTTTGATGTGCCAAATTGAATTGTTTCTTTCTTATGTATATGTGTGTCTTCTTGCCTTCATGCATATGAATTTGGTGTTTTGAGTATGGGTGGACTTAGGGGTTGTCTCCTGTGGAGGAGAAACTTCCAGGGGTTTGGAATAGTGGCGTGTTGTTTGCCACGATTTTGCCACACTATTTGCATTCCGATCTTATCAGATCTGATTATCATGAAGATACACACACACACACTTGGAGTGAAAGGAAGGGTTGCCAGGCACTTTTTGTTTTTGATCCCCTGTTACAAGTGGTAAGCGATCTCACCTTTGGAACTAGAGAGGTCTCATTAGACTCGCTGGGACACAAAACATCATTAACATCATAATAGCTTAGTAAATTGATAGCCCCATAATTACATTTTCTCTTTTAAAGGATTTCTTAATATCAACCCCTGTTACATAATTTTCTGTTTTTCATTATGCTACGCGACTAAAGAACTGGATTTTTTATACTTAAGAAAAATTAAATGAAATATTCCCGTTTTACCTAGCACGGTTATGCCATATAAGCTAAAGGATATAATGATGAGAAAGTGGGAGGAAACAGAAGAACCCCGAGAAAACTCACGCACCCGGTGTTTGCGCACCAAAGACCTCAAATTCCTGCATTTAGTTGCATCCTCAAATTCCTGCATTTGGTAAGGTGGAACGAAATACACTAACTGCTGCAGTTTCAAAATCCACCTGCAAAATTCTTGGATGATTTTGTTCGTACCAAGTTTTTCACAAATGAAAAAATAGATGTCTGTATGTGTTCTCTGTTTTATTAGAAAGCAAAGAGTACAGACATAGCCACTTCATCTTTGAAAATCACTAGTGTACAGATTTTATGTGGGTGTGTGTGTGCTCTTCTTGCACGTTATAAGTCGCGGTTTTACTTCAAAAGCTGCGAAAGTTAGGTATGTTCTCTTTAGAACGGCTACAGTTTCATCCTCTGACTTCGCTATTCTTGGACAGACTTTTTTTTTTTCTATTTACACACAGCTGAAACTTACAACATGCATTACTTTAATGACATAATGTAAAGATTGTAGATTTAATGTAATATTGATAACAATGGATTGCCATTTTTCTGTTTTTTATATAAGACTAAATGTGTGTCATTTTTGTCTCTTAGAAAAACGCATTCTTAAGGACTTTTATGTGTACTATATACTAAAAGTATATAAGGCCTTTCTCATATACTTACCCTCTGAAATTATATATAGGGTAAGTCCCAATAATTGACAGTGTACCAGTAATTGACACTGTCGTCTTTTTTCCGACGCAACAAAACTGCGGGACTAGGTACAAGCAAATGCTGCCACCTTTTCTTTCTTTGCAGTGTTGTTAATCCCACACCACTGTTAATATTTGCCTCTAAGTAGTAGTTCTCCAAAGAAAACAGAAAATCGATGGACAGTGCAAAATAGTACTATAATAGCTATATTAGCGAAAGAAATAAACATGTTTATCCAGGTGGAAACTTATAAATCAGCTTGATAAGTTGGTAGAAAATTATATGGTTCATTAGAATAAGATATTAGGAGATGTCAATTACTGGGTCACAAGGTGTCAGTTACTGGTGAATCTCACAAATCTTGGTGTCAATTACTGATACAATGATAAACTTTTCGTATACATATTGTACAAAATAATAATTATTAGTCTATTATTTTTATGATGGTCTATATAGATGAAGGAAGGATGCCTTCGTACCTCTACGAGAGATCAGAAAGCCAGGCTCATTTAAAGGGTGAAGAAACTTGCAATTTGTCAAACACTGTTCTTATACTGTCAATTATTGGGACAGTTACCCTATATATATATATATATATATATATATATATATATATATATATATATATATATATATATATATATATATTAAATGATCAAAAATCCATAGTTTTTGGGGTGACTAAGACGAACAGTGACACTTCTGACGCTGTTTAAATCCAAATTCAGTCTCTCTCAACCTCAGGGATGGGGGAGGTATATAAAAATGATCGAAAGAGGCCGATATCTGTACAGCGCTTCAGTAATAGTAAAAAATGACTGACTAATGGAATATATAACTAATTTTTCTTATTTTAATCCAGCGAAGAGAGTAATTGACACTAGTATAATTTTATAATAAGTGTACAGCTTGGTATATTATTCATTTGCCTCAGAAAAACCCAGAAACAATTTGCAGGGTTCCATAATTAATCAGTCGAGAGAGAAAGTAAAGCAGGGGAGTATTATCTTATTCTCTATTTTATTCGCCACTGGAAAAAGAAAGTTTGATAACATTTAGTACAGAAGACAAGGAAAAAGATCTACGTCGAAATAACTTAATACGAATTTCCTCTAACTTCGGTTTCCAGTTAATGTGACTGAATTGGGTCGTTCCATCTCATACCTACCTGATGTCTTGTCAAGAAATTGTTTTTGTGTTTGAACAGAAGAATGAAGAATAACAGACAGACGTAATTTGCGATTGTCCACTTCCGCTTCCAAAAGAATGCTGGGAATTTTCCCTTAACAACAACCTACGGAACCAGGAAGAACTTATAGCTATGCGTGGCCAATGCTCAAGCCCTCATGTCTCAGCAGTTATATACTGTAACCTTGGTAGAGTAAATAAACCTTTGTAAAATATACATAGTAAAATCTTGTATTTATTAAGAACTAGCAGCGTTCACCCCGCTTCGCTGCGGTCACCCCGGAACGCAATAAACTTTGTTACTTAGATAATTTTTACTTTTTCGCTTTCAAATTGCAGTAAATGTTAAAATTATAGCGCCTGTCATTTATGTTAACCCGCCGAGTCACATGGTCATGCGGGTTGCATATAAATACATTTATTTTTACCTATGATGAACTAATAACAAAGGATTTGTACGTATGGACACTTGAATGGTCAATTATCTCAAGACACTGGTAATTAAAAATTAAAGTGATATGATAAAAACCATCTAGGGTCCAAATCATAATAACCCCCCAAAAATGAAAGAAATTGGTTCAGCCGTATTAGCGTGATGAGTTCACAAAGGATTTGTGCGTTCTCTTTTATATATATAGATTAATTAATTAATTGTGCTCTGTAGGTTAATTCTTGTTACCAATATGTTATTGCTGTTCAATATTTGCACCTTCTTAGTTTCTAAGTCCATTATACACACATATACCCACACACACTGTAATGGTAAAACGCTTACCTCTGCCGGGGGGCTTGTTCGATCCCCGGCGAAGTAAATTTCTGGTGGACAACATCGTGTCCCTGGGTTTTCTATCCTCCCGCTTTCTCATTCCACCGATTCTTTTATCTTTATTTACTTACCTTAATTATCGTCTTCATTAGCCTAAAAGATATAATCGTGGGACGTTAAACTGAAACATTTCATTTTCTCTGAAGTTTAGGATAAAATGTTTCTTGAACATCTCTTTGTTTTCTTATGGTACTTTTTTCTTATCCGCCAAATTAATTTAGGCAACCAGTAAAACGAATACATATATCAAGAAATATAACTTCCAGGCACTTGATAAGATAGTTAGGCAACCAAAACAACATATTGGAATATGGGGTTGCATAACGCGCACCAGCTGGTAACAACTGCAATGTCTGTTTGGAAACCAATCAAGATAACCAGCTCCGGACTGGAGATAGGGCTCACAAGTACTGCATGTTGTAAACACACTTTCTTAATAGTAGAATCCAATACAAGAAAGCAAGCGTAATACTTGAACAATAAAGTTATAAAATGTCAAAAAGCGAAAATTTCCGTTTTTGCCGGCTTTTCCATCCCTGGTAAATGAACAAAGACGAGTTCCAAATTTATTCATAAGCCCATTTTACACTGGTTAATAATAGTTTATGGGTCAGCTGGGGCCTATATTAAAGACACCATGTCGATATTCACCTAGTGCTGCTACATCATTTCATCGACAACAATCATTGTCAATCCACAGGTGGATGAAGATCTCTCTCCAGTTCTTTTTCAGAACTATTTGTTGTGTCAATTGTATCCCACGTTACTCCGTAGTAGTTCTAGATTTAGTCACACTAGCTTATGAAAGAACGTTTCCTAGACGTTTGTCTTGGTATCCACTCAAGAAAAATCTGTTCACTAATAATTTGTTCTTGCAATATGTCGAGTCCAGTTTCTTAGTTGACGCGTAATTTTATACCTGGTGGCGCACAGAAAGCTGGTATCTTCGACTACATACATTTTATTATACATTACGTACACTCATGTCCAAAATGATTGTCGCATATCTATAACTGTCTTCTTGTAAGAATATAATTTGATAATGATTTTGCAGGGTACTTTTAATACGGTTACTATGTGTATAATCGGGAAATGTATTTTTGTGGTAAATTTCATAGGGAAAAAATTAGAACGAGTAAAACAAAATGTAACTAAATTGACAAGAAAGTTTTATTTTCGTTTGATTATTCTTATTTAGTGCTCTTTTCACATGAAATTTGCCACATACATGTCTTTGCCGATTATACACACACTAACATTATAAGGAATACCGAGCGAATTCGTTATCAAATTATATTCCTACAACAACATATTTATAGACATGCGACAATAATTTTGGACATGAGTGTACATTATATATATATATACACAGTGGCGGATCCAGGATATGATCAAGGGAGCGACTAAACCATAGTTTGTTGTTTTTATTCAGTGTAAAGCAGGATTGAATCCCATTTTATCCAGTGTATACCTGAGCGTCAAGGGGGAAGCTATAGCCCCTATAGCCCCCGCCTTGGATCCATCACCAGGATTTCTTGAAGGTGGTACACCAATAACTACCACTACATTTGATTTAAATTTTTAAGTTTCTAAATGCTTTTAGGCATCTGTGGTGTGAATGAGGAATACTACTTTGTTCAGTGAATCCTTTTCCTTCAACCTTCAGAAAATCGATTTAAACTATTGCTTTTGCAAAACTAAGCTTTCTTTTAAGCCTCAAACGGACACATGACAGTACAAAGTTTCGGAAAATGTTGCATTTTTACTGCTAGGTTCTCATTTTAGATAGTGTATATTTACAGTAAATGGAAGCATTTGCTCCGGTGCACCCCGCTAAATCCGGCCCTGTGTGTGTATAGAAACTAACAAAAAAAAAAAAAAAGTATCCAGAAAGACTAGAGGGAATGAAATTAATATTCACGGGTTGCGAGACAATATAACTCTATTGTAACTTAATTATTACTATATAGGATAAATCGGACAAGGATTTCGTTGTACGTACGAGGATAATATTTGTTGCATATCAATATAATGTAGCTCTGTTTCGACCACGGATACATGCGTTCATGCGGCTTAAAAGTGAGACGGGGAGTCGTCGTATTGCTACTTGAGGTAAGTCAATCCTTAGCTACTGTAACTACGCCTCGAAATATTGCAGTGACGCGGAGTTCGTGGCATCAAAATTGGTCCCAAACGTGGTCAATTGGAAACAGGTGACCTTGCCACCCAGGGAAGAACCTAAAACATATGACATGGAAGGGTAATACATGCGGACGAGGATCGCACCCATGTATCACTGTGCGTCAAGGTTCCTCGAATTAACCACGAGATGTGACCGAAAGTCATACACGATGCCAGGAGTAACGCCGGTGTGCCGTTCCACAATATTGGCTGGATGCTCCAGGTTTATGTCTGGATGTTTGAGTACTGAAAATAAATTGTGTTTTATTTTTATTATTGGTTGAGTTTTATAGTATAATGTCCTTTCAGCACCGAAACTATATGAGACGTAGAATAGATTGCTCATGTCTGGCACGTGGGGTCCGTCGTCAGGTGCCAGCTCTCGCCTAATGAGCGTTGTAGTGGACAAAGGCAATTTACCATCTTGTGCAATGGCATCATTCGCTGTCCCCCTTTCTCTATAAAGTAAAAATCTTAAAAGCCACGGTTTGAATTATGCAACTCCATCATGAACAACGAAGTGGAGGGAAAGAGCACTCGCACTCAGAAAGCCCTAAACACTACAAATACAATCTCGTTGTGTCTTTTTTTAAATAAGTTAGTGAAAGATGAAGCAAATACACTTCCAGAGGAAAGATGATATTTTTTTTAAAGGTTTCAATATCGAGCTTTAATCTTAATATATCAGTTTGTAATTCCAGTGCAACTAGCTCTCTTAACTTTATTTCTTGATTTTCCTTCTACATCTGTTATTTTTTTTAAAAAAATAGAATTGTTTCCACCTTCAATGATATGGAACTTGCTTGTGACAAAAATAAGATTAGTTTTCATATCAAAACTGTGATAACTAATTAAATGGAACAGGTGTTTCACTAGTGTTGGAGAATTGAGTTCTTGTACTTGACAACAATCAAGTAATTCAAGCTGGGATTTGTTTGACCATTTGCTTTAGAACTGTTCATGTGATCTTAAACTAATGCAACCTAAACATGATTTACGGTATTCAAATAGGTCAGTTTAGTAAATTTAACTACCATCATCATGAAGTCTGTTTCGAACAAGAAATATTCATTTTTTAGATCACATTGCCACGTTAAATGAATCTTATAGCTGTCATTTTAAAAAAAAAAAAAAATCTTGAAATCCTATCATATTTCACCATGTAAACATAGTCTTCAAAGGGACACACAACATTTTTTTTTTTTTTTTTTCATCTTGCAAGGAGCTGAACTATATGCAACTTTCTGGGACGCCTTGCTTGCTACCTGCTATCGCCCTCCCGCTGACATAAAAGGAAAAACCAGTTTCGCTGCTTCCGAAAGAACGGATTCTTTAGGGCAGGGAGGGGAAGTGCGCCAAAATACACATTTTTAATGAGGAGGTTCACTGTTTGTCCACTATAGTGATCTTAAACTAAATCATCATGAACTATGTTTCCAACAAGAAATATTTATTTTAAATAATATAGTTATGACAGATTTTGCTACCCTTCGAAACTTGCTGACGTGTGCAAATGACCGTGTTGTACTTATGGTAGAGCCGGCCATGATTATCATTTTGTTGTGATTTCAACACATGTTACACTTCTTGCCAGCCGAGAGCCGCCACTGTTTCTAAGTGTTAAACAGGCGCTAATGTCTATTTAAAAAAAAAAAAAGTTTCAGAAACGCTTCCCACACACCTTAGATACGAGTAAATACTTGCCATGTTTTCCCTTTTTATTTGTTCTCTAATAGACAGTAATAATGAAACTAGGACAGAGTTACGCTTACGTAATGTTACACTTTGTTTAATTCTCTATTACATATTATTATCCGGGCTTTTTTAAAGAAGAGTTTTAGTCCCGAAAAAAGCAAAAAGAAAATAAAAAGACAGGTATACAAGACGAGGAAATGGAAGCTTCACAAGAATAAGATCTGTTGTATTCGAAACCTGTTTCCGGGAAGATAATGGCCGCTGTTAAACTTCCGGTCAAGTTTTCCCTTTTTCCACTTCCCCTTTCACCTCCCCTTCTACCATATAGATATATTTTCTTTTCTCTTTCTGTCTTTTATTCTTTTTACAGAAACAAATGAAAGTCACGCTTCTTAGATGTTTTACACTTGGCCTACTTTTTTTTTTTTTTTCGTTCTCAGTTTTATAAGCAGAGTTGTCTCATAATAAAAGCGGAGTTAATCTCTTGACGTTTGAGTGGTCATTTTCATTCTTGTATGATATTTAGGAGAGTATAAACATAGGCTGTTCTGCAGAGGGTTGAGAGTTCAATTCCGAGGTATGCGAGTTGTTTGTCAATCTATTGTCCACAGGACTTCTCGTGGTATTCTTATTTCTTTGCATTCCTTCTATTTCCTCTCTCTCTCTCTCTCTCTCTCTCTCTCTCTCTCTCTCTCTCTCTATATATATATATATATATATATATATATATATATATATATATATATATATATATATATATAGGGAGGGGCTAAACCATAGTTTGCCGCTTTATCTAGTGTAAAGTATGATTGAAGTCAATTTTATCCAATGTATACCTGAGCGTCAAGAAGGGGCTAGCCCCTATAGCCCCGCTTGGATACCCCATATATATATATATTTAAATGAAAGTCACTATTTGTGACTTCATACCTCTTGTAACACCCGACCAATCTCGATCAAATTTCCAACTCAGATGAGGTTCGGACCTGGGATGGTTTTTTATCATTTCATTTTGACGGTGCAACTTCGAGGGGAAGGGGAGGGGGATACATTTAAAAGTAATCGAAACTGACCAATATTCGTGTGGAATCCATAATTTTCGGGGTCGCTGAGATGAACAGCGACATTTCCGAGGCCGTTTAATTCCAAAACAAGCCCTTTATGTCCAAATGAAAAGTATTCTCAACTTGCGAAGTACCGGTAATCTGCTAGTTCTTTGTATGTAAGTGCTACTTATTCTCTCTTTGGAACTCCGAATAACTTAAAAATAAAAAATCTGACTAATGGTAACACTTATCATTACTAGTCTAAGTTATCGTTTCGGCACTATATCGTTGCCTTCATCAGACGCATTATGAAAGTTTCACATAATACATCCATTAAAGGCAACTAGGTATATATATTGAGAAAACAGTGATGCAGATTTTCTACTGATTTCAACAGACTTCCACCTACCTTAAATATGTTTACCTTGGAAAGAAGTTTCCATTCGAAATGTGTAAAATAAGGTGAAAATATAGTTATCTGAATATATGCCAATATTTTTCTTCATATTAATATTTTTGTTAAAAAAAAAAAATACTGTACATATTTCTTATTGAATTCTCTCTCTCTCTTTCTCTGTTTCTTGTTTCAGCTGTTATTACATGTTTCAGTGTAAAATGGCCAGCGTGCCGTATCTGGAACCATCCTGTATATATATAGGGTGGTTCCAGATATATATAAATTGAAAATGATATGAAAACTTTCAGTTTAACGTCCCACGATTATGTTCTTTAGGGTACCGGGGTCAGATGATTAAAGCAAGTGAAGGATGATGACAGACTTGGTGGAATGAGAAAGTGGGATAAACTTCAACGGTTATCCCATGTTGGCTAAACGAGACGATGATGACGACAATGAACGAAGTAGCGGAATGACGGAAACGGTAGGACCCCGAGAAGCACCTACACACACAGTGTCTGTCGACCACAAAGTCCACTTGACAGTAGCTGGAAACGAACGAGTTACTCCATGCACAAGAGGTGACCGCTCTATCACTGAGCCATTAAGAGTCTTCATCCCGGCGAAATTAAAATACCGCTAATTTTACAGTAATTATGTGATATCTTCAAATAGATAAAAGATAATCGAAATGTGGAACAAGAGCGCACTAGACAATAATATTTTACATGAGAAACCGTTATCACGACTCACTTATCTGCTTTCGATTTCGAGGCATTTCGAAAATCGACATTTATTTTCGCGTTTCTAAACAGCTGAAAACGGAAAGCCACTAGGTGACTTGTGATAACGGTACCTCACGCGAAATAATATTGTCTAGGGCGCTCTTGTTCCATATTTCAATTATCTTTTATCTATTTGAAGATATCACATAATTACTGTAAAATTAGCGGTATTTTAATTTCGCCGGGATGAAGACTCTTAATGAGATATAGTCCAAAACTAAGATGGATGTATTGTACAATATTTCCTTGGAAATTGAAATTTCCAACAGTGTTAGCAATTATTTACACGATGTCTCAAACAAACTTTAGAGTTAAAGGAGTTATCTGTAAGAAAACCCAACATCTCAAATCCCTTTATCTCAAATCCAACAGGACCATTTGAGAATTTTTAGGTTCCAATAAACAGATAATATCTTACTAAAAGATGTCTAGTAAATGAACTCATATAAGGTGTTTCAAAACAACACCGACAACGTTTGGGAGGTGATTCCTGACACCAAGATAAAAGAAAAAGTATAGACTAATCTGGGTGCAGAAATGCTTCCTTTCGGAGTTATAGGCTGCCGAAAACATGAAAAAATGAAATTTAAAGGCCCATAGCTCCAAAAACTATGGGACCTACCATAGTCAGGTCAAGATTTCGCTTAGGAACTAATATGTACGCTATTCAAAAATACATGTCTCAGAATCCTGCGGTACTTCTGCAACAATTTTTATAGAGGTAGCTGGTGAGTACTTCAAATTATATATCCATAGCCAACTTCCTATAACAATTCTTGCGTGAATAACTTAGGATTCTGAAACATGTATTTTTAGATAGCGCACATATTAGTTTCTAAGTGAAGTCTTGACTCGACTACAGTAGATCCCATAGTTTTGGAACTATGAACCTTTAAAGTTAATTTTTTTCATGTTTCCTACAGCGTATAACCTACAAAAAGAAGCATTTGTGCACCCAGGTTGGTCTATACCTTTTGTCTTATCTTGGCGTCAGGAATAATCTCACAAACGTTGTTAGTATTATTTTGAAACACCCTGTATAATATTTGGTCAATGGTGCTTCCATAATCTGTTGCTGATGGGGGTAAGTTAAACCCGAAACCCTTTTACGTACATCAATGTGTCTGGTAACGCTGGATCCGAGCCATTGAGTTTGCATAAAGATTCGCATTAGCATCTGCAGAAGACTTGGGTCCACGAGGGAGTCCCAGCAACATTATGCTTTTGAATATATATTTTACTTTAGTTTAAAAAAAAAAAAAAACAGCAACAATAACATGATTAAAAAATAACGTAAAAACACAAAATAATGTAAAAAAACATAAAATAATGAAATAAGTGAGGTCAGTGACTCCCTTCAACCTATCGAGCAGACCAGAAAGGGTGAGAAGATTTACATATTTCCCTCTTTAATCAGCGTTGGATTTTTCTTTCCTCCCCTCCCCTCTTAATAATTGGATTTACTCTGATAGGAGTCTTCTTCTTTCTAGGATGGTGTGTTTGTCATATATGGTCAAGTTCAAGGATGAGATATGATGGGATTCCATGTAGAAAAATAAAACATTTTTTTTTTTTATTTTTGTAGTATTATTTATTTATTTATTTTATTTATTTATTTATTTATTTATTTTTGAAAATACAGTAGGGTCCCTAAGACTCGGTACTCTGTAACAAAGCAGTCCGGCTAACTCGGCCACACACTGGCAGCGCGAAAAAAACCCCGCGCGCAGACCCGTTCAAGGTCATTGCCCACGTGTGTGTGTGTCCCCTCTTCCCTGAGATCTGTCTTGTCAGGTCTGTATTTTTCTGAGGTCTGCCTTATCAAGTAAATTACTGTACAATGTGTGTTCATTAATTTTCATTTTTTATGTACTATAGTAAAGGCTCTATGTCTTCATAAAGTACGTATTTTTTTCCCCTTTGTTGAAGGGTAATTGGGCAGTTTATTGTCTATTGTATTCTCAAGCAACAAATGCATACAAGTACAGTACTGTATTTGCTGAGGAAACACTCGTACTTATTCTTTTTAAACCCCATTCGCATTAACCCTTCATCTTCACAAACTCAACCACCCTTCGGTTCACATTAGGCCAAGTGTTCGGGACTCTACTGTATATTTAAAAAGTAGAATTTAAAAAATTTAAAAAGTTAAAATGTTTGTATGCGAAAATACTCTTTTTCCTACTTCATTTTCAACAAAAGAGAGATTATGAACTTATATAAATAATAATAATAATAATAATAATAATAATAATAATAATAATAATAATAATAATAATAATAATAATAATAATAATAATAATAATAATAATAATAAAGTAGCTGTTGTTGTTTTCTCTTGATTTATTTTTTCTAGGTTCTTGTAATGAAATTGTTCTCTAAAATAAACAAATTAAAAATTTAAGTATTCGGCCTTGGGTAACTGGCTCAACATGTATAAAGGTAAAATCTAGATATATCAACATTACTATCATTGAGGTTTTGGCTTCACTTTTCTTTCACTCTACAAAACTATACAAACTTCCCTTTTCCTATATTACTTCGGGTGAATGGAGACTCAGTGGTAGAGGGTTTGCCTCTGGTGCTTGGGGTCCCGGGTTCGATCCCAGCCCCGCCAAGTGAACGGACGTTAAACTCAGAAGAAAGAAAAATCCTACATTACTTCAAGACAGACTCCGCGCGGCCAATTTATCCTGAAATAGGCAAACTTATGAACCTGCAAAAATTAAGTTCTAGCTCGCACAACCAGGTGCCCTATAAGTGGGTAGAGAGCCGGAGTACCATAAGTACATAGGTATCATAGTTGTTAACGTTCTCGGCTTTGGTGCGAGCGGCCCCGGATTCGAATCCAGATGTGGGTCGAAAAGAATTTTTACTTCAATCCAAAAGAAGTAAAAAAAATTCAGGCTACCTATCCTGAGTGAGGTTTCCCTGGACTTTTCCCATTCACACTAGGCAAATGTCGGGACGGTGCCTAATATAAAAGTCCCAGGCGCTTCCTTCCTTTCCGATTCCTTTCTTCCTCTTCAAGTACCCCGGTAATGTAAATGAAATGAAATCTGTAGTTTTACGTCCCATGGTTATACCGGTTAGGCTAAAGGAGACAGTGAAGATGAGAAATGAATGAAATGGTGCAATGAAGAAAGTGGGAGGAAACGGGAGAATCCTGAGGAAACTGTGTTTGTCACCACAAAGTTCACTTGGTGGGAGCAGGGTTCGAACCCGGGACCTCATGCACCAGAGGTGAACGCTCTACCACTGAGCCACCACGGTCCCTCCGGGGTAATGTGATCACCAGAGATGGAGTGGGTCAGTGGGTCGTGGACCAAGTGGGTGAAGATTTGTGAGTGGGTCAGTGTGTCGTGGGTCAATAGGATGTCACCCACTGCGACCCACCACCCACCATGACAAACTCTAACCCACCGACCCATCATGACCTACTCTGACCCACTGACCCACTACGACCCATCTGTTCAGTGTATTTTAGACAGCATCTTCTGAACGTTGGTGAATTTGTCTCCATTTTACATTCAAGGCTACCATTTTTCTTCCTTTTTCATTTGTTTCTATTTACTTACCTATGATGAGTATATCTAAGTGGAAAAAGAAACTTGAAGCACTTTTGACTATTAATATTTGTAATTGTAATAATTGCAATATTAGTTACTGCTTGGCTTTCGAAACAGTCAAATTTTATACTTTTTTCCCCCTTTACGTTGGCCTGCTTTACCTTGATTTGAGACTTTCATATTTCATCCTATTTTCCACTGAGAAGTATCTGTAATTCAACACGGAAATAATTATATTAAATATATGATAATTAAATCGAAATTCATCGTAATGTGGCCTATATCAAACACTTTACTATTTTTTTTTTTATCGTAAAGGTAAGATCCACCGGTATTGTCACAGAGCGGTGCTTGAGTGATTGACCGTAGAAATTCAAACTCCAATGAGTGATAATTTCGCAGCTTTGTTTTATTACAAGTGTAAATTCTTTAGTCAGTGGAGAGGAGGGTGTGGATCGTGGGTCAGAGTTGATGACGATTGGTTTTGGTAGGTGGTGGGTCACAGTGGGTCATGGGTCAAGTTTTCATTGACTCACGTCATCTCTAGTACCGAGGGACGTCATCCCTAACATATGACTGACTGTCTAACATGACCATGAATGCGAAAGCCCATAAATTAAGTTCCTAACGCTAACCCTTCTCGAGCCCGGAATCTCCTTATTACGAAACAAGAAGATTAACCTGTAACCTATTTGTTATATGAGAGGCGCAGCAAATATATTCCGTAGGAGATGATTAACTCTTCTTTCAGGAGATTTATTCTTCTTCTTAGACTTTTCTTGTGGCTATACCACGGTCATTACAGTCAACTAAAGACTCACAAGATACATTCGGGAAGTGTTCCCTCAGGATTCATGTAAAATTGATTCAAATGCAAAGTTCTTCGCGGCCCAATGTGTATTGTACTAATTTTAGTGGCCCATACCGATAATTTGCATATTTATGGGCCTTCATATATCCGGAATTCAATCATATACTACTATAACGCTCCGACACAAAAGTGCTTTCAGTTTCTTTAGATGTAACTGGACATGAATGTGGGTATATGTAAAACGAATTGAATCAAGTACTGCTTCTCTGACACATTACCCACCCTGCCCGAAATCTTGTATGCAACTTCCGTTTTTTCAAGTGGGAATAGGTGCAAATGATTCATTAAATTCATGTACAATTTTCTCGGAAATTCACTAGTGTAGTGAATTTTACCGTAGCTGTCTGGAAGCTCATTCATGTTAAATCCCTCCAGGCACTTCGCAAACAGACATTGCAGATTAATATCAGCAGTAGCGTACACAGGAATTTATTTCGGGAGGGGTCCAAACTCAATATGAGAATATTTTATACTAAAAATCCTAAAATTGCCCCTAAAATTAGGCTAAATTTACACAAAAGTCGAAATTTCGGGGAGTGGGGTCCGGACCTCCAGGACCCACCCCCTGAGTACCTCCCTGAATATCAGTTATGCTTACGTTTCTGATGTTGATAAATCAAAACAATTTCTAACTGTAAAACCTCTGTAGGTATAAACAAACTCTTTACAACATTGGTGTTATAATCTTATTACATTTCTGTGTGTGATTGTTATTACTTCCATGTTATACTATAAAAGGAAGGAAATGTTATATTACGGTCAAAATGCCTAATGTAAATCCAGATACGACCAGATTTGGGTAAAGACCTATCAATTCCCTATTGGTGTCTGTGTGTCTGTATGAATGTACGTTCAGAGAATATTTCGTCAACGATAAATCACGTAAAAGATTACATATGCACACGGGGCTCTGCACATCTTACTATTTGGTTTAATATTCGCGAAGTACCTGACATTTTACATGCAATACCTTACAAACGGTACATGGTACGGTAAAACCCACTATACTAATGAATTTTCGAGATAATTGTACATGAATTTGATGTATCATTTGCACCTATTCCCATTTGAATCCAATATGGCGGACCCAAGATGGCGTCCGTTGATCCAATTGGTTTTGTATATGCCCACATTCATGCCCAGTTACATCTAAAGAAACTAAAAGTATTACTATAGAGCGTTAGTCTATAATAGTATATGATTGAATTCTGATATATGAAGGTCCATAAATATGCAAATTACTAGTATGGGCCACTAAAATTAGTACAATACACATTGGGCCGCGGAGAACTTTGCATTTGAATCAATTTTACACGACTCCCGAGGGGACACTTCGCGAATGTACCTTGTCAGAACCTGACCAAACATTACCTGTTAAGTGAAGTACCTTCCCAACTTCCCCACAGTACTGGGTCAGCACTGAAACTTCTGTGCACTGCCGGGAATCGAACCATGGGTCACTTTAACTAACAATTATGCTGTACAACGTAATAAAAAGAACTGAACGGTGAATACTAATAAATAGAAGCCAATATGGAAGTGAGGGCGGAAGCTTTCATCAGTGACCGCGGTGGCGGATGGATGAACGACAGCAGATCTCAGCCCAGCCGCCATTCTTCCGACACAAATGAAATGAAAACGAAACCAAGAACTTTTAACTTTTCCTTTCCTGTCTTGTTTTGAGATCGTCTGAGTGGCAATATAGAAACCGCCCGGCCGTAGAAAGTGAAAACTACGAACGCTTTTACTGTAGAGGGAAACTAGGTCACTCACTGAGTATTCACTCGTGTTCTCGGCCCGCTTGTTTCTCTCCATCTCTACCTAAGCCTACCTACATGTACATACACGAAGTGGTAGATAGATATGTATTCTATATATGTATGTACGATACGTTATGTCTGTGACTACGAGTCTCGTATGCGCTGGGAAACCATGTTTATGACATCACACAGTGAAAATCCTGAAAATGAGTGTGGTACATGAAGTATTATAGTACATGCATAGAAGGAGATATATACACGAAAAACGGTTACGAAATTTCATTAGAATATGTATCGGTTGACCGGAGACGGGTTGGGGGCAACGGAAATAAAGAAACCAATGGTTTCTGTGTGAAATAAGCTTATTTCTTTATTTAATTCAGTGCGTAGCAGCAAGACCTCATTTAAGCTCGATCTCAATAATAGAGACAGCTCACGTGCAGGCGAAAGCTTAATGGTGTAAGATCATAAGGCGAGCCGAGTTCGATTCCCGGCGGAGACAAGAAATTGTTCTCGTCCTCGTCCTAATGCGGTTCAGAAGTTCATCTATCTTTCTAAAATGATTCCCGGGGAAACCTGAGGGTCAAAGACGACCGGAGAAATTACATCGTATCCTTTAGTGTCGAGATCACGGAAATGTGGACTCAAAGGGCCATCAATAACGTATTTCCAATGGGGATGAATTTCACTTTTACTAACGTGTACTCGTGAACCTAACTTTACTAACTAACTAACTGTATGGCCTATGGAACCCGGAGGTTCAATGCTGGGTTCACAAAAGCTCTCCACTGATTTCTATCCTTAACCAACTGGATCCAGTTTCTACTTTGTATTCCTATTTCTGCGACATCCATCTTAATATTATTCTCCTATCTGCGCCTAGGTCTTCCTAATTGTCGTTTTCCGATTGGTCTTCCAGTTAAGACTTTGAAAGCATTCCTTCTTTCTTCCATTCTAGCTACATGACCTGCCCACCTAAGCCTCCTAGACGTGATGACCCTAACAATGTTTAGTATACAGTATAAATTATGTAGTTTCTCGTTATGAAGTTTCCGTCATTCCCCATTCCCGTTCCTCTTGGGTTCGAATATTTGTCTCAGGATCTTGTTCTCAAATACTTTCAGTCCATGTTCTTTCCTCATAGTAAGCGACCATGTTTCGCAACCATACAGAACAACAGGCATGATTATCGTTTTATACGTATATTTTAAGCTTCAAATCGCTCGACAGAATTCGGGACGAAAAAAGATTTTGAACTGAATAATAACACGAATTCTCTGCTTTTAGTGGACATTTAATTTCTTCTTGAATATGGGTTTCGCATGTTAATATTAATCCTAGATATTTGAAAGTGTCCACTTTATCAAAAGCGGTATTCGATATTTTAACGCATCCACAATTTGCCGTATTACGGTCACGACGCACTTCCATGTATTTAGTTTTCTCTGCATTACTTCTAAACTCATGTCCCTGCAACTGTTTAATAAGACCTCTGCATTTCTTTCTATTGTTCTCCTATCATTCCCTATTAAATTTACATAATCAGCGTACACCATAACCTGATGACTACCATTCAATTCTAGGCCCTGGTTGCTATCTTTGATTTTCCTTACAGCATACTCCAGGACAAAGTTGAATAATAATGGCGACAACGCATCTCTTTGTTTCAGACCATTGTCGACGTGAAAGCTCGAGAACAAGAATTTTCCTACTCAAACTTTACTTTAGTTCATTTAAACACATCTTACTTGTTCCCATTATAGATCAGCATGCATATCTTTGAACGCGTGGTAAGGTGTTCCATTCCTGTTTGGGGTAAATAATTTGCATTGTTGATCCGCTATGGGGATTTTGTTTATAATTATCTCAGAAATAAATAAAATAATAACGACTCCTCCAATGTTAGATTATCAACTTCTTTTTGAGAAATACAAAAAGAATGATTTATCTAGCAGTACAGACAATAGCCCAACAATGAAACGGTAGCCCATCTAATTGCCAACGTTGGCTTTGCATGATAAGCTTCCTTCACACCATGTCCTACAGCTTCCTCGTAATTACTCCTAGCAGTCCAGATAGTAGGCTCAACAGTGGGAAACAAGAGGATATCCAACTGTCAACGTTGATTCTACATTATATTTGGTTACTTTGCGAAACATTTGTCAACCAATCTAATCAATAACGTAACCTTTACGAAAGAAGTAAAATTCTGATTACTCTTTGGTAAATGACGAGTAAATTGTCGGTTCGCCAACATACTTTTAAAAGTTCATTGATCCAAAGTATTTTTCAAAGTAATTTTTGTAATTTTCAATTCCTAACCATGTTAGCCTACCCACGACTTATCAAGTGTGCTGCTATTGCAATAGCGCTAAAGTTAGTCTGCATGTTTCATAAATCAATAAAAAAAAAATCTGCTGTTACCTCATTAAATACCATTGTTCTCATTTGGAGGTAAATGCTTTGAAATTCCCATTTAAAAATAATGGATTGGCTATCTTTTTAACATGGAAATTCGAGACGGATGAACCATGAAAGATAATTAGATTAGCTAGATTTGAGTACCTCACTTGGTTGACCTTATGCCTACTACCTTGGCATGATCCTACTACCACCCATCCGAGGATAGAGTGAATTATCAGGATACGCCCGATTCTCGCGTCGTAGTCCTTCTACAAGTTAGAGTTTGAGGTGCTAAGGTAGCTCAGAGCATCTTCTCTGAGTTGACTGCTTACTTTAACGGAGAGGAGTTTATTATGTATTATGATCCCACTACCCATTTAAAAGTGGAGTTTATAATCAGGATATGCCTGTTACTACGGAGAGGACTTATATTATGTTCCCACTACTCATTCAAAAGTGGAGTTGATAACCAGGATAGCTTGTTACTACGGAGGGGACCTTGTTTTATGATCCCACTGCCCATCCAAAAGTGGAGTTTATAACCAGGATACGCCTGTTACTACGGAGAGAACCTTGTATTATGATCCCACTACCCATCCAAAAGTGGAGTTTATAACCAGGATACGCCTGTTACTACGGAGAGAACCTTGTATTATGATCCCACTACCCATCCAAAAGTGAGTTTATAATCAGGATACGCCTGATTCTCCGAAACTGTTGTCCTCCTAAAAGGTAGAAATTGAAATGATGTAGCATCTTGAAGCACCTTTTCTGAGTTGACTCCTCAACTTACTATGGAGATCCCCTTATGTTCCCACAGCTAAGTACCCGAGGACAGAGTAGATAATCAGGATATATACCTGAATCTTGGAAGCTGTTGTCCATTTACCAATTAGAGGTTGAAATGATAAGACACCTCAGAACATCTTCCCTGAGTTGGTTTCTCGCTTTACTACAGAGGCTACCTTATGCCTTATGACTGCACCGCTACCCACCCTATAATGAAGTTTATAATCAGGATACGCCTGATTCTCGTAATATATTGTCCTCCTAACACTCAAGGGTTTAGGTAGTAAGAAAGCCCAGAGTACTTATTCTGAATTGAACCTTAACTACGGATGGTGCGTTGGCTTATGATTACACCATCACCTATCCAAGGATATGCCTCATTTTTGGAAGCTGTTGTCCTCTTACCATCTAGGAGGTTGAGATGATAAGGGAACTCAGGGCACTTTCCTAGATTTTATTTCAAAGGGTAACTTATGCTTTATGTCCCACAGCTACCGTCTACGTATGGAGTTTATAGTGAGGATACACCTGATTCTCTGAAACTGTTGTCCTTCTACTAGTTAGAGGTTGAAATGACAAGCAGGCTTAGAACACTATCTCTGAGTTGATCCGTGACTTTACTAAGGAGGGTACCTTGCCTTGGTTATGATCCCTTCGTCACTCATTCGAGTGTAAAGTGGGTAACCAGGATACGCTTGATTCTCGGAAGGTATTGTCGTTCTACAAGCTAGAAGTTGAGATGATACGGGAGCTCAAGGTACGTCTCTAGACTTTACTACAGACTGTAGAGGGTAACTTGCTAATGCCATATGATTTCACTGCCAGCTATCGATGATGGATTTTATAATCAGGACACGCCTGATTCTCGGAAGACTATTGTCACCTAACACTTAATCATTCGTTGGTGCTCACTCTCAGTGATCACAACTAACTTCCAACCGTTTCTAGAGTGGTTGCTAACACCTTTCCGAAGAGCCCATATGGACCGAAGCTCATCTTTAAGGTATACCCACTGATGGAGGAAACTCCAGTAACGAGAAGAAGTTTAGCGGTATTTATAATGTGTATCTAAATGTCACTTGTGCAAGATCATTTTACCCGAGCGATGTCAGAAGGCATCCCAATAACACTAGGTACCATATCTTACGGTTTTCCCTATACAATAACCCAGACTAATATACACTGAAATTACTAACAAAGAAACAATGATAATGCTAACTGGAAAAGAAACTGGAAGGGTGTCGGTTCAAGGCCTATGTTTAAAGATACCATAACAGTATTTTTGTGATAGAACTGAAGAAAATCCTAAATAAAACTTAGTTTGGATAACCAGTTTTCGAGTGTGCTGTATCTTATGAAGTATGCAATAGTTCATTTCCTTCTTTTCAAAATTGTCCTCTGTATTCTACTTTTTCTTCTCGTTCTAACGTACCCAATACTTTCGACAGTTTATTCATCCCATCTAATTTTCATCATTCTTCTCCAGCACCATATTTCAACTGTTCTTATGTTCCCTTTATTTTCTCCTTCTAGAGGTCCACTCAAACACTACACATCGTACACATGCGCTTTCATCTGTCTTTTCTTGACTTCTACAAGGTATGATCAAAAAGTTTTGTGAATGCAGTGCCATCTATCGATGTTGTATCTATTTCAATTTGTAAACCCAGTAGCCTAAACCTTTGGTACAGTCAGTGTAGAGTTTGAACGAGTTGTGACATGTTAGTTGGTTTCTACAGGCAGAAGAATGAGGATGTGTTAAGAGTGTCGCGTGCTAGCATTAAGTTTTGTTCTAAACTGAAAAAAAAAAAAAAAGTCAAAGAAGCTCACGAAATGTCAAAATAAATGTATGCCGAGGAAGTGGTGGTATTGATGACTGTTTACGAGTGGTATGAGCGATTCAAAAGCGACAAGGGGTCGGTTGAAGACGAGTAACGATAGAGACATCCTTCGACTTTAAAAACAGTTGAAAACGTGCAAAAAAGGCGGCATAAATAATTTGTTCAAACAGGCGAATGACTATTCGGGACGATGGACAAATGGTTTTCTTCTCCACCACGAAAAACACCTTGCTTTTGGCCGAAAAAAAAATTGTCTGTCCACATTCTCCGTGCTCTCCAGATATAGCACCATGCGACTTCTGGCTCTTTCCAAAAAATTAAAACCGTGCTTAAAGGAAAACGTTTTTGACACCACTTCCGACATTGAGAGGGCCACGACAGAGCAGCTGAACGCCCTTCCAAAAGAAGCCTTCCAGAAATGCTTCCAGTCATGGATTTAACGTTAGGATAAGTGCACTGCTAGCCAAGGACAGTACTTTGAAGGAGATTAAATCAAATTCCATGTAAGCTTATTACTTTGTTTCTAATAAAATTATTCACCTGAAGGAGATTAAATCAAATTCCATGTAAGCTTATTACTTTGTTTCTAATAAAATTATTCACCTGAAGGAGATTAAATCAAATTCCATGTAAGCTTATTACTTTGTTTCTAATAAAATTATTCACCTGAAGGAGATTAAATCAAATTCCATGTAAGCTTATTACTTTGTTTCTAATAAAATTATTCACCTGAAGGAGATTAAATCAAATTCCATGTAAGCTTATTACTTTGTTTCTAATAAAATTATTCACCTGAAGGAGATTAAATCAAATTCCATGTAAGCTTATTACTTTGTTTCTAATAAAATTATTCACCTGAAGGAGATTAAATCAAATTCCATGTAAGCTTATTACTTTGTTTCTAATAAAATTATTCACCTGAAGGAGATTAAATCAAATTCCATGTAAGCTTATTACTTTGTTTCTAATAAAATTATTCACCTGAAGGAGATTAAATCAAATTCCATGTAAGCTTATTACTTTGTTTCTAATAAAATTATTCACCTGAAGGAGATTAAATCAAATTCCATGTAAGCTTATTACTTTGTTTCTAATAAAATTATTCACCTGAAGGAGATTAAATCAAATTCCATGTAAGCTTATTACTTTGTTTCTAATAAAATTATTCACCTGAAGGAGATTAAATCAAATTCCATGTAAGCTTATTACTTTGTTTCTAATAAAATTATTCACCTGAAGGAGATTAAATCAAATTCCATGTAAGCTTATTACTTTGTTTCTAATAAAATTATTCACCTGAAGGAGATTAAATCAAATTCCATGTAAGCTTATTACTTTGTTTCTAATAAAATTATTTACCGTATTTTTTGACCACACCTCGTATGTTGATATTTCCGCTCAGGAGCTTTTATTGTTCTTCAAACATTTTGTCAACATAATTATCTTCATTGCATTGTTAATAATAATAATCAATAAAGGGGTTTAAAAACTTCCCAAAGAAGGTAAAAAGCCATATTATTTCAGTCTTACGTTGCTGGGTTACGAAAAGACAATAAAATATACTTTAAAAAATCGGAAAAGAAACTTGTCATTCTATTATTAGTGATTAATAATACCTTGTTCTAACCACTCGATAACGACCATTAGTCTATAATATTTTCCTTTTTTTCTCTCTTTCTTATTTCAATTATTACAATGTTAAAAAAGCTGCTCTGATGGCAATGAGAAATGGTCATCCTCCATTTTTTTTTGTTTCAGTATCATAAATCTGAAAAATGTATTACTTTTGTAAATATTAAATTCTGGCGACCTTTCCTTAGAAATAAAGGAGATATGTTTGAGCAATTTTAAAAGCAGGAAATGTAAGATATCGACTTATTATTATTTTTTTTTCTAAAAACAGAAATCACAAATCTCATTTCAATGGATTTGGCACATAAACTTCTTTCAACATTCTTTCTTAAAGGAGTTTAGCTTCCTGGGGCATCAAATTCAATATGAACATAAATTTTGTTAAAATTTGTAAAATCGCCCCTAAAATTAGGGTAAATTTACAGAAAATTCGGAATTTTGACGGGTCTGGGCCCCCAGGACCCATCTCCTGCGTATGCCACTTAAAGAACCACTTAAAATGGAACATTATCAGTTTTGGCCAGGATGTAGTGGTGTCAAAAGTCAAGGATCGAAATGTCGAGGGGTCTGGATCCCCAGAACCCAACTCGTGCGTACGCCACTTCAAGAATCACTTGGTGTAATACTATCAGTTTTGACCAGGATGTAGGTGTGTGGGTAGGTCAACTGTCAGGAATCGAGTTCACTGATGGAGGTCAGCCATATATTCCTATAGCAGCTGTTATGGATATCATCCTTGTGTGATAGACTACCCACAGTGCTGTTAAAATTAGCGAGTTAGTATAATGCTCAGGATACAAAATACAACTTTGTCCGTGCAATTAAATGCTGAAATAGACATAAACAACTTTCAACCAAATTCCTTGAAGTTGTGTACACTTCAAGGAGCCAATGCAGCCATCTGAAATTAAGTTCTTTGTGGTCTCCCACCAGGAACCAAGACTGAGACCTCTTGCACCAAAAAAGACAGACGCGCTTGCTACTAGAAAAGCAGGAAGGGCTAGGATTTAAGGGGGCAGACTACTAAATACTTTTTTAAAAGCTGACAATTTTTCTTTAGCCAGTTTTTCGTAAATGAAAAGAGATAATGAAATGTAACTTACCTCAATAATAGATAATGTTATTCTACACCCGAAAATACGAATCGGAAGAATTTTCAGTGTTGCCATCCATAGAAATTACAGTGTGACCAGAATTTGAATTACCCAAAAATCTAGGTTATAGCAGCGTATGGAAAAATGAACTCAACGGAAGTTGATGACTTGTCATGCTCTCTGTGTCCCTTGTTAATTACTTTTTAAATAATATTTGTATTTTAATTCTACTATTATTAAAAATTATTTATTTTGTACTCTTTATTACAAAATAAATACAAACAATATTTAAAAAGTAGTTAACAAGGAACACAGACAGCATGATAAGCCATCAGTTGCCGTTGAGCTCATTTTTCTAGTCACTGCCATAACCTAGATTTTTGGGTAATTTCTATGGATGACAACACTGAAATTTCTTCCGATTCGTATTTTCGGGTATAAAATAACATTATCTATTATTGAGGTAAGTCACATTTCATTATCTCTTTTCATTTGCGAAAATCTGGCAAAAGAAAAATCGTTAGCTTTTGAAAAATCTTTAGTAATCTGCCCTCTTAAGAAGAGAGCCAGTATTGAAGATGATCCTCAATCAGGAAGGCCTGTTTAAGCACGATCCCGGCAAAATATTGGCAAAGTGTACTAAAGACATAAATGATCTCCGAATGAGTGTGGACGAAAACAAACGTGTAGGAACTGGCTTCATTCTTCGAGTTCCTTAAGCCATACAGTTATGTATTTGATACACAATTAAAATATGGAAGAAAGTCCGGTTTTGAGGTCATACTGGACACCAGAGAAGGAGGTCAAAAACCGAACTGTTCGGTAAAATACGGGACGGTTGGTAACCCTACTTCAAACACGAAATTTTCGATTATTGATATGCAAACTTACACTTGATAACTTATGCAACCCACTATTCATAATTCCCTTTCGCATTGAGCACATGCAAACACTATAAAGAATTTTATGGATTATTACTTTATGAATCTGTACTTGATTCATCTTCAAAGTGTTTTTCTTACTATGAAAAAAGAAAACAAGAGGTTTTCTTTTTTCAATTGTCTAAATAAAAAAAAAGATACAGATAAAGCCTGTTCAAAGTGAAAGCGGAGGAAACCAAAATTTATTTATTGATAATTTTTCTTTGCAAAAGGATAATAGTGTTACAGTACCTCCCTTTTAGTATTCGTTTCATATTGTGTTTAAGATGAAGAAGAGAAAGAGAAAATAAGAAAAATAATGGAAAACTCTGTTATAACACCGCCTTCCTAATCAAGTTATGACATTTTCAACTAAAGTTGAGCTAGGTTGTCATGCTGCAAGAATCTTGTAGCTGTCATTAAAAAAAAAAAAAAAAAAAAAAACTTGTAACCCCATCTTTCTATTTGCTGTTTACACTTTACAACTTTCTGAAGGCAAGAAAGACATCTCCACCCATGCAGCATTGCACTCTAGTGGACAAATAGTGAACCTTCATCATTAAAAAAGTGTATTTTTGCGCGCTTCCCCTGTCTTTCCAAAAGAATCTGTCGTTTCGGAAGCGGCGAAACTGTTTTTTTCTTCTTTTAAGCCTATCATACATGATCATAGTTTTCCATCAAATGTTGTATCAAACTCATCTTTGATAGTCATTTGGTCAAATACGTTAGCTAAAACTTTTACACGCACTGTAAACGGTTAAGTGCAAAACTTAATTTTTGTTGCTCATTTGTTTACATTTCTTCATTCAATTGTTACTTTTGTTGGTGAGCATAAAGTGCAACGCAAGTACTTGGTTGAAGTAGTTACTTAATGTCCCTTTCACATTATCCGGCGATTTGCCGGATCCGGTTCCGGCGAATTGCCGGACGAGGTAGAAAGACATTGCAAGCAATGAAGCTCTTCACATATGTGCGGCGGTCGCCGGACATTCATCCGGCGAGCAAAAACAGCCGGATCTCCCTGCTAGAATCCGGCGCGGCAAATCGCCGTGTATAGCCAAGCGGGACATTACAAGCAATGAAGCTCTTCACATATACGCGGCAAACTACCGGATGGGTGTTGGGGGAGGAAGCAAGTGTTGCCAGGAAAGAGCAGAAAGTGGCTGCTATAATATGGGAGCGCATGGTTTTGTGTGTGTGTGTGGAGTGTGTTTGTGTATGTGGTTATGTTTTAGCCCAGTACATCTGGAGTAATTAACCAAACCTGTACATACAATATGAGGAAAAATGACGTAAAATTAATTGAAAACGACCAATACTACCGAAGTGTAGAAATCAATATAAATTATTATTTTTCTATGTAATGGAAGATTGGGAGATGTCCGGGTAGCATTGGACAAATGAGCTTCTATAAATTTGGTGTGAGCCAAAATTGAAATATACACTATCAAATATTTCAGCAATACAGTCTTTTGCTATATATTTATGTACTATTTTGCTACGCAAAGCAAGCAAGAATTCATGAAGTGATATTTGATAAATATACCGTACTTTATATATTTTATAATTATCTGGCTGTAATTTCTTGAATAGTCCTCTGAATTCAGGGACTAGAGCAGTGCTTTAAAGGGACTTGAGTCAATAGTCGGAACGCTTAAAACAAAAGAATAAACCCGAAATAGTATAATAATAATAATAATAATAATAATAATAATAATAATAATAATAATAATAATAATAATAATAATAATAATAATAATAATAATAATAATAATCTAATATAAATAACATATGTGTTTATGTGTCTGTTTGTCTGTCTTTGTGCGGCCTGGGGACCCTACGAGTAGACCGAAAGTTACCAAAATTTGGTCACGGATACCTTGGTCCAGGCTCCAGATCAAGCCGATGCGTTTTCTTCAAAATTCGAACCAGGAGGTCTCAGGGGGGCGTTTACCAGGACATGTAAAAGTAGTAGAATATGAGCGATATTAGTGTCAAACCCATAGTTTTCGCGGTCGCTGAGATCAATGGTGAAACTCAAGATAGCGTTTACTTTCACATTTAGTCCCCATCAGCTAAGGAACTTAGGCCAGGAGATCACCGAGACATGTAAAATTAATCCACAATGACCGATATTAGTGTGAAATTAACAGTTTTCGCGGTCTCTGAGATAAATGGTGATACTTTCATTAGCGATGATTTTCAAATTCAGCCACCATTGTATACGGGTCGGGAGTCACCGGGGTGGAGAATTGCGAGATATGTAAAAATAATCGAAAATGACCGATATTAGTGTCAAATCAATAGTTTTCGCTGTCGCTGAGATGAATGGTGATACTTCCAAGGCGTTGGCTTCCAAATACAGCCCCCGTCGACTGGGAGTCAGAGGCGTTGTTTTTTCAAAATTGGAACCAGAGGATCACAGAGGCGTAAAAGTAGTAGAAAATGACAGATGTTAGTGTCACATTCATAGTTTTTGCGGTATCGGCTCAAGGCCAGAGGCGATTTTTTCACAATTCGAACCAGGAAGGGGTCTCAGGGCGCGTTTACCGGGACATGTAAAAGTAGTAGAAAATGACCAATATTTGTGTCGAATTGATAGTTATCGAGGTCGCTCAGATGTATATTGATACTCCCGATAGTGTTTACGTTCAAATTCAGCCCCCATCGGCCTTCCCAATGAAAACACGGACGTTGTTGGATATATATTCACACAAAATGTATCTAATTTTAGAAATGTTTCTTAATTCTTCTCTCATTGTTCACTTTGTTTACATTGATATTTTATCTGATCTGTGTGAAGAACGGGCATAACAGCAAGTAATAATAATAATAATGCCTACAGACCAGTCTTGGGGTCAGTGGCTGAATGTTGGTTTGAGATTCTCGGATAGACCTCAACGATTGACTATCCCGAGAGGACTTTAGCCTGCTTTTCTCAGTCACAACAGTTGAATACCGGAACGGTATTTTAAATATCCAGAACCGGGCCGCTATTTTGTCCAAGTTTATCAATTGTGGAAACAGTATAGAAAAATCTCTTCCAAAATATTGCTTCTCTAATAAAAAGTGCACATCTTTTCTGTATGTGGCATGTTCTCTCATTTCGGTAACAAACAGGCCCATATCTACGGGGAGCTAGGGGGCCCCCTAAACTTTGGCTGGCCCCCTAAAAGTTTCACGGTAGGCTTGCAAATGAACTATAATATGGTGATGAAGTATACTATGATTGGGTCGGATCCCCCCTAACTTCTACCGGGCCCCCTCTAAATTTTTGGGTTGGCTACGGGCCTGGTAACAAAGCGAATAAACTGCATATTATTTTGCATTTATCCACTGCAGCCACGTTAACAAAACTAATGAATGACAATAGCTGATGCGATAGACATACGAAATCACTTAAAGAATTTTCCTTCGTCTTTCCTTAATTGTGGAAACAGTATAGAAAAATCAGGGTGAACCCATATGTGTCTCTGACGTTTTTTTTTTTTTTTTTTGCCTGTGTCGCAACAAGGCGAGTAGAAAACACATTTTGCGTCTGTCCATTACAACCACCACAACACGACAAGAGTCACAGAGTTTTGTTTCTTCAGTTGCACAGCAACCCTGCTCGCATATTTTTCATCCACGGCAAAACGCCGGATAATATGAAAGGGGCCGAAACCGAATCCGGCAAACAGCCGGAAACGGATCCGGCAAATCGCCGGATAATGTGAAAGAGGCCTTAAAGTACTGGCAAGCCGTTTAAATCGTAAATCTTAAAATAAACGAGCAATTGGAAATGTGCATATGAAATATGAACGCTCATCAACCTATAATCTCTGGTCGTGCCAGCCAATCTTCAGCAACAATTTTTTCCCAGGCTTCTTTGCGTTTGTATTTATTGTAATATTCTTTAAGTTAACAGTTATAAAAACAGGAATTTACTTGTAGGCATCAATAAGCATTTCAATTGGTTCCCGTGTCCACGTTTACTGCCACCGCACAGTGATTTTCGTTTGTTTTCTTTGACGCAATGTTGGATAGGAATAGAACATGTATTTATTTGAGAACTGTTGTATCAAATGTTGTAACCAACTCAAAAGTTGCATACAACTTGGGATCGTACACGTTCGAATTCCACTTTGCAGAAACATTAGATACAATATTTGATGATGTATAACCGGCTTTATGTCAGTGAGAGGGCCATAGCAGCTGGCAAGCAAGATGACCCAAAAAGTTGCACATGGTTTGACTCCTTGCAAGATGAAAAAATTGTTGCATGTCCCTTTCAAATCTATGTTTACATGGAGAAATATTGAAGGGTTGCAAGATTTTTTTTTTTTAAATGAGAGCTACAAGATTCTTGCAGCATGGTAACATAGCTTTAGCAACAAAGTGAAGAGGTCATTGTTTTAGAGAACAAAAAGTTTTATTCTTTTTTCTTTTAATGTGTAATGGTTGGTATGATAAATTAGCTTCATCTAATGCACAATCGGTAAAAATTTTATTAATGAGATGTAATAACTGAAAAGATCAGAATAAATATTTTAAAAAAATAAGTTATTTCTTGTTGGTTTGCATAAAATATTTAACATCATAACATATACATATATTCTTTTTATACCTTTATTGATTTTAACATGAAATATAACTTTCTTTTAGTAGTCGAAAAGTTAGAAAAATATATGACATACACACACACACATACACACACTCACACAGGCCACCTTTCGCCTTCAGAACAGCCTTGATGCGACGTGGGATGGAGGCATAGAGGTCGTGAATGGTAGCAAGTGGAATTTTACACCATTCCTCGTGCAGGGCATCGGCCAGTTCTGTGAGAGAGGATGGAGGTGGAAATCGTCCCCGGAGTCACGTTTCCAAGACGGACCACAGATGTTCAATTATGTTGAGATCTGGGGATTGGGCGGGCCAGGGGATGTGTTGAACTTCATCCCGATATTCCTCAAACCACGCTACAACAACGCCAGCTGTGTGAATGGGTTCATTATCATCCTGGAAGATGGCGTCATTGTCCGGGAACAACATCTGGACCATAGGATGCAAGTGGTCTCCTAAAATTGCGACATTATCGTTGGCAGTGATTCGTCCGCTAAGTGTGACCACAGGACCCAATGAAAACCATGATATGACGGCCCACAGCATCACCGAGCCGCCGCCATGTTTCACAGTTGGGCGGAGACACTGCAGATCATAAGCTTCTTTGGGCGTTCTCCACACATAAACACGGCCCGTGGCTGGGAATAGGGTGAAGGATGACTCATCCGACCATATCACACGATTCCAGTCCTCAACGGTCCAAGTTGCATGGTCGCGGCACCATTTGCGGCGTGCGAAAGCGTTATGGTCCCTGATGAGCGGTTTGGCCCGTGCAACACGATCACGTAAGTTCATGTCATGTAATTCGCGGCGGACTGTAATTGTCGAAATAGGATGGGGGAGGTGCTGATTGAGTTCCTCCGTCACTTGCTCCGCAGTGGCACGACGGTTCTGCGTGACAATGCGCTTTAATACCCGGCGTGACCTGTCACTCATGATTTTCTTCCGCCCACTGTTCCGCTTCCCCGATGTGGTTTTCCCGTGTGTTGTGTAGACCGTCATCACCTTCGACACTGTCCCACGCGACACACCTAACACAGTAGCCACTGCCGTCACCCTCACTCCACATAACCGCGCACCAACAATTTGCCCTCTTTGAAAATCTGAGAGGTCTCCCATTTTACACTACCTCCGTCTGCTGCAGCCACTGGACACTGCTGTTCCACTGCGCCTGACGTACTATGGAGACCGACCTAACACACCACCACCAGCGGTCCGGCGCTCCGGGCGCCACGACACCACTGCCAACCCATACATCTGACATGTTGCCAACTACAGGTGTTTCAATTTTTCTGTTCACCATCTGTATATAACACAAAGACATACAAGTGAATGATACGAAAAGATACATACAAGCGGGTGATAGGAAAAGAATGGTACAAACGGATGATAAGAAAAGAGATTTACGAGCGATTGATGTGAAAAGAGACAGACATATAAGCAGATGATATGAAAAGAGACATACAAGTGATTCATATAAACAAATAATATGAAAGGAGACATACAAGCGAATTATACGGAAAGAAGAGTATAATCAAATGAAATGAGGATACAAATAGATTATGTAAAAAGAGAAGATTAAGTGAATAATACAAAAAGAGGAGTGGAGATAGATTAAACGAAAAAGAAGCAAATATTCAGAAACGTTTTACTAAATCGGTTTTTTGGTGTAGACTGCAGAGAGCGAGATATAATCATAATTTTATATCAATGTTTTTCTTTCTTTCTTTTTTTAGTTTCTTCTCTTTTCTTTCATTGCTCATAATTGCATTTTCTTGCCTGACTGCTTGAATTTAGGCAACCCAAGAACCATAACAAAATGTGTATAACTTTCAAGGACTGATAAGTGGTTAGGCAAGCAAACTCACCGCAATGTTAGATTGGGTTGCATAAGTTATCCTTACAGGCAAACAATGCTACGCCTGTCTGAAAACCAATCAAAATTACCGGCTCCGGACTAATTGTAGGACTCACAACTATTGTAAAGGCACTTTGTTTACTGTATAACCCATTACAGGAAGACGATGTTAATAGTTAAATAAGAAAAAAACATTAAAAAAAACTTAAAAAGCGAAAATTTTCGTTATTTTCCCAAGGGTCGGTTTTATAAATATAGAAGAGTATTTCTTTGGTAAATTAAAATTGTTCGTTACTGCTAGCAGGTATATAAGCAGGGGGAGCGTCCTGGCGGGTCCGGACTAGGGATGGCCACTTTTTCGAAAAATACTTTTTTCGAAAAATGAATTTTTTGAAAACGAAAAACGAAAAATTTTTCGAAAAAACGAAAAAGGAAAAACGATTTTTTTTTCGAAAAACGAAAAACAAATTTTTTTCGAGAAACGAAAAACGAAATTTTTTTCGAAAAAGCGAAAAACGAAAAAACGAAAAAGGAAATTTCCGAAAATACGAAAACAGATTTTTAAAAGGCCATTCCTAGTCCGGACACCCCGAAATCCCGACTTCTCTGCAAATTTAGTCTAATTTTAGGGGTAATTTTACAACTTTTAATATACGTTGTCCTCATATTAAATGTGGACTCCCCCAAAATACTTTGGACCTCTCCAAAATAAATTCCTGAGCACATCTCTGATTGCAAGCAACAGGTAGTAAGTAACCGGGTAGATAAAAAGAGTTAAAGCACTTTAATAATAATCAAGCCGTCAACTTGAAATTCATTTTTACAAACACACGCGCCACACGCTGCCGTCTTGATGACGTCAGAGAAGACGAGAACCCATCAGCTGACGTTAAGTGGTACAAGAGTTGAATGTTCCTGAATTGCCCTGGTTTTTTTCCCCTCAATTTCTTTCATTTTTGCTTTGAACATTTTTGGTGGTTACAAAATGGTGGTAGCTATCACCCTCAGCCCACCACCCATACATAGATGATAAAAAGAAAATTTTTTTAACGTTAAAAACGTTCGTTAGGCTTTTAGCTTCTCGCATTTCATGACGTCATTCTGTTTTTTCTTTCTTTTTACGTCACGCATTCTCTGTCGTTGGCTATTCTTGTTGTTTTTAGAGCATAAGTAGACGTAAGTAAGGAGATGGGCAATTTGGAGAGGATCGGGGGAGACCGGGGGAGGGGCGCGGAACGTTTGAAATCCGTGAAGAGGAATTTTTATCGATCGATCTCGGGAAAGAAAACAATATCTTGAAGGTGCTAGCTTTAACTTTGAAGCACGGGTTAAAAGGATGATGAAAGAAGGGGGGGGGTTACGGAGGAGGAGGGAGGAGATACGGCACATGGAAGTCAAACAGACAAACGACGACGACGGCGTAATGACGTAATTGGATGCTGAAGACGAGAGCACAGCACGTTGGTGGATGATCACACGGGAGTAGGAACAGTGAAATGAATGACGCTTGCTTTTTTTTTTGTTTCCTCTAAAAAAAATGTTCTTTTTTTTTGTTTCTGTCCAAGGATTTACGATGTACATTTTTTTTTTTTTTAAACCGACACATACTCTGCTTTGTTCTTGAATGGAATCATTGAAGAAGCGTGTGCCAGCATTGATCGATTTATTATTCGTCATAGCCATAAAAATCAGGGAATGTAACTTCAAATATCAAAGTAAGGTAGACACCTGCAGAATACCTTTGTCAATGAAAAAGATTTCTTTTACCTCAGCTATTCAATTTTCAACGTACACATTCCTTAGACAGTGATATTTCGTTCTGTTCTTAGAACGAAACATATATACACTGTATTTTTTTTCCAGCTAAACAACAATGATTGATCGGCAAAAAAACAGTCACACTATTGTTAATCCTTTTGAGATTTGCACTTTTTGAGTAAACTTTAGACATTCAGTCAAACAGCTACTGTTTCCATACTACGCGTATTTATCGTCGAACCATCGTCCATACCTTGTTTTTCTTTTTTCTTTTTTTTTTAAATAGAGCATCCTTTCCAAAGGTACCACTTGCTTGTGCGTATTATACACCAGAAACGGGAAAAACAGGAAAAACCGGGAGTTTTTCGAATTTTTTTCAAAAATTTTGCGCCCCTCTGGAACGGGCCTGGCTTCACGTAGGAATCTGATTTTCTTTTGAAAAATACATAGTTATGTACACAATGCATGTGCAAAATTTCAATCTTGTATTTTGAAAACTAAGGGCGGGATCGAACCAAGGACCTCAAGCACAGGAGGTGAACGAGCCACCGCGCCCCCTAGAACAAAACTGGGTTGAAGAGTTTCATCATTTAGTGTGAATTTAAAGTCATTGATTCAAAAATCAAAATTACATTTTTGTTCACCAAGACTCTTTCATTTTGCCAAACTATTAACGACCTAATTAAGTAGTAAAGTATAGTACAGTGCTCGGAAATACAGTCATTTTACACTGTGTAAGAGGAGATTAAAACAAAGCTAGCCACAAAAGCATTAGTTGCCTTTTCCATTCTTTCAAAATTCCAACTTTTACCATGGGGCCGCGGTGGCTCAGTGGTAGAGCGTTCACCTCTGGTGCTAGGGGTCTCGGGTTCAAACCCTGCTCCCGCCAAGTGAACTGTGTGGTGGACAAACACCGTGTGCGTGGGCTTTCTCGGGGTTCTCCCGTTTCCTCCCACTTTCTTCATTCCACCATTTCATTCATCTTTCATCATCACCGTCTCCTTTAGCCTAATCGGCATAACCGTGGGACGTAAAACTCAGAAATTTCATTTCATTTCATTTTTCCAACTTTTACCAGCAAAGTAATAAATAAATATATAAGAATAATCCAAAAAATGCATCAAAAGATTGCAATCTTGGCCAACAATTTGTTTTTGGATCAGGGGCCACAAAATTTTTGAACGGCCCCTAAATCGAGATTTCGTTGGTATATATATATATATATATATATATATATATATATATATATATATATATATATATATATATATATATATATATATATATATATATATATATATATATATATATATATACGAAATAAGCACATCATACTGAGTTAACTGATTGTTTGGGTTTGGCTACACTATATGTAGTTCTCCAGATATAAGGCGTTCAACAAAATTTTTGATTGGAATATATTGGATCTTTTGGGCCAATTGGATCAGGGGCACAACCAATTCGGCTCCTATTGAACGGCTCCTAAATCGAGTTTTCGTATTTTCTATGGAATAAGCATAACATACTGAGTTAACTGGTTGTTTGGGTTTGGCTCCTAAATCGAGTTTTCGTATTTTCTATGGAATAAGCATAACATACTGAGTTAACTGGTTGTTTGGGTTTGGCTACACTATATGTAGTTCTCCAGATATAAGGCGTTCAACAAAATTTTTGATTGGAATATATTGGATCTTTTGGGCCAATTGGATCAGGGGCACAACATTTTTGAACGGCTCCTAAATCGAGTTTTCGTATTTTCTATGGAATAAGCATAACATACTGAGTTAACTGGTTGTTTGGGTTTGGCTACACTATATGTAGTTCTCCAGATATAAGGCGTTCAACAAAATTTTTGATTGGAATATATTGGATCTTTTGGGCCAATTGGATCAGGGGCACAACATTTTTGAACGGCTCCTAAATCGAGCTTTCGTATTTTCTATGGAATAAGCATAACATACTGAGTTAACTGGTTGTTTGGGTTTGGCTACACTATATGTAGTTCTCCAGATATAAAGCGTTCAACAAAATTTTTGATTGGAATATATTGGATCTTTTGATTTAAAAAAAGAAAAGCCTAGCGCTGCCTGTATTCATGATGGGAAGATTTGATATCAATCGGCTGCGTCATTGACAACCTCCGATCTCTCTAAAAGAAAAAGGGAAAGAAAAAAAATATTTTTATAAAAAAAATGGAAAACATGAGAAAGCCCATAAAGATGTAAGGACACATGAGTAATACAAAACGCTGAATCCTTTGACCTTTTAATAACACTTATGAATGTTCAAATATCAAAGGTGCCCACGTGACTTTTCAGTGAAAATAACATGTCATTGTTACAAACAGGCACAGAAGTCAATTATATGGAAACGGTTATGATCAATATTTGTGAAACTGTTTTTAAACGGTATTTCTCCAATCAGTACGTCTTAAGAACGTTTGATGTTTTTATAGGCTTTTGAATCATTGTATCAGTCATTATATGGAGCAGCATAGCGTGGAAGAAATGACGCTTCACACCTTTGATATTTCATGCTACAATCGCTAAGGGATATTTTTCTCTTTCGGTTTTCTTTCTTTCTAAGCTAAGTTTGTCTTAAAAACGGTGACATTTCTCGATTTCTTAGATGTCACACGGTGGGTTCATGACCTAACGGAAGAAAGTCGTGTGCAACAGAATGTTGTAGAAGTGTCTTTATACTGTGTGTTGCTCTCGATTTAGATCAATCCAGAGGCCCATACACGGAGTCCACCCAACGGCGACGATTTCTCTGTAAATTTGGGGGGGGGGGGCATTCAAATGTAGAAGGTATATATATGAGGATTTTAAAGACAAATTGCACTCAAATTATGCCAAATATTGTATATTCATAAATACAATAGGGGGCTCGGCCCCCCTTACAAGATCGACGCCCTTGGGTCCACCAGGTCCGGACCTCTCCAGAAAAAAACTAAAAGAAAACGAAAAAAAAAAAACTTAGTAGCTCGACTTACAATTCGTCGCATGAGAACGAGAGGAACCGTAACTCCAAAAATGCGGGTTTCGTTTTCTTCATCTTTGGACATAATTTTGAAAGTCCCACTTGGAACAAATCGAACGTAATGCCATCTGTTGTCCTTATCGATCATGTGTTGTAATGTAGCTCAATTACCATCTTATTTTAAAAAAGCATCTCTCTAAGAAAATAATATTTTTGTTCACTAGCCTGTAAACCTACGAAAATGGAGTTACGTTCCTCTGGTTCCCATGCGACGATTTGTATATTTTCTTAATAAAACTATACTCATTTAATGGAGAAATATTTGATATAGACTAAAGATTTGATCTTACTCATCCTCTGTACCAAACAATCTAATTTTGTCATTATTCGTGAGAATATAGGTGTAAGCACTTAAAAATTATTTATATTTTTTTTTCGGGTGTAGAATAACATCTGTTCGACATTATATAAGCATAATGTCTTGTATTACAGGAGCTAGAGCTCTTGTCATAGATAGGGAAAATAGAAAGGTGTTAAAAGTGTAACTCGGAAAGTATGCCACTTAACAGTTTCTTTAAAAAAATAAATAAATAAAATAAAATTTAAAAAAATGAAAAAAAGTTGAGATTTTATCACCATCATCATATGTATTCTGTCATTAATAACAGGTTACTTGTAGTAAATTTGGTCCGCTAATCTCTTAGTTCTGACAAGAATTGCTCTAATGATCTTCTTCTTCCCCCCCTGTCTCACCTTCTACTATACCTTCTTTCACATTCCCAATAACGTAGTTTACGTTTATCAGAATATAACAATGACAAGTGACATTACTCATTAGGATATTATTATGAATAAAAAATAGACCAAGCAGATGAACGATAAGGATTCTCGGTTTGTAACCTGAAATTCAAAGTTTTTCAGACAAACTTGTAATCCAACATTTATGGAAGCGAGATAGTACAGTATGTGTGTGTGGGGGGGGGGGGAAATCTCCTCTACACAGTTTGATTTTGCGTAAGGTCGTCTACTAATTGCAACGGATTCGACTCCTGTGCGAAGTCCGGAATCCACCACATAAATATAGTATGTCCCGCTCTTAATATAAACTCGTATTACTGTAGAAAGCAGAAAAGTTTGTACGAAATAGTATGTACGATCATGGGCGCGCGAAGGGGAGGGCAGGGTGGGGCTCGAGCCCCCCTCTGGCTCACGAAAATGTATATGTAATATAGCAAACCACGTATATTAAATACCAGAAATACCAGATGTAATACATCTTTGGCGTGGGAGACCCGGGTTCGATTCTCGGCGGGAGATCATGTGGTTCGGATTCCACGTTAATCAGTAGGTCCACGTCTCATATAACCTCATTGCTGAAAGGGACGCTAAACAAAAATCAACTCAACTCAACCAGACGTAATAGAGCAACCACGAAGACGGGCCCCTCCCTAGAAAATTTTCTTTGGGTGCCCCTGCGTACGATGTATTATATTGCGGCCGCTAGCGTGAGATAATCTTTGCTTACTTAAGAAGACTGATTTACCGAAAACTTCTGTCTGTTCGTGTGCCCGTCCGGAAGACACAAAATCTCAAAAACTATTTGATGAATCACTATTAATTTTGACCAGGATGTACAGAGTCCAAAAATAGAAATCGAGTTTATTGATATAGGTGACCCATCTAGTTAATCCCAAAATACAGACAATCAAAAAATCAGTTCCCTATGTATTAATATGGGAGTAGTTATGAATATCGTCCTTGCTTGATAGCTTACCCGTAGTGCCGTTGTGATTAGCGGTTTAGTATAATGCTCAGGATACAAAAATACTAATCTGCCCGTGTAGTACAACACTAAAGGGAAACTAAACGACTTCTTGTTCTACAAATTGTAAAGACCTAAATATTTTCTATTTTTCGAAATATTAATTTATTTTACACTAAAGTTTATGAGTGTTAACTAGAGGAACTAGAGGGTGTCGAATTGAGTGAAGTTGAAGTAAAATGGACACCTACATTGCAAATTCGGAATTATTTACTTCGCAGTAATACATATGTAATCCTTTCCTATCTGATCCCCCACGGCCCTACAGCACACAACCTGATGATTATTTGAGCCAGAATATAGGGGGAAAACCGTGTTAGAATTTACAATCAATAACAATGACAATGCAATTCTTAAATGAATTTGTAAGACTTGTTTATTTCAAAAATTGAGGAAGTTTGATAAAAACTACCTTTAGTATTTCCTGCTTGCATCAGAAAACGCGGAACAAAAACTGTTCAAAAGATAAATAGTAATAAACAAAGACATTCTGTACTGTTCTATGTCTTCCTTCAACGTTTCTAATATCTAAGATCACTTTAAATTTAGGGGAAGCCCCCCGAAAGAATTAAGGAAGTCCTACTGGTAGATGCACAGATCGACGTGATTAGAAATCTCAAATAGAGGAAGTGTACAAGTGTAGTTTCTCAGCTCTCTAAACTGCTGAGCCATAGATCGATATCAGATCAAAGGGCAAATTTTCCTTATTTACACTAATGGTAACGCATTTAACCCCTTAGTGACGCTTAGAGATGCGCACGAGACGAGTCGAGACAGGATTTTCCTGACAAAATTCGAGTCGAGACACGGCTGTTCCAATAGAAAAATATACATTTTTCGAGTCGAGACATCACTTTTACAGCACATTTTCGAGACGAGACAGCCACAAATCTTGTCTCGTGCTCATCCCTAGTGACGCGGGGCCGTAAATTGCCACGTGATCATACGGACGGAAGGAATTTAAATTTTGTATCCTTAACTTACATTTTCAAAGCATCCTTAAAAAAAAAAAAAAAAAAAAAACTCCGACCCGAATGTTAAACCAATAAGAAGTCACGAAATTAACTTGCTCATTTCATTGAGTTTTACGTCTCACGATTATGCCGCCAAGGCTAAAGGAGACGGTGATGCTGAGAAATGGATGGAATGGTGAAATGAATAAAGTGGGAGGGAACGAGAGAACCCAGAGAAAACCCCACACATACGGTGTTTGTCCACTACAAAGTTTACTTGGCGCGAACTGGGATCAAACCAAGGACTCCAAACACCAGAGGTGAATAAGCAATAAGAAGTGATCTCATTTACAACATTGCACTGGAAAAGTCATTGCTACGCAGTAATGTCAGAAGCATATGAGGAAGGTAGGTCAAAAGCATGTAAGGAAGGGAAGACATTAACTATTAGGCAATTACACCGATTTGTGTATAACTTTTAGGGGTGTCCATATATGTTTGTCAGATATCATTTAACAAATCACCAATGAGGATTGTAGTACAAATACATTAACTAAAGATATACCACATGGACTTGATCCCTAGTCTTCCGTTGCAAGCGCTGCTATCGGCTGACGAAATTCCACTCGCTTTCTCTCGCTTAGCAACAGCTGAACCCTTATTGGCTCAATGCGTGGGTCTGTGAGGGTGTGAGCTTTAGTTCGCATTTTTGCCACGGCTCAAGACATTTTGGCAGCACAATAACTAACTCTAACCTATGGAACCCGGAGGTTCAATTCTGCGTTTACAAACGCTCTCCACTGAATTCTATCCTTAGCCAACTGGATCCAGTCTCCACTTTGTATTCCTATTTCTGCGAGATCCATCTAAATATTGTCCTCCCATCTGCCCTAGTGACGTCTTCCTAATGGTTGTTTTCTGATTGGTCTTCCAGCTAAGACTTTGAAAGATTTCCTACTCTCTTCCATCCTGGCTACATGATCTGCCCATCTAAGCTTCCTAGATTTGATGACCCTAACAATGTTTGGTAAATCGTATAAATTATGTAGTTCCTCGTACAAATACATAGATCGTTCAAATTTCAGATGGCCCGTGCCACCTCAGCCTTCCAGGGTCGACGTCCAGGTTTTTCGGTACACTGAAAAAAAAATCTATAAAATCGATGTAAAATCATTTACCCTTGATTTTGTAAGTTAATATACATTTCTTTAGATTCAATTACAAAATTTGCTGGTTTTCTTTTAAAAAAATACAATAGATTTGAGAAAATATGATATTTTTATTAATCAAAATGTAATTTTACACCATTTTATATTAGTAATATTACTTTGTAGGTGTAAATTGATTTACATAGAGGCTTTGCAGATTGCCACCGATTTTCATAAATTTACCTACGAATATTTTTACACTGTAGGTCGAAAGCACGTCAAGATTAGGTAACTATTATGTAAGTAGCGGAGCAGAGTGGGTCAGTGGGTACGTGGCTCAAGTGGTTCAAGATTTGACAGTGGGTCGTGGGTCAACAGGACGTGACCCACAGCGACTCACCATCCACCATGACCCACTCTGACCCCTCCGATCCATTACGACGCACCAACTCACCCTGCTCAGTGCACTGTAGACAGCATCTTCTGAACACTGGTGGTGAATTTGTCTACGTTTTAATTTCAAGGCCTCCATTTTTTCTTTCTTTTTTAATTTGTGTCTCTTACTTACCTGAGATGAGTATATGTAAGTGAAAAAAGAACTTCAATCACTTATGGATATTGATATTTTTAATTGTAATAATAGCAATAGGATTTACTGCTTGGCTTCCGAGAGAGAGTCGAATTTTTACACTTTTTTTTCTTTACGATGCCCTACTTTACCTTGATTTGAGACTTTCAAATTTCATCCTATTTTCCACTGAGAAGTATCTATAATTCAACAAAAAATTAATTATATTTGATAATTAAATTGAAATTTATCTTAATAGGTCCATGACAAACACTTTACCATTTTATATAGTAAAAGTCAGATCCACCGTTATTGTAACAGAGCTGTGCTTGAGTGATTGACCATAGAAATTCAAACTCCGATTAGTGATAATTTCACAGCCTTGTTTCATTGCAAGTGTAAACTCTGTATTCAGTTGAGAGGAGTAGGGATGTGCACGAGACGAGTCGAGACACGATTTTCCTGACAAAATTCGAGTCGAGACCTGGCTCTTCCAATAGAAAAAATACACATTTTTCGAGTCGAGACATCACTTTTACAGCACATTTTCGAGACGAGACAGCCACAAATCTTGTCTCGTGCGCATCCCTAGAGAGGAGGGCGGGCGTGCATCATGGGTCAGAATTGATGGCGAAAGGTTTTGTTGATTGGTGGATCAGAATGGGTCACGCTAGGTGGTGGTTCAGGGGTAAATTTTCATTGACCCACGCCATCTCTTGTAGGTAGATTGAAAGGTCACCCGTACACCTTGTTGAACGAAATTCGTACCACAGACTATGTATCTGAGGTACTGTAAGCATACTGATCTTAGGTTGAAGGTCTCAGCATACCGACTTCTGTAGTGGTCGACTTATCATAGTTTTTATGCAGAGCATGGAACTATGAACGTCATCAGACAACACGTCAACTTTATAGTGCTGCCAAAATGTCTTGATCCGTGGTAAAATGCGAACTAAAGCTCACACTTCGATACACCCACCCGTTGAGTCAATACGAGTTCGAGAAAGAGCCTTGCAGTCATCTACGCTATTGCCAGTAGAATTCTTGCAGCCGATAACAGCGCTTGGAACGGAAGACTAAGTGTCAAGTCAATGTGGTATGTATATAGTTGTAAGTACCTCACTGCGAGTGTCTAGTATACCAGAACGACACTTTCGAACGCGTATTGTGCATTTAACTCCGAGCGTCGCCATATACTAAGGCTGTAAGAAGCCGAGCGTCATTTCGCAGCATTGCAGCTAACTTCGTTAATCACTAACGGTTCTTGCAATTACCTATTTAGAGGAAAAGGACTACCCCCTAAACATAATGATAACAAGCACTCTGTTAAGGAGTAATGCGTGCCATAATTTGATACTTAAAATGTTAAAAATAAAGAGTTTGGTGGACTAAGGACGAACTAACAAAAGTTGCGCACAATCTAAACGCACGGAAATTACGTTTGTAGTGTTCAAATGGGCCTAGGACAAATCTGCCAATTACCAAATGCGCCAATCGTGAAAATGGACAAATCTGCCAATGGACAAATCCGCCAATGGACAAATCTGCCAATTGACAAATCTGCCAATTACCAAATCTGCCAATTACCAAATGTGCCAAACGCAAAAATGACCAAATGCGCCAATTGTGAAAATGGACAAATCTGCCAATTACCAAATCTGCCAATTACCAAATGCGCCAAACGCAAAAATGACCAAATGCGCCAATTGTGAAAATGGACAAATCAGCCAATTACCAAATCTGCCAATTACCAAATCTGCCAATTACCAAATGCGCCAATCGCGAAAATGACCAAATGCGCCAATCGTGAGAATGGACAGATCTGCCAATGGACAAATCTGCCAATGGACAAATCTGCCAATTGACAAATCCGCCAATTACCAAATCCGCCAATTACCAAATCTGCCAATTACCAAATCTGCCAATGGACAAATCTGCCAACAAATAAGTCACCGAACTATCATTTTATTTTAGATGTATTCTTCAATCATCATCCTACAATATTACGAAAAAGAAGAAGAATTATTTATGAAAGAAAGCGGAAAAGGGTATTTTAATTTTGATGTGTTTTACTTTAATTAATTCGCAGTTATGTTTCAAAATGAATGTTTACTGATGTTGGTTGTTGGAGTTTAGTATCCCATTGCTGTACAATGTACAGTGTACATAGGTTATATGAGGCGTGACGTAACGCGATTGAATTTTAATGCCCTCTTACTGGGAATCGAACCCGAAAAGACTAATGTTTGTTGTAATTATTCGATAGCCAACAAATAATTTTCAGAGTAAGTTTCTCTTTATGTAGTTAATACGTTTAAAGTGGATTGAATATGATCCAAGATTAGTTCATATAAAAGGAAAATTAGTATAATTGAGTTCACTTCGCATCTATTAGTAAATACACATTAGTAACTGGTGTTTTGTAACTTGTACGCTTAGTGATTTTGTAATAATTTTGTGATCCTGATTACAGATTTCTAAAGTGAAAAATATTAACTGTTAACAATCGGATTGTACCTTTTGTTACTTGATTTCTCTTAACACTGACACACATATTTCCAAGAATGAAACGCGTAGTTCTAACAGTCTTCCAATGACGAGACATATATCATTCCATTGATAATATTGAGGTAAACAAAATGTTATACATGCGTGTAAAAACCCATGTAAACTTTTCTCGAACATGTAGTAAAATATCGTATTCGTAGATATGAACATTGATGCTCTGTTACAGCTACTTACTGATATAAAAGTGAAATTGAATTATATCGTCATTAACCATGCACACTGATCTTGGAATTGGCCTCCCTGGATGTAGATATCTTTATTCGAATTTGTGACAAGGATATACACATATTTCAATACCTCCCCAAAATTATACAGAAGTCGTCGTCGCTGTCATTAAGATCTTTATTACACCAATTCTAAGACTACATTACTCAGTTAATGAGATATAGTCCACACTGTTGATTGATTTTCTTCCTTTAAAAATAACATTGTCAAACACATTATATATGTATAAATCGATAAATCACATCGAACCAAATAAAATGAGATGCTCGAATACAAGTTTAGTTTATTAAAAAAATATATATATATATGCTGCACTAACAACTGTATCTTTTGTTGCCAATAATCAGTGACAGCTTTCATTCATTGTCCTGGCAGTAGTGAACTAGCAGAGTTTCCTTGTCTTTTCGTAAGGTGACACATACACTTTTTCGAACATGATAGTTGTAATCGTAGGTAATAACAATCAAGTTAATTAAAACGTCTTGGTAATAAGTATTTTCAAATTGGTTAAAATGAATACGAACCTGTTTTCGGAACGGGTAAATTGAATAGGGACACCAAAATATAAGCCGTCACTTTAGAATCTTTTTAAAGAAAATTACAAAAGTGTTTACTTAAAATATTTACTTTATATTTTACAAGGCTATGAAAATATTTCTTCACATTCTTTCAAATATTCACAACTTTCACAATTACAAACTAGAATTTCTCACCAAGTACAAGATCGTATAAAAAATAAATACCAAAATTTATAGTTGTAAAAGAATTTTTTTCTGTTATTACTTTCGATTTTAAATTTCACGACTGTAAATCAGGTCAAGAGGACAAAAGTTACTTGTAATATGGGCAAAGTTCCTACAATTTAGAACCCCGCAAACCTGACTCTTAATAAATTATATAGAAAAAAAACTATATATTCTAAACGTTCTAAATAGAGTACTCAAAAAAGATCTCAAGATACGTGTTTGCAAACAAGTCATGATTATACTAACTACTGCCTACTTATTAACAATGTTATTATTGCTAAAATAATTGCGTTTCTTCTTACTTTCCTTATCCATTTTCTGTTAAAGATTATGGATTCTTGTTCAAGACTTTTTATTATTAACTTTTACCGACTGTATTTTTCTACTTATAATAAGAAAAAGGGGGCGCGGTGGCTCAGTGGTAGAGCGTTCACCTCTGGTGCTTGGGGTCCCGGGTTCAATCCCAGCCCCCGCCAAGTGAACTTTGTGGTGGACAAACACCGTGCTCGTGGGTTTTCTCGGGGTTCTCCCGTTTCCTCCCACTTTCTTCATTCCACCATTTCACTCATCTCTCATTATCACCGTCTCCTTTAGCTTAACCGGCATAACCGTGGGACGTAAAACTCAAATATTTCATTTCATTTCATTTCATTTTTTTTATAATAAGGAATACATATATTGGTTTATTTCGAAAATGTAAAAAAGAAGCAGACATCCGCTTAATGAATTAGGTCAGCCATAGACAGAGCTGCTCGTATATTTCATGGTCTTTCACACAAATTCTATGCGAGGTCCAACCAAACTTGTGAAATCTCCATCCCCGTAAAGGTCGTCAGCACAGTTGCAACTTCGTTTTTGTTGAAATAGTCAAGTAACAATATTTATATGGTTCAAGTCCTTTTGTATTATTTCTTCTACTACTTTTAAATTTGAAAATTGAAAGAGCTTTTGTGTAAAGTGTATCCCTCTCATAGTGGGCTACTTACATGATGATGCACCACAGGCACTTCGTCGGTAACTTCAAACTTGAAATACTCATAACGGAATAAATTGAGTTGAGTTGATTTTAGTTTAGCGTCCCTTTCAGCAGCGAGGCTATATGAGACGTGGACCTACTGATTAACGCGGAATCCGAACCACATGATCTCCCGCCGGGAATCGAACTCGGGTCTCCCACGCCAAAGGCGCGTACGCTAACCGCGTAGCCACGGAGGAGCTCTCATAACGGAATAAACAAAATAAACAAAGAAAAGAAATAAACTTCCCCAAAGACCCGCTTTTCCACAATATTAGCCACGGTTACCCCCTTTGCGGTCATATTAGTAAAGAAACGCAGTTTGTCCTTTACAAGATAATATTTCCTCTACATACATTTACAGTCTTTTTAAAATTAAATAATATACAATAAGCCAATACATTACTCACATATTTATCTTCGTATTCTCTTGTATTTCTTTCATTATAATATATTCATGGGCATATATAGATTGATCCTTTGGAACAAATGCTATAACTTCAATAAAAGTATCACAAATTGCCTACTTATAATACAGCATATATAAAGTATATATATTCTCTTATTATTTGTGTAAGTGTTATTCTCTTACATACAATTTTTACTTTATGGTTTTTCAATGAATAGGTTAGGTTCTCTAAAATAACGATGTGTATGACATGTTCCCTTTTCTGTACTTATAAATTTATTTATACAAAACTTAACATTTCGACTCATATTTCTTTGATTTACTAACTAGTTATATATTTTTCATTATTCATTTCGATAACCTGAGAATAGTTGTAAACTATAAATTTATAAAGTAAGTAGTCATAACTTCGAAATCAACATGTTTTTTTCTTCCATTTCTCATTCAGTCACTTTCTTTTAGAAAAAAATGTACTGTGTCTTTTTTACAATTGCAAACGTAATATAGAGTCACAATGATACAATTTAATGGCATATAAATATTATAATGTCTTAGGAATGTTCGTTAAAATGACATACATTAAAGCTTATACATACCAAGTTTTTGATAAAGTTATTACAACCCATTATGTATCAATAGTGGCATCTTAGGAAGAAGGGCAATGCATTATACGACATTACATTAGTTGAATCGCTTTTGGCGTTCTTTTAGGTACCTCATTGCAACCACAACCTTGAGCTACATCACGAGATGTAGAAAGAGTAGAAACAACATTCTAGATAAGTGTGTTAAGTCTGGTGAAGATACTATTATAGTATTGAAACTTTACAGTTTATACAGTGTTTTTACTAAAAAGTGCTGTACCTTGTCATATAAAATTTGTTTACAACGTCTACAGGTGGTTTATTTAACGTTAGAAATATTCTTTGAACATATCGTTGTGCATGTTAAGGAGATGCAAAGAATTTTCACCTATACAAAATTAAACATCACTTTCATTATTGCTTACAGTAACTGTTTACATATACTTAATTTTCAACTCTTTTCATCTCTAAAGCAAAAACAGATAATTTTTCCAGATATATTTATTTCCTTTCTACAGAAAGTAATTTATTACTTGAATTATTAAAGATAAACTAAAATATTGCTCTGAATTTTACCACTATTTTACGTATTTATTTATAGACCATTCTCGTGGGTAATGATGTATATAGTTATTCGCTGTAAGTCGTAAGTAAGGCACGTGCGGATAACCATAACTGATAGGACGATCACTACCAACTTCATTGGAACATGTGTGGGCCCACGTGAACGCACGAACAGTAACCAATCTACTATTGAATCGCACGTTTATGTTCTTTTCCTACGATTTTTCTCCATCTGTTCATCGCTTACAGGATCTTCGTCATTGACTAGGCACATGGAGGACGCTGATATTTCGATAATATTGTCGTTTTACCCTTTAACACAATGGCGACTATTGAGTATGTATGAATTTCGCATATAGGATGAATACCAAAATTTTACTATAGGGCATTAAGCTACATATCTCACACATCTGTTGTTCCGCTATGGGTGCTTTCATCCTCAATTGTCATCTCTATAAATATTTGAACAACTTTTTGCGATTTCATCTTCGAGGAGGATAACACACTTTCATAACATGAATCAGGTGTATTCTAGTCACTTTATACACCTTCTACTCTCGTTTGATAACCTACCCTTGGTTCATCAAACATAGCCCTAGCATGCGATTCTGACAGACACATGATTATGACAGCATTTCCTACGATCACCGCCTAGCTACTTTAAGACTATATACCTGCTCAAATATCAGTTTGTATTTGTACTGGAAGGTGATATTAACATGAGTACTATGCGTTTGCAGGAAATAGGAATACACTCATAATAGTTCATGTTAACTTGTAGTATTCCATTAAAGCATTTCTCAATCTTTGCGGTATGGTTACTATCAATCTTTCCCAGATAAACATTAACTTAAGGTATATTACCACAAAATATTAAATAACAATGAATACCTGACACTTAAATAATTTCTTTCCTGAAGAACTCAATCGTTTTACTGAGCTCCTACGTCACTAAACGGTTAGCGTACGTGTCTTTGGCGTGGAAGATCCGGATTCGCTTCCCGATGTGAGTCATGTGGTTCGGATTCCACGTTAATCAGTAGGTCTCATATCATATAGCCTCGCTGTTGAAAGGGACGTTAAACTCAAAATCAACTCAAGTTATATCGTTTTACTATGTTTGTAAGTAGCATGTCCATCACTGTCAGGAGAATTGATATAATAATTGACGCAACTTCCTACTTAATAGTGTGTTATTTTAGTGGTATTTTAACTACTAGAGCTTCGAAATTAATTGATATTTAATTGTTTTCAGTTTCGTATAACATACAAGTTTGTTTACATTTTTCTTTATTACTGTGCTTAGTGAGTAATTAGATTTGAATCAAATTAAGTACAGCAAACAGAGCTTTTGAAGAAAGGGGATATTACAACTGGATTTTCAATAATTACATAGGAATATACTTTTAATGAAAATATTCCTGTTGTCTCGTTAAGTTATTTGATATGTTTCATATCAAATCTAACTCAAAATTAAAATAAGGTTTATTTGCACTCACAGTAAAGGAAAAATATATTTGACGAACAGTATCACTGGCACGTACATATTTCATACCAAGGTTGTTCGGTCGCTAATAACGTCAGAAGCAAACATATTTTACAAGAGGGAATCATATCATCTTCCATGATCTCAATATAAATGAATCGGTCGCTCATAGGATAGATAACAGTTCCTGTCGCTAATAGGACTGTCGCTTCTGGGACTAATTCACAAGGAATTCAAAACTTGACTTCTTGCAAAGGGCTTTGTTTCGAAAAAGAGCTGAGATAAGTATCACATCTAATTACGTAGATTATTTTCAAAAGATGTAATGATCATAATGCCGTTTACAGCAATTTGGGTGGCGTGTTGTTTGCAACGGTGTTGTTTGCCACGATTCGATTTTCGAGTTGTTTGCCACGAAGCATTTGCATTCCGATCTTATCATATCTTATTATCGTGAAAATTTACACACATCTAAGAGTAAGAGGAAGGGTTGCCAGGCACCTCTGTTTTTGATCCTCTGGAACAAGTGGTAAATGTTCTCGCCTTTGGGACGAGAGAGGTCTCATTAGAGTCGCTGTTGAAAGAGACTCAAAACAAACATCAAACAAGAGACATTAAACAAAACAAGAGACATTAAACTCAAAACAAATGAACACAGAACATCATTAATATCACAATAACTTAATAAATTGATATAATTGCATTTTCTCTTCTAACGGAGTTTTAATATTATCTCCTGTTGTATAATTTTCTGTTTTCAATTTCAATTACGCCCTACCACTGGCGCAAATCCCAGGGGGGATGAGGGGGGACATGTCCCCTCCAATCTTGGAACTGAGGGGGACTGTCCCCCCCAATAATCTGACAAAAAGTGCTTTTTGGGAAAGTGTGATGATTTGTGTCTGACTTCCACAAAGGAATGTAAGATGAAATTGATTTCTCTTGGCTTTTCCATTTTTTAAAAAAGAATCGTATTCTGTAGTATTTCATACTGAACTTCGTGCTGTAGTGCGTTTAATAGTCTCATCAATATGTATTAATTCCACTTTCGCTACTTGGGCACAAATTGCAATAAATGCCAGAGGAGGATATGCCTCTCTCCTCATGCTGGAAAGTTGTCTCAGCTGTAGGCACGGGCACAAATTCCGGGGAAATGGGGAGACATGTCCCCCCAACATATGAACTAGAGACTCTCCCAATAATCCGATTTGAAAAGTGTTTTTTGCAGATAAGTGTGATGATTTGTGTCCGACTGCCACAAAGGAAAGTGAAATGAAGTTTGTTTCTCTTGGCTTTTCCATTTTTAATGAAAATGAAGGCGTGCAACTGTGTGTGACGTAACCTGATATGAAATCTTATCTCCTCCTCTCCCCTAGGCCCTAGCACGGGAAGAGTATAGACTATCCAATGTCAGTAGAACTCATCTTTTCAGTAAATGCGTATTTAATCTATTTGTAGTATCAGCCTAGGCATCTGCTCATGCTTCGTAAGCTAACTACATTTGTAGCCTATGGAACCCGGAGGTTCAATGCCGCGTTCACAAAAGCTCTCCACTGACTTCTATCCTTAACCAACTGGATCCAGTTTCTACTTTGTATTCCTATTTTTACAAGATCCATCTTAATATTGTCTTCCCATCTGCGCCTAGGTCTTCCTAATAGTCGTTTTCCGATTTGTCTTACCGCTAACACTTTGAAAGCGTTCCTACTTTCTTCCATCCTGGCTATATGTCCTGCCCACTTAAGCCTCTTAGACTTGATGACCCTAACTATGTTTGATAAGCAGTATAATTTACGTAGTTCCTCGTTGTGAAGTTTCCGCCATTTCCCATTCCCATTCCTCTTGGGTCCGAATATTCGTCTGAGCATTTTGTTCTCAGATACTTTACGTCTATGTTCTTCCCTGAGAATAAGCGACCATTCCTCAACAGAATTCGCGACGACAAGAGATTTTGAACTGAATAATAACACGAATTTCCTGTTTTTAGTCGACATTTAATTTCTTCGTGAATAGGATTTTCGTCTGTTAATATTGATCCTAGATATTTTAAAGTATCCACTCTATCAAAAGTATTATTTAATATTTTAACGCATTCATAATTTCCCGTATTACGGTCCCGACGCACTTTCATGTATTTAGTTTTCTCTGCATTTACTTCTAAACCCTTGTCCCTGCAAGCGTTTAATAAGATCTCTGCATTTCTTTCTATTGTTCTCCTACCATCTATTAAATTTACATCATAAGCGTACGCATAACCTGGTGAACACCGTTCAGCTCTAGGCCCTGGTTGCTATCTTTGATTTTCCTTGTAGCGTATTCCAGGACAAAGTTGAATAATAATGGCGACAACGCATCTCCTTGTTTCAGGCCATTCTCGACGTGAAAGCTCGTGGCCAAAAATTTTCCTACCCGGACTTTATTTTGGGATTTATTTAAACATGCTTTAATTGATCTAATTAGCTTTTCCGGCATTCCAAATTCTGTAAGAACGTTGTACAATGTTTCTCTCCTAACCGAGTCGTAAGCCTTTCTAAAATCAATAAATAGTTGATGTACCGGGCTACTGTATTCCCACTTCTTTTCGAGTATTTGGCGAATGGTAAATATTTGGTCGATAGTTGATCGATTTCTTCTAAATCCACACTGATAATCTCCAATAATTTCATCTGCGTATGGGGTCAATCTTGCTAATAGCAGGTTCGAAAGGATTTTATAGGATGTTGACAGAAGAGAGATGCCTCGATAATTATTACAGTCAGTTTTGTCGCCTTTCCTATGAATTGGAACAATGATTGATTCTTTCCACTCTTGTGGCAATTCTTCCTTGTTGTAGATAAGGAGAATGAGTTTGTGTATCTTGTTCCACAAGTTTTCGCCTCCAGCTAAAATTAACTCAGCCGGAATTTCGTTTACACCCGGAGATTTGTGTTTCTTTAATTTCTTTATAGCGATTTCTACTTCTATTCGGTTGGGTTCTGGAATATACGGTTCTGCTGTGAGTATCTCCCTTTCTCCACGCACATTTGTTTTTGACTGGGTGTTAAGCAAATCGTCAAAGAAATCTTTCCATCTATTTAAAATGCTATCTGTATCAGTGAAAACTGTTCCATCAGCTTTCTTTAATATATAAGCACGAGGTTGATAGCCTTCCTTAAATCCGTTGATCCCTTTATGCATGTCTCGAATGTTTTTATTTTTACTATTATTTTCAAGTTCTTAAATTTTAGCTTTCAAAAAATCGCGTTTCTTTGTTTGGAAGTTTCCCGCCTGATATCGACGAAATTTTGTGTAGTTATTTCATTCGGATTTTTTAGCCAACATAATTTTGCCTGTTTTCTTTTCTCTGCTAGATTGAACCATGGTTTGTTCCTACGTATTTCCGTGTACCAGTTTTACTTTTGAGAGAGGATGCTTCGTAAGCAAAGAAAA